>NC_061482.1:14962421-16243374 GCF_022581195.2 Helicoverpa zea
TAATTTGCTATTGTCTCGTCTATTCCTCGGACATACATCAGCTAGACGTTGGAAACGAGACGGATTTTGTTTAACAAACATAGCTACTTCGAAGATATAGATACATGGAAGTGTCAGGATTTTGTATTGCTTAAAATAGGGCACACAACTGTCTGTACTTTTGAGCTTAAACATGGATCTAAGGCACCTTTTCTGAGCCTTAAAAGCTATGTCTCGATCAGTTGAGTTCCCCCAGAAAATGACTCCGTACCGTAAATGGGACTCAACTATTCCATAGTAAGCCGTAAGTAGCGCTTTGTCATTCACTATGGAGGACAATCTATACAAAACAAAGGCGGAAGAGCTCAGTTTTTTACACAAAATATCTACATGTGCTTTCCAATTTAAACTAAAATCTATTTGCAGTCCTAAAAATTTTGTATCACCTGCTTCCTCAATATTATTGTTTTTGTAATGTATGTGTAGAGTACTTCCTCCAGGAGTTCGCTGTCTAAAGTGCATTACCTTTGTCTTACTTAAATTTATATTTAAATTATTTTTGTCCAACCATCTAATTATTGAGTCAAGTGTGTTGTTAATATCATTTTCGTATGTGCTTATGCTTTTACAAGGGATCGTTACTGTGCTATCATCTGCAAACATTGTTATAGGTTGTTCAAGGGATAACGGCATGTCATTCACATATAGTATGAACAAAAATGGTCCCATAACGCTTCCCTGTGGTACGCCGAGTGAAATTTTACGTTCACTTGATCTGACTATCTCTTCATGCTTATTGACTACATTAATGCGGCTAACTTCAGTAATTTGTGTTCTGTTTTCTAAATATGACTTAATAAGTTTGAGCACATTACCTCTAATACCATAATTTTCTAGTTTATTGAGTAGCATATTATAATGGACATAATCGAAAGCCTGAGTCATGTCGCAGAATAAAGCACAAATAGGGTTTCGTCTATCCATGTTACTAAAAATATTATTCAAAAAGTCAAAGATTGCCATGTTAATGGTTCGGTGATGTCTGAATCCTTTTTGTTCTTCACAAAGTATATCGTATTTCTCCATGTAATTATACAGTTCTTTATAAATGTATTTCTCAAATATCTTTGATATAACTTGGAGAGGCCTATGTCCAGCAGTGGACTGCGATAGGCTGATGATGATGATAATAAACGCATTTACTATATTACGTCTATGGGCTTTCTCTCAACAAGGCCTGCTTTTCTTCCTCTTTCTGTTCAGCCACCTTTTTCAAAAATCTTATTTCCCTTTCTATTTCACGGTTTTGCCTCATGAGACTTTTCATATTGGCTTTTAAATTATGCGCTCTTCCACAATCCATCCTTTTTTATCAGCAGTCAGGGAAAGGAGACGTTTCAAATATCAGATATGTGCACGCTCATGAATTGCTGAAATGCGTACTTTTTAAAAAATAACAGTAAAGCATCAATTTGACAATAACATTAAAGAAAAAGACGAACAGCCGCGAGGCTGATGCCGCGTGCCCGAGGCCTATATATGTTCTGTGCCCGAGAGTGACTCTGAAAACGCGAAGTACGGCGCACGCGCTCAGTTGACGTACAGACGCCGCGCGCTCGCGTGCCGATAGTTGACATTGTACACACTAAATTTCCTAGCTAGTATATAAGTTCTGCAATTGTAATTGTTTTTTTCTGCTTCCACGGTCCTTTTTCCATAAACAAGTGTTGTATGTGCCCATTAAACACAGTTTACTTACCACCAAAACCGTCTTTAAATCAAACTCGATAGTAAGCCCGACTACACTACAAGTTACTGACTCACAGCCCTTTCACACGGCAGTCCAGTTTTTTGCAGGATCCCTTTTTCTGCAGCATCCCGTTTGATCGCAAAAGCAGCCCCGGATCTAGGGGGGGGCAAACCGGGGCCTGTGCCCCGGGCGGCAAATTTAGGGGGCGGCAAAACTCACACTTCACAGACCAATGGATAACTAATTTTGACCACGGAAAAATTAACGGTTAAATAAAAATAGCACAAGTACAGCCATTTCATGGCCATATCAACTTGACCGATACCCTGAGCGCCGAGTGAGACATGCTGCATGACTGCACGAACATTTATTAATCACGAGGCGAAGTTTTAAAGCAAACTAAAAAATTATTTGCGATCATCTATGAGCCAGGAATATCGCATATTTATTTTTATTTTAAATCCTACATTACAGATTACTGTAATAGTTACCTACAGCGCCATATTAACCTGTGGTGCAAGGTGTGCGAATAACCCGGGCGCCTCGGTCTCAGGGGCGCCCCGGGACGCCCCACCACCAGGAATTTTGGATGAAATTACACCGTTTGATAAGGAAGTTCCACATTGTATCACGATACTGACAAGCGAAGTTCCTAAAAAAGTCGCCTTCGCTTTGTTTGATTGATCATTTTTACTTTTAACATCCTCCAACTAAGTAAAAAAATTCTCGCTCGCTACGCTCGCGGTTAAATGACAATGTATGTCCTGTTTTTCTGATTGTTTATTTTTTTATTGACTCGGTCGTCGCTCATTGATTCGGTCTCTAATCACGTTTTCTTTTTATTTGTACGTAATTCCCAGTTTAATTTGTGAGTCTTGTCAGTGTACTTGATCAGGTAATTTTGTGTCATAGGTCAATAGTCGAAAAATTTCGCGCTCGCTTCGCTCGCGAAATGTTATACATACATTACCTTGATAACTTCGTAAGTTAAGTCCACGCCGTCTTACCTTTTATAAGTCAAATGTAGAAAGGATGTTTTTTATGGAGTCCTCAAAACCACAAAAAGTTTGCGCTTCCGACTACTTGTTACTTTACAGCGCTTTTGAAAAATTTATTAACTTTTTGTGTCCCAAAATTGAAAAATTTGTGCGCTCGCTTCGCTCGCGCTACTTTTCACAATTGTATTGATCTGTCTCGACTTTCATAACTTAAACCTGGCCAACAGTTTGAGCCTACAATGAATTGGACACATTTTTTAAGCTACCAAAAAAGTGCACTTTATTCGAACGTTCTTATTTATATTCCTTGTAACTACTGTAAGTACTTCAATACATAGTTGGCGCTCGGGTGATGATTGCACCCGAGCGCTACATGAGCTAGAGACGGCCCTGCCTGCCTACATATTGATAGCTAATATTATATAGATGATAAAGGTGAAAATAAACATAAGTAGGTAGGCGGGGCGGCATTTTTCAGTTTTTGCCCCGCCTAATAAAAATTGAAGATCCGGGGCTGCGCAAAAGATATTATATGTTAGTGTTCACACGAGCAAACCGCATGCATGATCCTGCAAAATGCTGATCCCTTCGGTTTTGTCACCGAAAACTGGATCCTTCGTCCAGTAAAAAGCGGGATCCCGTTTAATGACACATATATTTCTATAGCAGTATTCACACGGCTTCCTGCGTGCGGTTTTTTGCTGGACCCTGTTTTTTTGCCTGAAAGTGGAGGGGTGACAGCCCCAATAGACTATTAGCAAAGCATTCACGTTCATTTCGCCTGATCACTAGCGTAGGAATAGTCAAAAAACAGGATTTCACACGGCAGTCCAGTTTTGCGGGACTGGCCTTTTACTATGGATCCTGCAAAACAGAACTACGTGTGAAGACAGTGTCCGTTTTTGCAGGATCCAGTTAAAAGCCGGTCCTGCAAAACTGGACTGCCGTGGCGTGTGAAAGGGCTGTATAGTCACAAATTCGACTATTAAGGCTGATTTACATTGAGTCAGTAACTGACGTCAGTGTAGGCGGCGAAAACTGACGCGTGCTATTTACACGAACTATTATGGCTGATTTACATTGAGTCAGTAACTGACGTCAGTCCACTGACAAGTCAGTGCTGACCCGGCACTGCCATCCGCGTCAGTTTTCGGCGCATACACTGACGTCAGTTACTGACTCAATGTAAATCAGCCATTACATCTTTAGCTTGCTGCTTATCTGTGGTTTATATATTACCTGTGGTTCATCCCCGTCAGCCTCGGCGACTCGCACAGAGACTCGCACCAAAATGTTTTTGTGAAGTATTCATAATTTTTGAACATTATTTTGAAAGAAAACATTTTATTATTTGATTTTTATCATAATCGTCATGAAACATGTTTAAAGTAGTGGAAAAGACTGTGTTGTGCGTCTTGGTGGTTGCTGCAACCGTATCATGCAGGATACATAAACTGCATCTTTCGGTAAGCTGAAATTTTAATGATTTGTACTGAAAGCATAACACTGTTGCAAACAATTCGAACCATATGGTAATTGAGAAATGTACTATGAATGTCTTTGTTTAGGATTTTTGTAAAAAATATTTGTTCTTGTTTAAACTTGAAGGCTATTTACCTGTTACCTGTTACGTGGGCAACCCAACTCCCCTTGGTAAGACTAGTAGTCAGACTTTCTGGCTTCTGACTACCCTTTATGACTGTCAAGGATATTGAAGTGACGTCTGGGACCTGCAGTTTATCGTGCTTTCCTAAACACAGAAGAACTCGCTGTGACAAGATGGTCACCCATTTGTGGACCAAACTCCTGAAGCTTTGTGTATCTTTATGATTGATTGATCCCTCGGCTGTGACTTGCCACAAGCTCTTTCATACGTAGTTTAGTAATTACAATGTTATAATAATTAATATCGGATGCCTTCCAGATTAAATTGCCAATTGGCAACCACTTAAATGGTAATTCAGTTAAAAATAAGGAAATGCTAGACATTCAACATGTACGGTCCAGAATTTAAATGAAAATCTTTTTATTGGCGCCTTCATATTGATAAGCATGTGTGTTTATGACTTAAGGATCACACTATCTCAAATAGAGAATTTGACTATCATTGTCTTATCTTGGTACTGAAATGTGTAAATGTTCATGTTCACTCTTGGTCTAAAGAATATTAACTAACTATAAGTCGGTCTGTACTTGCCTTGCACCCATTCTACAGATATAATTAGTAAATTAGCTTTCTACAGATATAATCTTGTCCTCTAGCATCAAAAACTACGGATGGATAGATTATTGGGAACTGCTGTTTGAAAGTACATTATATATTATTCATTTGTTTTGTTGGTGTTCATGCTCAACAGTGTCACTGAACTGATGTTTCTTTTTTATGAAAGCTGGCAGTAATATAGGTCAGAATAATATATGGGCTACTTTTTATCTGGGTCCGAGGGGTGGTTCCATCAGGAAGTGGTTGAAACCGCTGGCTTGTACAAGAATATTTGTATGAGTTCAAGTTTAGGTCAGGCAAATAACATTACAACTTTTTGTAGTAATATGTACTTTCTAAAGGAGATAACTAAACCATAACTAGACAAGGACCTTGCTCAAATCATAGATTTTGACAGATCAATCGTGTGCAGATTATTAGGTGCATTTCTTTGGCTCTTCTCTTCGGGTACAGTTGAAACCATGGATAACAGCTAGTTCATTATGATTGTGATTTTGGAACCAAATAAGTACGTAAATTCACCCAGTTATGGTTGCCATAGTTCCATAAAAAAATATATTAAATGAGTTACTATGCAAGTTACAATAATTGTTTAGAAGTAGGAAGTTTAAAATCAATATTTTTTAATATGTCACAATCTGATTAAAGCATACATTAATTGGGATAATTAGTTGAAATACATAACTTTAACAAGTTGTTCAATTAACAAATGACCAATTAGCAGTCAACTGATATTTAATAAAAAAATGATTGTAACAGTTTGCTGTGTTTCTGACAGTTGTGGTTAACAAATTTTATATCTCAGAGAATATACTTTGCTGGAGAAAAAAATATTAAAAAGTAAAAGTAGAGTATGCTAAAACTAACAAGACAAAAAAGTCTCATGACATTATAACTAAAATAGTTTTTAAATTTGAATTACTTACAGTAAGTTTACTTGTAAGTGTAAATACAGGCTAAAGTTAGTTAAATAATTTTTAAGGAAGCATCTTACAAATGTAAAGGTGGAGTTATAACTTCGCTTCCATTCTCACTCGCGTCTGTAGCAGCACTAACACTATAGTGGGTGTGTTTACCAATCGCGGGGGGTCGTCCTTGTTGCAATGGTGGATACGACTTCATATTATAAATAAGTTGCGTACCCGTTGCCGCCACCCGCCTCAGATGTCCTGCGGGGGTTTATTCTAATGATTAGTGAACCACGTTTAACTTGACGTCACTCTGATACAGCTCATTACCTACATGTGTTAGGCTTTGTGTGCTGAAATTCCAATACTGGTTCCAAGAAAAGGTATACAACTAATTGTTTCTTGTGGGTTAAGTTAATGATTTTTCCTGTTGTGTCATATATCCCTGCCTTGAGGAAACTAGCTACTGCAATTTGATATAATTGCAACTTGATATATCCAATATGTCATTTTAATGTACATCAGCTGTTTCACTACAAAGTTTCATCAAAATCCGTTCAGTAGATTTGACGTGAAGTAAAAAAAAAAGAAACTAACATCACACACAACCCAACCTACATTCACACATTTATATTATTTTTTCTAAGCCCAAACTGGATGGCCTTGATTAGTGGGAACTTCATAGTTCCCACTAATCAAGGTTGTAGGCGTCCAGATCTTCCCGCCATCTTTTCCGGGGCCTACCTCGTCTGCGTATATATATCTTCACGTATATTATGTAAAGTTTGTATGTAGTTAGTTTATCTATACTAATATTATAAAGCTGAAGAGTTTGTTTGTTTGTTTGTTTGAACGCGCTAATCTCCGAAACTACTGGTCCGATTTAAAAAATTCTTTCAGTGTTAGATAGCCCATTTATCGAGGAAGGCTATAGGCTACTTTTTATCCGGGTTCGTGCAGAGGTTCCCACGGGATGCGGATGAAACCGCTGGCAGAAGCTAGTTTATAATATAGTGTGATTGTCATACTACTTATTGGCTTCTTGAGTTGTATTTAGTAAGTATTGTTCAGCGCTTGTAGCGCTTCACTGACATACTACTTGTATGGATTACATATTTCTGTGGCCTTGATTTACGGCTTTACAAATTATTTGAAATATCCTTTCTTAGCTTTCTGAAGAAAAAACAGAATTCTAAATTCTAGTGTGTATGTACATATGTATGGTAATGGGAGAGATCAATAGTTGGCTAATAACATCGTGGTGGAATCGCACCCTTGTTCATTAATTGGTTTATTTGACGTTACGGGACTCGCTTATAACGAATATTTATATGTATAACGTATACCAATCACAAATCAAACATATTGTATACGTCAAAGTCAAAAACGTTTATTGAAAGTAGGCTAGTTTTTAGCACTTTTTCACGTCAAATTAACAAAAGGACAGCACCCCAAAACGCCCCCTTTCACAACTTTCTAGTGTTATGGCTGGGAAGAAGAAGTGGTGTTCTGATAACAAGCTTTAATATACATATAAATTCAGCATCAATCAGTGCTTATCGTTTTAGTTACAATTTATGGTGAGTTGCAGATTGTAGCAATTAACTATAACGTTAACCGATCCATTTCCAATTGTCGAATCGCCGACTCGACCAATGGGCGGCAAGAATACGGCTGGTTTTGGTTTAGTGTGCCTTCACATTACGTCGCAAGCAGTGCGGCAGCAGCGCGGCAGCAGCGCGGATGCCTTCTCATTACAAATACAGTCGCGCGACTTAGGGTGGCCAGTTCATGTCTACAGTGGACTCCAAATGGGAAACATCACTGTTGCCGCGAGCTTTTACCTGTAATATAACGTTACAGATTCGAACATTCGAAGACAATAGAGCGTCAAATTGCGCACTTTTATATTACATTACAGGTGAATGCCCGCAGTGAGCTAATGCGATGTTTTTCATCCATTCGTATAAAAAATGTCGTATGTACCTGCTGCACTTTTCTCTGGCCCGGTTTTATTACTGAAATTTGAAATAAACAATTCACATAATTCATTCCAGTTTTTCTTTTTTATGGTCCTGTTAGTGTACCTAATCATCAGTCCTCGAATCCCACAAAGCTGGACTTGTTTGAATTTGCATGATAAATTGCTTCGTGTCAAATTCGCTCATTGTGAAAACGTACGATTGCAACACTGGCTCGAAGCCGACTGACAGCACGCGGCTGCCGCCGCGCTGCCGTCCAGTATGGACAATCACGTGTCGCGCAGCTGTCGCGCGGCTGTAGCGCCACTCTGTTTAGTATGGAATTTAGCCGCTTGTGAACCGCGCGTCTGTCGCGCTGCTATAGCCGCGCTGCTGTCGCACTACCTGCGACGTAATGTGAAGGCACAGTCATACATATAAACTCTTTTGCAAAAAAAGCGGGCACCTATGCGAAATCTTGGTTTTATGGACTTAAGGTGTGTTACAAATGGTTTTAATGATTGGAATATGTTACTAGCATCAAAAGGGATAGCCAACCAAAATTTTTGAAAAACTATGCACATTTGGTAAAATTTTCGCCCGTACCAAATGGTCCATACTGATGATTGATAGCAATGTTACGAGTTTCGGTATTTTTGAGTAAACTGTTTTAATATTGTACTCGAGTGTTTTAAAATATCCCCTTCTTTTCATTAAACATGATTTAGAGGTGTATCAGTACTTTGGGCTGCGACAAATCCAATTTTAAGTTTGGAGTACCGATCACAACTCGTCTCCTATTAGACTTTGACATTTAAAAAATACCAAATTTGGTCACAAATGCAAAAATAACAATATGAAAAATAATGAGTAGGGTTAAAGCTATTCAAAAAGTTAAATTATTGCCTCGTAGAAGCTCTCGTTAACTCCATAGTTGTCGATTCATTAAACGATCATTTTGCTGAAAGGGACTCATACATTCAAAACTATTGGTCATAGGTATGTTTCTTCAGAAATTATCAGGTAGCCCAATATTGTTATGATTTAGGCTGGACAGTGCTGTAAATACCAGAAAACCTCAGTGCAGACAGGTTTATTTAATAAAATGTAGGTGGAATGAAAACCCGCTATTTGAATGCTCAGACTCATAGAAGTTCCGGAGTTTCCCAAGAGTCGACCTTGGATAAGAATTGTGATTATGAAACCTAAAAGTCTCGTGTTCATAGTCTATGCGATAATTTCTGTATTTTGCATTCTGTAAAGATTTTTTCAAAATGTCAAAGTCTGATAGGAGACGAGTTGTGATGGGTACTCCCAACTTAAAATTGGTTTTGTCGCAGCCCAAAGTACTGATACACCTCTAAATCATGTTTAATGAAAAGAAAGGGATATTTTAAAACACTCGAGTACCATATCAAAACAGTAAAACAGTTAAAAAACAAACTCAAAAATATCGAAACTCGTAACATTGCCATCAATCATCAGTATGGACCATTTGGTACGGGCGTTTAGTAAAGTTTTACCAAATGTGCTGCATAGTTTTTCAAAAATGTTTTGATGAAACGGAAGGGTATAACAATCACTTATTAAAACTGCAAAATCAGTTTTCTGAAAACTGCAAAATCAGTTTTCTGAAAATCACATCAATAAGTTTTCGAAACAACAACAAACTTTCTGCTAAGAATTTGTCTAAAACAAGGTTTTAAAACTTTCTTAGCAATTCTCCGAAATTCAAATTCAGAATACACTCTTACGCATGCTTGGCTATCCCTTTTGATGCTAGTAACATATTCCAATCATTAAAACCATTTGTAACACACCTTAAGTCCATAAAACCAAGATTTCGCATAGGTGCCCGCTTTTTTTGCAAAAGAGTTTATATGTATGACTGTGCCTTCACATTACGTCGCAGGTAGTGCGACAGCAGCGCGGCTATAGCAGCGCGACAGACGCGCGGTTCACAAGCGGCTAAATTCCATACTAAACAGAGTGGCGCTACAGCCGCGCGACAGCTGCGCGACACGTGATTGTCCATACTGGACGGCAGCGCGGCGGCAGCCGCGTGCTGTCAGTCGGCTTCGAGCCAGTGTTGCAATCGTACGTTTTCACAATGAGCGAATTTGACACGAAGCAATTTATCATGCAAATTCAAACAAGTCCAGCTTTGTGGGATTCGAGGACTGATGATTAGGTACACTAACAGGACCATAAAAAAGAAAAACTGGAATGAATTATGTGAATTGTTTATTTCAAATTTCAGTAATAAAACCGGGCCAGAGAAAAGTGCAGCAGGTACATACGACATTTTTTATACGAATGGATGAAAAACATCGCATTAGCTCACTGCGGGCATTCACCTGTAATGTAATATAAAAGTGCGCAATTTGACGCTCTATTGTCTTCGAATGTTCGAATCTGTAACGTTATATTACAGGTAAAAGCTCGCGGCAACAGTGATGTTTCCCATTTGGAGTCCACTGTAGACATGAACTGGCCACCCTAAGTCGCGCGACTGTATTTGTAATGAGAAGGCATCCGCGCTGCTGCCGCGCTGCTGCCGCACTGCTTGCGACGTAATGTGAAGGCACACTAAACCAAAACCAGCCGTATTCTTGCCGCCCATTGGTCGAGTCGGCGATTCGACAATTGGAAATGGATCGGTTAACGTTATAGTTAATTGCTACAATCTGCAACTCACCATAAATTGTAACTAAAACGATAAGCACTGATTGATGCTGAATTTATATGTATATATAAAGCTTGTTATCAGAACACCACTTCTTCTTCCCAGCCATAACACTAGAAAGTTGTGAAAGGGGGGCGTTTTGGGGTGCTGTCCTTTTGTTAATTTGACGTGAAAAAGTGCTAAAAACTAGCCTACTTTCAATAAACGTTTTTGACTTTGACGTATACAATATGTTTGATTTGTGATTGGTATACGTTATACATATAAATATTCGTTATAAGCGAGTCCCGTAACGTCAAATAAACCAATTAATGAACAAGGGTGCGATTCCACCACGATGTTATTAGCCAACTATTGATCTCTCCCATTACCATACATATGTACATACACACTAGAATTTAGAATTCTGTTTTTTCTTCAGAAAGCTAAGAAAGGATATTTCAAATAATTTGTAAAGCCGTAAATCAAGGCCACAGAAATATGTAATCCATACAAGTAGTATGTCAGTGAAGCGCTACAAGCGCTGAACAATACTTACTAAATACAACTCAAGAAGCCAATAAGTAGTATGACAATCACACTATATTATAAACTAGCTTCTGCCAGCGGTTTCATCCGCATCCCGTGGGAACCTCTGCACGAACCCGGATAAAAAGTAGCCTATAGCCTTCCTCGATAAATGGGCTATCTAACACTGAAAGAATTTTTTAAATCGGACCAGTAGTTTCGGAGATTAGCGCGTTCAAACAAACAAACAAACAAACTCTTCAGCTTTATAATATTAGTATAGATAAACTAACTACATACAAACTTTACATAATATACGTGAAGATATATATACGCAGACGAGGTAGGCCCCGGAAAAGATGGCGGGAAGATCTGGACGCCTACAACCTTGATTAGTGGGAACTATGAAGTTCCCACTAATCAAGGCCATCCAGTTTGGGCTTAGAAAAAATAATATAAATGTGTGAATGTAGGTTGGGTTGTGTGTGATGTTAGTTTCTTTTTTTTTTACTTCACGTCAAATCTACTGAACGGATTTTGATGAAACTTTGTAGTGAAACAGCTGATGTACATTAAAATGACATATTGGATATATCAAGTTGCAATTATATCAAATTGCAGTAGCTAGTTTCCTCAAGGCAGGGATATATGACACAACAGGAAAAATCATTAACTTAACCCACAAGAAACAATTAGTTGTATACCTTTTCTTGGAACCAGTATTGGAATTTCAGCACACAAAGCCTAACACATGTAGGTAATGAGCTGTATCAGAGTGACGTCAAGTTAAACGTGGTTCACTAATCATTAGAATAAACCCCCGCAGGACATCTGAGGCGGGTGGCGGCAACGGGTACGCAACTTATTTATAATATGAAGTCGTATCCACCATTGCAACAAGGACGACCCCCCGCGATTGGTAAACACACCCACTATAGTGTTAGTGCTGCTACAGACGCGAGTGAGAATGGAAGCGAAGTTATAACTCCACCTTTACATTTGTAAGATGCTTCCTTAAAAATTATTTAACTAACTTTAGCCTGTATTTACACTTACAAGTAAACTTACTGTAAGTAATTCAAATTTAAAAACTATTTTAGTTATAATGTCATGAGACTTTTTTGTCTTGTTAGTTTTAGCATACTCTACTTTTACTTTTTAATATTTTTTTCTCCAGCAAAGTATATTCTCTGAGATATAAAATTTGTTAACCACAACTGTCAGAAACACAGCAAACTGTTACAATCATTTTTTTATTAAATATCAGTTGACTGCTAATTGGTCATTTGTTAATTGAACAACTTGTTAAAGTTATGTATTTCAACTAATTATCCCAATTAATGTATGCTTTAATCAGATTGTGACATATTAAAAAATATTGATTTTAAACTTCCTACTTCTAAACAATTATTGTAACTTGCATAGTAACTCATTTAATATATTTTTTTTATGGAACTATGGCAACCATAACTGGGTGAATTTACGTACTTATTTGGTTCCAAAATCACAATCATAATGAACTAGCTGTTATCCATGGTTTCAACTGTACCCGAAGAGAAGAGCCAAAGAAATGCACCTAATAATCTGCACACGATTGATCTGTCAAAATCTATGATTTGAGCAAGGTCCTTGTCTAGTTATGGTTTAGTTATCTCCTTTAGAAAGTACATATTACTACAAAAAGTTGTAATGTTATTTGCCTGACCTAAACTTGAACTCATACAAATATTCTTGTACAAGCCAGCGGTTTCAACCACTTCCTGATGGAACCACCCCTCGGACCCAGATAAAAAGTAGCCCATATATTATTCTGACCTATATTACTGCCAGCTTTCATAAAAAAGAAACATCAGTTCAGTGACACTGTTGAGCATGAACACCAACAAAACAAATGAATAATATATAATGTACTTTCAAACAGCAGTTCCCAATAATCTATCCATCCGTAGTTTTTGATGCTAGAGGACAAGATTATATCTGTAGAAAGCTAATTTACTAATTATATCTGTAGAATGGGTGCAAGGCAAGTACAGACCGACTTATAGTTAGTTAATATTCTTTAGACCAAGAGTGAACATGAACATTTACACATTTCAGTACCAAGATAAGACAATGATAGTCAAATTCTCTATTTGAGATAGTGTGATCCTTAAGTCATAAACACACATGCTTATCAATATGAAGGCGCCAATAAAAAGATTTTCATTTAAATTCTGGACCGTACATGTTGAATGTCTAGCATTTCCTTATTTTTAACTGAATTACCATTTAAGTGGTTGCCAATTGGCAATTTAATCTGGAAGGCATCCGATATTAATTATTATAACATTGTAATTACTAAACTACGTATGAAAGAGCTTGTGGCTAAGTCACAGCCGAGGGGATCAATCAATCATAAAGATACACAAAGCTTCAGGAGTTTGGTCCACAAATGGGTGACCATCTTGTCACAGCGAGTTCTTCTGTGTTTAGGAAAGCACGATAAACTGCAGGTCCCAGACGTCACTTCAATATCCTTGACAGTCATAAAGGGTAGTCAGAAGCCAGAAAGTCTGACTACTAGTCTTACCAAGGGGAGTTGGGTTGCCCACGTAACAGGTAACAGGTAAATAGCCTTCAAGTTTAAACAAGAACAAATATTTTTTACAAAAATCCTAAACAAAGACATTCATAGTACATTTCTCAATTACCATATGGTTCGAATTGTTTGCAACAGTGTTATGCTTTCAGTACAAATCATTAAAATTTCAGCTTACCGAAAGATGCAGTTTATGTATCCTGCATGATACGGTTGCAGCAACCACCAAGACGCACAACACAGTCTTTTCCACTACTTTAAACATGTTTCATGACGATTATGATAAAAATCAAATAATAAAATGTTTTCTTTCAAAATAATGTTCAAAAATTATGAATACTTCACAAAAACATTTTGGTGCGAGTCTCTGTGCGAGTCGCCGAGGCTGACGGGGATGAACCACAGGTAATATATAAACCACAGATAAGCAGCAAGCTAAAGATGTAATGGCTGATTTACATTGAGTCAGTAACTGACGTCAGTGTATGCGCCGAAAACTGACGCGGATGGCAGTGCCGGGTCAGCACTGACTTGTCAGTGGACTGACGTCAGTTACTGACTCAATGTAAATCAGCCATAATAGTTCGTGTAAATAGCACGCGTCAGTTTTCGCCGCCTACACTGACGTCAGTTACTGACTCAATGTAAATCAGCCTTAATAGTCGAATTTGTGACTATACAGCCCTTTCACACGCCACGGCAGTCCAGTTTTGCAGGACCGGCTTTTCACTGGATCCTGCAAAAACGGACACTGTCTTCACACGTAGTTCTGTTTTGCAGGATCCATAGTAAAAGGCCAGTCCCGCAAAACTGGACTGCCGTGTGAAATCCTGTTTTTTGACTATTCCTACGCTAGTGATCAGGCGAAATGAACGTGAATGCTTTGCTAATAGTCTATTGGGGCTGTCACCCCTCCACTTTCAGGCAAAAAAACAGGGTCCAGCAAAAAACCGCACGCAGGAAGCCGTGTGAATACTGCTATAGAAATATATGTGTCATTAAACGGGATCCCGCTTTTTACTGGACGAAGGATCCAGTTTTCGGTGACAAAACCGAAGGGATCAGCATTTTGCAGGATCATGCATGCGGTTTGCTCGTGTGAACACTAACATATAATATCTTTTGCGCAGCCCCGGATCTTCAATTTTTATTAGGCGGGGCAAAAACTGAAAAATGCCGCCCCGCCTACCTACTTATGTTTATTTTCACCTTTATCATCTATATAATATTAGCTATCAATATGTAGGCAGGCAGGGCCGTCTCTAGCTCATGTAGCGCTCGGGTGCAATCATCACCCGAGCGCCAACTATGTATTGAAGTACTTACAGTAGTTACAAGGAATATAAATAAGAACGTTCGAATAAAGTGCACTTTTTTGACTGTATCACGGAATGTCGAAGTTCAAAATGCCGAAGTACTGAAGCCATAAAGTACACAAGATCGATGCACGTGACTTAGAATGTACGCTACATCGAAGTACTGAATTGCGAATGTTCATGATACCGATGTACGGAATATCGAAAGTTTGTTATAGCGAAGTACGTGATTGCGATTGTTCTGAATCCCGATGTACGGAATATCGAAAGTTTGTGACACCGAAGTACTTAATATCGAAGGGTTTAAAATCACGGTATCTGCGGTAATTGGTAATATCAACCAGAAATGCTTTAAATATCGTATTTTGATCAATTTCCAGTAAAAAATGCATTGCTTTAATGTACTTGTGTTAAATCTACGAGATCTTATGTTGTTATTCCACGACTTTGTTTTCGATTTCTGTCGTGGTTCACATTTATTCATCATTATTTGCCGAGCCTTTCCCAACAACCACCCACCCACCTAACATTGTATTGAGGTCTGCATTATATATTATATACACTTTTTGTTTTCAGCATTAGCATAGGCTAGGCTCAATATAATGCAGACCTCAATACAATGTTAGGTGGGTGGGTGGTTGTTGGGAAAGGCTCGGCAAATAATGATGAATAAATGTGAACCACCACAGAAATCGAAAACAAAGTCGTGGAATAACAACATAAGATCTCGTAGATTTAACACAAGTACATTAAAGCAATGCATTTTTTACTGGAATTGATCAAAATACGATATTTAAAGCATTTCCGGTTGATATTACCAATTACCGCAGATACCGTGATTTTAAACCCTTCGATATTAGGTACTTCGGTGTCACAAACTTTCGATATTCCGTACATCGGGATTCAGAACAATCGCAATCACGTACTTCGCTATAACAAACTTTCGATATTCCGTACATCGGTATCATGAACATTCGCAATTCAGTACTTCGATGTAGCGTACATTCTAAGTCACGTGCATCGATCTTGTGTACTTTATGGCTTCAGTACTTCGGCATTTTGAACTTCGAGATTCCGTGATACAGTCCACTTTTTTGGTAGCTTAAAAAATGTGTCCAATTCATTGTAGGCTCAAACTGTTGGCCAGGTTTAAGTTATGAAAGTCGAGACAGATCAATACAATTGTGAAAAGTAGCGCGAGCGAAGCGAGCGCACAAATTTTTCAATTTTGGGACACAAAAAGTTAATAAATTTTTCAAAAGCGCTGTAAAGTAACAAGTAGTCGGAAGCGCAAACTTTTTGTGGTTTTGAGGACTCCATAAAAAACATCCTTTCTACATTTGACTTATAAAAGGTAAGACGGCGTGGACTTAACTTACGAAGTTATCAAGGTAATGTATGTATAACATTTCGCGAGCGAAGCGAGCGCGAAATTTTTCGACTATTGACCTATGACACAAAATTACCTGATCAAGTACACTGACAAGACTCACAAATTAAACTGGGAATTACGTACAAATAAAAAGAAAACGTGATTAGAGACCGAATCAATGAGCGACGACCGAGTCAATAAAAATAATAAACAATCAGAAAAACAGGACATACATTGTCATTTAACCGCGAGCGTAGCGAGCGAGAATTTTTTTACTTAGTTGGAGGATGTTAAAAGTAAAAATGATCAATCAAACAAAGCGAAGGCGACTTTTTTAGGAACTTCGCTTGTCAGTATCGTGATACAATGTGGAACTTCCTTATCAAACGGGTGTAATTTCATCCAAAATTCCTGGTGGTGGGGCGTCCCGGGGCGCCCCTGAGACCGAGGCGCCCGGGTTATTCGCACACCTTGCACCACAGGTTAATATGGCGCTGTAGGTAACTATTACAGTAATCTGTAATGTAGGATTTAAAATAAAAATAAATATGCGATATTCCTGGCTCATAGATGATCGCAAATAATTTTTTAGTTTGCTTTAAAACTTCGCCTCGTGATTAATAAATGTTCGTGCAGTCATGCAGCATGTCTCACTCGGCGCTCAGGGTATCGGTCAAGTTGATATGGCCATGAAATGGCTGTACTTGTGCTATTTTTATTTAACCGTTAATTTTTCCGTGGTCAAAATTAGTTATCCATTGGTCTGTGAAGTGTGAGTTTTGCCGCCCCCTAAATTTGCCGCCCGGGGCACAGGCCCCGGTTTGCCCCCCCCTAGATCCGGGGCTGCTTTTGCGATCAAACGGGATGCTGCAGAAAAAGGGATCCTGCAAAAAACTGGACTGCCGTGTGAAAGGGCTGTGAGTCAGTAACTTGTAGTGTAGTCGGGCTTACTATCGAGTTTGATTTAAAGACGGTTTTGGTGGTAAGTAAACTGTGTTTAATGGGCACATACAACACTTGTTTATGGAAAAAGGACCGTGGAAGCAGAAAAAAACAATTACAATTGCAGAACTTATATACTAGCTAGGAAATTTAGTGTGTACAATGTCAACTATCGGCACGCGAGCGGCGCGGCGTCTGTACGTCAACTGAGCGCGTGCGCCGTACTTCGCGTTTTCAGAGTCACTCTCGGGCACAGAACATATATAGGCCTCGGGCACGCGGCATCAGCCTCGCGGCTGTTCGTCTTTTTCTTTAATGTTATTGTCAAATTGATGCTTTACTGTTATTTTTTAAAAAGTACGCATTTCAGCAATTCATGAGCGTGCACATATCTGATATTTGAAACGTCTCCTTTCCCTGACTGCTGATAAAAAAGGATGGATTGTGGAAGAGCGCATAATTTAAAAGCCAATATGAAAAGTCTCATGAGGCAAAACCGTGAAATAGAAAGGGAAATAAGATTTTTGAAAAAGGTGGCTGAACAGAAAGAGGAAGAAAAGCAGGCCTTGTTGAGAGAAAGCCCATAGACGTAATATAGTAAATGCGTTTATTATCATCATCATCAGCCTATCGCAGTCCACTGCTGGACATAGGCCTCTCCAAGTTATATCAAAGATATTTGAGAAATACATTTATAAAGAACTGTATAATTACATGGAGAAATACGATATACTTTGTGAAGAACAAAAAGGATTCAGACATCACCGAACCATTAACATGGCAATCTTTGACTTTTTGAATAATATTTTTAGTAACATGGATAGACGAAACCCTATTTGTGCTTTATTCTGCGACATGACTCAGGCTTTCGATTATGTCCATTATAATATGCTACTCAATAAACTAGAAAATTATGGTATTAGAGGTAATGTGCTCAAACTTATTAAGTCATATTTAGAAAACAGAACACAAATTACTGAAGTTAGCCGCATTAATGTAGTCAATAAGCATGAAGAGATAGTCAGATCAAGTGAACGTAAAATTTCACTCGGCGTACCACAGGGAAGCGTTATGGGACCATTTTTGTTCATACTATATGTGAATGACATGCCGTTATCCCTTGAACAACCTATAACAATGTTTGCAGATGATAGCACAGTAACGATCCCTTGTAAAAGCATAAGCACATACGAAAATGATATTAACAACACACTTGACTCAATAATTAGATGGTTGGACAAAAATAATTTAAATATAAATTTAAGTAAGACAAAGGTAATGCACTTTAGACAGCGAACTCCTGGAGGAAGTACTCTACACATACATTACAAAAACAATAATATTGAGGAAGCAGGTGATACAAAATTTTTAGGACTGCAAATAGATTTTAGTTTAAATTGGAAAGCACATGTAGATATTTTGTGTAAAAAACTGAGCTCTTCCGCCTTTGTTTTGTATAGATTGTCCTCCATAGTGAATGACAAAGCGCTACTTACGGCTTACTATGGAATAGTTGAGTCCCATTTACGGTACGGAGTCATTTTCTGGGGGAACTCAACTGATCGAGACATAGCTTTTAAGGCTCAGAAAAGGTGCCTTAGATCCATGTTTAAGCTCAAAAGTACAGACAGTTGTGTGCCCTATTTTAAGCAATACAAAATCCTGACACTTCCATGTATCTATATCTTCGAAGTAGCTATGTTTGTTAAACAAAATCCGTCTCGTTTCCAACGTCTAGCTGATGTATGTCCGAGGAATAGACGAGACAATAGCAAATTATGCATTGTGCCGTGTCAAACGAGTCTGAAGCGCAACAGTATCTATTGCATGGCCCCAATAATATACAATAAGTTGCCAAATGCCTGGAAAGACTTAAGCACACCACTGTTTAAGAGTAAGTTACGCCAATTTCTGAATGATAAAATTTATTATACCATATCAGATTTCTTAGCAGAAAAAATATAATTGTATAAATATAAAATATAAATGTATTAGTAGTAAGTTAATTGATCTCATATAATATTGTGATTATAAATAGTAGATTAATAGTGTTTATAATGTTTATAATAGTAGGTAATAATGTTTGCATGCCGAATGGTAAAATATGGCTGAACTTTATAATTATAAGACCTTTTGTATACCCATATTTGCAAAATAAAAAATTCTATTCTATTTTATTCTATTCTAAAAAAAGTGCACTTGGAGAGGCACCTAAATGCGTTTATATTTCTAGAAAATAGCCATTTGACATATTTTACAGATATACACTTTCTAAGTATATCTTAGACACCATTGGCTGTGTTTCGGATGGCACGTTAAACTGTAGGTCCCGGCTGTCATTGAACATCCTTGGCAGTCGTTACGGGTAGTCAGAAGCCAGTAAGTCTGACACCAGTCTAACCAAGGGGTATCGGGTTGCCCGGGGTACTGGGTTGAGGAGGTCAGATAGGCAGTCGCTTCTTGTAAAGCACTGGTACTCAGCTGAATCCGGTTAGACTGGAAGCCGACCCCAACATGATTGGGAAAAGGCTCGGAGGATGATGATGACACTTTACCAAATGATGATAACTGCGAGCTGTCAGTGGAGTTAGGCCGCAGTGGTTCTTCACTACGGCTACGCGATCGTAGCGCTAGAACTGCCTATGTGGAACCGGTGGAACTATTATAACTCCGTTCATGGTTCAATTCATTGACATATATTCTAGCGATAGACAAGAACATCCATACAAATAATTTACCCGCTATGTCGTCTGTTGACATTTCGTTGACGTATTGTGACATGTAGTCATCCTCATTGATGTTAATTGCAGAAGTGTCGCTCGTATTTTGCCTACATTTTTCATTACTCAAAAAGTTTATATCTAAGTGAATTCAAAATCATGTAATATATCAAAAAGTTTATTTATATCTAATTGAATGCAAAATCATGTAATATATTAAGACCAGGAACTTATTTTTAGGGCTGGTCTTAATATATTACATGATTTTGCATTCAATTAGATATAAATAAACTTTTTGATATATTACATGATTTTGAATTCACTTAGATATAAACTTTTTGAGTAATGAAAAATGTAGGCAAAATACGAGCGACACTTCTGCAATTAACATCAATGAGGATGACTACATGTCACAATACGTCAACGAAATGTCAACAGACGACATAGCGGGTAAATTATTTGTATGGATGTTCTTGTCTATCGCTAGAATATATGTCAATGAATTGAACCATGAACGGAGTTATAATAGTTCCACCGGTTCCACATAGGCAGTTCTAGCGCTACGATCGCGTAGCCGTAGTGAAGAACCACTGCGGCCTAACTCCACTGACAGCTCGCAGTTATCATCATTTGGTAAAGTGTCATCATCATCCTCCGAGCCTTTTCCCAATCATGTTGGGGTCGGCTTCCAGTCTAACCGGATTCAGCTGAGTACCAGTGCTTTACAAGAAGCGACTGCCTATCTGACCTCCTCAACCCAGTACCCCGGGCAACCCGATACCCCTTGGTTAGACTGGTGTCAGACTTACTGGCTTCTGACTACCCGTAACGACTGCCAAGGATGTTCAATGACAGCCGGGACCTACAGTTTAACGTGCCATCCGAAACACAGCCAATGGTGTCTAAGATATACTTAGAAAGTGTATATCTGTAAAATATGTCAAATGGCTATTTTCTAGAAATATAAACGCATTTAGGTGCCTCTCCAAGTGCACTTTTTTTAGAATAGAATAAAATAGAATAGAATTTTTTATTTTGCAAATATGGGTATACAAAAGGTCTTATAATTATAAAGTTCAGCCATATTTTACCATTCGGCATGCAAACATTATTACCTACTATTATAAACATTATAAACACTATTAATCTACTATTTATAATCACAATATTATATGAGATCAATTAACTTACTACTAATACATTTATATTTTATATTTATACAATTATATTTTTTCTGCTAAGAAATCTGATATGGTATAATAAATTTTATCATTCAGAAATTGGCGTAACTTACTCTTAAACAGTGGTGTGCTTAAGTCTTTCCAGGCATTTGGCAACTTATTGTATATTATTGGGGCCATGCAATAGATACTGTTGCGCTTCAGACTCGTTTGACACGGCACAATGCATAATTTGCTATTGTCTCGTCTATTCCTCGGACATACATCAGCTAGACGTTGGAAACGAGACGGATTTTGTTTAACAAACATAGCTACTTCGAAGATATAGATACATGGAAGTGTCAGGATTTTGTATTGCTTAAAATAGGGCACACAACTGTCTGTACTTTTGAGCTTAAACATGGATCTAAGGCACCTTTTCTGAGCCTTAAAAGCTATGTCTCGATCAGTTGAGTTCCCCCAGAAAATGACTCCGTACCGTAAATGGGACTCAACTATTCCATAGTAAGCCGTAAGTAGCGCTTTGTCATTCACTATGGAGGACAATCTATACAAAACAAAGGCGGAAGAGCTCAGTTTTTTACACAAAATATCTACATGTGCTTTCCAATTTAAACTAAAATCTATTTGCAGTCCTAAAAATTTTGTATCACCTGCTTCCTCAATATTATTGTTTTTGTAATGTATGTGTAGAGTACTTCCTCCAGGAGTTCGCTGTCTAAAGTGCATTACCTTTGTCTTACTTAAATTTATATTTAAATTATTTTTGTCCAACCATCTAATTATTGAGTCAAGTGTGTTGTTAATATCATTTTCGTATGTGCTTATGCTTTTACAAGGGATCGTTACTGTGCTATCATCTGCAAACATTGTTATAGGTTGTTCAAGGGATAACGGCATGTCATTCACATATAGTATGAACAAAAATGGTCCCATAACGCTTCCCTGTGGTACGCCGAGTGAAATTTTACGTTCACTTGATCTGACTATCTCTTCATGCTTATTGACTACATTAATGCGGCTAACTTCAGTAATTTGTGTTCTGTTTTCTAAATATGACTTAATAAGTTTGAGCACATTACCTCTAATACCATAATTTTCTAGTTTATTGAGTAGCATATTATAATGGACATAATCGAAAGCCTGAGTCATGTCGCAGAATAAAGCACAAATAGGGTTTCGTCTATCCATGTTACTAAAAATATTATTCAAAAAGTCAAAGATTGCCATGTTAATGGTTCGGTGATGTCTGAATCCTTTTTGTTCTTCACAAAGTATATCGTATTTCTCCATGTAATTATACAGTTCTTTATAAATGTATTTCTCAAATATCTTTGATATAACTTGGAGAGGCCTATGTCCAGCAGTGGACTGCGATAGGCTGATGATGATGATAATAAACGCATTTACTATATTACGTCTATGGGCTTTCTCTCAACAAGGCCTGCTTTTCTTCCTCTTTCTGTTCAGCCACCTTTTTCAAAAATCTTATTTCCCTTTCTATTTCACGGTTTTGCCTCATGAGACTTTTCATATTGGCTTTTAAATTATGCGCTCTTCCACAATCCATCCTTTTTTATCAGCAGTCAGGGAAAGGAGACGTTTCAAATATCAGATATGTGCACGCTCATGAATTGCTGAAATGCGTACTTTTTAAAAAATAACAGTAAAGCATCAATTTGACAATAACATTAAAGAAAAAGACGAACAGCCGCGAGGCTGATGCCGCGTGCCCGAGGCCTATATATGTTCTGTGCCCGAGAGTGACTCTGAAAACGCGAAGTACGGCGCACGCGCTCAGTTGACGTACAGACGCCGCGCCGCTCGCGTGCCGATAGTTGACATTGTACACACTAAATTTCCTAGCTAGTATATAAGTTCTGCAATTGTAATTGTTTTTTTCTGCTTCCACGGTCCTTTTTCCATAAACAAGTGTTGTATGTGCCCATTAAACACAGTTTACTTACCACCAAAACCGTCTTTAAATCAAACTCGATAGTAAGCCCGACTACACTACAAGTTACTGACTCACAGCCCTTTCACACGGCAGTCCAGTTTTTTGCAGGATCCCTTTTTCTGCAGCATCCCGTTTGATCGCAAAAGCAGCCCCGGATCTAGGGGGGGGCAAACCGGGGCCTGTGCCCCGGGCGGCAAATTTAGGGGGCGGCAAAACTCACACTTCACAGACCAATGGATAACTAATTTTGACCACGGAAAAATTAACGGTTAAATAAAAATAGCACAAGTACAGCCATTTCATGGCCATATCAACTTGACCGATACCCTGAGCGCCGAGTGAGACATGCTGCATGACTGCACGAACATTTATTAATCACGAGGCGAAGTTTTAAAGCAAACTAAAAAATTATTTGCGATCATCTATGAGCCAGGAATATCGCATATTTATTTTTATTTTAAATCCTACATTACAGATTACTGTAATAGTTACCTACAGCGCCATATTAACCTGTGGTGCAAGGTGTGCGAATAACCCGGGCGCCTCGGTCTCAGGGGCGCCCCGGGACGCCCCACCACCAGGAATTTTGGATGAAATTACACCCGTTTGATAAGGAAGTTCCACATTGTATCACGATACTGACAAGCGAAGTTCCTAAAAAAGTCGCCTTCGCTTTGTTTGATTGATCATTTTTACTTTTAACATCCTCCAACTAAGTAAAAAAATTCTCGCTCGCTACGCTCGCGGTTAAATGACAATGTATGTCCTGTTTTTCTGATTGTTTATTATTTTTATTGACTCGGTCGTCGCTCATTGATTCGGTCTCTAATCACGTTTTCTTTTTATTTGTACGTAATTCCCAGTTTAATTTGTGAGTCTTGTCAGTGTACTTGATCAGGTAATTTTGTGTCATAGGTCAATAGTCGAAAAATTTCGCGCTCGCTTCGCTCGCGAAATGTTATACATACATTACCTTGATAACTTCGTAAGTTAAGTCCACGCCGTCTTACCTTTTATAAGTCAAATGTAGAAAGGATGTTTTTTATGGAGTCCTCAAAACCACAAAAAGTTTGCGCTTCCGACTACTTGTTACTTTACAGCGCTTTTGAAAAATTTATTAACTTTTTGTGTCCCAAAATTGAAAAATTTGTGCGCTCGCTTCGCTCGCGCTACTTTTCACAATTGTATTGATCTGTCTCGACTTTCATAACTTAAACCTGGCCAACAGTTTGAGCCTACAATGAATTGGACACATTTTTTAAGCTACCAAAAAAGTGCACTTTATTCGAACGTTCTTATTTATATTCCTTGTAACTACTGTAAGTACTTCAATACATAGTTGGCGCTCGGGTGATGATTGCACCCGAGCGCTACATGAGCTAGAGACGGCCCTGCCTGCCTACATATTGATAGCTAATATTATATAGATGATAAAGGTGAAAATAAACATAAGTAGGTAGGCGGGGCGGCATTTTTCAGTTTTTGCCCCGCCTAATAAAAATTGAAGATCCGGGGCTGCGCAAAAGATATTATATGTTAGTGTTCACACGAGCAAACCGCATGCATGATCCTGCAAAATGCTGATCCCTTCGGTTTTGTCACCGAAAACTGGATCCTTCGTCCAGTAAAAAGCGGGATCCCGTTTAATGACACATATATTTCTATAGCAGTATTCACACGGCTTCCTGCGTGCGGTTTTTTGCTGGACCCTGTTTTTTTGCCTGAAAGTGGAGGGGTGACAGCCCCAATAGACTATTAGCAAAGCATTCACGTTCATTTCGCCTGATCACTAGCGTAGGAATAGTCAAAAAACAGGATTTCACACGGCAGTCCAGTTTTGCGGGACTGGCCTTTTACTATGGATCCTGCAAAACAGAACTACGTGTGAAGACAGTGTCCGTTTTTGCAGGATCCAGTGAAAAGCCGGTCCTGCAAAACTGGACTGCCGTGGCGTGTGAAAGGGCTGTATAGTCACAAATTCGACTATTAAGGCTGATTTACATTGAGTCAGTAACTGACGTCAGTGTAGGCGGCGAAAACTGACGCGTGCTATTTACACGAACTATTATGGCTGATTTACATTGAGTCAGTAACTGACGTCAGTCCACTGACAAGTCAGTGCTGACCCGGCACTGCCATCCGCGTCAGTTTTCGGCGCATACACTGACGTCAGTTACTGACTCAATGTAAATCAGCCATTACATCTTTAGCTTGCTGCTTATCTGTGGTTTATATATTACCTGTGGTTCATCCCCGTCAGCCTCGGCGACTCGCACAGAGACTCGCACCAAAATGTTTTTGTGAAGTATTCATAATTTTTGAACATTATTTTGAAAGAAAACATTTTATTATTTGATTTTTATCATAATCGTCATGAAACATGTTTAAAGTAGTGGAAAAGACTGTGTTGTGCGTCTTGGTGGTTGCTGCAACCGTATCATGCAGGATACATAAACTGCATCTTTCGGTAAGCTGAAATTTTAATGATTTGTACTGAAAGCATAACACTGTTGCAAACAATTCGAACCATATGGTAATTGAGAAATGTACTATGAATGTCTTTGTTTAGGATTTTTGTAAAAAATATTTGTTCTTGTTTAAACTTGAAGGCTATTTACCTGTTACCTGTTACGTGGGCAACCCAACTCCCCTTGGTAAGACTAGTAGTCAGACTTTCTGGCTTCTGACTACCCTTTATGACTGTCAAGGATATTGAAGTGACGTCTGGGACCTGCAGTTTATCGTGCTTTCCTAAACACAGAAGAACTCGCTGTGACAAGATGGTCACCCATTTGTGGACCAAACTCCTGAAGCTTTGTGTATCTTTATGATTGATTGATCCCCTCGGCTGTGACTTAGCCACAAGCTCTTTCATACGTAGTTTAGTAATTACAATGTTATAATAATTAATATCGGATGCCTTCCAGATTAAATTGCCAATTGGCAACCACTTAAATGGTAATTCAGTTAAAAATAAGGAAATGCTAGACATTCAACATGTACGGTCCAGAATTTAAATGAAAATCTTTTTATTGGCGCCTTCATATTGATAAGCATGTGTGTTTATGACTTAAGGATCACACTATCTCAAATAGAGAATTTGACTATCATTGTCTTATCTTGGTACTGAAATGTGTAAATGTTCATGTTCACTCTTGGTCTAAAGAATATTAACTAACTATAAGTCGGTCTGTACTTGCCTTGCACCCATTCTACAGATATAATTAGTAAATTAGCTTTCTACAGATATAATCTTGTCCTCTAGCATCAAAAACTACGGATGGATAGATTATTGGGAACTGCTGTTTGAAAGTACATTATATATTATTCATTTGTTTTGTTGGTGTTCATGCTCAACAGTGTCACTGAACTGATGTTTCTTTTTTATGAAAGCTGGCAGTAATATAGGTCAGAATAATATATGGGCTACTTTTTATCTGGGTCCGAGGGGTGGTTCCATCAGGAAGTGGTTGAAACCGCTGGCTTGTACAAGAATATTTGTATGAGTTCAAGTTTAGGTCAGGCAAATAACATTACAACTTTTTGTAGTAATATGTACTTTCTAAAGGAGATAACTAAACCATAACTAGACAAGGACCTTGCTCAAATCATAGATTTTGACAGATCAATCGTGTGCAGATTATTAGGTGCATTTCTTTGGCTCTTCTCTTCGGGTACAGTTGAAACCATGGATAACAGCTAGTTCATTATGATTGTGATTTTGGAACCAAATAAGTACGTAAATTCACCCAGTTATGGTTGCCATAGTTCCATAAAAAAAATATATTAAATGAGTTACTATGCAAGTTACAATAATTGTTTAGAAGTAGGAAGTTTAAAATCAATATTTTTTAATATGTCACAATCTGATTAAAGCATACATTAATTGGGATAATTAGTTGAAATACATAACTTTAACAAGTTGTTCAATTAACAAATGACCAATTAGCAGTCAACTGATATTTAATAAAAAAATGATTGTAACAGTTTGCTGTGTTTCTGACAGTTGTGGTTAACAAATTTTATATCTCAGAGAATATACTTTGCTGGAGAAAAAAATATTAAAAAGTAAAAGTAGAGTATGCTAAAACTAACAAGACAAAAAAGTCTCATGACATTATAACTAAAATAGTTTTTAAATTTGAATTACTTACAGTAAGTTTACTTGTAAGTGTAAATACAGGCTAAAGTTAGTTAAATAATTTTTAAGGAAGCATCTTACAAATGTAAAGGTGGAGTTATAACTTCGCTTCCATTCTCACTCGCGTCTGTAGCAGCACTAACACTATAGTGGGTGTGTTTACCAATCGCGGGGGGTCGTCCTTGTTGCAATGGTGGATACGACTTCATATTATAAATAAGTTGCGTACCCGTTGCCGCCACCCGCCTCAGATGTCCTGCGGGGGTTTATTCTAATGATTAGTGAACCACGTTTAACTTGACGTCACTCTGATACAGCTCATTACCTACATGTGTTAGGCTTTGTGTGCTGAAATTCCAATACTGGTTCCAAGAAAAGGTATACAACTAATTGTTTCTTGTGGGTTAAGTTAATGATTTTTCCTGTTGTGTCATATATCCCTGCCTTGAGGAAACTAGCTACTGCAATTTGATATAATTGCAACTTGATATATCCAATATGTCATTTTAATGTACATCAGCTGTTTCACTACAAAGTTTCATCAAAATCCGTTCAGTAGATTTGACGTGAAGTAAAAAAAAAAGAAACTAACATCACACACAACCCAACCTACATTCACACATTTATATTATTTTTTCTAAGCCCAAACTGGATGGCCTTGATTAGTGGGAACTTCATAGTTCCCACTAATCAAGGTTGTAGGCGTCCAGATCTTCCCGCCATCTTTTCCGGGGCCTACCTCGTCTGCGTATATATATCTTCACGTATATTATGTAAAGTTTGTATGTAGTTAGTTTATCTATACTAATATTATAAAGCTGAAGAGTTTGTTTGTTTGTTTGTTTGAACGCGCTAATCTCCGAAACTACTGGTCCGATTTAAAAAATTCTTTCAGTGTTAGATAGCCCATTTATCGAGGAAGGCTATAGGCTACTTTTTATCCGGGTTCGTGCAGAGGTTCCCACGGGATGCGGATGAAACCGCTGGCAGAAGCTAGTTTATAATATAGTGTGATTGTCATACTACTTATTGGCTTCTTGAGTTGTATTTAGTAAGTATTGTTCAGCGCTTGTAGCGCTTCACTGACATACTACTTGTATGGATTACATATTTCTGTGGCCTTGATTTACGGCTTTACAAATTATTTGAAATATCCTTTCTTAGCTTTCTGAAGAAAAAACAGAATTCTAAATTCTAGTGTGTATGTACATATGTATGGTAATGGGAGAGATCAATAGTTGGCTAATAACATCGTGGTGGAATCGCACCCTTGTTCATTAATTGGTTTATTTGACGTTACGGGACTCGCTTATAACGAATATTTATATGTATAACGTATACCAATCACAAATCAAACATATTGTATACGTCAAAGTCAAAAACGTTTATTGAAAGTAGGCTAGTTTTTAGCACTTTTTCACGTCAAATTAACAAAAGGACAGCACCCCAAAACGCCCCCCTTTCACAACTTTCTAGTGTTATGGCTGGGAAGAAGAAGTGGTGTTCTGATAACAAGCTTTATATATACATATAAATTCAGCATCAATCAGTGCTTATCGTTTTAGTTACAATTTATGGTGAGTTGCAGATTGTAGCAATTAACTATAACGTTAACCGATCCATTTCCAATTGTCGAATCGCCGACTCGACCAATGGGCGGCAAGAATACGGCTGGTTTTGGTTTAGTGTGCCTTCACATTACGTCGCAAGCAGTGCGGCAGCAGCGCGGCAGCAGCGCGGATGCCTTCTCATTACAAATACAGTCGCGCGACTTAGGGTGGCCAGTTCATGTCTACAGTGGACTCCAAATGGGAAACATCACTGTTGCCGCGAGCTTTTACCTGTAATATAACGTTACAGATTCGAACATTCGAAGACAATAGAGCGTCAAATTGCGCACTTTTATATTACATTACAGGTGAATGCCCGCAGTGAGCTAATGCGATGTTTTTCATCCATTCGTATAAAAAATGTCGTATGTACCTGCTGCACTTTTCTCTGGCCCGGTTTTATTACTGAAATTTGAAATAAACAATTCACATAATTCATTCCAGTTTTTCTTTTTTATGGTCCTGTTAGTGTACCTAATCATCAGTCCTCGAATCCCACAAAGCTGGACTTGTTTGAATTTGCATGATAAATTGCTTCGTGTCAAATTCGCTCATTGTGAAAACGTACGATTGCAACACTGGCTCGAAGCCGACTGACAGCACGCGGCTGCCGCCGCGCTGCCGTCCAGTATGGACAATCACGTGTCGCGCAGCTGTCGCGCGGCTGTAGCGCCACTCTGTTTAGTATGGAATTTAGCCGCTTGTGAACCGCGCGTCTGTCGCGCTGCTATAGCCGCGCTGCTGTCGCACTACCTGCGACGTAATGTGAAGGCACAGTCATACATATAAACTCTTTTGCAAAAAAAGCGGGCACCTATGCGAAATCTTGGTTTTATGGACTTAAGGTGTGTTACAAATGGTTTTAATGATTGGAATATGTTACTAGCATCAAAAGGGATAGCCAACCAAAATTTTTGAAAAACTATGCACATTTGGTAAAATTTTCGCCCGTACCAAATGGTCCATACTGATGATTGATAGCAATGTTACGAGTTTCGGTATTTTTGAGTAAACTGTTTTAATATTGTACTCGAGTGTTTTAAAATATCCCCTTCTTTTCATTAAACATGATTTAGAGGTGTATCAGTACTTTGGGCTGCGACAAATCCAATTTTAAGTTTGGAGTACCGATCACAACTCGTCTCCTATTAGACTTTGACATTTAAAAAATACCAAATTTGGTCACAAATGCAAAAATAACAATATGAAAAATAATGAGTAGGGTTAAAGCTATTCAAAAAGTTAAATTATTGCCTCGTAGAAGCTCTCGTTAACTCCATAGTTGTCGATTCATTAAACGATCATTTTGCTGAAAGGGACTCATACATTCAAAACTATTGGTCATAGGTATGTTTCTTCAGAAATTATCAGGTAGCCCAATATTGTTATGATTTAGGCTGGACAGTGCTGTAAATACCAGAAAACCTCAGTGCAGACAGGTTTATTTAATAAAATGTAGGTGGAATGAAAACCCGCTATTTGAATGCTCAGACTCATAGAAGTTCCGGAGTTTCCCAAGAGTCGACCTTGGATAAGAATTGTGATTATGAAACCTAAAAGTCTCGTGTTCATAGTCTATGCGATAATTTCTGTATTTTGCATTCTGTAAAGATTTTTTCAAAATGTCAAAGTCTGATAGGAGACGAGTTGTGATGGGTACTCCCAACTTAAAATTGGTTTTGTCGCAGCCCAAAGTACTGATACACCTCTAAATCATGTTTAATGAAAAGAAAGGGATATTTTAAAACACTCGAGTACCATATCAAAACAGTAAAACAGTTAAAAAACAAACTCAAAAATATCGAAACTCGTAACATTGCCATCAATCATCAGTATGGACCATTTGGTACGGGCGTTTAGTAAAGTTTTACCAAATGTGCTGCATAGTTTTTCAAAAATGTTTTGATGAAACGGAAGGGTATAACAATCACTTATTAAAACTGCAAAATCAGTTTTCTGAAAACTGCAAAATCAGTTTTCTGAAAATCACATCAATAAGTTTTCGAAACAACAACAAACTTTCTGCTAAGAATTTGTCTAAAACAAGGTTTTAAAACTTTCTTAGCAATTCTCCGAAATTCAAATTCAGAATACACTCTTACGCATGCTTGGCTATCCCTTTTGATGCTAGTAACATATTCCAATCATTAAAACCATTTGTAACACACCTTAAGTCCATAAAACCAAGATTTCGCATAGGTGCCCGCTTTTTTTGCAAAAGAGTTTATATGTATGACTGTGCCTTCACATTACGTCGCAGGTAGTGCGACAGCAGCGCGGCTATAGCAGCGCGACAGACGCGCGGTTCACAAGCGGCTAAATTCCATACTAAACAGAGTGGCGCTACAGCCGCGCGACAGCTGCGCGACACGTGATTGTCCATACTGGACGGCAGCGCGGCGGCAGCCGCGTGCTGTCAGTCGGCTTCGAGCCAGTGTTGCAATCGTACGTTTTCACAATGAGCGAATTTGACACGAAGCAATTTATCATGCAAATTCAAACAAGTCCAGCTTTGTGGGATTCGAGGACTGATGATTAGGTACACTAACAGGACCATAAAAAAGAAAAACTGGAATGAATTATGTGAATTGTTTATTTCAAATTTCAGTAATAAAACCGGGCCAGAGAAAAGTGCAGCAGGTACATACGACATTTTTTATACGAATGGATGAAAAACATCGCATTAGCTCACTGCGGGCATTCACCTGTAATGTAATATAAAAGTGCGCAATTTGACGCTCTATTGTCTTCGAATGTTCGAATCTGTAACGTTATATTACAGGTAAAAGCTCGCGGCAACAGTGATGTTTCCCATTTGGAGTCCACTGTAGACATGAACTGGCCACCCTAAGTCGCGCGACTGTATTTGTAATGAGAAGGCATCCGCGCTGCTGCCGCGCTGCTGCCGCACTGCTTGCGACGTAATGTGAAGGCACACTAAACCAAAACCAGCCGTATTCTTGCCGCCCATTGGTCGAGTCGGCGATTCGACAATTGGAAATGGATCGGTTAACGTTATAGTTAATTGCTACAATCTGCAACTCACCATAAATTGTAACTAAAACGATAAGCACTGATTGATGCTGAATTTATATGTATATATAAAGCTTGTTATCAGAACACCACTTCTTCTTCCCAGCCATAACACTAGAAAGTTGTGAAAGGGGGGCGTTTTGGGGTGCTGTCCTTTTGTTAATTTGACGTGAAAAAGTGCTAAAAACTAGCCTACTTTCAATAAACGTTTTTGACTTTGACGTATACAATATGTTTGATTTGTGATTGGTATACGTTATACATATAAATATTCGTTATAAGCGAGTCCCGTAACGTCAAATAAACCAATTAATGAACAAGGGTGCGATTCCACCACGATGTTATTAGCCAACTATTGATCTCTCCCATTACCATACATATGTACATACACACTAGAATTTAGAATTCTGTTTTTTCTTCAGAAAGCTAAGAAAGGATATTTCAAATAATTTGTAAAGCCGTAAATCAAGGCCACAGAAATATGTAATCCATACAAGTAGTATGTCAGTGAAGCGCTACAAGCGCTGAACAATACTTACTAAATACAACTCAAGAAGCCAATAAGTAGTATGACAATCACACTATATTATAAACTAGCTTCTGCCAGCGGTTTCATCCGCATCCCGTGGGAACCTCTGCACGAACCCGGATAAAAAGTAGCCTATAGCCTTCCTCGATAAATGGGCTATCTAACACTGAAAGAATTTTTTAAATCGGACCAGTAGTTTCGGAGATTAGCGCGTTCAAACAAACAAACAAACAAACTCTTCAGCTTTATAATATTAGTATAGATAAACTAACTACATACAAACTTTACATAATATACGTGAAGATATATATACGCAGACGAGGTAGGCCCCGGAAAAGATGGCGGGAAGATCTGGACGCCTACAACCTTGATTAGTGGGAACTATGAAGTTCCCACTAATCAAGGCCATCCAGTTTGGGCTTAGAAAAAATAATATAAATGTGTGAATGTAGGTTGGGTTGTGTGTGATGTTAGTTTCTTTTTTTTTTACTTCACGTCAAATCTACTGAACGGATTTTGATGAAACTTTGTAGTGAAACAGCTGATGTACATTAAAATGACATATTGGATATATCAAGTTGCAATTATATCAAATTGCAGTAGCTAGTTTCCTCAAGGCAGGGATATATGACACAACAGGAAAAATCATTAACTTAACCCACAAGAAACAATTAGTTGTATACCTTTTCTTGGAACCAGTATTGGAATTTCAGCACACAAAGCCTAACACATGTAGGTAATGAGCTGTATCAGAGTGACGTCAAGTTAAACGTGGTTCACTAATCATTAGAATAAACCCCCGCAGGACATCTGAGGCGGGTGGCGGCAACGGGTACGCAACTTATTTATAATATGAAGTCGTATCCACCATTGCAACAAGGACGACCCCCCGCGATTGGTAAACACACCCACTATAGTGTTAGTGCTGCTACAGACGCGAGTGAGAATGGAAGCGAAGTTATAACTCCACCTTTACATTTGTAAGATGCTTCCTTAAAAATTATTTAACTAACTTTAGCCTGTATTTACACTTACAAGTAAACTTACTGTAAGTAATTCAAATTTAAAAACTATTTTAGTTATAATGTCATGAGACTTTTTTGTCTTGTTAGTTTTAGCATACTCTACTTTTACTTTTTAATATTTTTTTCTCCAGCAAAGTATATTCTCTGAGATATAAAATTTGTTAACCACAACTGTCAGAAACACAGCAAACTGTTACAATCATTTTTTTATTAAATATCAGTTGACTGCTAATTGGTCATTTGTTAATTGAACAACTTGTTAAAGTTATGTATTTCAACTAATTATCCCAATTAATGTATGCTTTAATCAGATTGTGACATATTAAAAAATATTGATTTTAAACTTCCTACTTCTAAACAATTATTGTAACTTGCATAGTAACTCATTTAATATATTTTTTTTATGGAACTATGGCAACCATAACTGGGTGAATTTACGTACTTATTTGGTTCCAAAATCACAATCATAATGAACTAGCTGTTATCCATGGTTTCAACTGTACCCGAAGAGAAGAGCCAAAGAAATGCACCTAATAATCTGCACACGATTGATCTGTCAAAATCTATGATTTGAGCAAGGTCCTTGTCTAGTTATGGTTTAGTTATCTCCTTTAGAAAGTACATATTACTACAAAAAGTTGTAATGTTATTTGCCTGACCTAAACTTGAACTCATACAAATATTCTTGTACAAGCCAGCGGTTTCAACCACTTCCTGATGGAACCACCCCTCGGACCCAGATAAAAAGTAGCCCATATATTATTCTGACCTATATTACTGCCAGCTTTCATAAAAAAGAAACATCAGTTCAGTGACACTGTTGAGCATGAACACCAACAAAACAAATGAATAATATATAATGTACTTTCAAACAGCAGTTCCCAATAATCTATCCATCCGTAGTTTTTGATGCTAGAGGACAAGATTATATCTGTAGAAAGCTAATTTACTAATTATATCTGTAGAATGGGTGCAAGGCAAGTACAGACCGACTTATAGTTAGTTAATATTCTTTAGACCAAGAGTGAACATGAACATTTACACATTTCAGTACCAAGATAAGACAATGATAGTCAAATTCTCTATTTGAGATAGTGTGATCCTTAAGTCATAAACACACATGCTTATCAATATGAAGGCGCCAATAAAAAGATTTTCATTTAAATTCTGGACCGTACATGTTGAATGTCTAGCATTTCCTTATTTTTAACTGAATTACCATTTAAGTGGTTGCCAATTGGCAATTTAATCTGGAAGGCATCCGATATTAATTATTATAACATTGTAATTACTAAACTACGTATGAAAGAGCTTGTGGCTAAGTCACAGCCGAGGGGATCAATCAATCATAAAGATACACAAAGCTTCAGGAGTTTGGTCCACAAATGGGTGACCATCTTGTCACAGCGAGTTCTTCTGTGTTTAGGAAAGCACGATAAACTGCAGGTCCCAGACGTCACTTCAATATCCTTGACAGTCATAAAGGGTAGTCAGAAGCCAGAAAGTCTGACTACTAGTCTTACCAAGGGGAGTTGGGTTGCCCACGTAACAGGTAACAGGTAAATAGCCTTCAAGTTTAAACAAGAACAAATATTTTTTACAAAAATCCTAAACAAAGACATTCATAGTACATTTCTCAATTACCATATGGTTCGAATTGTTTGCAACAGTGTTATGCTTTCAGTACAAATCATTAAAATTTCAGCTTACCGAAAGATGCAGTTTATGTATCCTGCATGATACGGTTGCAGCAACCACCAAGACGCACAACACAGTCTTTTCCACTACTTTAAACATGTTTCATGACGATTATGATAAAAATCAAATAATAAAATGTTTTCTTTCAAAATAATGTTCAAAAATTATGAATACTTCACAAAAACATTTTGGTGCGAGTCTCTGTGCGAGTCGCCGAGGCTGACGGGGATGAACCACAGGTAATATATAAACCACAGATAAGCAGCAAGCTAAAGATGTAATGGCTGATTTACATTGAGTCAGTAACTGACGTCAGTGTATGCGCCGAAAACTGACGCGGATGGCAGTGCCGGGTCAGCACTGACTTGTCAGTGGACTGACGTCAGTTACTGACTCAATGTAAATCAGCCATAATAGTTCGTGTAAATAGCCCGCGTCAGTTTTCGCCGCCTACACTGACGTCAGTTACTGACTCAATGTAAATCAGCCTTAATAGTCGAATTTGTGACTATACAGCCCTTTCACACGCCACGGCAGTCCAGTTTTGCAGGACCGGCTTTTCACTGGATCCTGCAAAAACGGACACTGTCTTCACACGTAGTTCTGTTTTGCAGGATCCATAGTAAAAGGCCAGTCCCGCAAAACTGGACTGCCGTGTGAAATCCTGTTTTTTGACTATTCCTACGCTAGTGATCAGGCGAAATGAACGTGAATGCTTTGCTAATAGTCTATTGGGGCTGTCACCCCTCCACTTTCAGGCAAAAAAACAGGGTCCAGCAAAAAACCGCACGCAGGAAGCCGTGTGAATACTGCTATAGAAATATATGTGTCATTAAACGGGATCCCGCTTTTTACTGGACGAAGGATCCAGTTTTCGGTGACAAAACCGAAGGGATCAGCATTTTGCAGGATCATGCATGCGGTTTGCTCGTGTGAACACTAACATATAATATCTTTTGCGCAGCCCCGGATCTTCAATTTTTATTAGGCGGGGCAAAAACTGAAAAATGCCGCCCCGCCTACCTACTTATGTTTATTTTCACCTTTATCATCTATATAATATTAGCTATCAATATGTAGGCAGGCAGGGCCGTCTCTAGCTCATGTAGCGCTCGGGTGCAATCATCACCCGAGCGCCAACTATGTATTGAAGTACTTACAGTAGTTACAAGGAATATAAATAAGAACGTTCGAATAAAGTGCACTTTTTTGGTAGCTTAAAAAATGTGTCCAATTCATTGTAGGCTCAAACTGTTGGCCAGGTTTAAGTTATGAAAGTCGAGACAGATCAATACAATTGTGAAAAGTAGCGCGAGCGAAGCGAGCGCACAAATTTTTCAATTTTGGGACACAAAAAGTTAATAAATTTTTCAAAAGCGCTGTAAAGTAACAAGTAGTCGGAAGCGCAAACTTTTTGTGGTTTTGAGGACTCCATAAAAAACATCCTTTCTACATTTGACTTATAAAAGGTAAGACGGCGTGGACTTAACTTACGAAGTTATCAAGGTAATGTATGTATAACATTTCGCGAGCGAAGCGAGCGCGAAATTTTTCGACTATTGACCTATGACACAAAATTACCTGATCAAGTACACTGACAAGACTCACAAATTAAACTGGGAATTACGTACAAATAAAAAGAAAACGTGATTAGAGACCGAATCAATGAGCGACGACCGAGTCAATAAAAATAATAAACAATCAGAAAAACAGGACATACATTGTCATTTAACCGCGAGCGTAGCGAGCGAGAATTTTTTTACTTAGTTGGAGGATGTTAAAAGTAAAAATGATCAATCAAACAAAGCGAAGGCGACTTTTTTAGGAACTTCGCTTGTCAGTATCGTGATACAATGTGGAACTTCCTTATCAAACGGGTGTAATTTCATCCAAAATTCCTGGTGGTGGGGCGTCCCGGGGCGCCCCTGAGACCGAGGCGCCCGGGTTATTCGCACACCTTGCACCACAGGTTAATATGGCGCTGTAGGTAACTATTACAGTAATCTGTAATGTAGGATTTAAAATAAAAATAAATATGCGATATTCCTGGCTCATAGATGATCGCAAATAATTTTTTAGTTTGCTTTAAAACTTCGCCTCGTGATTAATAAATGTTCGTGCAGTCATGCAGCATGTCTCACTCGGCGCTCAGGGTATCGGTCAAGTTGATATGGCCATGAAATGGCTGTACTTGTGCTATTTTTATTTAACCGTTAATTTTTCCGTGGTCAAAATTAGTTATCCATTGGTCTGTGAAGTGTGAGTTTTGCCGCCCCCTAAATTTGCCGCCCGGGGCACAGGCCCCGGTTTGCCCCCCCCTAGATCCGGGGCTGCTTTTGCGATCAAACGGGATGCTGCAGAAAAAGGGATCCTGCAAAAAACTGGACTGCCGTGTGAAAGGGCTGTGAGTCAGTAACTTGTAGTGTAGTCGGGCTTACTATCGAGTTTGATTTAAAGACGGTTTTGGTGGTAAGTAAACTGTGTTTAATGGGCACATACAACACTTGTTTATGGAAAAAGGACCGTGGAAGCAGAAAAAAACAATTACAATTGCAGAACTTATATACTAGCTAGGAAATTTAGTGTGTACAATGTCAACTATCGGCACGCGAGCGGCGCGGCGTCTGTACGTCAACTGAGCGCGTGCGCCGTACTTCGCGTTTTCAGAGTCACTCTCGGGCACAGAACATATATAGGCCTCGGGCACGCGGCATCAGCCTCGCGGCTGTTCGTCTTTTTCTTTAATGTTATTGTCAAATTGATGCTTTACTGTTATTTTTTAAAAAGTACGCATTTCAGCAATTCATGAGCGTGCACATATCTGATATTTGAAACGTCTCCTTTCCCTGACTGCTGATAAAAAAGGATGGATTGTGGAAGAGCGCATAATTTAAAAGCCAATATGAAAAGTCTCATGAGGCAAAACCGTGAAATAGAAAGGGAAATAAGATTTTTGAAAAAGGTGGCTGAACAGAAAGAGGAAGAAAAGCAGGCCTTGTTGAGAGAAAGCCCATAGACGTAATATAGTAAATGCGTTTATTATCATCATCATCAGCCTATCGCAGTCCACTGCTGGACATAGGCCTCTCCAAGTTATATCAAAGATATTTGAGAAATACATTTATAAAGAACTGTATAATTACATGGAGAAATACGATATACTTTGTGAAGAACAAAAAGGATTCAGACATCACCGAACCATTAACATGGCAATCTTTGACTTTTTGAATAATATTTTTAGTAACATGGATAGACGAAACCCTATTTGTGCTTTATTCTGCGACATGACTCAGGCTTTCGATTATGTCCATTATAATATGCTACTCAATAAACTAGAAAATTATGGTATTAGAGGTAATGTGCTCAAACTTATTAAGTCATATTTAGAAAACAGAACACAAATTACTGAAGTTAGCCGCATTAATGTAGTCAATAAGCATGAAGAGATAGTCAGATCAAGTGAACGTAAAATTTCACTCGGCGTACCACAGGGAAGCGTTATGGGACCATTTTTGTTCATACTATATGTGAATGACATGCCGTTATCCCTTGAACAACCTATAACAATGTTTGCAGATGATAGCACAGTAACGATCCCTTGTAAAAGCATAAGCACATACGAAAATGATATTAACAACACACTTGACTCAATAATTAGATGGTTGGACAAAAATAATTTAAATATAAATTTAAGTAAGACAAAGGTAATGCACTTTAGACAGCGAACTCCTGGAGGAAGTACTCTACACATACATTACAAAAACAATAATATTGAGGAAGCAGGTGATACAAAATTTTTAGGACTGCAAATAGATTTTAGTTTAAATTGGAAAGCACATGTAGATATTTTGTGTAAAAAACTGAGCTCTTCCGCCTTTGTTTTGTATAGATTGTCCTCCATAGTGAATGACAAAGCGCTACTTACGGCTTACTATGGAATAGTTGAGTCCCATTTACGGTACGGAGTCATTTTCTGGGGGAACTCAACTGATCGAGACATAGCTTTTAAGGCTCAGAAAAGGTGCCTTAGATCCATGTTTAAGCTCAAAAGTACAGACAGTTGTGTGCCCTATTTTAAGCAATACAAAATCCTGACACTTCCATGTATCTATATCTTCGAAGTAGCTATGTTTGTTAAACAAAATCCGTCTCGTTTCCAACGTCTAGCTGATGTATGTCCGAGGAATAGACGAGACAATAGCAAATTATGCATTGTGCCGTGTCAAACGAGTCTGAAGCGCAACAGTATCTATTGCATGGCCCCAATAATATACAATAAGTTGCCAAATGCCTGGAAAGACTTAAGCACACCACTGTTTAAGAGTAAGTTACGCCAATTTCTGAATGATAAAATTTATTATACCATATCAGATTTCTTAGCAGAAAAAATATAATTGTATAAATATAAAATATAAATGTATTAGTAGTAAGTTAATTGATCTCATATAATATTGTGATTATAAATAGTAGATTAATAGTGTTTATAATGTTTATAATAGTAGGTAATAATGTTTGCATGCCGAATGGTAAAATATGGCTGAACTTTATAATTATAAGACCTTTTGTATACCCATATTTGCAAAATAAAAAATTCTATTCTATTTTATTCTATTCTAAAAAAAGTGCACTTGGAGAGGCACCTAAATGCGTTTATATTTCTAGAAAATAGCCATTTGACATATTTTACAGATATACACTTTCTAAGTATATCTTAGACACCATTGGCTGTGTTTCGGATGGCACGTTAAACTGTAGGTCCCGGCTGTCATTGAACATCCTTGGCAGTCGTTACGGGTAGTCAGAAGCCAGTAAGTCTGACACCAGTCTAACCAAGGGGTATCGGGTTGCCCGGGGTACTGGGTTGAGGAGGTCAGATAGGCAGTCGCTTCTTGTAAAGCACTGGTACTCAGCTGAATCCGGTTAGACTGGAAGCCGACCCCAACATGATTGGGAAAAGGCTCGGAGGATGATGATGACACTTTACCAAATGATGATAACTGCGAGCTGTCAGTGGAGTTAGGCCGCAGTGGTTCTTCACTACGGCTACGCGATCGTAGCGCTAGAACTGCCTATGTGGAACCGGTGGAACTATTATAACTCCGTTCATGGTTCAATTCATTGACATATATTCTAGCGATAGACAAGAACATCCATACAAATAATTTACCCGCTATGTCGTCTGTTGACATTTCGTTGACGTATTGTGACATGTAGTCATCCTCATTGATGTTAATTGCAGAAGTGTCGCTCGTATTTTGCCTACATTTTTCATTACTCAAAAAGTTTATATCTAAGTGAATTCAAAATCATGTAATATATCAAAAAGTTTATTTATATCTAATTGAATGCAAAATCATGTAATATATTAAGACCAGGAACTTATTTTTAGGGCTTTTAATATTAATTACGATGTTTTTTTTCTTAAGAGGGCTATCACAAATTTTCGCGAATTTAATTATTTTTTCTTGAAAGTAAGAACATACCATGACAAAGTGAAGTCTGTTTTCATTGATATTTTACCTACTGCTAGTTTTATGGCACATCTGTTTCTGCACGATTTTCTTAATCCATAATTCAAGATGGCGGGCGGGAACAAATTAATGCATATTTGTAAAATTGAATTGTAAATGAAAAGTATGATATACAAGCGTTGTAATAGCATGAACAGCGTGTAATTTTACTAACTTGACTCTCGAATAGTTTATATGTGTAAGTTTATACCTTGATATGTATTTTCTATTTTATAATTGTAGTTTCATAGACATCCATCTGACGCAGGTGTCAAAATCGCTCTGATTTGCCATTTTGGGCACTGCATAGTCTGCAGTGCAGTTCAGTGTGGTAAGCTTTTTGTTCGGAACGTTCTATCTAGTACGTAGTACATATATATCGATGGTTCAATTTGACTTGATTTGACTGGATATCTGATGGATATCTGTAGCTTGCTGAACTTGTTAGTAATCTGTGGCCCGTAATATTTTTTTGCGTGGAACAAGGCTCTGAAAAGAGATCTTATCGATTTTCTTCAATTTAGTTTTTGGTCGAATTGTGTGGACGTCGCCGGCTATAATTTTGTAATACTAAAAAAATATTTAAAAGTAACCTTCAAACGTTAAATGCATTGAAACTGAAACATTAATCTTTTCTCCGAACTGAGACCATAAGTATTTCAGGTTTACTCAGGAGTAAAAGTGGTATTTCGAGAGCGAACTAATTCTAACATCGTAAGTCGTCATGAAGTTGGTTTGGCAGTGTATGTTTTCTCCTCGCCTTTACAAAGTATACCGGGATGGAGCAAAAGACGTAAGTGTTTTTCACCTCATATGTTTTTAGGGTTACGTACCCAAAGGTTAAAACGGGACCCTATTGTTTTCGCCCCTCTGTCCATCAGTCCGTCTGTGCGTCTGTCACCAGGCTGTATCTCATGAACCGTGATAGTTAGAGATTTGAAATTTTCTCAGATGTTGTATTTCTGTTGCCGCTATAACAACAAATGCTGTAATCTAGAATAAAATTAATATTTTGGGGGGCTCCCATACAACAAACGTGGTTTTTTTGCTCATTTTATAAATAATGGTATGGAACCCTTGGTGCGTGTGTCCGATTCGCACTTGGCCGGTTATTGTTTTCTAAACTCATTGAATTTTACTACTCCATGTTACAAGTTTTTTTCCCTATGATAGTATATTTTATTATAATTTAATTGCATGGTTTGTTTTGCCAGTGAATTAGAATTAAAATACAAGTCTTGTACTGATAAAGCAAAAAATGTAGCCCCTAAGACAACCCACTGACCAAACATTTAGTTGTTCCGTTTTTGCAATATACAAATGAAGTAATAACAAGTAGGTGCTATAAAAGGGATCCTAAAACATTGTCTGCTATTGTCCACTTATTGCCACATTTTATGGGGTAACATTTGCCTAATGTCTTCCTCCAATGGAGCGTTGATCAAGTCATACCTACACAATGTAATCGGTTCCTAATCACATAGATTTTAACATTGTAGACATGGAACTACCATTGCATACAACAGATTGGCAATATGAGACAGAAAACTATATGTGGTACCAGTCCAAAACATGGACAAGTTAGGCTGTTAGCAAATAGACTGCACAACAACCGCAAGCAGTTGCTAAGTTCAACTGCAAGCAGTTGTCTGCAGTCGGATCTGCCTTCACGCAGTTGAATAGAAATTTTACGACCTATAACTGCCAAATAATAAAAGCCTCTAGATTGGTTGACTTGGGTGGCTGTAAATTATCCAGAAGCCTTAATAAAGAATCCCTAATAAAGAAATGAAATCAAACTAGATGTATTGTCTGCAGATTTCAAATAAACAAACAATTATTGACCCACTTGGGGTTCCTGAGACGCTGTTGTAAGAGATCCTCCTACAAAATACCAGGATTTCTGAGGATAGTTGTGTGGTCATCAACATAAAGATTTGTGGTCAAAGAAACTGCATGCTTCCAAATGTTCTATTTCTTTTATTCCAGACGATGTACCAGCCTGTACGACTGGAGAAATGGGGTGACAAAGTTGTGTCCACGGTGAGATTCTTTCCTCTGTTTTAAGGCTTTACTCTATATTTATTTTCTGAATAAACTGTATTTGGATTTAGTTAATGCCCCTATTGATGATGTAAATATTTTTAGGCCAACACTCTATTGAATATAAGCCTGTACACATCACCGTTCATATGTATGTACATATACAAGCGAGGGTTCTTTACGATGGACGAGATGAAGTCACTTGGACGTCTTGTCAGTGGCCTTACTTGTCTCCTGGCCTTCTCCCTCTTTCTGCGAGGATGCGGAAGATCGTCCAGTACTAAATATGTTCAGTTTGTGAATGCACTCACAAGCCCGATGACTGACAAGAAGGCATATTTGAATGAATTGAGGAAGTATGACTTTGAAGCAAGTGCTTGGCCCACTACTTACAGTGTTGCAACCAGAGAAAGGTTAGTGCTATTGAATTAGGTAGTACACATATGCTGAATATTCCACATTATTAGCTGCTTAGAATACTATAAAATGTAATTTGGGTCATACTGTCCGTGGCAGAAATATTTTCAAAATATTAAAAAATTAAAAATAATCACTACATAGTATAAAACAAAGTCGCTTTTTCTGTCCTTTGTACGCTTAAATCTTCAAAACTACGCAACGGATTTTAATGCGGTTTTTTTCAATAGATAAGGTGATAAAAGAAAAAGGATTACAATATGTATAATAACATACATTAAATAGTGTGGAAATACTCTTATCCCGTGCGAAGCCGGGGCGAGTCACTAGTATCATATATTCCAATATTCTTAACGGGACATTTGCTATGTTCCATAGAAGCACACACCTGCTATATAACATATACCTGTATTAGACTACTTTGTAGTCAGTCAGTAGAACTTGGTCTAAAACTCACTAAGCAATAAACGTGCCTCTCTTAGGTCATCATGGATGGACCGCCTCCCGTTCAAGATGTGCGCCAACCCCGATCTGCCGATTTACAAGCGGTTGCCGATCCAGCTCCTAGCCTTCATAGCCACGCATACATTCGGCCTGAGACTTATCTACCCTGGATCATTGAGCGTTGTCCATACTCTGCTGTGTAAGTACGCAACTTATGCTCAAATACATAAAAACGGAGAGTTTTGAAAGCAAGCTGCCTACTGCACTAGCAGAGACTAATACATGAAAAATATGTTAATATCTGAAGCTGCTGAACATAATACTTGTAACTTATACAGGTTATTTCTTGACACCGTGTATACATATATGAAACTGTGATGACTAGGCATTTTTATATTTTTTTGTTCTGCATTGTCATGTTCAAACATAAATCAAACTTCATCCCCTCAGGGGGTGCACTGTTCCAAGGAAGAACTATACTGGTTGAGGACCACGACGGGCAGCGTGCTAAAGTAGGAACAGCCGATGGAAACGCCATAGACACTATGTTTGTAGACAACCGAGCTCATTCTCCTCGAGGCAGAATATTGGTGATTTGCTGCGAAGGGAACTCTGGGTTCTATGAAATGGGGATCGTGAACACGCCCATCAGGGCCGGATTCTCTGCACTGGGCTGGAATCATCCAGGATTTGCTGGCAGCACTGTAAGTTGGAACTGGCTACTATCGTTTTGTGACTGTTGCTATCTTCATGCAATTATTTTTTTGGGAGTTCTTCGCGATGAATTAAATAATTAGAATTTAAAGAACGGAATATCAATTGAGTTGATGTGATGCTTTCAGTCAATAAATTTAATTTGAAGATTATAGATTATAGTTGCACTATTTAATTGTAACGATGACCAGACCATAACCCGTTCTGTACTTGCCGCCAATTGGTCAAATCAGCAATGTGACAACTGATAGACAAAGATTAATTATGATTACAAAACCTATGTTACGTATACTAGGACTATAGTTCGGCCATTCAGAGAATGCGTTCCTGACACGTCGCGATTGAACTGACGACGTAACTTTGCAATGGCGTTGCAGTTACGATAAAAATATTTTTGCTGGTTGTTTACCGTTTTAACAATTGAGGAGCATTAAAACAACATTATTATATCAATAATCAATGAATGTTATAATTTTGTGCCAAACTGAGTGTCAAATAACTTGGTAAACAATATTTTTCTAAATCTATACTGCGCTATTACAAGGTTATGTCAGCGGTTTATATTTTGTAGTGCTGTGCTAAAAATAACAGGCAAGTATCGTAATCTGTTCTTATACAGTTATAATATAAAATAATACGTTTTGATTTTCTTTTTAAGAATTGGAAAATAATGGACTATAAGACTTAATTATAACGTTTATGAAATATAAAAATAAAACTATGACCAAACCGCATTTTTATACTTAGATTAAAAATGGTAACCCCAAATGGCGTTATGGGCCGCCATTTTGTGACGCTAAAACAGTCGTCCGTTGTCGTTTCGTGCGCATAGACCACGTTTTTCAAGTGTTTTCGATCTGTTTTTATTTGATTACCCGGCTTTTGTTAGACCGAGATATCAGGATTGATTCTGTTATTGATAATAATATAATTATACATGTAGGCGAAGATGATGATGAAGACACCACCTCCTCAAGCAAATCGGAGTCTGATTAATATTCTGTTCGCACATTCAATTCAATGTACTTGTAACAAAGAATAAATAAAACAATTTTATTATATGAATATTACCTTTTTTTGGTTTCCACTTAAATAACTAAAATATAAAACAAATGATTCCGCCAATTTAAAACGAAAATAATCTTAAAATAATGCGGCGGTTCATTTTCAAGGAACGGTAACGAACTCAGTGTTATGTTGTGCCCATCACTATATAGTCGTGACTAACTGATAGGTGTCAGGAACGCATTCTCTGAACGGCCGAAGTATAGTGAAATTGGAAGAGCCAGTCTAAGAGATTATAAAACAGTTGTTGTCGTAGGGGCTTCCGTTCCCGTCGCAAGAACAAAACGCCATCGACGCGGTCATGCAGTATGCTATTAACGAGCTGCGGTTCCGACCTGATCAGATAGTACTGTTTGGTTGGAGTATTGGGGGTTACACTGCCACCTGGGCCGCTGTTAATTATCCCGTGGCTGCTCTGGTAAGAATAAAATATATTTATGCCGTCTTAACAGGTCTTATAACAATATAGTAAAGTATAGCTTAAGTACCTTCATTGGTCATTGCGAATTTGAAGGCTCATGTAATTATGTATGTACGTATTTACTTACCTACGCTTAATTTGTAGTAGTTCATAAAATGTTCTATGAGTATTTAGTTATTAATATTTTATAAGAACAATACTTATAATGTGAGATGCGCCCATAGAAATTACCCCGATTTGTTACAATAGGAACCTTCTTACGTATGACATGTATTATAGCAGCAACTTCCTTATGTGCTAAGAAATTACTTTTAGCGACTTACGGTGGGTTTCAGCAATTTTATTGTAGTTTAATAACGTAAGCTACTTACCTCAGTAAAACTTGTTTAAAGGCCTTGTGCCATTTATGTCTGTGTAGATTCATAACTGCTGTGCTTTCTACTAGGGATAGACTTACCAAGGGAATTTGTTCTAATGTTAGGAATTAATCTAGCAATGTTGTCGTGCATATGGCTGCTGAGCTCCTGTTTTTTAATACTGGATAAGTCAGTATCTGCAACTACTGCTGGCGCTATTTATATAGACATTCAACATTTTACATATATTTTGTTTACAAGAAATGTAATAGCTAGCGCTTTTCCCGCCGTTTCACCCGCGTCATGGGGGAACTTCTTCCCGTACCAAGATAAAATATAGCCTATGTTCACAAGGTGTAATGTAGCTTCTAAACTGCGAAATATGTTTTTAAATCGCTTGAGTCTATTCGAAGCCTTTGGGGTAGTAACAAACAAAACAATTTTGCCTCATTATTATATTAGTATAGTTATAAAAGCAAGTGTTTAATTCATACGTCACAATTTCACATTTGTATGATACCAGATCCTGGACGCTACATTTGACGATCTGCTGCCGTTAGCTGAAAACCAGATGCCATCATCCTGGTCTCTCCTCGTGAAAGAAGTGGTGCGGTCCTACGTGAACCTTAACATTTCTGAAATGATGGACAAATACGTTGGCCCCTTTAAACTCATCAGAAGGACTGAAGACGAGATTATTAGCTTGCGGTGAGTTTTGTTTTCAGTTCTTGGATAAAGCTTTGGTGTTATGTGCTTATTTTGTTACTAGGAAACTCTTGGTTTATTATTAAATTACTCTAAGACGAATAAAGCAGTTATGTTTTTAAAAGAACCGCAAAATAATAAAAGAATATCTTGACGTGACAAATAATTTAAAAAAGAGGTCGCGTTCACGCTCTAGGCTGCCTGCGCTCTTATTTAAGCATGCAACCAACAGTCAGCTATTAAAGTTCATTAATATGATCAAAATTGCAAATGACTGAACGGAAACCTTAACTGCGGATTACAATCAGCAATCTATCAGTGGTTTTCAGATTAGAAATTCACATAAATTATGTCCCAACCTATAATCGAAAACCAACATATGGATCGGTTATTGTAATCCACATATCAGTCATCACATTGCATGAGTAATTTTCACGACTGCAGATCAGAATAACGTGTAATATATTCTTTCGTTTTGGATATTTCAGATTTTATGGTTCACATATTTTGTAGTTTTGATGTAGTTTTTTGCCAACTGTAAATAAATTCAGCTTCTCAGTTATCAAATCTGAAATTAGTTGCGATGTTTTCATTTCACAACCCATTGGTATTGTTACATATTATGTTTAAAAATTCATTTGCATCTTTTCATACACGCTCGCTTTTCACGGGGACTGCCATCACAACCTATTCTATAGGTTAAACAGTCGAAAGTAAGTGCACATGCTTTCTATGTCATATCCTACTAATCCTACAAATATTATAGAAGTGAAAGTTTATGAGAATGTATGTTATTCTTTCACGCAAAAACGGCCGGACCGATTTGGTTGAGATTTGGTATTTTATATTTTATTAGGAAAACAAACAGTTTTACAACAACCACTTAAACTAAAATTTATAATAACTACTAATTTTACTAACACATAATGTTCTAAAACTTTCCTAACGTATTGTGCGGTGGCTTTTGAGGATTTTTGCAAATAAATAAATTCAGAAAAATGTTGAGTGTGTTCCATCTTACTTTGTTGATAAAGAATTCTAATTTCTAATGACTTTGTGAATTTCAGACAAGGTCTCCTGGCAACGAACCGAGGCAACCATCTGGTTTTGAAACTCATCTCCCAAAGACACCCAAACGTTGTGGAGAACCCCTTTGCGAAGGTCGCTCTCTTGAAGCTGTTGTCTATGGCGGATCTGCAGCGAAGTGCCATTGATATGACTAGGATTGAGGATTATGAACGACCACTGTTACCATTGGTAAGAATTTTATTAAAGAAGTAATAATAAATAAAATAGGTTCATGAACCATAACATTTCATGGTTCATGAAATGTTATGGTTTCATGGTTTCATGGTCAACATTTCATGTACTTAAGATTTATAAATAAAGAAAAATCTATCATTTGTAAAAATAAACTACTAAATTTAACTACTAAAATGAAGAATTATGAAAAAAAGGGCCCGAAAAAAAATGTGTCAAAATGTGACAACTGTCAACAACAACAATAACAATATTATGAACAAATAAAATGGAAATTAATGGGAAGAGATGATCACACGAGCAGCGTCTAGACGGAATGTACGCCCACCACCCCCGGAATCGTCGCTCAGCTCCGCCTCGCCGCCGCCGGACCCCGGACCACCAGTGATACCGGCGGCTGCAGCTGCGTCGAGCTCGAGCGACGAGTACTTCTCTCCGCCAACGTCGCCACCACCTGTGCGTCGGCAGGGGAGACGCCGGCCACCGACGGGCTTGGGATCGGGGGACCAACAGGTCCCTAGCAGGGTCCCCGCTACCGGTGGTTGTGTGCAGCGCATGAGATGGACTCAGAAAATGAACGAGAACGTCATGCGCGCATACTACGGGTCCACAGAGGGAGGAACTAACCTCACTGCGTACCGTGATAGGATGCTGTCTCTGTTTCAGGTACTAGAGCCAGCCGTCAACGTCTCTGCCCAACGACTGTCGGATCAGGTGCGGGTTATCCAGCGCAATCACAGACTGGACGACGCCGCACTTGATCGGCTGCGCTTAGAGATGCTGGGCAGCCCTATGGTCACCACCTCGTCACAGGCCGCGGTACCACCGCCACCTCCAGGCGAAATCACGCCGCGGTCCGATCTTGTTGAACGGAATGAGGATGATAGGGTTGAAACGGTAAGTACCCAGTGCAATGAACAGGTGAGGAGTGCTCTGGAGGATGCGATTCTGGAGTTTAGATACTCACCCGTCGAAAGCCGACCACGACTACCACGCTTGCCTATGCACAGACAAAATAGGGCGCTGGTGTGTGCTCTGGATTCGCTGTTGGAAAAATATTTTGAAAACAGCGAAGACCTCCTTGATACACACTCAATTATGTATTGCGCGGCTGTTGCTGCATGTCGTGTGGCTAATGTCAAATTCCCTGACAAGGACAGAGCCACACGACCAAAGTTAGCGGTACCAGCCTGGCAATGCAGGATTGAGCGTCGTATCGAGGGGGCCAGAGTACTCATTGGCAAACTATATTGCTTCAGGGAGGGTAATACCCGACCACGGGTGATGCGCTTTGTGAGGCGTGCATTTGTGGGGACTGGACTCAGTCCTCATGAATATATGTCACGTGTCACAGAGCGCATCGACTTCCTGAGGCAAAAAGTCTGTGCATGGGCGAGCCGTATTCGAAGGTATAAACGACGGGTAGAACGTTACACCCAGAATCGTATGTTCCAGAGTGACCAAAGGTGGGTATATAGAACTTGGGAGCAACCTGAGCAATGCGTGATGGACGGGAGCCGACCGGATGATGATGCCACAAACATGTTTTGGCGCAACCTCTGGTCGACGCCCGTCTGTCACGAGGAGGGTGACTGGACACGTGATGTTGAGCGAGAGTGTGAAAAAATACCAGAAATGGAAGAGGTTAATATTACCTCCTCCGACGTAGCCTATGCAGTCCGTCCGATGCAGAATTGGAAATCACCAGGGCCGGACGGACTGCACAATTTCTGGTTAAAGTGGCTGCAAAGTTCGCACCCCTGTTTAGCATCACAGTTTCAGTCATCCTTAGAAGCCGGGTCGCTCCCACAGTTTCTAACAACAGGGATTACCCACCTGCTCCATAAATCAGGTAGTACCGCGGAACCCAAAAATTATAGACCGATCACTTGTTTACCGACGGTCTATAAACTTCTTACATCTATTTTGAGATTAAAAATAAATCAACATATTGAAAAATATTCAATTATGTCAACTTCTCAAAATGGATGTAAGAAGGGGTCCCGTGCTACTAAGGAGCTGCTCCTCACTGATATGGTCATCAGCCAACAGGTTCGGCGATCCCGAAAGAATTTGTCGACATGTTGGATAGACTATAAGAAGGCCTACGACTCGGTCCCCCATACATGGCTTAAGAGGGTACTGGAGTTGTATAAAATAAACTCAACTCTACGCGCCTTTCTTGCGTCATGTATGGAGCAATGGAGAACGGTTCTTCACTATCCAGGATGTCGAGAAATTGAAGGGACCGGCGATCCTATTAAGATCGAGCGGGGAATTTTCCAGGGTGACAGTTTGAGTCCACTTTGGTTTTGCCTGGCCTTGAACCCTCTGAGCACATTGCTAGAGGGCTCGGGGTTGGGCTATCCTTTGCGGAGAGGGGGTCAGGTTATATCCCATTTGCTTTACATGGACGATCTGAAACTGTTTGCCACCACAGAATTGCAGCTGATGAAGCTACTGAAGGTCACTGAAACTTTCAGTAGTTGCATCAGGATGGAATTTGGTGTGGACAAATGTGCAGTCATGCATGTAAAGCGAGGGGGAATTGTGGAATCTGAGGGAGTACAACTCTCAGATTCTATAAACCTGAGATCACTCTCCGCAAACGATACATATAAATACTTGGGTATGGCGGAGGGGTTAGGCATCAATGTGGCTGTCATGAAACAGTCATTACGGGAGCGTTTCTTTGGCCGCCTGAATAAGGTCCTGAAAAGTTCCTTATCGGGAGGCAACAAGGTTCGCGCCTTTAATGGTTGGGTCATGCCAGTCCTGATGTACTCTTTCGGCATACTCAAATGGACTCAAACTGAATTGGACGCCCTGGATAGGAAAGTCCGCACACTGCTGACCGCAGAACGAATGCATCACCCACGATCGTCAGTGATGAGACTGTACATCCCACGGAAATGTGGAGGCCGAGGCTTTTTAAATGCAAAGACGCTCCACAACCGCGAGGTGTGCAGTCTCAGAGAATATTTTCTCAAAAGCGACGTGGGTATGCACCGTGATATGGTGGCAGTGGACAGAGGACTCACCCCGCTGTCGTTGGCAAATGAGAACTGGCGCAAACCTGTCGTATTAACTACCCACGATCGCAGGGAGGTATGGCAGAGCAAACAGCTACACGGACGCTTCTTCGGGGCTCTTCATGGCCCCGATGTAGACTTCAAAGCGTCCGTATCTTGGCTACGCTTCGGTGACTTGTTTGGAGAAACCGAAGGGTTTGTATGTGCAATTATGGACGAAGTTATCCTTACGAATAACTACCGGAGATATATCGTGAGAGACGGGACGGTTGACATATGTCGGGCATGTCACCATCCGGGTGAGTCTATCAGACATATTATATCTGGTTGTTCTCGTTTGGCTAATGGTGAATATTTGCACAGACATAACCAAGTGGCCAAGATCATCCACCAGCAGCTTGCTCTGCAATACAACCTTGTAGACCTTGAGGTACCGTACTACAAGTATGCGCCCGACCCAGTTCTCGAAAAGGACCATATCACGTTGTACTGGGATCGATCTATCATCACTGACAGGACTATTGTAGCCAATAAGCCTGATATTGTGGTGATAGATCGATTAGCGCGCCGCGCGATGATAGTCGATGTCGCCGTTCCGCATGACGAGAACCTTGTGAAAGCTGAGAAAGAGAAACAAATAAAGTATCTCGACTTAGCGCACGAGGTTGTCGCCATGTGGAGTGTCGACACGGCTGTTGTTGTGCCGATTGTCGTTACGGCCAATGGTTTAATAGGCAAGAGCCTCGACGAACACCTCAGGAGGCTCTCGTTGGGCGGCTGGATCAAGGGACTGATTCAGAAGGCAGTACTCCTTGATACGGCACGTATTGTGAGGAGGTTTCTGTCTCTGGGACCCTAACCACCGGTACCTTGGACCCTGTGCCCGATATCGGTGGCAACCTATTTTTTATATTTTTAAATGTTTTTTATTTTTATAGTTAATATTTAAAAATGTAAATTATATGTTCTAAATAAATAAATGACAATAAAATAGTAGTTTTATAGAGACATATTAAGGTAATAAACCCATAAAATAACGGGGGTTTAGATGTGTTCATGAATACCATTCCTAGATTTAGTTCTCAGTCGCCTTGAGTCGCTAACCTGGTCCGAATTGACGGTCAATCAGATGTACCAACCTTAACCGTTGGTAATAAGTAACAAGACATAAGTATTGATATGAGCCGATAAACTTAAAGTAATTCTGTTCTGTAGTATATTGGACAACTTTGATAGATTCAAAAATTGTTTACAGATTTCCAAATATCTCCACGACTACAAGTCTTCGCACTGCACTCCGCTTCCTGAGACTGATTTTATCACAATAATGGAACGGCTGACTGTCCTGAGGCAAGACTAATGTCTCCCCTTACGATTTTATATCGTACCCGCAGGTGTTAAAGGAAACACACCCATCGTTCATCAGAACACTCCCAGGGCACCACCCCTAAGCGTACTCATTGAAATCTGACTTTACAAAATCCGTTCAGAATTCTTGTTTTTTTTTTCATTAAATATTGGTGGTGACTTTATAACTACTAACACGCATTGCCAGTGATATTGCCTAACTAAAAGGCTTGTGTAACTACTCTAAACACATTTAAAGCTGCAATTCAATTTTCTCAACGAAACTTCCGAGAAATTCCTACTAGAATACGGTGATTTCAAATGACCACATCATTCTAAATGAATTTTCATTAAATGTGTTTAGTGTTCGAGCCCTTAGTTAGTGTGAATTAACGAGCTTCTGTGGTGATAATATTCAAAATTATACTGTTAAATTTTTGTATATCGTATTTTGGATGTCAAAAATAATGTATCTAATAAGTAGTCTATCGTCGCGCTCATAACCCAGTCAAATAAGCACGAAGAAAAATTTACTGGGCTGAAGTAATGTAATCTAAATGATTGAAAAGACAATCATTTTTAAGTAATTTGCAAGAAGTCCTCACTAAATATTCAAATATAAAGATAGTGTGGTGCTTTGCATGAAAATTGCATAAACAAACATTACCTCCATATTTCCAAAAGATTTGGACGGTACTTGATGACGGAGACGATAGAAAATCAAGGGAACTTCATATCCATCACCATGTACTTTATGACGACTATGCTACTATCTAGTCTTGATAAAACAGTTTTACAATGACAATTGACAATTTTACTAATCAATTTATATTGCATTTCAATATTCATGTAGATTTATATTCGACCCTGCAAACAGATTAATGTCTAAAAGATATTAAATCCTTTTGTCTATCACGATTTTTAAAAACTTCTACTTGCAAAGCTCTCAACGTCCCAACAGTGACATCCCGGTACAAGGCGACAAGTAAACTAGGCCAATAGTAGTTGTAATTATGTAAAAAAAAAATTAACTTTTTCGCCAGAACTGGTAAAGTCCTTTCCGTCATTTACAGCGTTTTCGTTGATTTTTGGGACACCCAACATAATGAAACATAATATTTAAGATGTCCAATATCAATATACCTTTTCTATTATAAATATGAACTATGAACTCTAATAATATTTATCAATAGATACATTAAATGTTTGTAGCTGTATATTTAATCCGATAATTAAGATAGATATTAATGATTTTTTTGTTTGTCTGGAGGGCAATTTTTAATTAGTTAGAACATTGGGTCATAAATTTAATAAACGTAATTTTTCCTTGGGCTTTCAATGCCTGAGACTGTCCAATCCCCTGGAAAAAGTTTATGTGGAACGAATTAAAAATGACTCTCAATCCAGATGAACAAAACAATTTTGTATCTTTTATAATTTGAATATAGTATAATATTGTCATACAGTTTATCAAAAAAATCATGGCTTTTTTTTGGTATGGCATCTCGCAGTTCAGCCTAGGAGGCCGTGTACTGCTTAACCGGACCTTAAAATCACCGCACTGCATATTGCGAATAAATATTTTTCTCATGCATGTAAACACCGTCATAATCATAACACATTAAAAAAAACTTGAACTACTGTAACTGCACAAGTTGTTGTATGCTGTCACTTAAAATGTTTTTGGAACGAAGTTCCTTATCGCACGTTGTGAAAGGGGGCTAGACGGAAAAAATTCTTACGAAAAGTTGTCACGACACTTTTTGCTATTGTAAGCTGTGCGGCGTCGCATGTTTCTCTGTCTGTCTGTCTGTCTCTCTCTCTCTCTCACTAATTAATCGAAAGGAAATTCGTTCCACCCGGGTGTCCCTTGACACCTCTCAAGTTTTTATTATTTTATTATCTTGTCAAATTCTGTACACGGTATAGTTTTAAAGTTACCATGTTTCTTTGAAGTACCCCTTCAATTGTTGCCATGAGTTTCTTGACAAACTGTACACATTTTTATATCTCAGTCGGTGAAAAGAGTCTTAGTAGTTCAAGTGTCAGTCAGTATGTCCGGCAATACACGGACCGCTTGAAGCAGTCAGGGGCGACAGCTTCAAGCTGTCGGCCGCCCGAATCAGTTGCAACTGCTCGAGCGGTTTGTGTACATGTGCGTCCATAGAACTCTGCAGTTCACTTTGCAGTCGACAGCTTGAAGCTGTCTCCTATGACTGCTTCAAGCGGTCCGTGTATTGTAGGCCTATATCTCCCTCTTTTGTCGGGTACACCGGTTTCAACCGGTAAGAGTCCAGGGGGTACGCCCGCCTCACCCCAGGCCAGACGAGGAGGGGTCACGTCAAACAAAAATACGATACAGGTTTGTTCAGAAATTGGTTATTAGGTTGTGGGTAAAAACGAATGAATGGTGAATGCATTTAACTGACAAAAAAAAAGGACTGAGGCAAAAAATGGTAACTTGATTTTGATAATATATTGTGATTGATAGTCGTGTTTAGAAATAAACAAAAGTTTTTCCACAACGTGGGTATGGGATAGGCAAGTGATATACCTATTTATGATTTTTTCTTCATAACGATTTAATGAACTAAGCATGTGTATTTTATTAAATGGATTTATGTTTGATTTGTAAATTAAATCGTCTCTAATTTATACATTGTATTTAAATTAATTATATGTATACTTATTTATTGCACTTAAAAAACAACACTATAATAAATATACAGATAAATTATTTCCATTGCGTATTTTTTTTTCGTCACTTTCCGACTGGACATTTGTTTTCCGTCGTGTCACAAAAACTTTTAAACGTCTGTTGATCACGTGTGTAACGTTGAAATAAAGTCCGTTTTTTTGGTAACATTTTTTTAGTCAAGTGATCAACAGGTGTTTAAGTTTTTGTAGTAAGGCTTTATGTATTTATAAAGGCTTCAAATGTTTTGAAATATGCATTTTATTTAATTTTAATAGAAAAATATGTTTAGTTAATTCACAGGAGGTTATTAAAGGGTTCGGCATTTTTACATTTAATTTAAAAGGATTTTAATGTGAAATAGTATTAAGAATAAAAAATAATTTGATGCAATCTGTGTTTTATTGAATGTAGCAGCTTCTGATATTCTAGAGCCGCGACTCGCCGAAGTGTTGAACAACTACAATAGCATATTTATTCGAGGGTAACCCACGACTGACACCCATTGCTAGAAGTTCATTATCCCCGTGTTACGCGAACGCAAACCTTTTCAAAATATAGCAACGCTAAATTGAAGAGTTCGTTTACTTATCTATATCACGTGATAAAAGCCTCGTTATTGATGTGAAGAAAAAAAAAATCTGAAACTTGACAGTGACATTAATTGAGACAGCTTGACATGTTGGTTCGTAACATTGAGATAGGAATTATATGGAGGCGCCGTGTTGTTATCATAGATATAATATTACTAAACAAGATTGCGCACGCTCAAAATATATATTTACGAAAATGAACTCTATTCTAACGCAATAAGGTACTAAATTGGTTGCATAATACACAGAGGCAAATCCGAGCCGAGAGGGATAGTTCGAACGGAGGCTGTTTGTCTCTTTCTAACACCTTGGCAGCATAAAAAAATGTTGTGATCAAAAGTTTTGTCTTCCCAAAAACAATTGAATCACTTATATTTTTATCTTATTTTAACAATTGTAAGTCAACAAATTAATAACAATCGCATTAATTTATTCGTATTTATTATTAAAACATAAACAACATAAATTTTTATTTTGCTTTTTTTTATTTTCTAGCGGTAACCCTGAACATTCTTGGCGCGTAATCAGCATTTAAAATGTTGTTTATATTTTTTTGTATTAAATCAATTTAAACTATTAAAATGGTGAAAAAGTGTTGCGTTTCTACTTGCAAAAGTGAATCCTATGGTGGTTGCAATATATCGTTCCACAGGTTAGCTAATAATAACATTTTCGTAAACCAAACAACTAGGGTCAAAATATGGGTGATGGATTTTAAAACTGTTGTACTATTGTTATAGCTTCCCAAAAAATGAAGAAAGGCGACATAAATGGCTCAGCAGTCTATATATGAAGTAGAATTACAAAAAAAAAACAGTCTTCACTTCGAATCTTTCTGCTTTTATACTGCTAATTTCCGCTAATTATTAAAAGCCTTTATTAGTATCTTAAGGTCACAAACTGCGTAAGTTAAAACTTCAATACTAATCTGTGTTTAATAATCTTAGCAAATTCGGATTTGTCTCACATAGCTTAATCTCATAGTCACCCTATTAGAAAGGGACAGACAGCCTCCGTACTAACTGTTTCACTCGGCTCGTTTTTTGGGTTTATATGCGCAGTCCTGTTTACTAATATTATGTCTATGGTTGTTATAGACGTATCTATAGGCACCGTGCGTAGCGATGACCCTGCCATCTCGTGACTTATATCCGAAATTTTTCCCTCAAGTGTCAAAAATTGTACTGTCAAACCATGGAAAAAATTCTGAATATTCGTGTTAAATTTTGCTAATTTAAGTTATCAAAATGTATTGTTGTATTGCTGGATGCTGTAATACATCCAAAAACAACTCCAAGGGTGTAAAATTTTACTATTTCCCTACTAATAGTACCCACATGCCATGGCTTAGGGATAAAAGAATTAAATGGATAAATGCAGTTGTAAAACACACGTATAGTTCGGCCATTCAGAGAATGCGTTCCTGACACGTCGCGATTGAACTGACGACGTAATAACATTCATTGATTATTGATATAATAATGTTGTTTTAATGCTCCTCAATAGGGTTGTTTCCAATTTTCGGAAATCTATTTAGATAGCTTCTAAATAATTTTAAGATCACCCTCTCTTTCATTTTTCGTCTCAAATCTTTTTATTTTTTATGTATTACATGTTTTTCTATTTGTCTTAAAAAATTGCTCAGAAAACGCTAGATCACGTGACTGTGACGTCAACGTTCTCTGTTCATTCCTTTACATTTTAAAGCACATCTAACGAGAAAAAACTAACATACCAACTAATGGATTTCTTAATTTTAATAATGTATTTTTATAAAATAGCTACAAAAACTATAATATTTTATACATATAGATTATTTTTATACATTTGCACAAAAATAAAATACCTCAAATGTTTTGAGTTGTGTACGCGGAAAAATGAAATGGTGCAAAGAAACGTAAAGTTTGTGTTTATTTATATTGAGGTTATGTTTGTGTCCGCGTTCGAAAAGATTTGATGCTTTTTCAAAAAACTTAAATTAAATGAATGTCTACAAGGTTTGTGTTGTGCGAGACTGTGGAAATACGACCATTAGTGCTCTAAATAAACTGTTCATCCACGTACCGCTGAATAAAAATCTTGGTTATTGGCAAAGAATTGAGCGACCATAAAAGAGTCTACTCTTGGCAGATTGGAACTATCAGCTTTTATAAATCCTTTCTCCATAATTCTTTAGCAGTTGTATCACTTAAATGCAATTAACACACAGAACTTCACAGAAGCAAATAAACAAAACATTAATTCTGAGGTTATTTCGATATATCTGTCACTGTCAAATACTTGTCATTGTCAAATATAGAAAGGATGACGTCATCGGTCTCTTCTCGTCGTTTTTAATGGCGTGACGTCACAGGCTCAAAATTAAAATTTCATAAATTAATTAAAAAATATATGGTCAGTTATAAATAATATAATATAGCTTATCGTGTTTCTAGTTTTGTGAACTTTCGGTGCATTTATTTAATTTTAACTAAATGAATACTAGGAAACAACCCTATTGTTAAAACGGTAAACAACCAGCAAAAATATTTTTATCGTAACTGCAACGCCATTGCAAAGTTACGTCGTCAGTTCAATCGCGACGTGTCAGGAACGCATTCTCTGAATGGCCGAACTATAATACTTTAATACTTATTGGTGGAGTTGGAAATAACTCTGCCATTGTCACTCCTTTATCATAACCCAGTAACTGTCGGTACGTTGGTTTGCCCCATTGTTGTGCATAGCTGGTTTTCGATTCTGCAGAATTTACGTAATGCACTAAGGCACAGACATGCTTACATTGTCCTGATAGACCTGCCGTGCAATTACAAGTTGCACTTTTAATGTTTCTATTGCAATCAAGCTGAAAGGACAGAGATAAAAATTAAAAATAGAAATAATGATTTTCTAAAGATATTGTAATAACAATTAATTTAAAAAAGGTACTTACTGTTATCTTAACATCATATACATTTGAAATTTTTGTCTGAGCAACAATTTTGCCAGTTAATATTGTTTCTTGTTCTTGGCCAACTGTTTCTATGACATCAAAACATGGCCCGACTCGAATAGCTTTTGGCCTTTTGATATATTTTGACCACGCTGTCGATCATTGTTTATTGGTAGAAAACCATATTTTATAATTTTAATCATTGTATTTTATATTTTATATTTTTATATAATCATTGTAAAATCACATTTACAGACTAGACAGTGACAACCAATGGGTCTGGAAAGTTTCTTTTTTTACTCGCACGGTGTCTCTACTGTCGGGATTATAACGCCATCTATAGTTTCCGCACGGTGCCTATAGTTAAAGAAAAAGGTTCACCCTTGTCGAACAACGTTTAAGAAAATCATCACTTTGTATAATATCGTTGGACCGAATTTTCAGTTCGTCGAATATGTATTTGCTATAACAACATTTGCGCTAATGATCAAATGGTATAATGTTCATTTGATCTAATGTTTAGATGTTATAACATGTATTTTAACAATTGAAATGAAATTAGTTCAAATAAATAATTATGCTAAATAAAAATTTACCAATTAATTATTAGGTCAAATGAATAATTATGCGAAATGACTATAGTTAAATTAAAATTCGGCGAAGTGATTTTCGACGAAACGTTGTTCGACCAAACAAGAGTAAACCATAGAAATATGGTTGAAATATGAAACAAGCTATGCAACATAGTTCTGTCTCACTGCTCACTCTTTTTAAGCAGATGTGTAATGTATTTGAAAACAGGGATAACAATATTTTAGTGGTTGCGAAAATTGGTAACATTTAACCTCAATTTAAGTTCCAACATCCTTAGCTCATAATTTCCTTTACTATTTCATCTCCAAAGATTTGGTACCTATGTAACTTTAAGCAATATAAAAGCACTCAGAGCCACAAGATACAAGCTGTGCTTAGTTTGTGGCTCAACGGTAACTACCACAATGTAAAGTTGCTTTTTTGACAATAAACATTTTTTTTTTTTTTTTTTTTTTTTTTATTTACTTTTGACATCCTCCTGTTTGCAGGTGCGTGCCATGTCCGTCATCTGCGCCAGATTTCAGGTAGTTGTGCTGTCAAATCGGTGTTCTCAGTGATTTATCATTGCGTTTTTATAGAAAACCACTTGTCTAAATATTATATATATCATCTAGCTAGTAATTATAATATGTACTCAATTTGGATAAAGTGATAATTGACACAGAATTGATTACATTAACTAGTAATTTTATATAATATCTCCATAGACTTGGATAATGTAATAAAACAAGTAGGCACAAGATTATTATTTCATGTTAACTAACCAAAATGTCTGGTAGCTGACCTTAATATAATTCTAAAAAGGCTAGTTAGCCCAGAACAGGGCACGCCATAATATTAGCGAAAAGTGAAAAGCGGCGACCTCTCGTGCCCGGCCCTGGTTCAAGCCATAGTAAAGTAATGGGATGCTGTCGTCTCATGCAGACGCTAGAGAAGTTTACAGCTCTCAGCCCAGCTGCAGCCATGGACGTGAAAGACACCACGGGCGCCCCGGGTGTCGAGTGACATCTCCCGGTCATCGTAGGCGTGGGTTTGTGGGCGGTTAGTCTCGGGTGGCTCATCGACCTTCCGTCTCTTAGAAGACACGGGCCCGACTCGGCAGCGCGCCTTGTTCCACGCGCTCCTCGAAAAGATTCAGCAAACCCCAATGGGTTTAAGTCACTAACAGGGGCCCGATTCTCCTAAGTTAATAATGTCAAAATCGAATAGAAATCGAATCGCAATATGATCGCAGCAGTTTTAACCATATCGGGCATTCTGTTACTAATAAAAGACCAATCGTATTCGATTGACATTTGATTGGTGAGCGATTGGTCTGCTATTTTGGTGATTTTGGTCTATACGGTAGTTTGCTGTACAATCATTTTGCAATCGTAAATCATTTGCAGACAAAATGATTCATTATTGAATGACAGAAAAGGATAAAAACGTTTATTTCAAAGAAAAAATAGCGGAATGCCACATACGCTTCAATCGTAATCGAGTCGGGATTGGATCTCAGTCGAATCGAGTCGAACGCGAATCGTATGTCGCTTAAGTAAAATTAGGAGAATCGGGCTCCAATCTGATACTCTTCACGTTGGTAAACTACAGCGGGAGGATTCATTTGGTGCATCATCATCCTCCGAGCCTTTTTCCCAAGTACGTTGGGGTCGGCTTCCATTGATTTTTGTTGATGATTTATCATAAAAAAAAACTCGACAATAACTTAGACCGTTTTTAAGAATTAGTCAGTACTAAGTTGGTTATACCTACCATATTTATTACTTTGGCTAACTTTGATCAGCTATTATGAATAATAGATACAGTAATTAATTTATCACATTTTCAAGTCAATTTGGGTATTATATATAATGACATTTAATCACTATGGCTGTAACATATATATATCCTTGATTTTACAGATGAAAAGTTTTGAAATGCAGTTAAAAACATTTTGATTAAAAAGGCGTGTTATAAAATTCAGGATTCTTAGTTACCGAATATTATTTCTCGAATTTTACAAATATTTTTTTCTTTGCACTAAAATTGTTTTGTACAATTGATTATTACATAATTAGCTCCATTTGCATTATTTAACTTTCTCATGAGTAGCTTGAAAACGATTGTAGGTAATTGTATTTTTTTAAAGAGAGTATCTAAGGCGTTTCTTGCGGATTCGTCTTCATAAGACCGAATTTTTGACAGTTTGACAAACTGCAACTAGTCTGACGTTTCGAAAGAACTTTCATAGGGCTATTTGAAATAAAAAATAATTACTTTGATTTTATACCCTGAATTTGATTTGATTTTGAATTTGATTGTTTGAATTTGATTTGATACTGAAATGACTCCTCCCAGTTGATTTTATGTTATTTTTATCAGTGAAGTTAATGTGATAGTTAGTTCTATGACGAAAAAATTAATTATACTCGGTTATTTTTATGCACCTAGTAAGACTCGTACGTACTCCTAACTAGAATACAATATCGATACTTGTTGAATCCGGTAGCGGTACAACCCTATTGCTAGGGACTTAGGGACTCATCACAGCCATTTTATGCGCCACTGCAGATTGTAGCTGTATGCACGTTTTTTCGTAGGTATAGTTATCGGCACGGATATTGAGCCCTGACTTAAACTGACTTTCACCTGTGCAGAAGCAAGTTATTGGTTTAGTGCCTTATGTGTACAGTGCGCAAAGCGATCCCCACTCTTCCGCCGAGAGCTCAATATCCGTGCCGCTAACTATATTTCCAATCATGGAGGAAAATAATATATCTGTTTCCAGTCCATATAGTTTATAAGTCAATGGTTCGTAGCTCGAGTCAAAAATAAAACGTATATAGTGATTATATACTCTCTGTCAAAAAGTCAAAACTCAAATAGCTGTAAGCTTAACCGATCCGATGATGGATGTAGTTTTATTTTATGTTTGTAGAAAATAGTGAACTTAAAATAAATCTACACGAGTATTTATATTGTTTTGTATTTTAGAGGCAGTTCAATAATAGTAAGTACTTTCAACTGTTTTTTCGTTAGTAGTGTACGTATAGAGAGAAAAACGTGTGATTTTCAGTTATAAAAATACAATTTAGCCTTGAAGGGAAAGGGAAGAAAAATCTCCATTAGAAAGTATTTTTGAAATTATTCTCATTACGACATAATTTCCGGGATATTTATGTTATGCAATATATGGTATGTGTAACCTTGAAATACAAGTTGCTGGCTCCTACACTTTCCTGCAAAGTTAATGAATCACATTCTTATTAAAGGCAAAGGTAAATTTAACACATGTTAGCAAGTTTATTGTAATCTACTTAATATGTAACCCTATATAATTTTTAAAATCTATTTGATTATACTGCCAATGGGTTGTCTACTGTGCAAGAACTTAAACTTTTTCTTATTTTATGCTAAAAATTGTATACAGAAAGTTAATTTAGAGTTACTAACGGAAATAACGTCATTCATAAACTGCATACAGAACTGTCATGTCAGCCAAATATAACCTTAGTTCTGAAATTATTACATCTTATAGATAGATAAATAAAATAGTGTGACCACTTCCTAGACTGGAAATAATTTCTACCTAGTCTGTGCATCTGGAGTAAGCTGCTCTACCTGTAGTATGGCAATTAAAAAACTGCAAATGTCATTAACCCACCTACCTAGTGAGACAGTATTGATTTTTGAAGGTGGGTAGATCTCAGGTGCACTTTGGCTGTAGTTACATTATTTCTGTATTGAGGTGAAATGTGCCATGTGCTTTTTGTGATCTGGTTGGATTGAACTAGGATCTTTGTTCAGCTTGAAACAATTTGGCATTATTTAAAAAAATATGAAATTATGCCAAAAGTGTACAAACTTGTTGCATGTAGTATTTGAAATCCAATTTTAATGTACATCATGGCTGAAGTGAATCAACCAAATTTAGCTGAAGTTATTATATTTATCGAGTTACCTGCTGAGCGTCCTCCACATCCAGTGCTGTATATTGACTATGCTATAGAATCAGGTATTTAAATATTTTCTATTTGAAGTGAGTCAATATGAAGTAGCACATGGGTAACAAGTTGGAAGTATGTACATGAGTCATCATCTCCTGAGCCTTTTCCCAACTATGTTGGGGTAGACTTACAGTCTAACTAGATTCAGCAGAGTACCAGCGCTTTACAAGGAGCGACTGCCTATCTGACCTCCTCAACCCAGTTACCCGGGCAACTTGATACCCCTTGGTTAGACTTTGATTAGAAGTCCATGAGTGCACACAGCAAGAGAGTGAATACTCTTCATGATCCGTAAGGTCAAAACTGAGTTTATCAAGCATCAGTGTTACAATAAAAGACTGAACATTGAACCTGCTTGTTCTCACATTCATAAAATATGATGACTTGTAAGTGAAGAACTTAAACAAGTGGTTCAAACTAGTGCAAACTTTTGATAGAAAATTGTGTACATGCAATTCCATAGGGTTCTATTATGTTGTTTGATGCTGTAAAAAATTGAAAAGAAATTATTTTTTATGGCTGTTGAAACTTTTGCAAGCAGTGGGTAGAAAGATATAGTGAATATCTGAATACAATTTATCTTGTTACAAGTTTTTGACTGACTTTAACACTTTTTGTTGACCATTATATAGGTACATGCAAATCTATAGGGTTCTATTATAAACAACATAATTATGATGCTGTAAAACAATTATTGGAAAGAATTTAATATTAATGGCTGTGGAAACTTTTGCAAGCAGTGGGTAGAAAGATATAGTGAATATCAAGTTGTACATTTTTTAATACACTTATCTTGGTACAAGTTTTTGACTTCACATGTGACTGACTTTGACACATATTGATATCTTGAATGTATTATTTTTCTGATTACTTTTTAGGAAATGTAAACATCTCAAAAAGTGTCTGATATATAATGTAGGTTATGTCACACATTTCTGTATTGAATATATGAATTGTATAAGTAAAATGAATTACATAGATTTCCACTAACATGTTTAAAGATTTTGAGATTCTGAATAATAATTATTATAGTTTTGTACATTTATGGCTTGTTCTCTAATTCATCTTCATTATTCTAACAATTATATTATTTAACTGCAACCCTCAATGAATCTTTTAATATATTTGTATCTATGTATATAACCAAACTAATCTTTCAGGTCATGTCTCACATTAACGACTTGATAGGCGTATTGAGAGGTCTGCGGTTAGTGGTGGAAGCGGGGGTCAAGGCACAGGCTGAAGCATCTACCCTAATATGGAACACCTCTAGCTTAAAGCCATTGCTGTCCAACTGCCCCACTAACCCATTAGCCATGAACCCCAACCCACCATCCGCTAAAGAGTTAATGGAGAGGGCGTTTGTAGTCGCACATGGCTTTAGACAGTTTGCGGCTATGCATGTTCCAAATGTGAATGCCTCTACAGCAAGCCCTGAGATGGATCAACAGACGAAAGACGAAATTGACGAGCTGAACAGGGAGTTCAACAGGACATTTGATACTTTGAAAAAAGTTCAGACAATGGAAAACTCAGCTGCGGTTTCTGCCAAAACCAATGAATTCCGGCAGGATAAAGTACAGATAATGGCACCTATTGATGATTTACAAAAGCAATTGAAAGAAGACAAAGAAAAGAGGGCTGATGATATTCTTCTGGCTGTTACGTCCGCTGAATCGGCGGCAGATGTGCCTAGTCCCAGGCCAAAGAGTCAAGCTGGCCTTGCATCGCCGACGCCTATGTCCCAATCTGTGTCTGCATCGCCGAAGCCTGTGGCTAAGAAAAAGATTAGAGTTGCTGTAAGTACTTTTACTAAGCATCTGCTGTGCATACATGACTTCGTTTCCTAATTTTTCATTTACTTATGTTCTCAGCTAAGCGAGAATTCGAAAGCCCGCGTTGTGCCTTCTTCCCGCCTCGGCCGTATGTTTTCATTTGGATCGCTGGCAGCGGGACTTGGGGTAGGGACAGTTGCTCAATACGCTCGGAACACGTTCCAGCAGGTGACTGGTAACGTTGACGAGTCCGCCAACTCGTTCCTGTCTCCGGCAAACGCGGAGAGGATCGTCGATACGCTTTGTAAAGTCAGAGGTAAGTAAGAACGGAGAGAAAGTAGATCCAGCTGTGTATACATGGAGAAGCAGAATGAGGATGCTGATTTGCTGTTTTTATAAACAGGTGCTGCTCTAAAGCTTGGCCAACTGCTAAGCATTCAAGATGACTCGATGATATCTCCAGAGCTGCAGCGTATTTTCCAACGCGTGCGCCAGTCTGCCGACTTCATGCCGTCGTGGCAGGTGGAAAAGGTCATGAGTTCACAACTTGGGCCCGAGTGGAGGTACAGGGTCGCGAGCTTCGAGGACAAGCCATTTGCTGCTGCCTCTATTGGTAAGTGCTATTTGACATTTAAACAGGAGATAGTTAAAAATTGGGCATGGAGTAGCCACTTTTGGGGATAATGCTTTTACCACAGGTTAATGTATCATCAATTTACTGTGTAGGGCAAGTCCACCTGGCGGTGCTACACGACGGCAAGGAGGTAGCAGTCAAGGTCCAGTACCCAGGCGTCGCTAAAGGCATCAACAGCGATATCGACAACCTCGTGGGAGTTATGAAGGTAACATCACTTATTTACAAAACATATGAACATAATTATAATGCGAAATATTTATTTAACATCCTTTGATTTTGAAATGAAAGTAACTTTCTACTAGGTTAGGAATAATATTTTTCCATCATCTTCCTAGCCTGCGACTCCTTGTCTGATGCCTTCAACCCAGTTACCCAGGCAACCCAGTGCCCATTAGTACTACTGGTGTCAGACTTACTGGCTTCTGATTACCAGTAACGTCTGCCAATGCCAAGGATGTTCAATGATAGCCGAGACCTACAGCTTAACGTGCTATCTGAAACACAGTCATTGGTGTCTTAGATATACTAAAAAAACTACATAAAAACTTAGAAAAGTTGCATTGGTATTTTCCTGACCTGGAATCGAACCCACGCACTTACATATACTTGAGAGGTTGGTCCTTTATCCACTATAGTTCGGCCATTCAGAGAATGCGTTCCTGACACGTCGCGATTGAACTGACGACGTAACTTTGCAATGGCGTTGCAGTTACGATAAAAATATTTTTGCTGGTTGTTTACCGTTTTAACAATTGAGGAGCATTAAAACAACATTATTATATCAATAATCAATGAATGTTATTACGTCGTCAGTTCAATCGCGACGTGTCAGGAACGCATTCTCTGAATGGCCGAACTATAAGCCACCACGACTTCTTTCGTTAGGAATATTTTTTTTAAGTTATGATTTAATGCAAAAGTGAAAATTAACAATTTCTATACTTCGGCCGTTCAGAGAATGCGTTCCTGACACCTATCAGTTAGTCACGACTAGTGATGGGCACAACATAACACTGAGTTCGTTACCGTTCCTTCAAAATGAACCGCCGCATTATTTTAAGATTATTTTCGTTTTAAATTGGCGGAATCATTTGTTTTATATTTTAGTTATTTAAGTGGAAACCAAAAAAAGGTAATATTCATATAATAAAATTGTTTTATTTATTCTTTGTTACAAGTACATTGAATTGAATGTGCGAACAGAATATTAATCAGACTCCGATTTGCTTGAGGAGGTGGTGTCTTCATCATCATCTTCGCCTACATGTATAATTATATTATTATCAATAACAGAATCAATCCTGATATCTCGGTCTAACAAAAGCCGGGTAATCAAATAAAAACAGATCGAAAACACTTGAAAAACGTGGTCTATGCGCACGAAACGACAACGGACGACTGTTTTAGCGTCACAAAATGGCGGCCCATAACGCCATTTGGGGTTACCATTTTTAATCTAAGTATAAAAATGCGGTTTGGTCATAGTTTTATTTTTATATTTCATAAACGTTATAATTAAGTCTTATAGTCCATTATTTTCCAATTCTTAAAAAGAAAATCAAAACGTATTATTTTATATTATAACTGTATAAGAACAGATTACGATACTTGCCTGTTATTTTTAGCACAGCACTACAAAATATAAACCGCTGACATAACCTTGTAATAGCGCAGTATAGATTTAGAAAAATATTGTTTACCAAGTTATTTGACACTCAGTTTGGCACAAAATTATAACATTCATTGATTATTGATATAATAATGTTGTTTTAATGCTCCTCAATTGTTAAAACGGTAAACAACCAGCAAAAATATTTTTATCGTAACTGCAACGCCATTGCAAAGTTACGTCGTCAGTTCAATCGCGACGTGTCAGGAACGCATTCTCTGAATGGCCGAATTATAGGTACGGTAGACTGCACATCAGTGGTAACTGTCATGCACCTTATCTCAATAGTAATAAGTACGATTTTCCTATAAAACTGTTACCACTGACCTGAAGTTGACTGTACATATTTTTTCAACCCATTCGCTACATTGTTTATTTATCAACTGTAATATTCCCAGGTATGGAACATGTTTCCCAAAGGGATGTTCATAGACAACATAGTGGAGGTTGCTAAGAAAGAGCTGTCATGGGAAGTGGACTACATACGCGAAGCCGAATGCACCAAGAAGTTCAAGAAACTGCTCGCTCCCTACCCGGAGTACTTCGTGCCTGATGTTATTGGTAAGGAATATTAATGTGATGTCCTCCTAGACGATTATCGGCTATGGCGGCTGTTTTCATGTAAGAAGATTAGCCAACTGCGCAGAACATATTATAGTGCACAAGCATATGCGCAAACACAGGTGCACTTTCTATTCCGTCACTGTCATGGCCCCATGGGATGGCATTCTGACACTACCGGAGAGAGATCAGGTGCAGGACCGACGTTAATGTGCTGTCCGATGTGGTGTAGGAATCACCAACTTTTAGGCTTCGGGTTGCTTTGTTGAAGTTTCTGAAACCCAGAAAGCGATTTCGGCCCAACCCAGGAATCGAACCAGAGACCTCGTGTTTTATAATAATTATGTTTAGTACATTCATGTTATATGAAGAGAGAAGATAAAGTTCTTGGTGGTTTATAAGATTGGTCTTGACTGATTGATGACTTTGTTTAGAAATAATTTGCGGTTTCTATGGTAGGCGTGTAAGGGCAGTTAGTAACGTCCCTCTTCCCCCGAACACCCGCATTTGGGGGCGCCACTTTCTTAGGAGATTTTGCGTTATGACATCTCCATCCTCATCATTATTTAAACATGCAATCAACCGGGTGTTACAAAAGAGTATCTATCTCTATCTATCCTTCTTTCAGACGAGTTATGTGCCCCAGAGGTAATAACAACTGAACTGATTGACGGAGTGCCGCTAGACAAACTGTTTGACGCAGCGTACGAAGTTCGCGTTGATATAGCCTACAAGATCATGCAGTTGTGTCTCCGAGAAATGTTTGTACTGCGGTGCATGCAAACTGACCCCAACTGGGCCAATTTCTTCTACAACCCGACTACTAAACAGGTGCCTTGTTATTTTATACAATAATATCTGCCTAACCTTCTCCCATTTATGTTGGCGTCAGCTACCAGTCAAAACGGATGCAACTGAATACCGGTGTTTTACGCTTGAGGAGCGTTTGCCTATCAGACCTCCAGAAATGACATCCGGGAACCACCAGTTCAATAACCACGATCGATCGATCCGCCATCTTCAATGAGGGGTCAAGGCGTCTTCCGAAATTTCAAATTGTTGACTGTAAAATTGATAAATGAAATCTATATATATAAAAGAAATGTTACACGTGTTAGTTATTTTATAACTGAACTGAATGGCTGAGTTGTTCAAGCTGAAAATTTGAGGGAAGGTAAGGTTAGACCCGGGAGAAGGACTTAGGATAGTTTTTGTCACTATCCGGGACGCGGGTGAAACCGCGGGCATAATCTAGTCTCTTACTAAATCTCAAATTTATATAATAGTTTTTACAACAATTTCATCAGTTGTTAACAAATGTTACAACTACACTAAATAAAGCTTATAGTTTAATACAATATTTTGCGCAGGTGATTCTACTGGACTTCGGAGCCACCCGGGAGTACTCGAAAGAGTTTATGGACCAGTACATTGAGATCATTCACGCGGCGTCTCTGGGTGACAGGGATGCTATACTGCGCATGTCAAAGGAGATGAAGTTCCTGACTGGTTATGAATCTAAGGTTTGTATACTTACGGTGCGTTGCACCATTTCACTATAACGGTAACCGAACCATTTTCAGTTGTCAAATCAGCGTTATGAACAATGGACGGCAAGTATACGGCTGGTTACGGATAGGTTATCGTTATAGTAAAATGGTGCAACTCTCCCTTAGTATTTATTATGTTGGCTGACTAACAAGGCATTTGTAAACATTTGAGAGTAAATATTATATAATATAGTTATATGGTATATTGTACATCTCTCTTTGTCCTGATGGTGGACTGGTGGTGTCCGCTAATGAACCATTTTTTGTGCATGAAGTATAAATAAATGAATACGAAATTGATTCGAATGAATGAATTGACGTCGATTTGATAGGCTCCTACTTTTTGACAATTTGGTCATAAAAAATCTAGATAATAATCTGGTTTCTATTTGTAGTTGACTATCATTGAAACTTTTCTTAACTAACAAAAATTTTACGAAATAAATAAACTGGCCCTAATTATTTATAACACAAGCTCACTATAAAAGCAAGAAGACTCGCACATAACGCAATGTTCGGTCACAGATAATGGAGGAGACGCACGTGGACACGGTGATGATCATGGGCGAGGTGTTCACCGGCGGCGGCGGCGCGTTCGACTTCGGCACGCAGCAGACCACGCGCCGCCTCCACGCGCTCGTGCCCACCATCCTCGCGCAGCGCCTGTGTCCGCCGCCCGAGGAGATCTACTCGCTGCACCGCAAGCTGTCCGGCGTCTTCCTGCTCTGCGCCAAGCTCAGGGTCAGGATGGACTGCACCGCCATGTTCCAGGAGATCTACCAGCAGTACAAAACCGACAGCTTCAGATAGACCTTAGCGTCCGTGGCTCAGGCGTGGTCCCACTTCACCTACACGATCTTCAACGGCGACTTCATCACTAACTTCAAGTAATTCATTGTACATGTTTTCTATAAGTGTGTGCTAACCTCAAAGTGCCTCTGCGAAGCTCAAATACATTTTGTGAGTGTCTGCGTTCAGTTGAGTTTATGAGCCCTTAAACTTTTGAAAGGGACACCCGCATAATGTGACAGTCCAGGTTAAGAAATATTGGATAAGTGATGTGTAGGAACATTGAAGCTACAATGTAAATGCATTTTATAAAATGGAGGAACCCAAAGGCCCAAGGCCGCGTTACAAGGCTAATTTGGTCGTAAGTTAGAGTACCTGGGTGGGTTTTAGGCTACGTTCAGATGAGAAGCGCACAACACGCGTTTACAACTACATACATTTTATTAAGGCTGTACACATTTTGTACTATACTGTACACACTGTACGCCTGTGCCCAGCAATGGGACGATAAAAAGGCTGTAACAGTATTATATTAATAGTCTATTTCATAGCCATATTTTTTACATAAAGAATTTCGAATATCGATATTGAAACACACGATGCAAAGCTTCGCGCATCACAGGACATCACTACTAGCTTCAATTATTTTCATTATGGTATTTGTGATAAAACTTGAATACAATGTCTTCATCAGACTCGGATGATGATTGTTACGGAAATATAGCACAAAAACTACAGTCAATAAAAAACAGCTTTATAAAAGAGAGAGATGAAACTGATGTCACGAGCAACAGAACTGACATCGGTCCAAGTAGCTCAACATTACCGACCGTACCTGTTGATGAAGAATTAAACAGCACTGTGAACAGTACGGATAACAATACGAAGGCAAAACCGAGGCGAGGCCGTGGAGGTAGGCGCAAAGCTTCTAGTAATAGCTGTGGCTCCAGTAACGGAACTGACGTCGGTCCAAGTAGCTCAATATTACCGACCGTAACTGTTGATGAAGAGTTAAACAGCACTGTGAACAGTACGGATAGTGATGAATACACGTTAGACGCGATTATAGCTAACAATACGAAGGCAAAACCGAGGCGAGGCCGTGGAGGTAGGCGCAGAGCTTCTAGTAATAGCTGTGGCTCCAGTAACAGAACGACCAGGACTGTGCGAGCTAGATGGTCTGCCAGCCAGAGTACTAGCAATTCTAATGAAGATGACACTTTTGATGAAGAAGATGCTCCTACAACCTCAAGAAGGGGCCGACGTGCTGCCAGAGGGCGGTCTACTAGTGCTGGCAGAGGGCGGTCTACCCGTGCTGGCAGAGAGCGGTCTACCCGTGCTGCCAGAGGGCGGTCTGCCCGTGCTGGCAGAGGACGGTCTACCCATGCTGGCAGAGAGCGGTCTATCGGTGCTGCCAGAGGGCGGTCTGCCCGTGCTGGCAGAGGGCGGTCTACCCGTGCTGGCAGAGAGCGGTCTACCGGTGCTGCCAGAGGGCGGTCTGCCCGTGCTGGCAGAGGACGGTCTACCCATGCTGGCAGAGAGCGGTCTACCGGTGCTGCCAGAGGGCGGTCTGCCCGTGCTGGCAGAGGACGGTCTACCCATGCTGGCAGAGAGCGGTCTACCGGTGCTGCCAGAGGGCGGTCTGCCCGTGCTGGCAGAGGACGGTCTACCCATGCTGGCAGAGAGCGGTCTACCGGTGCTGTAAGAGGGCGGTCTGCCCGTGCTGCCAGGGTGCGGTCTACCCGTGCTGCCAGAGGGTGGTTTACCCGTGCTAGAATCAGGGGAGAGTCCTCCAGAGAATGGGGACGCACGGCAAGAAATGAGTTAATCGAAATATTCGACGATTTTTCTTCCCCAGACAGACGTTCTCCAGTCACTTCCAATAATTGTCCTATAATTAGCATTGGTAATACGGATGAGTATCCAGGCCAATGTGAAAATCAGCAGCTGTTCTCGTCAAATGTGAGACGTCCTAGCGATGATGTTGAAATTGTAGACATGGACTCTCTAGAAGATGATAATGAAGAAATGTCCGTCAAAGTCTACTGGCGGAGTTTACAAATATTCAAATTCAATATAAGAAAGTACCAGAAAATAACTCAATTATTTAATTATTTTAGTGAAAAAGAAGGTGTTAGTAGTAACCAATTGCTTTTTACTTATAATGATAAGATATTAAAAATGAACGATACACCGGATTCTATAAACTATAATATTGCTAAGTTTATTAATGGAGGTATTGTTAATCAGGATGTGCGAAAGTTAATTGCGGGGAATAATGAAAATAATGAATCCAGTGGCTTTAAATTAAAATTCCAATGTCAAAATAAGAAGAAACCATTTGATACATTTATGAATCCTCATGAGAAATTAATGTTGGCTATGATAAAATGTGCAGAGCATTTAGAAACACCTTTAGAGAGACTTAAGTTTTATTTCGATGGAGATTTAATATCAAGTAACAACATAAACATGATTTGATAATGCATAATTAACACAAAATACGCAGTCGCAGATAGCCTACAAAGCCGTCAGCACAGCTGCGACAGCAATGCCGGTTCCGGGACGCTCGCGCAGGCCTAGGAAACCTGTCTGTTATAAGGAGAAGCCACTGAACACTGTACTATGGAATCTCGAGGTTCAAAATGCCGATCTATTGTATCCATAAAGCATACAAGTTCGATATACGTGACATAGAATGTTTGCCAAGACGAAGTATTGTATTGAAATGAAGTGAAAATATTTAAATGAAAATATTGGGAATTTTCATGATCCTGATGTAGGGAATATCGAAAATTTGGGAATCATAGCATACGTTCTAAGTCACGTATAACGAACTTGTGTAGTTTATGGATCCAGTACATCAGCATTTTGAACTTGGAGATTCCGTAGTACAGTCGCCACTGAACACTAAACTAAGAAGTGATTAATGCTGTTATTCAAGCAATTTATATCTTTAGTATTATAATTTATAATCTGTAGACAGGAGCTCTAACATTGTGAATTTCCTAAACTTGGCCTTGGGCTCGATGGGTTTCTCCTTTACGTTCTGAATGTTGGCAACTGTAGTACTTATAGTGGAGCTAAATAAACAGTACATTTTGTTGCGATTTACAACGAAACGGGTGATATTTATTAGAAGAAAGTTTAGTTTTGTAGTAGAAACAGACTAAATCAATTTAAAGATAACATATCTTTAAATTGATTTAGTCTGTAAAGCATTTTGTTTTTGTTACCATTTTTTGTATCTTTATACCAATAGGTATATTTTATATCAATGTTACACTAATAATTTAAATAAACTAAATAAATAAACTGCGTACATTAGACAACAATATTTTCAAGTACCTAAACTTAGTACAACATAGATTTTATACAAAGTACATCTGACCAAACGCGTTTAGACAGACTTGAAGGTTGTGATACGCAGATTGTACTAAAAAATATCGTAAACATAATAACGTGAAACGTCAGCTAATATATTAAAATACACTCTTTTGAAAAAAAAGTGGGCACCTATGCGAAATCTTGGTTTTAATTATCAAAACTGCATTATCAGTTTTCTGAAAATTACATCAAAAACTTTTCAAAACGTCCACGAACTTCCTATCAGGAATTGGTCCAGAACAAGGTTTATCGCTTTTCTTAGCAATTCTTCAAAATTCAAATTTAGAATACACTCACGCATACTTGACTAACCCTTTAGGTACTAGTAACATGCTACAGTCATTAAAACCCTTTGAAATACACGTAAAGCCTTTAAAACCAAGATTTCGCACAGGTGCCCGCTTTCTTTGCAAAAGAGTTTATATTCTACTGATTCTACAGATAGTTTCAAAAATTATCTGGCCTAAGTGGATAACCAATTTAAATAACATCGTCCATTTTTGTGTCACATGTTGACAGTAGACTAAATAAAAACTTCCCTTACAATTCGGGATGCGTCAAAACTAAAAAAATGCTCATGCATCTTTTGCATTTTTTCAGTACTAGTTATTTTTTCAATTTCAGTAACGTAATTGCATGATAGCCGATGTAAGCATTAAAGTTTTCATGTGAAATTGGCAGACCACTGAGAAATATTACAATATATCTATTTATTTGAATGTTTACTTCGAAGGTGCTAATCGTAAACTCTGAAGAGTTGCACAAATGATTTGTTGCTCCGTATTCATGAATTTGTAAAACTTCGTACAGATTAGTGGTTTGTAACACATTACCAAAGAGGGTTCCGACTATTATAACAGTCTATGTTAAAGAGAAGCAGTGTACATTAAAACCTATAACAGTTTTTATTAGGGTCAATTTATACTATAGTTCGGCCATTCAGAGAATGCGTTCCTGACACGTCGCGATTGAACTGACGACGTAACTTTGCAATGGCGTTGCAGTTACGATAAAAATATTTTTGCTGGTTGTTTACCGTTTTAACAATTGAGGAGCATTAAAACAACATTATTATATCAATAATCAATGAATGTAGTTACGTCGTCAGTTCAATCGCGACGTGTCAGGAACGCATTCTCTGAATGGCCGAACTATAGCGCATAATCGAAGCGCATCGAAGCGTCAAATTCTTTACAACTAAAGCGAAGCCGCACGATTGCGCGCGTATTCGTTATCAACATCGACGCAGGCCAATTTCCGATTGATGTCGCGCAGGCTCGCTAGTGTGCGCATGGATGCGCGAGAATGCACGCGCAGCAGTCAGCGTTGTTGTCGCGCAGACTCACGAATTCTGAAGAATGCGCGCGACTTTTTAAAATCTCAGAGGTAATGTGTGCGTTACGCTGTGGTGTTAAGGTTGAATTTGTTATGTCCAGTTTTGAAAAGTCGCTTCGATGCGCTTCGACTCTGCGCTAGTATGAATTGACCCTTATTTTTTTGGCGTTTTCGAAATATAAAGTAATTTTGAGATTAAGCAGTAGTGGTACTTCTCGATTTAAATATATGTGTCGTATAATAAATAACATTTAAACGTATGGATATTGATGTCGAAGTAATTACATGTTCTTTAAAAACCTGAGCCACGAATGTTTCCAGTTGAACTACCTCTTCTAAATCTATCTTATAAGGCTAAATTGTGATCGTATTTGAAATTTAGTATTAGCTATTACACGTTGTGTAGAAACACTGTTTGTAAAATAAAGTTAATTCTATAACTAAATAAACTCGTTGTGGAATATTGGATTGTTTCTGTTTAATGCCTTTTTATAGTAAAAAAACCTGAATAGTCGTGTACACATTAAAGTTCGAATGACTTGACAACACATTTTTTCTGTCGATGGATTTTTGTGTCCTACTACCGTAGTCATTTCTAATATTTTTAGGCATTAAGGATGGAGGAATTGGTGACGTTATTACTATTTCAGAAGATTTTACTTGAAACAACAAAATTAGGCGTCATAGTAGTAGCCCCCCCGCCAGTCCTGTCGGCTGTCACCATCACGCGGCCTCCTGTCATCGACCCCGCTGCGAATGGGAGTGTCTTTAACGACCATGCCAGGCTTTTTTTTAACGACTTCAGGAATCATCAAATGACCCCTCCCGCTGTGGGTTAGCAGCGGCGAGGGAGTGTCAGACTCTTACTGACTAAAAATCGTCGTGTTCCGTCGTAGGCCTTTTATGTACCAGGGCCGCGGTAACTCTTTCGAACAATCCCGCAGCCCCGGTAGACCTTGGCCCTGTTGGGCCTCGTTGGGGAGATGACCTTGCCAGGCTGGAGTAAGAACTAGTTCCAATATAAAATATTTCCAATTTAGGTACTGTTTATATGTATAAGAAAGTTTGGTTAATGTCGTCGCTCGTCAGACATTTTCCTTCAAGAAATATCTTTCATCTCATCTATCAAAATAATTTATAGATTAGGTACATAGAACTCGGCTCAAATAAACCTAACATTAATCTTTATTTGATATGGCATTGCTGGCTGATAAATCTAATATTAGCACTCAAAAACTCTACTTTGGTCGCTTAAACTTATTTGAGATCAATGAACTGGACTGAAAAGTTGTGTAGAAACTATTGCAAAACTAGTCTTTGACGAGTTTATAGCGGTTTCACACTAGCTAATTTAGTCGCTCGTTTTGGCTTACATAGATAGACCCACGGAAAATTATGTTCATATCAGCGTTGCTAGCTTTGGTTTGATGTTGTTAAGATGTTTATTTTTTACACGCTTAAATTAGCTTCACTCGTAACTATGTATGTAAGAAAATCTTGGAATCTTAATTTGACCCACTTCCCGGTCTCCGGTTAGTAAAAACACGCTTTAAAAAAAAAACAGTTTGATGAATGAAAGCGTGGAGCGTCTTGTCCAAAAGGAGTAAAGATTAGATACCTAGGTACATAAACGGTCCACGCATTCTTTCATCAAACGTCACAAAACGTCGCGAGTAACCGCGCGTGTAATCTGCTAGTATGAAACCGTTCTTATGGATATCCATCTTTATTTAAGTTGTAGCAAAGCTAATTATAACTTGAGATATCAGTGATGTAGTTGGTTTTAGTGTTTGACTTTGAGAGTTGATTTAAAACTAGAAAGGCTGAATGTATTATCTACTTACCAAGATATAAATTACTTACAAACTTGTATTCCGTAGGTACTCGACAATATTTGGACCAGCGAATGCTACCCTCGACATTACGTTAAATATTAAAACTGGCTATATTAAAGGACAAGGGGCAAGTTGCATGGGATTTGGTACCTGGTCCAACAGTAACGTATGATATATCATTAGAAAGGTATTTACGTGAACAATAATAAAAACGATGAGGCTTGCCTCAATTAGCTGCCCGGTCCGAGTAAAGAAAGAAATTGAATCGACATAGAAATAAGTATGTTATCCATATCATTATGCAAATTCATTAAGAGGCGTATGCTGGCGTTGTAATCATTATAAACTCAGTTAATTGACATCTTAATTGTTTGTATTTGTACATGATACATTCTATTATAGATAACTAGCGTCCCGCCCCGGCTTCGCACGGGTTAACAGTATTTCCCCACTACTTAATGGAGGTAATTATACATTAATGGAGGTTACCTTACTCTTCAATCACTCTATCTATTTAAAAAAAACCGCATGAAAATCGGTTGCGTAGTTTTGAAAATTTAAGCGAACAAAGGGATACATTGACAAAAAAGCGACTTTATTTTATACTATGTAGTGATCTAAAGGTTGTAATAGTCTGTGGAGTCATACCAAGGAAACACAATCGTCATCTGATTTGACAAAAGTTCAAAACATTTTTATTCGTCTTTTTCAGAAGAAATTCATCAATAAGACATCTCCTCTTGAGGAGCAATATTGAATCGTAATATGTACTATGTTAACATCAACTGCGAATTCTCGTTGTGTTCCTAGGTCGTTACCAGTTTTATAATTATATTTACATTTACATATTTACAAAAATAAAAAAAGGGGAAAAATTCAAACTAGGTATGTCAAAATATTCACCAGTTTTATTGGTTACAGTTGGATTTAAGAATTACAGCTATGATAATGATTTATGAGCATTCTACATTATATTCTTCGTTGTCACACGAAATGGACAAGGATTTGGGACTATAAGACTATTTTTTTTATAGTCGTCATAGTAAACATTTTTTGCCTTGCCAAGACCTACGCAATGGTACTATAATTAACACTGTTGGACAGGGTACCAAAACGCCCATCGTCGTAGTTAGCAATAGGAGGATATACATAGGATTGTTACTGAAAATGTACGTAAATAATACATGCTTTAATAAATGTAATGATAATACATAACTAAAGGTGAACAATCTTGATTAGACTTTTTGAAAGTCTGTTTAAAAATAAAATATGACTGAACATCAATCTTTAAAACTATGATAAGATAAAGATAAAAGATAAACAATTAGTTCAAGTAGCATCAAGATTGTTTACATTTAATTAAGTGCTGTCTAACTGCGGATTTGTATAACCTATGTAGGTATCCATTGTTGAGCGTTTATAGAGTATTTTTGCCATTAATAAATAGTTATACAAAAAAGGATTTTTTGTTGTCGTTTTGTACGTACCTAAAGGCTCCGAAACTACTGAACCGAAAAAAAAAACAAAAATTCCTTCAGTGTTAGATATGTATCATAGACTAGGTACTCATTAACTTCAGCAGTTCTTCCACCTACCATCTCAATAAAGTTTCTCGACGGCTCTTCTCCCTGAGACCATTTTTTTGTATCCTTGTGCATATTCAGTGTGACGTTTCTTAGCTGCTTGCAAAGTCCTCTTTGAAATAAAAACATTACACTTTGACGTTGTAGGTAAAGAACCAACCTCTCAAGTATGAGTGCGTGGGTTCGATTCCAGGTCAGGCAAGTACCAATGCAACATTTCTAAGTCTGTATGTACTTTCTAAGTATATCTTGGACACCAATGGCTGATAAAAAGGTGAAGGAGAACATCTTGAGGAAACCTGGACTATTAAGTCTGAAATCACCAACCCGCATTGAGCAAGCTTGGTGTTTGACGCTCAATCCTTCTCCGTGTGAAAGAAGCCTGTGCCCAGCAGTGGGCGATAAAAAGGCTGTTGACTACCGTTTTTGCATGGTATAATGAGAGGGTTACGTAAGTATACGTTCGGAATGTACTAGCTGGCTGCAGCTCAATGTTCAACGACAAAATCGATGAGCAGCAGATGTGACTGAGTGCCAACACTCTGCTGTAACTGACGCAGTTACTCCACTCACACCTCGTTCGTGACTAGACCAGTATTTTTCATATTTAATACAGGAATAATCTATACAGGAATACTTTTTAACCAGTGAGCTTTCACAACTATAGTGAAACAAGTTTCCTAATTAGTATTAGTAGTAGTATTTTCATGGTCACGATGAAGCGACCGGTCACCACGATTATGTTGTACTACGGTTGTATTCTGTATATCAGGTGTATCTTACCTAATCACATTGAATCCTATATATATATACTTTATGATATTCCATGGAGAATTGTAAAAAAAAATTACCGAATCCATTGATTCTTTGTTAAAAGTTTTTTAAACTAATTATGCAGATCTATATCCTTCTCCCGTGTCTAAGCGACCTCCCCTCTAATTTGCAGCTCAAACGGTTCTGCTATTCTTGAGTTGAAATGTGTAACTAATATGACTTTCTTCTATATCTATACATACCTACATAAAGAGGCATATCATTTCTAAAAACCAGTAGGATTTCTCGTTATAGTAACTTCATTAAGATAGTTTCGTAGCACGCACTCATTTTGTCGTAGCGATTCGTAGCACGCTCGTAGCAAGATGGCTACAACGATATTGTCTATTACGATAATAGTTTTGAAGGTAATTATGGTGATATTCAAAATATGTATTTTTTATATTATTATCCTTAATAAATTAAAATGGATGGGCAATAAAATAAAACAATAATTCAATTTTAGAAAGTTTACTGCAGGTCGAAAAGGCATTGGGGGAACATTAAAGCAACCATACATCGAACCTGCGGCCTTACGGCGGCCGCGTATTTACTATTAACATCTTACTTACACTCCATACCGTATGCAATGTTGAGTGGGTCACACACCTTCACACTGGAAGTACCACAAAGTTGAACTCAAAGGGAATTTCAATAATTTTGAATACAGGGATCGATCTCAGATCGTGCCTTTGTTGCATGATATATGTTGCATAGTTATAGACTGCCTCGCCCCCCGATACACGATGAAACTTTACTCGACTTACAAACCAGTTCAAATACCACACCTCTCGGGTTTTACATCGCACCCAGCGGGCAAACAGTCGAACCCATTAAAATGTTAAACAAAAAACGCACAGTTTTGTGCCAAACAATTTTAAGTTTCCAAGCAAACTTATATCAAATTAAAAGTCTAATTTTTTGTTGTAAATTTTAAAGCCCTTGATTGCTACTGTATTGCTCTAGCAAAGGCTTTCAAAGAGTTTCTAACTCTAATAATAACGTTTATAGGCAGTGTGGCGCTGGCTGCAACATGCTATATCAACAAGGCTGGTACGCAAAGCTGATCACTTTAAAAACAAAACGTGGCAAGTCATTGTGTACATAGTAAAGTTCGCCTAACTTTTGTTACAGTAATTTACGGTACTTCCAGTTTAAATACATGCCATAATGTATATACATGATACATAATATAAACGTTAACTTGGATTAGTAAAAAACGGTCAACATTTTTGAAAAAGTCCTTTCGAAAAGGTTATATAACAAGTTATTTTGATCAATGATTTGAATAATGTGCCAATAAAGTGTGATATTTTTTATAATTTTATAATATTGTGTTCAAAATTGCATACGTTATCTACCTTCAACTACAATCTCGTATAGTAATAGTTATAATAGTCTTTAAACAGTAGGTATAAATATTTGAGTACTAATTGTTTCTATTATACTATATACGTCCGATATGCTGAGATTACGCGAATTATTGCATTCACTGTAGTAGATTTATCTTTTTTAGGCCTCAAGTTTTACTTTGTTGTATATAAAACTCCATAGAGTTATTTAAAATAGCGTATGCGCAGATAGTACGATTCGATTGGTACTACTGATCTATTTTGTGCACTGCCTTCATGGTCGGGAATGCAGGGAGTGGCCCATACGATTAAATCTGTCGAGAATAATTTTGACCTTTTTTATTGACTAGATATTTGATAATTTTATATATGACATCAATTTTTGTTTCCTCCTAGAGCGTTGTAGAACGTTATATCTACATCACACTGCACTCGTCAAATCGAGACGGCTGTTCTTAGGTCTCATACCCAGTAATGACAGTAGCTATTTACGATTTTTTTATATATTTAGTTCTAATGTAGTTTTTTCATCAAAATGTATTTATTTTAATTTAGATATACGATAGGTACGGGGCCACGACCTAATTTGATAGACATAAACTTACGAAAATGAAACATATTGTAATTTGAGTAAAGTGAAATTCAGATAATCCCAGCAGACGAACGAGTTAACTATCAATTCAGTTCTCTAAAGATAAAAGCAACACTTAATATTGTATTCGATATAGTGTAGGTAGTAATTGTAGGTATCACAAACAACTATAAGTTTGTAGTAAAGTTACAGTCAACATTATTAATCTGTGCATCATTTGATACAGTGATTATATTAAATCTACACAGAGTGCTACGTACCTCTCATTTTTTTGTATTTTTCAGCATTTTTTATTTCATGAAACGTGGTTCAACCCGTAAAAACAACGTTTAGCAACGATCTGTATTCGGAAACGAACAAGTCCTCGAACTCAGGCAGAAGAGGCGCAATCCAAAATGACTGTAATGACCTTCCGTTTTTACGGGTTTACAATAGAATGTATAACTAACAATTATATAGAATCATGATATATTTATTAAAATAACACAACACATGAATCACATCGTTAAACAGCTAATAACTACATGGTTAACATTTATCTACGTACGTTGATTAATCGTTTAAATTCAATATTAAATTGTGTAACTATTGTTAACATAATTAATGTTAAACATCTACGTGGTACATTCAGATGTAATAAACGTTTATATATTTGTCATATTCACCCAAATTTCCTAGAGCCAAAAGCTTTCCCTACGGTGATCTGACGCGACCACGTCTGCGTCTATTGCTGTTTATACTTTAAACCATTTCCAATAAGTATCAACCCCTGAAAGGAACATGTAGTTGTCAAGTGGTACAAAGCTGAAATTATTTGGCTTAAGAAACATGAAATGACTGTTACTGATCACGGAGGACATTCAATCATAATGAGGATCAACACGATGAGACAATTGTTATGATAAAATATTAAAACGGTAAACAACTTGAAGACTAAGTAGACCGTTTAGGTCATTATAAAACTACTCTACATAATATAAATTAAGGTGATATTTTCTAAATTTCGACTTAATGTGAGGCCGCTTTGAATTTTGCTTTACCTATACATACTCATAAATAGCTAGAGAGTGAGCCAAAAGCGGGAGAAATGAGTGTATTGTCTCATCACGAGTGTATAAGTATGAGGATGGGTTTGTGCTTCACACCCGACCGCTGCTTGATGTGATGCAGCGGGCGACCGGTGTCGGGGTCGCAGGTGAAGTCAACGAAAGAGAAGCTAGTAACACCCTGTATCTTCCTAATCCTACCGTCCGGCGAGGAACACCGACAAGCGCCGCCGCGTCACGTGCGCTGCGCGGGTGTTCCGCGCCGGAGCTTAGTTACACCGCCACGCGCGCGCTGCACTCGCCGACGGCGCGGGCCCGCGACCTGCAGGCTGCTGACCGTCGCCCAGTGAGCACGCTGCGTCACTCTAACATACGCCTCTAACATACCCTCTATTTGCAGGTACTAGAACGTGCTCCTGTACTTATTCATTAGTAATAAGTATATTAGCTATATACAGTACAATCTACATGTCCCGACCGTTCCTCTACGCATAACGGATCACCGACAATTTTATTCGTAAATTTTTAATTCCCAAGTTCCATTATAAATTCTTATAAACAATACAAAAATTTCACATCCAGATATACTAACATCAATAAACATTGGCTATTAAAACATCTAGTACAATTGATATTTTACTAGATAAATAAACATTTAGATCTAATTTAATATTTTAATAAATTTGAATATTTGGGATAGATCGCATAGAGGTAACATTTAGCGACACCATTGAAAACGAATATAGTGTGAATACACACATAAAAACATGTTCATCGAATAATTTGTAGATAGGATAATATAATACTGCGTTAGTAGACGCTCGCCGCGCGAGGAGAAGTCTGATAGCAGAGAAACGGTCTAATGTAGACGATCGAGTCGATCGGTGGTCGGCCGGCATCGTAAAGAGGATGCGCTGGCGACGAGTTAGGCCTTAAGCGTTGGACTCCTTGAGGTCGGTGAGCCGCGCCAGCTGCGCCGGCTCCAGCTCGTCGGGGATGGAGGCGCGGCCGCCGCGCGGCGCCGCGGGCGGCGACTGCGGCGCCGTGGGCGGGCCCGACGCCACCGACGCGCCGCCCGACTCGCCCTCCGACGCCGTGGAGCTGGACTGCGGGTGCGGCGCTGAGTCGGCCGGGCCCTCGTCCGAGTCGCGCAGGCACACCGCCGTCTGCTCCGACAGCGACGACTCGTCGTCCTCGTTCTCCTCGCGCTCGGCCTCTGGCAGCGCTTCGGCGTCCGCTTCGGCTTCGGCCTCGGTCTCTGGCGGAGGGAAGGGCTGGTCGGGCTCCTCCACCATGGGCGTGGCTGCGGTGATCACGATCTGTGCCACGCCCAGGCCGCAGTCTTCTGCGGTCTGTTCAATCTGCACTGCCTGGACCGGCTCCGGAATGTCCTATGGGGCGGAAAAACAACATAAGTGTCATAACACCACAAGAATGTACTTAGCAGAAAGGGAAGTTTGAAAGTTCCGGATCGTAGAGTACTCGATTTGAGAAAAGGCATTCCGATAGTGAATTCAACTCATGCATCGAAGCGACATGCTATGATGACGTGAGCTACAGAAAGTAAGTAGTTAAACTGGACAGTTGGTAAAGTAAGTTTAAACAAGAATCCGTTTCACTTATGATTCCTGGAATAGAGAGTAGTATAAGTGAAACATAAAACAAACAATAGCCACAAGCTACGAGTGTGAGCTCCAACAAGCAACAAGTAGGACATGTACATAAGGTAGAAAGGGATAGATTTGTATGATGGGCTCAAACCTCTTCCCAGCATTCACCGACCACTTCGTCGACTGAGGCATGAAAAAGAATTCACACTCAGTTAACACTAATACATAAACACATCAATGTAACAAGTTACAATACATCTAACAATATATTTCCTATGACATCAATAGATTACACCAAAAGCTACCAATATAAACTTTATGGCGTTTCTGTAATGAGTAATTAAATGTACTTGATTATTCACACAGTTCATAATTTTATTACCCCTAAATTATACATTATTCAAATATATCACAAGTTTTCACTGTGTAAGAATCTTTTCAATATCCCTGTGAAAGTTGTTTTACTGTTTACAATTATTAGTTGATGTAGCCTCCCCATGACAATGAGTAACTTACCGACGATAGTAACGGAAGGGGCCGCGAACTGCGTGCCGTAGTGCTCTTGCTGGTTCCTACTAAGCTCAAGGTTAAAGCTGAAGTCAGGCTGGCTGTCCATGGAGTCGCCGAGGTCGGGGGGCGGCGGCGGCGGCGGCGCGTCCGGGGGCGCTCCACCTTTGGTATTGTTGTTGTCATTCGCGATCTCTACGTACGAACACATATTTCAGCAACCAAGTGCAAATTTTGACATGCATGCCACCGCAGTGACCGAACCAATTCAAAGTACAAGTTGACACCGACACCTTCAAGTTTGATTTAATTGCTCTATTACTTCGTGAAGTCTTCAACTTATTAAAACAATCAGTGCGCGACTTTCAAAGTGCAGCGATTAAACTTAGTTTATGGAAGTTGTTTCTGAACGAGTCGATGCCAAGCTGCCGCAGTGCTGTACAATATTCTGTTTACATATAAAAGCGTTATTTACATTTTGAGAGAACATATTTTTTTAGGTTTTGTTGTCAAGTAAGGGGTTCCGTTGACACTTGAATCATGGACCTCTAATTTATGCTCATTTTCTTTGGAGCTATTAAAAAAAGGAGTATGGAGTAATACTTACACACTAACTCCAACATCCATTCATAAGAGCTTTTTTTTGCCCCATAACCAAAAAGCTCATCAAAGATTTCTAAACGCTTGACATGAAGTTCCAATTATCTGATAATTTTAGGCAAAATACTTAAAGTAATATATAGTATTTTTACAAATTCATAATTATTCTGAATCTCTATGTATATACATTAGTTATTTCGTGCAAACATGCAGTATCGTGACGATGTGGTGTCTGACCTAGCGACTAGCCGTGCAACATGCCAATTGGGAACTACACTGTACATCATATATCACTATTTCAGCACCTATACCACCAATAGTTGTTACCAATGTTTGCCATTAAACTATCTACTCATATTCACCAATATTTGTAGTCAATATTGGTGCTCAATCACCAACTATAACTAACGTAGGTGCTGAAAAAGCAATGATATTTTTTAACCCAATCCGCCAAAGCTACCATGTTTTCTATGGCACGTTTTATTTTAATTCAATCGTTTGAAAGGGGACAAGTTTACGATAATGTATGATATGCAATCGACTATAGCTTCTGAATTAATTAGTTGTAAATTTCACCCGCGATTGCTAAGTGCCTGTCACCTAAACCTCAGCTCATATTATAATCTTGCTGTTAAGCCTGTAGTCTGAACTAATAAAAAATATATTTGGCCCTGAACCCCCACTTTTCGTGTTGGCGGGTATCCTAATACAACATTTTTTCCACTATTTATTTGTACACTACACTTTGTAGGCGTGATTGATATACATATTGGTACCAAATTTCAGTTCTTTGGTGCTAACCATCACGGAAATTAAGCGCTGACGAACGGACGGACGTACTACAGAACCCTAAAAAATCAAAATCGGGTTACCCCTACAATGTAAAAAAAACTCACAGTACGAAAATTATATTTCATTTATAAAATTGGTTCAGATGTTTCTTAAACATTATCATTTTATTATGCCATCACTTATTTCGCAAAACGGCAATAAAGCAAAAAAAAACTTTCTTTAAAAGAGGTATTTCCATAATAATACTGCATTGTGTAATTTCCCGTAGGTACAAAAACAGATGAAAGCATATAATTACGTATGTATTTCCAAATGGAAAATAGAATGCAACCGTCAATTTGTGCGTCACATTTTACATGTCAAAGTTGGAACCTGAATATTTTATACGTTTTTGATTTATTGGTCATTTCTTGTTAGACTGACAGTCTACTGCGACGTTTTATGAATTCATTTTCAATGTTTTCCGTGATTGTAACTTAGGAACGGGATATTTGTTCAGTATTTCTCTTGTACCTACATGATTGTTCATTATTTTACCAAATTATTGTAGATTGCAAAGCAGCTATAGACTCTCTCAGATCTCAAGATCAAAATTTAAAAGTCTTCTATACAAGAAACCACGAACACTTGAAATAAGTGCTAAGAAATGTTCCTCCTTCATCCACTAACTCACATCTCGTAGTACCTGAATATCCACATTGACTTCCCACGCGGACCACTAGCTGCTTAACGCTAGAAACTTCAAGCTTAAGTCTTGGCCCTAGATTTAGGTCGTAGGCCCTACCACGGCCAAAGCCTATTGATTTATTTTATTTATGAGACGTAGCTTCACAGCTAAAGTACATTACATGAAATCATCATACCAAACATTACGCCAATTATGAAGTACGCAGATGTAACAAATTATACGAATTCGTGGAAAGAGTGACGGATATCAGGTATTATGCAGTATTATTTGATCAGCTGTATAAAGTTGTCCCCATTCACGTGGCTACAGTGTACACATGCTAGCGTGTGCTTACGGTCCTCTGCAGCCGCGGCCTCGGGCGGCGTGTGCGGCGGCGACGCGAACACGGGCGGGGCCGCAGTCAGCGGCGGCCATTCTTCGGCCCCGCTCAGAGGCTCGCCATTCTAGTTACGCGAATTTGTAGTTAACAACGGTTTTGTTGTGTATAAGGTTAAGGAATATATGACAATTTATTTATCCTCCAAACTGCTTATAAGGTAGGTGTCATTAAATGGCCCATTTAGAAGGCAATTAAAGAACACTGGGGTTTCCATTCTATTGAAAATCTCTTCGGGAGGTATGAAAAATAAACCAGTATCAGATCATGCAATAATGACTCTTAATACAGAGCCCAATAAACAAGGTAAGAACGATACAAAATAAAAAAAACTCAACAAGTACTTAAATAAAATTTATATTCTCCTACGACGAAAATATATTACATACTTACATAAAATTAAGAATAAAGAGAATAGGCTCGGAAAAAAATAAGGAGAACATAAAACGAAATGATAAAAATAAGGGTGTATTTGATTGTATATCAGCTGTTAGGACGGCCCACCTCATCGCACTCCTCGACAATGAGCGAGGGGAAGTTGCCCACCACGCCGTTGGCTTCTCCGCGCCACCAGCCGTCGTCCACGGCGTGAGCCTCGCGCGACAGGATGCGGATAATCTACGCATAGTTACAAACATTAATATTGTAGAAACGAGAGACCTGAAACACAAGTACGCGCATGTATGATTTGAATAGGTTGTTCGATGGCAAGAGTCAGTTTTATTATTTTAAAGACGGCTTTATAGTTATTGAATCTGCGTTGTTTGGATAAAATTTCGGTAAAATATTGACATCTCCTTCACGCTTACCTCATTATCTTAAGCATAACCTTCATTAAATTGTCTCACCTGTCCTTCCTCAAGATTCAACTCATCTGGGCATTCAGCATCATAATCATAAAGAGCGAAGCAATAGCCAAGTGTTGGCTGATCAGTTTTCGGCGTCACCACTTTCGAAGTCTCGGCAGTCGGCCATTCGGCGACGAAGCTTTCGGCCTGGGGCTGTTCTTCGGCCTTCGGTTCTTCGGTCTTAGCTACTGGGGCCGAGATCACAGAAATCTGGTCGGGAGACTGGACAACGTCAGCATCTTCTCCCTCCACGGTGTAATCAACCGATGAGAATGAAATCTGGGACACCAGGCCCGGAGCGCCTGAACTGGAGCATGGCTGGTTGTAGAAACAAATGGTACTTTTACTTTCAATTCCAAATTTAAAAAAAGAACTGACCAATTAGCCTTCATTCATTTAAAAATACCAGGTCAGTTTAAAAGAAATTATTCCTATAGTATAAGTAAGTATTGCTCTAGTAAATTCTAAACTTTAAATTAATTACATGTCCGTCAGTTAAAACGAAAAGAAAAACCCCAAAGCCTTGGAACACGGAATAGGGTTGATTGCATTTCATCGATTTTTATCGATATATGGTTAAGTAGCCTTCCATTGGGAATCCTAGCATTCGTTTAGGACAAGCTAGCTGTCACATGATTGTACCAGCACTCATATTATTATGACAGCAAAAATTGTGGGTAATTTTTTCTTCGTGTTACAAGTCATTTGCCATTCTCTTTAATGTCGCTGTGAAATGACCAGTTTACTTTGAGGCAAGACTAATATTGTTGTGACTAAGATGCAATTTATGGACAACTGACGAATGTAAAATACATACTTCAAATAATTTATTGCTTGATTAGAACTTAAACAACTCATTAAAAGACTTTGAAATAATCTACAACATTCTGAAGGCCGAAAAATATTTTCGTCACATCACTAATCTTGACCGTTTCATTATTTATCTATTACATAAAACCACGTCTTGCTTTTAGTAGTAAGTTTAATCCCTGTTCTATAATCTTGTAAATACGTCTATGTACTTTTAGTTATAATATTTTTTTTTCTTTTACTGTCATTGTCGAAGCATTAGAAATTATTCAGAATTCGATGACGTCATATTATTACCTGCTCACGGTCCACATCGAGATAGTTATGAGGTACGTATCCCTCTTCTCCACGGTAGTTCCTGGCCCGAAGCCAGCCGTCTCCGTCACCTTCGCCGACCACCTCCAGCTGCTCGCTCTCAATGATCGACAGTTCATCAGGGTTTTGGGCCTGATGTCAGAATAGTGTGTTCGAGTATTTGAAGTTTTATGAGGATAGTTAGCGATAGTAATGTGGTAAGTTCTCGTGACCTATTAATGTATTTTAAAGGCATTTTTATAAATTTATCGTGGTCGATTTTATTAAGAAAATAGAGTCAAAGCTATTAGCCCTGGTGATAACTAAGTATGTTTCGCGAATTTCATAAGTAGTTATTTTCTAAGACTTCCAAAGGTACAAGAGGTCGAGATTTGATAATATACCTACAGTATTTATCCTTTGAAAATATTGAAGAAACTGTAACTCAGAATAAAGCGAAGGAAAATACCAAGTTAATATCCCACAGTATAGCGAGGATAGTTCAAGCTATTCCCTGAAATAGCTTGCGTGATCGCGTTGTTTAAATTCAGAATTTTTTAAACGGAGTTAAAATTAGGTTCAGTAATCACGACGGCCGATCGGTTCCTGTTCCAGACTAAAATAGCGTGGTTATCTATCAGGCTTTTGTTCTAGCGCTGCCGGTGTAGCGACCCTCGCATACAAGGATAGGATCAGCATTTCCTCATTAACTAAACCGGTGAACCCTTTATGTATGAAACAATTGACGCCGTCTGTATAATAAGCTTATAGGAAATCGACCTCTTTGTTGACGAAATAAGGTCCTATTTTGTTTAAATACTTACGTTTATAACAATGATATCGTCGAAAATAACGAATACTAACACCGCCTACTTAGATTGGAATTTTGAGTATTAAAATAACTATCGTTGGAACCGATGAAGCTAAAAAACGTTTACAAACACATAAAGGAAAATAAACACGAGTTCTCTAACATTCTTTATTCAAAAAATATTCTGAGAATAAAATAGTGGAGCTCTACTTTTCGAAAAACCTTTTTAAAATATTGTTTTATTCATTATCATGATTTGTGACAAAGATAATGAAGTGTACAGTCTCGCCGGTGACCGGCATACGTACCGTGTATGAGTACAGAGCCGTGCATTTGTAGAGGGGAGCCGCCGGGGGCTCAACGGCCGACGCTTCGCCCCCAGTCTCCGGCTCGTCCCAGTTCACTTGAGTCGGATCATCCCAACCCACAGTCAGCTGCTCAATGCGCATGCGATCTTCTTCCAGCATTGCTAAGAAAATATTACATGTATGGTGGTGAAAATATTTAATGTTCTAAAATCGGATAAGCATGGTCGTCTTTTTACTCCTAGTTGCTATAACTTTATACAACAGTGAAATTGGGAAGTTGTCATTTCACCCTCTCGTTTAGTTTTCCAGTACCTCATACCATTGTGAGGCTAATGTCAAAATTCTATCTTCAGTAGACATATCAATAGATAGATCGGTTATTGAAGTGTTTAGTCTATACGACTTACCATCAACATCTTCATCATGTTCATCCTCGTTCTGGGAGCCCGAGGTTGTGCGCTGGTGGCTGCTGGAGGCCACGGCGGCTGATGCTGAAGTTCCCTCACCCTCGGTGTTGTCGCTGTCGTAGAACGAGTCAGAACTCGGCTGGTCCTGGGTTTAGCGTATCACGAATATTAGCTTTCAAATTCGTTCCAAGTTTAAATTGTTTTTTAAGGAATGCGACTGTCTTTTGTTTGTTTTAGAAAAAGTCAATACGTAGTCATTGAGTCACTGGCCACTTTAAAAAAGTTATGTAATTTTTGTGGTTAAGTTTCGAACCTCTGAAGTGGTAGGATAGAATTAAGTTGAATTATGTACCTTAGATTAAAAGGTAATGATAGCATTCTACGGAGATGCAGCTAAAACAAATAAAACTTAACGAAATTAAAATAAATTCTATATTAACGTTGATTAATGCAGTATGATGCCAAAATGCTATAGAAGCCATTGACTTTACAGGTAACTCGCCGAGCGGACTGATAAAGTAATTTCTGAAGAATAAAAAATAAAATAATATATGATTAAACTTATCGAAATAAAGAAATGAAAATTCGCCATGGATATAACCGCTTAGCATTTAAAATAAGCATTAGCTCAGACGATGAATAGCTACCTAACTTTTGAAGCTAAAAACCTAAAAGCTAAAACTTGTAGCACAGCCTATAATAATACTTTCCGGAAAGTAGCCCAGCAGCTGATAAATTATTTTAACTGTAAACGACAACTAAAACTTGGGCCTAAATGATAGATATGCAATATCAATTCATAAATATTAGGTTGCATTATGATAGAAGCGCGCGACCGACGCCGACGGATAACGCATCGGACAAATGCGTCAAGTCAAAGGTTCCAATCTAATAGATGATGATCAGACGAACAGTTGTTCTACAACCAAACTCAAAGTCATAATAAGATAAAACAAAAGAAACAGATTCGTCAATCTTCGGTAATACTCACGGCTGCGCCCGAAGCGTCGGTGCGAACGCTGAGCAAGCTGCTGCTTCTCGGCAAGGGTTCCTGGACAGCCAGCATGTCGACCTCCTTCAGCCACTCGTCCACAGGAGCCCCGCTCACGCGCAGACATTCGAGGCGCGACTCGTACTTGGCTTTCGAAATCTCCGACCGACGGATAGTAGCCCGCAACTCGTCCAAACGAACATCCAATTCGGGACCATTCGGATCATTCGGGTCCACCTTGTCCCAGAAAAGAGGCACAATATTAAATTTGGATACTATATACACTTTTTAAGACTCATGTTTCAATTTAAATTATTTAAAGACTTACGTTTTAATTAAAATGCATAAAATTAAATTGCATCCGAGTCGAAATGTTGAGCGAAAACGTAGTTAGCAAAAACTTAAATTGAAGCGGTAATTTTGGAGTTACTTTTAGAAGGCGAAAAATAAAAATAATATATTTTAATTTTAATTAAGATGTTATTCTAAATCGGGATTAAAAATATGCCATGAGCGGATTCTCAATCCGAAGAAGTATAGCCTGATAACCGCGCAGTAGGCGTGTGGGCCAAATTTGACGTACAGGACGAAAATCAGGCAATTATTCCGAGCAAAGTATGAATATCTCACCCGAAGCTTGGCCTTTAGCTGTTTGGCTAGAGTTAGGACTGCACCCATGGTAACACGTAATTAACGTATTTTTGAATAAATTTAGTTTAGTGGTGATGTTGTCCGCTAGAGTGACGGAGGAGATATGCACTGGGCGCTAGGGAGGGGTATCACAGGCCGCCTACTGACTACCAATGCTAAGGGTAATTGGACTGCATTAACTATTCATTATGCTTTACAGCGGCTCTGTATTGACTGTTTAACACACGATACTATTTGTTTCCTTCGTCTTTATCTTTTTAATTCTTTTTTCTTATAATTACTGTTGAAGATTATAATCAAGGTAGATTTTTTGTGCAATAATTCAAAATTTACTGTGCAACTTCGAGTTTTCCAGATTTCGGGAATCTTATCAAAATATTTTTTCAAGTGTAAATAAGTGTCAACAAATGAGATTTCCTTATTGAAAGGAAAACAAAAATTAGAGCCAACAGCACAATGTAATCTACCTAACACCTAAACAGAGCTGAGGTTGATTTAGCAAAAAAAAAAAATATTTTTCGAATTTTTAAATACTCATTTAAGGAGACAAAAATTTACAAAGGCAATTTACAAATAAAACACCCTAAATCAAATATCACCATATCATATAATATATCTATTCCTTATTCCTAATAACAGTTGCATTATTGATTAAAGACGTCTATCGACAAGGTTTCGATAAAATAAATTCATTCTCTAGTTTTACTATGTTCAATCAATGCTAGCATCGTCATCGTGGTCTGAGTAAGAACAGGTGATGTAACTAACCTTATTATTACTCTGTTATTTGCCGATTAATTTTGCAGAATATAATAACAGGGTGCCGGTCCGTTCATGCATTTGATTTAATATTATATTCATTTAACGTTGTATGTCCGGTTGCTTAAAGTCTAAGGGTGCGTTTAAACTACGTACTCTTTCTTTCCCCATTTATTGAAAAACCAAGAGAGAACAACGAAAGAGATCTGCGCCTGTTTGCAAACTGTATAGCCGTATGCAAATGTTACTCTCGCACTAGCTCTAGTTCAAATGCACCTTAATCAACTTTAGGCCAGCAATACACGTACCGCTTGAAGCAGTCAGAAGCGACAGCTTCAAGCTGTGGACTGCACAGTGAACTGCAGAGTTCTATTGACGCACATACACGAATCGCTCGAGCAATTGCAACTGATTAGGGCGGTTGACAGCTTGAAGCCGTCGCCCCTCACTGCTTCGAGCGGATTGTGTATTGCCGGCTTTAGACCTCAAAATGTGTGTGTTCTCACTTCCCACAACTCACCTTTTGTCCAGCATCACGCATAGCTTGGTAGACGTTCATCTTGCGAGTAGCGTCGCGCACTAGCGAGGTCACGCGCAAGACGCGCGTGGCCCAGCGCCGAGCCTCCTGGCCCAGAGTCTGCGCAACCGACTCGTGCTCGATCGTCACCGTGTCGATCGGATCGTTGTCACACGGCTCGAACTCGTACTGGGAACAAATGGTGGGGATTATCTTGTTGGCAGGAGCAAGATGTGGTTAAAATGTGTAGTTTTGATTTTGATCCCCATCGAAAATATCTACCACTTTCTGTCCAAATGCCGTTAAGCTGGCCAGTGCCTCTGTGAGTGTTTCTAAGACCATATCTGGCAAACTTACAGAATCAAATCCTAAAAGTTTGAACTTTCTCTAAAATAGGTAATGTACAGTAGTCTATTTGTCATAGAGTTTTTTTTCACAACCGATATTGACTCTGTAATTTTTTAGTTAAATGTCCTTTGCGATAATTTCAAAGCGCTTGCATTTATCGACAAAAGAGCAATTCAAAGGGAATCGTTAAATACTAAGGCAATTATTTTCAAAGTAACTACAGCCCGCGTCGGCGCTCGCGAAGGCGATATGATGGCAAAATTGCTAAACTTGCAATACCGTTCATGTATTCATAGTAAGGAAGAAACTTCTAATTGTGTTTGGATAGCCCCAGGATATGTGAGTGCCTTATTTTTCATGTATTCAGAATACAGAAGTACAAGTGTTATGTTTCTATTTATGTTTCTTTAAAATGTGTGTTATGTATGTAACGCTTAACATAAAGATAACTCTGTTGCTTGATCGCTGGGTGACCACTTGATAATTTGGAGTCTATCTATTGGCCCGACATCTTGGCTAAACATTACTGAATTCAAATATTCAATTCCATCGTCCAAAACGTCATTAAAATTAGGTAAGCCATCTCTAAGATTTTTAGCACAAAATCGTAAACACTTATGAATTCTGTAATCTGAGTAGTTATCCCACTTGATAAGTTTTTTTAACATCATCAATTTTCAATAAAAACAGACACGGACTTGTTACTTCATTGTATGTGTAGATAGTACTGTGGGAAAAGGTTACGAGCTTTTATATTATTGCGTTTTTTATTGATTTTAGCAATAAAGTGTCGTAACAGGTAATTTCATTTGTACTATCCTCGTCCTATTTAATATAACAATGTACAGGGCACAGTATAAGCCACTTTTGTCGTAAAAAGGCTATATTATTGGAAGCCACTCATAGTGGTTAAATGTTTGATTTAATTATGAGTCAATGGCTTGCGATATAAACAGGAAATATTCGAATAAGTTCCTCTTTAATCTACGTTTAAAAACGATGTTTATTTTTGAGCAGCGACCATCCAAAAACGTCACGAACCAACTAAGTGTTGCTGAAACTTCTCCAAGTACCAAAACTGTTCAAAAACCTCTGGAAAAGATTTGATAAATGTTACTTATTACCTGGATATGTTGCTTAAGCACTGGGTAGTACAAATACAGGCATTGTAGATTGTACTCCCTTGTCAATTGTTGTGCCTGATCCCTAATCTTTCCGAACGAGTGCTGAGTGGCCGAGCACGTCAGGAGTTCAGTGCGACCCATGAAGGTGAGGAACTCCGACACCTTCTCGTAGACTGCAGCCTCCATGCTCAGCATACAGTTCTGAAGCTCCACCAGGAAGTAGCGGTTCTGGGGAAGAACTTGTAATTTGGATCGGATGTGATGGTTCAAATACACAGTTACAGTTGCAGCCTTTTTATCGTCCCACTGCTGGGCACAGGCCTCCTCTCACACGGAGAAGGATTGAGCTACGCTTACTTGTAATTTAGATCGGATGTGATGGTTCAAATAATGATGTTAAATTAAGTCTTCAGTAAACCTCAGTAATCGGACTAGATCTTATCAAAAGAACATTTCTAATTAAATGTCAAGATTTAAGTCACTTGACTCCTGCGCAGACTCGAGATTATCGGAAACTATTTCTTTGAGAATAGATTAATTACCGACTTCTCGGAAGTCTTGGATAACCAATGCGAAAATCCAAGTAGCTTAGTGGTCCACATTATTTGAAAATCCATAAGAGTCCCTTCACTAACCTGATGTGCATTAGCAGCTGCGATGCTCAGAAGATAATCATTCCTTGCCCCGGTGGACTTCTCCTCAAGCTGATCACGACGTGAAGACACCTTCGCACTGTTCTTCTGCAGCGAAGTGATGGACTGGAAGAAGGAGCCTTTCTTCTTCTTCAATCTGCAAGAAAGTCAAGTTTAAGACAACTGTTTAAAGTTCAATAAAATACATTTGATAAAGTAGATCCTCGATTACTTATGGCGGTAGATACGAACGGTAGAATCCTGTCAAATACTCAATTGATCGGAATGAAAACAGTTAATCTCTTGCTTTTTTACTCTGAAAACAAGACAAATGCCTCTTTCAATTTATGAGATCCTGGAAGCAATCTGTGTTGTGGTACCATGACTATGAATACGAGTCCTGTACTGAATGAAGTGGGTACAAACCACGGGGAAGGAAAGATGAGCGGAGATGCCATAAGACAGGTAGGTCAGGCGCCTTCTTGTAGGATGGTAGGCGTGATTAATTACAAACGTTAGCATTCGCGTTGCTTATCAAATCAAGACGAATCTCTCACAGATTAGTAATGATGCATTGGTGATTTCATTTTTTTTTTAAATGAGCGGGTTTTGAAAAAGCGTTTGAGGACGGAGCAAAATAGGCGGACGGAGCAACATTTTGGCGCGCTACGTTCTTAGGAGATTGTGCGTTATGACATCTCCGCTAGTGGCTTTGTTCTCCATGGTACGGACAAACACATCGTTCCCGATGGAACAAGGACAGCTGTGTGCGTTTGGCTGGACTCCAAGTGCACTGCCGCAACAGGAAGGTCACTCATAGGAATCAATAGAACTTCCAACCTACATTCCTAGATTGGAGTCACGGGACAGTTTTTAACCTTTTTGTTTGGTCAAAACGGGAAAACCATCGGTAGGGTGTTGAAAAGCTATTGTTGGATAAAAAAACGTATTTAATCTGATGCCGAAAATGGTTTGAGCATTTGTCGAAAAGTATTTTTGTTTCAAAGAGTACGTTAACCGAATATTTTGTTAGTATCTTTCGTGTGACTGTGAAGTGGTCATCTGTGGTTATCTGTCAGACCATTTCATGAAGACCTAATAGAGACCTAATAAAGTTACAAAACTGCGCTGTCCCCAAATAAAATTGGGATAAGGGATGGGAGATGATGATGACGATCAAGTTACAAAACTCTGCGCTTGAGATTCCACCAGTCACAACAATTCAAAGTTAAAAAAACCCCGTTTTGTCATTAATGAGGCCAACCGTTTACAAGTTGGATACAACAGTGTTCAATGAAGCCTGATTGTTCAAACAGGAAGCTGCAGTTTAATAAAATATACGCAACATTTCCATCGGACACAATACGAAAACAATAAACAAATATAAAATCCCGTTATGTCCGCACAATGAACAAAACTTGTTTAAAGTTTATTACAAGCGCTTGTTCCACAAACAAGTTGACATCTACCTATTGTTATTTTACTTTTCAATTTTAAACATGTGTTTACTTGTATATTTAATTCTTTGATTACATTAAACATTAATATTTACTACTTGCAACCGAAAGGTGTCAACAAATTCCTCCCCTTAGCTATCAACCGGGACCCCAAAAGGCTGGCAGAATTTGTATTTAGGTCTTAACTTTTTAATATACGCTATAACCTAATTGTTAAAACTACTCGAAAGGAGTAAAAAGGGGATAGAAAACAGCGTTTTAAATAAAGTAAGAGTATTTCTCCTCCAAAAGGATATATTAGATTTTCCTAAAAATACTTTTTTAAACTACACATTACACAGATACATTAACATTGAATCCGAGTTTACAAACTGTTCATAGTTTGCGCAATGGGAGTCGACGTTGGGCTATAAATCGAGTGTTTAGTTGCGTTTTCATGGGCAGCCGCGGCTGAATAATGCGTGTAAATACAGGATAGTGCTTGTAAATGGACGGATAGTGACGGCCGATTTGGCTGAAATATCCATCTGCCCTATAGATTGAAACAGGTGCTCAATCTAACGTGCAAAGCTGAAGGATTATAGTTTTTTTTAATCCGCAAAATTGAGGTAGTTGGGAATGTAAAATGTTTGCGAGTTTAGTATTTTCAGAACTAAGAAGCTGGGAAAAAATACGTCAACTAGATGTTTTATAGGAGTAATTATTCACTTACTTTTCCTCGATATCCTTGGCTTTGTCGCGGACATCATGAGCGGTGTGCTCTTCATCAAAATACAGTTTCTTCGTTTTGTCAACATCCAGGACCGTATTTTGGAGCTCCTTGTGTGCTTGCGCCAGGGTATCAGTGCACTGAAACAAATAACAAAATGTTTATAAGTGTATATGGCCTTTGAGACACCACTTTATTTCGAACGTCCCTCAAGAAAACGGTGTCTTAAAGTTATTGGAGATTCTTCTCAAAAATGTATTCTTCTCCCACAGCCGTCTTGACTCTGCTCTTCTGTTGGCCGTAGAACTGGTTCCAAACACGTCGAGAAAGAAAAGAGCTTAAAGGTATAAGGCACTTTAAGGCTCAATTCCTTGGCGGCGCGTTCAGAACCAACCAGCACTGGGTCGGTCTTGAGTGTGGAGTAAAGGTTTCCAAACTTGATTTTTTCTTCAGCATCACTCTAGGTACGTAGAATGCGGTAACAGAGATAAACTGGCTTTCATGGTACACCAATTTTCATCACAATTAATATAATTTAAAATCTTAAAAAAAAAAATAGTTTTGGTATGGGCGTCATAACAGAAACGCTAAATTACAGTCACGAAAAAGTACAGACTAAACAGTCGGCCAACAGTTGACCCTGTGGGTGAAAAAAAATCTTTAAAATAAAATCGTGAATTTTTAATCATGGTCGTTGTTATGCGCCTCACCAATATATTTCCGTAATTTCAAGCGCCCGATCCAACTGTCGGTTCATTTTATCGTGGAATTGTATATTTATTATGTACATTTTTAAATTGGAGTAATCTTAGCAAAAAGGGCTTGCGTAAGGAAATGAAAAAACAAAGGAATCAATATTTTAAGAGCTTTCGAGACGTGAAGTATTGATTTTGATAACATTGTGTTTTTTTTTTCAGTTTTGGATGATTGAATTTCCCAGATCCTGGTAACACATTCGGTTGATTCGCAGTGATAAGAAAATTGAAGATATCCTAATTTTAATACCTGTGATTTTTAAGGAACATCAAAACGACATCGTGTAAAATGGAAAACATATTTTGAATAGAAAATGCATAGGTTGTATTAAACTACCAAAGCCATGTGAACACGTCATGTGTCAAGTTGTATTTTAAGGGCGTAATTACACACTTCGATAAACGGACGTATTAATCTACTAGTCAGGTCTTCGTTTAACTTCGAGACAGACGTACTAAAATCGCGCAAAAATGAGAAACCAAATTGCGTATCAAATTATCCAAAATTATAAAATGGCTCTTCAGAATGGTTTTCAGGCCTTGGGTCAGTTTTTCAACAACTCAGTTGTAAAATTGACACGCTATTGGAGAGGCGACAAATATTATCCAGAGGTTTTCGTTTAGACGAAAACATGTAGCGGGGTGAATAACCCTTGCATCAAGCACCGTAGATGTCATGAAGCAACTTCGACATCATGCCGTCGGAAGCGTTCCTGACCAAAACGTGTGGGAATTATAATTGCGAAAAATTATCGCTTTGGCAAGTGAAGTTCAAAATCATGTGTGCAAGTTTGGCGAGATACCAGGACATCAGGATACGACGAAAGGTCATACAAACACGATTCATGTTCTGCACAATATAATGAGAATTAGACTCATATAGAACAAAAACGTATGTATTTTATTTTGTAATCCTTTTGAACAAAAACTAGTGATCTATTACTAAAATCTGCTGATTGTTTTTGGTGAGCTACGCTGAAGCACAAATGCGTAGCAATTGCTACGAATGTGTAGTCTGTCAAGTGATGATGTTTTATTAGAATTCCTGTCAATATAAGTTTAGTTACAAATATCTTTTTATCAAGTATAGGTACAGACACATTATATTGAATGCAACACATGTTCCATTTATTCGCTGAGACATTTGAAAGAGACTGCAAGAATTCTTTGACAGTGTTTACGATAAAATATTTATTTCAAATGTGACTTTCTTGTAAAATAGTACTTTATTGTCACTTTCTATAAAGTGCATGGAAAACTTTTGTAAGAGTAATATTATATAAAGTGAGGTCTTATTTTCTGTGTGTTCTAAGATATTAAGTATCAAGTGTAACCTCAAGTGATAACGTACACCAAATTACGAAATAAAAAGTGGTGAGTAAAATGTACAAGCATATTTTAAAAGAGAATTTAGTTGAAGATTATCTATATTAAAATGACGGCAAAAGTGTATATGTCGCAGGGAAATTGGTTCAGTGAAGTGACAAAAAACATGTCAGTTCTTGTCTTGTGCCTGTAAGAAATTCCTTAATGTAATTCACGATGCCACAAATCAGCTACATGTTTTAATAAGTGATAATTACAAATAGGCATATCATCATCATCATCATCATCATGACAAATAGGCATATCATACGCAACTAAAATATTTTTTATTTTTAAAATAAATTTTTGGTCATTCTTTCAAAAAAAAAAAAAATTGTTCTGAGTAATGGTGATTTTTTATATCAATATTTCCTTGTATTACACACACCTGATTATCATTATTAGGCTGCGGGTTGTTCGAAAGAGTTACCGCGGCCTTGGTACATGAAAGGCCTATGACGGAACACGACGGTTTTTAGTCAGTAAGAGTCTGACACTCCCTCGCCGCTGCTAACCCACAGCGGGAGGGGTCATTTGATGATTTTTGAGGTCGTTAAAAAAAATATCATAATTATGTAGGTATATCTTACCAAATAAACCTTTAAAATATCAAAGCAAAATTATTTTTGTCATTTCACTGAACCAATTTAGGGATTTGTTCAATTCACTAGGTTTGTTTAGGGAAAAGATAAAATCGTGTTGTTATTTTAACATCCTCCGTGATTTGATGAAATCCCTTAGGGAATTGATCAAATCCCCGTTTTTATCATATCCCTGCGACATATACACCTGAGATTGATACCACCCTTTTACTATGTGCCATAATTTAGGGGGCTGAAAATATTCTTATACATAGGCAAGTCTTACAAAATGACAAATCTTACGAGCGTCGGCGGCATTCTTGGTAATTATATCTTTACGTTCTTTTTCTTTGATCTTGTGCCTGTCGACTGGTGAGGAAGGAGTGGCGCGAGCCCGTCAATGCTACCATAATGGCCTGAGCATTCTACTAGCATTGAAAAGCCCGCACGATCCTGCGCTGCAGCTGATGAATCTTCTTGATAAATGCTGATTATAGGACTCCACATTGTCACTTGGCAGTTGTTACGGGAAGCCAGAAGCCAGTAAGTCTAACACCAGTCTAACCAAGGGGTATTGGGTTGCCCAGGTAACTAGGTCAAGGAGGTCGGATAGAGCAGTCGCTCCTTGTAAAGCATTGGTACTCATCTGCATCCGGTTGGACAGGAAGACGACCCCAACATAGTTGGGAAAAGGACTCCACAACACAGTTTGTATCTTTGTACATATAACATCTTCGTTGGTTTACCATTTACTTATTTATTAACAACAACGAAAATAACATTAATGGCAATTGGATAATTAATTTCTTATATCACTAAACTAAACAGTATTATTGAAAACTTTACAAAGAGACATTATAAACCAAAACTTAAGTCAAAAAGTCCTATGATACCTGAAAGTTAGTGAGACAGCTTACATGCAACCAGAGATCCTCGAGCTGATAAACATTACACAAACACAAAAGCATCCTTGATTTTATTACATAAAAGTAAAACAAGCAGACATGAGTTTTTTTTAAAAACACTGTGTTATGTCAGACGTGTGTTTTTTTTGGAAAAATACACTTTGTTCCGTAGTCAATAGCGTACCTTTTTGGCTACATTGAGCTTATGCTGACGCAGAAACTTGGCTTCGTCGGCGATCTGCTGTTGGAACACCTCGACGGCGGCGAGGCGCGCGCGCGCAAGTTTCTCGTTCTCCTCCAGAACAGTGCGCCATACGTTCCACATATTCCTACGATAGAAACGACAGTCATTTAATCAAGATAATCACTACATTCTCTGCCCCTATATACCTATGTATGCTAGACTCTTTAAAACTACGCAACGGATTTTGATGCGGTTAAAGAGGCAGGTTTATAGTATAATGTCGTGGATTTAGTATCAGAATTGCACCAGTGCGACGCCGGGACGGGTCGCTAGTGATAATATATGATATAGCCTTGTCTTGGTAGGCAGGTATAATGAAGCGGTGTGATATTTTACGGAACAGTGCGATTGCCGTTTTTTTTGAACAATAGTAGGTATTTTGTTAAGGCTTATATTTCATAAGGGACCGCATTTCGCTGCGTGGGCCTAGTGGTGAAGGATACTTCTTTGGCCTACTTTTTTTTCTAAGTTATCTGAGCTAAATGTATATCGGACATCAATGACTGAGTAAATGAGAAGTAAGACACTTTGAGGAGGTGTCCTCTTTCAGTATTTTGAAGTCTCACATGCATAAAATTTGAGGGCTCCCGAATCTGAGTATTGAGAGAGAGAGAGATAAAGATAAAGAAGATCTGATGATGAGGATCTTTGTAGCCTTTAAAATATCTTCATAATATATTTTAGCTCTAAGTTATTCTGAAGACCAAAAATAAGGTGAGTAAACTGCTCCTGATGTGTGTGTTTGTAATTGTGAACCTTCTCTGACCTATTTACAGGTGTAAATAATGTTGAAGCTATACTAACAAAATTAAAGCGAAGCCTTAACCGCGAAATCTTTGACCGTGAAACTATAACAAGCAAAGCTACCGCTAAAATGACGGCAACATTCGCACAAAGCTTTCGCCAGCATTTTGTTAACTGCACAAAAAAGATTCATTCATACTTTTTAACCCTTTTCGTCAAACCAGATAACTTTGTAGATTTCAGTACTGCCAGAATCAGGGCATCAATTGTGAAATAGAATTAACAGTACTCTACTATCGTGGACGCGTTATTACTTGCTAGAACAAAGGGAACTGTAACCTAATTTTTCAGAGCATTCATGCTGCAATATGCAAGGGATTTTCGCCTTAAATGAGTACAGATTTCAGTGTCATATGGTTGAGTTTTCTATGCATGTTTTCTGTGGACGGTGTTGATAGGAAATTGTTAATCTGGACCTTTGACTTTGTGGCTGTGTTTGTACAAAACTGCGGGAGTGGGGTCGTTTTTATGTTACTATCATGGTCGCTAGCGATGCCGCTACCAGTTTGCGGTATATATTTTATCCACGAATTGTTGGGAGTAGAACCCTGAATTAGATATAGTTATTCTATCAGAACCAACCTATTTTAAAAAGTATTTCTTTACATAGCACTTCGCATGTTGTCGCTAGCTTTCGCATTTGCTTCTTATACTTATAAAATATGTTACCTTTGGTAAGCTTTGGTAACAGAAATAAATTTTTACATATTATAGTGATAACAAAGGTTGTTTTGGCATTATTTCAGCACGAACTCTGAAATTAAGTAAGTGTTTGTGGACAAAACATTTTTAAGTTTATTTAGCATAATATATATAAATATATAAAATTTCCATACTTAGTAAAAATTACTATCCTATTTAAAAAATAAATCTAACAAAACATTATTCCACGTAGACTGTAATACTCAACTAAATTTAAACTCCCATGAAAAGACTTTACATTCCCGTGTTTAAAACAATGAAACTGTCAGCGGAATTCCTGCAACAGTTCAACAGTTTTACGTACGGCTTTATTATTTTATTTAAATACACATAATCAGCTTATGTTCCCCCATGGGAGGGGAACCCGGCTTATGTAACATGTATTATATGACACGCCATTGTCACAATTGTACTCATTAAGCTCATAGAAATTCCAGGTATTCATTATAACGTACGTACGGTTCAAATACTTAATTAATTATAAGCCCGAATTGTATTTGTTATGTTGTTTTGATTTGAGCTCACTGATTTGAGGGTACGTTTTGAATGCTGGCTGCCGACTGCAACTGCCGACGGCATATGCTACGACTGCATGAAGTCGGCAGCAGCTGCACGACTGGTTTGTACTTATTTATTTATTTATTTATTTATCCAACCTTATCACTAACATTACAGATATAATCCAATGCGTTAGTGAGGCACTTTTCTTACAAAATTAAACACATTCAGGTAACAAAAAGAAAAAAGAAACACAAGATACACATTTACACCAAATAAAATTAAAAATTATAACAATAAAATAATGAATTTAAAGAATAAAAACAAAAGTACTATAAAACTAATCTAGGTAACATAATATAAATAAAATTATCTTTGCGAGTTCACTGAACCGGCAAGAAAAAATGTCAATACTTTTCTGGATTTCGTTAATAGTACGGATCGCTCGCGTGAGAGGCGTTTTGGCCAGAAGGTTGGTCCTGGCGGTCGGCACTGCCAGCAGTGGCGGGCGCCGTCGCCTCTCCACATAGCGGTCCGGCACACTGAGACACAAGTACCGTAGTACTCCGGGATTGTGCTCCTTGCCACGGAGTAATTTAATTAAATACAGTATCAGTGTAAATTCCCGCCGCACCTTCAGCTGGTTGTACCCGACCATACCCAGCACGAACAATGTGGGGTACATTAGCGGGTACAGCGGATACACCCCGTACAGCCTCCAGTACAAGTGGCGCGTGAACTTGTTCTGCACGCGCTCCAGCATGCAGCATTATGTATTTATATGAAACCGTTTGGGTCGAAGCGGCAGCAGCACCTGTAGTCGCCCTTAGATTTCGATTGTTTTCATGCAGCGTGTAACTTTAAGAAGTATTTTAAACACTGTATAAGAGTTAAATGGAGGATTAGAAAAAAAACATTATTATTTCAAGCTCCTTAATCCACACCATAACCATAAGTTTTTCTACGATAAAAGAGTACTCTTCAATTCCGTAACGTCCACGGACTTAAAAACCCGGACTTCATCTTGTTGACCGATCCCGGATCTCTGCGGATAGTTAAAGCTTTTAACCTTTTTAACTCTGTTTCGATATCGGATCTAGTGTTCATTTCCACGAAGTTTCAATAAAACTCGTCTCACGGTACTTAGTGAATAAGTAAATGGAAAGCTTAGTGGATGCAGCGGTGTCGGATTTCCCCGTGAATTCTCAAATGTTTTAAAGCCCGTGGGCGGTCACTTTAATTCCGAGATTTGGTTTCTAATTAGTGTAATGTAACGAATGCACTTCGGATAGGAATGAGATAGTGTGCTCGCACATACACTAACTAATTAGTTACTTAACTTAGTATCTTATGTCTTCGCCTGAGAGTATGTTTTGGCTTGTTATCTTGGCACCACAATCATTAATTTGGCATCCTGGGTTGCAAGTATGAGTTACTGTGTGATGGTATTTTCTAAGTAAAAGTTTGGCGTCTACATAGGTTGGTTCTTGGTTAAAAATGATAGCATGGCTAGTAACCGGGTTAATTGGGACTCAAAGGTTATTTATGTCATTGCAACGTTGCGGGCACAGGTCGTAATTCAAGGGAGGTGAAGATCGTTGCAGGTGACAAAGCTTCCAGAAGATTCCATTAGATGCTGCCCTTGTTATACACCGCACCCACATTTGTGATTAATACTTTTATTAACATGTATATGTAACATGGTTTTGAACCCTTATCTTGTCGTTCGCGACTCAATCCTGCTCAAAGCTTACCTACATGTGTAAATAAATCATCAATTCTATTAAATCTATCAAATATTACAAACGTAACGTTTGGGTTCAGATGTTTGTTGATCAACCATGATTTAACTTAGCAGTAATATTGCTTGTATATCTGAATAACATATGAATCTAGACACACGGCAGTGTATCCGCCAAGTTCGAGCAAAAAAAGCGACACACCGGCCGTGGGTTATATTACACGAACCATTTCGGGCCAAATTCGACCCCCCTGTAACTCAAAATCTATTTTATTTACGCATATCAAATTCTATATCTATGCAAGTTTTAATAGAAAATTAAATACTTGATTCATTGCGTTTAGTAGGTTTATAACAAGGTGTATGAAAACTTTCCAAGTAACATCATTAAAAAGTAACTATTTTTAACTGAGGTATGTGTATGGAACTTGGTACTTATTCAGATCTCACTTCTTTTATAGGCGAAGCATTCCCATATTATCGAACTTGGCAGTCTTTCACATTTTTGTTTTGGGTGGGTTACTTTTTCATTAAGGTGCAACAGTGATCAAAAGCTAGTCAAAAAATGGTTACCCAAATGCACTGCTTTTCGGTAGTTATTTTCTGTAAAGAATTTAAGCAAAACGTTGTTTTGCGCCAAAATGTCCCTCTACTTCCCGCTTTGTAGAAATTGTTTTAACGTAAATATTAACAATTCTGAATTCAATTATGATATTCTCCTTGGCGGGTCCAGTTTCATATTTAACTTACAAACAACTGTTTGCACTGGTTAACTAAATATTAATTGCATGGAAGCAAAATGTAATATTATATTTCTGTGTTTTGGCGAAACGTATTTCATATGTAAACATTATTATAATCAGTTTTGAAATACACAAAAGTATTTTGATGTGAAGTTCTCGTTTCTGGTGCAATTATACGTAGTTTTGTATAACTTCCTCGGTATTTTATTTAAATAGAGTCGGGTAATGTGTTAAAGCAGGAATAATTTATTTGTTTATTTTCTTGCCGAAAAAACAATCTTACAATGTATACACATTTCATAACAGTTAAAAGAATATTTAAAAAAAAAGTGATGAAACATGTAGTGTGGAATACTGTGTAAATATAAGTTTGCAATGTTGTCGATAAAATATGGAGATTTAGGGGAGAAAATGAAACGTTACTTCATGAAACCATACTATTGCACAAACCTATGTCCGTGTCTACTTATTTGTTTTAATGTATTTCAATCCTAGGTGGTTTATTTGGTTATTACATGGTGAAACTAATCATCAATAAATTCAATGATTTGAAATTTTAAATAATGCATAGCAAACGTTTTTCAAACAATGTTACCACAAATATTTAACGGTAATTATTCACCATTTCACCATACTTAACATGTAAATTATTATTAGGACAAAACATTATAAACTGTAAGCGTTATAATATTAATGAATACATTTATCGCATGACTGAATTAATAGTGATAGGTAGTATGTATTTATTTTCAATAAAACCTGTTTATTTAGTTTTCCAACATGTAATTAAAATAAATGCATGTAAAACTTCTATTTAAGCATGAACTTCTGGGAAAATTATGTTTAGCTAGCATGCGATGGTGTAAACAGTTGTAATACTCAGTCATTAGTCTGTTATGAATTCTATGTAAGTAAAAAGTGTATCCAGGAAATCCCATGATTTTACAAAGGTTTACTTACACATACTTACAAAGTTTCAGTTTGTGAGTGTGTTTCACATCACATCACATCATCAGCCTATAGCAGTCCACTGCTGGACATAGGCCTCTCCAAGTGCACGCCACTGAGATCGAGTGTGAGTGTGTTTGTTCGTCCTTTATGCCCAAATGCATGAACTTATCAGGTAAATATTTACTTAATATCAGAATAACATAGGTAGGATGTTTTAATTCTGGCGCGTGAAATAGTTCCCTCAGGAAGCGAGTAAAAACGCTGACGGAAACTAGTAGTACTTAAATATATTACGATAGCAAAAATATGATTAAAATATTTATGTAAAATTCGTTCGCAAGTTTACTTTTAAAGGTTGCGGAATTAAGACAGCCGTGAAAGCGGTTCGCGGGGAATTCTCTGCTCACACGGAACTCGCGACTCATACCGACGCTGCCGCTCATACGATGCTTTTGTGACTGATGCTCATACCGAGGCTACACAGCCCGAGGCATCCGTGACGCGTGCCTCACAACGTCTCTACGAAGCTACGAACTAGGAAAAGATTATAAAATAAAATCCCGCGAGAAAAGAGATCGCGAGCAGCGGTGGCACGGATTAAATTGTCGATGTAAACTCGCTGCGAGAATTTTATGCCAGAAAATGTATCAGCAAATATTTATGACGGACGATGATAAATATTTTATAATGTCTTTCAAGTGTAATATTTTGCATCAGTTTTATATTCACTTAGTTCTTTTTTAACATTTTGATAAAATGGGACATTTATTTCAAGATTTCTCAACTCTCTTGTGAAAATTATTCAATTATCTTTAAATGGAGTATGGTAGCTTCTCTGTAATACGCTTCCTTACGTATCTACAAGATATCAACAGAATAACCATCACGTGTATAAAATACCGACATTGCCTTGTTCAAAATACCGAATACTATATCAATCACTGATACATACAATACATACCTGTCGCATGATGATGATGTGTCAAATCCAGACTCTTACATCGGTACATCTCAATGTCTGGCTTACCAGACAATCTTCATACGAATAATTGAATACACGAGCAAACCCAGGTGGAAACGATGCCATATCGAACGTAAACAATGATAAGCCTGTTGTCTGTTGTCAAATATGCGGAAATCACAAATCTGCAGCACAATGCCTGTCGTTCTGTTTGTCTGAACTAGCGGCTATTAGTAGAGAGCTTACTGGGATAATACGGAGATAACGAGTCTTTGTGTGTTTGTTCATATCTCTGTTCGTTAGTCTAGGAGTATAGCTGGACTTATGTGCAAGAGGCCTCTCTTGCACATAAGAGTTTTATGCCCTGGTCGGGAAGATATCGCTTTGTGGTTTTCGATAAACTTTCGGCCTGGATAATGGTACAAGTTGGTTATTGATACCCGAGCATCTAAGAGCATGTAAATGCCGGTAATGTGTCCAATCTCTCTCCGGTCGTCTCGTATTGCCGTCTTTTTGCTGGGCTGTTAGAGTGAGGGAATAGAGAGAGTACACCTGTGTCTGCGCAAATGTGCTTGTTCACTACAATTAACTCAGTACAGTCCGCGTATCTGGTTGATCTCTTCAGGGAGAACAGCCGCCGTGGCCGACACCGGGTGCCGTCGGTACCGATCGCCGTCGGACTAACCGTGTATGAATGATTTCATGAATATTTTGTGACAGCTCAATAGTATAAAATATCAAAAAAGAGAAGGTTATTCTATCTAAGAATATAAATGAATAATATATTACTTCAGTAGCTTTTACATCGCAGAAACATTTAATTACTGTGGCGATTTCAAATCGACAACGGTAGGAATTACAGTCTTCAATTATTAAAAACTTCTTATACCATTAACAGTTTATACTAACCATTATCTTAGGCTACAGGGATCAGAAAGATCTTAGTACCGAACTATATATAATTACTTCTATTTTCTGACCATCGACAAGAAATTTAACAAGATAGTACCAGACAAGTCATAAAAAATATTCTTTACTAGCTTCCACCAGACCTCACCTACTTCCTAAGAAAACTACTTCTCGTATAAGGATACTAAGTAGCCGCTATGTTATTCTGAGAGCTACATGAAAGTTCAAAATCAAATGTGTCAAACAGTTACAAGATTTCTTTTAAAATCAGGAACCAAGTAAAATATGAAACATAATGATTTATTAGTAAAGTTCACCCACAGCGTATATACATATACAACATGTAACGTAATTAACGCACACCCTCAAACACCCCAATTAGAATATTATGTTATAATCATAATACATACACTGAATTTTTAATTTAACATGTATATGCATTGTTATTTACTAAATTAGTTATACCAATTCTTGGAGAACTTTTTGGTCATACTACTACGAACGCAAATATCGCGCCGCGCGCCGCTCGACTCGACACAACATAACGAAACTACGGAAAAAGCCGACAATACACGAAGTCTTATTACTTTGAGTTACGGTCTATTTGAATTTGTTTTGACTGTACAAGGTTAATATGACAATAATTTCCGTAGTTTTAATTATTTTTGGGATAAAAAATTACCTATATTAAAAATGATATAAATCGATTCAGTAAACGATTCTGAACAAACTAGTTTCAGGATGTGCGTTAATTAAGTTGCATGTTGTATATACTTACACATACACAATACACAAAATCCTAGGTTCTATTCTAATACATATGCCAATTAAGGGCGACTGATAAACAGATAATACTGTTAACATATACGTTTGTTCTTATTTCTACTTATAAAGCATATCCTTGTTCCACATAGTTTGACTGTAAAGGCCAACTCCAATGACAAAGTCTGACATTTAATTTAAAATACACGAGTTGTTTTCAATTCTATAATAAAGGACGGCAGCTTTCAGACAAGAAAACTGAACTATATAGTTCTTATTTACTCTCAGTTATTTCTTAGGATTCTTCAGAATCCTTAGGGAAATATTTGATGTATGTAGAATAAAATTAAAATGAATAGAGAAATAATTATTTATTTTCCTAGGTTCTTCGTAATCTTAGAAATACTTTGTCCGTGAACAGTCGGCCGACAGTTGCTCCAACGGTAGACCAACATGTTTTTGATCAAAGTTTTCAGTCGGTCTGATTCCGGCCAAATATCCTGATCGTTGTTATGTACCTACTAATATTCCTCTTCATATTGATTTATGAGTTCAAATTAACTATCAGCCGACTAAAATTTTGCAGTGGGCGGATACTCTTAATGCTGAAATAATTTCTAGATACTTATACTAATAGATACTTTGATAAATTGTTATTAAGATGAACACGCATCTTGAGAAATCTACTTTACGTTACTAACAGCCAGTTTCTTCATCAAAAGTAAAAGCCAAAGTAAAAGTCAAAGTAATGTCTAAAGCAAAAGTAACGGTCAAATTCATTTTTTCTATTAGTTTTGCTGTCACTTTAGCCTTGAAAAAACGAATTTGACCGTTACTTTTACTTTAGACATTACTTTGACTTTTACTTTTGATGAAGAAACTGGCCGTAAGTAAAAAAATAACTATAAAACAATACAAAATCATGACAAACAATCACAATCGATTTAATTTCATTCATTCGATTTCGATTCGCATTACGTCAAAATAGACATACAAATCATATTTAAAACATAAAAAATTACACAGACATATTAAAAATATGTCAACAGCTTTGACAAAATAGGTATTCAATAAAACAAAACAAAACACAGTTTTAATTTTAGAACAGTAATTCGATTGGTAGCTGGGTAATTACATACGAATGCCATGCTTCGGGGAAGTCGAGCGGTCATAGACCCTAGCCATGCGTCATCGATAGGGTTATTTGACCCTACTACAAGTACATTTGAATGTAAGTTCCTATGTTTGTTTGTTACGAGTCAAGGGATTGTTGAAATGCCGATTACCGATAACCGATACCGATACCGATAGCCGAGTACCGATTTGTTAAATACTTTTTTGTTAACATCTGAAGACAGAAAATTATGGTTTGAAGTGTAAGTTTTTTTTTACAGCTACTTAATTCAGTATTTGCAGGTTCAACCGGCTAATCTTTCTATCATGCATTTGTCATCAATAACAAAGTTATTTTTTTTTAGAAGAAAGTTAGCCACTCTTTAAGTGTCTTATTTGGAAAACATACAAAACCTTTTCAAACTCAATGACTGAAACGTCGATATACCTAAATTCTAATAAATCAAAACCGTAATTAATACCAACTCATCACACAATCCAATAAATTCACAAACGTATTCGATTAGCTCCAAATCGAATTAACGTCATCGAGTAAGTATCGAGTACATGTAATATTCAATAACATCCCTAATTTTGATTACAGACCCATCCTTAATATTGGTATAAATACCAAAACCGTTGAACTGGTTAGGTTGGGAAGATGTACTCAAGAAATTGTTATAGGCAATTTTTTTAAGTAGCTTCTGAATTATATAGGAAGTCATCGAGAGTAGATAGTCATTCTTCCGCAAACCGACCGTCGGGATCTTAGGATGCGTCTACACGGTGCATGTAGTGCATGTAAGCTGCGTAAGTGCTTCAACATGCGCAAGCGACTTGCACCGTGTAGATGCACCCTTAATCTTATGATCGATCAACCTGTACGGATGTAACTTAGCCACCAGCTCCTTATGTGGTAACTAATTGTCATGGCCATGATTATTGAAATTGTCGTAATCAATATTGTGAACACAAATGGTCTTAAGCAGCAATCCAATAAAACTCATTATAACCAATATAACAGGCTTCATCTTGATGTATATTACAATGCTAATATCATCTATACTAAGTAAGGAAAGATATAGAGATGCCACAAAGAAGATAGGTCAGGCAACTTCTTGTAGGTCAAGCAAAGTAAGGTGATCAGTTACTAGAACTAACAAAGCGTTTGGGTTTCTTGTCAATTATAAAAAACCGTCAAAGATTGGTCTTGGTGATTTTATTTTGAAAATTATGGGCTGGTTCTAAGGAAAGCGTGTAATGGTGGAGCTAGTAATGTTCCTTGTCCAACAAACACCCACATTTTGGCGTGTTGCTTTCTTAGGAGTATTTGCATTATGACATCTCTGCTAGTCATTTTGTTCTCCGTGAATCGATATAACTGAGCTTGTCATAACCTATTACGAACTCGAGTGTCTCGATATTGCATATTTGTCATTAAGTCCTCAAGGGGCTTGGTTTGAGATGAGGCTGCCAAGCGTGAGTTGCGCAAAGTGGAATTCTAAGTACTAAGTACTTGCGTTCCGTGGAATCATGTTAAAGTTTACACTTAGGCGTTTAGTTATAACACCTTAAGTTCTAACGAGTTGTAGTTGTTTGAATTATTGTGAGACGTGAGCAGTTTTTATTAAATAATAATTAATACTACTTAGCATCCGCAAGCAGTCTCGTAAGTAAGCGTTCCCGTGTCTCAACAGGATTACGTACGCCCAGATAAAAGTAGCTTATAGAATTGCTCGATGAGAGAAACCTTTGGCACAGAAGGATTTTCACAAAAAAAAACTCTTCGGCTTTATAATTAGTTCAGATTTTTAGGCAGTTCATCGTGCATAAACTTGGGATACTCCAGCTGCATATTGAGCTCACCGTTGTCTAATATTAATTTCATAATTGGTTAATAATAGTCGTCAATCCCATTTTCAATTGTTTTTCTTTAGTTCGTATTAGGTTTATGTGGAACCCTCCGGTCAGTGGCACCGCTTTCAGAAATCGCTCCCAGGTCCTCTAAACTTTTCAGTTAGCAAGCCTCTCAGCTAAATGGCTCTTGCTTTTACTTAGTTCTAATTTAAACGTCAGAACTCAACGCAATTATAATTTCTAACTGACTCCTCAAAAAGGAGGAGGTTTGCAATTCGTCGTCATAGTTTTTAAAAGTTTTATTTTGACATTGCTAATACGTCGGAATTTCTTCTTTTATAACTTATACCTGTTTAATTTTTGGCATACACGGTCGGTTGCATAATTTAACTATAACTAACTATAATGATAAACAAACCACTCTCATACTTAATTACTGTGTATATATATTTTTACGCGGCTGGTAATGCCTTAGCTATCGTTATAGTTAAATAGTGCAACTCACTAGGAATACAATCACGTTACATAGCTAGTACCAAATCTATGGTTTCAATAATCCGAAGGGCTATTCCAGACTCGCATATTACAAGCGTCTAGATCATTTTAGGCAACGCGTATAGAAAAGGCACTTGTCAAAGTCATATCATAACTTTGACGTGCTCATAAGGTTCTATAAGCATAAGTTCCTATAACATACTATTCAAAATTAGAACAACCCACATGAAGATAACTACATTATTTATTTATAATTTTTGCACAATGTACACTGGCGGACTTAAGGTCTAAGGTAGAGAACGCCTAAGGTTGCGTCTACATATGGTGAATGTGCCGCGAATGCGCAGCTGAGCGCGTGCAATCACGGCAATGGTCTATGGTGGTTTAGTCTCTTTAACGCAAACTCACGCAAGGCTCGAACAAAAATGCACGTGTGTAGTTCGCGGACAGCTCGCGAACGTCCCGCGAGCTGCGCATTTACAGCGCATTCACCAGATGTGGACGCAACGAAAAAAAAACGCGTATGATGTATGTGGTGATGACTAAGGACATTATAGGCGTGAATAAAGCCCTAGTTCTGAACTCGCCCTAACCGCTTCTAATCCTGGATAGTGCCTACCTCAAAGCAGACTGTCACGTAGCTTAGACGCGAGAGCTAATAGTGTTGTGATCTAGATATCGACAGGTAAACCTTCTGACATAGACTAACCAGGGCTGGCGAGATCTGTCCTGTGTCGATAACGACGGCCTGTAGCGAGCAGAGACAATACACGTAGTATCAATTTGTCGCCGAGCTGTGTATGTAATGGCTAAGTATATTGAAATCTATTTGAAGATCCATTTTCACGGAATCTGTCATCAATCAAGAAAATATTAAAAAATACTATAAAAAGGCTTTCCTAATTCAGCATAAAGCTTAATTCAAAAAATCATTTTTATAATAAAGGTTGACTGAATGCTAATTCATTGGATAATTTACTTTAAGTTTACAATGCTGATCATCATAAAACGATAAGTTAAACACCTTATAGGTTTAAAAAATATGTCCTACATGTACTAAAAGTCGTTGAACCTATATCTACATATGTCTGCATCCATTAACATCATTGGTAAAGATGCGCCTGCATAGGTGCCTCATCATTTCCCGAGCCTTTTTCCCAACTGTGTTGGGGTCGGCTTTCAGTCTAGCCGGATGCGGCTGAGTACTAGTGATTTACAAGGAGCGACTGCCTATCTGACGTCCTCAAACCAGTTACCCGGGCACCCAATACGTCTCGGTAAGACTTGATTCACCTAGGTATGTACTTAAACCTCAAAAATGAAAAACAACTTAAACCAAAATAGTTCACGTGTGGGATTTTATTGACGTACTTCTGGCATAAACCTCCTTTGATAATAACTGTGTAAAGGAGAAGTACTAGCCGTGGGTTCACGTGGGTTTTCCCGAAGGTGGGGACTTGTTATGATGGGAAAAAACCTTTGCTAAATCAAGAAAATAAAGAATATTTTCTTAGATATTCTATTTTGTAAAATCATAACAAAGTTATTAGTATCTTTCCTAAGAATTCTATTTGTGGGTTAGTAGTGGGCGACGAAGAAACTAAGTCGCCTCGTGGAAAAATGGGACCTGATAATATCATAGAAACTAGCTTTTTAATACTATACGTTTATTTATATTGTTATGAAAACATTGTTATTTCTAAGAATATTCCCACGTCTAGCTCAATATTGGGTGCTTCACAAATTGTTTTTTTATTCAATAACTTATATATAAAATCGTATTGTGTATTTTTCTGCTAAATTATTTATTAATAACGTAATAATTACAAGGAACTACAGTGTATATCATTACTAATAAAAACTAGTAAGTTCCTTCCAGTAAGTACCTATCCTTAAATGCACTAACATAAAAACTCTATCAAACTACAATTTACAGTCAAAATATTTCCATTTTCAAAATATTCCAACTATTATTGCCAGCATTAAACCACACCAGATCAACATTCATTCATCGGAGGCATCCTACCGCGGAGTCCTAAAATTAGGACCAACTATGGACACACCACGGACTGGCCAATGATATCTGAATAATGAAAGCGTGGTCACCTGTAAATGGATATTTGTAGTTCCATTAGACTGGATCCGCATGTTCGATTGCTTTTCAAATCGGGAGATTTGAATTTAGAATAGAAGGCAAAGACTAAAATGTCTCTGGTTTTTTAAAAATAGGTCAGCTTTTGTGGGGAAATGTGTCAAATAATTTTACCTACTAATTGGAACTCGAGAGTATTTTTGAAATCCCTCATATCTTATGAAAGTCTGTTAAGTGAGGTAAGATTTAGATTTTACCAATTCTAGCGATAATAGTTTAAACGTAATGTTAACTAGATGAAAAACAAATGCGCAGAAAATAATGTTAAACAAAAATAGTTAGTACAAGAATGCCTAATGTTGGTTCATTTTATAAGTGCCTACGTTTTTTTTTCTCATTACCGAAACTTATTAAAATCTTCTCCATCTTCTCCAAAGTAATCAAAACTTATTATAAGTCAAAAGTCAGTTCAGAATTTCAAACTTATTTGTCTATGTTAGATAGTTTTGGCATTTTCAAAGGTTACCTAGTTCTGAAAGTATTCGGATTTTTACAATGTTAAAGTTTTGTATTGAGATAAATTGAAATGGAGATATATTGTAAGTTGGTTTTCAAGAATAGAAAATGTATGAGAAAATGCAAATGCATTGTTTCATATAATGATGTAACGCGTCCCAAAGGGGAGATATGTCTACCTTATCTTAATGCAAACTTATATTTTGTGACTTGAGGATAACATTTAAATTGCCACATTACAAATGTGGACTGTGGGCGACTTATCGGCAAGGAATTCTCTTTACATGGGTAAAGAGAGTTAGTCCAAATGGGCATAAAAATTGAATTAAGAAAATTAGCATTTAACTCTCAGCAAATAGAACTATTAGTTTAAAAATATCTTAAAAATAACGCTTAGAGGTCAAAATCTCTATTTAACATAAGTTAAAATTATAAATCCGAATTGTTTGTTTATTTGCAAAAATCTTTCATTGTTACATAGCCCATTTATCGCGTAAGACTTTTTATCCTGATAGCTAACGTAGTTTCTATAGCACGCGGCATGACTAGAACCAATTTTAAAATATATTTTCTTCAAAAATACACTTCGAAATAAAGTAAATTTCATAACAAACCAGAAATATGCGATGTAAATGCACAAATTCTGGCGTGACATTCACATTTCAAGCCGAATGCTCTGAACGTAACTTGCAGGCGAGAGGGCGGATATTAAAAATCGTTTCAACATCTCGCTCGTGATTTCCATTATCCTTTTGAAGATGCTTTTCTATAAATAAATATCATATTTGCAAGGTATATTTAAAGGAGCAATTTTTGTGACAGCCACACGATGAAGTTGTTTGTTTTGAACGTGGGAGTCTGTTATTTCATTTATAATTTATTTATTATTTGTTCTTAGCGGTACATTTTAATTTTCAATGACTTATACAATGTCCAACAAAACTATACATATAGTTTGTCTGTTGGATCAAAATGAATAAAATATTTTATGATACTATGAACTACATGTATTATAGTGTTTTTTTTATTAATTCATACATATACTTATATCATACAACATATACTTCTATTGTTTACAAGTTACAAAAAGTGTAATAGGTACCTCGGTGAATGCAGTATATTATCTTAACGTTCTCCTCAGTCAGTCGTTCTATCTCAGTCAAGGCCGGAGAACATTAAGTAAAGAATACGCTGCATTTTAAAGAACTAATAAAATATGCAAGTTTCCTTCATAAAAGTGAAACGGAGGAAGTTTAAGAGTGACGTGGCATCTCAGCCCTGAACTGAGATCAGCATTGTCGGTCACGGCCGAGCGCCGACCTCGCACTCATCAAACATCCGGAATTTTTCATGTCATCCCGATGCAAGGTTGTCGTTGTAATATCGAATATTTTTCAACGATTTTTAATACTTTTGAAGGCCAAATATCTTCGTGTCCTCCACGTGGAGGATACATTCAATAATTTTAATGCGAATTCTTGAAATGATTTCTTAGCAACTTTCTTAGCTTCCACTAGCAACGGTTTTTGAAGGTCATGAACATAATAACACATTTTCCAAACATCTTTCATGAATACAGAGACTTTTTGAGATAAAAAGATGCTACGCCATTTCGTAGCACGTGCTACGTGAATGCTACAAGCATGCTACGACTGGCATTAGTAGCGCCATCTAATAAAACGGGGCTGAACTAACTACACTCACGTACGTCTTGCATCGCATCATTCATTCATAAAGCTGTCTTGAAGAACCTTGCACACTAACGTAGAATGTCTTAAGACGCAAAATATTATGCTAATTATTATAGCAAATTCGCATTTGAATATAGAACCTGATACTGCTTTGAAAGCTTGATCTAGTGTTAGAACAGTTTCTTACATATTTCTTATAGTAGAAGGGTTATGAAAAGTGGTGAGAAGTCAAGTGTGTAATAACTCTAAGACCTAAGAATGACGTTAGGCTTAGTTCTAATGCAGTTGATTGAAGTGCTGTTTGATAGATGGCACTAGTCTGCACTACTGTATTTAAACTGAGAAGTTCGGTATAGCAAGGGTAAGGATACCATGAGGTGAAAAATTTGCAAATGCAAAATGATTGTGGATGCATGAAGAGTTTGAGGTAGACCGACGAAAAGATGGATGGATTTCTTAAGGTTGACATAAATGAGAAGGGATTGGATGTCAGTATGACGGTTAACTCGGAGGAATAAGAGTGGAGAATATATTGGGCCGACATCAAATAACTTGGCTACAAAGCAAGATGAAGCCTACATACTGGTTACATATAAATATTTAAATAAAAAAGAAGATCATGTAAATATCTGTCTCTCAATAATGTGACACATAATAAAAATATACCTTTTAAAATGCCTGTAACGTTAGAACTATAAGTAGTTGTGTTAGTTCATAAATAACAAAATAATCCAATGAATACTAATTGCGTTAGAAATAATATTACTTAATTAAGCAACGCACGATATTCCGACAAACGTGAGGAATTCACATCGAATGCCTTTTTAGGGTCAATGACCGATATGTGTAGGTGGCATGTGGCATATTCATATGTGGAAATTGTATAGTCTAGTACGTGGTATATTTTTGTTTAAAGGTTGTATCTACACGGTGCAAGTAGCTTGCGCATGTTAAGGTACATGCGCAGGTTACATGCATTTTAAAAACATGCGCGTCCAGCGACTCGCGTGCTCTTGTCACTTGCGCATGTTAACTTGCTCCAGCTACATGCACCGTGTAGATGCACCCTAACTTAATAGTGTATTCATTTATTTTGAGCGATTGTCAACTTGCTATTGGAATGATACACCATGATTACAAAGTGTGTTGAAGTATATCGTGGTTCTACGGTTCATGTACACACTTTTCTGATGGGCCAAATTATCAGACTGCGTGGCAGTACAAAGTCTCGTTTTTTTTTGTAGTTGAATTTTAAGGTCAGAGTAAATTTTCAGCAATTTCGTTTACAAAACATTCGCATATTAGCAAAGCGAAGCATTTGAGCAGCAGCTGAATTGACCATAGTTCTGCGCAAAGCGTATTTGACGCCTACATTGAATATTTATGATCAACAGAAAAACAACTTCGAATTTTGATAAAAAACTGACATTATTTACCACAAAATCCAATATACTTTCAAGAAATAACTCATATTAAATGGAAATCTATGCAATTTAAAGGACTCGCAAATAATATACGCCAGCATTCTGAACACACATTATACATATTTAATATACGAGTGAAATGCACGTGCTCAGATTCATTTCAGCTAATATAATTAAATACACCCAAAATTGAACTTTAAGTCGTTAGACCAGAGTTGGTTGTCGGATGACAAATCTTTCCCTTTTTGTTAAGTTGTAAACTTAGCACGAATAAACTAATTTAAAGGAAGGTTGTGTTAATGCGAGTGAAATTTTGAATTTTATTTGCTCGTTACTCTAATTTGAACTTAATTTAAATGCAAAGATAGAACAAATTAGAGTGTCACATTATAAAACATACGTGATTTAAGAATGTTAAATTATTATCTCGTCTAAAATTACTTACATTACCTTATAGTCAGTGTTCTTGTGCAGAGCACTCTTTCTTCACACTATTTGTATTTAACAATTGATATCATTTCTGAGTGTATTAGATAATGTTTGTTCAGAATAAAATAGTAAAGTCACTTCAAGTAGGGGCACGTTTACACCAAACGATTGAATGCTCATTCAATCCCTATTGATTAAATTATTTTAGGGAAAATAAGTAAGGTATGAACACCTGTTTACATAATAAAATGTAATAGAGACATTAAAATGATTTGAATGAAGCCTCATGTTATAGGATAATTACTCTAGTTTTCCATACGTTTGGTCAAAACACAATATAGAAATAGCCAGGTAAATCCAGATTCATTAAATGTCTCGTGTACCTACTAGATATTTTATTTAGACGATTATTCCAGAGGTTTAACTTACAATTAATACCTATATATATTCCAACAGTTAAATGTGTCTTTTCTTCCTAACCTAAAGGTACCTAAATACCTATTCATTCCGATAAGTAAGCAGTTTACAACTTTACACATATATCCTTACATTTAAATGTTTTTCTTCCTAACCTGACATGATCAGATAAGTTAGAACTTTAGTGAAGTACTCACCATTTCTCCTCCGCGCCATCCACCTTGATGTCAGGGATGTTCGGGATCTTCTTGTTGAGGTATGCTGAAGATATCTTCAGCAGTGCCTGTGGACAAAATATAGATTTATTTAGTAAGTTTATTAAGAAAATAAGAAGTAAAACCAACCTCTCAAGTAAGAGTTCAATTCCAGGTCCGGCAAGTACCAATGCAACTTTTCTAAGCGTGTATGTGCTTTCTAAGTATATCTTGGACACCAATGACTGTGTTCCGAATGGCACGTTAAACTGCAGGTCCTGGCTGTCATTGAACATCCTTGGCTGTCGTTACGGGTAGTCAGGAGCCAGTATTGGTTTGAACTGGTAATTGGGTTGAGGAAGTCAGTTATGCAGTCGCTCCTTGTAAAGCATTGGTACTTACCCGCATCCGGTTAGATTGGAAGCCGAACCCAACATAGTTGGGAAAAGGCTCAGCTAATGATAGTAAGTATATTGAACTGTCGGTAAAAAGGTTTGGTCATACTGAAATATATGTTGTGAAATATGTATATGTTTTGTTAATCCTAAGATATTATTTCTTCTTTAATTTCGGTTCATGGACTGTACAAAAAATGGTTCATCATAGTTTTGAAATTATTTTCCTTTATAAGGGTCTATATCTGCGTACTTTTAATTTAAATTGATGCACTAATCCTTGCATTAAAGCGCGACAGACAGCTTAAATTTGCATTTATAATATTATTAAGACTAGATATAGATAGATCGTGCAGTCAACACTTCACTGGTTTCCTTTGACGCGTCCCACGTACCCAGTGGAGCAAGTCTGGGAGAGCCTTTATCAATGCTGTGTGAAACCACTTTACACGCCAGACAGAAACTCCGTCAATGAACTAATTAACTATTTGTAGTTTGTGTAATCAGCTCATTATGTTCACACTTGTACCAATATATCGATATGTCTTGTAGGTATTGAAGACAGGAGGCCTACTGGTTTGGGTCTGTTAAAGGTTCCAGTAATTTAATAATTCTTGTACTTTTCTGGAGACTAAAAGAATGGTGACATTTTTAACCGACTTTTCAAGAAAAAGGTTCTCAATTAGACCGCTTATTTTTTGTGTGTTCGTGAATGTATCCATCGTTCATGCACAGATTTTCAAAACATAATTTTGTATATGTTGTGGGTGAGTTTACAAACATACAATCTCATATACACTAACTCCCATGCCAAGCAAACCCGTGACAACTGTATATGTATGTGTGACAATAATGTACCTACTGAGGTACATTATTCGAGACGTTGAATCACCACGCCATATACTTAACTGTTGTTTTGAAAACAGTACGACTTGGGTGGAGTACTTCCAAAGAGAGCTATTGTTACTGAAGCAATATTACAAAGACTGATTACAACTCAGTACTCAACAATATCTTTCTCTGTGTATATACCATGGAGAACGAAATGATTAGCGGAGATGTCATAAAACAAAATCTCTTTCGCAAAATCTAAAAACGTAGCGCGCCAAAATGCGGGTGTTCGGGAAACGCGGAACGTTATTCAATCAAGACCAATCTTTGCCTGATTGGTTTTGATTTGACAAGGAACCCAATTACTCATTAGTTCTAATAACTGATCATGCCTACGGTATGTTAAATGACCTACAAGAAGGCATCTACCTTCCTTATGGTATCTCCGCTACCCTTCCTTCCTCCGTGGTATACTCATTATACATATATCTCTATATACACAACATACTATTGATCTGTAATCACATTCATATTAAATCCGGTCTTCCTTTGTAAGGAAAAGATATTGTATTAGCTCATATCCAATTATTATTTGATTAGTAGGAGAACTACTTGTAGCTACTTACTAAAGGGTTCTGAGAATGTTATCATATTATTTGTGCGCGTCCCGTGGGAACTACTGCCCGTAAATAATGTAGGATTCTATAAATTTAAAAAATTGGTTAAACATTTTTGAGTTTATCCTTTACAAGCAAACAAACAAAGTTTTGATTTTATAATATTAGTATAGATAGATGTTTTATCTAACGAAAGCGGGTGGGTAATACTTGTGTGTGTAAATGTACGTGCACATTGTTTTTGTATGCGTAAGCTGCGTAAGCGTCGGGAGCGCTCAGTACTTAGTGGTCATGACGCCGAGTCATACAAAGATACGAACGATTAATCATTACCAGCCTTTTTAATGTACCGCTGCTGGGCACAGACTCTAGGCAAGATTGAGCGTAAGTCACCGCGCTCGCTTAAGGCTGATTACCAATTATAGTCTTTTTAAGTACATGCTTCTTCGACTATGTTTTTCTTTACCATTCAGAGGTGACATTGATGACCCGATGACATTTTTATGTACAGATAAGCAAAATGTAGGTACCTTAAACACCTGTTTTACACATACAGTTTTTAAAACAGTTTGTGTCATTCATACCCACGGCAAGGCGACGTATAACTTACATACATAGAACTTAACTTCTATATGCAGCGGAAGGAATCCTAACTAAAGTTACGACGCAGAGATTTATAAATAAGTTAAATAATTTCCCAGACTGCACGCAGACCTAAGGTTGTAATTATGAGATAAACGCGCAAGTATAATATCGCCTGACTTTAATGAGAATAAAATCTCTTCTAATTACTTAGGTGTGGAGCTATGTTTAATTTAATAGCAGAAATTCTCTTTGTAATAAAAATTAATAGCGGAGTAGGTAATTATAATATCGAATTGAGAAAAAAATCATAGAGGTATGTGTATAGTGGTGTAAAGTCGTCAGCGTCGTGAATACGCAAATGCGGGTTCGATTCCACTTATACTCTTTAAGTGTACCTTATATACTAGTACCTAATGAGCTTTGAAGCTACAAGTTGATTCAACCCATATATTCATAAAAGAAAATTGGAAGAGACGTATATCAGAAGCGTCGCCTTACTCCAATGAATTCTACAACGCGTAAATAAAATTCATGTACCTACAAATAAAAATGATGAACAAAAAAAAAAAAAATTTGGTAACGACATAACTAGTGGTCAGCCGTATGGTTTCTATTCATATTCACAACTCGTCGAGTACTATCCAGCCGATCTAAATGCCCGATGGTTTTTTAGGAAAATATTTGAAAGCTGGCTATCGTTGCTTGAATTGGCGACCATAGAATATTTTTTATTTGTGTAAAAGCTTTCATCCTTTAATTGGTCATCTCAGGTAAATTTTTGTGCCTTTTCTTCATGTAGACTGACTCAAGGAATAATTCGTTTTAAAAAATATTTCTTAAGTAAACCGTCAGTTGCACAAATTTATTTATTTATTTATTATTTATTTCTGACACTTTTTATCTTGTTGACAAAGCAATAGATTTAAGGAAGCTTTAACTTTAATGGAGCTTTGAGCAACTGATGGTATGTCCCTTAAATTAATATAGTCGGAATGAAAAATTTTTTTTTTACAGACTATTAATTGTCACTTGATCAATTAGAATTTATCGTCTGAATTTGTAACCAGCACCAGAATATTCAAAAATTATTCACGCGTTAAAATAAATAAAATATATTAAAAGTAAAATGCAACATATAAAATGCGAAGTGAACTTACTATGCATGCTCTAACATTGTGAGTCACTGTTCATTCGAGCTCGGAATCTCTCGGCACACTAACTTACAATATCAAAAAGTTTATAAGGAAACGCATGCTTGCGATTTAATCGCGCGTAATATGTGTATGACTTAATAAGATAAGTTTTTTTTTTATCTTTTCATTTTAGAGTTCCGTACTTCATCATCTCCCGAGCCTTTTTCCAACTATGTTGGGGTCCGCTTCCAGTCTAACCGGATCCAGCTGAGTACCAGTGCTTTAAAAGAAGCAACTGTCCATCTGACCTTCTCAACCCAGTTACCCGGGCAACCCTTTACCCCTTGGTTAGACTGGTGTCAGACTTACTGGCTTCTGACTACCCGTAACGACTGCCAAGGATGCTCAATGACAACAGGGACCTACAATATGCTTAGACACCAATGACCGATGTTAGAGTTCCGTACTTAAAAAAGAAATACGTACATTTTCGGTTGTTTGTACCCTGAAGAAATAAATGACTAAACTGATTTGAAAAATTATTTCACTGTTGGAAAGCTACACTCTTCCCGAGTAATATAGACTTTATTGTATTTGAGTACCGACTGTAGTCCTCACATCTCGCGAGTGAAACCGCGGAAAAGCAACTACTAGAGGTAAGATGAAAGATGATGTAATCGAATACCTCATCGATAAATCCCTATTTCCCAGATTACTAATTTCACGAAATTATGTAAGTAACTTCGAATGCGTTACTCATTATTACACCCAAAAGCCTCAATTCAGTAGAGGCTTTAGGGTAGGGCGCGGTTGGGCGACGGCCCAGAGCGCCGGACATAAGGGGCGCCGCAGGAGCCCCCAACCAATCCTTGATCAGAATTTTACTCCTATTTTTGTTTTAAATTTCATCAAAGATCGCAGCTTACAAGAACTGTATCCAAATGTATGGATAGCATCAGGGCCGCCTTAACCTATGGTGCATGGTGTGCGTATAACACGGGCGCCGCGGGCTCAGGGGCCCCGTGGTACGCTCCTGGACCAAAAATTTCAATTAATGTATTGTTATACAATGCCGGGCGCGTTAGATACTCTACTTTTATATCCCAAAACTCAAAAGTTTTCGCGGTTTCTTTGCTTTACACTTACATTTTTTTTCACATATAGCTACTTTTAATTTAATGTCCCAATACTCAAAAAAATTCGCGCTCCCTTCGCTCGCGGCTTCTTCACTTCACAGCCGGCTTTTATTATATATGTTAAGGACTTTTAGTGATCCAATCTCAAAAAAGCTTTTTCGGGCTTGCTTCACTTTATAGTTGTTTTTATTTTTCAAAATTTTTTTGTCTACCCTAGCAAAAAGATAGCGTTTTTAAGTCCTTTTATTAATTAGAAAGTAACTTCTAGTTTCTATTTATGGTACTACTTTAAGTCCCAAAATTTTAATTCATAGACGCCAACACCAACAAAGAGTTATCTACGTTTGGGCTACATTTTAAGTCATTTTTGTTTTGAGTTCTAAAATATATCGAAAAATTTCGCGCTCGCTTCGCTCGCGCAATCAGAACCTGGGTTCCCGTGTTTTTGCATTCACCAACCAGCAATAACTTATGTACGATTGGGCTACATTTTAGGTAATTTTTGCTTTGACTTCTTAACTATAAAAAAAAATTCGCGCTCGCATCGTTCGCGCAATCGGTAACTACATATGTCTCTGTTTTTCGTATGGGTTTGAATTGCAGTTGGGGGCGCCGTAGAAATCTCACTCAGGGCGTTAGTAGAGTTAAAGCCGGCACTGCCTCAATTGCAACAGTTGCAGTAAGTACGTGAGTAGCACAAGACTCGATACAACGATAGTTTGGAAACAGCTCGATTTGGTCGGCCCTCACTCAGGAAACTTCGACGTTTCTACCAACAAACACTTGGTGTTTGTTTCAAAGGAGCTTTGAATACTGCTTTATGAATAACTAGCTTCCAATCGCGGCTTCGCCCGAGTGGTGTGTTGATAAAAAGTAGCCTATGTGTTAATCCGGAGTATCACCTATCCACATACCAAATTTTAACCAAATCGGTCCAGCCGTTTTTGCTTGAAAGAATAACAAACATACATGCATACATTCTCACAAACTTTCACATTTACAATAAATAATTCACGCAGAAAATTGAAAAAAGTCTAACTATTTCTAATATTTATGTTAAAACTTTTCATTCACATTCAAACAAAATAATATACACAACCTAACCGTTGTTTATATTTATACAAACTATCACCAATTACCAATATCAAATACCAGGATAGCATACGCTAACAGGCGTCAAATATTTAGAAACGCAATGAACGTACCAAAAGCCGCAGGCTCGCATGCACTTCGCAATATCTAGGAATACAAACATGCGATATTTCGCCGACGTTTTCTACGTATTGGAAATTTCAAACACGTGGCAATGGGAGAATGTTCCGGGAACAGGAATATATGCGCTAAGGCAATTAGTGCACACGTGTAGACGTCACGAGTATGCTGTGCTGATTATTATTTACGCCAGTAATTCTGTAATTGCTGTGTATCTCGGGGAATAGTTTTGCTACGATATTTTCTTTTGTTTTATGTTATAGATATAGAAATGTTTTGTTTCGATAAAGGATTGGAAATATAAAAGTATTTTCTACATAAAATCATTTTCTAGTGAGAGTTTATGGAATTATAAGTCAGTAATAAATCTGTAATATCTGTAAGGACTGTCTATGTATTTTGATCATGCCCCGTAGTTTTTCTTTGCACTATCTAGGAGTATCGTAAATAAAAAATGTGATAATAATTTTTACTTAGTTTAGGTCAGCGAAAATACTCTTCAGTATACTTATAAAATTGTATCAGTGAGCAGAGACATCTTATTTCCTCAATCCTCTTACATCCACAAATCCTTATGTACTAAGTATAGTGTCAGCCTTTCAAGTGAGGCTGGCGTGTCAAAAGGCATTTAATCCGATCCGACTCCGACGGATTCTTGCGGTCACAAGCAAGAATATAATAAAATTTTCTTGTGTTGCAGTTAACAGGTTTGGTCCTAGGTATATATAATACCTTCTATTATTTTGAAACTATAGAAAAAGCGATTTTATTTTCATTCTGCCTTAGCGGGCCTGCTGGAAGAAATTTCTTAAGAAATAAGCAGACTTAATTCTTCATTTTTTTCTTACTAACATACACTTCTTATGCACAGCCAAACCTAAGCAGGTTTCATATGTGCATATAGGTTAGTAATATTTAAAAAAAGTTATATTTTAAACACAAAACAAGTTCTCAAAGTTGTGTAATAAACTGAAAAGTACTAGGCTATCATGACCGGCGAGGCGGTGTCTCGCAGCGCGTGCTCGCCGGGAGGCTAAAGGAAAACATTTTATATAAAATCGCTCTAAACATTTCAAGCAACTATGACAGGTGAGTTTAGCTCAAGTCTACTGTGCTTCAAGTAGTTTTATAAAATTGTTTTGTGTTAATTTTTTTAATATTTTTTTTTAAATACCACTAGAAATTTGTCTATTTACCAACTTTTCCACAGGTTATTTTCAAATTTAGTAATTAAACTCGTACTCTGCAATGCAAATTATGCACCAAGGACCATAGTAAAGCCATATAGAACTTTGTATAACGCAATCACGCCAAGTGACACTCAACTGAACAAAGTTGCAATACATGTCAGTCGAATATTACGTAGATCCAATTCGCGATGCTACGACAGAAACTTGCTACGGCTACGGCGTAGCTCGTAGGCGTGCTACGGGACAACTTGAAATTGGAACTCTGTTAGAACGTTTGTAACTGTCAACTTTTGATTTGCATACATTTTGTTGGTAATTGCGATCAGAAAATTATTGAAACCAGTTAAACATCCCAATTTATGTTATTTTTTGGGCAACCCGCACAATAATTTTGTCGAATGATTGAACTTTAAAATAGGTGTTTTTTTTTTTAATTGAAAAATATGGTATTACTTCAAACTAAGGTGTCGCGCTAGAATATTTCATATATTTAAATCATACTTTGACCTTCCCCTTCAGTTCTACGTACCACTCTACGAACTACTCATTTTTTTAAAATAAATTAATTCTTTTTTAAATTTATACCTCCATACCCTCTAATAAAAAACCTAGTAGGCTTGAAACGTTAGCTTCGGTTGAGGTGAACTAGCGTGAAACAATAGGAGTCTAAGAGGTCTGCGGGGAGTCTATAACAATGAACAATGTGTGGCTGCTCAGAAACAAATGCCTTACAAACGATACATTCCGTATTATTAGGCGCGATTTACTAAATAATTGTGGCATTGATTAACAGTATGGTCAATATAAAGAAAAGAAAGTCGTGTTAGATACGCATTTTATAACTCAAGAATGGCCAAACCATTTAAGCTGAAAATTAGAGGGGAGATAGCTTAGACCCGTGAAAAGGACATAGGTTTGTTTTTGTCACCATCTGGCTACGGGTAACAGTCATATCGGGACGCGGTTGAAAGCGCGAGTAGAAGCTATAGTTCGGCCATTCAGAGAATGCGTTCCTGACACGTCGCGATTGAACTGACGACGTAATAACATTCATTGATTATTGATATAATAATGTTGTTTTAATGCTCCTCAATTGTTAAAACGGTAAACAACCAGCAAAAATATTTTTATCGTAACTGCAACGCCATTGCAAAGTTACGTCGTCAGTTCAATCGCGACGTGTCAGGAACGCATTCTCTGAATGGCCGAACTATAGTTATCAATAAATAGACAGTTAAAGTGAAAAGTGAATATAAAAGTCAAATTTTTAGATGATTCACTGCTACCATGTTTTCGCGCATGAAGGTTGCAGTTTTGAGAACATTTCAGAAATGTTCAAAATGTTACAGTTTGCTAGACAGTGAGACCAGACAGGAATATATATTCGAGTCTGAACTGTGCGTCGCAGTGCCTTACGGCGGTGGAACTTCAGCTTAATCAGAATAGGTGATACTTTTCCACTTTCATTGATCATTATTGATATAATATATTTATTTGACTCGTATCGTAATTCGGGTGCCGCATATAAAATCAGAAATCAACAATCCTTTATCATACATGGTGATTCTCATTTATTCTTTAATAGTAGGGTCATAAAATAGCTCATTATTTTCCTAATATTTTAATTATTGCATCCAAAGAACACAGAGTTTTTCTTCGTTGATGTTAAACAACTTTTTTAGAAAACGAGTTTTTTAGCTAAGGCTATTTATAAAGCAGAGCATAGTTAAGGAATTCCGTGTCTATGAAGTAATGAATGCACCATACATACTCATAGCCAGAGATGTGGGAACTTTCAGCATTGTTCCTTCATTCTTGGCTAGACTGCGCTGCGCTTTTCAATCTGAAAATATTCTGTATGGGGAGGGAAACTTTTGAATATTTGCTCAAATTTATTTCTAATTTTTGTTAGCAATAAAAAAGGGATATAACTTTATGAGAAGCTAAGTTTTGGGCAGGTTTTTCCACCGAATCATTTAGTTTAGTTTTACCAAAACATTATTATTTGATTGAAACGTATTCTTACTGCATTCATTTGGAAATATCTTTAACAGCGATAAAGTGTAAAATATTTTTACAAGGATATGCATGACCGTATTGAAAGTGTAATGAAATTTAAGTTTGACTCTAATCTTAAGACGTTTACACCATAATTAAGCGTAAGTCAATAAATAGAGTGCAATATGACAACCGTGTTTTAATTAATGTGAAAACACACTACACTCGAACAATAACCAACTATTACAACCTTGACGTGAATGTTCACCAATATTTGTCTGTACCGGAATATTTTACACAAAACATATTAATAATAATGTTTATTCTCATAATATTTCCCAAATATGAAGTGTTCGTTTGACGTTTGATTGCGCACTTCAAATGTATTTGTGAATTTTATCGAAATTTCACCGAACAATTGTTACCACGATATTTTATCAAAGAGAATATTAATTAATTAAATTACTTGTTTTCCAGCGAATGCCACTAATAAATCATATCATGGACAACGGTTGGTTTATTGCGTATCATACTTAGCTTTATTTTAATTATGTGCTTCCAGGGTCAATTTTCGTTTTCAAATTAACATTTTAAATTCTGATGAACTGAGTTGACAGATTAATATCAGCTGATAGAAGAGTGTGGATGAAGGAAACTTGCTGCGCCGACCACAAATAAAGTTGGGATTAGGGCAGGAGGATGATGAAAAAGAGCTTGAGGCTAAGTCTGTCTATAAGTGGGTATACTGGAACCCTAGTTGGGAAAAGGCTAGGCAGATGATGATGGCTGAAGGATGACGATAATTTTAAATTACCTATCACTTTTTAGGACATGTGGGTTCTTACTAAAACATGCTTTGTGCTGAAAATCTCGAGTATGAAACGCTGGCTTTTCCATTTTTTATTCTTCATTCAATACATGATAATTACTCATGATTGAACGTGAATGAAAATGTCTACCTTCAACGCTACAGTTTTAGCTGGTCTATTTAAGCTCAATTAAAGCATCAATTGATCAAAGCCGCACGGGCTTTGTGTATAAATTTCTGCTATTCGAGTCCCGATTATGAGGTATTTGCATCGGAACTGAAACGGCAGTAATATATGCAGTCATCATTGTGGTATGTTGTGACCGCGGGCTAATTACGAAAGCTCTCGACATCGCGAGCGCCATTTTTGGCGATCGATTTGACAGTTTCATCATTTGACTGTCAAATTGATAGCGAAAATAGAAATAGAAGCGATGAGGAGTGCTGCCGAAATTGAGGATTTCAGTTAGGATTTAGTCATAGTTTCGTGATGGTACCTGCTGAGTGAATTGTGTGATTTATAATGTGCTGTCGGAAAGATAAGATTTTATCTAGGTTTATATAACCTTGTGAAAATCAAATCGAGTTCATCACATCAGGTTTTGGAACAATTTTTGCAAAGTTTATGTTCACTCAATTTGCCTATAATTACCACAAAATTGCTATCCATTTTTGAAACAAAATGAAGGGATATTTTAAAAGTGCCGAACATTATTCGACCAAAAGTCCGATTCGGTTACAATATTTGCTGAACAATCAAAGATCTCGATAAACAGGAACGTTCCTGAGGAACGTCAGTTCAGTTTAAAGTTAAAAGTACACGAATCAACACGTAATAATGTGTCAACATCCCATTTCCGAACAAACTCGATACCGATGTATCGATACGTATATCGATAAGTGTTGCAGTATCGAGTAGCTCAAGGCTATGTGATACATATGTACATGGATTGGCCGATCAAAAATTAAGCAACGCTTGGCGCGATCTCTCTCTTGGATCTCGTAAATCTTGGACAGTCGTTATACCTATAGGTACGGATAGTCAGAAGCCATAAAGTCTGACTCCCAAGGTACATTTTGGAACTGAGCTGTTGACTGCAACTGCAGACCATACGAGCTGTAGCTGCGCTATTGGTTTGTATGTAGGTATTTATATGAAATCGTTTTGGATCGAAGCAGCAGCAACACGTGCAGTCGCCCTCAGATATCGACCGCTTACATGCAGTTGCTGCACACTGCTCACTTCCAAAATGTAGCTGTAATTACAGTAACTGTACTGTAAGTACTGTAGTTGTACTCAGCCTGTTAAAAGTCTTGAGGAAATTAAATACGCAATCAATAATAAACACACATTAAACTGGTTCCTACCCGACTCGAACGCAGCAGGGAGAAGGCCAAAAGAAGAAACTATCGATACATAAATCGATAAACATTACAAGCTGTATCGAGTGATCGCACATCTAATTACAATCGAGCCGGAGACTGTCTCGATGCGATTGCTCTGTAATTGCAGGGAGAGTAAACATACATTGCACGTGCATTGTGTAAGTACTTGAACGTTCTGGAATTAGTTTGTTCAGCAACGGATTTTATATACGTCTAAGTTTCTAAGAATGTGATTTTTATATCTTTATGTATTTGCTTATGCTGGCAGTTGTTTTTAATGCATATTTGTTTTGTATATGTATATTATATTTATTCGGTGTGTTTATAGGGGTGAACTGGTACTTAGTGTATTTTAAAGCAAACTATTTCATCAATTGGCAATTTAAATAAAATTAACGTAATAAAACCTTTGCTGTGGAACAACTAAGTCTACAAAAAAAAAATTGAAAGTCTCAATTTTTCAGCAACTCACTGTTAATAATGTTCGTAATACGGATTTATTATACACATGCAGCAAATATTAAAAAAAAAAAACACTACGAGTGACATTCCAAACTTCCTTAATTCCAAGTTTCAGTCACAGAACGTGGAAAATGTTCGTCAAAAAGGATAGCGACGGCGCCGTGAAAACTTTGTAAACAGAACTAAACGAACCATGTTTAAAAATATGTTTTTTTTTCACGAACTCGTTAAAACATACAAACAAACTCGGTACATTTCTGTTAGAAGTTAGGCATTTCACGCCCTACCAATTTTTGTAAATCGATAAACAGTTTTTTGATAATATTACTCGTGAACTGAATTTCGGGTTAATTTGTGATACGGTTTTCATGTTTTTTGAAGATACGGGTAATTAAGTGATGGCTGACCTCCTCAACCTAGTTACCCGGGAAACCCGTTAGCCCTTGGTAAGACTGGTTGTCAGAACTTCTGGCTTCTAACTACCCGTAACGACTGCCAAAGGTGTTCAAATGACAGCTGAGAACAACTAGTTCATCGTGCCTTCCGAAACACGGAAGAACTCGTTATGACAAGATGGCCATCTATCCACGGACCGACCGCGCCATGCGTTGCTTAACCTTATACAACATATTACCTTATAGATCGATCTAACACTTTGACTAAACTACGGTCACTTCTAGGGTAATATACATATGTAATGTACATACCTATATCTGTCTCCCAAAAAATAATTATGTTAACAATCTGATGAAAAAAAAAACAAAACCACTTAAATAATTAACAATTAACAATTAACATGTTAATACTAAGTGAATACCATTAATTACCCTAAGTGGTATATAGTGCTATACAGTATCTAGTTATCGGTCCAATAATTTGACATATCTCCGACCTCGTCACGATAGATAATCAACCGATTAGACTATCCATTCAAAGCCATTGTAACATCTTAGTAGGTGCAACATGTACATACGTACCTATCTATACATACAGAGTGTGAATACCGAGTTTGCAAGTTAATGTTCTCAATACCTTATTTAACATGCAACTTAATTACGTAGCATTTACTTTTAGAACTGTTCAATTAATAAAGCTGTTTTCGGCTTTTGGAAAAGAATAAAAGGGAAAAGAAGTGTGAAGATCAAAATGAATGAATGAAAATATTCAAATTGTGTGTGAAATTATGTATTCTATATCTCCACGACGAACAATCGGTCGACCAAAAGTATGCCATTTACAGATACCCAAAATCTAGGCAAACTGATATTTTAAAGCAACATTTCAACATTCACTCTCAAAACACTGCACATTTCAAAGACCGAAAATTATTCCCTAAAATAGCAACGCGATTAATTAGTGCATGAAGCATGGGGGCCAGGAATTCCGAGGTAACCAGCTCAGCAGTCGTAATAATGACGAGCTCAGCACTGCTTCATTGTACCTCCAACATTTCACTTGAAATTCCACCGAATAACTACAGCTAAGGATGCATCTACACGGTGCAAGTAGCTTGCGCATGTTGAGGCACATGCGCAGGTTACATGCTTTTAAAATACGTGCGGGTCCAGCGACTCGCGCATGTACCAAAGCAAAATACCCACCCGCGTGCTCTTGTCACTTGCGCATGTTAACTTGCTCCAGCTACATGCACCGCGTAGACGCATCCTGACATTTAGAATGAATACCTACTGCGTATTTTGAATTACTGAAAATGTATCGGGAATGTATTTCAAAAAGGATTCGTCGGAAATTCTGTTATTCGCTGAATACACCGACATTACAATTCAACGTTAGAAATGCATTAACTGAAGTATTAGAATTCTGTTTTGCTTTCAGGTGAAGTAAAACCAAGTAGATATTTTATTAATTAGCTGAAACACAAAAGGCTTTGTTTACTATCTTTAATTGAATATGTCATGTCTCACATGTTTATGCGAACAAAAGTAAATTCAGTTAAGTTTAAATAGTTCTTTTATGGCCAGTTTTTTCATCAAAAGTTAAAGTTAAAGTAATGTCCAAAGTAAAAGTAACGGTCAAATACATTTTTTCAAGGCTAAGTGACAGCAAAACTAATAGAAAAATTGAATTTGACCGTTACTTTTACTTTAGACATTACTTTGACTTTTACTTTGGCTTTAACTTTTGATGAAGAAACTGGCTGTTAGAGTAGCAATGCTTGCAGGCAAATTATAAATTAACCACATATTTATAATACAGTGAACTAAAACAACCAAAAAGATCCGTACAAAAACAAAATCAAATTACTCCTAAGGTCAGTACAGAACCCTGAAATAACCGTAACAGGTAACACAGTTCTTCCTGTTTATTTTCTAAGTTTCGCAAAGCAAATTAGGTTGCTGTCAACTACCACCGTCACCAGCATTAAAGCAAGGAGTTTTAATTCAATATTCTCCGCTTTTTCCATGGAGAATTTCATGGGGAAGGTGGCTACCGCAAATTTACGCCGTGCAGTAAATGCATTAGCTTCGTGGAGCCCTCGCCAATGATTTGCACGGAATAAACGTCCCCCAAATGATTCAATAAACGCCCACAGGATTTACGCACGTGCGTTCTTAGTACGATTTAATCACGGTGCCAATATTTTTTACAGCAAAACCTTTAGCGATCAGATTTTAATTAGCATCTACCTACGTGCATTAAGGAAAACTGTCGAGTGTCGATTTTTTTTAGAAAAAGCGAAGTTGCTAAAATAGTTCAACCATTTATAAGGTTGGTTGAAAAGATAAGTAAGGCAGCCCACACAACTACCACGTACCAAGCAGTTTGTTGCACAATGTTTTTACACATGCAATTGTTTCAGTTTTGTTAAGAAAAAATCATTACCGTGCTGTAGTCGGAATGTTACCTGCCTAATTCTATTATTCAAATTCAGAAGAGCATTCAACAATTAGATATCGAACAAATCACTTTCCCAACCTTGGACATAAAACAGAGACAATACTTCTAGAATCTAGAACATTCTACTATATTAAGAGTTTGTCTATATATTTATATAAAACTCTATACTTACTCATATATGTATGTAGTCAACAAGAAGTATTGTCATTGCAGCGCTCGCGGTATAAAGGATCCGTCAGTAATATGTCTATTGTACCCGAATATAACAACGTGATGCATCATTAAGTTTTTTTTTTTTTTTTTTTTTTTTATTATCAAAAAATAAAAACATACAATTTTCTGTTACAATAGCACAAATAAACCACTGAGGTTTGTCCTTATGCTACGGAAATCGGATCTCAATACAATTGTTGACGAATTATACAATAAAGAATTACAGCACAATCAATGGTAAGTGTGTGAGAATTGAATAGACAAGTACATCACCACGTTCCAATCCCCATGTCATCCAACAGATGTTTTTTTAGAACAGATTTATAATTATTTTTTGTTATTTTATTTCGCAAATCAGAGGGTAGTTGATTAATTAACCGGGGAACCATATAGCAAGTAGTTCTTTCTCCGAACGTATTATCGGCTCGCACTGTACATAACTTGTTTTGAGCGATGCTTCTTGTGTATACAGAATGTTCTTTTTTTGTGAATAAGTATGAATTAAAAAACTGTTCCTTTAATAAATTCAATTTGAATTGGAGGTGGACTGGTAAAGTATTACAATGTTTAAAAAGGCCTAATTCATTATCTTTGTATCGTAATTTAGTTTTTGGTGACACTATTCTCTTTAATATTCGTAACTGAATTTTATAAATTTTGTTGAGGTGTGTGTTATAGGTACGACCATAACTGCTGAGGCAGTATTGAACATGTGACTCCGCCAATGAGTTGTATAGCATTAGTTTAACCTTATATGGAATACGTCTGGTAAGTATGGTGATATTTGCAAGGAACTGTCTCAATTTATTACAGACATGTTCAATATGGTTGGTCCAATTTATCTTGTCATCAATGTTAAGTCCCAGGTAGGTATGTGAGTCAGTTAGTTTAATAACAGGGCAACAACAAGATGAGACAGTGTGTAGGCAACTGTGTTCGTGAGCTGTTATATGACAGGTTAACGACTGTTTAAGGTAAGGCGACCTGATATGCATGAGTTTCGTTTTGTTGGGGTTAAGCACTAAACCATTGTCATGACACCACTTACTTAGTGTATTGAAGTCGGACTGTAGTAGCTTGCATGCTTTATTTGGGTCTTTGTCGGCCACCAATAAGCATGTGTCATCAGCAAACTGATAACAAGTACAATGTTCTAAGTAACTGTTCATGTCATTTACGTACGTCAAGAAGTGTAAAGGGCCGATTACTGATCCCTGTGCCGTTCCTTCAGTAGTGATAATAGTGTCACTACGTGTATTTTCGATTTTGACTTGAAAGCTACGGTCGCTAATGTAACTGTTACACCATTCTAGTAGAGGACCGCGTATACCACTAGTCTCAAGCTTGTTTAGGAGTTGTGTGTGGTTGAGGGTGTCAAACGCGCGAGAAAAATCTATGAATAGGGCTAGCACGTGATTTTTATTATTCATGTGTTCATTGACTTGATCGGTAAAGCTAGATAGCAATTCAGTAGTACCTTTACCACGTTGAAAGCCAAACTGATTACGGTGTATAACACCATGGTCACTATAAAACTTGTGGATTTGTTGACACACGTACTTTTCAACGATTTTATCTATTGTTGACAGAATAGTTATTGGTCGGTAATTGTTGAAGTCGTTGCGTTTACCTTTCTTGAAAATAGGTCTGACACAACCCTTTTTCAAAGATTTAGGGTACATACCTGTTCTAACACTAATGTTAACAAGGTTCGCTACTGCTACTGATATTTCTTTATTAATTACTTTTAGATCTGAGACTTTAATAGCGTCGTCGCCAGGAGCTTTATTGGAGTCAAGGTTTTTAATAATTTTCTGTATTTTATCAGTTGTGGCTTTCTGAAACATTATAGATGAATTTACGGGCTTACAGTCGTTCAATGGGTCTAATAATTTCAAATTACAATTCGGAATTATTTCTTTAACTGCTTTATCAAAACCCCGTGCAAAGCCATTTGTGATTGTCTTAATGCTTAATCCTTGTGCATCGAAAGCTTTCAATATCGCTTCATCGACTGATAACGTTACCCGGCCAAGCATTTGGTTTACAATTTGGTAGACTTTTTTTGTATTTTTAAAATTATGTTCTATGTTTTTTGTATAATATAAATTTCTACTTTTCTCCAATAACCTATGAACTTTATTTCTAGTTTTATTGTAATTTAATCTTATATGAACGTTTGTTGGATTGTTTTTCCACAATTGGAATAGTTCATCACGCTTGTCACAAAGGTTTTTAATATTTTTATTCATCCAAGGTACTCGAAATATTTTACGACGTTTCTTGCAAATACTCTCCGTATATGATTGGTTGCGTGCAGAGGTAAAAGATTTGCAAATAAAATTATAAATTTCATTTGAGGACTGCATATCATTTGTTAGAGTCCAATTAACCTTACTTAACTCGTTATAGAATTTATTATAGTCGATGCTGACTTTCGAAACATGCTGTATCTGTTTTAGAGCAGTATTATCTACGCAGGTAAGTATTACCGCACGATGATCGGCCAGTACGATGTTTAGCGCTGCCGAGTACGGGTCTAATGTGGGGAGACGAGCAAATATATGGTCAATACAAGTTTTCGTGATAAGATCTTGCTTTGTCTCAATTCTCGTGTAATCCGTGATTCCACACATCAATCCGCGCCCGTGCAGTGTTTCTAAATACGAGTTTTTATGAGATGACATGGATTTTAGGTCGATGTTTGTGTCCCCTACCAAAATAAGATTAGTTTTTGAATCAAACTGAGAGATGTACCTGCCTAATTCATTTACAAAGGTTGTTTTATTCGAAACTGGTGGTTTGTATATGGAACACAATACAATGTCTTGATTACGTCCTATTTTCAAAATTCCTGTTAAATGTTCAAAAGTAAAACTTTTGTATTGGATCGGAGTAAACTTTAAATAATCTTTTACGTACACAATTATTCCGCCACCTTTTTTATTCGCTCGAAGTTGTGAATATGTATTGTAGGTAGGTATATTATACAACTGAACAATGTTATCAGATATTCCAGCCTCCGTGAGTACAATGATATCTATAGGAATTGGGCAGTTATGAATGATTTGCAGTAGTTTTACAAAGTTTTTAATTAATGATCGGATATTTATATGTATACAAGAGAAATTTAGATTTTTTGTGGAAGGTAACTGTTTAAAAAAAGAGTCTAACGAATTACAATCAATAATTTCTTTAATATGAAGTTCTTCCATAGAGAGTACTAAAATGTAGTTTGCAAAGGGAGGGATATAGAAAACTTAAATGCTAATGGGGCTGATTATTATGATTACTTACGATTTATTTTCTTTTTTAATTTGATCGATATCTTGTACAGACTGGATAACATATGTTTTACTATTATCGTTTTTTTTTACATATACTTTTCCGTCTTTACACCATATATACTGAAATGATTCACGTAGTTGTTGCTTATATAGTATTGTATAGAAGAGTCTTGAAATGCTTTGAGAGTGCTTCTCTAATGTAGATACGTTTATGAGCTCTGTCTTCGGCGACGTCTTGGAATATTTGTCCCACCGTCATGTTCTTTTTTTTGCTAGCAGCGATCCATTGATTTCGTGCGTTCTTCGATTTCATTTCGGCAACGATTGTACAGGGTTTGTCTTTGTTGCCGGGGATTCGATACGAGAACTGAATGTCTTGAACATCTAATTCAAGTTTTGTGCCAACAGTTGCTAGTACATCAGGAACATCGGGTGGTGAAATTTCAGGTAAGCCGGCTACTTCTAGTGTTAACGAGAGCGTATTCTGTTCAATTTGTTTTATATCCTGTTCTAGTACAGCAACTCGGAGTTCCAAGTTCTTGTTTTTGTTGTGAAGGTCTTTGTTTTTATTTTCAAGTTCTTTGATTCGAGTGTCTTGGTGTTTAACGGACTTTTCCATAGAATCTATTTGCTCACTTAGGAATTGTAGTGAGGACTGTAGGCCACTTATCTCTTCGCGAAAGGTTTTCTTTAGTTCTCGCGATATGTCTTGTGCCAGTTTGCGAGGGTCAAAAGTGGCCTTCGCATTAACGACGTGGTCAGAATCAGAATCCTCTTCGCCTTCGTCATCGGGAACGAGAAAAGATGACCTACGTGACAAGTTTAGCATACAGTCTTCACAGCTCCATTCTATACCTGTAGAGTTGCGTAGGGTGTTCAGCTGCTTGTTGGACAACTTTGCGCAGGCTGAGTCAGCATGGACTGTTTTGTTGCATCTACTGCACTCTAATCCTGGCGCCTTTTTCGTAATATTCTTCTTACACACAGCACATTTACTTAAAACCATATTGTAAGTAGGTGGGTAGATTAATTATTATAATTACGAGAGTGACACACAACCGTTCGTAACAACTGCTCGAGCCGGAATGATTTCTGATTTCGTATGTAAGTATTAACTTACATACGAAATCAGAAACTTGAACGTACTTCTAATTTATAATATGAATTGTAAGAGTGAAATAGACGTTTGTAAAATGTTTAGCCTAATTCAGTATAGGTTTAGAATAAACCAAACATTCTTTAAAATATTAGACATAAATTACATCGTCTTAACGAGCTAATTTCTTTGATAATACGGACCAAAAAGGCTTACGACTGCATTATAAGCACCATTTTTTTCACTCACAACCCCAAGCGCGTCCCGACGGAACTACTTCCCGTATCTATTTACATTAAAAAGTAACTTGTGATAAAAACTATTTTACTGGCCAGTTTCATCAAAATCCAATAATATACTTCCATTGCATTTTTTTTTTACTTTAACATTCCTCCATTCCTAACCCAAACATTATAGTTCGGCCATTCAGAGAATGCGTTCCTGACACGTCGCGATTGAACTGACGACGTAACTTTGCAATGGCGTTGCAGTTACGATAAAAATATTTTTGCTGGTTGTTTACCGTTTTAACAATTGAGGAGCATTAAAACAACATTATTATATCAATAATCAATGAATGTTATTACGTCGTCAGTTCAATCGCGACGTGTCAGGAACGCATTCTCTGAATGGCCGAACTATAGAAACAGATATAATCTCCCTCACACTGAAACATTCCTTTTATTCACCACAAAATATAATAACAGACAGAATAACGTAATATCGCATAGAAGTGTCTCGTCCGCGGCCTGTTTCTGAGCGAATCCCTGAAATTCCAGCTAAGCTTTCCTTCATAATATACTTTGTAATGTCGGTACCTTTCAAACGGAAATGCATTCGTGTTATATTTGCTACGAATAAACTTGCAATTTTAACTCAAATTGTATTTTGAAGTGACAGTGTTTTCTAGCTTCAACTTTGTAGCTGTTTCAATGGAATTATATTCTAGTTTTTAGTAGTTTGTTTTAGGTAATAATTTGTTTGTGAAACGATTTTCTGATTGTATCTTTTTTTGTACACATAGTATCATAATCACCAGCCTTTCATTGTTGAACTGAAGAGATCAGGCCTCTTTCCATAGAGGTTTGAGCGTATATCATCACGGTTGCTTAAGGTGAAAAGGCGATTTCAGCCTTAAAAGTCCAGTAGAGGAAGTTTTTTTCCTTCACTTTAATTCAGTCAGTATATCCAAGATGCAGCACGAGCAGTTCGCTCGGGACGTGGATGCATAGGGACAGATTAAATAAAAAAATATAATAATAATCATCTATTATATATAACTTAGGGCTGTTTATGAATAAAAATCTCTATTTTAACTGCAGACTTATTATCATAACAAGCCAAATTTATCAGAAATAACCGAATTAAAACCCACGTAGCTACCCACTCTTATATATAACAATCAAGCCAATCAAGGTAGGTACAGGTAAAATTAGAAACATAATACACATATCGTCTAGACAGCGACGCGTACATAATATATTGTAGACTAAAATAACTTTATATACTTGACTGACGCTAAAATTGTTGACGTTAATATGTAACGATGCGTGGGTTCATATTTATTGGACAAGGTGAATTTTGTACGTTGAACATGGATATGCTGAGATTTATATTATTTTGTTTCATTACACGCCTTTTTTGAAAGGTTAAGCTTAAGAGAAACGGACATTTTACAGTTATTTTTAATCAAATTAAAAATTGTGAGGTTTTTAATTCGATTTTCTTATGCTGTAGAAATAGGCATGTAATTATCCAAACTTCTTCTACAATTAACTGAGAATCCAGAACCCCATGTTCTGTAACTTATTCGATATAAATCAATATCTGATACTCAGGTGCCAATATCCAAACCTTCATTATAGTTCACAATGCATCAGTGGACAGAATAATATGGATCATCCGATATGACATTAGGGTGCGTCTACACGGTGCAAGTAGCTTGAGTATGTTGGGACACAAGCGCAGGTTACATGAATTTTAAAAACGTGTGGTATCAGCTACTCGCGCATGTACCAAAGCAGAATACCCACTCGCGTGCTCTTGTCACTTGTCACTTGCTCCAGCTGCATGCACCATGTAGACGCACCCTTAGATGGCTAAGGTGTACTGTATAGTTAGGTATATCTTATATCAATTAACAAGGATGATCAGTTGAGATGCGTGACAGCCAGATTAGATAGACGAACTAATTATAATTATGTACCTGCAAGGTCAGCGTGACCACTACTATTAATGAGCACTTAGTGCATTACACTCAAGCGTATCTATACTAATCTTGAGTACCTAATATTATTAACTAGCCGTTTCAAGCATTCGAAGAGGTACCTACATAATTTTGTGAAATTAGTAAGCTGGGAAATAGGAATAATTATTTTATTGATCAGGAATTCTATTATATCATCTTACTACTATTCCCGTGGTTTGTATACCTACTATCAGTTTATAATTCCCAAGATTGTTTATATATTTATTTGTAAGAAAAAAGAATACAATAAAGCTTCAAAAAATCAAAGAAAGACTTTCCGCATTTATCTTTTCTCAGGTTCTAAAGACTATACCAAACATTTAAATTAAGGATTTATTTTATACAATGTACACACTATACATATATACAAACTTAAACTACTTATTTTTACACAAAACTAAAAATAAAATACTATATAAAAAATATATATAAACATAAAACATAATATAAAAGAGCATCGATCAGGCGTCGAAGTATTCCTCCGCATCAGTGTCCTCCGGAAACGTGCCCAGAAGACTGGCTGCATTGCCACGTTGAATGGCAATGCTAATTCTTTGTCCAAAGAACAAGCCAGCCCTCTGGTCACGCGTAGCGTCGACAAGCCTTTTCGCGATGTCATTGTAAAGTAACCGCGAACTTATAGAATTACTTACTAGATGAATTATATACTTTTTTATACTTATTTATCTACGTAATAAACAATAATTGTTAGTAATCACCAGATGAATGAACCTGGTTGAAACTTTCACTTAATGTGAATGTGGGCGTTCCGATTGCTTGGTTCGTAGGCGTTATAATCAAGTAAAACAAGCATACAGTTCAGAGTGGAAATTCGATAAACATTGTAGGTACGTACTTAAATCATCGTATGTATTTTTGAAAACTGTTAAGCTAATTAGTTCCTAATGATAAGATTATTAAAGCTGCTTCCCTAAAATAACGTACGCTTAGGTCAAAAAACATCTGCAATCAGATCAGTTACAAGTTATGGTCAGTATTTATACACAAGTATGTTAAGATCTGACCGTTTTTTGGTGCAAGTGCTCTCAGTCAGTACAAAAAATGCTATCATCCCTTGAAGACCGACTGAGCTTTCAATTGCACATAGGCAAGCCGCGGTGGCCCTACACAAAAACACCGTATAAAAATAAGTGTAAAAACCGATAATTCTGTATCCTTTCACCGGCGATAGAACCGATTGGATGTCATCGCATTTTATCGGAGAAAAACATAAAATAGGTTTTAAAACTAAATCTTCAATCCCGGTCTATTTTCACTGTTCAACTTGTAAATAAGTTTATTGAAGTAAATTCAAGAGTTCCCGATCATTTTATTGCAAATTTCATACCTTTCACCTTTGAAATTCTTGAAGGAAACTGGATTTGTAAAATGTTAGGAGTTCCTCTTTTCTGTGGTAATGTAAGTGCTCGCCTATGTATGGAGGAACTTTTGTCAGAGTAGCTTAAGATTTTACATTTGAAATTTTTAAGTAAAGATTTAAAATAGAGGGGATTTGATTGAATTTTTGACGTAGAACTTAATCTTTCCTGTGGTTCTTGCTTAGGTACATAGGGTATGCAAGAACTTTGGTTCGTACATACCTTATGTAATGATGCAAGAACTTTGGTTAAAGTAGCTTAAGATTTTACATCAAAAATTTTAGATAAAAAGGATTTGATTCTATTTTGAAGCCTGGTAGAGCGCGTACGGTACTTTGTGTCCCTCTAGAGTACTTTTTTTTAAGTTGGCTAATCGGATTTCACTGCTAAGGCGGAAATGAAGTGGGTTCATAGATACTTGTTTTTTTTTTCATGAATAAAACCGACTATATTCACAATCAACAAATCATTTACTAAGCTTCTAACTATTACCTTTACCTAACAAAAAACCCAAAAATTAAACAAGATATACAGACATACATATCTTGTACCCTAGTACATACGGTCAGACACTCGGCATAACAACGCTCCCCGGCTTCGGTTACCATCTTTGGTATATCGACACCGTCGCTTTTAACGTTTCTTTTGTACAAAATACATGTACGCGTATATACGCATAATTGATGCTGAGGTTTTGTGTTTCCACTTTTCCAGCGAATTGTAGCCGGGTTTTTTTTTCATTTTTTGTATGGTTTTTGGAGTATTAGTTCGCTTCGGCTTTCTAGGTAGTTCTAATTGGTGATGGTGTTTTGTTTGACACCCTGGGGTATCATTGGTGTGATTACACTAGGGTGTAATTATACTAGTATGTAGGTAGTATAGTATAAAAGAGAGTTGACTAAAATACCGCAGCTGGAAGATCAGTTGCGATAAAATCTTCAGTTATATGAAAATACTATTAAATTTTTTTTTTAATTAAAATGTTCAATGCTTATAACTTCTTAACAATCATGATTACAATAAATTTTTATTCACGTATTTAAAAAACCTATAGAAAATTATAAAACTTCTACGAAGAAGAATATATAATTTCGAAAACTTTTTTCCCCTCTATTGTACTCTGAGGAAAAAATCTAACTTATTGAGTAACTATAAAGTCTACTTTTAACACGGAAAAGTACCTAAAAAGGGTAAAAAGTGAGAACGTGACTGAAAAATTTGGTTTTTTCATACAAAAACGTGCCACCAGTGCGTACCAGTGTTTGTTACCAAAACTTTTTTTGGTTGATTGTAGGTCTTCATGCTTTGTTCTTCATTTGAATATAAAAATTTCGAATAAAGGATTCATGCTTAAGTAGCGACACGACAAAATTTCGTTCAGTCTGATATGCTTTAATTGGTACTTACATAGTGTTAAAAGTTATTTTTTGCTTTTTATAGGGTTTAGCGTTTTTTAATTTCAGTGGATAGGCAGCCTTAGAAGTTGAAAAATAATTAAGCCATGACCACAAGTAAAAACTATGAAAACTTCAAGTATTCAAAACATTATCAGTAAGTAAGTATTGTTTCTCTTTAGAATAAAGTGTAGGAAAGAGTATGAAAAATAATTTAATAATTTGTAAAGACATTGTAAAGAGCGAATATAAAATTCATGTAAAATTATACAGAAAAGACAGCTGGCTTGTCTGTCCGAAGGCGCAAAAAAGCCACGTTTTACCTTTGCACTCTTTATATTAAAAAAAATAACGTGTCACCTTTGCCAGTTCCAAGAAAGTTTTTCACAATAAGTACTTTTTAAATATAATGCTTATATTTTCCTTTCCATTACCTTGTTGCAAATAAAATAACTGTGGCGCTTTTATTTTTTAATTTTCTCATCATGAAATGAACGTTAGAGAGTTTTTACTAAGCTTAATATTTGACAAAGAGTTTCTAAAGTAAAAAGGTTACGAGGCAAACTGTCTTTTGTTTTTATAAAAAAAAACTAGCCGTTTGTTTGATGTCTCATTATTTAATTATTAGAAAAGTTCTTAGAAAGGCTTTGTGTTCATTTATTTGAGTGCATTTCTTTTGTTCAGTGAAATAAGTGACTTTGCGAACTAGTTGGTGCAGTGGTCACAGAGAGGGTTTTAGGTTCAATTCCATTAACATCATTAGTATAATGAACATGTTTGTTGGATGTGGTCTGGACGTTAAAATCGTTTTTTTTTAAGTATATTTTTATAAAAGAGCCTGCAGTTCCATTATACGTCAATGTATTTACTACTCCTTTTCTCTGCCAAGAAAATGCACCCTGTAAAAAACTACTTGCTAATATTAATTATTAGCTTTTACGGTAGTTTCTTTCTTCAAAGTTAAGAGATGTAACATCATGTAATAGACTAATGGAACAACAAAAAACCTTTTAACATTTTTTTCTCATAAATATCTTACCGTATTTCTTTAGTAAAATTTTTCTTTAAGAATACAGGCAACTGCAATACAGGGCACTAATCTTCCTACATAATAAGAAAAAGCATCGACTACCTCGATAGTATGACAAGAGGAGACGAGACGAGCTTCATAGTGAAGCCAGTTTGTCTCTGATTGGATTGGCAAGGACTTCACATTGGATACTGTTCCCATAGACAGATTAAATGCGATTAAAAAGCGTCAGAGAAGAATCCTTGAGGAGAGCCGACTTAACTGATCTTCCTTTGATGCTGAGTAAGTATTGTGTGGGGTAACATAAAAGTGCTATATATAATACTAGCTGTTACTGAAATCCTCGCACATGGAAACATAGGTCAATTACAAAATTACATAAAGTTCTGTTTACCAGGCGTTTCCAACAACAGACAAATAAGATTGACAAACATATGCTATGAAAAACAGTTCAGAGGATCACACTTTCACTAAATATTGAATTCAGTTGTCATTTTTCCTTGAAAACAAAGCGTCAATCTTGCGTAAGAATTATTATAAACTTATGCAAGTCTCAAACCATGTTATTATGAATTAACTGCCTCGTTGGTCTAGCTGTCGCAAGTGCGGCTGCTGAGCACGAGGTTTCGGGTTCGATTCCCGAGTCGGGCCGAAATCGCTTTGTGGGTTTTAGAAGACTTTCACATAGCAGCCCGGAGCCTGGAAGGTGGTGATTGATACACCCGTGCATCGGAGAGCACGTAAATGTCGGTCCTGCGCCTGATCTCTTTCCGGTCGTGTCGGATTGCCGTCCCATCGGGCTATGAGAGTTAAGGAATAGTGAGTGCACCTGTGTCTGCGCAAATGCTCGTGCACTATAATATGTCCTGCGCAGTTGGCTAATCTCCTTACATGAGAACAGCCGCCGTAGCCGATAATCGGCTAGGAGAACATCATCATCATCATTATGAATCTACATAAGACGCAACAAATGCCATTAATTAAATACTATTACGACGCGCCGTAGATCCTTTAAGTAATCACACTGTTTGAACCGCGACTTTCACAAGGCAATTTAGAACATATTCACATATTACCGCACTTGCTATCGAAAACGCACCCTTAACTTTAGCAACATAAGGTTTAATTTTCGTTGCAGGGTGGTATGCGACGGGAGCAATATTTAATCTTATGATGAAGGAGCTTAATAATTGCGGATAGTTGATGGTAGACCATGCCGACAAAGTTTTACAACAGTGGGATGTACTCTGTGAACATTGTTGGAACATATTTTGTTTTTCATAATCCTTGTTTTGGATTTGGAATAGTTGGACGAGCCTTGTTTCATGAAGCGTTGGCATTTTTAGGCGATGTTCTCATGTTCCTGTCGAATGGGTGAAAACGTTATTTTGATTATTAAGGCTCCACTGTCACTTGGCTATCTTCTTTATAACAAAAATTAGTAAATTAGTAATCTATGATAGTCGTTATTTTTGCCTTTTTTATCGACATTGTCTTTTATACTCGATACTTATAAAGGTACGCCACCCTTCGTAGTGGCGAGTCCAAAATTAAAGCCCAAACCTATCTATATAAAACAGCATCTACAGTCGCAAAAATCAAATGCAGAATAAAGCAAAAACAACAGCCAAACGATATTCCAAAATTAAATTCTGTTTTAAAACATTTTACAATACATGTTTGATTCCATCTCAATTGAACGTCAATTCATACGAGCTCGGCCGAAACTCATCGTAAATGAGCTAATCACGTTCACTGAGGTATTAGGTACGAAAATAGACTTCTAAATTCAGGCTAGTACTTACCTAACTTTATAGGATGATGATATGATAGTATTTAGTATTATGTGGAGTTAACACCTAGGTATGAATATTATTGTAGGTAATTCTTTCACTACATAGGGAATATGTATTTATGAATTGTAATTTATACCAAAAATCATAATTACCTAAGTTGGTGAACAAAAATATACATAAGTACGTACCTCACAAATGTACTTAATTTACATCGCTAATTATAAGTCAATGAACTTATAAAAAAATATGTTTACCTTTCAAAGTATTCCTATATTTAATCACGTGTCAAACTTCTATGTGTTAGCTTTTTTGCAATAATAGCTCTGTAAAAGTCTTCCAACTACAATTAAATTAATATAAAGTGCATTTACAACTGGCATTTATCATTATATCGTGTTATATATATAGCCTCTTTGCATAATACCCCGAGGGCTCTTACAAACACCCACACACGCAAACCCACGCACACAGCTTCACCAGCCACGTGTAATGCAATTACTTTCGTGGACCGCATCAATATGTTCCAGCACATATTATGAAAAGCAAAAACACGTTGTTAAATTACTTTTGGAACCAAACTTCCCACACGTTTTAAAACGTTAATGTTATTCTTTGACGGTGTAAATTATATTAATGCATATCGCTGTAATCCTGAAAGCATGCACTAGTACTAGGTATTTTAATACAGTAACTGGCGGTTTCACTCACGTTCCGCAAAAATCACTTCCCGTAACCAGTTAAAAAGTAGCTTGTATCCATTTTCAATCTATCATAACATTTACCTGCTATCGGTAGTTAAATAACAAATATTGCCTTTTTACAAAAATAAGCATTTACAAGTATATTTTTTGTATCCACATCAGGAACGATAAGTACTGTAAATATTACAGTTCTCAAAGCTTTTGCTCTCCGAGTTAAATCAAAGGACTTTGTAGCTTTGCTATTTGATTTTGTATTTCTCTTTTTGATTTTTGTATTTGTATTGCTCCATAACTGCAATTATTTATTTTATTACTGTGTACTCAGTTTACTCATAAAAGTCCTTTGAAAATATCACGGAAAAGGTAAACACTAGCGAAACGGGATAAAGTAATGGGAACTTCTTTAAAGTAATTAAAAATATATCCTAGAATATTTTGATATTATTAAAGTTCCTCTGAAAAAAAAATATTGGCTCATTTGAATAAAGAGATTACTTTTTATGAGACCATAAAAACCTATTTTAATTACTTCACGTTTATTACTCAAGATAATTAACTCTAAAGTTAAATCCATATCAAGAATAAAACATCAACAAAAAACGGAGGCAAAAAATATTGTATTTTCCGTAAAAATGTTCCAGGTACACAGTGGTCACAATAAATTGCATTTGTCGGAACAAAATCGATAAAGTATTTGACAACTGCGATGCGACGGAATGGAAAATAAAACAGCATTATGCCGTTCAAAAAGCCGAGAGAAATACAGTTTTTATTGCAGTTCAGTCAATGGTACAATCAGATATCTAAGTATTAAATAATTATTTTTAGTGTTCAGCTTTTAAGCTTTGCAAATTAAAACTTGAATGTTTTTTACTACGTCACACCATTTCTGGGAGGGACTTTTGATTATAAAGACAATGTATATGCCACGGTATATGCAGACTAACACATACAAGTAAAGCTCACGCGCTTTTTGGAGATAAAACATAGATCTATGTCGGTTAACGTAAATAAAACTTTTCTTTTTGTAAAATTAGATTCGTAATATACTGTAAAACAAAATATACGCAAAAAATACGCCAACTTATATGGATACTTACACTTTTAGTACAAAAAAATGAGAACTCGGTTCAGTTTCTCAAGTACAAATCGATATGGAAAACAGGTAATTTGTCATCATAAATCGATATAAATGTCAACTGTTTACGGGTCCTGAGGGCTATTCGCGTCACGTCTCAAGGCACAAAATGTAGATGGACTTGTCTCAAAGTGTTTTTGTCACATTTAAATACAAATAGGAGAATTTAAGGTAGAAAAGAATTGTGTTTCTTGGTATATAACTTATTGGCATAGAGTTTTTTGTTAGGGTCTATAAAAAAAAAGCACACCGTGCAAAAAAATTTAAAAGTCTTTACTACGCTTACATCGTCAAATGTAGCTTAATTAAAGTTCAAAATACAAAAGACCTGCTATTCAATACATTAATTTCAACGAACTCAATCCTATGATTATCCTTCCACAAACCTGGAATAATCTCATCTTCCTTGTTATTCTAATTCGCCTTTTGGACATTTAGTCAATGTTTTTGCCTTTCCTTTTTCCTTACGCTATACTACCCTACCCACCTTCGAGTGTGTTGACCTTTTTAGGCCTATGTACAACTCCGGGGCCTTATTACTTCCATGCGAAAGAATCGGTTTGCAATTTTAGTGTATAAACAAAATTAAGGATCATCCTCTTTTTAGCATTTATACCTATAATTCTTCATAAACACTATATGTTCCGTTCAAAAATGTCCATTGAAGCATTTATAATTAACTCACAGTCAAAGTATGAAATTGTATTAAACATTGAAATGTTACCGTCCCGAAATCAACATTAAAAACTTATTTTTAAACTTCGTTGAGCAAAATACGAATGAGTTTTAATTGAAATCCATTGGGAAAATATCGGTTCAATTACTGGTTTAAAATTAAATTAAATACAATAAGTCTACCGTAATAATAACGTTGCTGATGCCTCGAAACAATATACCTTGGAATGCAAATAAATGAATATGATTAAATGTCATATGGCAGATACACGTGAAGTTACACACTAGCGAATTTACAGCTCGGTTTTTCAGAGCGAAAACTTATCACACAATTTACAAAACAAATAATTGTCGAATATACAAAAATTATTTTTATATAACCGAGCGGTAGGTTTTGCGAGTTTTGCTGCGAGTGGGAAAGCGGAGCGGAAAATCCGTCAGTGTGACAACGCTGTTTTAGACAGTGCAGATCATAAACCGCGACAATAACGAGCGGATTCCATCAAATCTAGGTAGTTTATGTTCTAGGTTAGAACAAAAAAAGCGCGCTTACTTTCAGTAACCGGTCATTGGGTACAACCAAGTCTCATATAAATGAATTTTCTATCATAATTTTGTCTTCTTAAAACACATCAATTAAGTCTTGAAGCCGGTCCTAATTAGAAGTCTAGGTAAAATAATAAAATTAACTATAGCTTATGAAGTGTAATATGATCCAACTGTCGAAGTGTCTCTATGTAAACCTATTGTTCTATTAACGTCACGCTTACGAGTATGGTAGGACATGACGTAGTCTTAGCATGTGTATTATAATGACCTTTGCAAGGCAACTGTTTTTTCATTGCATAGCTGGATAGATAAGCGATTATCCGTCAGTTTCACAAAGCTCCATTAAAGTTAAAGCTTCATAAACGATTTCTGACACTTTTTATCTTGTTGACAAAGAAAGAGTCAGCAATAGACTTAAAGAAGCTTTAACTTTAATGGGGCTTTGTGCAACTGACGGTTGGTTTTTATAATTATTTTAACAGTTGGTACAACGCGATGACCTCTGACCTTTAAGTGAGTACTAAAAACAATATTTTCCTCCGGTATCATTCAACTTAAACATATCTACGTAAGCTGACCTCGCCTTGCAACAAAATGTCTAATAATCCCTTGAGCCACGAAATATTTCTTTTATATCATTTTTAAAGTGTCAACTTCTGTGCTAGCCACTGACGGCTTTATTTTATCGCCAGAAATTGGATTAAATTGTCAATGGCTACTACCTCTTTGGTTTTAGTGAAATCTGGAATTGTTTTACTGAAATATTTTTTGTGAAAGGTGGCAATCTAATGATTTAGAATTTTAATCCTCACTGATATTCTAGATAGGTATAATCTGCTTTATAGAAAGTGGGACGGTCGAGCAGTAGTATTGGTAGGTTGTAAAGCGTGATTATGCCAATGCTCATGCCTGTAATTCTGTCATTATCTATAGTATAAAGTCATCAGTCATCATAAAGTTCACAAGTTTTGTTTTAGGTTAAGTGTTTTCAGAAATATTTTTCTTCTTGGAGAGTCGATAATTATAAGAAATATTTGGTTGCATAACAGTGCCGCACACGACTGGACTCTCGCCTACTGGATATCGATAGAGACCATTATCATCATCATCATCATCATCATCTCAGCCATAGGACGACACTGCTGAACATAGGCCTCCCCCTTAGATCTCCACAGATACCTGCTGGAGGCGACCTGCATTCTAAGACCGTTATACCTACCTGAATACCTAAGCGGCGCATTACTCTTCTTACCTGCACCCACTTACCTGCCTCACAGCTCACGATACAACCCCTTAGAACTTCAATACGTACCTCGGAGTAAGACTTCTCGATGGCTGACCGCTTGATGGTGTAGGTCCGCAAGTCTTCCAGCAGATCGCACTCATGCTGGTTCTTAGCGTGGAGCTTCGCGATCTGCTCTGTGTGCAGGTTTTTGAGAAATTTCGTATAGTTACTCTGCAACAAGGAAAAGATGCTGATGTTAAAAATGATGATGTGGAAAAGATGATGGTGTTAAATTGTGAGCTAGTATATGTTTGAGATGAAAAAGTAAAGAGACTTGTTGCACATTAAACTATCCTTAGAAACATCGCAAAGTGCAGTTTAAACTGTTAAATCTTTGAGGTATTCGTGAATCCATCCTATCCAACATTTCAGTCGGCGAACTCCGATCGTCGTATACTACGCATCTCTCAAGCCCCATTATTTTATTAGCAAAGTTGATTGATCCTAACGAAAAAATGCTTAAATTTAAACGCAAAAGTCCTAATTCCTTCACCATGAAATGTAGCTCGACAAATCTCTTAGTCACTACACATGTGAACATTCAAACCACATAATCTTCGACAGACACTATTCGATTAACAAAGTCAGGTAATTTATTTCATTTCACGGCGCACAAACGAGCCGAGGCCTCTTGTCTGCGGAGAAGTAAAACAATCCCCTTACTGAACAAAAGAAGTGGAGCATTGCAATTAGATAAATCACGACTTGATTGATCGTTACGGACAATCAATGGCTGTGCGATTGCTAATTTAATTTGTTACCGCTCAATGCTGTTGGAGATGCAAGGATCTTCTATTTTGGAACTTCGAAAAAAGAAGCTGCGTTCTTTAATTCTACAAAGGTATTCACAAAGTGGTGATGTAATTGTTATTATTCTACTGCCGTGTTTTTTTTTAGAAGTCACTTTTGATTTGGATGGCACTATAAACTGTAGATGCGACTATTTGAACAACTTTGGCAGTCGTTACGGGTAACCAGAAACCAGAAAGTCTGACAACCAGTCTTACTTGTTATTGGTTTACCCAGGTAAGTCCAGTCGCTCCTTACAAAGCACCGTTACTCAGCTGCACCCAGGTGAGACTGGAAGCCAACATAGTTCAGAAAAAGCTAAGCAGGTGATGATTTTACTACCACGCATTCGAAAAATAATCAAAGTGGAAAACTTTGAGTGTCACATACTTTCTCTAAAAGAAATTCATCATCATTATCATCTTCCTGCCCTGTTCCCAAGTCATTTGGGGTCGGCGCAACATGTCTTTTTCTTCCATTCCTCTCTGTCAGACGTCATACTTACATCCACTCCCTTCTGCTTCATGTCCTCTTTCAGGCAATCAATCCATCTTTTCCTCGGTCTACCTCTGCCTCTCCATCCTTCCACATTCATACTTAGCACACTCTTTGTAGCATGCGTTTCACACCGTCTCATCACATGCCCGTACCACGACAAACGCTGACCTCTCATTTTTTGTCACTGGCGCTACTTTCAGGCTTCCTCTGATATACTCATTCCTCACTTTGTCCATCCTTCTCTAAAAGAAATTGCCTAAGAATTATTCCAGATTTGAGTTGGAACCCAATACCTACAGACGAAAATATTTATGGAACATTTCTGCAAACTAACAATCCGGGAACTACCGTTCTCGGCATTATTAAGAGACTTGCAAAAGTCAAGTCGAAAACTCATCTTTACATCGCGTTCTCACATGGAAGTTCCTACTGTAAGTTATTGAATACCACCGTTTTACGGATCGGTGACAATATGCAGTTCTAAAACTCTGAAAAGGTACCTACTTTCACGCCATATTAGATATATCTCCCGAGCCTTTTCCCAACTACGTTGGGGTCGGCTTCCAGTCAAACCAGATGCAGCTGAGTACTAGTGTGCCACATTAAAAAGTGTTCTGGATAAATATGATGTCTAGAAGTAAATCTTAATGCTAGAATGCTAGAAGTAAGCTTAATGTCATCTTACTAACTCACGAAGGCCACGTTAGGTGAAAAAAGGTTAGGAAATGGACTTCCCATTAGGAGTATAAGGATTATATTCAGCATTTAGTTCTAAAAATAAGTTAGTAGTTGAAGTTGATCTTTAACATTTTGTATGAGGCATAGAATGTTCATTTATATCCTATACGGTTTCATTTAATTTTTAACTTAGGCCTTGAAATTCTAAAAACTCAATTAGTGTTATAAAAAAAGCCTATTTATGGTATTACAAATGTTAAAATACATCTATAGTTAATTCAAGTGAGCATTTCGTTGTTTCAAATCCTATTACACCAATCGACTTCATCTAACTAATACAACATAGATACTATAGATCCACCTAAAGCAGGAATATCTGCGCTTAGCACAACAATCTATTGATAATCCCGTCGAATTCTGACTAAATCTGATGCCTCGATGGTTCCTACCAACGTTCAGACATTATACGTCTAGACAGACACCCTTTGAGGCACTGAGCTAGGATAGAGATAAACATCTCTCTATAATACCTATCGACTAGGATCTTAGGACTAAAACCTCATTTGTACTGACTTGTCTTTGGTACTTGGAAGTGTTCTGAATTCGAATTCTGAGTTGTGCATTATCGTGGAAGAGGTATCGTGTTTTAAGGAAGCGGTGAAGTGTTGTGTGGGGTCGTGCATTTGATTACTGGTTGAGACAAAAAGTTAACGTTTAACATAGTTAATCACGAGCTGCTTGGTTTAAATATTTTCAAATTGTGTGAAATAATAATTAACTCATATACCTATAAATACAATTAATGAAGTCATCATCTCCTCGCTCGACCTCATATGAAAATATTTAGGCTGTTGGCGTAACATACAATACAACGTATGGGAAGAAAATGTAATATCGTCATTTAATGTCTTTGTAGCAACATAATGCCAAACTTGTACTACATTCAAAAGACCATTAAACACGGTATTCATAGTTTATATACGCGTACAGACAAAGATTGGCGACAGTGGTATTTACTCGACCTAAATTACTTCTCTCTCGGACAAAATGCATAAACTGGGGGTGCATTGTGACTCGCTTACGACTACCTACTGACTGCTAGGTATTTAAAATAAGTATGCTTTAATTAAAATTGAGCTGCAGCTCATAATAATTGTGTTCTAAATGTTAATGGCAAAATAAATGTAGGTACGGCCCTTATTTTGTATGAAAAAAAGCTGTAAAGCTTTTTGAGTAATAAATGGTGTAATTAACATATCTGGACATTATTTTATACACCTAAGTATTAGTTAAAGTAACGGTCAAATTCGTTTTTTCAAGGCTAAAGGACAGCAAAACTAATAGAAAAATTGAATTTAACCGTTACTTTTACTTTAGACATACTTTGACTTTTACTTTGGCTTTAACTTTTGATGAAGAAACTGGCTGTAAACGATGACACAAAAATTACTTATCTGATTTGACCCGCAAAATAGGCAAATTTGCATTACATGTACATAAAATATGTATGTAGGTACTCATCCTATAGGATATCTTCAATTCTTATTCTAAGAACGATCCACTGGCTCTTGAATTTCATCACCTGCCTATCCTTTTCCCAATTATGTTGGGGTCAGCTTCCAGTCTCTGGATGCAGCTGACTACCAGTATTTTACAAGGAGCGACTGCCTATCTGACCTCTTCAACTCAGTTACCCGAGCAACTTCATTATAAAATACCGCATGTGTGACATGGCTTTACATCACTCTTAAAAACCAAATGGCTGCTAAAATTTAACAGTATTAGGTCAAATAATATCTAAAGTGAGTTACAGGCTTGGTTTGGTCTCGGGTCTTGCAAGCGGTGGCGAGCTGGTACTTGAGCGAATTTCGACAAAGTTCTAAGTGTAACAAACTTGCATCGTCATGGCGCCTGGTTTAATCTGAGTTTGGCGATAATTGTTGCTGAAATTCGGTTAATATTTGGTGAAGAATTGTAGTGTTATAAGCGTTCGATTTAGAGTGGGCACATTTGGGGTTATAAATCAGTCATGAAGATGAATGGCAGTACGCACATAACAAAGATCAAGTATTTAGCCGGCATCAGACTGACAACACAGATTTTATTAAAAAAAAAATGACAACCAGTTTCGTCAGCAATGCGCATACTCTTGGTACTCTTGAGCATATGTACTTATCTACAGTTTTCTAGATTACATTCCATTAAATAATTCAAAACTATTTACAAACTCGTTTTATAGTCTCGTCACCAGTTCAGAAGAAGCAATTATAGTTGTTACTCCACTACATAAGTATAAAATGACAATCTAAAGTGAATCTGCAACGATATTACCTACGTAAGATCATTAAAATGGTCCTACGAAGTTTCTATTTATACTAGTATGTAAGTAGATAAGTAACACAATATAACAACGTTTAAGTTGTTCCCCAATACAATACAGTTATATGCACTCCTCGAAGTCACATGTCGGCCAACTTTTCTCATAAAACATGCGACTTTGTTTGACTTTAAAATTTCGTCCTGTCGCACGAAATTGCTGACTTACGTCTTACGTAACTCATCCTCGTAGCAAATAAATGATATTACAAGAAATATTTTTAGAATCGTTTAAAGAACTTTAGAGTTGAATGAGTTAGTCTTAAAATAGTCTATTCAATTTCACATAAAGAGCTATACTTGGCATAATAGGAACCTAAATATAGACAGCTCTCGACGTCAGAAGAACTTAATTTCATGTTGATGAAATTAATTTTCTATTATTATCTTTTTATTTACGGAACAGAGAAGTGGTTTACAAATAACCAACTCTTAAAGGGTTTCGCCCTTATCCCGTGGTTTGCCCAAAACGAAAGAATATTGTTTTAAGGTGGACTTGTGCATCAAGATATAAACAATATTGTTATTTCCTGTTTGCAATACATTACAGCTAATAGAGTTTATTAGATGTTTGTTTTTTTTTCTATATTTACAAAAGCATTGAGTGAGTCAAGTATCACTTTCTGAGTATTTCTGACCCAACACAAAATCTCAGAAAATGCAAGCAATTATTCTCGAAGTCCTTCTATGGGATTTGCTGAAAGTATAAAAAATACACGTGGATGAATTCTCCGAAAAACTAGCACTAACATTGTTTTAACAATACTCTTTACTTGCAGCTAATCCCGTCAGGTATCCTATAGTAAACTAAAAAGATTAGTCACTAACGCATTCATTTGAAATTCCTTTTCAGTATCCATTAGTATGTTATACCGACTTAGTCGCACCATATTAAGATTAGCCGGTAGCTGCAACGCTAGGATACAAAGGACTTTAGTCACTTTGTCAGTGCCAATAGTATTGGCTTTTGTTTATACTTGGTAATCCCATATTCTGGAACCATGGCTAATGCTTCAGGACTCAGGACGTCTAACTCATTCAGCCTCTAGCAAAATGGAATTAACGGTGGACAATGTGCAGGACTGTCTGTGATTTTTTGTAGCAAAAACGATTTTATTTTACAGATTATGTAGCAGTGTTTATCTTTGTGAAGCATAGTGAGGGTTCATTATGATGGAGATTGCCAAATAAAAAACATTAAGTGCCATTCAACAAAGTTCTGATCTATTCTCTCCATATGACAGCATCATTTGAAAAATTATCCTCACGAAAGATTCTAAAACTAATTCTTCACAAACTTCATGATAAAACTGTAATTCTAACTCATTTGTAGAGCTGAGCTATCCTCTGAATTTGACAAAGAAAGCAAACGTCATTAAAGTAAAGCTTAGTTAAAATTTAATTCCTATCCCAAAATCATAGTCTCACACAGTCCTAAATTATGAAGTGTGACGTAAATTCCCGGATAGTGAGGAACAATGCCTCAGGTCACGGTAGAACGGCTCTCAATACATTTTATAATCGGCTTTGTCTTCCATAGAGGTTTTAGCCTGGCTGAGAGTCCAACGTGACTGCCAAAACTGTGGTCAATGCGATAGCCAGAGTCGATGGTTAGATACATAAGAATCAAATATCTTCTAAATATCTTTAATAGTATGAGAGCACCACCCCCGCACACTAAAGGCTAAACAATAGGTACGCTGACAGTTGACCCGATGGTTGGTAAACATTTTTTTTTTTCAAGAAAATCTTGATTCCAATAAAGTTTTCAGTCGCCCTCTCAGATCAGATCCTTGTAATGTGCGTACCACCATTCATCTTCATAGCACTTTTGTAGCGTGCAGGTTCTCTAAAGAATATAGACTGCACCTTTCTTATTGCAGAATTCAACACAAATGTTATTCCATTATCTCAACTTTAATTGAATTATATCAAACTTTTTAATATCACAAATATCTCCGATCTCTAACAGCAGGCAAAATAAACCGATTAAAGAAACTCATTTCCATTCGCAGATTATTAACAGATTACGTCAAACAAATCCGTCCAATAAACTGGAATACTACAAACAAACAAATGAAATGAGACATTTTCCATAATCCGAAAAGCGGCTCAAAGTAATACTAATTGATACATTGCGTTCTATGTTCAATTATGTGATTGGTACGTGAGCTTTATTCCAGCGATGTACACCAATCCTTGTGTTGCTGATTTAATATCCTAATGGAACCAATGCCCGCACCTAGTATTAGTTACAAAGTAATCCTTTGATACCCGCATAAAGCTGTATTGGAAAAGGATTTGTTAATATCCTAGTGTTTACTCTTATAATACTGTTGATGTGGCTTCTCTAACCCGTGCCTGGATGTAATATATTTTTAATGCATTAATTAATTGACATTGTCAATATTCTTTCAGAAAAATAAAGAAAAACAGAGTGGAAAACATACATTTTTGGCTTTCATATCAAAGACGAAAATTAAGATTTATATCCTCTAAAATACCTGAATCAATACTTAACTGTTGCAGGTAAATAGATATGTCAAATGCAATCAATTAAAATTAGCCGTAATGTAGGTAGCTTTTACATAATGTAAGTAAGTTACCTATTGCGCTTAGTACGTAGTTCCTTCAGTAAGCCGAAACCACTTGCCGGAGACAATAGTTTTTTTTTTTTAATTTATAGTCGTAACTTACCGATCAATTGATTTATAAATACATAACGTAATGAAAATAAAAAAAAATAGAATAGCTCGATCCCATTATATTTCCTAGCTCCTTTTTTATACACTTTTATTATCCAAGCTTCGAAACAAAAACGAACTAATTTGATAAATTATTAAATCTGTACCAATCCGCTTGTTATGAAAAACGAATAAAATACCAAACGCAATAATTGTGAAAGCAATTTTTTTGCTTCCATTTGCAACGGTATACTCCGGCTAATTGACAATTATTGGATATTTTGTTAGAGCCAGCAATTTTATCAATAATTCTAGTATCTATGATGGTTTAGTTAGAGGTTTTCGTTGTTAGAGGAAGAATTTATAAGTGCTTTGAGTTTTTGAAATGTTTTTTTTTCTATTGTATAAGAACATTTTAATCGACAGTGGTAATTTTTATTGTTTCATTGCAGGGAAGAAGCTCTTCGAATAAAGAGAAGGAATGAGCATTGAAGTAAATAAGTACGTACTTGTGGAGTAATTGTGATTAAAAACCAAAAATGTAGTACCACAGCATTAATTTCAATACATTTTCAAATGTTAGGAAAGGCCATATTTGCTCAGTCTACTTCAGAGTTTACCCTCCAAGCAATATAAGTTTTTGGTCTGGATAAAATTTGAGCAAAAGATTAACCTGTGGAAATTGACGAGCAAGGACTTTCAAGTCCTGACGCTGTATTAAAAACTGATATTTGATGGCAGTCTGGTATTTCATATGTTCAAGACATACTAATAGTAAACTTAATACTCTTTTTTTTATTAACATCCCAAATGCTACACAGGTGGTACATTTAGTCTAGAAACAATATGGAGTCTATAGGAGAAGTTATAAAAAATAACTAAGTAATTAAAAAGTTGAAAAAAAATCTTAACTTGCTAAAATTGTAACCCAAATGTCATATAAAGTATGGATGTATGTGCCTATCTATGTCAGTTTGTTACTCTCACAAGCAAAAACTACAGGATGACTTTTAATTGAATTTTAAACGAACAAATATTTTAAGATATAATTTTTCATTATCGCATGAAACCGGGACATGTCCACGGAAGAAATTCTCTATATTTTATTATTGAACGAAGAATGCATTCGAAGTAATATCAGTAATACCACTGAGGAATCTTTGCGATTCGAAAAGGAAGCACTTCGAATAAATAAACAGGACTTGCTTTTAATTAAAAGAAAATTAAATAAATAAAACCTTTTTTTTTTTTTTTTTTTTGGTTGGTCCATAACTACTTAGATTGTGTTTAACTAGCACACTGTCACAACTAGTGTACAGATACAAGAATTTAACTAAAAAAATAGAAGTAATCTTTACAATTATCTTTCAGGTAAATTGTTAAATTTTTAGGGATATTTATAGTATAATTTTTTCAGGTAAATTGGATACTTTTTCAGGTAAAATAATACCAGTCTGAACTATTATTAGGTATTTTTGAGCTTTTTGTCTACATAATTTGAAATTTCCCCGAAATTTCTTGAAAAAATCCTTGAAATTTCTTTTGAGATTTCTATTAAATGTCGTGAATAAGTTAATTAAAATGGGCACCATGTTCAAAATTTTAACAACACAATCTTTTTACTGCCACAAATTCACGGCTTGCCTGTGTAGGTATCGACATGTATTTAAGCACAAGTGTTCGTTACTTAGCCTGAAGATCAAAGGATTAATCAAGTAGCCAGCTATCAAAGGATCGCTTAGCTGCTGACTACATCAAGCCAATAGTGCTGTACTCTATAGTGTTATCGATATCGATAAGCTGTTGGTTTTGATATGCTCTTGCTATAATACACTTTACAAGCTTAGACTTAAAGTTCGCAGGTATATTCTTTGATGACATTTGGCTAAGATTTAAAAAAGTTACATTAAATACCTACAATATGAAGATCTGAAATAACAGATTTCGTAAAATCGTAATAGACTTGATTAAAACGTCAATTTATGACATTTAAATAAAGTTAGAAAAAGTGACGTCTGTAAATTATTTGCAGGAGAAAGTTATATCTAAGCGGGTGCGTATAGTGATAGAGATAAGATAAAGGAAAAACCTTTAGTGTAAGTGCGAAGTTTTATGTCAAAATACAAGCAAATAAATAAATATCGCGACACTTTCACACACGGCGCTTACGGTATTTATCACACGGTATTATGAGCATATGAGGCATTATGAGTATTCACGGTATTTATGAGCTTGTGTTTTGGGTGTTAACATATCTGATAATGACAAATACATATACCTACTTATAAACACACTATGGAACCAAAACCACAGACACAAATGTCGACCGTACCGGGAATCTAACCCGGGACCATCAGTTCGGCATCATCATGGTCACCATCACCATTGCACGAACGAGTTGATCAAGTCGCAGTGAATTGTGCAATTTACTTCGCATAGAGAATAACTATAAATAATAAAGCTTCAAGTATTAAAAGATACAAGTTATTTTAAACTGTAGCCACAATAGAACTTAGTGTGATAAGGTCGTAAGTGAGTTCCATTGACGCCTCCTGATCAATGAACCGGCTCGCTCGTAAATATTGAAAACTTAATACTTCGATGTCGAGGAAAACTATTCAATAGCTGTTCTTTTTAATGTGTTTTTAATAAAAAAGATAAATAAGGGCGGTCAATATTGTACTTGATTCTTAAGTTATATTAATCGGTAAAGTAAAAGTTAATTTGACTAATAATAAATACAAAATGAGGTTTAATATTTTGATAAAAAGTCTTTTTATATCTTGAATATAGATTTTACATTTCTTATCATAATAGTGTTCAAACATTATTTTCTAAGGTAAGTATCTATAGGCTATTTAGTAAAAGGTTACAAATATAGACTAGTCAATATCATCTTCAAAGCATAGAGCTTTTTCAATGCTTTCATCAAAACAATGGCCGTCCATTCTCTCATTCCATTCTCTCTGATACCTAATACTTTCACATAATGCGTCCAGCCTTCAGAATACAGAGGTTTTAATGCATTTATACCTATTTTCTAACCACCTACACCTTTTATGGCAAAACTTATTAACTGTCTCAAATAATGTCATAACGATTGTCTACGCCTATGTGCAAGTATAAGATTATTTTGACTCACGCCAAAAACATTTTTATTTTAAAATGTGACTTTATCTTTTTACTAAATTTTAACTTCGTCTACATGAAATTTTTACGTCTTGCATGTATACGAATTACGTTAACTTTCTACATAATTTGTGTACGTCTAAGATTGTTGTTACATGGTTTTCTATTCTATATTCCACTACATTTTAGTACAAAATCTCGCTGCCAAAGATTTACCTTTGAACGATTTGCGTGAAAGCAAGCAAACAGACCTACTTTCACATTCAGGTAAACTAAGGATTATTTAGCAACATTAATTCCCGCCCAATTCTGTCAGTCACATAGAGTTTTGACACTTACGTCGATAACCAGCTGTCAAAATTCAGTAGAGGTGACGTCATTGAGTTGTGCCGTCGCAACGAGCAATTTATTCCCTGCATTTGTTCCAATTGTACCCAGAATACATCACTTTCACGTCACGGCTTTTACGAAACTATTTTTCGACAGCGCATTCAATCAAAGCCTGGCCCACCTTTGTTTTAAAAGGAATATTTTACACTAAAGGAAAGGTCAGGCGTTCTATCAGATTGTGACACGGATGAATTTCGACAAAAAATCAAACAAAAAAAGACGAAATAACTACCTTTCATCCTCGTATATTCTCTCCGCTCTGTGTGTGGAAACTAAACATTGTGATGCAAGAACAGGGAGATCAAAGAATTCAATATAAGCAATATACGGTACCTAGCTATTCGAACTAGAAAACTTTTTTTTTTTTGTATATATGATTACAAAACGCAGCGTATATTCAGCAACGTTTACCCAACTTAATGCAATACACAAAACCATTTCATTAACCTCGCTCTTTAAGTTAGAAATATATTTTATATGTTAGAAACATGCAAAAGCAAATTAAATAAAAGGACTAAAGATTTTACGGGTACTCTTGTTTTCACGGTAATCTGAATATGCAACTAGATTCTGGTATTTACAAACGTGATCGTATGTATTTGTTCGACGACCATGCAAATCCTCTGGTCGTGATCCCACACTCCATATACTTTTCAAAACAAAACATTCCTGGTACTAGACTGAATCTATAACACTTTTAACACGTGATTTTGAAGTGGAAACTTGATAAATATTCATGTTTTTATTACGAAATATTTTATTTCGTGAAAAATTAAATTCACTGGAAATATTGCACTTAAAATGAATACAGTCCATTTGTATCAAATTCCAAATTGTACGAATTTATTTTGCAGCAAAATTTTAAACTACGTCGAATTGTAAAAAAAAACATGTACATAGCCAGGTATTGGCTGCGTGCATGTTTTCCGTGATCGAAAATTCTTGGAATATTTAAAAAAAAATAGAGGTAACTCGATTACATTCGTCTGAGTTTCGAGCTCCGTGTTTCTCTTGTTTTTATTTTACCAACGTTTTTAAAAAGCTACGTTGGTGTTTTTATATGAATTTTGTATTTTTACATGAAAATATTTTACGTATTTCGTCTAGTTTTGTAGGTACTCTGAAAACCGAGTAAATAACCAGTATTCCTTTTTAGGATAAATAAAATAACGAATTTGAATTTTCAGGGAGTTTAGAGGTGTAACATTATTTTTGAATTTAAAATAATTGCATCCGTCTCCGAGTCGTTGTCAGAAAGATCTGTACTGTACTTGTTTATGCTAACTGTAATGAGAACTCGACTGCGAGCATTCGGGTAGTAGCTTTTTAAATTAACTGCTAACTATAGACTAACTGCTACCAGGACTCTTTGATCTAAAACTTGTTTGTGGGTATGACAACCAGTTTGTTTCTATCCTTCTAACTAATTTACCCTGCATCAGATTTTTGGTTTCGAGGTCACACTAGTGGATTTTTGTTAAAGAGTGGATTTTTGTCACTGACTGTTTTTGTTGCAGCTGCCAGTTCTGTCAGTCAGTACAAAAAATGCTGTTTTCTTTAGAAAATTAATAGCTGTCAACTGCACGAAAAACGTTATCGCACGGTGTTAAAAAAAAATACAATTGTTTGATTAACATTCACAGACGGACCCGGTTTTCGGTTTGTAAGCAAGCAATGTCGCTCGGAAAAACCGAGCAGAAAATCCGCCAGTGTGAAGATGCTGTATTAATTAGTTTTCATTAAACTAATGAAGTTTATTTACTTTATGGTAGATGAGAGTTTTATATATATACAAGGTGTTGATTTGCATTTGTGCCATAGTTCAGGAGGAGGACATACAATACGTAAATAATCGATTGGAATTACAGTAGATGGGAAATAACTAATATGCACTGCTTTTTTTGTCATTGTAATGTCGTGGTATTTCCAAAGTAATCCAATTTTATGAATGAAATTTATGAGTGATCGTTGCGTATGCTTTGTGTTTGCGTTTGTGTGAGGGTGCAGCACGGTTTTAACGCCAGTAACATACGCGCAGAGTTTAAATAAGGCTAGATGACATTTACGGAAATCCGAAAAAAAATTAAAGAAAAAAAATTACGTACCAATTTTTTTATTGATTTGGGTCGAGAATCATTAGCATAATTACCTCCTTGAATATGGCACGGATGCAAATCAACAGCTTGTATATATATTTATTGTGTATATTTATTGTGTAAATTATTTCTTGGAGATAGTCGTACATCGCTAAGTTTCAGATCGTAATATTCTATCGACCTCATTCGCTGGCCGTGAATCCAGTCGCGAGGGCATTGTACCTCAGTTCAATCATTGATGAACTGAACTTTACACGTATGATACAATAACGAATGTTTGCTTCTCATTATTGGAAACTTCGATGTGAGGTGAATAATTTATTCTTGGTTTTGATATTTTGAAATAAGACTACTTACGGTATAAGGGTTTCAAGTAAAATAATCCTGACGCCATAGAGTATGATGCTTCAAAGCTTTCACACAAAGATTTTTCCTCGCATAGAAAAACCGAGCGTTCAACGTTTACGCGCCAAATAATTAGCGGCAATAATCTGTTTTTTGCAAAAGTTATCAATTGTTTGCTCCTTACGAGTCCAGCGTTGTCGCTCGGGAAAACCGAGTGGAAAATCCGCCAGTGTGAGTGTGTAACTTGAAAACAAAATGAGAATTTGCTCGTTTTCTTGTAAACTATAATAAATGTAGGCAACCATATCAATCACGTGAAGTAAATACATATATTTGGAGGAATTTGTGTGATATCTCGCTAGAGAGGCCTCGGCCTAGTCCCTTGGGTTTTATTGCCTATATTTATGGCTAGACCCTTTGTTTGTGCTAAATACCCTTACAAGTTATGTTTGCGCTTATTTTTGTATTGGAATCGCTATTTGTAACGATTGCTTTTGTTTTTTTATTCAAATACAATTCATAGGCAATTACCTATGCATGAAGAAAACATGCTGCGCCGACCTCAAATAAAATCAATATAAGTGCGGGAGGATGATGATGATAATGATGTTAATATGTTTTTTAAAAGTGTCAATAAAATAAACTATAGGTACTGTAGTAAAGTCATTTTTTTTATCCTACTGCTGTAGTGGAAAGACCTACCAAAGAAGCTGCCAGTATTACCAGCTCACTTAACTATGGTTATCCGATACCCAAACCATATAAACTCAATTAAAAACCACTCTTAATTCTACAGGCCGATAATTCAATTTCGTATATCAATTAATTTCAATTTTAAATACTCGAACCTACTCAATAACGTCACTGCAATATGCTGATAGGTGAGATCGTATGATACAAGTCCCGTTGACCAAATAAAACGTGCATTTTCTCTTAAGAGCGCGCACACACTACAAACTTTTAGTCGGACGATAGATGATTTGGGCTCATAAATCAGTATCAAGATGAATGGAAGTATACACGTAACAACTACCAGGTATTTGTTTGGTATCAGACCGACTAAAAATTTTGATTGACCGACCGATTACCATCAGGTCGACTGATTAGACACCAGTGTGCGCGCAGCCTTAATGTGAGTCATTAAATTATGTGATGTGACTACGAATCATAAAATTACATATTAAATTATATTATTACCTATACATTAATTTGGTTCTGTAAGTATAGTAGCCCAAAAATATTAGGTGTGTTATGGACTTTTCAACCTATTTTTATTTCTTGGGCTCGTTGGCAAAATTGACAATAGTATGTAAAAAATCGAAGTACCTATTTTATTTTAAAAGAATATAATTTAAATGTCTGTCCGAATTTGACACCTGCTTCGAGTACTAAACTATTGATATAAAACCTCTATAATATTTAGGTACGTGTAATTTAATGGGCCTAATTAAGATATCACTTTCGGGTACCGCTGTCAATTATTATTTAATTGAATTTCGTAGTCAATTAACAGTTAAAATATTAATATTAATTTAAGTACAGCATTTATAAAACATTTGTAAGGTAGTTGTATAATTATAGACTGACAACTTTTGGAAGAATTTCAATAAATACAATTTTATACAAACCACGTTTTAACATCACCAATATCATTTTCACATCGGTGATTAATTATTGAAACAATGTCTGAAATAATCTGTACAAAGATTAAACTTGAAGCTCACTCGAAAATTCATCGAAATTTGATCAGTAAAAACAACTGATGAAATGATCGAAGTAAACCTTAATCGATACCTGTAAAACAATGCACATTTAAAAATATTCGACTAATTGGAGCCACTCGAGTATCGAATTATGCTATAGTTTTCGTTCCACGAAAAATAAAATCCATGCTTTTCTGAATTGTTTTAAAATATCAGAGGTATTGTACTGAAGCTGTATTTTGTAATAAAATGCGCGCAATTTAACAGATTAAGCTTAAAGCTTGTATCGATCATACCGTGGCATCACATATTGTTGTGTTGCTATGGGGTTTTGTGATGTTGTATAACTAAAACTATGTACGATTTTTTAATAACTAAAATCTCAGCAATGTAATTTTATTCGGTCTGAAATGTAACCACAACTCCAAAAAACCGATTAGCAATTATTTCGAATTTCTACTTTAAACTACTTCACAAAAATGTAGCTAAAATATTTCTCAAACCTAATCCATCACTCTAAAAACTGCTTAAAAGAACTTTTACTAATTCAAGGAAAAGCTCTAACGACGCTTTCAAAACTACGAGCAAACTCAAAAAGCACAACTTAAATGCAACATGCACTAATTATCGTCGTTAAATTAATTACAAAAATCATTTGTTGCGCTTTCAAGATGGCGGGCAGTCAGAAGCGAACTCCCAGCAATCTATCTTGGAAGAAAAAAATGAACTAAAATCCACTGACGCAGTTTCTACTGTTTTGAAAAGTACCATCAGGAAGGATTCTATTGTATACGTCTGAGCTTGCAAAAGGACTTTTATTTCTTCAAATAGCTATTATTATGTGCTTAGCTCGGGAAATACTTCTTTTATGTTCACTACAGTTGTTCTGTAGTCAGTAGTATTAGGTTTAAAGTTGCTCTAGAATGCTTAAGACTGTAAAAAGAATTCTCTATCAGAAAAACAAACAACTTCAAAATTACAACGAACTTAATTTCCGATGCAACCCACAAAGGTAGATTTCAATTACTGAACTATTCAATTTTCTGAGATCTGAAGAACAAACTACGAGGGCTTGTATTCACAAAAGATCATTAGCTAAGAATATCGTGTTACGTTCTACGCAGAAGTAGGAAAATCGCGGAAAGTTCCAGACTTCGCTGCGAAGCTAAGAGTTCATTATTTGTTCTGTTTGATAGCGCCTAGCCGGGTTGTATTACAACATTATCCGTCAGCACTGAAGCCTTATTGTAAAACTTTGATAAGTTAATAAATAGTTTACTGCGAAGTCTCTATTACATACATCTCTGTTAGATTACTTCTGAACTTCAGCATGGATAAATAAATCTAATAATGAGATATTACTTTTAACTATAGGTACATACCTACTACCCAGAGATGAGGGTTTTATCAAAATATGCCTCCCTAAAAAGCTTCGATTTGACAATACATATATGATGCTAGCAATTTTACAATGTTTCTCGAAACGATTTTCTTTTTTTTTAAGCAATGATAAAGACAATTCCAACGTCTTAATGTATGTGTCTAACCATGAGGTCTCAAATACATGCATTTGGCAGAGTTTTGTCACCAAAACTAATTAACTGATTGAAGTGTTTGGTACACAGATAGTCCATATTCTGAGAAAGAACACAGGCTACTTTTTGGTACAGCCAGGGACCTGGGAGGAACCGATAGATAGCGATAATAAAAAAAAACCTTGTTCATGTTATGCTTATTATTAAGACTTTTAAAATCTATCAGAGTATTGAACAACAAGTAACAATAACGTTATAAAGTTCGAGCCGACATCTTTACTAACTCTCAGTGCACTAGAAAGATATAAAAGAAATAATGCTGTTTCTTGGAAACTGACCTAAATAATACTTTGATACGGATTTACTGCGCTGTATTTTTCTTATATTCTTTTACAATATATAAAGATCTTTTGTATCTCTATTTGATATCAAATAAAAGATTTTTATAATATCCTTTTTCAAATTCTTCTTTCATATTATGCTTTTATAAGAATATTTCTAAGAATTTCAAAACCTAAAAGTCGACAAGATAAAGTATCCTGCAAAACGTAATAGGGAGTTTCAAATGGAAAATAAGAAACAGTAAGTACTTACTTAATTTTAAGAAAAAAATTATATCGTGTTAAAACATTGGTACTCACTCTAAATCTCAATTTATTAATAACCCTAGACTCCAAAATTATTCTCCGTAAATCCTCACTCATTTTACCCGACTGCACAAAACGGGTTACTTTTCAAGCACAACTTTCGTTCCACGTTAGATTTGCAATAGAACTGACCTACGCGACCGAGAGCGTCTCAGAGCAAAAACGTCGTAACTGCATTGTTACACTTCATTCGATAATAGTGTAATTTAGACGAGTTTGCTTTGCGAACATGTCCGACCAATTTGTGATACATATCTATTGTAATATTAACCTGTCGACATGTAGGATAAGTGATTGAATAATGGCACCCGCTGTACGACCAAAAAAACTGTCTCGAGACCAACTTTTCATAATAGACTGCGAATAAAATGCTTGGAAATTATGATATTTCTCTCTAAGCCAAACAAATATGCTATTGAGACCTGAATCAATAAACCACTTGTGTGTTAATTTCAAAATCACATAATTGAAAAGAAAATATCTATACTTTTTATATAATATTTACGTATGTATGAAAAGTAAGAGGAAGTAGTCGAAAAGACTACTAATTAAGATGTATAAGTAATAATTCATTTGAAATGTCAGAAAGTTAAGTCGTAAAGTTTTTATGAATAAAGGGGTTATTTTTACAGAAGCACAGGACTTATAGGGGTGCCAGCGCCCCTCCCAGGGGACTGAATATCGATCGGTCTAATTATTGTTACTCTATGGAGCTGCCGAAAAGAATGAAGGAAGGGACTGTTATTAAGAGCAATCATGGCCTTAAATTGATGCTACAAGAGTAATCTATTTACTAGACAATGGTCTAGACCATTTTACAACAAATCAATTAATTACATAATTTATGTATTAAAGCTAGTCTATGTTTACCAATTTCGATTATTAAAGAAAGAATTCGGCAATGTGTCATCACGCCTTTTTTTTCAAGCGTCATTCGAAATCAGAACTGTAAATCACAAACAGAATCCCCAAAAATCTCGCTCTCGTCAACTTTGAATATCGAACGAATCTATTTACTCTTGACATTGTCTCGGTATTTCGGGTTACATTCGGGGAAATTCGGCAACGCTCGGATTTCAGTCAACCTGTCTGCGGTGACCGGGCTCCGACAGCAAACGGTAAAATTAAATATGGAAACTTTCGATGTCAAGTTTGAGGTTGCAGCCACAAATAGTTGGCATTGTGTCGCTAAAATTTTGCCTATTTTAAGTTGAAGCCGGCCTAGACTCCACGTGTTTATTTACGATTTGAGATGCACGAGGTGTCAACATGTTATGCATCTAGTCTATAGTTATCATCGGTGTTTTAAATGTAGCTTAGACTAAATGTTCTCTGTGGCATAGACTACCTGTCATAAAGATGAGGTTATAATTATAGTTATAATATGACACAATATCTGTCTAGCCTTTTGTTCTCCCACATGTTGAAAGTGAAAATCTGTGGACTCACATTTTGAAGAACCATTGAAAAAAATGTGCTTTAAAATTCGGCTGTCATTTGAATATCTTTGGCAGTTATGGGTAGTCAGAAGCCAGATAATCTGACAAAAAGTCTTACCAATGGGGTTTTGGATTCCAGGTAGGCAGTTGCTCTTTGTAAAATACTAGTACTCAGCTGCATCCAGTTACACTGGGAGCCGACCCCAATAGTTGGGAAATGGCTAAATGGCAGATGATAAAAAACGCTTTAAAAAAACTTTTGTAGTCTATATCGATCGGTATTATGACATTATGTACCCATGTGTTATCTTCAACGTTGAGTATAAAATTACAGAAAATTGTACGTTTCCTTTATCGTGGGAAACGTGAAAGCTTGAGTACTTATTATACATATGTATATCATCTATTTTCTTTTCCTTCTATGAGTCTCAAAGTCAAGGCCTAATTGAAGCTGAAAGGTATGAATAAAATATTAACTTCTTTTGTTTTTTTTTCTCAAATTATACTCGTGGTACATTTAAGGCTTTATACACATAGTACAATATCAGCGAATTTTCTTCCTCCATTTGTATCAAGACCTACCTTTTTAAAAATATATATATAAAGTGCGCTACGTCACAACCGGAGAAGGATCCGCTAGTGACCCGGGAATTGAACTCGAGACCCTGTAATAGTGCTTGCCACTAACAGATCAACAATCAACGAAAAACTAAAAATCTTTACTAATTCTATAAATGCAAAATTAACTCTATGAGTCTGTAGCACTTTCATACAAAAACTACCGCAAAGATTAAATGTTTGTACACAGATAGAGCCCAAGAAAGAACATAAGCCATTTTTTTTTTCGTTTTCTCGATTAGATGATGGGGTCATTGGATCATAATATAGAAAAAAACATTAATTTGACGATAAGTTCCAATCAAGTATAAACTTAGTTACTTTGTAATAAGTACGAATATTGGTTATGCCGCTGTCTTATCATAAGCTGTTTACACTTGAAGAATGGAAGCATCCAGACACTTGAGCATTTCTTCAGATGGCATTTACTAGGACCTACTTCGATGGAGTACCATGCCACTTCAATAGCTCCGTACCTAAGTACCATTTGATAGGAATGAAATAATATTCGAGATAAGTTAAAGTAGTTTGTTTCTTTATATTTTGATTAGTAGCTAATTAAAGTATTAAGACACTATTGGTCCTTTTATTTGATTGTTGGTTAAAAATTAAAATCTGTGATCACTAGAACTATTTTTGGCGCAAACGGGTAAAAATATCTACTTCTCAGGACTCCTATGGCGAGACCTAAAAATACGGAGTTATTTGACATCATGTTTTTTCAAACGACTTATAAAGCTTATGAAGTTAATTATAGACAACAGTGTAAGTATACATTTTTTCTTGACACTCATAAACAAACTAGTGTATATACAGTAACACGCAAATCAGTGTTTGTCATCATAGTAGGTACAGGTACCAGGGGACTGACGTCGTTTGCCCACGAGTCGTGACAACGAGCTTGTCAATGTTTGCTCTTCAACCATATGACACCAGGCTGTCATTGCTTTAGTAGCCTGAAGAGGGGCTCGTGGCTAGTGACAACCGCATACGTCGATCGAAGGTAAAGCAACGCTTGACACGGTCAGCCAGTGGATGGGTTGATCATCTATGTTGTAGATAACGGGTAAAAAGTATCATAAATGCTCAATCGCTCGACGATTGAACATTACCGAGTGACAGCGATGAGAACCAATTGTTTGATTCTGTTTAATAAACACCTAAACACCAACCAGTTTTAGGTGTTTTTTATAAATATGTGTATATATTTTGTTAATTGTTAAACCCGAATCAATAATTACCATTAGTTAAAGGATGTAGGGACAGAGAAAGCGACTTTGTTTTATACTATGTAGTGATAAGTATATAAGTATAGAGTAGTATGCACCTATGGATTTCAAGTGATCACTTAACAAACCAATAAGCGTAAAATGTTTTTATTACACTCCACAAGAAATGTAGATGCAACCTTTATGTAATGAAACCTTGCAATAAATATGATGCTGTATTTCTATGAAAATACTTTATTTGCTCCGTCTCGACCCAGTAAATATGAAATTGGATGCACTTTTGTGGAGCTTTCAAAAGATTGTGGCGAACGTGCGAAAGAAGTATGAAGACCTTAAATGCGTTTTATATGACATTATTGTTAGATGAAATTGCTATTTCAAATGGAGTGGAAACTTGGTATAATATTGTTTTTTTGATGATAACATCCATACAATGTACTTGGCCCTTATGATTGACACTTAGATAAATAAAATAGTTGCTGGACTGTCAGTGAAATAAGTAATCACAGAATTTTGTTATAAATATATGTTCCAATCGCGAAAGTTTTAAAATATTTGTTTTAAATAACCCCATCTTAATCAGTTCATCCATTTAACACTACTACAGAAAACCGTCCCTTCCTTGGAATCCCTAACCAACAGAATCCGTATAAATCTTGAACTTAGCCAATAAGGTTGTACGTTTTAATTAATGCTTTTTGCAACTGTCTGAAAGTAAAATACGGTGTCACATATCCTCTTACTGCAGATTCCCATCCATGGGTTTTTTTTTGCGAGCATAAGCTAATTTCAATATTCAATCTCCAGCCGAAAAACCACCGATAGATCTGTTACTAAAATCCGCAGTAGGTATGAATTATAAATAATTAATGTCTGATTGTCGAAAACTGTTGGAATCAAATAAAACTTATTTTATTTTATGTTATTTTGTACGTTTGGAAGTAAATTGTTCGCTACAAATGCCGATCAAACGCGTGAAAGAACATACACAGTCGAACAGATATGCGATGAATTTATTTTAGTAAAACTCCACACAAACCATTAGTACCAGAAATAAAACCACCATTTTGCATACTGAAATATTTCCAACTAAGATAGATTTTTATTTCCCGGTTTCTCTTCGAGGAAAGAAGGAATAATAAAGAAAGAAAGAAGTTAAGTATGTCTATCTTCATTTTGTCTTATACGTTTTTAATTATCGAAAGAGTCTCGCTAGGAGCTATTCTCGGTCCTACATGTGAATCCGATATTGGCATAATGAACTTTATTTAAAATTAAGCCAGACCATCTAGAATGTCAATTTTAGATTCCAGTTTTAAAATGGAAAAAATTAAACCTAAAGGTTTTTTCCGTGTCTCATGTCTGTGGTTTTAACGACCGCAATTATCTTTATTTATTTATAGAAAGTTAATTTTACAGCTAAAGTGTGGAAAACCACTTTAAGTAAAGCTTCATTACTTAGACTATCGTGAAATATCGATTCGGAGTTTGTGTTTTTTCTTTTTTTTTTATAATTTTCATAGACCAAATATTATACGCAACAATAAATATAATACGACATAGTCATCTTAAATCAAGGCAGTTATCATACTTCCTATCTTATTTATTCTATAAACTGCTTGCCAACAAAACTTGGAATTATTTTCAAAAGGTCAACTTGATCGCAGTTACGATAAACGACGCAATTTTTCTCACAAAATAATCTCAAAGTATTTAAAGACTTTAAAATGAATATACAAAGTTTCTTTGTTATTATGATAACAGTCGATCTCCTCAAAGTTTCATCATCTAATTGATAAGGACACAAGCTATTAGCAATTACAACCGAAGGAGCTACCTCCCGCATCCGAATAATAGGTATGTGCCCTGTCTCATGCATTATTCAAAATTAGTTCAATGGTTTTGGCGTGAAAACCGGACAGACAGTCAGAGTTACCATCTCATTTATCATCATTTTCAATAAGCAGAACAGGAATTATTATGATCAATCACAATGGCACATATTATACAAAGTTCCCAAAATAGTTGCATGAGCACTCCATTTGCATAAACTGGAATGAAGATAGACAATTGCCATTTGCTTTCCAAATTGACGAATGATATGTAACGAGATAATTTTAGTAACTTCCCGTGTGGACGTTGATGAGGATTTGTTAAATGAACCTTTCTACTGTAATCCATATGCTGCATATACGTTTTTTATTTTCTTTAATTTGTAATTTTGTATCGGTGGTCGAGTACCCGAAAGACGTACGCATAGCAATACACTGACCGCATATTTTCTAAAACCATAACGTGTCACATGAAATACCAACACCATAATGTAAGTATCCAGCCATGGCGTAATATAAACTCTTTTACCAGTAAGAGAGAGTTTCGATGAAGACAAATTTGTCGTAAAAGTTGTAAGTCCAATTTAATAAGGACATGCTCTATCTTATTAAGAACTGAGCACAGAAATCTCCGTCGCATCGCAGTTACTGAGAAATGACTAATATAGGAATAGCTCAGCACAAAGACCTAAGTCTAGGTATAGAAAATAACAAGAAATTAACGTCAAAGCAGGATTCTTATAAAAATACTTCGCTTAATTATAGCGTCAGCTGAACGAACGTTGCATTTTTGAAAAATAATAAAATTCCCATGTTATTCTGCAAAAAGGGTACCTAATATAAGTAAAATTCTTTATAAAATCTAAACCTCTTTTAATTTAATGTCTAAAGTAAAGAATCTTTGGAATGACTGTTGAAGAATACGTATGACTCTAAGATAATAAAGGTAGTTATTTTCTCATTTCATTTAATTTAGTTTGCTTTGTAACTATTATCTACATTCTAATGAAAAAATATTTCATACAAGATGTAATCTAATAGAAGGAAAGAATCACATTTTTCCGACTCAGGCATGGCACAATGTGAAAACCAGTTCTAAATTCAAAAGTATTTTTGTTTTTAACTGTCAACTTATGAAAAGAGGACACACTACTCCCCACAATCTAATTCATTTGAACCGGTTTACTGCTTTCTCATAAGTTATATTGTGTCACACGAAAACCAACTCTAAAATGACATTACAAGGTATATTTTTATACTGAGGACAAATTGGATTACGTGATCCAGTTCAGACCAAGTATTGTAAATTCATGGCCTAATCACACTCGCCTTCAGTCACAAATATTTTTAAAAAAGGAATTCTAACTTTCTGGTCACGAATCAAACCACATACTAAAATTATTGTGACATTTTTGTGACGATGCAGATTATAATGCATATTTTATATCAAACTTAGAGTGTCCGCACACTATAAACTTTTAGTCGGCCGATTGTTTGTAGCCCATAAATCAGTGTGAAGATAAATAGTAGTAAGCAAATCACATTACAGAGATCAGGTATTTAACCGTTATCAGAACTACTGAAAACTGTGATTGGAATCAAGATTTTCTTTTAAAACAATTGCCTACCATCGGGTCAACTGTCGGCCGACTTTTAAGTCTGCGGTGTACGCGCACATAGATATTTAAAATTTGATTTTCGACCACAGAATTAGATAGTTCATAGAGGTGAAAAATTTAAAAGGAGGTTTTAAAATCGACTTTGCATACGTCTAGACTTGTAGTGAGGTATGTCACTAACCCTAGTTAATATGTTTCCAAGTAAGGCCAAGTCTTTTAATAGCTACCTTGTAGAAAATAAGCGATGTCATGTGCATCCTTATGTTCACATAGTGCAGCGCATTGTTGCAGTTAACTTCAGATAAATTGAAATGATGTAGTTATTTTCTATCTTTAACTTTGAGAACTTTTAAAATGCTTTTTTGAAATCTTTATTGATTACTTTGTCTTATATACACAGTAAAGTCCGTATTTTTTTTTCAAAATCTTTTATCACTTTCAAAACCCTCCTGAGTTATGTAGGTAGGAGAGTTACTAGGTTCAATTATTTCTCCAGTACCCAGCTTGCAAGAGCTTATATGGATAAAAACACTCTTCACCGAACTTAAGTCTTAGTTTATCTAAAATAACGAGATCTCCAGGCACTCTTAAGATCGAACCTAGATAACAAAGTTAAAAAACACTAACAAGAAAAGTATGAAAAATATTCTCAGCTCATTTTCCTCTTATCCTACGCTTTATAATGTGAAACTAAATTGAAACTCTTTTTCACTTTTAATAGCAAATATCGTGCATTACTCAGGCTCTAACAAAATAATATGGATCCTTCAGGAATTACATATAACAGTGCTAAGCCTCTTGGGACACATATTTTTCGTACCAGACTTCATACTCAACATACATTAGCTTATGTGCTGCTAAAAATGTATATTTATATGCAAATAAAAGAGTCATAAAGCTATGGAGGGTTTAGATATTTTTAGGATTTGGTAAACAATATTTTTGTTAACCGGTCAACTGCGTCTCGGACTTGTAAATGAAAGATTACGTTGCTTCTAATCCATGATGATCTTTTGGCGGTAAATAAATACAAATCTAAAAATAAATGATAAAAAAAATGCAAATCCTATAACATCTCTACATATTACTGTTCATTAGAATTAGTCCGATGAAAAATAGACAGACGACAAGCATACATAGAAGGGACCCCTTAGGCCCCGGAACACTGAAGCGTTGAAATATTAACCAACAGAATTGATTTCATTGACTTTTTAGAATTTTATAAAAAAAACCCCCGACCCAAAAAAAGCACGCAATTATTATGACAAAAGGTTAAAAACGCTAAACCCTATAAAAAGCAAAAAATAACTTTTCCTGTCCCCCGACACGTCAAAATTTAGTTTAGTCTGACATGCTTTAGTTGGTACTTACGTAGTGTTAAAAGTTAGTTTTTGCTTTTTATAGGGTTTAGCGTTTTTACCCTTTTGTCATAATAATTGCGTGCTTTTTTTGGGTCGGGGGTTTTTTTTAATTTATAATTTAATTTTATTTCATGCTTTTTGAAGGAGCTCCTTAATTTTTCCTTCTTTCATTTAATTTCTTTTATTTTAAGATGGGGTCGCTATATGCGATCTCGGCCAAAAGAAGCTGTTTAACAATCCTCATGACAAACCAGCTCTGGGAGAATTGCACAGATCGAGAAACAACAAAGATTAACCTTTGGTCATTCTAGATTTTCAGCAAAAATATAAATCGGTTTATCCGTTTCATTCCGGCATTCCAGGGTTTCATCCGCCACATCCCATTTCCAGCATCAGGTTCTCGTCAATCGGAAACATGAAGAGAACTCGTCAAGACAAATTCAACGAGCCCAAACTCGATGGGTTTACTAAACGGCAGTTCAGGGTTACGTCTCCTATCTTCGTGTCCTAACAGCAGACCAGCTCAGTGGTTCCAGAAGACTTTAGTATTTCAAATTTCAGATCTCACATATGCTTGCAAGTAAACTGAGCGTGTAACATTCCTATCACACCTAACAAACGAGCTGATGACCTTGAAGACCTGAACCGATTTCCACCAAACATAGCTAAGAACACTCCCGAATGACATTCCTTTCAAACAAAAAAAACCGCATTACAATCGGATCATCCGTTTGGGAGCTACGATGCCACATACACACACACACACACACACAGACACGTCAAACTTATAACACCCCGTCGTTTTTGCGTCGGGGGTTAAAAATGCTATTACCTACTTTATATTCGTTCACTTTTCTGCGCTGCAGCCAGGGCCTCAAAAGACAGAAAACCTTAAAAGTCTTAAAAGTCTTATAAAACTTAAAAATAAAACGAATGTGACATAGTTACACAACTTATTCTACAATTTTATTCTGCGTCACAGATGATGTTTATTTCAGAAACTATGTACTATATAACGCTGTGCACTTGAAACGACAAAAGACATACTTTAAAAGAATGCTTGTCTACCTTCATTACGGAAGAAGTTGAAATATATTTTGTTTTTAAAATCTCGACGCAACAAGAGTGATGTTGTAAGTTAGACCGTTATGTTCTGTGACACCGCACCTATCTTTTAAATAGATTAATCGAGATTTAATGCGGTTTTGAAGTATCACTTAGAGCGCCCTGCATACTGAACACTAAAAAGTCGGCCGACAGTAAACACAAAACGATGGTTACCAAATATTCTATTAAAGAAAATTTTGATTCCAATCAAAGGTATCAAAGGTTTCAGTCGTTTTGATATCGGCTGAATACCAGATATTTTTGTTATGCGTATTATTAAATAATAAGAAGTAAAGGTATTTTTTTTTTTTAAATAATACTCTTTCATACAGTCGCAAGAATTAAACGGTATACTATGAAGGCGACACGAGGAAAATTAAGAAGTTTAACCTAACGCTTGCATTTAATAGAGGCAGATACAAGTTTCACAGTCAGATGAATTTATGCACTACAATTGTCTAAAGGAACATTGTAGTAGTATAATCTTAGAAGAAACTTTTATTTAATTACTTCTTGTTGCACATGATTAGTGAAGAAGTGTATGCAACTGCAAAAACAAATAGCATTTTCCGTATAAGAGCATGATTTTTCAATCACCATATAACTTTGATCTGAAGAATATGTTAGAAGCTTTGACAGCTTTTTACAGAAAAATTGTGAAACCGCCATATTTAGTACTCAGGAAGAAGCTATCCGATCGAAAAGAAAATCCTACACACATTTTATTCGCTCGCATCAGTATCGAGTCCGTAATCGATACAGCCATTAAAATATCGAGCTACAAATCAGTAAAACGTATCGTGTCGAGTCGTGCGTTAATAGGAACCAAGCAAGCGGGAACGTGCGGTATTGCAGCTAACATCATGTGGGGCCAGGAAAGCAGCGTGAGGGCCAGTAAACTGGCGGAGAGTGATGTGTATCTGACTATCCTTTTCCCAACCATGTTGAGGTCGGCTTATGATAATCTATACGATGCAGCTACCCTGTTACCCTGGCAACCCAATACCTCTTGGGAGGACTGGTTGTCAGATTTTCGGGCTTCTGACTACCCGTAAAGACTGCCGAGGATGTTCAAATGATAGCCGATAGCGACGTGCAAGATAACCTGCAAGAAAGGTCATAAAACCAGATATAAACGTTTACTGTGAAATACGGTTTTATGAATCATCATGTCTCGAAGGACGTTGGTTTTATTAATTCAAACTTCTTAAGGTTTTAGAATTTGTCTCACCGCCTTCTGGCATCTACCTTAAAACGAGTTTTATCTTTGCATATTGGGTTGAAATGTATTTTCAGAAAAGACCTACATATCCCAAATAATTTGTGGCCCCAGATTTAGCGGTGAGAGTCGCGGATTCGTGAAGCTGCGGTCTATCACGTCACATGTTGCGGTCGGCAGTGGATGCGGCCAGCTTTGTTTCATCTTGCTTTATATAATCCTATGCAGTTTTCGTTGGTGTAGCTTTAAGTCATATCTTTTAAAACGGTACCTCGTGTTATGATATTTAGTGGAATAGAGACATTCAATTCTGAGATTCCTTGTATGCAAGTCTTAACTTTTTTTGCAAACAAAGGTATATTATAGTATGTTTCTCATAAATATTAACCTAAGTCCACAATTTTCCTTACAAATCAGCCTGTACTCAATAATATTACATTGCATCGTCTACTGAATGTCTTGTTTATTACAAAATTCCTGCCATACCGGGCTATACGGCTTAATTGCTAATGACAGCTGAATCCTAAAGCAGCTACATATATGTACATATATACTCATACATACGTACAACATAGGTCTAGACAAGTACGAGCATATCCGACAATAATCCGTGCCAATCTGATTATGGTATGAAAGTAAGGGCTTCTTCACACCTACCACAACCACACCTCAGCCACAAACACACCACAACCACGCCATGTGACGACAACGCCACCACCGGCGGCGGCACCGCGGCCTCATCGCCACGACATGGATAAAGAAGGATAGCAACAACAATCTTTCCTCCATGACTATGTCAAGCCGCGTTTCCTCTACGGAGAATATCTGCACATGACCACATAGATACCACAACGCAACGACAGCGACAACGCAACTGTAAAACGCCGCTGCGACACTAATCACACGTAGCCACAGCTTGACAACATTTTGTCGCTACGACGTGGTGTGGTTGTGGGACGTGTGAAGAAGCCCTAAGAGCGATGACCGAGGTACATCGGCAGGCTATGTGGCGATTGAAGGATTACGCTCGTGAACCGAACCCCGGTATCTTGGTGACGAGACGTGCTTACCAATTCTCTTAAGGATAAGAATGTGAGCGACTTTGCAAATGACGTTATGAAAGTATAAGCTGTTTTTTTTTCTTTAGAACCCGTAGTCTAACTATGAATCAGGATTCGAAGCTTATCGAATAAGACGTGAAATTGACAATTCGTTTTAATCATTGGTGATTAACAAAATTGCCTTCTCCAAGTTGAAAGTTGAACTTCACCGAAAAGAAAAATCGAATCTCAGCGGAGAGGAAATTATTAACAATTCTTTTTTATTTAGAACGGGAATGTTATCTCCTGACAAACCAAACCACATATGTATTAAAAAAACCGGCCAAGTGCGAGTCAGACTCGCGCACGAAGGGTTCCGTACCATTATTTATAAAACTGACAAAAAAATCACGTTTATTGTATAGGAGCCCCACAAAATATTTATTTAATTCTAGTTTTCAGTATTTGTTATAGCGGCAACAAAAATATATCATCTGCAGCTCTCTAACTGTCACGGTTCATGAGATACAGATGCCTGGTGACAGACGGACGGACGGACAGAGGAGCGAAAACAATAGGGTCCCGTTTTACCCTACAAAACCCTGTGTACGGAACCCTAAAAAATATTAAAGTCTTTTTTCGGTAATAGTTTTCAGTTCAAAGTAAAAACTGTTTTACTGCCCTGTCTTCAAATCATCACACACAACAAAATTATATAATAATTCACAAGTTCGCCTCCATGCAGGCCGGCACCCGGCAGTACATGTATTCATCAAACATGTCAGTTATCTATCGGATCTATTACCCTATGCACTCTCCTAGCGTTTCCTTGCCTTCTCCCTTTCCATTGTATCTAGTACTGGAAGCTAGCACTGGAAGCTAGTACTGTATGGTAGTACTGGAAGCTAGTACTGTATGCTAGTACTGGAAGCTAGTACTGGAAGCTAGTACTGTATGCTAGTACTGGAAGCTAGTACTGGAAGCTAGTACGCTGAGCTAGTACTCCCCGCTAGTGCCACTGGCCACTGCAAGCCGGCACTGCATTGTGTTCGAAATTAGTAGCTTACGATAACCTGCAGGTATTATATAGATAGGTAATTGATATCAGCTTAGTCTAGATTTAGACTGAGTTTAGGCGTTATAGAATCCGAGTTAATTAACGTTTGATTAAAGTTTGTTATTAGTTATGTTATGAGTGCAAAGGCCACCATTGATGAATAATATACCGCTCGGAAACGTGAACTTTTAAGTCTCAAGCAAATACCCAACAACCTTGAGCAAGCGATTTGACTTACAAAGTTCTTGAAAATCGAAGTGTACTTAAGTACTAGACTGATTTATATCAAAACTCTTAAGAGTATTATATGTTTTTTAAGCAAGGATGTACCTTTATACTGCAGTTGTAGGTTTAATCATCCATTAAGCGCTAGTCTGTCAAGAATTTTCTCAGCCGCCCAACATTCTCTGACGTGGAATTGTGACCAGTGGTACAAAGGTACCGTAGAGGACACGGCTTAACGTCCCACGCACGAGGGCTTAGCACCGCCAACTATCAGACTCTGAGCAGCTTTGTGGAAATTTCTTAAAACCCACAACGTGTTTTCAACCCGACCAGAGAACCGAACCTGAAACCGCAGGCTGTAATACCTATTCTTTGTACCTGCATCATGTGAAATGTCGTCATCAATAAAATTGAACGATTGTTTTTCTCGTGCCGATAGTAATGTGTAAATAATTCGTATTTAAACCCCAAATATTTATCGGAAATTAACCCGTGAAATGTTTATTCCCACAATTGGTAAATGCTGAAAATACACAATAATACGAAGTATACATTTGTAAATAAAGAATAAAGTTCATGGCCTCACGAGGTATGTACAAAATTGACATCATTACTTTAATTGGAGATCAATTTTCTGCTTTAGTTTATATCATTTTGATATTATTACGACTTGTCCTTTTCAATGTGAATAGAAAATATATTTCTGTTGAATAAACGAATAACATTATTTTGTATTTTCTTTTATTTTATTAGGATAAGTTTAATTATAGCGGCGGCAACGCTGACTTGAAAGCGCCCTCAGCCGAGGTACCTTATTGCAGTATATCTTCCCTATTATCAAGTAGTTATGCAGTGTATCATTACTGGACAGTGACGGATTGACGAGCATGGAAAAGTGCAACCACAGCCGTTCAGTGACTGCACTTTCCACTCTTTAAAATGACATTACCCGTCCACCATTATAAATTCAATAGTCTGGCTTGAACCGCCAATAACTACAGAATTATGTGCCATTACTGCTTGTTTCTAGATAAAATATTAACGTAAATATCACGTTTGTATGATGCGCTTGTAATTTTATTGGAAAATCCCTACTTATTTACGTAAGAATTGTGAATGTTGAATGAAGTTGGAATTGTTCCGTTGAAGTTTCGAAATAAACTTTGTATTTCCTTTTACATTTTTTTCATCTGTTTGGTATGTTTAATTTATTGTCTTCTATCAAAATATCTAGGAGCTTAAGTTCCTAGTTACCTTATGATATGAGATAGAGCAACTAGTATACCATGAATTGTAGCCATCCATCCAGAAGAGGGACGAAAGCTCTACTGGACCTACCTACTTTCTTATATATATTTTATAACCATCCCGATAATCTTAGTAGCATCTTTTTTGCCCAATATTACAAAAAACGTCTTATTAATTCTTTAAGGTTTTTTTTAAATATCTTTTCTTGTTTAGAACTACATTGTCTACGTATTTAATGCGCAGAGAACACGAATGGCGCCAGGGGCCGTAGCTAGTACAAGTGTACGTATTTGTCCAAGCTCCTTACTGTTGTTATTTATGTTCAGTTAATGTATGTTCAGTTTATTTACTTATTATATGAAAGTTTGGCTGAATAGAGGGACTCGTTAATAGTTAATATCGGTCGACAGCTTTGTGGAACTTCTAATTCCATTATGTTCCATGAGCTAAATTAGAATTACCAACGTCACTCCTAATCTAGCTTAGGGAATATTGTTTATGTATAGGAGATTCATAAACTTTGTAAAGGGAATCTCTTGGTATGACAATGTCAAGTCCTATCTTTCTTTCCTCCGTGGTCATTTCCAATTGAGCAAATAACTATCAAAATTTTATAGATACGTGGACATATTTATAATTCATCAGATAAAAAAAAAACGAAAATAAAAATCTCCCATAAAACTCTCGATTGAAAATAAATTAGACGAAATGTACCAAAAAATAAATGTAAATACTGACACAAAATGGATTGTTATCACGATAACAAATGGTATCGGTTTATAAAACAACGAAAGCTTCGTGAAAGTTATTCTCAGAACAAAACCCAATGAGGTATTAAATCTCCAAAAATTGTGGCACGTTTCATTCACGGAACACACGCGGTTTAGGGAACGTCACGCCGATGCGGATACATTGTATCCTTATTCTATTCTCATATAAAATACCAAGATATTCTCCTTTCAGAATTACGCATACAAGTGTCGTGCACAAGTTTTTATTTATAAATTAATTCTGTTCACATGTTTACCATCGCTACGGCCTGTTTATATGAGATTAGGCATTTATTGATTAAATTCTCACAGCCTACGCTTGGTATTTATTCGGAACGATTTTGCATTACCAGACTCATTACACAACTTCCAAGATAGCGTAAACTTTAAATTCAAGACCGATTTATGTTGCTTCAAAATTTATAGAAGCCGATGCCCTCGGTAATTAAAATAAAAACATAACACTAAAGTTATATAATTTCGTAGTAACACGCGACGAGAAATTGACGCGGTGAGGAAAGTACTTAATTCACAGTTGTGCCGCACTTTAGTAAAGTTTGTGGAGGCTTTGTGAGGAGTCGGTGAGGGTCGTGAGGCCATGGGGTCGGACACTTACCTTCCGCGGTGGCGGCTGCATGTTGTCGCTGGTCGCCGGACCGTCGGCGACTGAGTGTCGGGAGCACGACTAGGAGCGGATCGATGCCGCCGCACGGACGCGTCTCCACCCTCTGCCGCGGCCGTCTGCTCGCCCTCCGAGACTACGCCGCGCATGCCCCTACCACCCGAACCTTGCCATATCCACCCCACGCGTTTATGCTTTATTCCTTTTTTAATTTTCAAACATTACTCTCATTAAGGAAAAAATAAAAAATATTTTTTATTTGCTATTTTTATTCTAAGTTGGCGTTGAAAACGCGTTATGTGACGGAGTTAGTAAGCTCGCTACATATTCGTAGCGTCCCTTCCCTAGCACGTAGCGCGTAGCATCACTCGTAGTCGGCGATTCGATCCCGTTGTCAAGACAACCCCAAAAGGCTGGGGTTTGACAGGAGTCACCACTCTATTTTGACCCCTTATTTTTCGACACTGAAACGCTTTAACATAAAACGCAATATTTTACGTAACTGTCTAAAGTTCAATCCAAAATATAACCTCCAAAATATTACTAATATAATATGCTGACAAGATAATGATAACTTAATAAACATAAAACTCGTATAGTTCACGTTATAAATACTAAATGCGCGTGCACTCGCACACCCCTAACTTGTAAACACGACGCCCGTCATTAATGACATAAGTCTGTTTCGAAACATAGGTTATAAATTCAGTAGCTTTGCCTGCAAGAAACAATTTATTTTACCTTTAACTAGTTTATTATTTACTCTGTGTAACATACACTGCAGGGGAAAAGCATACACAGAAATTCACGGTTTTTTTCGTTGTAAAAATGTCGTCAATGTTTTGAAATTTGACAGTAGTTATCGATTTTTGATTTGTGACCCAGTAGCCAACATTTGACTGTCAAATGTGTAACCTCATTACAAGTACAGAGTGGAAGTTTCTGATTTCGCGTTACCAGAATGATATTTCGTGGAATCGCAATGATCGCTCGGCGAACGTTGTGGTTCCATGAATGACGGAATGATAGGGCTGAGCGTTGATTAATTATTTTTAAATAAAGTACGTAGTTTATGAAAATGTATTATATAGTAATAATATTCAGCGTGTTGGCATCAACCCCAAGTTCGCCTTCCAAAAATCCGGGACTCTGTAGTCCCGTGGTCGGTTAGAGACATATAAGTAAGAGGAGTTTAAATGATTTCTTTCTACGTAACTATATGAAGAAGAAAATTAGAAATTTCGCATTCGATAAATGTCAATTTTGAAATTCTCTGCGTGTTGGTTTAAAACGACAAATTTAAAAAAATATATATATTTACTATTTCATTCCTAAATTGAAACTTTCAAGTGTATAAAGAAAAGGTCTACTTCTACTTACCCCTCTGTACTCAACTGTTATTGATCACAATAAAAAATAAGAATAGGTGAGCTTAAACAAGTTGAATATATATGTCCCCTACATATTTTATGAATTTTAAAGTAAAACACGTTTAGAAAAAACGCAAAAACTTTAACTCTGGTAATAAATATCCATACTACGCAGGATAACATGCTATATAATATATTTTTCTCGCGGTTCCACCCGCATACCGAGAGAGCAATTCCCGCATTCGGATAAAAAAGAGCTTAGACTCATTACTACATATTCTGTGTACCACATTTTACCGTAAAATAAGCATTTAATCGTCGTATTTATCGTTTTAATTAATAATTTACAAATCAAATACAGTTTTCTATTTTATCCGTACTTCGTTCATGATTACAGTAAACCATGTTATGTAGTAAACTGGGTTTTTTTAACGACGTCAAAAATCATCAAATGACCCCTCCCGCTTTGGGTTAGCAGCGGTGAGAGAGTGTCAGACTCTTACTGGTGAAAACCGTCGTGTTCCGTCGTAGGCCTTTTAGGTACCAGGGCCCCGGTAACTCTTTCGAACAATGCCGCAGCCCCGGAGTAAACTGAGTTCAAATAGCTTTGTTGTACAAACATGTACAATGTTTTCAGGGGACCTGGCTTGTACTTATTTGTACATTGTTAGAGTACCCGCGTCCCGTATGAACTACTGGCCATACCAAGATAAAATATAACCTATTAGTAGGATGTTACTTGGGAACAGTGTAGCTTTCCAACACTGAAAGAAATTTTCAAATCGTTCTAGTACTTTCGCAGCATTTCAAAGATACATACAAACAAACAAACAAAAAATCTTAACTGTTTATTTACTAGCTTCCGCCTGCGACTTCATTTGCGTGGAATAGTGACTTTCGGCAGATTTTTGGTTTTACCCACATAGTTCACGATCTCGCAGAATCTCTTCAAAAATGAAATGTGGAAGGTATATTTTGTAGGGAACATGAACCATAGCGCGATCTTTCGATTTCGATCCCAACGGGTCTATTTAGGTATCTATACTCCGTTCGGGCATTTTCTTTGTACTAAAAGTTTTATTATATTGATATTATTTTATTCGTACCTTTTTACTATTTATTTACTTTTCCCGATGAATTAAAACAATAACATGAATCGAATTGATGCCGACTTTTGACCAATAACTGTACATATGTCGGGAATATATTTTATTTTTACTGTGCCATATTTATTTATTTTGTTAGAATTCCTGCGGTTTCATCGACTGCAGAGAACTACGCCTCGCTCCAAGTTTGAGTCAGTCAACTCTTTTTAGGGTTTCATACCTCAATAGGAAAAAGGTAGCCTTACAAGATTACTTTGTTTTCCCTCCGTTCGTCTAGCTTCTTTATTTCAGATTTTTTTGAGGTAGGAAAAAAAGAGGTAGCAAAAAGCATATTTAGACATTGTCCATTGCACCTTTCTGACGCGATTATTTTATTACTTACAATAAAAGGTTACTGATAGTCAGAAGCCAGAAAGTCTGACAGCTTACCAGGGGGTGCCGGGTTGCCCGGGTTCTGGATTGTAGAGGACCGCTAGGCAGCCGCTCCATGTAAAACACTGGTCCTCAGCTGTATCCGGTGAATATTGGAAGCCGGCCCCAACATAGTTGAAACAAGGCTAGGCAGATGATAATGATGTACGAAACCATCGCACTTAACAGGTTATTTTAATTTAGATTAACCCATAACTTGAAAAGCATCTAGAGCTTTACATAGGTATTTGACTGTCAGTCTTACAAAAAAGGTCTTCTGGATTGTACTATGTTTTATCAAAATGAGTATAGCAATTTTGTCACGATTGTGAACAAAATCGGATCAGATAATTTATTACTATCTGTGCTTGATCACTAAGAGTACACGCGCACTATATATATAGGCCCATAGCTTGCTTGGGCTTATAAATCAGTATGAAGATGGATAGAAGTACACACGAAAATACCTATAACGATTAGGTATTTGCACGATTCACAAAAAAAAAACTTTTTGCAACCACGGCACGGGGCCAAAAGTCTACCGTATGCGCGTATTCTTAGGTTAAGAAGATACAAATATAAATTCGTATATCTAATGTCCAGCCTTAAAGGTTTTTCTATTGCGAAAAAACACAGCAACATTGTCAACAGTGAAATTTAGATTCATTACGTTGAATCAAGCTGGATGTCTGCAAAAATTGCATGTATTTGTTCCGTGAACCACGAACCACTTTTGTGTACTCAGAATTCTACAAATGCTATTATGTGCTTAAAATAGAAACTGTTGAGTACCTACAGAACATTGGACAGAGATGTCTAAAAAGTACTTACTAATGTTCTTTTATATATGTTTTATGTTTATATATATTTTGTATATAGTATTTTATTTTTAGATTTATATAAAGATAAGTAGTTTAAGTTTGTATATATAGTGTGTACATTACATAAAATAAAATTACAGTATTCTTACTAAATAATTGTACCTAACACTTACCTTCATTTAAAGGAATAAAATAAATAAGAATCCTTTTTTGGTGGTTTGTTTGTACAAAAAACGCTCCGAAACTAAAGAACCGATTCGAATTTTTTGTTCACTGTTGGAAAGGCTAACATATATAAGCTATATTTGGTCCCGGTACGGGCAGCAGGTGCAACCGTGGATACAGCTAGTTTGTTACAATGTAAAAGACAGTTATGTCCAAAACTACTGTACCCGGAGTGTTGAACTCCATCATCATTGCCTTTAGCCGACTAGTCTGTTATGGTCCACTCCCAGTATAACCGGAAGCAGTTGAGAACCAGTGATATACATGGATCGACTGCCTATCTAACTTACCTACCCAGTTACCCGATTCACTCGATACCCCTTGGTAAGACTGGTTGTCAGACTTTCTGGCTTCTGATAACCAGTAACGGCTATAATCTCCTCAAGCCACAGAAAACAGCACTTCACTCTCCTACTGAGTAGTGAATCTACTGATATTAGTAATTATAACTCCGTTCCAGTAACTAATTATTATGTTGTCGCACAAAAACGTCGCTAAAACTCGACGGACACTAAACTCAAGAGGTACGTTTATTTATGCCACACATACCTACAATGAACCTACAATTAAGTAGAATACATTGTGTGTGGTATGTTCTGGTTTTTTAACTCTTAAAAATACCTTGTTTGTTTTTACATAATTTTCAGATAATATCTGCGTCTCAGAAGACACGATAAACTGGTGGGTCCCAGCTGTCATTTGAACATCTTTGGTTGTCGTTACGGGTAGTCAGAAGCCAGAAAGTCTTACCAAAGGGTATTGGGTTGCCCGTGTTACTGATGTGAGGAAGTCAAATAGGCAGTTGCTTCTTGTAAGCTCTGGTACTCAGCTTCATCCGGTTTGACTGGAAGCCAACCCCAACAGAGTTTGAAAAAGGCTAGGCAGATGACATAATTTCTCAGACGTAAGAAGTTTCCCAGACATACCTATTTATTATTTTTGTTAACACGCCTGATTCTCCTAATATATTATATCATGTATGATCGAGTATTTGAACAATGCCGCTTACCTTTTCGGACACAGTTCTAATGCTACGCGTGTTCAATTGTTTTTTGCTCTTTTTATATATAACCCGGACATTGCGGTCCTTAGCTTTCGAGCTAGTTGTCCTTCTGTTTATTCACTCACATGCACTACTGTTGATTACACAAGTGCATCAATAATGCACTTGCGGCCGGCTTGCCGTGGCCACGTAGAAACAATGGCGAACGTACAAAATACCTTATTTAGTCATGATGGAAATGGAATCACTAATACTAGGGCTACTCAATAATTGTGCATTGCCCTGTAATATGGAATGAGGAGAAATTACATGCCTATATTTAGTTTTCTAGGAACATCAATTGGTTAAAAATGCTGCCTTTATTTCACTGTAGCAATTGCAAACTTTTACGGTCGATAGATAGTTTGGGCTCATAATTGAGTATCAATTACGCAAATTACAAAGATCAGGTATTTAGCCGGTATCAGACCGACTAAAAGTTTCGATTGAAATCAAGATTTTCTTTTTAAAAAATCGCAGCCGTCAGCCAGGTAGGTGCGTTAAATTGAACTGTCAACTCAGTTGACGCAATGGTCACCATGCCAGACTGACAAAGAGTGTTCAGGATTCCACTTACTTTATAAACATTTGACTGATAACTTTTAACAAGTCTTGCTAGTATTTATTTCACTGAAGTATGTACTTATATAGAAATTTTTCTGCAAAAATAAACTAGCGTTGTCTTCGTACTTTCAAAGTCACATGTCAACTGTTTTTTTTGGTATCTTCATTGAATTTACCGTACAAAAGTGCAACAAAAATTTTGTGGAACAATAGGCTAACCTCTGTGGCCTGCACTCCGTTAAGTAACTTTGCATAGCTGTGACACAATACAAAGCCACTTTGACGTAGTTTTTAATATTCCTACAAAATTGTGGCGTTCACTTCTAACCGCGTTTATAAAATGGAAAAACTAAAAATGCACCGCAATGTTTTAAACATTTACAGTAGTTTTCTCAAACAAACACTCGTCGCGTAAGTAATGTTACGTTTTTATGAATCTTAAAAATTAATCAAAACAACCACAAACATTGTTTAGAATTTTCTATCTACACGAACTATGTGTTGTAGTTCTGTATGCTTAATTTGCATTGATTGATAAAAAAATAAAATAAAAATGTACAATGACGTATTGTTATCGAAAAAACTTACTAACACCTTTTTATTCATGTATTTCGTCATATTTAACATTCAGGCAATGATATCCATAAAGTGAAAAATTATATCACATCATTTTACCTGATTCTAAAATTAGGATTATTATTTGAAAGCCATGAAGCTTATGTCAAACTATAAGGGTCTATGTCAGAAGAAGTTAATTCACTGAATATCTTCTTGTTACAAATCTGCGTTACGTTTTAATTAGGGATGTGCACAGTTCATGCTACGTCGTAGCAGCGTAGCTTATTGTCGTAGTAAAATTAAATTCATAGCACATGTATTTTCTTTCATAACAAAGTTTTCCAATAATAAACCCAAAATCATTTATTGAAACTTGGCTCCAAAACAAAAACGACAAAAGACAGCCCTCTAACCTTCACAATTCATATTATTCAATCAAACTGAAAATATTTTTAAGGGCCAACTAAAAATTACTATTCTAATTAAAGTCAACAAATATAAGAAGAATTCTTCAAAGTGTCCATTTCTTGTTACCGCAGAACTGACGAACTTACGGAACTTTTTTATAAGAACTTACAAACTCACTCTGCACTCAAACGTTTAATTATTGCACTGCAAAACTAGAACACTTGCCGCCACCTGAGACGTTTTCTGCGTCATGGCCCAACAAAAAATATTTTTAATCTCAACAGTATAAGTTGTCAGTTAATAATGTGGAAATAAAGGACGATGGGCGTTTTGGTACCCTGTCCAACAGTGTTGATTCTAGTACCATTGCGTAGGTCTTGGCAAGCCAAAAAATGTTTACTATGACGACTAGTCCCAATTCCTTGTCCATTTCGCGTGACATCGACTAATAGAATGTATAATGTTCATAAATCATCAACGTAGATGTAGTTCTTAAATCCAACTGTATTGAATAAAAACTGGTAAAGTAACAAAAAAACAAGAATTTGGCCTTCTTAGAATGTTTGCCTGCCCACTGCTTTAAAAAAAGTCTGTGCGCAAACCTTAGCAGTTCACGCAGAATATAGCATATGTATTTGATGAAAGTCTTTCAGTATTTACAATCAATTAATGTTTAATGATTATCGTGTTTTAATAACAGGTTTTTTTTATTTCATATAATGTGTAGGTACATGGAAGCCAGTATGTTTAAAGATAGTATGCAACTAAAATGATTAGTTGTGTTTTCAGAAATGTTTTGAACTTTTGTCAAATCAGATGACGATTGTGTTTCCGTAGTATGACTCCATAGACTATTACAACCTTTAGATTATAATAGAGTGTATCTCAAACAATTTAAGATGTATATTAACTGAGTTTAAAATTATTATACTGACGACATATGCCTCTTAATGAATTTGCATATATGGATGACATACTTGTTTCTATGTCGATTTAATTTTTATCGTTACTCGGATCGGACAGCTAATTGAGGCAAGCCCCATAGTTTTTATTATTGTTCACGTAAATACCTTTCTAATGATATATCATACGTTACTGTTGGAGCGGGTACCAAATCCCATACAAAGTGCCCATTGTCCATATGCTAATTGTTGAGGTATAAGAAGATATGTTATGCAGAACATCATTGTCTGCCTAACCTCTTCTTAGATTCAGGTGAGCCACAAAACTAGTCAGTGGGGCGCACCAAAGCCAAAGCCTGCCGGGGCTGCGGGATTGATCGAAAGAGTTACCGCGGCCCTGGTACACGATGGGCTTAAGAAGGAACATGGTGGGTAAATCCCATAAAAAAGTAACTAAACAGGTACTTGTCAAGATTAATAAGCACCTGAAATGTGCGTTTGACCACTTATACACAACCCGTCGAACAGCTAGTGCAATAATAATGTAATGTAAATATTAATTAAATGATAAATAAAATTAAATATGGCTTAGAAACCACTGTAGCAACGATTGCCAAGCTATTGTACGTACCCAGATATTTAAACGACGGGCAAATAAAAAGCAACAGTAAGGTTTACTTACATTAACTCTCGGCCTTTTATGTGCACTACCATATTTGTTTTCATAGTAGCTCATTGTGAATACTATGTATTAAAAGAACAAATGTTATTTCTTAAAAGCACATCTACACGACACATTTGAACGGGAAAACATCACTTTATTTTTATGTAGGTAGATAAAAAAATGGCACTAACACATTATCGGCATCATTGATAAATATAACTGTAGTTAATATGTAGTTAAACGTTAGTCACAGTTATATCAACGTCTTCACTGCTGCAGGCATTTTCGATACTGAAGCTATTTATCTAACTGATAATCTGATATAATGTGTTTATAGCATTATGATTTCTTTTAGCAAAGATTACGCGCACGGCCTCGTTAGTTCTTGTTTCTGAAAGATAAACGATCGTTGAGCGTTTGAACGATAACTGATTTATTAATGTTGATAATAATGTGTTACCGGGCTGTCCTTGTTTACGTCCAGCCTAGTTTCATGTGTTTAGCTGGGAATTTTTGGTGACGTATAATTTTATCTTAGGGAAAATTGTAAACTAAATAATGGTAATGGTATGTAATGCCGTCCTCTCCGATTATCGAAAACGGTATTTTTTTATATAATGAGATCAGCCAGCTACGCAGAACATATTATGTCCGTTTTTATGCAAAATGGAACCACTCGACAAATTTCATTTTTTACTTTTTTTGAAGAATACTAATGTAAAAGTGGTCTAAATTCTTATACAAAATTTTAATATACCTTCTTTCCAAGGGGGAAATCATGTGGTTCTTTTTTGTATAAGAATTTAGACCACTTTTACATTAGTATTCTTCAAAAAAAGTAAAAAATGAAATTTGTCGAGTGGTTCCATTTTGCATAAAAACGGACATATTATAGTGCACAAGCATTTGCGCAGATAGAGATGCACACTCTCTGTTAATTCATTCTCACAGCTCGATGGGACGGTAATCCAACACGGTCGTGCTTCTCCGATGCACGGGTGTATCAATCACCAATTTCGAGGTTCCATGCTAGTTTGTAAAATCTTCTAAAATCCACAATTTCTTTCAGCAAGTCTCTAACCTCGTGCACAGCAGTCGCGCTAACGACAACTAGACCAACAAAGCAGTTACACACAGTCATATCAACTGAATGCTAATAACAAGTTTCGTCGATAATTTTGTACCTAACTTCGAACATATTCTGTATGCAGCAGGACTTAATTGAATCATTATTTGTTCTTGAATAATAAACAACCTTGGCGCGAGGCAAGGGAAAAACAATTACATTTCTATTTTCATACTTGCTTCAGTTACAATATGATTTTTTATTTGCATTTTAATTTCCTATGCCACGTGTTAGAAGCTTTCTTCAAAGCTGGTTCCAATATAGCTTGGTAACTTAACTTCATTCTGGATACCCCAGAACGTCAGATCCATTAAATCAGCATTAAAACTGCTTAGCGTTTTCCCAACTATGTTGGGGTCGGCTTCCAGCCAAAGGAACACGACGGTTTTTAGTCAGCAAGAGTCTGACACTCCGTCACCGCTGGTAACCCATAGCGGGAGGGGTCATTTGATGATTTTTGACGTCGTTAAAAAAAAAAAGCTGAGTATCAGTATCTTACAAGGGACGCCTGCCTATCTGACCTCCTCAATCCAGTTACTCGGGCAACCAATACCTTGGTAAGACTGATCAGACTAACGGATCAGATCCAAGCATTACTAAAAGTTGTTAAAACAAAAATTAACGAAACCATGTTTACTAAGGCATTATCTGTTAATTAAGTAAAATCATTTCTGTGCTTTGTAGCTAGATCGAAGTAATTCCATAGCAGTTGGGATTCTCTGAAGTAAGTATTAAAATACTAGTGTTTTCTGCAATGTTAAAGTATTTTAGATGGATGGGTAGGTACTAAATATACATGTTATGTTACCTATACTAACACTATAAACAGGAAATAATTTTTGTTTGTTTGTAGGCTCCCAAACTACTGAACAGATTTAAAAAAAAAATCTTTCACTGTTGGTAAGCTACATATACACCCCAAGAAACATAGGTTATATTTTATTTCGGTAAGGACAGTACTTCCCACGGGACTCGGGTGAATCCCCCGGGGATTAAAAAAAAGGGAAAAAGGCTAGGGCCAAATAATATCATCTCCATGTCACTCTCACTGACAAATACTAGTAGATCCAATAAACGTCTTGTATGTTTGTGTGCATGTTTGCTCCTCTTAAACGCAAAAAACTCATAGATGCATGGATTTTGATGAAACTTAGCAGTTATATAACTTACTAGCCGTTTTCCCGCGGTTTCACCCGCGTCCCGTGGTAACTACTGCCCGTACCGGGATAAAATATAGCCTATGTTACTCGTGGATAATGTAGCTTTCGAATGGTGAAAGAATTTTTAAAAACGGTCCAGTAGTTTTTGAGCCTATTCATTACAACCAAACAAACAAACAAAGTTTTCCCCTTTATAATATTAGTATAGAATAGATGTATCAGAATAACATGTAGGTAGGCTTTTTGTCTATGTGCAGTGGATGTGCCCTAGGGAAGCGGATGCATCCGCGGGTGGATGCTAGTAAAGTAGGTATATTATTAGACAGTGAGTTGGTACCTACAATGAATGTAGGTACCAAAATCGTCTACGTATTCTTTAGTAATTTTTACAAGATTTCAAACTTTTGCAGCTAAGTATTGGTAGATGTTTACAGGAGTTGAGCATAAATTATTTCCAGAATATCATCGAGACAGGAAATTATCGAGTTGCTCTAAATATCTGGTCCAGTACATTTACTTACATCCTTATCAGTAAATTGAATCATCGGCCGGCACCATTATCATTCAGCAGGAGAATATTGGTATTACATGTAAATGCTGTAAAGTGTGCTGCTCTGACCTCTATCTGCCGTACATCAAAAGATTTTGTCTTGTATCCTGCGAACCTATACATATATTTAGCCGTAGGTATATTCGCTTCGTCTACATTGCCTTTAGTACAACATCCTTTACACAGATGGAGTTGTTAGCCATATGCTACTCCGGTTTGATCGCCAGCAACTACTTACCTACCACCTGAAACCTGGCTTGAAACATTACCCTCCCCGCCCGCGTCCGATAATCGGCGACCGATTTTTTGTAGGAGAAAATTAGAACACGCTGATGAGTGCAACACACGCTTCATACAAAAGGTCGGTCAGAAAATTCAAGTCAGAACATGACATCCTACAAAAAATCGGCCCGATTATGTCGATTATATTATTTATGTCTGTATAAGAACAATATCCAATTATGGCTTGTATCGTTTCAAACGGCTCTGAATCGCAACATTGTCTATTGTAGATATTAATTTACCTACAAATAACCACCAAGTGCTTGGTGATACTTACAGAACTGTTGAAGAGTATAGTTATCGGCACGGATAGTGAGCTCTCGGCGGAAGAGTGGGGATCGCTTTGACCAATAAATCACTTCTGCGCAGGTGAAGGTCAGGGCTCAATATCCTTGCCGATGATTATAGGTTGCGTCAATGTCTGATAATAAAACGTATACCTGAACACATAACCGAAAAATTTGGTATATTTATAGACAGACCTAATAAAATGAATAATGGAGAACATACAGGAACGAATTTTATCCAGTGCGCAAACTTTGTCAACTTATAGTTAAATAAGTTTTATAGATACGTATATTTTTATTTTGTCGTGTTTTGGTACAAGAAAGAAAGGTTATTGATATCGAAAGATGTTTATTTTGTAACCGATTGTACGGTCACAGTCGTCATAGTAGGCACGGCGGCAACGCGAAACCGGTTTACTGACGCGACCGCTGCTCCAAGTGCGTAAGAATAGTTGGTATCCATATTTTGCTGATTTTAGAGCGGACAAAAGAATGAAAAATTTTTTTTACTGGTAATGCAGATATGTTCTGTTAATGATTCTGGACCACCAGTTTTTTGTGCACTGCTTAAAATTCATTCCTGTATAATTGTATTTGTATAAATTTAATTGACCCTGTCTATGTACCAAATATGAATAGTAAAATGTTAATGTTTGCATGCTGAATGGTAAAATGTGGCCGAGCTTTACTCTATGTTAAGACCTATGAAAGTATATCCATAGGCAGGTACATGCAAAATAAAATTCTATTTGTTGTGCAAAAAATCTGACATGGGCGAGCAGCTTTCACATGTGCTGAAGTCTACACTAATATAACAAAGAGGAAACATTTTTGCTTGTTGGTTTGCACCCTAAAGGCACCGAAACTACAGAACCAATTTGTAAAATTATTTCACTGTTAAGCTACACCCGAGTAACATAATAACATAGGCTGATATTTATCTCGGTACGGGCAGTAGTTCCCACGGGACGCAGGTGAAACCGGCTAACGAGGTAGGAATATAGATTTTTCCCTTGCTCTACTGTGAATTGATTGATTGTGTGTTTAGAAGCTTCATCTAGGATAGTTTTGGTTTAATTTTATCTTATTAGGTCTAGATCATCTTAGTTTTGTAGTTTGCTGTCCTAAAGAGTTTTAATTTCAGCTAATGTTAAACTAATGAACGTTTGACTCTGAATTTTGGTGGTCAAAACTATTCTTTTGGTTTTATATAGGTATTGGTTTTAAGTACCTATTGCAACTTTACCTTTACTTACAGGTTTCTACTGACTTGACTGCTTTAAAAAAGCGGAATTAAGTACCAAAATTTGAACTAAACCGCCATCAAGGAATAGACAATAAAAGTCAAAGTGGTTATTTTTTAATAAAAATTACATTTATTGGTATACATGGAAATAAATTACAAGTATATTACAATGGGCTAAGTAGACCATGTCTACCAGAAAGTGGAGGTAATCTAGATTGTCATGTGGTTTCCGTAGGATGGAACACCCTTCTAGACACGGCTATATTACCAAAGTGACATCACTGCGCACAAAATCACCTGCTGCTCATTGAAATCGCCAATATTTCTGAATTAATTTTAATTGCATTCTTCTTCGGTCGAATAACTCTCATATACTTACTCGATCTAACTTTCGAGACAATAATGTTCTGCGTCCCGTTTTCTTGCGCCTGCATCTTCAGTGTAGGTATTCTTATTACTTTCCGAACTATGGTCAAGTTAACGTTAACATTTTGAAATGTAACGTTTTTTGAAGTAACGGTTAGTGTATGGCCATGTTTGTTTTAATCGTGTTTTAGTAATGCAAGGAGACGTGCCAATACACTCATGATAAAGATGTAAAGCGTCAAGCAGGTTGTGAAATTCGTGAGCGCAGTGCTATCTCGAGTCGGCCGCGGAGAGTGACGGTGCTATATCGTACGGAAACCGCAGAACAAACACCCTCTATCTAACAGTTACCAAATGTCGAGTATAGACATCCAGAAAAAAACATATTTTTGTTAATATGAGACTTACAAATAGGATTAAAAGAATTGATGTATCGTGTTCCCCAATGCTAGCTTGCAGGAGCAAAAGCCTTTGAGGAAATTCCTTATCGAAGCTATACTGAATCATGTTGCAAGTAAACAAATGAAAACAGTTTATTTGTAATAAATTACTATATTTGCAGTGTTTTAACGTTCACTTACTTGAAACAAGACTCCAATCCCCAGACGTAGGCACAGTTTAACATGGCCCAGCCACCAAATCGGTCAAATAATTAAATATATTTGGTGAATTTTGGGCCATGTTCAAGACGCTTATCTGTTTTGTGCATTCTAGATGATTTTCAAAGGGAAGATCTTAAATCATTCAGCTGATATTTCCCATAGTCGCTTTACCCCAGGCTAAGAAAAGGTAATTTCTTCGGCGCTTTTCCGATTAATCTTCAGAAGGATTTTCCAGATTACCAGGGTGTATGAATCTTTAAATCATTGTCGCGGCAGACTAGCACACTTGAAATTTAAAGGATAGTTCTTACCTTTTCCTAGCCTCTGAATATTCAATGATGGCAAAATAAACGGCACGAACAAAGAAACAAAAGGAACAAAAATGAATAAGTATTTTCTGCAACTGTATGGTTACTATTGAAACTAGATATTTATTAAAATTGATAGGATTTAATGAAGCAAACCTCTAAAACCAAAGCAATGTTATAATAATATGAGGTTGCTACTATTCCAAAAATATTTATATGTATTATTAGTTATTTAAATTATTTTGGTCTTTAACTGCTATGTGGTCACAGACCATTTTTATATATTGATTCTCAGGGATCATAAATTTGTTTTATCAAATCAGAAAATAAAACGTTTAATAGAAAACCAAAATGGACAGACAGAAGGCAAAAAAATCAAAAGGAAAGATTAATTGATCTAAAAAATTTATTAATGAATGAGGCGACTATGTGCACATTGAAAACACTTGTTATATTACATAATTATACTTGTACACTATTTACAAAACCCACGATACACTTATTCCTTCCGCTCGCTGTAGGCGACATTTTAGCATCATCATCTTAATTTACACACTGTACATAAGTAGTTTGTACAAGTTTATTCTTAAACGTTACATTATATTTATACTAACAACACTAATTTAAAAACAATGGAAATATTGTTGATCATAATACTTATACGGATAATGGTATAAGAATTCTTTTAAATCTCTTAAGAGCTATTTCTTAACCTGATTATATAATCTACAATATAAATAATATAATTAATATATGTATTGAATTTTGTCTATAAGCTAATGACTGGTGCGCGACGCTCAGCCATGGCTAGAGTCCGGGCGACACCGCGATCAACTACGACTTACGCTAGGGCGCGACCGCCTCTACCTTATACACGAGTCTACCGGAGCGCGACAGCGACCCCGCACTATATAACATCGCTACATCGGGCCTCAGTATGTAGGACATTACATACATGTCATTAATACATAAACATGTCAAGACACATCCTTAGATACAACGATTCAACTTACAATACGTAAATTACAATTCCATACAACACTTGATTATTAAACTGGTAAAGTAAAAATACTCGTTACAAAATGCGCTTACAGCGTAGCAATAATAACGTTTCTAAATTAAGAAAATACAATCATTATTACTAGTTTTTCAACAAAATATTTAAAAAAAGTTACATACACCTACTTATATAAAAAATATTTTATCAACAGAGGAAATTTTAAACATATGTACATTTATCAAATGTTTTTTTATTCCCTGCAGTCGGAATCTCAAAATACAAAAATTATACCTAAAAATCTAAACGATTCATTATATAAATTAAAACAAATCACAGTAACAAGGTAATGGTCGACACAAAATTATAAAAAATGTGATGCTGATCGATACTCGTGTCACTCAGTAGATTTGTGCGTACGAGTTTGTACACGCCGCAAGTAAAGAGGTCAACACGATGCAAACTTTTTGTAAGACTAAAAAATAATGCCCGGACTTAGCTGTTTTATTTATTTGCAATGTGATTTGGCCTCATTCCTTCCGCTCCTGCACTAATATTGGTTACGATTCAAGCAAGACACAAAAGCGCCCCAGCGCCATAAAGTGAAACAAAGAAAAATAATAACTTTAGTTAGGAAGACGAATCACGGTGCAAACTTTTTGTAAGACTAAAAAATAATGCCCGGACTTAGCTGTCTTATTTATTTGCAAGGTGATTTGGCCTCATTCCTTCCGCTCCTGCACTAATATATATTCGTTTTGATTCAAGCAAGACACAAAAGCGCCCCAGCGCCATAAAGTGAAACAAAGAAAAATAATAACTTTTGTTAGGAAGACGAATCCTTATGTGATTTTGTAGATGGAGACTGTTCTTAAAAGTTTTTAAGAAGGGTTTTGGACAAAGTCTGAATATTCTTATAATTATAGCTTCACAGAGCAAACATTTTTGTTTCGAAATTAAATATTGTTCGCGAGCTCATATACTGGATTGATAAGATTACTAATTAAAATATTTTCTTTATTTTGAATCGTTGTAAAAATTCACAAGAATGGTGCCAAAATCTTAGTTTCTGTTGTTTGATTTATATGAGGCTGTAACTTAATAGAATTGAATAATCTTGTATAGCTTATGGTTGCTATGTATCGTTACGTATTTCTGTTTTCGTTACGCTTTTCAACTCTCACATTGCCTATAGTTCAAAACACTTGAAAAATCCGTCGAAAATACTAAAATGGGTATATTAAGCTCTACACGGGGGTTTTAGACCGTAAGTTTTAAATATAGACAATGTGGCTACACTGTGAAATTCTGTGGCCAACGGAAATGGGCAAGTCCGTTCCCTTATGCAATGTCAATAATGCCTGCTCAGAAATTGGCTTATTTATTAAGTTTATGAATATAATTAGTTTATTAATATATGTAGTCTTCATAATAGACAGTAGCATATCTGGTAGGCAACATCGACACTGTGGGTAATATCAGAATGATTTAAATTTGTAGGGGTGGGCAAACTGCGTTACACTAACATTATTTCTCTAGTCTACCAATAAATACGATTCCAAATTTTATAATTATTATACAACATACCTAAATACTAAGTTTTTCATAAATATTGAGACTTAATAAGTGCCTTGAACATTTCGAGAGCTCCACCCTGATTAATCCGGATTTGCCCGTAGAATTAAAAAGTTTATGAGACAAATACGCCATTGACGGTGTATCATTAAAATTGAGTTCAACCTGTGACGCTCTGACGTAGATTAAAAGTTAAGCCGTTCATGTATAACTATTAGCACACATACAACAGAGACCATTTATAAAAATATGACACTAATATGAGTAAATGAATCTGTATCGCGATTGTTTTCATGTTCCTAAGAGACTTAACTAAGTATGGAAGAAGTTTGTTACTTTAGTGAATACTTTACACAATTGTGGGCTCCGCCTCAGCGGTTCAGTTAGTAATGGATAATGGAAGCTGAGTTCAAAGCGTTTTGGGAACACCGAGGTAAACAATTTGGTTTGGAAAAATGTCCTGTGATTATTAATTGATTAATATTGGTCTTAAAATTATTATACTGTCAGCTACGTAAATTATATACATGTTAATGGAGAATTATAGAAGACAATCATTTCATAGGACCCACACTCATAAGACTGTATGAAAAAATCTCAGTATATCAAAATAAATTATTTTTGTTTTTAATATAATTCTGTTACTTCTTGTAGACTTAAGGAAAAAATAATTTCTGACCACGAAATAAGTTGCAACCACGTTATTTACAAATATAAATAATTTAAAAGTATGGTAACTTTGTTTTATATTATGGATAAAATTATTGATTATTTAGACACGAATAACTAAGCATTTTTATATTTGCTTATTATTGATATTTAGAATTTCCGTTTTGGAACGTACGTAAGCTACAATAAAGGTAAGTAATTAATATTTACATTTTGTTAACATTTACTCACAATATGTAAACGAAACCTCGTCCTTTAGACCGTGGAGGTTTTTAATTTTATTATGAAGTTATGTGATAATTTCATTGCACACAGACTGAATATCTACATTTTCGTAAAATAATCGTTTTATTTATATTTAAACGATATTCGGTAAATCCCGCATTTTAACATTTTTAAGATTGCAGCTTTTTAAAGTTGTGATGAATAATTTAAAACAAACAAATACTGACATGAATGTGGCCTGATTTTTTATTGCATAACACAATTTTGCACTCTTCGTTTTCCCTAGCCTATGTTTCTGAGAATAATTACAAGTCGGTCGCATTAAGTTTTCTGATTGCTATTATCATTTGTTTTACGGGCACCATTCAAATTCTACTGTAATTAAATGCAATAACTGATCGTGTTAGTAGATTCTTTAAATATGGGTTATGTCTCTTGACAGTCCAATTCTCATAATTGTATTAAAAATATAAAAGTATAAAAAATCAGAATGCTTCTCACATAGTAAACTCGTGCACACAATTTAGAACTTTAAAACTCCGGAGATGCACTTCATTTTGATGTTTTTCTTTGTATAAATAATAAAGCAAAACTAAGCACAGCCTACAACCTAATTCGGTTTTGTGATAGCACAAACATAATTTACTTCTATTTCCCAAACAAGAAAAAACTTGACTTTCCGCTGCACTTGACATTTGATTGATGTCAAGAACGAAAATTATTTATACATAGTTTCCAATAATTGATTTACGATTACCATGTACATTGAATTCGCAATTACTCATTTCAGATAGGTACTAAGCTAATTTAATATTACGAAAATGTGATTTTTAAACATTTAGTTTTATACTAAGCTCATTGATAGGCCGCGGCCAGTATGCTACCTCCGTGCGACCAATACTAAGTTTAGTCCTTGTACTAAGGCACTGTCCAGATCTATACCTTCTTAGGTATTCAATTTAGAAAAAAAAAGTACATTTCATCCATTAGGCCAAATTAATCATTTTAAGTTGCATCACAATAGTTAAATAAACTGAAAACCAGGATCAAAAACTTAGCCAAATAAACAATACATAACAAAAACTAAACCGTAAAAATCTTTTCTATCCATATTCAACATATCCTGCACAGGAAACTGAACTTTAAAAATAAATAGCTTCGGTCGATTTTGAATCGCAAATCTGGACATGACCTTAGAACACTATTTAATATTTTATTTACAATGGGGAAAGAAAATCAGATACTTATGAATAACGGACACGCACTTAAATCTAACACACCATTTCTACGGACAATCAATCTTTGACTATACGATGAGTATTGCCGAATATTGCACAAACAAATTAAACATATTGTGTTCACGTCACTAATAACTTATTACACGTTCAGCATATGCTACGTAATGACTCTGTGGCACCATCAGACTTGTACGAGCATTCAGCGAGTTTCTATTCCAATATTCTATTGCCGTCTGTCTGTTAATCTGTTCAAATTTGTCATTTTCAGTCTATGAGAAAGTTATAAATATCAGCTGATATTACCAACCGAAATATCCAGCATCACATAGCATACGCTAAACAGTTATTTATAATCAAATAAATATTCCAATCAGTTCATTGAATTTAACTTCAAAATGATACCTTAATTATAATTATTGATAATTGTCAAAATGATATGAATAGGTAATAAGCAATTTATGTTAAAAGGCCGTACGCAATGGACAACCACGCGGTCATGAAACCTCGAATATATTTACATCGTTTTACATTCTATTAGGAAAACAAAATACCAAGATGGAATGCAGCTCTGTGGTACATTGTGCATTTGCCAAGCATCGCTGTACAACAACGCGTACTCGGCAATGCGCCGTGCACAGCAGAACTAAACCCAATTAACTACGCACTATGCGCTTATAGACTTCTAATTAATTCCATACTTGATTTATCTAAGTTACTTGAATTGTAGTACATCTAATACCGTACACGCTAACACAAAATTCTAGTCTGTAACATATAGTATCCTATGTCTAGATGCGTGGTCATTCAATCACGGACAGCCTGCGCTAAATTATTACATTCCACTTTATTAGCTATCTCAATTAAGGTATTTTATAGACAATAATATACCCTACTCCTGTTTATACAGCGTCTAAGTTCGGATGGCAACAGCGCTGTACATGTATCCTTATGTAATGGCACACAGCTCTCAAGTAGTTCATCACAAATTCTGCTTATTTTACAGTCAGGTTATTTTATCTGAAAATCTTACTTGTACTTTATATTAGCTAAGTTTTGTGACAAGCTCTTTGTAAAATGAGCAGAACAGAGATGTGAATGTATGCAGTTGTATATGTCGAGTGTGAATGTTGGTGTTCCGTTGGTTGTTGCAGGAAACATGTCAAATATATCAGTATTAACCGTCAAATCCGTAGCGGACCCCAATTGGGGTCTGAACATCAATGTCACCGTAAGCTCGGTTTAGACCCCAATCGGGGTCTTGCGAATCAGTCATACACTTTCCTAATTATTTACGCTCATATTTATTTTCTTTCCAATCAAACCGCATTTGTGAGTACTAAATAAAATAACTAAATAAATTTAAATTATTTTTACGCATTCAAACCTTTCATATTTAGCATCCCGTTAGAAAATATACCTTTTTAAAATCCAATCGTAATTACCGGGAATTCCGATCGAACTCGCCATGTTTGTTTACATTAGTTGTTTTTTTAAATTTGAAGACGCATAGACAAGATGGCGACGGTGATAGAAGTTTTGCATCGAATGATCCGATTCGTTAAAATAAAGAATCGATTTAATAATTTTATATTATTTGATATTACAATATTACTAAATTGCACTTTTGTATACTTACCATAATCTGAAAAGTAAAATGACTTATATAATTTATTTTGAAAAAAAAAACTAGAAAATCAGTTCTAGAAAATACGTTGTAGCCGGAATAAAAAAAATCTTCGGTTTTTAGGGTTTCTGAAGACGGCAAATGAAGACTTATTTATTTCTTCGGGTGTTTTATGTGCAGAATGCCTGTAGACCTGCCAAACTTAATGGCGAATCGTTACTTCCAACTTTTTAACTGAGCGGCAAAGCTATTTGACGAGAGCTGTAGTTAGGTGTGGTTATCGCAAAATTTTATGACGATTTTATTGTTTGAAAGGGCAAATAGGTAGTCGGAAGTGCTACTCGCTGTTCATCGAAAGCTGGTCCAAAATGGAAAGATGGCCGCCGCCGATTTATTTTTAACCGACTTCCTAAAAAGCGGAGGTTCTCAATTAGAGCGTTTTTATTTGTATGTTTGTTACGCGATTACTCAGCCATTTATTTATCGATTTTGATGATTCTTTTTTTGTTTGATAGCGTATACTTCCGAGGTGGTCCCATTATCATCAGGTCAGGATCTGATGATGGAAACCTTGAGAAATCGAGGGCGACTTTCGAAAGTTGCAGAAATATATAGGGTGATATCTTATAACTCAGGTGTTTGCCTGGTAGCACTATTCAACAGTGAAGGTTTTGAGCTGACCCGATGATGGAGACCAGTGAAGGTCGAGGGAACTCGACAACCGAACTTCTCTCGTCTCCATCATCAGGTCAGCTCTAAACCTTTACTGTTTCATAGTGTTATCAGTCATACATCTGAGTGTCAAGATATAACCTTATCTATGCTTACAATTTTCGAGAGTTGCCCTCGATTTCTCCAGGTTTCCATCATCAGATCCTGGACCTAATAACAAATATGGGGAATATACCCTTTCGACCAAAAACAAACATCCAAATTGAGAACCTCCTCCTTTTTTGGGATTCGGTTAAAAATATTTGGTGACTTTAAAATTAATCAATTATTATTATTGTTTCTCATCATCAAATAAGTACATGACTTTGGTAGTTACAAATTGCATTATATTTCAGAACGCCAGTCTTACCCTCAGCCGAAACAAAAATCTTAGAATTGTTGAGAAATAATATAAGAATAAATTAAAATTCCGTAATAAGTAATAAAATTTAATTAAAGTTAAAAATTATTACGAATGACGCAACACCATAATAAATACATATAAAAATTTAATGCTAAAAACTTTCATAAAACTTAAATATCTTTTTTCTTAACAACGAAAACAAATTGAACCTATAATTTAAAATTAATAAATAAAATTGAAATAAGTTGCTATTTAAAAAAAATATATAAAATTGGTATTCGATTATTTATAATAAATATCCGATTTAGGTATCGAATGCACACCGCTGATTGAAAAGAAAAAAAAACTCTATTCCAAACTCTACTTCTTGGTGTGACTTTGATCTTGTAAATTGTTCATTTTTATTGTGTATTTTATGTGCTGATTTTTTAGTTATTGAACATAAATAAGTGCACGAAATGTATTGCAACGGATTGAAAATGTTATAAATATGACGTTTGTGTTGTGTTTGAGAAAGTGATGCGATTATTTATTGGTAAGTTTTCACCTTTGAAATGTCTTTCGATAGACTTAAAAACTCCGTAATTATTATCTTTTCCTGAATTAACTGACCTCATTTGACCTTCGCACGTTGTTGTCAAATAAGTGAGCTCTAAAGTTATAGTTAAAATACTTCTGATCAGGCATTACGGACTTAGAATTCATGTGTTGAAAGTTAGTACAAACTTTTGACTTCCATGTCGCGATTCAAAATATCCCGCCGAATCAACGGTAAAGTCATATGTCAAAACCTTGTCGAGCAGAGGGGTTAATGCCCGTTCGTATGCAGTAACTTTTGTAATCAATCTTTGGTTAAATTCAAACCATGATCTGATTGAATATTATTGTAATTATACGCCACCGCGCCGGTGGTGGTTCTTTTTTATCGGTGACTTTTTAATTACTTATATTATTAGGGTGAGGTCCTGCGTGAGCGGGAGACAAGTAATTCGATAAGAGTGAGTATAGAAGATTGAATGCGTTTGGCTAGTCACAGAAAATGCTAGCTAGCGTGTGTGGCAGTCTGCGAGTTATAGGCTGCGGCCTGAGTGCCGCTCGGGAAAGCTTGGTGTGTACCTACCGGAGCTTGGTGAAGCGTGTGCCACTGTGTTTCGCCTCGAGTGACACAGAACTCTAATATACATATAAATCGACTGTCGTCTTGTATAAATGCTATGCACACGGTAACATAGTATGTGATGAGTTAAGTGATTGTGAAGCGTTCAGAATTAAACATACGTAACTTATTTTCAAAAATTACACAATTAATTCATGAAAATTAATGAGATTCCATATGAGGCACAAAGTAAAACAGTAACTTTAACAAAAATATATATGCTATACTATAATAAAGATTTACTTGTGCACAGCATAATGCACAATTTATATAACCTTAGAATAACTTTAAGTTAATCATTGAGCTTTCCTTTTATACAAATAAATAATATATGTAATATAATAATAATAAACTACATCATGATAGAGATATTATTGTTTAAAAAATATACAGACAATATCAGTTTTAGTTTAACTATACAGGAGATTTTAACTTGTTCTATTGAAACACAGTTCTAGTCCTTGCCCTTAGTTTTTTTAGCCTTAGATCCCGCACTGTTATTGTTAGGCTGTTTGACTAACTTGTTACGCGACGAGTTAGGTTTGTCCTTAGAAGGGAGCGAGCGCGGAGCGGCGGCGGCGCGCGACTTGTATCACCTCACTTCACAGTGTTTATTGTTGTTGACGGGCAGCGCACGCTCCGCGCTCTCGGGCTCCTTCATCACATAGCCTTCCGAGCTGCGCGCGAGTTTTAACCGGATGGGCGTCACCTTGTCGGTTCGCACCTTGCGCATGGCGGACGACGCCTCGGAGTAGGAGGGCGGGTCGATGGCCAGCGGGTCTGGCGCCGACGGGTCGTACTCGAACGGGTCGATGGCCGGCTCCGCCACGGCGGGGGGCGCGGCGGGGGCGGCGCTCGTCGACGGCCCTGCCGCCGCGGCCTCGCCCAACTCCTCCTCCTTCGTGCGCTTTATTTTTATAATCAACTTTGTAGCACTGTCACTTTCACTGTTCACCACTTGAAGTTTTTCAGCTTTTTTGTCCTTTTTCTTTTTACGTTTCTCACTCTTTTCGCCCTTGGGCTTGGTCTTAGTTGTTTTCTCGTCTTCCTCAAAGTCCGCCATCACCATTCGACGGTACTTCATGCTTTCGCGTCGCAAGTCTTCCAAGCTCGGTTTGTTCGCAATGATTCGCTTCTTAGGCGGTCGGTAGATAGTGGTGCCGGCGGGCTCGTCGGCGGGCGGAGCCGCGGGTGCCGGCACCTGCTGCACCGTGTTGTTGCCTATCTTTATCTTCAGTTTAGGAGCGACCGGTGACGTCGCATTCGCCCTGTTCGGCTTAGTAGACGTGCGACCGCGGCGCTTGTGCGCCTGTTGTCCCGAAGTGCCAGCTATCGAGGACAATTTCACATCATCTGAGGGATCAACATCGACATTCATGCTCACTTCTAGATGTCGCAACTCTCTGGAGAGGCCGCTGGTAGTTTTGCGTTTAGTTTTCTTTTCTACGGGACTGTCAGTAATTTTGTAGTCCTCTCGAGTGGGTATGCTAGTCATAGAGGCGACGGCTTTAGGGATGGTGATGACGGCGCGGGTGAGCGGCGAGGGCACGGCGGGCGGCGGCACCGCGCCCACCGTGGCGGGGTGCGTGGGGTCGTCCATGTTCATGTCCTGCGTCCAGTACTGGCGCAGCAGCTCCTTCTTGCGCATGCGGCGCAGGTTGGTGGAGCCCGACATGGAGGAGGCGGCGGCGGCGGCCGGCGTCATGGTGCTGGTGCCGGGCTCGTGCGCAGGCGCGGGCGGCGGCGGCGCCACCGGCTGCGACGAGCTCGCCGAATAGTTCGCGTCCAAGAATGGCCCTTTGATCTTTACCTTCAGTTGGTTTCTCGAATCTGATAGTGATACTTTAGGTAGCTGGGGAACGTATGTCTGTTTCGGGGGCTCTGCAGGCTCCGCTGGCTGCTGCGATGGGGAACCTGTCTGTGGATTACTTGCCATTAGTGCGGTATGAAGTTGTTTCTCAACTTCTTCGTCTATCTCAGTTAAATGCTGTTCGGCGGTGCCGCTAGCAAACGCTAGCAAATGGTAATCGTTTTCTGCGGCGGGCGCAGGGTTCTCGAAAGGTTGATATGTGCGCATATCGACCGGGCCGGGCAAGACAGGTGCCACTTGCGAGAAGCCCGGGCCACGTTCCGCGCACGCGGGGGACGAGTTCGTGTCCGCGGGTTCAGGCGAGGGAGGTTTGATGTCTTTAGTGTCGGACGGCGGAGCGCGTTTGCTTGGAGGAGGAGTGAGGACGCGAGGAGATTGAGACGCATCTTTGTATGAATGTTCAGACTTCCTATCATCTCGAATATCGATAGATTTTCGCTTGTCGCGAAGAGCTTTTAAGTCGACACCATCATTCGCGATTTCTTCATCAAAGTCATAAACTGTGCCGACAAGCTTGCTTTGTATGGAATTACCCATGTAGTCGACGGAGAACCCTTGGCCGCGGCTCTTGGACCGTCCGCGACCTCTTTGGCTTCTGTTGCTGCGATTGCTCAGTCGCTTGGTTCCTTTAGGAGCATCACTTTGCTTAGGCGAGATACCGGGGCTCTTGCCCGGTGACTTGCCAGGGAACTTGGTTGTCGGTTTGCTCAGTTTTGGTGGAGATTTAGATTCCTGCGGATGTAAGCTGGTCATAGTTTCATTACTATCGTTTGACATCTTCGTTGGCGCTCTATTACTATTGGTTTCATAGGAATCGACGCTCACGCTCGGGCTGGACACAACGTGAATGAATTTATCGCTGCCGGTCACGTCAATTTCATCTCGAGGCGAATCGGGAGGTTTCGGCGTAGGGGGAGCGATCATTGCTGTAGTGAGCGCCATGTTCTGTGATGAAGATGTGAACGCAGCGCTGTAGAAGGTAGACTTGAGCGGGGGCGGGGCTGCCGAGTAGGGCATGGTGCCATAGAGGCCGGGCCCGGGCGACGGCAGCGGCAGCGGCGGCCCGCCCGCGAACAGAGGCAACGAGCTCAGGAACGGCGAAGCTTCGGGCGGGTACGTCGTGTACTGGTTCAGCGGCATCGACGGTTCCACGGGACGCGAATATGCCGGGATAGGTGGATACGTATCTATTGCAGGCATCACATTACCTGGACGTAGATCACTTGAATTCAAACGGGATTTTCGTGCATTCTTATGAGAGCTCACGGACGCTTCAGAGTTAGTGCTAGATGCAGACGATCTTCGCGTAGTTATCTTACTCTCGCGCCATTTTTCTTGGCTTACGTACTGCGGTGAAGATATCGTGGCACAATCTGAATGTATCATTTCATTGTTGTCATAGTTTTGGTTGTCATGTACTAGTTCTACGTCATTGCTGTGTACAGAATGGTCGACCACGGACAAAGATTGGGAATCGTCACTTTGCTTAGATATTGAAATAGCGTCTCCGACTTCAGATACGGACTGGACATCAGATTGCACAGTTATGGGTTCTTTGACATCATCGGCGTATGTGCTTGAGTGATCGTATTTCCTGTCATTGGCAGACTGACTCTGTGTGTCCAGCTGTGACACAGATACCGGCACGTTCGACCACTTCTCGTTGCTCGTCATGGCGATGGGCTGGAACTCTTTAGCATCCATCGCAGTATCTCCTGAAGGCAAATCTCTATCTATTGAGGACCCTCTTCGCGGTACATGGTTGGTGGTCTGTCGCGATTCTTTTGGAGGCGATCGCTCGACTGGTCTTTCAGTAGGAGTGTGCTTCTTTGGAGGCGAACTATTATTATCTTCAGCCTTAACCAAGTTACAAGCAGCAGTGACATCATTGTCTTTATGATCACTGTCATCAGGCACAAGTATCGGTTCCTCTTGATCAGGGTTCTCGGGCGGCACCTTCTTAGTGCTCAGCCTTATCCGAAGCCTGTCTACTAGGTTAAGAGTTTCCTGCACACCTTGCTTAGAATCCTCTTTGAAGAAGAATTCTGGGTACGTCGCAAAAGGTTTAATGATATCATCGTGGTTAAATCCATCGTCAACAGCCATCATTTCGAAGTCGAGGAACTCATTGTCTTTTGACTGAGGCGAGAATATGGATCTGTTTGGATATGGGTTTACGGCCGATGGTATTTTAGCACTCTTGGAAATTTCTACTCCTTGAACGTGACTAGCATCCTGCGTTATAAACTTCTTTTCTGCAGAACGCTTCCTCATATTCCTAGCCACGTTCTCAACCTCCATGTGTTCAATACTCATTGTTCTCGCGTCCATCGGCGTCTTCGGTGATTTAATCATGGTATTTTCATTGAGGTTAGCTTGTATCTTAGCCATCATTTTAACACTGCTCTTATCGGCGTAATCAGAATCCATGGATTTGTCATCTATGTATTTCTCATTGCCACCCGGCTTTTCTACTTGCGGCGGAATAGCATTTGGACTGGGCGCTTTTGGCAACCAATGCTTGTCATTGTCATGGTAATCTGTGTTGATGTGGATAGGACTCTTCTTGTCAATAATTTCCATTGGCGGTATCTCTATTTCAATCCTTGGTTGCGTTGTCTTCTTTTTAGTGGGCGACACAGCCGGTTTGTCGGACCCAGCGACACTATGTGCCACGCTCATACGCCTATCTTTCTTGGCCGGCTCTCGAGTCTCATTAGAAATAGAGCGGTCTTTAGGCGCTGTGTCCTTAACACTCATTCGCCTGTTCATCAATGACTTATGTTTGGGCTCAGCACTCTTCTTCGGACTGACTTTCTGTAATGGCGGTACTTCAATTTCAATAGTCTTGTTGACCTTCTCCCTGTCGTCATTAGACTCGCTTCGCCTCTTTAGCTTGTTAGTTTTAGACTTAGCATAATTCTTGGGTGTCTCAACCACTGGCTCCTCTTTAATCTCCTCCTTGAGTTCCACTTTGACCTCTTCCTTCACCTCCGTGTCCTCTTTCCGTTCCGCAGATGGAAGTTCACTGGACTGGCTGCCCTCTTTGGGTGTTTTATTGGGTGTAGCGGTAAGGGCTTCGTCTTTAGATGGTTTTCTAGGTCGGGCATCAGACTTATTAGGCATATTTCCGCCTGAAGTAGTGCTTCTGGTCCGAGCACGTGTGGCAGCGCGCGCATCACTGGGTCGGCTAGGTTCCTCTCCTTCAGGAGTCGGTGATGGTACCCTACACTCGGACCGCCGTTCGGAAGTTTTAAGCTTCTTATCTGGCGGCGCCTTGCGTGGGGAGGCATCAGTGGACTCGCTCTTGCCTTTTCTCCTTCGTCGAGGCCTTTTGGGGTAGGGGCTTCCTGAGCGGGATCGGTCGGACACTTTAGAGCTGTCAGAATCACTCGAGGCACTAGTGGAAGACAATGGTTTTGACACCCTGTCGAGAAAGGGCAAGTCCACTGTAGGTCTAGAGCCAGGAGGTGAGAACATTGACGGCTGGCGTGTCGTGGCCGGTTTGATCGCGCGTGCCTTAGCGGTGGGCTTGATCATTGATTTTTCAGGTTCTTCCTCAGAACTGGATGAAGATGAATAGCTGCTGCTGCTTGAGTTTGAAGACGAACTAGAGCTTTCCTTCTGAGCGGGTTTCGAAGTTTTGGCCTCTTCCTTCTCTTTCTTAGGCGATAATTTTGGCTCAGATTTATCTGCATCTTTCTTTTTCTCTGTTTCGTTGTCGGGTACTGGTGCCTTCGTACCCAGTCCACTCTTGATATGAGCGGCTGCTTTCTTCGCTGCCTGTCTTTGAGGTACATAAGCAATGGGTTCCTTCTCTGTCTCCTTACATTTCTTTTTGTTAACTTTTGAAGAATGAGCGTCTTTTATTTCTTTGCCTTTACCAGTTGATTTAGCCTTTTCACTTGGTTTTGCCACTGGTTTCGGTTTGGTGTCATCACCGCTTGTTGATTGTTTTATTTCTCGTTGTTCAGGAACTGTTTCATCCTTTTTGACAACAGTGGTCGAGCGCATGTTTTCGGAAGCTTTCTTAGCTGCCTGCCGCTGTGGAACAATGAGATCTGTCGGGTGATCCTTCTGTTTGGAGAATTTGATGTTCTCTTTATTTTTAGCTTCATCATCCGATTCTGTTTTAATCTTTTGCGGTAATGGCATCTTTTTGTCTTTGTTAGAAGGCTTTCTGCCTCTCTTCCTCGGACCAGGCTTGTCCTCTTCCGGACTTGTAGTTGCTTTCTTCTCGGGTTGAGTTGGAATAAATTCTTTCATAGCAGCCTTAGTCCTTGGCAGAGATTGTTGAGAATCATTACCACTTGGTGATTTTTCCACCTTGACTTTGTCCGGTTTTTCTTTTTCAGTTTTAACCTTATCTGACTTGACTTTATCGGCTTTGTCGGACTTGTTGTCCTCGCTGCTGTCTGAGTATATGTCGATAGGGAACTTGCTGTTTCTCATAGTAGGTCTTATCGGCATTAGGTCATCGCTGTCTGTTCCGGATTGACCCATCTTCCCAGCCGTCATTTCTTTCTCCATTTGCTGTAGCGTTTTACTGCGAGATCGATCTTTCTTCAATCTGGAATTCAAAGATTCATCGTCACTGCTGCTCTCAATTAGTGGTTTAGACTGTGGTACCTTCTTCTTCTTCCTTTCAGTCTTCTTAGGAGATCTCTTGCCTTTGCCCTTAGGAGATACCTTTTTCTTTGGTGATGTTCCAGCTCTCCTTCCTTCGTCATCTGTACTAGAACCAACTTTGGTTCGGAACCTACTGGATCGCGCCATCTCCGGCGCACTCTCCTCGCTGGACAGTCCACTATACATACTGCCACTACGTCGCGATCCATTTACGTAATGTTTCTTGTACGGATTTGATGACTTCGAACCTTTGACTAACCCATTGCGATCTTTCTTTTTCTCGTCGCCTGATTCTGGTGGCGCGATGCGGGCTAGCAACTCTTCGAAATCATTCTTATGATCAGGTGCATTGTCGTGAGAGTATAGTTTGTCATATATTGAAGGTCCGTGATTAGCCTCAATGATGGCTGACAGCTCTTGCTGGGGGATGTCGCCAGCTGCAGATAGCACAGCCACTTGTTTGTGAAACGTTTGTTCCCTCATACGGAAGAATGAGCGAGAGAGCTTTTCCCTTCTGCTCACCATGTAGCAGAGATTCCGTACCCGCTCCAGGTCCTGCCTCAGCTGCACGAACATCTTGAGCTTGTCGATGTCAGCCTGCTCCTGCCTGTGAGTCAGCACCTCGGTGTCGTCCGACTTGGGTGGCAACAAGGGACGATTGTGCCCTGCTCGCCTCTTTAGCTTCCAATAGTTGTAAATGTAATTAATAGCGTCCTGATCAACGTCAAGGAGATGTGTACTTATATCCTTGACACTTACGTGTTTATCGAATTCCCTCTCAATCTCATGCAAGCGAGCGGCTCGAGCTTGCGTCTTCTCCTCCGACGTCATATCTTTCCTACGCTTTCGTTTTACCTCATCCTCCTCCTCGCCTGAACCCGGACACTTTTCTTTCTTAGAATTAACACTATGCTTTTGGCAATAGGAACGTAATTTAACACCGTCGTCGGCGTTTTCGTCTTCGATAATTGCCCGCATTTCAAGCCCGTGCTTGAATGCGCAGGTTACGTGGTAAGCAGTTTTACACGTCTTTACCGAACACTGAATGCAAGCGCCCTTGCGATTACGACACAATACACAAACGAGGGACCATCGGGAGGGTGGAATGGAAGATATTTTGGTGATCGGTTCCATAATCTCCGCGCAGCCGATGGAGACCTCGGGGATCCATAGCACACAGCTGACGTGCGCCCACTTGTGCCCGGAGGGCGTGCACTTCATGGCGCCGCCGTGGTTGGGGCACAGCACGCAGCTGGGCCGCACGCCGTCGCCGCACGGCCTGCACAGCCACTGACCTGAAAACATTGAGTCACTATTAGATACCCTCTTCTTTACTACATTAAACGATAAAATTACATGAGAAGCTAATAAGTTACTATCGAAATAACATAAAAACTAGAAGAATTAAAATAATAATTAGCAATTTACTACATGTAAATATTTCCTTTTCAATCAAGAACGCTCGCATTAGAAAAATAGCAGCTCGTCGCATCGATAACTTAAACATCAGCAAATTGCAACTTTTGTTGAAAACTTATTGACAAAGCTCTGCACATAGCTGTGGTGATGAGTTAGATTAATTTATTTCGAGAATACTAATTAAACACAAAATAACAACAATAAATTATACATATTTTAGGATACTGTCTTAAAAACTGGTTATGGTTGATAAAAGATAAAAAGTAATTATTCAAAGTAGGCTGAAAATCAGCACTTTTAAAGGTCAAAAGATGGCCCCAAACGCCCGCCCTTCACCACTTCCTATGTGTTTTTGCTGGGAAGAAGAAGTCGTCAAACAAACGTCCCCAGCAACACAATTCTGTCTGTATGGTTTGTAGAACCGTATACAAAATATTAAAAACATACAAAATTATTTATATACATTTTGCAATAAAGAAAAAAAATATATTTTATCATGTTGGCTAGTATACACCTTACCATACATATTACTCAAGCAGCTACAAAAAAATGTGTAAAAAAATAAAGAGAGAACAAAAAAATATACAAATAATTTTGTTGATTACAGAATTAATGAGCTTTCTGTCATTAATTTGGAAATGGCTATTAGGGCTCACTTTCTTTTCTAATACGACGATACCAATGTACCTAAATAATGTTCAGTCATTAAAAAGTACATAAAATCCACTTACCGTCCGGGATAACGGTGATGCCGTAACAGGCCTGATGCACGCAAATATTGCAAGAATCGCAGAACACCATTTCATTGCCATCCTCCGAGTCGGGGGACCGACAAACGTCACAGATGACATTCTCATCGTACTCGATACCGAGGCCCTCCTCAGACTTCACAATTGCCTGGATTTTATCCCAGCTACGAATCTATAAATACAACGTATTTTATGTTTATTTTGTTTTTTATTTTTGATTTGTTTTTGGTCGTAAGAACGTGGGTTACGTTTGAAGTTGTTGGTTTAATTTACGGTTTATATTTTTATTCGAATTACTGAAACGTTTTTTTTTTATCACTTTTTACTTAAAGTCTTAAAACTGTTTTCTTTTAATTAAAAAATCATGGAGTGCAATTGCCTATTTCGACAATAACTTTCAACAGCTGAGATGACGATCAATGAACTTCATCCTTCGGCAAGCAAACCCCGAGAAAGCTTAATCGTCACTAAGCAAAAGTCGCGACTTCGCCGCAAGTCCACATATGCAGAAACTACGCGAAATCTTTATTTGCAATGCAAGAGTAGGGAGATCACGTTTTAATGAATAAAAGCTAGTCTTGTATTCACCCCATAAAAAATTTAAAACCGGGTGGTGACAAAAACAGTCTACACTTGGGAATTGGACAAATGTATCTTTAGTTCTCCGGCCTTATTGTGAAAAATAAACGCTTCATTGATTGAAAATAAAAGCGTAAGCAAGTCACTCTAGTTCAATACTGTCGTTACCATCTGATGCTTATTTTTAAATTGCTTGCATCTGAACTTTCATCTAAGTTGCCATTCAATATTATTAAAAAAAAAATGTTAGCTTATTACATTTTCTAGAAATAGCACCTTTTCCGTCTATTTGCAATCAAAAGTTATTTCCTAGAAATATTAAAAACTCAAAGCTAATAGAAGTCTATGTTTTCATTGCCAGCTGTGAATGCAGCAAGCATAAAAATCTCTAATAGTATTGGAATTGAGTTACTTGGGCAGGATGAAATTCGTAGAGCTTTCCTGATATTTGTTACGTCACTCGTCATGAATATATGATAGGTAGCCCACGCTATGACTTTGACATTTCGTTCTCATCGATCGACAATCTGATTGACGGAAAATACGTTGCAATTACTGAAAATATTTCAATTTTTCAAATGTTCTTACTGCCATTTGTATCGAGTTTGACACGAACATAAGGCAAGACGTTAAGGGCAATATAATTATCATTGAGTTAGAAAGGCTTTTACTTGTCTAACGTCTAAATTATATATCAAGTGCAACGTCAAGTCAAAGGTCTTATGAAGAAAAGCCCGTTGGGAACTCCAAGGATACTTATAATGAAGGCTACAAACATTCCAGGGGCCAATTTAATTGACCTTTACATGTCGTATATCTTTTTTTATGGTTGGCCACGTATACCCAGCAGGTAAAGAACGGCATTCCCTACTTGAAGAAAGTCTATGTTTTTCGATAAATGCAACATGGGAGTCTTCTAGTCAAGATTGAATGAATAGGTTACTTCTAGGCGAGTGGGTCATCTTCGACCACATCGACGCTAAACATCAGGTGAGATAAACGCGTGTCTATCTTCAATAACAATTAGAAATGATATTGTTAAAGGTCGTTTGAAGATAACTTGTTTAAATACTTATATAGAGTAGAGTACAAACAGTAAAAGGTATAACGAATTAGTAGTACAGATTAAGTGATAAAAAAAATAAAGCAACCAGACATTTTTAATGTAAGGTCTTTCTATTTTATCGTAAGATGAACTACGTGCCCCATCCGATTTTTTACGTATATGTGATCAGTGATCACAGATCTGTCCATTTCGAGGAATTCTGTACTTCATATGTGTACACAGAAGGGGTATGCGTTAAACAACAAAGGAAGCAACCAAGTGTATGTATGGCGCATGTGGTTAGACCACGCGGCGGTTGTCGAAGTACTGAACAAGTAACTATGTGGCGATGGAAGCCAACTTAATTAGGTACAAGATCTACTGTTTACTGGATGTGCTCCTTGTGTGATCTCAGCATGGCTAATGTAAGGGGGTAAGGACACGAAAGATCCATTGGTTGATCATCTCTGCTCTGCATGCAGGGCTCCTAATTTTTTAAATTAGTGTCCAAAATTTATAAACTTTAAAAAACGTCTGTCTTGAGTAAAAACTTCAAATGAACACATAATCGAAGTCCTGGACAAAAAAAGGTGGAAACTCTTATTTCTATGAATTAAAAACTTCTGTTATAGTAAGTCATCTGTGTCATTCAAGTTGATTTTAAGCTTGCTTATTTTATGCGACGGGTAAAGTTGAGCTTATTCACCATTGCTCTTTATTGTACGAACAACCGAATGAAAGCATTTCACATTGAAATCTTAATCTGTCTTTGCGGATCTTTTTTCTGACAAAAAATCATTCCGGTCAGACCAGAACTCATTTTTTTGTATTTAAATAAAGTAACGGTAACTGCGACAAACTTTACAAAGTAAGCAAGGTACCGTCCATTGAACAAAACAAAAACATGAATATTGAAAACACAACGATTGAATATTTTCTGAAGTGGAAATACCTCAGAAAACTGTATAGAACAAATAGCGAGTACGAATTCCAGTAAAAGACATTTGTAGACAAAACAATTCTTTATAATTACGATTAAAATCTCTATTATTAGCAAACAAAGCTACGAAAGTGTTATTTACTCTCGCAACAAGTATAGATGCATATTTTTCTCGTCGAGACGAAAATATTAGCTATTGATGCCAGCGATGGCCCGTCAATACTTTCGAAGGCTACTTAAAGTTGGCGTCGTCTCTTTTTACGGCAAGCGTGCATCTCTGAAAATGCTCAGAACAATGCATTTTGTCTTTGAAAATTCAAACATCTTTTCCATTAGACCTACTTAGTTTGTGGGTCTTCTTACATTGTCTTTTAGACAATTATAACTTAATGTTACAAGCTTTTTATCGTCCCACTGCTGGGCACAGGCCTCCTCTCACACGGAGAAGAATTGAGCATTAATCACCACGCTTGCTCAATGCGGGTTGGTGAGACAATTATAACTACTAAAGTATAAATGTTTTAAAAGACATTTTCTTTCTCATGAAATCTCATTATTTTTACCACACAAACTTAGGTCCAAGTTCACGGACAACTTAAACGCCAGTTTTCATAAAACAACCGGTTTCTACGAATTTTCACGTTCAAGTTTCAAAGTAAACAGTTTTTAAAAAATGGACGTTTATACTGTTTGTGAACTTGCGCCTTAAAGGTGAAATAGTACCACAATGGTAAGGTCATTATATAAAGGAATAAAGAGTATTTTGAGAGGAAGCATGTAACATGTCCTTGTTCAAAAAGAAGTCCTAGTACGAGTTAAACAGGTTAAAACCAAAACTGAATAACACAGCTACCGATTCAAAAATACATATTCGCGAATCTGAACATTGCGGGATTCTTATGTAGAATCCCTTTCAAAAGTACCGGTACGGAAAGCCCCCTTTCGTCAATTGTTCGTTTACACACGTGGTTTATAATAACAAATATCTGGTTGTTCGGGTCACAGGTCACACGAGGGAATCGCGACACAATGGTGACAGACCTTCACCTTGCACCGCGAGCTCAGACCTACGCTGACATTCACGTACGAGTATGCAGTACGCTCGGGTACACTTGCATACGATCCAACGGTGCTACATTTTAAAGTAGAAATGTAGACTTCTTTGCACTGAGCTCTGGTATCGATAATCAATATGCTTAGCGATATACTTTCAAAGGTAACAGATTGAACCAGCGACAAGCAAATTCCTTGTATTTGACATAACGTTGATTTTGCAACAGTTTGATCGAAGCGTGAGACACGATTTCTTCCACCTTTGTTCTGTCTCTTTATTTAAAGTACATAAATGGCAAGTTATTAGATAATCAAATCAAACAAAATAACCAAACGATAAAGATTAAATAAAGGTAAGCAATTACAACTAACAAATCCACTTTTCTAGTTAGAATACCGCCGTTATTATTTTTAATGAAGTTCCATGTTTGTAAGAAATATTGCCAAGCTTCAAAGCTTTCTGCCGTGAGCCGTAATTATTTAGCTCAACACTGAAATAGTTTACGAAAACACTAACTAAAATTCTGAAAAAATGCATGTCCAAAAAGTATATTGTTTCAAAGACCTTTGTTAACGTCGAAATGGACCATGCATATAGGAAAATTGGTCAACTGTCACTGTATGTTATAAAAATCTGCGTTGAAAAGTTATTTTCTTTCTAGCAATTATCAATCAAACCCGGAAAAGCTTCCATACACGATGCCTATCGGAGCGTTGACGCTAAATGACAGACTACTGTTAGTGCATTTATTTGGCGTAGGATTTCGACAACCGGTAGTTTCAGCGGAGTATAGAATTCATACGCGCTCTCTAAATTCTAAAAAAAAAACGAAAACTTTTACTGATGGCGATTATAGATATATTAAACTATATGTTAATCTTGTATATCACCAGGCAGTATAAAACAAAGTCGCTTTCTCTGTCCCTATATCCTTATGTATTATGCTTAAATCTTTAAAATTACGCAACGGATTTAGATGCGGTTTATTTAATACCTCTACATAGAGTGATTGAAGAGGAAGGTTTATATTATGTAGAATAACATCCATTACATAGTGGAGAAATACTGTTATTTTTGAGGTTTATTGCACCCGTGGGAAGACGGGGCGGTTCATTAGTTAAACTATAGTTTAAACTTAAACTAGAGTATCTTAAACTCGGCTTTAACATAATACATCATGACACGCATGATCACCTGTGAAATTACCTGCTAGTGCAGGTAATTTTACCTGCTACTGCAGGTAATTTCACACATTTTGTTTACAGTAAAGAGTGTTAGTGAATCCTACAAATTAGAGACCTTTCAAACAAGCCCTTCAGAGCTCATGTCACCGTGGAGTACTTCCTCGAAATCGAGAACTAACTGGAACTGCACGAGAGTAGTAATGCAGTTTACCAGTGAGGATAACTAGTGATGTAAAATGAAAAAAAAACGATTTGTATTTTTTCACTTTATTGAAAAAAAACATGAAAAAAAACTTTGCATCGTTCAAAATTTCCCTTGTGTTGAGTTAATATCAATGAATGTTGCCAATATTTTTATGAAATTTTAGTACTGTTTTATCAGAAAAGTACAGTAGATTCAAGAATAAACCTACTCTATTATGTAATCTTAAGTATTAATCTTTAACGGTAAATGCCCTAACAATTTTAGAGTTATTATACTCTTGAAAAAAACAAGGCCCAGAAAAAAAACTGTTTTTTATCAGGTTTTTTTTTTCAAGGTTTTTTTCACATTAGAAAAAACACGGTTTTTTTGCAACACTAAGGATAACTAAATTGACGTTTATTAAGACCTGCATGTATATCGACAATCTGCGTAATTTTCATCGACATATCTGTTACTTCAGATAATGGAATTTATATGGCTGACGGGTCCCGGCACAAATCACTTATGTCAGGTGCATTTATCAAGCTCGCCTGTGTTAGTGGAAGCGCGCCTAGTGATGGGTTTGGACCTAATAAATGACAGGGAATATGAAGCTCGGCCTAGTAACCTATAGGCCCGGGATGTCCTTGGCTTGTAAGGCAAAACCTACTGACACTGATTCAAAACTCGGCGCTATTAATAGACACAGAATTCTGAGAAAATTCGTCGAGAACAATGTCTTTTCAAAAACAATAGATATTTATTATCCCGTTTTCAGAAGTTTACTTTTGTTTATTTATCGTTAGCTTACTTAATAAACTATTTTTTTTATCATCCGTAATTTTATTCAATTTTAGAAGGAACAAAGACTATTGAATAAAGTAATCTATAATGAATACGTATAATAATTTAAGTATAATAAATTTTAATAATTTAAGTAAAGTATATAATAGTATATAAAGTATGTAATAAAATGTATATAGTAATTGTATATAGTATGTATAAAGTATGTATATAAAGTATGTAATAGTATATAAAGTATATAATTTTAATAATAATAATTTAAGTAAAGTAATAATAAAGCTTTATATATCTGCACAACAAGGCAACTAATTATCCATATGCGAGAAGTATCAGTAGCTAGTTTGTATAATATTTAAAATTCTTCGTCCCTTCCCGGAAAAAAGCATTTCCTTCTAAACACAAGTAACTGGGCCAAACATCGGTTGGCTCCGCCCCTTGAACGCACCCCCTAATCCTAAGCGTCTCTTTTCGGGCCTACCCCGCGTCAATCTTTTACGGCGACACACCCAGTCCCGAACCCCGCGGAACCAACCAACCAATTCAGTTGTCACCGATTTCAGAAAATGTGGAAATTTAAATAGAATCACATAAAAGCCAGATAAATCAATATATACCTATTTCTATACCATATCAGTTCCCAATACTAAGTATTGAATGCTCGAATGTTACACATCCGTGTGTTCTATTTTTTTTTTAATGCTTGAGACTCGGTTCCCGGAACAATATATATTCTAACCTATTTGGTATCATTAAATTGAATTGAATTCCATTTTCCGATCTCATAAGAGTCTTTTGTAATTTGCTGAGTAGCATTATACAAATACAAGCATAATATAAATGATCTAGGTATTAGTTCCGCAACAAAATATAGTACTCGAGAATCTTTCCAACCCTTCACAGAACGATACGGTCGAGTTCTATTCATAAATACGTTGGCATTGTCAAGGATTTAAAATATGTATTGTGAGAACATAAGATGTAGGAACAGCAGCCTTATGTCTTACACATTTTGTATGAAAAATCTGCGATTTCTGAAGCTCACAACTTAGTTCAGTCTCATGAGTTTAGAAGTATACAATAGTATACCTGCCATGGTAAGTTTGGTTTGTTCGACATTTTGTTTAAAAAAGAAAGTTAGATCGTAAACTGCCCAAAACAGAACAGCCTTTATATATGACATACTAGTGGCCCGCGGTACGTGCTTCGCTACGTACCCATCCACTATTTTGTAACAAAAAATGCCATAAATGAAGAACCGCTCGACCGATTATGTCTGAACTTCACCAACATACCAACTACTAAATAGCCCGAACAAAGCCTAAACATTTGGTATGGATAGATGAGGCCGTTCTATTACAACGAAAAGTGGAATTAATTTTTATCTATATAGATGTACAATATTCTAAGGTCCACAAAGGTTTCTGTGTATATGGCAGTTGTGTTGCCTTGTATACTCTACTCAGCGGAAACATGGACACCGTACCGACGCCACATCAAGCAACTAGACCGCTTCCACCTCAAATGTCTGCGCAAAATATTAAATATCCGTTGGTTTGATCATGTGCGTAACACAGAAGTGTTGAGGAAAGCCAATGTAGGTGGCATTGAAGTATACCTCATGAGGAGACAGCTTCGTTGGTGCGGGCATGTACTGCGCATGCCGGATACTAGAGTGGCCAAGCGCATCCTCTACTCCGAGTTGCAGGAGGGCAAGCGGAAACGTGGCGGACAGCTGCTGCGATACAAGGATGTGCTGAAGCGTCACATGAAAAGCTGTTCCATTGACCCGTCTCAGTGGGAGAATCTGGCATCCAACCGCAGAGACTGGAGAAGCCGCGTTAAAGCCAAAGTCTTTGACTTTGAAGCACGCCGACTTTCTGAGTTGGATGCCAAACGAGATGAGTTGAAAGCTCGACCACCTGTAGCTATCAACTACAACTTTGTGGCTGGTACCCTGACATGTCCGCAGTGTGCGCGGACTTTCACGCACAAAATTGGATACTCCAGCCACATGAGAGCACACGCACGCCATTAGGGTCGAAGTGGTCGCCGTTGCCGAAATCGGCGTGGAAGATTATTATTATTCTAAGGTTTAACGGCGTTCATATAGACCTGAAAATGCAAACTAACTAACTCGACCGTGCCTATATTTAAATATTATCGAGCTGTAAGGATCTCTGAGCTAAACGCATACTCGCGCGCCTTTGTGAATGAAGTTTTCCCAACAACAATGTATAACCCTGTGTCACGCGCTCGGGATAAACATTCTTAAAAATACTCCACAAAGAGACAAAGGTCTTGTATCAGCTTACAGCTACGTAAAAGGATAGAAGCTGCCTTGATTTTAATTCTGCAATAGTTTTTTTTTACGTCCTCTTCTATCACATTTTAGTTAAAAAAAGAGAATAGTGAAAAAAGTTCTGAGTCCGGTAAACTACCAGGATTTGAGAGCGAAATAGTATTTAAATCTTGAGAAAGGATACCGTCGTTCCAGGTCTAGTTATTTCTATGTGTGGTCTAAATGCATCCTAAGGTTTTGTAAGTTCACGTTAGAGCTTTGTCAAAGGCAAGCAGTGAATATTCAATAGATTTCACAGTAACGTTAGGCAAAGGCAGGCTTGTGATATGTTGTCCGGAACTATTAATACACCAAATATTGAGGACGACAACAGCCATATACTCAGACAAAGGCAAGATGGCTCTTCAAGCAAGCCATGCGTGACGTTGCTTTTGAGTCCATAAGCGAAGCTATCAGGGACATTCGATTTGTCGATGCAATAGGCTAGTATTAATTTACAATATTGCGAAACCACTGCTTTGATGTAACGGTACCGTATTCCTAGAACGTGTGGTACAGACAGCCGAAACGTGTACAATTTACCCTTATATACAACTAGATTAAGCCCGTGGTTTCATCCGCATCCCCAGGGATTTACTTCTCGTAAACATATTGAAAAGAGCCTTTATGTTATTTTGTTATGTTGGCTATATTACTGCGAAGTTTCATCAGAACTCAAGAAAAACAATCATACACATACACTTTCATAAATCTTATCAAAGTTCCGCATTTAAAATAAGTATTAGTCGGATGCTGCTATCAACTGATCACGTAGTCATTGATGCGGTAAATCCATGTACTGAGAATAGATATGTGAGAACCTAACAATATCAAATCCCAGGTTCAATATGTAACGAGGAAATCGAGATGACTTTATTGCATGCAAATATAGAATGAAAGCCGTAACGATCCGTCACCGTACGTGGAAAACGTAGGTACTGGAAAACATATATGAAGGTATTTGTTAAAGCCTTAAGCCCACACAGGAAATCAGTTTTATGTAAAAGTTCACGGAAACGCATCTATCTATAATTCCAATTAAGGAATATTTCATAGCGAATCCGATAAATGCAATGCAAGCTCGTTATTTATATAATTTGATATTTCTCGCTATAATCTGCCGGTTATTCGAGCAAACTATTTGTCAAGCTACTTATTTTATTTACGGAACTATCGTAGCGTACACTAAATACCTGCATTTAAACACGATTTAAGCTTCATAAAATATATATTAGCGGACTTCGTGGAAAGTTTAACATTATGTAAACACTACATTTGATACTAATATAATATTTAAACTAATATTTCTTGGTAATTTACTCAAAGGGTTAACTATCAAAGCTAACGCCACATATTTATCATATACCGACATGTACATGGAGTACATGGAGGTTTTGTGTGACCGCAGTTGTTCCTTCCAACTTACTTTGAACTAGTGACCGTGACAGTTAGGCTGTGTAGGTCTCCCCCATGCTAACCCAGTCGAGCCCTATCTATTATTCACCAACTTTAAGTTTATGCCTGCATGTGTTTACTGAACTGCAAGAACTTTCAAAATACAAAGATATCAAGAATGGACAAAAGAAAATGTTTCTTAATGAATTGGAATGTCTGGCTTCGACAAAGCTTAAATCCCATAAAGCTTTGTTTTTAAGTGCGTAATGTAATACCGTCCACGTTGGTTCATATTAATAAACCAAAGTGATAATATATTTTCGAAAAAAAAGATAAAAGGGATATTATCTTTTTTTTCGAAAGCTCTTTGGTGGTAGGTTACTACCGCTAAACATTAAAAGATGTTAATTAAAACTGAACTTTGTGAATTATGTATGCAGAAATGACATTTATCAAAGGAAGGATCGTTATAAACCCTTAATATTACTATTTGAAAAGCGGTCTCTGGAAAAAGAAAAGTAACGAAGAGCATCCGCAGTAAAAGTTCATCGGGAAGCCTGGAAGCCGCGAAACGTCAGCCAATAATTTTACGTAGGCACCCGATATCGAAATTCTATAAATAACTAGCTGTATCCGCCATGCGTTGCAATGTCGCGGCGGAACCTTCGCGGACGAACCAACAACTTAACAAAGTTTCATCACAAGCGGATGGATGCCTAGGGACTCATAAAGGGAAATATAAACATTGTTGTTATTTTCATATACTAGTAGATTTTAATCATGAACTAGTTCTAAGTACTAAAATCTTAAACCAAGCTGTACATAGTCTAAAGCGACAAGCAATCTGACATTAATGTTAATTTTATATGATAAATGGATGGGATGGGAACAAAGAAGGGACAGGACAGGATGACACCTACTTAAAGGAACCCTGTTTTTATACAGAAATTGTTACATTTTACAATATTACTCCAACTCCGAATGGGAAACAGACGTTGTTACAATTAGTACGTTAGTTTGAGAATGTGTGCGTTATCAATAGGTGCGTTGGAGATGGTTGATGAAATGCATAGCAGGAAGTTTGTGAGTGGTGTCACAATAAACGTATATATTACAGTAAAGCAATTAAGCCCGGCGTTGGCGCGCTGGCTACAGGACGTGTAAGCGCGTTTCACGGGAAGTCGGTCAGGGTGTTCCGAGCCTCGCTATTCAAAAAGGTTTTATGCAACAAGTACAGTGTTTTGTTTACAGTCTAATGGATGCCGGGCAGTCAGCCGTTAGACGGACCGTCACACTCAAAACTAGGAGCAATGTAAGATATGTTATTCTAAAATGTCACTTTAAATTGTTTTTTAATGACTTAGTTACAATAATGAAATTATACGTTTACATTGTCAGTCATTAAATCGTTCTCGGATAATGTAATGTGACAACTCTTCCTTTCATTGTGAATATTTCAGCGAGCATCGGTCTTTTCAATTAATGCACTTTAATTAGATGGATTGTTTCGAAAAGGAAAAGGCTCGGGAGATGATGTTTCGAAAAAAAACGGACAAGAATTGAACTCGCCCACCGATAGTTCTATACGTATAATCATTATAAATAAAGATAATTATGAATAATTCATAAAAATATTTTTATGGGAAATATTTGAATGGGAAATAAAAATGTATTAATTCAACCTTGAGAACCACTCAATTCGAACTTTAAGCATATTTCAGTTTTTTCTTAATTAACAGCACCTTTTGAAATAAGTTAATCATATAAAATTACTTTCACATTAAAATCTCAGTCTGTTTTCCCTTCGGAGTAAGTACTAAATAAATCTACAATATAAGTATTTAAGTTTCAAGTTTAGGCGCGCGACATCGAAGCACAAACAACGCGATGTAACAGGTAGTTGCATTACGTTCCTAACCTACGTTCCTATTTTAGAGCCAAGCAGAGAATCTAGTGTAAATCTAGGTGTGATTCGTAATATTTATTAACAATTACTTACTGAGAAGACCTGTGATCCCCCCGGCCCGTGAAGCCAAACTCTCTTCATCGCGTATTACTTTCAGTTCGCTCCGAAAAATATTTATGGTAAATCATAATAATAATATCCAATAACAATAATAAAATAAAAAGTAAAAACGAGGTACAAAAAAAAAGCCAGTAGAAAACACATAAATAAAGAAGAGGTCATATCCATTTTGTCAAAATAGAAAAAAAACAGAAAAATAATTGAAATGAGTGGTTATTAAAATAAAGAAATCACTTCGTACAACTTTCGGGAGTAGATTCAGTTCCGCAAGTGTACGCGCGTCGCCGCGGGGAGGCTGAAAGCGAGAGCGGCGTCGGACGCTCGCCCGAGCTGAATTCAGGTGCGCTGGCTTACTACGAGAGATGCGCGGACCGCCGCGCCGCGCGCCCTATGCCACAGACTTGACGCCCTATGCCTGCTTTTATCAAATAAAGTTGTATGCAACTTTATTTGATAAAAGCAGCGCTTTCACACACTTACAGCGAACGATTCAACACTTTTTACACTCTTTTTATTTCGCTTCTAAAATGTATCTTATTGTTATCTACTTGGGCGGAAAAATATTGTGAAACTTTGAAAAGCATTTAAGTTATTGCTGAAAAAAAAAGCGTTTGTCGTCGTATTCAACAATAGATAGATAGATTTTAATCCAGATAATCGGTAGTGGTTAGTTTGTTATCAATTTAATATTTGTTTTACTATAATTCATGCTACTTCCAGCAGTTCGAGTTTTAATCGGCTTATGAAAATCGAAGCGAATCAGTTGAACTTAGGGAAATTCGAAATACTATGTTGCGCGGGCGTATTGAATCTGATCCCTTAGTTATAGTTTCGAGTATATCGAATTGTATTTGGGAGGAAATCATAAGCTTCTCGTAATAATCAGTTCACCGACCTACTAACGACACTACTACGACATTATTTCGATAAGATGTTTGGGCTGCCGTTTTAAAAAGTTCTTTGTCGCGATCCGTGTCCACTTGTTCATAAGTATCGCTATTGGCTAGCTAATAGACAACGACACAGTTCGACCCGGTTGTGAACACTCGAATTTCAAATTAGCCTCGTGACACTTCAGGCTTACATCCGGGACAAAGGAGATTGGGCAAGAATGTATGAAGTTTGGTCCAAATGTCCACCACGAACGAGACCTATATAATTAAATAGTCCACTTAATTTAGAGTAACTTTCACTAAGAAAGTAAAAAAAAAACAATGCCAAAAAAAAGTTACAGCCAAAAAGGTATTCTTAATTTTCGGTAGTTTTAGTATGTTATTATTATTATTTTTTATTTTATTCCACTTCCATTTCCGCCCTTTATCTAAAACACACATTTGCATATAAACAGCCCATATTTTTTTGCCCGATGGATGTACGAATCACTAACCTACTGAGGCGAACAGAAGTGCTTGAATATACTCAGCGGTGCCTGGATCTAAGAAAGTTCGATGTAACTGGTGGTGTTTTCTCTCTAATAATGAACAATTCTATTTTGTCAGAAGTTACAGAAAGTACGAAAATCGAACATCACGAAAAGTAATTAAAAAAATGATATTGAAAAAATCTATAAAATGTTTTATTTGATTTTGCTATAACTTTTTTCTGGCATTATATATTTTTTTACTTCCATAACAAAAAATGTTCTATATTTAACGGGCTATCTAGCCATATAGGTCTCGTTCGTGGTGGACATTTGGACCGGAATCGCCCATTGTCCTTTGGTTCGTTTACTGAACCATGTTTTTAAATATTAATTTTAGTACTTCGAATAGGACAAGATATCTTTATACGACTTATAGATTTTGAAGTTTCAACAAATCGTAAATTGACTTTACTGAACATTATTGTTGAACAGTATTTTTTTACGTTCAAAGTGGTAGTGATTAATCGTCACGATTAGGGAACTTGAAGGAGGCCTCCGGGACCCTGCGCGGTCATGTTATGGGCGGAGCCTGATCGCCCAGCAGGAAAACTTATTGGTACAAAGCGCCCTTACAAAATTCCGATTGCGCCGAATTTCTGGTAAGTTAACGAAGAGTTTTACAAGTGAAATATTTTTGGATGGCGTTCTCCAGTTGCAATTTCTTAAGTAGTTCTAAGCATTCTTATACAAAGTAGGGTTTTGGTCTCTAAAGACCATTTTAACCGATATTATTTAAAACCACTTTAAAATAGAAAAAATATTCTCGTAATGATAGCTTCATTTCCAGTTATTTTTCTAGTTTCAGAGCTGAATGAAGTTATCTAAAACCTAATAAATGGCGAAGTTTTCAAATCATAAACGTAGAATCTACAGCCCTAACATCCGGCAGGCTGCCAAGGGCAACGAGACTTTCCTATAAACGAGTTAAGTTACAACAAGTGGAACTATGTATCAATGATGTTATAGGTATGACGGCTCGACAACAATGTGCACCCCTACTGCAAGTTACGAACTGTGAAGCGAGCACACTTTCAGTTACACTAGTGCGCCGAAAAGTTGCTCCAATAAATATTAGCTTGTATGTTGGCCCTGCATGCAACCATACCTATGCTTCAACTAAGTCAACAAATGCCAAACTGTTTGCGTGTCCGTCTGATACCAATTTGGAATTTAGATAAATCTAGAGTCGAGGATGAATGTAGGACTACGTAAGGTGAAACTTTCCGAGTACACAAAGTTAGGGTAGGATGCGAGTTAAATTGCGGCCAACAGCTAATTAGTAGTTTCGCGGTAGTTCTCATAAAATAATTATAAATATAAGACGCCCTTTTTCAAACTACATTTGCCTTCACAGGGAATTCCTATTTCCTGTTTAGGGATTTGATTAATATCCTAGAATACTTTAATCCGATTTTCTGTGTTTTTTTTTATATATTACAGAGAATATAGGCCAAATTTAAATCAAGCTTCCTTTGAGTGAATACGCAATGTCGTCAAAGAAACTAAAAAATGTGGTATCCTCATACTTATGCATACATCGTCGTCACTAATTAATATGCCTAGCGCTTGCACAAAATTAAACATAACCAACCACGGCGAACGGAATTTTCAGATTCCCAAAATAACTTCTATGCAAACTGTATCAGCTATGAATGATGGAAATAGCATTTTGGAGTCCTAGTAGCTATATTTGGTCGCATTTCCGTCAATTAACATCAGGAACGTGTTTTGAATGATGAATACCGGATTGCAGTAATGACATGGCCACACGTCAAATCGTCTGGTTTTCAAAGGAAAGGCTTCGGCTGTAATCCACGTTAATTAAAGTTTGTTCGTCGAAACGACAAGTGAGGCCTGAAAATGATAGGTGCTTATTGGAAATAATTTGGATATCGGAAAACGCAGAACTCACCTCTGCAAAGAGGAAGGATATTAACACGACACGAGGACTTCATCATTCCATTTAATTTCAGGGCATTCGAAATATTCAGGGCATTTACAAGGGAATTTGTGTAAATAAGCAATCGGAATAAATGTTCAGCAGCTAGATATCATAAATAGGAAAAAGTTATATCAAATCCTTGTAAGCAAATACAATTAGACACACACACAAAACCAATTAATAAGACGATAAGGCAGCTAAGCTCGAAAGTTCAATAACCAGTAACCCGTCAATAATATTGAGGCAACATTTTTTTTCATAAAGCTCCTTGATAATCAGCTTACCCCAAGTTTGAAAATTTTTAGCAAAAACACGATTAATTCAAGGTGAACTTCATACGAAATTAGACTTATTAAGAATAATTGCTAAAAAAAATACATTAAAAATATAAGTACGTCCTACAAAATAAAAGTCAGACTATTTTTATATAAGTAGTTATTCAAACAAGCTTTATTTAGAGGTTTTATCTACAATTATTATAGATCTATTAAAAGCACACAATGACACATATTAGTTGAAAAAAACTTTTCATATAATTGATAAGACTCATTATTACGTATAAAAGAGGTGAGCTTTTGTTATTGGATTAAATATAACGCCTTTGTCAAAGCTTGTAAACAAACAATGAAAAATACGGTAATGGATCATGTAACAAGATATTATTATCTAGAATTTTCCATAAAGTTTTTCTCATGTGTTCTGCAACATTCTATCGACATTTTTCGAATGAGAAGGGTTTAGTATGAGTACTATAACATTACATTATTGAATATTCTTTTGACTAGATTTCATCAAATAGTGACTCTGTTTTTAGCTTGACGATTTAAATAAGGCATTTTGAAGGGATATCACATGCTCCAAATTTTGTCATAGATAAAAAAGAAAACCTTAACTAAGTACACCATAAAACAATATTTTAATCACAATGGTAATCAAATTATTGTTATTCGAACTTCATAACAACACAGTTGGAAACCGCGAGCTTTCAGATGCCTCTGTGGATTTACAGCGATATACGAATATGGACCAGATTCCCGTGGAGCCACAGAAACGTGGCAAACACTGGCTTTAACGTCAATTATAGACTCCATAAAATCATATTTGAGCTTCAAATTAATAATTTACTGGACCAAATATTTGGTATATTTGCATGAAACGTTCAAAATACCTGCTTTCAATTCGCAAATTGTGTATTATTCGGAAAAAAATATGAATTTCATCATGTCCACGAAAAATACTTTGCTGTGCTATTTTAACTCACCAACTGTTGTGTTACATAGAATGCAATAAACTATTGAGTATTGAATACTTTAGTTCAAGACTGATGTACCCAACAATAAACATGAATGTTATTGAAAAAATAATAACTCTACAGGTCACAAGAGCAAGTTGAACAATTTCCTTTCGTGGTATTGAAATTGCTTACAATCACAGTAGCAATCAGTGTCTTTGTTAAAAGTAATAAATTATTCACGTGCAAACTGACTGGAGCCTGTTGCATGCATGGATTCAATTAACGCTTTTTGTCAAAGGGAAATGTTGCCATATTTTTTACTTGAAACGTTATATTAAACGGTATACAGTTCCTATTAACGTGCAAAATGCTAACTAATGGGCATGTTTATTAATTGAGTTTTTCATTTAATATTCATCACAATTAATTTTTAAGCCTATGTTTTGCTGGCCAGAGATTATCAGTTAAGGCAAGTTCATCATTTTGGTAGAACATTTTTGGCCAATTCTCGCTACGTTTAAATAGTATGAGTCATAATGTCATGTTTATGAAATTTCTTTAAAAGTGTATGCAATGCCGACTGACACACGAAAGGGCTTTGCAGGATCAACTAAACTATGTTTTTTTTAGAGCTACAGTACCGAGTGTTGATACACGTTTCCCTCATTAGGCAGATCAAATAAAAACATAAAAATAAATCTCTCTTTTATATGCACTGGCATGGTGCACGGTTTTATATAAAGCTAGCATTTTTTTTTATTTGTTCAATAAGCTGAGTTTATTTGTTTTTTTGTTTTTTTTTTTCAATTATCTGTACGTCAAAGCCAGCAATACACAATGCACATAGGCGGCTACATGTTTATCCTTATAATGTTGAATATTTCTCGGAATGACTTTCTAAGAAAACTGTACAAAAGTGGCCAACGCAACTAAAGCCTTGCTTACGTCATAGGAATAAGCCAGACGTTTTATAAATAACTCCGACGATCTGTCCAAGGCGAACTTAAAGTTGGAGATCAGAACATTCGATTCTTCTGTTAGAACATCTTAATTAAGTGGGGATAAAAACAGAACCAGTGACTTTTGGCGGCTTAACGGGTCGAAATGAATACTGTCAAAGTAATGTGATTTGATTATTGATACTTCTATCGTTTTAAAAATAGAATATATTCAGGTTTATTCGGGCAACTGGCTACTTAACTTTGCATATAGGTTCATTCGTGTACTAGGTTTAAGTGGGATTGACATCAATCATTGAATGTCGAGGGTTATACAACCGCAGTACGTAGGTAAAGCTATTTATATATTGTATGAAGTATGCAGGATGACATGTGCAACGATGCAAATGGATCTATCACTACCTAGTATCTCAGAGAGCAGCACTAAATTGAGCTATTACTGTTGTATCGTGTCTGTAACTATCAAGACAAGATTGTATGTATGACAGAAAATAGGTGAAAAATTGAACAGAAGCGCTGAGTTAACCCGAGCGAAAACGTCTTAATTGAGGAGGTACCTACTTACAAACTGCTCTGGAAATATTAAATGCATCCCTGCATTACACAACACTTTTCCTCGTGGGCACTTTTCAATTTTATGCATAAAATGAAACGCTAATTTCATTGCGGCCTGCACTTTAATTTTTACCTATAAAATGTATGAAGCCAGAGTGATCTCCTTTATTCTATTTTTATGTTTCCCAGTACGCGTAACTGGGTTAAAAACTACCAACTGCAGTAAAGGGCAAAGGTTTTTGAGAAGTGCTATTATTCATTAAAATTCGACGTGAGCTTCAAGCCATAAATATATCGTGAATATATCATATAAAATTATTTTCTGAGCAAATAATAAGCAGTGAATTATATTTTATTTTACAGGAGTTCTGCCAAATATTAAGTAATCCAGCCTTTTCGAATCCGAAAATCGATTCCTTAAGCTGCAGTTTTACCGCACTTTACGTGTATAATTAATCGTGTATGGAGGGCTCTTAATTATTCACATTTATTGATCTATAGGTAAATTTTACTTTACACTACCAACTTTAATGGTGATTTAACTTTGGACTGCATATGCCATGCTGTGCTGAGCCCATACTAATGGTATCGCTTGGTACTATAACTACTCCTAATACGAAAACAACTCAGGTCCTATTTGCATGCAGAATTTCTAATTATATCTTAGCCTGGTTAGTGCAACAAAAAGGATGGCAGACAAAAGAGCACCATGCATAAACCGGATCTTCACTGCATGTGTAAAAGGAAGAAAGTTCCACAGCAGTAAGTTAGTTCAATTCAAACGGAAATCAGGTAATTAATAAATTATCTTCGATAACAAAACTTTCAAACGCAGACTTATAAACTTTACGTGCATAACATTTTACAAGTCGAAAGAATAAATAAATAAATAATGTCGGGACACCTTTTCACACACGGTCGGTTAGCCCCATGGTAAGTTATTTATTAACTTGTGTTATGGGTGCTAACACAACTGATAAACTACATATAGCTACATATATACATATTTATAAATACATATCATAACACCCAGACCACGGCCAACAAGCATGCTCATCACACAAATGTCGACCGAACCGGGAATCGAACCCGGGACCTCAGGTTCGGCGGTCCGGCATGATGACCATTGCGCCATCGAGGTCGTCAAGAATCGAGATAAGGGATTATCTTTAGTAGAATGTTATGCTTAACTTCCGTCTATTTACGTTTCGTCTATTTTAGTCTAGAGCCAGAGAAAGGACATAGGCTTCTTTTTAACCGGGTATAGGAAATTATTCCCTAGGACGCAGAGAACAGCTAGTAAACTATATATGTAAATACATAATGTATATTGTAAATGCTTCAACAATTCACTTGTAGAACACCCAAAGCTGAATTCCTTTGAAGCATAAATGAGTATGAGAATAAAGTATCCACCTAAGCTGTCCATTCCACATTAGCGAGCTTTTTAATTGAATTTTTCTCCAGTTTATAGTATGTTCATTTGCTTAGCACCGCGGTTTTACAGTCCCGGGCTAACAGAAGCAGACAGATCAAACAAGATTTATGTAAATACATCTGTTTCCCAGGATCTGGTCTGCACCTATTGCGTTTGGAGAGCCCCACAAATGTGCTGTGTACAAATATTATACGCTACACTGTTAACTGAAAATAGTTAGTCTTCAAATAAATACTGTTTGTTGTTTGCACGTTCATGATAGTTGTTTGCTTTTGGCGCTTCAAAACTAACGGAACCGAACATTATTCAATATGATTTTTTTGGAAATGAATTTTATTTGAGTCAACAACGTGTTTATTTTTAATACAAAACGAGTTGATTTACGGAACAGAGCGGTTCGGTAAACCAACTAGATGAGGTTTTACGTTTATTTATTTTCGATTAATGCATACATATAGATTAGTTCATAGGTTTGTTGTGGTAAAAATAGTTGGAAATGCAACCATGAACTGACTGCTGACATATTCGTTTATCTCTAATTATTATATCCCAGATTAATTAAATTTTATCAATCCGAAGCTGCTGCTTACAAAATTCAGTGGAAATAAGTAATTGAAATCTAATTTATTGTGTTGAAAATTATGATGATTATTTTGGACACATTATTAACAATTTCAATAATCTCTCGTAATTGGAAGTACTCCATCAAAACGTAAATCTGTATGTGTCAGACTGATAGATTTTAGTTTTAATTAAACATCGCAAACAGTATTTTTCACAGTCCTCGTACTACCTTTACCTGATATATTTTTATATAAAAAATATATTACACTAATAGATAACTGAACTGACATCGCTACTTAAACGGCTGTGGGTAACGCTTGTACATACACCCAATGCACGTTAATTTCATAAGTAAATATCTATCAATGTGCATACCCGACCCAATAATGTTGGGGATTAATTCCCAGTGCATATTGGTGCTGACAAGCCATCCAATAAACCTCGATTTGAAGCCATACAATTCCATCAGTACTATTCTTGGTAAAGCCGTCGCATTCAAAGCTCACTGATTATTGCCATAATACTGTGAAAGCAACATAATATTGGTAATGACGCCGCTACTAAAGACAAAATCAATACTTTCTGCTTTCCATGTAATAATTTTAACTGATTAATAGTCCTCTTTGAATAGGTCGCAAAACGAACGCGTTCATTATTTTAATCCGGATAATATGACACTCAGTAAATTAGTGGTTATATCGATTACCAAGTTTGCATCACAAAAGCTCTTCCCAGTACAAATGCTAGGTACAGAATATCGTATATCAAATTGTGTTTGATGCACAAAGAATCCCCCTCAGAGGCGGTGGGCACGAACGTCACTCACAAACAATTTTTCACCCGTACTATAAGCTTCGAGACTTAATCCATATTTTCACGTAAAACCCGGACGCTATTCGCAAACATTAAACTAGATATTCCCTTCCGCGTATTTTTTTAATTTATAAAACTCGTGCAATGCAGGATACATTCCGAGCTAGAATTTTCAAGTAAATAATAAACATTTCTAGTATTTAGTTGCACATATTTCTATGAAAAACCCTTGTCATATTTGTGAATATTCGCTTGTTATTTCTCTTACATGTTTTCCTTTCAGTTAGATAACTTTTGTTTAGACTTTGAGTTAATTCTTGCTACTGACTAACTCGATAAAAACAAACAACAAACATAGTAACTGAAACGTTTTAAATTGAAATAACAACAAAATAAAAAGAACCAAAGAGTATCGAAACCCTCATATAGACTTTTAACTCTATTTACGATTCCTAGAGTCAATTAGCGTTGAGAGGATAGTTTTTGCACATGGCAGCACATGAACTAAGTTACAACATTCTAAAAACGGCATATTGACGACAAGCTGCGGAACCCGTGGAAACTACTTCCCCTACCTACCCGAATAAAATATAGCCACCCGGGGATGAATTTTATTATTAATTTATAGGTACTGTGAAAAACAGATCTGAGTAGGTGCTAAGCTTCTTAACGTAACTAATTAAGACTCTTATCTATTTCTAGCAAATAATAAAATCATCATTAACGCTATTTTAAAAATAAATACTATTTAAAAGGAGCTCTAAACACGTTCATAAAAACTTCTCGAGCCTAATCCATGCCCACCATCGTCCCTTTTAGTCCTTGTAAAATATCGGATTAAGTCTAAAATTATTAAAAGGCAGGGGTTCGAAATATTAATTTTGCAGACTGATTAGGTTCATAATACAGATTTATAAACATTCAATCAGTCAAAATGAACCCGCGGTCGTAATACAGCGAGGGTGGTTTGATAGGATCAGACTTGTATGTATGTGGTACCTACACAGGCACATAGGTTTTAGTATAAACGCATGTAGCTTTCACCTCCGCACCTACCTCCCCCCGCGCACAAACTTTTGGTAGTGAGTTGCGCCAATCAATTAAAGTGATCTGTTTCATACTGTGTTATTAGTCTGGATGAATTTTCCCTCTACAATGTACACGTGCATGCCATAATGTGAATAGGTAATATTTAGAAGTGATGTAATATTTTTATTTGGATCTGGATTTTACATTCGTTATAAGTATTTTCAGTTAAAGTGCAACAGTCGTCATTTTATATCAATCTAAGAGATATGTAGCTTTTCAAATCTGAACGCACGAGTAAACAACGTTATTACGCTGAACTGAATATACCATCACGCCAATTATCCCCACACATTCCTGCAGCTACATACAACTATTCACCTAGTTCAGTAGTTATCAAATTGTTTCGACATGTCTCGAGATAACAGCGGGGGCTCACTTATCTAATGTAATTTCGTTGAAGTAAAACTAATGACATAGAAATAAACAATCATCAATGATTTACCTTCAAAAATAAATACTAGGCGATCACTGTCCATCTTTGTTATACAATACGTAGGTACTCCCGCGAATTATATTTGAAGGGGGGACCTAGATTTCATCCTTTGAGGGGACGTCATTTCAAACTAAAGTACACCTTAAGAGTAACATATTAAGTCAGCAATTTGTTTAAAAATGATAGAGTGCCAATTTCATCATGTCAAGATTTATTAATTATTTCTGTTTGGACGTCAATAATAATATGTACTTTGATTATATCAAAGGGTTGTTCGGCCTGCCATGAACATTGACCAGCGCAATACAAACTCATTACATTTCACCGGGTGCATTCCCCATGCGTTTAGGGCTGCAAGCCCTTTGAGTAGTACTAAGCCTGTCGACCGTCCGACTATCTGCCTGCGGGCTTAATCTCGTGAAAGTAAAATGAATTGTTTTTACACAGTGTAAACTGCTTTTGTAGCCACCATAAAAATAAAGAGATATGGTTTGGTTTTTGCTCGATTTTCAAGTATGATGGTACGACTGTGGCGGGTTTTTTAATCATCCTCCGAGCCTTTTCCCAACTATGTTGGGGTCGGCTTCCAGTCTAACCGGATTCAGCGGCGGATTCAGTGGCGGGTTTTTTAATAACTTACATTATGTTGTTTTAGTTTCATGGACTCAAATATGGTTAAAAAAAATTGTAAGTACTCTCTGCATAAAGGACGTAATTAAGTCCTGTTTTAATAACTTCGTAGCTTCGTAGCGTCGCCGTCGTAGCAGCGTAGCAACGTAGCGCCTACAATAGCTACGCAACGTAGGCTATAACCGCATCGGCATGAGTCTAATGAATGTGAACACTTCGACCAACCACGGAACCACGTAACAGCCTCCAACACTTATTGATGAAAGTGCTATTTATTTATAGAGCAATTTTAGAGTGACATAGATGTCAATTGATATTATAAACATGATTAAATAGTATTTTACTGGGTTACGAGGTAAAATGAAGTGAAGTAAATTATCAATGCAATTAATATATTATGTAAGAGAGGGCTCTAAAATGAAAAACGCTTCATAAAAATGCGACCCGTCAAAAGTTGCACTTGCGTTTACTTGTAAATAAAAGTCCTTTAATGCTAAGAATAGTTTTTGTGCTTCCTTTCTTTAGTTATTTAAACACCTTTAAATTAAAATTTTCCACGGGGTATTCTTTAAAGAAATATTTACACGTCGCTAGTAACTTAATTACTTGGTGCTTTTTTTTTCACTTACAAAACAGGCACTTCTTGTGTGCAATATTAAATCATAAGTTATTAAGAAGTTTTCAGGTTATTATTTTCATTTTTAGCTGTCTACTACCTAATACATTAGTAATATTTCCATATACGTGATGGCTCATCAAAAGACTGATGCAAAATTTCACCGACAACATAAACGTCAGTTTTTTTGATTTTTTTAATAACAGTTTACTATGAATTTTCACGTCCAATTTTCGCAAACAGTTGTGTTTCGAAAATCTAACGTTTATATTGTCAGTAAACTTGAGCCTTAGTAAAATATGATCTGGTTACCAGTACCTGCATAAATCTGAGTCGTTCTCCACAATTTAAGCCAAAATCAATGTGACCGAGGTGCGCACAACATTGTAACTGCGCTCAATGTCAAATATAAATACATAGAAACTCCTTGGTCCCGTGTGACCTGAGCCTGTACGTCTGTAAGTTATGTCGATGCTATCTTAACCATGTCGTTGGGATCACAGCTCGACGATTAAGGTACGTTTTGAAAGCTAGCTGCCGGCTGCAACTGCGAAATGCACGTTCAGCAAATGCTTGATATCAGCCGCGGATTAAGGTAATGGTTTGTGTGTAGTTACAGATCTTATAAAACCGTTTGAGATCGAAGCGGCAACAGCATGTGCAGTCGCTGTCAGGTATCGACTGATTTCATGCAGTCGCGTGAAGTTGCCAGTGGCAGTCGTCAACTAGAATTCAAAACGCACCTTTACACGTATGTACCTGTGAAATTTCGCGGGGAGTATGTAGAGATTCGTCTAACTCTTGACGTTGTTAAAACTTCTTCGATAGTTACAAAATTTCTTCGGTACACTTTTGTTGCTAATGAATGAAAGATGCGGTTTGCTTTATAACTTTCGTTATAAGATGTTGTATTGGAAATTGTGCACCATCTTCAGTATTTTTATATTAGTTACAAATTGTTAGTATGATTGTTTTGGATAGTGTAATATCAACCGGGTGGTTATGTCAGCGGTGATTGCGAGCCAATATAAATTCGGCAATTTTAATTAGCTTTTACAGTTCTAATACGGTAGTTTACAACGAGTCAAATTTATAACTTTTATTGAACTGACAAAAACAGTTATTCTCTATGCAATTAGTATGAAAATACGAGCTATGACGTTGATATTATTTAGCTTATATTAGCAATAAAAAAATGAAATCAATTGTCCCATCAAAATGATAAATTAAAGTGAAACTATCTTAAGACGCTTTACTAAATGATTATGGCAACATAATTTACTTAGAGTTAGTAAACTACCTAAATTGGGCACTCATGTACATACATCAATAAAATAAGGTTACAACGGACCTTGAAACACTATATAACATGTGTAGCCGTTTATTAAAACTCTTCCCTTCGTCGTGATCTCCCTATGGCTTCGACATCAAACAAAATGCATTGGGGTAGTACTACCTATATGAAAAGATTAGGCTTAATGAAGTTTTTTTAGTTACATGCCCATTGGCAACAGTGCCCTTGAATCTTATTCTTTTATCGATGAAACTGGGGCAGAAAAATGAGAAGGTTTTATATATTTATTGGTTGCACTATTGCGCTGTTATGCGGACCGACGGGGGCTTGGAAAAGCTTTGTTACTTACTGTCTTAATGTTTATTGAACTACTTTTTAGAATTAAATTAACTGATTCACAATAACTGGAACGACGAGACCTTCACTGTGCCAACGGCAAAAGGCTACTGCTTCGAATCCTCTTTTAAATAATAAATAATTATGCTAGTGTTGCCTTATGACAGAGCTTTTATTCGAGTAATATTACGATTATTAAAAGATCTTGGATGCTGTTTCCTAGGCCGAAACTAAGATAGTTTCGATTTCGGCATCGGCTACAAAAGTACTCCTCTATTATTACACGTGGAATAAAACGTGACCCTAAGGTACCCTTCCGTATATTTAACGTGAATAAAAATGCATCAGTTTACAATGTCACAACCTTACGTAGGTTTTATGTAAATCCATGTGATAATGTATCTCAGTGCAGTTCATACGTCTATATTTGCGTTAGCAAAATCCTTTTTGATGTTCGTAAATGCAAAACTGTACTAACTGTTAAATGCAAAACTGTTTTAAACCTTAGGGGCGGCGAATGCGCAGTAGTATCAAACGCGTTATCAAACGTAACCCACGTTCTTTTAAGGTCGAAAATCGGTTGTATGGAAAAAGATATAAGGACTTACCTCCAACTCCTCGATGACTTTTTCGAGTTGGTCTTCGGTGACTGGTGGGGCACCCGCCCTCGCGCGCTCTGCATTCAGGAGTTTTAGCCACGCGGTGTCAGTGGCATCCAAGTCGTAACTGCAAGCGGCCTCGGCACGCGCCGGCGTTTGACTCAGTAGATGTTTGTCCGAATGGTAGTGAGCATCGCGACTCAGGTGCACGTATTTGTCTTTAGGCCTGTTGGATAAACAAAGCATATTAATAAAAGAAAATATCGTGTCTGCAGGGACATTTGGATACGGTGGCAATCTAAGGTGAGTCTTAAGTTATTATATTATATTTTCAGGTGGCAGTCGTAAAATATTTAAATAAATACCTTCTTTTAATATCGAATTTTAATGATATTCCTGACGTATTTTTTTTTACAATGAGTACTATGTATATCTCTCGCAATTTTTCCGGTATTGACAGAGTGAGATGGGTCTGGGCGGGGCAAACGCCTGTACTTAATTTGAAATTGTTAAGGCCGCATTCATATTGAATACTTCTATAAGATAAAAAATATATTTTTTTTTTAAACGTAACAAAAGTATTAAGTGTTGAAAATGTAATAAACAATTGTAACTTTCAAACAGCTAATACTATATTTTCCATAAATAATCTACTACTAATAAAGGGCGTCAAAAAATGGGCGTCACCGAGTAACTACAGCGTCTGTGTAGATCAAAGTTATGCTGTTTACGTAGACCAATAGAAACTAAATGAAAATCTGTAGTACTCCTTTGTTAAAAAAATAACCACATGGAAATTTAACATACCTAACCTAATTCATTGCCTACTGAATTATTATTTAGAATTATTATTGCCACATCCAAAATGAAGCAATTTTAAAACCGCACCTAATGGCCGGTGCTTACCTTCATCACTATTGAGTAGTACACAATGAGTGTTCACCATATGCACTATATATCGAAACTACCAGCCTATTTCATAAAGGACTTTTAATATTTATTTTTTTAACTTTTTACAATATTTTAATAATATCCTTTGCTGATTTTTACAAATGAACAGATATTATTTGATTTCGGTAATTAAACAACTGCTATAATTAGCTTATACTTTTGTAACCACCGAAATAACTTCTCAGTGTTGTGGAAGAAAGTTATAAAGTCACAAAAAAACCGTGACCTCCCCCTATAGAAGAGTTTTTAAAGAAAACCTTTAAAAGCTTCTTAAGTAAAAGTTGGAAAATGTAGTAGCGATGTTTATAAAAGTTGAACTTACAATTTGAATTCCTGAAAGTTGGGTGGCGGTGGATTGTCAATGATCTTGACCTTAGGCGCGGGGAGGGAGTCAGGGTTGACCGGCACCTGAACTCCTCTCTCCCAGTCCTGCTTCCACGTGTCAGTTATTATCCAGTACGAAGATGGTGTCAGGGGCTCATTGTCGGGCAATTTCATGGCGCTGATAAGGTCCTTTCTGAAATTCGCACACACACATCCACTTAGCATTTCCAAAACATTTTGTTATTTTATTCACCAAACCCATGGCATTTTACAGACAACGCGATATGCAGATACCTGAATTAGATTATGTAGATCAAAATCAGAATACATTACCAATTCAATTGTTGAAGATTTTGATTTTAGACGCGATATTGTTGGATGTCGAGTCGTCTGTAAAATCTTGTTAGTTTGTATTACATATTAATCTTTTCTGAGATGTTGTAATTAATTGCAGTTAGTTGCCACAGCTTTTTACCCTTGTTTGTATCATTCTCAATCGATATATTCTAGGGTGTTTGTCCATGTTTATAAACTATTGGGACTTACAGGCGATAAATTCCTACGGATATCCATAGGTATATATTGGTACAATCCCTTTGTCTTCACCCGACGTGTCGTTCAAATTGCACCGACATTAAAAGTATGTTTGTATTTCAAAAAAATAATTATGTGAGGTTACTTAAAAAACAGCGTTTCACGGAGACGCTGCTAGCTGTGCCCGTGACCACGGTCGGTGCAATTCCGGATAAATATTTGATAACTAGGATCTGTATGTCAGTATTACATGCTAAGCTGATTTCAGCTGCTTAAACCATGCAGTGACCATGATAAGAAAATAGTATGAATCATTGAGACATCACACTGTATTTAAAACATGTGTTTCCAAAGAGTATTATAATGTGAATGCCATCACCTTGTCCATCACAAATACATGTCTGATAGCGCCATTTAAAAATCTTCGGATTGATACAAAACAGAATAGATTAATATGTTTCTGTGTTTCAAGCTGATGAGAATGATGTATAAATTTAATTAATGAGTTAGTATGTACATCCTAAGTTCCTTTAGCAATTTTTGTTAGACAGATTAGTAAGATTTCTTATTTGGTTAATTTCTACAATGAAAGTAATATATAAGTTAGTACAAATACCATTTGCAGAATTTTCAAGACAATGATATAGATTCTATCCCAATGAATGACAGAATATTTGATAGCAATAACAATAAAATTTAAAGATGGAAGTTACATTATGACATAATCTTCTACATTATAGTAATGATGATTGCAAGATGAATAAAATGATTGATTGACAATAAAATACTAATAGATAAACAATACAATTCGCATAGTACACAATAATAACAATTTCTACAATAACCCTTATATCTATGTCTAGAGTAATTTTGCCAGCATAAGCTCAATTTTAACTTCAGTGTGAGAGAATGTTCATAGTTGTATTTTTTTTTTTGCAAAATATTGTTTTTGAATGATAATTAATAATTATTATTCATTTTTAGAGTCCCTGTGGTGAAAGCGGCTACTAGATTCAAGAAATTCTTCATAGACTAGAAACAATAAGATAATGTAATATAAAGAAAAACCGAGTGCTCTGTTGTTTTTTGTCAGTTTAAAGATTAAATTGATTTGAATGTACAGGTAGCACAATGATAAAATTGCATTCTGAATTTTAATACAGCATCTTGTTGTGAAGCTTTTTCCTGTCTACCAATAATCTTAGTCTCGACTCAATAATCTTTTTTGGGTTCAAAAACCAACCTTATACTTGGCAGTATTACCACCAAAAGTATTTTTATGTGTTCAACACAGTATTTCTTTTCTAGGTGGCCAGATACCATACCCAGAAAGAAGTACTCGAATACCAGCAATATGGACAAAGAAGAGTATGATCCCTCGATGCTGTTCGTAGCCATCTACGCTTTCATCTGCCTGTGCTCGTGTTACTTTGGCAACCGCTGCGTCACCAGAAGCTTACTTATGTACTTTTCTGTAATAGCAACGATTATTTGCTATCTGCGTATCATTAATAACTTGCAACTGCCTTAGGCATGGTTTTAACCAACTTTTATGTTAAGTTAGCAGTGACTTATTATAATGCATAAATTAAGATTATTGACAGAAAAGGGCTAAAGTCCTCATTAAAGTATTTTGGGTTATATGGATATGAACCATAGTTATGTAAGTATGTAGGCATATTTTTTTTCCAATTATAACCTATTATTAAGGATATCATGTTCTTAAACATTCTACTTGGGCAGGATCATGTCATAGCAGTTCTTTGACCATTCCAAAACTTAATAATGTTTCTGTTTCATAACAAAACAATAAGAAACTGTTTTGACTAATAACCAATGAGAATATATAACTAAATAAATGTTTAGGACATTTTTTTGTAACGAATTTCCCTAAGAGAGGATGCAAATCCCATCATAATATTAATAGGATGTACAACTGATAACATTACTACAATATGAAATAGGGATTAAATGATAATAATAATAAAGACCACCATACAATGTTTTGATACACTTAATTCTGTAATATTTAAGTCTAAAATTACAATAGTACCAGTAAATGTAGTCACTACTGCATTTCAAATTGTAATCACACCAACAATGGAAAATGATCTATAAAAATAGTAAATGATCACCTAACATAGATTGCACCAAAATTAGGCAAGCTAAAACTCGCATAGCTAGTTTTTAACTACAGTTGTCAGGGTTGTATTATATAAAAGCAAACTTGAAAATGTGGTTTTAGATATAACTACATATGGCATCATTATATTGATGTAAATTGGTCCCAGCCCTTATTTAACATCCTTGGCCGTCGTTATGGTAGTCAGAAGTTCGTAAGTCTGGCACCAAGGGGTACTAGGTTGCCTGGGTAACTGGGGTGAGGAGGTCAGAAAGGCAGTGGGTCCTTGTAAAACACTGGTACTCAGCTGCATCCGGTGAACGCCAACCCTAACATAGTTGTGAAACAGCTCTGGAGATGATGGCATTGTAATACTTCATTTGGAAATAAACCACATTTTTAGAGAATCACTGTGGTTTATTTAGGCAGAAGTACTGCATTAATTCATTTGTTAGCTAAGATTTGGTGATCGTTCAGTTTTGCTTAAATAGCATATTAGGAGGAGTTAAAACTTTGGTTATAATTTTACATTAAAATGCAGATCCAATTTGGGTGACCATTCACTATTTTTGTCTGTTATATGGTACTATATCTGGTGGTAATTTAAACATAAGGTAATAGAATTTACTTTGTATTAATATCCGCAGTATACATCAATAGGGTTTAAATCTACAGTAGGATAAGTGTGTCTAATAAACTGCTTTTGAAATAATAGTGTAATTTATATTTAACATAGCAACATTCATTTGTCATTTACTATCCTAATTTCCATATGCACATTCTCTCATATCTTAATTTAATCCGTCTTAACAACTATCCTACTACAGTAGACACAGATTTATATTTATTTTGCAAAAAACAGGCACAATATTCATAGAACAGTCGCAATACTATTCCTCTCCTCATTAAAATCTTAGTCAAGTTGAGTTCATAAGATCCAGAGTAAGTTATTTTTACACATGGCTAAATAACAACATTTATAACTTACAATAATGATGTACTAATTTTATATTATCTAATAACAGATTTTACAGCACAGCAATGCAACTGAATCTAAGTTATTTGCTTTCAAATCTATATTTGAATAATTTTTCAAAAATCTTTAAGTATGTTATGTTATCAATTTCAGCAGAATGCTTATTGCACAACATTATTTAAGCACAGCAAGTTCACCCAGTTCATTTAAAGCAAATTCGCATGGGTGCAATATTTTATGGCAACTGCAATGCAAGTTGTTGACTATAGACAATTGTGTTGTAGTCAAAATACTATTAAACTGTAGGATTTTAGGTTTTAACTTATTCTTGTGTGATTTAAAAAAAATACTCAGCTGCAGCTTGTGTTTTTGTTTTCAAACAATCTTTAGCAAAATTAAGTAATGTACTTCTATGAATCACTTTTGAGCAGGTCAGTATTATTCGCAACAGCTAGTAAATATGACAAAAATGGCAGGGGCAAACAGCTATTTATACAGCATAAAAATACTAACAACTATGAACAGCGTATAATATACAATATCTGGAACTAAATGTTACTTGGTTTCTGAAACCCTAATCAAGAGGTATGTCACTCTTCATGCCAGCTTTTGTTTTAGATAGCTTATCATGACCACAAACAACAAGAATCCTAAGTTGATATGAACTGTGACAATAGTTTGTTTATGTTGAAGTTACAGAAACCAGAGGTTTGGTGCTTAATACATAATATATATTACATACTCTAATTAATATATGAATGCTTTCTAATACTTAAGATAATATAATAGACTGTATTCCAATAATGGCATCCAATTCAAACGTATCACACAAACCTGAATAGTTCAGCGGGTGCCTCTGAGGCACTCCTGTTATAAATTGATGACATCTTGAGGTCACTAACTGGGCGGAGCTGCCAGAGAGCATCCTCGGGCTCCGTCCTGCGGCGCTTGGATACACCGGCTTCATCACCGCGCATCCCAGACGACCGCTTTGTGCCTCTCAACGACATCTCGCTAAGTAGTCCACAACCTACATGTTCACGATGCTTCTACTGCTTTACACTTAGAACGCGGTAACAACATTGTGTAGAATGTCACATCATTCACTACATGGCACTTCAGTTTGCGTTCCGTAAACCTGAAACAACAACATGTCTATTTTATACCTGCTTGTCACCCTCATCATCACTGGGAGCTCTTCATTGAGCTCCTCTAAGCATGTTCACAATCATCCAAAGTATTCACACAACACTATCACACACTGAGTTTTGACATACTAATTACAGTGAACACAGTCAGCCAAACAACAAAACAACGTGCTTTCACCATTAATAACACCATCTCAACGTATTGCAGCATTGGCTTCTAGTACTGAAGCCTTTTATCCGAAACTATTAGATACAAAAGCATTTTGACGGTCAGAACAAAAATGTCATTTCAGGATTCAACAATGTAAAATGTACAGGTGTTCTAGCAGTATGTTCGTGTTTTATCTCTGCTGATTACACCATATGATGCATCAATATCGAAATATATGGTATTCTCTTGCACTATGTACGAAAATGAATAACAATCCCGTTTGACGTTTCACTTTATTGCACGAGTAAAATGTATGGCGGGCCAGTGGTCGGGCCGAGACTGTAAATAGCGGCGAGCCATATTTATCAGCCGCCCCTCGATCAACTCACATGCAGCCACCGATAATTTACAAAATGCACTCACAGTAAACAACCAAGGAATCCAATAACTTCATTCTATATTAATTAACCGTAAATATTTATCTCACGAATAGTCTCCATTGTAGGCTACATAACAAAGTTGACAACATAGATAGCAGCACTGTTTTGTTGCCAGATTGACGTGAGTCCTACGCATCATTTTCTCCACCGTTTCGCTATGAATGTATATCATATATACATCAAGTCAATTGTATATCAATTTGCAATAATGCACTATGTTGAAATACCTCATAATTCACATACATTTTCTGTAACAGACATTTGGCGCCATTGATCCAAAAACTACTTCGGTCACGTGACTATGTACGAATCACCAACGCAAGCCAAGTAAAATGGCCAAAACGCACATCGAGTTCATCTAATGTCATTGGTTTTGAAAGTAACTTGCCGCATAACATATACATGGAGATAAGATTTTTAATTTCTCAAAGCCGAGAATAAACCAAACACGAGCACATAGTTAATAAACATTGGATTTGTCAGCAAGAAGCACAAATTACTAGAATAAATTACAACATGAACATAGAGCCAGAGATATCAATATGAAGTTACACCAAATATCCACCAGTTGGCGCTGTCGTCAAAAAAAAGTCATAATGTTGCTGTATTAAAAAAATGAGAAATTCCTGTAAAATTCCGTTCTATTTTTTATTGTGCGTGATTCAATAAAAGCGTTTATTTTTTATAGGGGTTTAAAAATTACTTGTAGTTGGTTTAGAGCAAAAAGCATATTTATAATTTATCCTTTCTGGCCAACCCCAAAGTTTGTCAAAAATATTTTACTATTTTAACAACACCCAATCTGTATGTATTTTAAGTCCCACATTAATTTTATTTGCAAGGTTTTATCTTTGTTTACAAGCCATTCCCCTTCTAAGTTCATGAATGACAAATCCACGTTAGTAGTAGTGTAAATACGTCCTCTAGACTTTGGAATTTTGAACGGGCATAATAGTTTCGATGACAATAACATAGAAAAACTTGATGCTCCAACCCAGACCCTGGTCTTCTTATGAGGGAACTCCTCGATGGTTAGGAGCAGAACCATAGATAAAACTTAACAAACTTATTCAGGTCCTGATAATCATCATTAGGATCTATGTGAGAGGACAAGAGCATTAAAAGATTTATTATTTTATCTTCTATTTCTGTTCTACATTGTAGCCACTGGTAGCTTCGATCTAAGTAATTATTTCATATAATATAATTATTTTCTGCAAGATTAAGATCACCGCACCCAGTTATTTCAAATCTCGAGCATACCTACTTGAATTGAATATGTGTACCTACTTTCCAAATCAAGCTGTTAACATATTTGTTGCTGTAAATAAATTGCTGCAAAACTACATAAATAACGTCTCGTCACATTTTTTTTACAACTATTTTATTATATTACACCCATCTTTTTAATTTGTTTTAATAGGTGCACTTGCATGGACACCCTACGATTCACATGTGACCACCCGATAAGGTTATATTTTTGGTATTCAATATTATTTATACTATATTTTTGGTTTTTAATATTATATTGTTTTTAATATTATTTAATTTATATAATATTATCATCATCGTATCAGCCAGGGGCCCGATTCTCCTAAGTTAATAATGTTAAAATCGAATAGAAATCGAATCGCAATATGATCGCAATAGCAATTTTAGCCATATCGGGCATTCTGCTACTAATAAAAGACCAATCGTATTCGATTGACATTTGATTGGTGTGCGATTGGTCTGCTATTTTGGTGATTTTGGTCCATACGGTAGTTTGCTGTACAATCATTTTGCAATCGTAAATCATTTGCAGACAAAATGATTCATTATTGAATGACAAAAAAGGATAAAAACTTTTATTTCAAAGAAAAAATAGCGGAATGCCACACACGCTTCAATGGTAATCGAGTCGGGATTGGATCTCAGTCGAATCGAGTCGAACGTGAATCGAATGTCGCTTAAGTAAAATTAGGGGAATCGGGCCCCTGTTGCCGTTTACTACATCGTAGGAATAAGTATCCTAACTAATAAGACTAAAAATTAGCAAATGAAACGGTAGATATTAGAATGATTAATCCCAGGAATATCTATGTACTTACACCTAGAACACGGATTTCTATATACTTACTTATAAATATGTATGTGTGGTCATCTCAATGAAGGAGAAAGTATTTGAGCAATGCCTGCTTCGCCAATCTATAGCTACAATAGCGTAAAACCGTCTGTCGCGTGTCCTGTTACATGAACGAAGCAATCAATCAATCAACCAATGCATTTATTTGCACTTTGCAGCGCGTAACTAACAATGCAATGGACCGTGGTATTCACGACGTTCTAAATAACTGAAAATGGCCGAAATTAGCATTGAAAAATATTTTTTATTCTGTGGTACACCAAACTTTAAAAAAAAATGCACCGGTTCTCGTACATGATATCTCCATTGATTAACTGAGGGTCCCTAACACCTACTGTATTTTTTATGTTTGGATAATCAATGGTAAGATTTCACAAATATTTACGTCTGTAAGTTGTTTTTTTTTTACATAAAAATTTAACAAAAAGAACCTTTGTCAGTTTCCATTTCAGTACATTTTACTCTATGGTACGTAAGCTATGACGGAAGTATATTTATTTTTATTTACCTATTTATTCACACTTACATTTTGTTTTACAATTTAACAATGCAGTTGTAATTTTTACCAGCACTCAACTGTTGCTAGTTGGGTGGGAACTCATCAAAGTTCTGAATATTATTGATGAGATTAGATAAGTTACTTATTATTTTGAACTTGGCGTACTTTTTGGTTACTGGTGCAGTTCATATCATGTATAGTTATCGGAACGGATAATGAGCTCTCGGCGGAAGAGTGGAGATCGCTTTGCGCACTGTACACTTAAGGGCAATAAACCAATAAATCACTTCTGCGCAGGTGAAGGTCAGGGCTCAATATCCTTGCCGATGATTATACACGCGCTGTAAAAAGGTTTACTAGAGATGCTGAAAATAATAGAAATTACCTTGGTACTATGTATTTTTTATTCAAGTTATTACAGTGTTTTATTTTGTTAACAGTTATATATTAATATTTAAACAATTAACTCTAAAAATACAAAACTACGTCTAAATTAAAGAAAAGATAGATTTTAGACAATAGGTACTTCTATAATAAAAACTGTATAGAGTCAATGATGATTTGCCTATATAATTTTATGAAACCTTTTATGTATAGTGGTACGGATATAAAGTTGCACAAAAGGAATGTTTAGATAGGTAGGTCTGTTATAAATGTGAAAAAGTTTGAACATTTTTTTTCAGTTGTATACTATACAATTTTATTAGTAAGCCTATAGCTTTCATAAAGCTATAGAAATAATCCAACGAAATAAACACCATCTATTAGATTTTTATTAGCTAAGGGCCTTTAGCAGGCGTGCTTCAAATACCAAATAAATTCAGTATTTAACGTTATGAACTTATCTGATAGACAAGTAATAACCGAATGTTAACACGTAGCAAAACAGGCCATTATAAATACCCTTTCCGGTTACACATAAATTTACTTTCAAGTGCTAAATAATTTCGTTGTTTTATACAACAAAAAGATAGTTTCCTCATGGAATGATAACTAATATTATAATTAAATATACATGTACATATATATAAACGCGGTATTTTAAACGCGTTTTAAAATAATACTTAACCCGAAATGGGGTTATTGTTCATCTGTATGTATGGCGGTATCTCGATAGTAATAACTGTAAGCTTGCTCCGATGTTTATGACGTACAGTTACTTTCATTTTTTAAATAATTGTGCTCGACAAACCGGTCCGATGCGAGTCTGACTCACACGCCGACCCACTTCGCTTGTCATTAGACAAAGCGCCATCTTCCGACATTTCACGGAAACAATTACAAACTATTGATAAATCTATTAATTTTCTATTTACAACATGAGTAGTCGATATAAATTTCAATACATATCTAATTTACGGGCACATTATTTGACAATATTCTTTATTACTTTATATAACGTGATATATTTTGTGACTTGTATAATCATTATTATGCTACTTTTTAACAATGGCACGGTTTTTCAGCTTTTGATTTGTTTTATATCAAGACATAGATACATATATATGGATAGCACATAGATATGCACGCTGAAAACAGTATAAAATCCATATTCTTATCCATAATGCTACAGGATGTTGCAATTTATTTCCAAAACTACTAGGCAGATATTTTTTGTCGTCAATTTAATTGTGCAAACATTTAGCATAGGAAGTAGTGCCCTATTATCTGGTAGTTTAACGAAGATAATAAATTGCTTGGAAATCAAAACCGATACAGAATAATAATTCGAAAATATTACAAGCTTGCATCGGAGTCACAAATTGGCGAGTTAACTGGCTTAATAGAAAGATTATGCTCCAGTCAGGGCATTATTGCATAATGAACCCCGGTCAACTTGTCACGTTTATATCAACTACATACTATTCATATGCAAAAACGTTATTTTCATCATATGCAGTATAAAACATTCTGAATTGTTATTTATTACATTACTTATCAAACAACATTTTACCTGCATATATTTTGTATATAATATTTGATATCAACATTGAGTGCGAATTCGTGAAACCATTTCTATAAATATTCATATTCTATAAATTATATTTTAATACCTAATGTTAATTATCTGATTGATCTGAACAATAAAGAAATAAAATATAAACCTTTCCAGTAATAATTCTACTCTTCTTACCGTTTCCACAAAATTCTTTGAACTTACATAAAAAAAATCTCAAACAGATCAAATTGCAGAAGAGATTACATCCTACGTAGCACACATGTACTGGTTTTAAATAATAAAATACTAACCAATGAAATATTAATAAAGAGGCCCTAAACACCTATGATACCGTTACATACATAACGTTGTTGATTTACTAATAAAGATGTGTTTTTAAAACTATATAACCACTACTCTTTGTTATTTTTGGTATACAATCTTAATATTAATTCTATTTAATTATAATTTCCATATGTTATCCTTCGCGAAGTAAGCCTTGATAAAGGTACGAGGGACGCGTAACTGCAGCAAGCGACATGTCCTTGCAAGACTGGTTTCTGGAACTATAAGAAGCCCTAAACCTCCTTATAATCAGCATACTTTTGAAGGAGTTTATTATAATCCGACAAATTGCACACAGTCAAAAAAAACGTATTACAAGGGTCACCAGTTAAATAAGGGTATCGTATTGCCACCGACTGTTCTCAAATACGTCGGTCACCGTATGTCACTGGATACCAACGCTGGAATACTCATGTTTGACATGTCCAGTGGTGACATAGCACTTCGACATGTCGTTTGCTGCAGTCGGCTTCACACCCGTACCTTAAATAACACTTATCTTAGTACAGTGCGTTCAAAAAGTCACTTCATACGCCTACATTGCATTGAACACACTACAGGTACTTTGCTTAAGCCCATATTCCCACTTTGCCATAAAGACCGATATTATTGTAATTGCTAGTAATTATCAAGTTATAAAAGTGCACCAATAGCTTCTGCACACAAAATATCAAATATTAGTTAAGATTAGTACGTGAACGGACAGATATCAGTTGTATATCAAGTCTTGATTATGGAAACAGGTGAACAATAATACAACCCTAACGACATAGTGTGAACATGGCCTTACGGGTTTGCAAACCTCAATCAGATAACATAATTAAAGAATAATAACTTATTATAAATCTACTTCAGATAAACTTAATGTCTACATCAATGGGACACTAGATTTAATTTACCCCATCAACCCCATACAAACATAGGTAAGGTACATTATGTGTTAATAGTCATATTATTTTACATATTAAAATCATTTTTATCATTTATTATACTACAAGACAAAGTACAAGAAGACAATATCAAAAGTTGTATAAACTTTGATATTTAATAAGATCATACGGGCTACAATCGTCAATGTACCAATATCTGTTAAAATGTTTAAATATACATAGTTGTGGGATCAACCACTTGTATTGTCAATGAGATATAGAAGGTTTACTCAGAATTGTAGCCCGTAAGAATTCCATCCTACATCTACACGACCACAGTCCTGTATCTTCAGATCCATTAATTTCTATCAGTCCATTGCAATTTGCGAAATAATTTAGCAACAAAACCATTTTTCCTCGGCATTTATCAAGTGTAACACTTCGAGTCAAAGAAAAAGATTTTCTTACCAAATAACAAACTGATCATCCCATATGAATGAGAGATTTTATTTTTTTTAAAATTATTTACCTAGCTGCTGGTTAGATGGCGCTGTTCTTGGTACGTTACTGCAAGGATCATATCTTAGCAATGTCATAATTTTGAGGCCTTATAACAAAATTCTTTCCGTAGTCCGTACCAAGAGATTTTGAGAACAATTTGTGCAGAAGTCTTGGCGTTTTGGCTAAAGCCCAGTAGCAGGTAAAACGTCATCTAACGAGTTTTAAAAAACTATTGCTTTTTAAATCCTCAAAAAGAAAACCTCCCATTAAATTTTAAAGTTTGGAATAAACGCAAACGGTTGTAGATAAATGCCGCATACAAGTGCCGGAAATTACGTGTAAACAATACGTAATAAAAAAGGAATGATTTATTTGAATGCCAAGTTACATTATGAGAATATTTAATTTTGACAAAGGTATACGTGACCACCAATCATGCTGGTCTAAGAACATATACTATTCTGAACCGTGAAAAGAAGGCATTAAGTATGCAAACCTCATTTTTATCTAGCCAGTGTATTTTATAAAGCTAAACATTTGAAAAGAAATCTTCTGCCGTGGAAATTGTAACGAACCTTTATGTTCCTCGTGCCTTTCAATGAAATGAATCCGTAACATAATATTGAACCTCGATTATATGTAATTTAAACGCAGGTCATAGTCCGGGAGGCGGTGCGAAGGTAGTGTTTTACGCCAATCCATAAATTCGTCCAAGTTCTTATGAAAAGTCAAGCTAGTTGCACGGTTCCAAGGAGTTGGTCTCTTGGAGAAGAATTGGTAAGAGACTGCATGAAAACTCTTCGTTACCACTTGTTCGGATTTAGAGATGCCATAGAAAGATCTTGAGCCCATTGCATTTATGGTGGTGCTAATATGGTCCAGAAGTCTACCTCTGCTGTGTCGATTCTACACTTTTTCTGTCGCTTCTAACGTTATTTTAGCACATCAAGTTTCTTTAAAAGTGAATGCGAACAGCTGAACTTTACTTTGGGAAAACTATTTATTCCTTGCGTCTGTTTTCAGCACTATTACGTCTAGTTTCTATAAGTAAAATTTAAGATGTCACATTTTTTACATATCAACTAGCTCTGACTTTCGTATTTGCAACGCTACCTCTCGGACAATAGAATTTTATCGAATCTTACAACAATTGAAAACAAAATTTGTACATCCCAGCCGCTAATAACGCATGTATAACTTGTGCGTGAACCTGTGTTCCTTTGCATGCAGTCTACACTATCATCAGTTTTATAGTAAGTCATGAAGTTGCAACTTTTATAATAATTATAGCATAAATAATATCGAGCTAGAAGCTTTAATTAGTCAATTACATGTCTTCGTGAAAGGTCAAGCGTTTTGCACACAACGTTAATAAGCGGTAATCGATTAAAAGTATACGCAATCGAGGTTAAGTTTTATCGATTCACCCCGTTCCCTAAATAGCGTAAATGAAAGCGCACTGTTATTTATCCAGTCGTTATGAATATTGCATTGACATTGATTCTTTATGGACATTATATAATTTCTACCCATAGTAGAATGCAATAGATTTATTGAATTGCATATTTATTAATATTTGTGCAAATTAACAGCTCTTTAACATGTTTTTTTATTATTATTTTGGTTTACCAAATATTATGCATAGTTTACGATATTTTTTTACATAGATTAGTAAAGTAGTAGAGAGTACTCTATAGAAGAATATAAAGTTGTGTATTTGTATTATTATTGGTAGTAAAAAGCAAAAGCAGTATTTCATAGCGATTGTCAAGGAAGCAGTTTAATATTGCTGACACTGAGTCGGATTAAGTGACTAGTAGTGATTTATGAAATCACTCATATTTTTTTTCTATTTTTGATTGGAGGGGGTCAAAGCTAACTGGCACATGCATCATTAATAAGCGTCTTTCAAAAATTACATATATTGAAAAGTCGCAACAAGAAATACATTTCACATATAAACACAAACATTATGCATATATATTATGCAAATATATAAACAATAAGCAAAAAAAATGAAAATTACCAAAACTATTGTGTAAATCCGATTTTCAAGTTTAGCGTATAAATAAATAAAGTACAGCTGTGTACAGCAGAATGTCAAGTTAACATAGCCTACCGTTTAAGGTTCTAACAAAAATTTGGCATTTCTAATTCAACATTTCTCAAATATTCACATCTATGTTTGCATACAGACAATGTTACAGGCATTGTTTGATAGAAGTGTTTAGATGATGAATATGGACTCCTGATGTGCTAAGAGGAAATCTGTAAAGTTGTTGATAGGAGCTATGGACAGTAGCGACATCTGGCCATTCGGGGGCCAAGCCAAGTTGGGCCCGAAGACCACTGCGAGGTTATTTGTCGTCATTTTGTTCAGACAACTCCTATCTTGAACCTGGGAGACAAAAATATATGTGTTAGAAGAAATTGCAACTTGCAACTTATGAGTGGCGTGTGTGTCAAATAAAAAATCGTAACGTAGGTAACATTTAAAAGCTTTTTTTCATAAATCTTAGGACCAAAATTAATAAAGAAAGCACAAACCTTCCATAAGAACTGGAACACGTATTTCAACAACTTGTAGTTGTCTAACGGCAGTCGCTCGAGGATCAAAATCTTCACTTTTCTCGGCTTGTCTCGGGCGGACCAGTCTGAAAACATTCAAATAAGTTAGTTGGTCTGGTTATTACTATCCGGACTTATACAAAGATACAATAATATTAGATTGTACTTGGAGCTTGACAAAAGATAAAAGGACTTTTTTATCCGGGTATTGTATACAAGAGAGTAACAAATTCAGAAAACACCTTAAGGCAGTCTGGATATTTAAAATAGCGCTAGCAAAATATTATTAGAAATTACCATAATTCGCATAGAGCGGGGCAAAACTTTCAGTAATCACTATCGTATTATCACCCAGCTTGGACATTAGTAAAAAATCAAAAGCATGAAATAAAACATACTCTGGAAATCCATAATCTCGTCATACAAGTCGAAGGTGAGCAATGGTTCCTCCAGGTCGCGGAAGAAGGTCTTTAGAAGCACCGCAGCGTTATGAGGGTCATTCCTGAACCTCAGAGGCTCGCCCCTGTTGCAGGCACGTTGTAACTCCTTGATGACCGACATGTTCGCCGAGCGACGGAATATGCCCTCCGTTTCTAAAGCTGGTGGGATGTATTTAATTGATGTAGTTAAGTAAGTAATTGTTTATCGGTGGATTTGTATAATATGTATGTCTGTTGATTTGAGATTGAATAAAGTATATATATAGTTGTATAAAGTGTACCTATACATAAGTTATGTCAAACTATTTGTTCCCAAGATAGGTGAAGAAAATTACGCTTTCCCGGGCCCTGATTTAGATACTCTTAGGTTCAACTTTTTCTTAGATCGCTTTTCGTTATGTGATAGATTTCAGATCAGATAGTAGACAAAGGTAACGAAATATAGCATCCACTTACCATCGGGCTGTGACAGGAACTCGACACACTGCCGTACGACCGGAGGGATAGCTCCGACCATGTTTGTATTGTTCTCTTTTATAAACGCCAGTGAGACGCCGAACTGCTGCGTAGGGGGCGGAGACAGGCTGCTCTTCGGTTTCTTTTTGTACTTCGCTACTGGTGACGTTTCCGTAGGAACTGTGTTCTGACGGGCCGACTCCGCGGCCCTGGGGTTCTTGGACAGCAACAATTTATCATACCTACAACAAAGATTTTCACTTTTTAGTCTTTGAAGAAAATATTGAGCAAAGGGAAAAGGAAGGACGTAAGGAAGGAAAGTAAGCGTGGGGATTACACACCATCGTTTTTCAGTGATACCAGCAGATGTTGAAGGGATTCCAGCTAAGTCATTGAGCTGCAAATTCTGTAAACCATCGTGGTCCATATCAAAGCCTGTGGCTTCGTCTAGAGCTGCATCTCCCTCTTCATCGATAGTCGATAAGTTCTTGGACGGATCTTGAGTTTCGCCTACCAGCACTTCGACGTCGTATGGCAATGCAGATTGGTCTATTTTCATGCCTAGAAGGCCTTCAATACTATCGATCAAAACGGTTGCCTGATCTTGTATAGCAGTTGATGCCTCTTGAGAGTTGGCAGATTTAGATACTCCCTCATCCTTTTTCGTATCTTGTATGTTCTTAGTATTTGGCAAGGCCGTCGCTTGCGCTTTCTTTGGGCCAGGCAACAAATGGGCGGTGACTTTTTTCACACCCGGTAACTTGGCATTATTCGATAATGCAGTGACCTGACCTGGTTTCGAGTCCAGCGACTCTTCGCCGGCCATGGGCAACGTTTCTTCTCTTTGCCCCGATTCTACTAATGGGGCAGTTTCATTCAGCAAAGCAGCCCACTGAACATTCTTAGGAATCGGTACCTTTTTAGGGATACCGCCATGAGCTTCCTCGGTTTTTGAATTCGCTATTTTTTCTGCTTCTTTAGCAGAATAAGAAGCTGACTGATCTCCCATTTTCACTTTCTGTTTAGGCAACTAGATCTTCAACCTTATTTGAAGGTTACAAGCTACAGTTTTTGTTAACTTGTTTACAAGAGATTTATAGAGCTTAATTTGTCTGTAGGTATACAGTATAGGTATGCTAGTCAACTGTAATAAATCAGTCAGGAAATTCTTTTTTATTTTCTTTTAAGCGCAGTGAGTTTCTGATGTTACAAGGAGACAAATTAATGTACACGTAATTGTGAATCGAGTAAGGACGATTATGGAATCGATAATAAGTAAGAAAGGCGGTCAATGAACAGAGCACAGGTCATCAATGCACTTACTCGTAAGCTTTGACACGACATGCTTTGAAGCCCTAACCCTAACAGCTATCAAAATCGTTGAATTTAAATTCTCGGAAAAAGTACTTTCTGATTCTACTAGTTATCGATTGGTCGATACCTGCGTGTTAATCAGTTCTATTTAAAATTAATCGACTGCATCCTTTCATCGATGTGTCAGTCAAGACACCGTTCAATATTCAGCTGAATTATTTATTGGGTCGGACCACTGGTTAGTTTGAACTACATATGTGATTTGTTGCATTACTAGCAAATATCTAAAGGTGAAGGTTGGCTCCATGGAATTGGCCTTTAACATGCTTATTTCTGTAACTGTCCGTGTTCGACCAATTGATATTTTAAGGGTTCTTCTAAATTGGACAGCTCGAGTCGGCCGTTGATGCACCGACACGAAACCTCCAACTTGAAATTATCCTAAAGGTCATTTTGTGGAAATGTTTCCTTCTTGAATAATATAGTTACTATGTACTTCAGAAATATATTTGGAAAAATGTTATCAAATATTAGTCGTTTGTTCAGTAGATACGACAGTAACGGCCAGTTTCTTCATCAAAAGTTAAAGTTAAAGTAATGTCTAAAGTAAAAGTAACGGTCAAATACGTTTTTTCAAGGCTAAAGTGACAGCAAAACTAATAGAAAAATTGAATTTGACCGTTACTTTTACTTTAGACATTACTTTGACTTTTACTTTGGCTTTAACTTTTGATGAAGAAACTGGCTGTTAGGTGAATATTTCATACGATAAATATAAAATCAGACGATTTTTTAATTATGACTTTTAAATAATAGACAGTAATATCTGATAGCATATCATTACTGGTTGTCAAAGTTTTTATTGATTAATAGTAGGACGTCCATCACTGCACTATAATTATGGGAAAGTTGAAAACTTGGAAAAGTTTTAAAGTAAAACTATACTTTTGTAAATGAAAAAAATAGTACTCAAATTTTTTTTCATTCGTGTTTAAATCAAACCAAAGAGAGGATCGATCGATCATAAGGGTAAGCAACGCTTGGCCCGTTTGGTTCGTAGATGGGAAACCATCTTGTCATAAAGAGTTCTTCCGTTTTTCGGAAAGCACGATAGACTCATGGCTCCTGGCTGTCGATTGAATATTTTTGACGGTACGGTTACGGGTTAGTCAGCCAGAAAGTAAGAAAACAAGTCTTACCAAGGGCGCAACCCAACAGGGTTGCCTGGGTAACTGGGTTGTGGAGGTCAGATAGACAGTCGCACCATATAAAACACCGGTTCTCAGCTGCGTACATAGACTGGAAACCGACCGAATATAGTTGGGAAAAGGCTAATGGCAGATGAGATATTTTCTTATTTAGAAAATATCACCCGAATAAGTACTATAACCCATCACACTCGCAATTTTAATTTGTCTCCAATGTCATGTCACAAAAGGCAACTTTTTGCAAAACTATGTAGCCACATTCCAGGTTGGTACTGGAACCCACAACTTAATGAGTGAGCTTTAGAAACTGCTTCACTACTTCAAACAATTTTTATAGAAAATTGCTAAAAGCTTCAATTTATTATAAACTTTACATAAATTTAACAACGTAACTTTTAGCACTATATGCATTTATTATTTCCGCGGTAATTTTTACACGACTACATTACATTGCCACTACATATTTTTTTTTTTTATAAACGCGTCTTTTCAGTTTTAAATAATATTTAAAACAAAATATGATTCACCGATTTTAAATATTATTAAAATTAATATAAATTATTAATTAATAAAAAAAGACTTATCCGCGTGACTTTGTACGAGAGTTTGGCCGGAGTGACCGCGGGGTGAGTTGTGTAAACGGTAAGGCTCCGATTCTACGATTGTAACACGGGGTCGTTCTCACGATACACTGTCCGGTGCATTTCTCTAAAGCACGTTGCACACTTGTAGCTTCGATTAAATACAGTATTAACTTTATTTGGCCGGTTTATAGAACTAATAATTTTACTGTTGTTTTTTTTTAATTATATGTTTAGTTTGCTTGACACTCATGATTGATACCTGTGGAACGCAATTTTAAAAGAGTGACGGATTTTAGAAGGAGGAACAGCGAAGGGGGTAAATGAAAACTATAGTTTGAGATTAAAATGTAGTTAGACTGACACAGCAATAAATAGATTAAAACAGTAAAATAATGTACTTACTCAAGGACGGCGTCAGGTATGCACAGCTTATCCAGATTCATATACTGCTGCAGCTCATGCAAGTAATTGACGTACATCATTTTCCTTCCAAACTTGACGCTAATCGCCGGCTTCAGCATCTGCCATACTATGCGAATGAAATTCGTTGGATGTACTAAGTATAAAGCTTTTAGATTCTTCTTGTATTTTCTATCGAAAGCCTTGTAGGCCTTCCACAGCCAAGATAGAGGCGGTTTGTTTTTGCTTGTGAGGCCGCAGTGCAAGTATACCACGCTGTAGTCTTGTTCCACGTATTTGTCTAGTGTAAACATCAGGTACCTGGAACGAAGAATCATAACCAATTTTATTTTATGGCAAATGATAAAACATCCTATATAAAGAAATAATAAACCGGGTGTCAACACAGTAATTATTTATACAAATTCATTCAAACTTCGATAGAATTATAAAGTGGGCCTATAAAGGTAAAAACAGACTTCTACCAGTGTATGAACTGAAACGAGGTCAACATTGAATAAACCATAGTCTATGGTGGACTACTGAAGCGCCAACCTTCAAGGGGTCAGCTTTATAAAGTTGGTCATGTTTTAGCTTGTAGTTCAAGGATCCATCAGAAGGTTTAGGTTGTTTATCAAGTTCATGCGACTTTATTATTATACGCACAAAATGTAACATATTTTTTGCTTGTACCGTACCGACTACCGTACCGTACTGTACTGTAACCGATATAAAAAATTCTTTCACTGTTGGTAAGCCACACTATCCCCGAGCAACAAGAAAGAAGTTGCCCAGAGACGAGGGTGAAACCGCAGGTAAACAACTAGTTATCTTAATTATCTAATATTTTTGTAAAATGTGTAATAGCAATCTCAGGTGCTAGTTGCGACCCAAAATTAATAACCAATCAAAAATCTAACCAATGATACACATTAATTTAGATATAACTGATTGTTTTATAAAAAATCTGACTATGTTGCATACCTTAGGGTAAGGTTCATATCTGAAGGAACCACGCGTCGAGTATATCAGTGGCGTAACGCCAAAACAAAAATATACGATAAAACATTAAATCATTCACTCCTATCCGATTATGCATTAGTGCGTCATCATACATTTACGATATGCTCGACGGATTTTCAGTCTTATATGTCTTATATGTCTTATATGATTCCTTAAGATAGTACGAAAAAGTACATCATCTTCATATTCCGAGCCTTTTGCCAACTAAGTTTGGGGTCGGCTTCCAGTCTAACAGGATGCAGCTGAGTATCAGTGTTTTACAAGGAGCGACTGCCCTATCTGACTTCCTCAACCCAGTTACCCGGGCAACCCAATAACCCTTGGTAAGACGAGTGTCAGATTTACTGGCCTCTGACTACCCGTAACGACTGCCGAAGATGTTCACTGACAGCTTGTACGAAGAAGTACATACCTAAGTAATTTATCAGGGTGCAAGTCCTTGCTGGGGGGCAGCCTGCAGGCCGACACCACTATGATACGCCTGCCCACCTCGTCATCCCCCACCACTTCCACGAGACCAGTGCCGTTCAGCTCCGCGAAGCAATCCTCTGCCGACGACGAGATCTGAACACAAACATAATTATTATTAAACAGCTGTTCCATGTAACTGGATAAATATAGCCATTGCTAGCCACAGAAACTACAGTTTCCCAACTGTGAGTGTATTTTGTTCAGATATTCGCGCATTCAAACTTTTCACGTTCATTATAATCTGGTTTTTAAATTGGTAGTTTTGTATGTTATAAGTAGGTTTACCGAGCGTAGAATCCAACATCGACTGTAGAAACGGCTTAGGAAGAACTTCAAGTATTGAGATGTGACAATGCTACTAGATGCTACAGACTGGCTTCATTTTTAATTTCTTAGAATAATACCGTCAATTTATTTCTCACTAGTCGTTTTCCCGCGATTTCACCCGCGTCCCGTGGGAGCTACTGCCCGCACCGGGATAAAATATAGCCTATGTTACTCGCAGATAACATAGCTTTCTAATGGTATGGATGGTGGGAAGAATATTTAAAATCGGTCCAGTAGTTTTTGAGTTTATCCATTACAACCAAACAAACAAAGTTTTCCTCTTCATAATATTAGTATAGATAAAGTCTGTTGTCTGTTGTTGGGTATATCGCAAGCACATAATATTCGCATGTATCGACTTCACCTTAACGTACGACTTTGTAAGTTAAACACAACCTATACTTATCTACACCATTATCAATTCCTTATTCATAAGAAAGTTTGCTTCAAACTGCAACTTAAGTAAACAGATCGATCAAAAACATGTGTTTATTAGCAAGTTTTTCAATGCCAATGTCATTATTTCGCAATATAGTAAATGTCTTGTTTTTTTATTTAATAGCAAAAGGTCGTGTGAATTTCTTCAATATGCTACGAGAAAAATGCTACGCTGTGTCGTAGCATCTGTTGTGTCTTATGCTACGCATAATCCATGCTATAAATAAAATAAAATAAATAATAAAGAGGAAACATTTTTTGTTTAAACCCTAAAGGTTGACGAAACTACTGCACCGAATTGGAAAATTGTTTTACTGCTGGAAAGCTACACTTTTCCCGACATTCCTAGCCAATGTCATATGTTTGAAAAAGGTCTTTTAAAATTTAATTAATGTTAATTGTCAGTGCGTCAGTGTGAGTGTCTCATATTATTGCGCGTATAAGTTACTCCACATTTTACATTGTATTACATAGATGGAAATAGCTACATTTGTATTAGATATTGATAATCCAGTATGTATTATCAATATAAATATTAAATAAAATATTCATCAGCAATTTGCAATTGAATTTAAAGACAGATCAAATAGCCTGAACGTTTTCCGAAACCAATAAAAAATCACCGTTTTACTTTGTCACAATCACTAACAATTTGGTCTAATAGCACTCCTTTATAACAAATTCAGATCTCAAGGCTAATTAATTAAATGCAAGTATTTTTGTGAACGTTACTGCATTGTTTCGTGTCTATGTCTGAACTGCAGGCTGTAGTCCGTATAATAGTGCAGTTATTGTATCGAGAAAATTGCATATCTATATGCGTAGTGCAGACGGAAGGATGCCAGCCAATTATAGAGTAAACTAGACTGTGCCCGCGGCTTCGCTAGCTTTAAATTCGGGGTTAGAAGTATCCCATCCCATATATATCCCATCGATTTTAGGGGCCGGGGAAAGATCAAATAGGACAGGTGTTTTTCCGACTTCCCAAAAAGGAGGAGATTCTCAATTCGGCCGGTATGTTTTTTTTTTCGTAAGTAAACATGGAAAGGTGTTATTATTGTAGAGGTCTGACCTCTAAAATCTAAAACCTTTTGAAGGCATAAAATAGAGCAATAGAAGATAGAAGCACGGCCTATAATCATAGCCTCAAAATAGACGTGTTGGCTTGTCATTATCATATCGTACTCAATTTAATATTCGACAGAATCAAAGGGCCTTGTCGTCACTTCTTTTGACATTCATACAGGTATCAGATATTTATCGCACCTCTTATTAGATACAACCAGTCTGTCAGTGTAATTTTGTTTTGAATGTTTCAACTTCTCATTACCTACTGTCCTTCCTTTGAATTGGTGGGTCCAGGATAGTATCTGAACATTTTTGGCAGATGTTAAAGACAGAAACCAGAAGTCTGACAACCAGTCTTACTAAGAGGTATCCCAGGTTACTGGGTAGAGGAGGTTTAGTGGGCAAAATAGGGAAAAGATCATGCAGACTTACTGTCAAAATTGTATTATGATGACCAACACGCAACAAAAGGGCGCGCTATTTATATAGAGGAGCCTACCGGTGGTTAATACGCAATAATTCAACTCATTTATGTACTTGGTTAAAAAAAGTCGTGGTGGCCTCTCATTTATGAGCACGTGAGTTCGACTGTATGTACTTTCTAAGTATCTAAGTAACTATAGTTCGGCCATTCAGAGAATGCGTTCCTGACACGTCGCGATTGAACTGACGACGTAACTACATTCATTGATTATTGATATAATAATGTTGTTTTAATGCTCCTCAATTGTTAAAACGGTAAACAACCAGCAAAAATATTTTTATCGTAACTGCAACGCCATTGCAAAGTTACGTCGTCAGTTCAATCGCGACGTGTCAGGAACGCATTCTCTGAATGGCCGAACTATAGATACCAATGTCTGATAAAATGTGAATGAAAACATCTCGAGGAAACCTGGCATATAAAGTCTAAAATCACCAACCCTTATTGAAGCGTGATGATTAACGCACAATCCTTCTCCGTGTGAGAGGAGGCCTGTGCCCAGCAGTGGGACGGTAAAAAGGCTGTAACTGTATGTACTTGGTTGGCGCTCTCTGGAGGAAGCTTACGTTCAACAATAGGCTAAACCGCTGATACGATGATGACGCACATACCTCTGCATATACTTCAGGGGCCGTCGCCAGCTCCTCTTCAAAGTTCTCTTCTATGGTACCATCGCTGGGGAGATCGTCAGGAATATCCAGCAGCTCGGGCGGGAGAGGCGCTGCAAACAAACATACGTTTGCACTTATTCTCGTCTCGTATATATATACTCGTATATTATAACAAAAAGGTCGTATCGAAAAATGTTGAATCATTGGAGATTACAAATTATGTGTCTATTTACATATATTTTTTTAAATTAGAACCAATTTTAAGTTTATATATATATATATATATATATATATATATATATATATTATCATCAAAATATTGGAAAGACTTTCTTATTGACATATATATTCTTATTGATCAATATATATAGATATATATTTATAGGTACCATGTTTACTGGCTCCGTAGGGGGAGTGAAGGGAAATGGGGACAGCCTTCATCCTATTATAGTTTGTGCTGTTTTGCTCAGCGCAGGTAATATTAGACAAAGCAAAGGTGACACTCTGGTATTTAGCAGACAAGAGCCCGGGCAGGTTTATGACATCTTCACGTTATGATTACAAAATAGGCTTAAATAGCTTATACCGCGATGTAACTTACGTAACATTCATAAGATATTCAATTTTACAAACGTTTCCGTGTAGCAAAGTCAACTTGGACATAAAATGGTTCTGAAATATTGTAAATTCGCATAGAGCTTAGGTTCACCATTATAAATAAAACATCAAAAGTCTCCACCAATCCAGAGCGAGCTTCAAGATTTCTTCAAAAGGTCAAAAATTACAATAATAAGTAAATTGAAGTAAAAAATAAAAAGTTCATTTGTTCAAGGTCAATTCTGAGACAAATACCTTTTCAAAATCGTTCCAAACATACCCGAAGATCATATGAAGGTTTATAAACTGCTGTGAATTGGGTAAAATGACTTCCAATCAAAAGAATAAGAGAGCTCTTAAAATGCATATTAGCGATTTTACATCACAAGAGAACTAGGCACCCGAATCCCAATCAAGAAACAAAATTACTGGTTCTATAAAAATGCTAGTTGGAAAAATCTCTATTTACCGCATTCATACTTTATGGGTCATTCCACATTATATTTACTACCTAACATTTTTCTACGAAGGCATTTTGTCAGTCAACAAGATAATATCAGAACCAATCTGAGCCCACTATATCAAGTGCTACATGAATAGACATTCACCAATAGAAGCCTAACATGACACCAGTTAGTGCTACGAATGCAATATCTTAAGAGCCTGTGCAATTTTTCAATCATTGAATATAATCACGCTTTTGTGACTGACAGCACTTATGCAAAACGCTTCCTGTATATTTTTAAAATACGTCAAAGCAACAATCAACTCATACAAAGATAAAACATGTACTTTGTTTACAGCCATTCAAAATATTTTAAGTTTCTACCAATACCAATACTACTCTAAGTTTGTATGTATCTGTTGATTTGCTTACTAAAGACAGTAATCTGACATAACTTGTATGGGGCTAATGACAATATTGTATCCCTAGTAAGCAAATACATTAATAGATAAAATATTGGGAATGGCAGTTAATCATGCTCTAGGTACAAGTACAAAAATCCAAAACACCTGAACATTAAAATATACCCAAGTTCACAATGAAGAATCACCTTGTTTGACTACAATAACAAATACTTTAAGTTACGAAATAAATAATTATGAAGTAAAATGTTTGATCTTAGAGAATAGCGAGAGCATGTCCATGAATTAATGTACATAATATAATTATTGTTCTTTTCCTTTAAGTTCCCAGCAACATAAACAACAGCTTTTTTAAATCCATGTTCATAGCACACAGTTCTAAGAAGAAAACCAATGTTTATGTTGCCTTAACTTGGGCCATACCTCACAACAATAACAAATATATTATTTACTAAAACAAATCATTTTCATGCTCGCTGGGTTTTTATATTTGTGTCAGATATAAAAACCCAGCAAGTTCTATTAAGAAACTTTTAAAAATTAATCTCCTCTCATTGATAACACAATAATGAGTCATTGTTTATTAATAACAAATATGTAACCACATCAAATGATGAAGATGAGTTGACTCACACTATTTCCTGTTTAATTTTTGTTTTTAGTTGTGGTTGCCTAGAGGGTAAAGAACCAATCTCTCAAGTATGAGGGTGGATATGATTCCAGATCAGGCAAATACCAATACTACTTTAAGTTTAAAGACGGCAATGGCTGTGTGTCGGGGGGCACGATAAACTGTAGGTCCCCACTGTCATTTGAACATCTTTGGCAGTTTTTACAAATAGTCTGAACCTGATAACGTTCCTTGTAAATCACTGCATTGGGTTAGGCTGGAAGCCGACCCCAGCACAGTTCGGAAAACGCAATGCAGAGGATGAATTGCTATGTCAATGTAGCAGATTATATTTGCAGAAGGCATCCATGAAAATCAATATAAGGAAGATGTGTAAATTGTAATACAAATTTCCGAATAAATATCTTTAATAATTGTGCTGTAGCAGTGGCAAGTTTAGATTCTTCTTTATTGTGGAATATGACTGGGCCTTAGTTTCAAAAAGTATTCAATTATGGCATTCTATTGAGGCATAAAATGCTTAAGATTAGAAAATTATCAGGTAAAACTCTATACTAATGTAGTTTTGAATCACTTCCCATGCTGTAGCCATATTGCTATGCTACCTAACAGTTTTACAGGTAATATCCTAGGCAATGATAAACCAGTGTACTCTAAATGCATGGCTACTTCCAAAGGATGTGCAGAGAATCAATTACTCAACTTTAAAGGTATCATTACATCATAGCCGTATAATTGAAATGAATGCACTATTGTTTTCAGTCACTTAAGTATGGGGGTAAGGAAAAGTTCTTACTCCAACACAAGCATTGTTCTGCATTAGCAACTACCCAGTTAGCAAGTTCCTATTAGAATCTTATACTTATGAACTTTGATAATCAAATAAATGCCTGTAGATAGATTTGGATGAAGATTTCTTTTAAATATCAACAGCTAAAATTAAAGAAAAAGCTGAAGTGAGCAAGTCAAGGCCCAAATATTTGACAATGATTATATGCATCATATTGTGAGAGACATATGCTTAGAAAGATATTTGAGTCTCAACCCTGTTTGATAATACATATGTAGATGAAATATCACAAAACAAATTTTTTTAATAAATTGTGCACCAGCTAGAATAAATTACGACTGTTGTTGAGTGCATACTCTAAATTAATTTCGAGTATATATTGAAACTGAGTACAAGGTTTTAAATATTAGTCAGATGGTGAGCTAAGGTAAACTCACCAAGGCCTGAAGTTTGAATAAGTTCCGAATCATCGAACTCTAAGCTCGGCTCGTAATCGTGGTACTCAGAGAGGCTGGTGTACAGCTCCTCAGGCTCAGGGTTGCAGCCGTGAAGCACTGGGAAGTCAAACAATAACATCATTGACACAAATATTTACATTACTACGTCACTCTGTAACAATCTCTAAACGTACCTTGGAAGGCCCTCACAGGACTCAGCTTAGGCTGATGTTCCGATTCCATTGCGACACCCAAAACCTTTTGCTTCCGATATCACAAAATTGCTGCACGTAAACCAAACTGGCTGTGGGAAATGTCACTTCCTCCGAACAAAATGTTACAACAACCTTACAAAACTCTGTTGGCACATTAGTAATGTTCTTTCTACGTCACGATGTACTAACTAAATATACAACGCCATTTGGTAAACAAATATTGTCGAACGCTTAAACGTAATAGGTCTACGGAAATCGTTTAGTAAATCTCAAGTCTTAAATCTGTTATTTTTAATGGGTGGGTTGGCTCTATGGACCGCTGACAGCTTTAATTCCACTTGGGGAATTTTGGCCTTTGGCGCTGCCATAGCAAATAAGCCTTTTTGTATCTATGGTTTTCTCAATATGGCCATTCTTAAAATTGTTGCTTATGTGCATACTAGAAGTTTCTAGTAAAGTATGGAGGGAGACAGTAGTCAGGAACAACAAACCATATTCAGTGAAGAGAGTTGAAACCAGCTACTTTTAGGGACACGAAAAAAGTATCGATGCTTTGTGGTATCGAGTACATTCCAGTTCGATACCGATACTTTTGTACTCGATACTTTGCAGTCGATACTTTTACTCAATAAGTACTTTTTCCCAGGTATCGTATCGAATGAAGAATTTAATTTAACAGCGCTTTCTAGCTCACTCGTTGAAATGTTTTAAGACACTCTGTCTTAAAAAAAGAAACGACATTTGATTTCTGGAGCCACCATAAGAAGTTGGCACACACTAAAAAACAGAATAATAAAGCAAGTTCTTCATCACAGCCTGAAATGAAGGATGAATTAAGCTACTACTTATCGGCACAGGTTTCGCCACTTTCAGTAGATCCCTTAAAACAATGGGAAGATATGAAAGTAGTTTTCCCAAAATTATATTAATTGGCACTAGAATGAATATATATCAATCACTGCGACGTCAGTACCTTCAGAACGATTATTTTCTAAAGCAGGAAGTACCATCACAAAAATTCGAAACCGCTTATCTCCAAAAAGGCTCAACAAACTTCTATTTTTAAGTGACTCTACGGAGGAGGAATGGGAACTTTAATCTACTACGCGGGTGAAACCGTGGGACACTGCTAGTTTTTAGTATACCTCAACTTAATATTGTTTCCTTTTGCTACATTTTCGATTTGTTTCATTCATTCTATTTTCCATTTTTCTATTATTCTATTAAATTTGTGTAGGTACCAATACCATTTGTTTTTTATGTCCTGCTGAACTGAAGTAAAACTGACATTATTTACTAACTGATATTGACCTAGCAAATTTTGATCTAAAAAGTACTCGATACCTTGAAGTATCGATACTTTTATTTCGATACTTTAATGAGTACGATACTTTGTTATCGATTCTACTCATGAGTACGGTATCGATACTTTTGCTTCGATACCGTGTCCCTAGCTACTTTGTGTTTGGGTATATTCTATTTATATTGATGAGGACGTGACCAGAGTGGCCTCGCGGCGTAGCATCGGGTGCCACCCGATGCAAATGATTTACGATTGCAAAATTATTGTACAGCAAACTACCGTATAGACCAAAATCACCAAAATAGCAGACCAATCGCACACCAATCAAATGTCAATCGAATACGATTGGTCTTTTATTAGTAGCAGAATGCATTCAATTTCTATTCGATTTTGACATTATTAACTTAGGAGATTCGGGCCCCAGTATCTCAGGTTTTTAAATGAAAATTGGTACTACTAAGTGTAAGTCTTCTAAGTACTATAATGTGCCCGTTAGGTTCCATAATTGTTACTATTATTTATCATTTCAACCTTATACTGTACCAACTGGATAGGAATGTGTGCGGCCCAGTGCGGCCGGGCAACCTTGCATGGCATTTTCATAAAAAAAAGCATAGCAATTTTTATCATAACAACACGGGGCGTCTCCTTATAATTCTTAGCTCGATGCAACAACCAGATTGATTTTTATATGATTTTTATTGTACATTTTTTTTTTTTAACGACGTCAAAAATCATCAAATGACTTCTCCCGCTGTGGGTTAGCAGCGGTGAGGGAGTGTCAGACTCTTACGGCCGCGGTCTTTCGAACATAGACTTCTTTCGAACAACCCGCAGCCATCGAGCTTCCGCAGCCCATTGACACTTTTCAAATTGACATGCGAGATTTTGAGATTCGTGACATTGACACTGTGACTTACTGGTCGGAGTCCTGTCCTGAGTTAAGTCATGGTTAAGTCCTGAGTTATGTGTTTTGCAAGTGTTCTGTTAACTTTTGTTGTTGATTGAACTGGATAGAGCATTTTTATTTTGCAGTTGCTTGTCCGCCTTTTTTAAAAATCAGCAGTGACTTTCATTGGGACTTGGTGGCGGCGCTAGCACACAATCAACTTCAAAACCTCAGTTTTTGTTGTGGCACGCGTTTGAACTGCTGGTAGTGGTGACTACTTATAAAGAATCCCAGACACGATGCTTGGATTCTCTAACGCTGGGATCCCCGATAAATCGTGGCAACCTCCAGTGGCTGTCATAGAAACAACGTAAGATATAATTATTTACAAACACCCGAGCCTGTTTGGAGGTTCCTTAATTTATTTATGATATTAACTTACTTTCAGAATGGGAACTATGGTCTTAGAAATGTACTGGAAGCATTCACCAATAACATGCAGAAACTTCATGGAGTTGGTTCGTCGAGGATACTATAACAACACAAAGTTCCACAGAGTGATAAGAGACTTCATGATACAGGGTGGTGACCCAACTGGGACTGGCAAGGGAGGCCAGTCGATATATGGACCACAGTTTGACGATGAAATATCATCAGATTTAAAACATACTGGAGCTGGGGTGTTGTCTATGGCCAATGCTGGTCCCAATTCTAATGGATCTCAATTCTTCATCACATTGGCCCCAACACAGTGGCTGGATGGAAAACATACAATATTTGGAAGAATCCAATCTGGAATGGCAGTTGTTAAAAGGATAGGTTTAGTTGAATGTGACAAAAATGATTGTCCTGTTGATGATGTAAGAATAGAAAAGGCATACATCCCTAAGTAGAATATTAAAGTTAGTGTTAAGTCAGTCTAATTTTTCATATTTTGACTTTGAAATACATATTTTGAAAAACTGTTTCATCTAACCTGCAACAGCCTAAAATATCTTAGGCCAATATTAATGTGCTGTACAAGTAAATGTCATTTTACTAAAAAAATATTTTTTATTTTCATAATATTTTCAGTTTATCCTCCCAACCATATAGTCCATTTACCTTTATTAGACCATCCATTTAATATTTCATTCATATTTTAGCAAGTCATATTTCTTGAGAAGAGACTTATAAAGCTCTTATTTTTACATTAATTCAGATCTTATTGACTTACAATAGTCTAACTAAAGGAATACATTATCTATCTATCTTCTTTTATATAAAAGAAAGTTGTGTTATATAGTTACACATTTTATAACTCGAAAATGGCGCAACCCCCGGAAAAGGTCACAGGATAGTTTGTGTCACTATCCAAAAATGGAAAAAGTTTGCCTGAGAATGAGCCTACAGAATGAGGCTGAACCTAAAGTACTAGGACAGCATAAATCACAGGAGTAGGTACATATATAAATCGCCGAATTTTGATGCAACTGCTTTCCCCGCGTACCTGGATGGCAAGGCGCCTTTGGCACCTGGCTGTCCCTACCCTCGCGCCTTTTTCAATTACCTGCAATTTTTTTTCAGTCCTTAACCTAAAAAAAAATCACGATTACGCCTTTAAACGATTGCTTCTCTCTTATTGGATCGCACCAAACTCAAAATCTGTTCAGTTAATCGGTTGTAGGGTCCTAGGTAATTGTTAACCTGAAAACCAGATTCCCACAACCTTTTAAGGGCTGGATGCGCCTCTACATAGTAGGTACATAATAGTATTATGATAATACCTTAACTCGGGGGCGACAAAATTGGCTATCCGCCTCCCGGAGAACGCTCCGCACGCTACGCCACTGCCTCTACCTCAATATTCAACCACGTTCATGCCCAAAAAATGATTTTCAATCCTCCACATCACATGCCCGTACCATGATAGGCTGTTTACACGCAGCTTTTTTGTTGCTGGTGCCACTTTCAAGCTTCACCTTACATACTTATTCCCATTTTATCTATTCGCATAGCACCACACTTCTTATCATTCTGATCACTGCTGCTTGCAGATGAGTTTCATTCAGCACTTTTATTACCAAACCAACTCCTCAACTATAAAATTTCAAAACAGATTTTGTGGAAAATAAAACAAGTTATATTTATCTCTAATTTATTGGACGGATAATGCTTTTTGTATGAAATTAAAATGCGACATTCGAGTGGGTAAGGCACTAAGTTATAACCTTATTCTAGCTTATGGATTAGATACTATAAAATATATATGAAAGAAAATATTTAGAATAATACATAACTTTGTAAAAGCAGATAAGTCTTGTAGTATTCATCTATATATATACAAAAAATGAAACCCGCTTTCCGTTGTCACGACATAACATGAAAACGGCTTGACCGATTTGGCTGAAAATTAGAGGGGAGGTAACTTAGACCCAGAAGGTTTTAGGATAGTTTTTGTCACTATCCGGCTACGGGACGCGCGTGAAACCGCGAGCGAAAGTTAGTACTTCATAAACTTAAATAATATAAATAGTAGCATATGACATGCATTCTTGAGAGCAATGATATCAAGTCAGTTATTTTCGGTAATACATATCTAAAACTAAATGCAATCATTTTTAACACACAAAATGATGTATTTTTTGTGCATGTCTTAAATAATCTAATCCATGAAATTCAAATTACTCTAAAGTTGATACTTAGTAGGAAGTTCAAGATGAGAATATATATTTGATTCATCCTCTAAGCCTTTTTCCCAACTATGTTGGGGTTGGCTTCCAGTCTAACTGAAATACATATTTGATTAAAGAAAATTGTTGATTCAGAAAAAAAATTACTGTCAGAGAAATTATCATAAAACTAAAGAAATACATATTGCCTAAACACTACATAAGAATAAAATCAGGCTCATATGGACGGATTCAGTGTTCATGAATCAGTTACTTTTCAATACATAACACTTTGCCAGTGTAAAATAACATAAAAAAACGCAAAATATAAATATGGAATTTTCATGGAAAATAATTAACTTATGCCAATACTGTTACCTACATCATTTAAAGCTAAGAAAGTAAAATCTTAACAATATTAGTGCAATAACACTACAATCATAGTATAAAAAAAGCAAAGTTATACAGAAAAGAAAAAGTTACATGTTATTAATACTATGCATATGAAACCTTTTGTTCATAAGCATCGTCTTCATTCCAATACTCCTGATCAGCCAGTGTGGAATGGCGGAGGTTGCACCAGCGTGCTCCGAATCTTAAAATTAATATTATTACCAAGAGTACAAATAGAGAGAGAACTGCTACTGCAGGATATATCATCAAAAAGGCCATGATTAAATGTCACTTTCTCGTTTATGCAGCTCTAAATATTCCTGTGAAGAAGTTAGCGGCTGCTGAGATGCCGACGGAGGCAGGTTGTGTTGAGGGCCTTTGGAGTAATCTTCACTATCCTCACTGTAAGGATGGACGTAATGAACTTGTTGGAAGTTGCTCTCAAGCTCTGTGAGGTCCAGAGGTGGCTGTTTGTGTGGTGTAGCTGACCAGATTGACACAAGCCAGCGATTGCCTGGAGAACAATGAACACTGGTTATTAAGTAATAAGTTTTCAGTTAATGTGTTGATAGTCAACATTTTGATGGCAAGGTTATAGTGTCCGACCGAATGTTCAGTTTCAGTTTTGGTTGGACACTACAAGGTTAAACCATCTAAATCATGTCTACTGTACGTTGCTTTGTTTTCCCAAAATTTTCATCTGTACTTGAGTTACATAAAAATATAAGAATACCTTATTTATGAAAGTTTACCTGTATGTCTGTCCAGCCAGTAGTCCGAGTACCTGGAGCAGGAGCACACGACGTTCAGTATAATAAGAAAGCCGAGGATCACCGAGCAAATTGCAATGGCTATGTAAAACGGAGTGAAATCACCGATTTTTGAAACGATAGGGTTTATAGCCTTGTAGGTCCCATTCCCTGTAAAGTAAGTGTTAAATTCAGATGCCGACATTCTTATCAAACTGGTGCCCACCTGTTGAAGAAAAAATCCCAATCAGGAACTTGTAAAGAACACTGTTTATGTAGAAAAGCGGCTGACCGCGCCTAAACCCAACGGTTGCTAGGAATGTAGGGCGTGGTAAGTACCAAACCATTTACAAGTTTTTAAGTCGATCACATCAATTGTAGGCAGTATTTTTGAAGTTTACTTCTATTGTACCATATGGAACTCAGGTTTTAGTCAGTATCACAGATTTAATGGGAAACAACAAATACACAAACAAATAAACAAATCGTAAACGTACTTAACGTACCGCTTGACCGCTTGCTTCATACAAGCGTAAGCGTCATTCCACAGAATAAAAATATGTGAATGAACTGAATTGGTGACTTGGCGTGTGCATGCATTGACTTATAAACTATATGGACTGGAAATACCATCGATATTCAGGGCATAGATATAATATTACTAAACAAGATTGCGCACGCTCAAAATATATATTTACGAAAATGAACTCTATTCTAACGCAATAAGGTACTAAATTGGTTGCATAATACACAGAGGCAAATCCGAGCCGAGAGGGATAGTTCGAACGGAGGCTGTTTGTCTCTTTCTAACACCTTGCCAGCATAAAAAAATGTTGTGATCAAAAGTTTTGTCTTCCCAAAAACAAGTGAATCACTTATATTTTTATCTTATTTTAACAATTGTAAGTCAACAAATTAATAACAATCGCATTAATTTATTCGTATTTATTATTAAAACATAAACAACATAAATTTTTATTTGCTTTTTTTTATTTTCTAGCGGTAACCCTGAACATTCTTGGCGCGTAATCAGCATTTAAAATTTTGTTTATATTTTTTTGTATTAAATCAATTTAAACTATTAAAATGGTGAAAAAGTGTTGCGTTTCTACTTGCAAAAGTGAATCCTATGGTGGTTGCAATATATCGTTCCACAGGTTAGCTAATAATAACATTTTCGTAAACCAAACAACTAGGGTGCCCATGAATTCTTGTAACGAGTCAAAATATGGGTGATGGATTTTAAAACTGTTGTACTATTGTTATAGCTTCCCAAAAAATGAAGAAAGGCGACATAAATGGCTCAGCAGTCTATATATGAAGTAGAAATACAAAAAAAAACAGTCTTCACTACGAATCTTCCTGCTTTTATACTGCTAATTTCCGCTAATTATTAAAAGCCTTTATTAGTATCTTAAGGTCACAAACTGCGTAAGTTAAAACTTCAATACTAATCTGTGTTTAATAATCTTAGCAAATTCGGATTTGTCTCACATAGCTTAATCTCATAGTCACCCTATTAGAAAGGGACAGACAGCCTCCGTACTAACTGTTTCACTCGGCTCGTTTTTTGGGTTTATATGCGCAGTCCTGTTTACTAATATTATGTCTATGATTCAGGGTTACTTGTAAGCACTTGTAAGTAGAATGAATGCATCCTTTCATGAGGTGACAGTATAGGTCAATACGGACAAAGGACAATGGGCGATTCCGGTCCAAATGTCCACCACGAACTAGACCTATATGGCTAGATAGCCCGGTAAATATAGAACATTTTTTGTTATGAAAGTAAAAAAAAATATAATGCCAGAAAAAAGTTATAGCAAAATCAAATAAAACATTTTATATATTTTTTCAATTTCATTTTTTCAATTACTTTTCGTGATGTTCGATTTTCGTACTTTCCGTAACTTCTGACAAAATAGAATTGTTCATTATTAGAGAGAAGACACCACCAGTTACATCGAACTTTCTTAGATCCAGGCACCGCTGAGTATATTCAAGCACTTGCGCCTCAATTGGTTGGTGATTCGTACATCCATCGGGCAAAAAAAATGGGTTGTTTATATTCAAATGTGTCTTACTCATCTTAGTTTTAGATAAAATGCGGAAATGGAAGTGGAATAAAATAAAAAATAATAATGATAACATACAAAAACTACCGAAAATGAAGAATACATTTTTGGCTATAACTTTTTTTTGGCATTGTTTTTTTTTTACTTTTTTATATAGTAAAAGTTACTCTATATTAAGTGGACTATTTAATTATATAGGTCTCGTTCGTGGTGGACATTTGGACCAAACTTCATACATTCTTGCCCAATCTCCTTTGACCGTGGGATACACTGGGCAAAAGTTAACCCGTTTAAGGATAATCGAATTTCAAGATCTTTTCTTAACAAGTCGTCTAGGTACACGTATAAATTTTTATTATCAGTTAAAAGTCTCGTTTTTGCGGATTTTTGTGTGTTTTGTGCCTTTTTGGATAGCTAGATAAATGTAGATGTTTTTTAAGTATTCTGCACAAAAAAAATGAAGAGTAATATTTTTGAGAAAATAGCTACTAAAAAAGTAATTGCTGTTCGCCATAATTTCCTCTGTGATTTGTACACTTTTATGGTTTGTTATTATGAAGTGATTCATCTTCTATCCAAAAACACACAAAAATCCACAAAAACGAGAATTTTGACTAATAATAAAATGCACACTGAAATGCACTGCAGATTTTGCATAGCCCAAAATAGCAAATCAGAGCGATTTTGACACCTGCCTCAGATGGATGTCTATGAAACGACAATGTAAAATCTATACTAATATTATAAAGCTGAAGAGTTTGTTTGTTTGTTTGTTTGAACGCGCTAATCTCAGGAACTACTGGTCCGATTTGAAAATTTCTTTCAGTGTTAGATAGCCCATTTATCGAGGAAGGCTATAGGCTACTTTTTATAAGGCGGCCAACTTTCTGAAAACTGAATGCGGGACTTAACCTTTCGTGAAAAGGGGGGGGGGGGGGCATTGATCGGACGGAACTGATAAAATAAAAACCGTAAGCAAAAAGCTATAACTTAACCTATCAATATCGTGTCACAGCGTGCACTAATGTCTTATTTTCAAAATCATTAGGCCTCACGAGTTCAGTAGAAATAAAGAGAACGAGATTATATTATAGGTAATCTGTGTTCCTGCACTGTTGAGCGTGCGCGCAGGTGGGTGTTGTGTAGAAGCGTGGTAGAAAAATAGGGATGCGGGACATGCGGGACGCATACAACGTTTTGCGGGACTATTTTACTAATAATTTCAAAACGGGATTTCGTCAAGCATTGCGGGACGGTCCCGCAGAATGCGGGACGGTTGGCCGCCTTAACTTTTTATCCCGGTACGGGAAGTAGTTCCCACGGGATGCGGGTGAAACCGCTGGCAGAAGCTAGTAGAAAATACATATCAAGGTATTAATTTACACATATTAACTATTCGAGAGTCAAATTAGTAAAATTACACTCTGTTCATGCTATTACAACGCTTGTATGTCATGCTTTTCATTTATAATTCAGTTTTACAAATATACATTATTTGTTTCTCGCCATATTAAAATTATAGATTTAAAAAATCGTACAGAAACAGATGTGCCATAAAACTGGTAGTAGGTGCGAAATATCAATGAAAACAGACTTCACTTTGTCATGGCATGTTCTTACTTTCAAGAAAATATAATATGACGTCGTTTGTATTTCGCTACTGTAAAAACACTACAAGAAATATCAGCGCATCATCAGGGGCCCGATTCTCCTAAGTTAATAATGTCAAAATCGAATAGAAATCGAATCGCAATATGATCGCAATAGCAGTTTTAACCATATCGGGCATTCTGCTACTAATAAAAGACCAATCGTATTCGATTGACATTTGATTGGTATGCGATTGGTCTGCTATTTTGGTGATTTTGGTCTATACGGTAGTTTGCTCTACAATCATATTGCAATCGTAAATCATTTGCAGACAAAATGATTCATTATTGAATGACAGAAAAGGATAAAAACGTTTATTTCAAAGAAAAAATAGCGGAATGCCACATACGCTTCAATCGTAATCGAGTCGGGATTGGATCTCAGTCGAATCGAGTCGAACGTGAATCGTATGCCGCTTAAGTAAAATTAGGAGAATCGGGCCCCAGGGACAGTTTTATTATTCTTTCACCATTAGAAGGCTACATTATTTGCGAGTAACATAGGCTATATTTTATATAACGGTGCGGGCTTCCCCACATTCTTAAAAACAACATATGTAGACGTATGTTGTTCTGACATAATAAGCCATACAAGTCTAAGATTTATTATTTTTAAGAAAAAAAACATCGTAATTAATATTCAATAATCCTTAAAAATAAGTTCCTGGTTTTAATAAATTTCATGATTTTGAATTCACTTAGATATATATAAACTTTTTGAGTAATGAAGAATGTAGGCAAAACATTGACATGGACTGGAAATACCTACCTACCTACCTACGAAAAAAAACGTGCATACATACCTCTACAATCTGCAGTGGCGCTTAAAATGGCTGCCATAATGCCATTGCTAGGGTTGTACCGCTACCGGATTCAACGAGTATCGATATTGTATTCTAGTTAATACGTACGAGTCTTACTGGGTGCATAAAAATAACCGAGTATAATTAATTTGTTCGTCATAGAACTAACTATCACATTAACTTCACTGATACCAATAACATAAAATCAACCAAAAGGGCGGAGTCATTTCAGTAGGGTGATCCCTTTAAAAAAAAAAATCACAAAGTCAAAGTAATTACCTATTTATTATTTCAAATAGCCCTATGAAAGTTCTTTCGAAACGTCAGACTAGTTCATCATCATCATCATCTTAGCCATAGGACGTCCACTGCTGAACATAGGTCTCCTCCCTTAGATCTTCACAGATACCTGTTGGAGGCGACCTGCATCCAGCGTCTTCCGGCGACCTTTATATGGTCGTCTGTCCACCTTGTTGGTGGACGTCCTACGCTGCGCTTGCTAGTCCGTGGTCTCCACTCCAGCACTTTTCGGCCCCATCGGCCACCTGCTCTGCGAGCAATATGGCCTGCCCATTGCCACCTCAACTTGCTAATCCTGTGGGCTATGTCGGTGACTTTGGTTCGTCTACGAAACACCGAGCATAGCCCTCTCCATAGCTCGTTGAGCGACTTTGAGCTTAGAGATGAGGCCGATGGTGAGAGACCACGTTTCGGTGCCGTAAGTCATCACTGGTAACTACGCAATATCTTTTCGTCCGACATACCTCAGTGCCTCAAGACGAAAGTCTACAACCAGACTAGTTGCAGGGTGCCAAAGATTATAAGACCGAATCTTTGGCACCCTGCAGAAAGAAACGCCATAGACAGAAGCCCCTGAAGAAGAATCCGCAAGAAACGCCATAGATACTCACTTTTTAAAAAAAATACAATTATTTACAATAGTTTTCAAGCTATTCATGAGAAAGTTATTATTAAAGTTATTTGAGCCGAGTTCTATGTAACCAATCTATAAATTATTTTGATAGATGATATGAAAGATATTTTTTTAAGGAAAATATCTGACGAGTGACGACATTAACCAAACTTTCATAAACATATAAACAGTACCTATACTACGCGCGGCGAATCATGATCCCTATGACCTATGAGTTCGTTAGCGCTTAACATTGTAGTGACGTCCTGTCACAACAAATCCTTTACAGGCCCATAAAAAATTCGAAAAAATCATAATTGTGTACATTTGTAAATTATAAAAATGAATATTAAGAAATTATTTCGTATTTTTCGGAAATAATGGAAAAAAACTCAATGCAAATGTACATGGTACGTGCTGCAAAAGTTACGTCTCAAGCTGTCATCGAAAAAAAGGGACACATCGATAAACAAAATATCGATAATTTGATCGAAAAAAATTACAAATGCCTTGAGTTTGCATTTTATTTATATAATCAATCTGAATCTGATACAGGGTCAAGCGGATCTTCAAAATCTGAGTCTGAACTGCAGCTACCCGTGGCCTTTATTATTAACGGATGGTCAATAATATTGTCGAATTGTACATCTCGATTTTAATATTGTAATAAAAATTAATGTATAGTAAAATCTATACTAATATTATAAAGCTGAAGAGTTTGTTTGTTTGTTTGAACGCGCTAATCTTAGGAACTACTGGTCCGATTTGAAAAATTCTTTCGGTGTTAGATAGCCCATTTATCGAGGAAGGCTATAGGCTACTCGGCTTTATCCGGGTTCTTGCAGAGGTTCCCACGGGATGTGGGTGAAATCGCTGACAGAAGCTAGTAAAATATAATTAGTGCCGTTGAATGCAATGAAATGCACCTGGCTGAATGACATGACCTTTGCCTAACAGTATTTTATCGCAGTTTCGCATCACTATTACGACTGTCAGTTGAAACGTCATAATAAGAAATGACTTTGGTAGTAGGCAAAGAGTAAAGTAATATATAGGGAAAAGAGAGCCCACTCACGTGTTATTCTTGCAACCCAATTTGACAATGCGCCATCTTTCTCTAAATTGGCCCCGAACTACCTACATAGCTATAGCTATAAAAATATAATTATGCATCATATTCATAACATTTTCTATTAGGGTAAGTAGCACCATATAACTATAACATTGGTTATCGTTATAGTTACATGGTGCTACTTACCCTAATAGAAAATGTCATCGTTAATATAGTAAAAGGTCGAAGGAAAACAAATAATTATTATATATTACTTTTTATTTACGCGTGTATGCGGAATGCAAAAAACCGCCATATTGATATTATTATGATCGGTTTTGTTAAGTTACTTGGAATACTAACACCAGGTCTTTTTAGATGAAATTTGATATTTGTGCTTTTTTAAACCGTATTTAATTTATTCGCCTATTTTATCTTTTTTTAAAGTGTCTAATATTTTCCTCATACTTTTCTCTAATTAATATTGCATAAATAATTTTATATTAACAAACAAAATCGATTATAGTGTAGTGCCATCTGTTGGTAATTTAAGGTATCTTTTAGATAGTAAATAGTTTCCGGGCCAAATAAAAGGTGGCGACTCTTCGTTTACTTAGCTGTCAAAATGTACGGAGTGTCCCCCCCCTGGTAGTAGGACAGAAAGTTCACAGAGTACTTTATTAAGAAAGTTTAATGTGTAAAGTCTAGAACTTTAATGTGTACACGACTATTCAGGTTTTTTTACTATAAAAAAGGCATTAAACAGAAACAATCCAATATTCCACAACGAGTTTATTTAGTTATAGAATTAACTTTATTTTACAAACAGTGTTTCTACACAACGTGTAATAGCTAATACTAAATTTCAAATACGATCACAATTTAGCCTTATAAGATAGATTTAGAAGAGGTAGTTCAACTGGAAACATTCGTGGCTCAGGTTTTTAAAGAACATGTAATTACTTCGACATCAATATCCATACGTTTAAATGTTATTTATTATACGACACATATATATTTAAATCGAGAAGTACCATTACTGCTTAATCTCAAAATTACTTTGTATTTCGAAAACGCCAAAAAATAAGGGTCAGTTCATACTAGCGCAGAGTCGAAGCGCATCGAAGCGGCTTTTCAAAACTGGACATAACAAATTCAACCTTAACACCACAGCGTAACGCACACATTACCTCTGAGATTTTAAAAAGTCGCGCGCATTCTTCAGAATTCGCGAGTCTGCGCGACAACAACGCTGACTGCTGCGCGTGCATTCTCGCGCATCCATGCGCACACTAGCGAGCCTGCGCGACATCAATCGGAAATTGAAATTGCCGGAAGACGCTGGATGCAGGTCGCTTTCAACAGGTATCTGTGGAGATCAAAGGGGGAGGACTATGTTCAGCAGTGGACGTCCTATGGCTGAGATGACGATGATGATGATGCGCACACTAGCGAGCCTGCGCGACAACAACGCTGACTGCTGCGCGTGCATTCTCGCGCATCCATGCGCACATTAGCGAGCCTGCGCGACATCAATCGGAAATTGGCCTGCATCGGTGTTGATAACGATGGAGTCACGCGTATTCTAGCGAATATGCGCGCAATCGTGCGGCTTCGCTTTATTTGTAAAGAATTTGACGCTTCGATGCGCTTCGACTATGCGCTAGTATAAATTGACCCTAATAAAAACTGTTATAGGTTTTAATGTATACTGCTTCTCCTTAACATAGACTGTTATAATAGTCGGAACCCTCTTTGGTAATGTGTTACAAACCACTAACCTGTACGAAGTTTTACAAATTCATGAATACGGAGCAACAAATCATTTGTGTAACTCTTCAGAGTTTACGATTAGCACCTTCGAAGTAAACATTCAAATAAATAGATATATTGTAATATTTCTCAGTGGTCTGCCAATTTCACATGAAAACTTTAATGCTTACATCGGCTATCATGCAATTACGTTCCTGAAATTGAAAAAATAACTAGTACTGAAAAAATGCAAAAGATGCATGAGCATTTTTTTTAGTTTTGACGCATCCCGAATTGTAATGGAAGTTTTTATTTAGTCTACTGTCAACATGTGACACAAAAATGGACGATGTTATTTAAATTGGTTTTCCACTTAAGCCAGAAAATTTTTGAAACTATCTGTAGAATCAGTAGAATATAAACTCTTTTGCAAAAAAAGGGGGCACCTGTGCGAAATCTTGGTTTTAAAGGCTTTACGTGTATTTCAAAGGGTTTTAATGACTGTAGTATGTTACTAGTACCTAAAGGGTTAGTCAAGTATGCGTGAGAGTGTAAGTGTATTCTAAATTTGAATTTTGAAGAATTGTTAAGAAAAGGGGTAAAACTTGTTCTGGACCAATTCCTGGTAGGAAGTTCGTGGACGTTTTGAAATGCTTTTGATGTAATTTTCAGAAAACTGATAATGCAGTTTTGATAATTAAAACCAAGATTTCGCATAGGTGCCCGCTTTTTTTTCAAAAGAGTGTATTTTAAGAGGACGAATTGGAATTTTTGGCGCCAAGGATGTCAATTTTTCTCAGTAAATACAAAACGGATCAAAATACAACTTGGTTACCTGAAAGTTCATGATATAAGCCTTATTTTGTTAGTTGTAGAAACATGATTAGGTAACTTTTATAACAGAGAAAAATATATCAAACATACCTCTTTTTAAAAAGAGATTCACATATTATGGGCAAACGGGACCGATTTAAGCCTCTTAACTTTTTTAGTAGTTGAGTATATACATACTCTTTAAAATGGTAGTAGGAATTTTTATTAAATTATCATTTCTAAATATTAAAATTACAAAACCATTTTGTCGCTTACGACTTTTAGTTATAAGCTAGCGCGCGTATTGTTATCCTCGCCCCGCTCAGACGCTCCGACCCCTTTTGGCGCCTTAGATGCGCGTGCCGGTTATGGAATTATTGTTGACCACTTCCTCGCCTTAATATATTAGCTGACGTTTCACGTTATTATTTTTACGATATTTTTAGTACAATCTGCGTATCACAACCTTCAAGTCTGTCTAAACGCGTTTGGTCAAATGTACTTTGTATAAAATCTATGTTGTACTAAGTTTAGGTACTTGAAAACATTGTTGTCTAGTGTACGCAGAGTACGCAGTTTATTTATTTAGTTTATTTAAATTATTAGTGTAACATTGATATAAAATATACCTATTGGTATAAAGATACAAAAAATGGTAACAAAAACAAAATGCTTTACAGACTAAATCAATTTAAAGATAACATAACTTTCTTCTAATAAATATATACGTTTCGCTGTAAATCGCAACAAAATGTACTGTTTATTTAGCTCCACTATAAGTACTACAGTTGCCAACATTCAGAACGTAAAGGAGAAACCCATCGAGCCCAAGGCCAAGTTTAGGAAATTCACAATGTTAGAGCTCCTGTCTACATATTATAAATTATAATATTAAAGATATAAATTGCTTGAATAACAGCATTAATCACTTCTTAGTTTAGTGTTCAGTGGCGACTGTACTACGGAATCTCCAAGTTCAAAATGCTGATGTACTGGATCCATAAACTACACAAGTTCGTTATACGTGACTTAGAATGTATGCTATGATTCCCAAATTTTCGATATTCCCTACATCAGGATCATGAAAATTCCCAATATTTTCATTTAAATATTTAATTTAAATATTTTCACTTCATTTCAATACAATACTTCGTCTTAGCAAACATTCTATGTCACGTATATCGAACTTGTGTACTTTATGGATACAATAGATCGGCATTTTGAACCTCGAGATTCCGTAGTTCAATTTTCAGTGGCTTCTCCTTATAACAGATAGGTTTCCTAGGCCTGCGCGAGCGTCCCCGGCGCCGGCATTGCTGTCGCAGCTGTGCTGACGGCTTTGTAGGCTATCTGCGACTGCGTATTTTGTGTTAATTATGCATTATCAAATCATGTTTATGTTGTTACTTGATATTAAATCTCCATCGAAATAAAACTTAAGTCTCTCTAAAGGTGTTTCTAAATGCTCTGCACATTTTATCATAGCCAACATTAATTTCTCATGAGGATTCATAAATGTTTCAAATGGTTTCTTCTTATTTTGACATTGGAATTTTAATTTAAAGCCACTGGATTCATTATTTTCATTATCCCCCGCAATTAACTTTCGCACATCCTGATTAACAATACCTCCATCAATAAACTTAGCAATATTATAGTTTATAGAATCCGGTGTATCGTTCATTTTTAATATCTTATCATTATAAGTAAAAAGCAATTGGTTACTACTAACACCTTCTTTTTCACTAAAATAATTAAATAATTGAGTTATTTTCTGGTACTTTCTTATATTGAATTTGAATATTTGTAAACTCCGCCAGTAGACTTTGACGGACATTGCTTCATTATCATCTCTAGAGAGTCCATATCTACAATTTCAACATCATCACTAGGACGTCTCACATTTGACGAGAACAGCTGCTGATTTTCACATTGGTCTGGATACTCATCCATATTACCAATGCAAATTATAGGACAATTATTGGAAGTGACTGGAGATCGTTTGTCTGGGGAGGAAAAATCGTCGAATATTTCGATTAAGTCATTTCTTGCCGTGCGTCCCCATTCTCTGGAGGACTCTCCCCTGCTTCTAGCACGGGTAAACCACCCTCTGGCAGCACGGGTAGAGCGCACCCTGGCAGCACGGGCAGACCGCCCTCTGGCAGCACCGGTAGACCGCTCTCTGCCAGCATGGGTAGACCGTCCTCTGCCAGCACGGGCAGACCGCCCTCTGGCAGCACGGGTAGACCGCTCTCTGCCAGCACGGGTAGACCGCCCTCTGCCAGCACTAGTAGACCGCCCTCTGGCAGCACCTTCGTTTTCGTCGGCCCCTTCTTGAGGTTGTAGGAGCATCTTCTTCATCAAAAGTGTCATCTTCATTAGAATTGCTAGTACTCTGGCTGGCAGACCATCTAGCTCGCACAGTCCTGGTCGTTCTGTTACTGGAGCCACAGCTATTACTGGAAGCTCTGCGCCTACCTCCACGGCCTCGCCTCGGTTTTGCCTTCGTATTGTTAGCTATAATCGCGTCTAACGTGTATTCATCACTATCCGTACTGTTCACAGTGCTGTTTAACTCTTCATCAACAGTTACGGTCGGTATGTTGAGCTACTTGGACCGATGTCAGTTCTGTTGCTCGTGACATCAGTTTCATCTCTCTCTTTTATAAAGCTGTTTTTTATTGACTGTAGTTTTTGAGCTATATTTCCGTAACAATCATCATCCGAGTCTGATGAAGACATTGTATTCAAGTTTTATCACAAATACCATAATGAAAATAATTGAAGCTAGTAGTGATGTCCTGTGATGCGCGGAGCTTTGCATCGTGTGTTTCAATATCGATATTCGAAACTCTTTTATGTAAAAAATATGGCTATGAAATAGACTATTAATATAATACTGTTACAGCCTTTTTATCGTCCCACTGCTGGGCACAGGCGTAAAGTGTGTACAGTATAGTACAAAATGTACACAGCCTCAATAAAATGTATGTATGTAGTTGTAAACGCGTGTTGTGCGCTTCTCATCTGAACGTAGCCTAAAACCCACCCAGGTACTCTAACTTACGACCAAATTAGCTTTGTAACGCCCGGCCTTGGGCCTATGGGTTGCTCCATTTTATATAATGCATTTACATTGCAGCTTCAATGTTCCTACACATCACTTATCCAATATTTCTTAACCTGGACTGTCACATTATGCGGGTGTCCCTTTCAAAAGTTTAAGGGCACATAATCTCAATTGAACGCAGACACTCACAAAATGTATTTGAGCGGCGCAGAGGCACTTTGAGGTTACACACACTTACAGAAAACATGTACGATGAATTACTTGAAGTAAAGCTTGGGTTTCCTAGGAAAGCGGTGCCGTCATATAGCGGCCGTAATATTACGGACGCAAATAGACGGTCGTCTTTACGGTGATGAAATGTGGATAGTTCCACGGCCGTTTTAACACACCGTCATAAACTTTTTTTTAGTTGTACTATACTTGCTAACCTGTTTTATTTAATATTTCTCAAATTTCACGACACCAATTTTGTTTTAGTTGACTTTTTCTATAATCTTTACTTTTTATATTATTTATTGCTTCGTGGTTACGAACGAAATCTATTAAAATTTCGTCGTCCTCGCTGCTCCAAGAGTTGGAACTCATTTTTTACGTTGTTCCGAAAAAAAAAACACTAATGCATTTTAAAAAAGCTTCACCGCTTTCAATAAAACGTTCACCAAACCATCTGACACCGTCAAGACGGCCGTCATGCAAATGGCGGCACCGTTTTTTGAAGTTACGGTGTACGTTACCGCTCTCTAGGAAACCGCCCCATTTCGTTTACATAGACAACGTTCTAGTGACGTCATTCACCGCTGTATTACGGCCGCTATATGACGGCACCGCTTTCCTAGGAAACCAAAGCTTTAGTGATGAAGTCGCCGTTGAAGATTGTGTAGGTGAAGTGGGACCACGCCTGAGCCACGGACGCTAAGGTCTATCTGAAGCTGTCGGTTTTGTACTGCTGGTAGATCTCCTGGAACATGGCGGTGCAGTCCATCCTGACCCTGAGCTTGGCGCAGAGCAGGAAGACGCCGGACAGCTTGCGGTGCAGCGAGTAGATCTCCTCGGGCGGCGGACACAGGCGCTGCGCGAGGATGGTGGGCACGAGCGCGTGGAGGCGGCGCGTGGTCTGCTGCGTGCCGAAGTCGAACGCGCCGCCGCCGCCGGTGAACACCTCGCCCATGATCATCACCGTGTCCACGTGCGTCTCCTCCATTATCTGTGACCGAACATTGCGTTATGTGAGAGTCTTCTTGCTTTTATAGTGAGCTTGTGTTATAAATAATTAGGGCCAGTTTATTTATTTCGTAAAATTTTTGTTAGTTAAGAAAAGTTTCAATGATAGTCAACTACAAATAGAAACCAGATTATTATCTAGATTTTTTATGACCAAATTGTCAAAAAGTAGGAGCCTATCAATTCGACGTCAATTCATTCATTCGAATCAATTCCGTATTCATTTATTTATACTTGATGCACAAAAAATGGTTCATTACCGGACACCACCAGTCCACCATCAGGACAAAGAGAGATGTACAATATACCATATAAATACATATATCATATAATATTTACTCTCAAATGTTTACAAATGCCTTGTTAGTCAGCCAACATAATAAATACTAAGGGAGAGTTGCACCATTTTACTATAACGATAACCTATCCGTAACCAGCCGAATACTTGCCGCCCATTGTTCATAACGCTGATTTGACAACTGAAAATGGTTCGGTTACCGTTATAGTGAAATGGTGCAACGCACCGTAAGTATACAAACCTTAGATTCATAACCAGTCAGGAACTTCATCTCCTTTGACATGCGCAGTATAGCATCCCTGTCACCCAGAGACGCCGCGTGAATGATCTCAATGTACTGGTCCATAAACTCTTTCGAGTACTCCCGGGTGGCTCCGAAGTCCAGTAGAATCACCTGCGCAAAATATTGTATTAAACTATAAGCTTTATTTAGTGTAGTTGTAACATTTGTTAACACAACTGATGAAATTGTTGTAAAACCTATGATATAAAGAAGATGGATCAAAATTGCCCCACGTCCTATAACAATGTGACGTATCTAAAAAAAAAGATAAAAATGTTAAAAAAAATATGGCATACTCTCTAATTTATTTTTTTTACACCTTCATACGAAAAAAATGCTTTAAAAATTGTTCAGGCGCTGTTATGAAAACATCGTTCATAGGACTATTTATGGACTATTTTATTAAATTATTTTATTGTTTGATAGGGTATACCTCACAGGTGGTCCCATAATCATCAGGTCAGGATCTGATGATGGAAACCCTGAGAAATCCAGGGCAACTTTTGAAAGTTGTAGGCATGCGCAGGATAAAAACTTAACTACAAGGTGTATGTCTTATAATAATATGCAACAGTAAAGTTTTGGAGCTGACCTGATGATGGAGACGAAAGAAGGTCGAGGGAACTCGACAACCGAATATGTGAACTACCTCAGAAGTCGGTGTCTAATGGATGTACCAGTCAACAATTTGAAATTTCGGAAAACGCCTTCTCTCATTGAAGATGGCGGATCGATCGATCATGGTCATTGAACTGGTGGTTCCCGGATGTCATTTCTGGAGGTCTGATAGGCAAACGCTCCTCAAACGTAAAACACCGGTATTCAGTTGCATCCGTTTTGACTGGTAGCTGACGCCAACATAGATGGGAGAAGGTTAGGCAGATATTAGTTCATCCTCCGAGCCTTTTTCCCAATCATGTTGGGGTCGGCTTCCAGTCTAACCGGATTCAGCTGAGTACCAGTGCTTTACAAGAAGCGACTGCCTATCTGACCTCCTCAACCCAGTTACCTGGGCAACCCGATACCCCTTGGTTAGACTGGTGTCAGACTTACTGGCTTCTGACTACCCGTAACGACTGCCAAGGATGTTCAATAACAGCCGGGACCTACAGTTTAACGTGCCATCCGAAACACATGGGCAGATATTAGTTATATTATTATATTATAGCTTGTATGTCTCTACCAGACCTCGGGACTATAGAGTCCCGGATTTTTGGGAGGCGAACGTGGGGCCGAAGCCAACACGCTGAAGCCCTTTTGAGACAACTTTAATGAAATGGTGACACAAAACCGACGATTATCCCTGTATACACTATAGAAATGTACCCAAGGACAATCCCCGGTTCTGTGCTAAACTATTGCTAACTATGGATGAAAACTACTTGGGCTATTGTGATGGGATGCTAATGGACTAGGAATGGGAAACTACGGGAACTATGTCACCTGCCGATGACAATGTATTAAATACATGTAAAAATGGCAGGTGGAGACTCGCCAACTCACTTACTGGGCCCCCGGGAATCAGTCACTGAATAGCAACAAGAGAGCAACAGGTACATGAGCGGCTGAAGGGTGAGGATACCTCGGCGGACTTTAAACGCAGATCACGCGCTCCCTGTGGGTCCAGCATCACCGGCCCACTCGCCACTTACCACGAGGCACCTACCCTCCGAGTGGGCTGCTAACCCTGCTCTAGCGACTCCACTCTGACCGGCCGATGAAGGCAAGCCAAGAGGCGGGAGACCTATCCCCCGTCGGGTGTACTACGCCGAATCGAATAAGAAATAATCGAATATCAATTGATCGACCACTATAAATCGAAATTCTAAATACTCGAACATTCATAATATCGAATGGTTATTAAATCGAACATTCAATACATCGCGCAGTCAATACATCGAGTGTTCAAAATATCGAATGTTTGTTTGATCGAGCGTTAAATGCATCGCATACTCATCCTATCGAAAAATCTGTATTTTTTATGAATACAAGAAAAACTCAAAATTTTATAATAAAACACATTTTAATATAGTTTTTATTATTATTTAATATTTTTTCAATCGCATTATCATCCCTTTTGCCTCTTCTTTGTAAAGTAGGTCTTCCCAATCCCGCGTTTGCCTTTTCAATTCATACAAAAATTTTAAATGTACCTTTAAAAGATAAGAATTAAAGAATAAAATGTGTTTTATTATAAAATTTTGACTTTTTCTTGTATTCATAAAAAATACAGATTTTTCGATAGGATGAGTATGCGATGCATTTAACGCTCGATCAAACAAACATTCGATATTTTGAACACTCGATGTATTGACTGCGCGATGTATTGAATGTTCGATTTAATAACCATTCGATATTATGAATGTTCGAGTATTTAGAATTTCGATTTATAGTGGTCGATCAATTGATATTCGATTATTTGTTATTCGATTCGGCGTAGTACACCCTCCCCCGTCATGCTTCACTCCGGCAAGTCGGAGGTGGGGGACAGTATACTCTCCCTGGAGCACTCGGATATATAGCCCCGCGGGGTCGCTACTCCCCGTCATCCGCCTCAGATGCCCTGCGGGGCATTATATTATATATTATTATTATATCACAAACACAGCTATCATATATTATTATATATATGATTATACTGTGTTTGTGAATAAATAAATAAATATTATTGTATAAAATAACAAGGCACCTGTTTAGTAGTCGGGTTGTAGAAGAAATTGGCCCAGTTGGGGTCAGTTTGCATGCACCGCAGTACAAACATTTCTCGGAGACACAACTGCATGATCTTGTAGGCTATATCAACGCGAACTTCGTACGCTGCGTCAAACAGTTTGTCTAGCGGCACTCCGTCAATCAGTTCAGTTGTTATTACCTCTGGGGCACATAACTCGTCTGAAAGAAGGATAGATAGAGATAGATACTCTTTTGTAACACCCGGTTGATTGCATGTTTAAATAATGATGAGGATAGAGATTTCATAACGCAAAATCTCCTAATAAAGTGGCGCCCCCAAATGCGGGTGTTCGGGGGAAGAGGGACGTTACTATCTCCCCGCCCTTACACGCCTACCATAGAAACCGCAAATTATTTCTAAACAAAGTCATCAATCAGTCAAGACCAATCTTATAAACCACCAAGAATTTTATCTTCTCTCTTTATATAACATGAATGTACTAAACATAATTATTTTAAAACACGAGGTCTCGGGTTCGATTCCTGGGTTGGGCCGAAATCGCTTTCTGGGTTTCAGAAACTTCCACAAAGCAACCCGGAGCCTAGAAGGACGTAACATTAACGTAACATTAACATTACGTCTAGGACGACATAACATTAATATTCCTTACCAATAACATCAGGCACGAAGTACTCCGGGTAGGGAGCGAGCAGTTTCTTGAACTTCTTGGTGCACTCGGCTTCACGTATGTAGTCCACTTCCCATGACAGCTCTTTCTTAGCAACCTCCACTATGTTGTCTATGAACATCCCTTTGGGAAACATGTTCCATACCTGGGAATATTACAGTTGATAAATAAACAATGTAGCGAATGGGTTGAAAAAATATGTACCTAGAAATCGTTAATTTTCACTTTTGCATTAAATCATAACTTAAAAAAAAAATCCTAACGAAAAAAGTCGTGGTGGCTTAGTGGGTAAAGGACCAACCTCTCAAGTATATGTAAGTCCAAAAAATTCGTGCGTGGGTTCGATTCCAGGTCAGGCAAATACCAATGCAACTTTTCTAAGTTTTTATGTACTTTTTAAGTATATCTATGACACCAATGACTGTGTGGCACGTTAAGCTGTAGGTCTCGGCTATCATTGAACATCCTTGACAGTCGTTGCTGGTAGTCAGAAGCCAGTAAGTCTGACACCAGTAGTACTAATGGGTACTGGGTTGCCTGGGTAACTGGGTTGAAGGCATCAGACAAGGAGTCGCAGGCTAGGAAGATGATGGAAAAATATTATTCCTAACCTAGTAGAAAGTTACTTTCATTTCAAAATCAAAGGATGTTAAATAAATATTTTGCATTATAATTATGTTCATATGTTTTGTAAATAAGTGATGTTACCTTCATAACTCCCACGAGGTTGTCGATATCGCTGTTGATGCCTTTAGCGACGCCTGGGTACTGGACCTTGACTGCTACCTCCTTGCCGTCGTGTAGCACCGCCAGGTGGACTTGACCTACACAGTTAATTGATGATACATTAACCTGTGGTAAAAGCATTATCCCAAAAGTGGCTACTCCATGCCCAATTTTTAACTATCTCCTGTTTAAATGTCAAATAGCTCTTACCAATAGAGGCAGCAGCAAATGGCTTGTCCTCGAAGCTCGCGACCCTGTACCTCCACTCGGGCCCAAGTTGTGAACTCATGACCTTTTCCACCTGCCACGACGGCATGAAGTCGGCAGACTGGCGCACGCGTTGGAAAATACGCTGCAGCTCTGGAGATATCATCGAGTCATCTTGAATGCTTAGCAGTTGGCCAAGCTTTAGAGCAGCACCTGTTTATAAAAACAGCAAATCAGCATACTCATTCTGCTTCTCCATGCATGTATACACAGCTGGATCCAGGCCCGCCGCTAGCTGTTTGTTCGCCCGCGTGCAAAACTGATTATGCCGCCCTACGACTACATGTTATACTGGGTTTTGTCAAAAAATATATAGGGGGCGGGAGGTCCAGGGGATCCGGAATATGTTTTGAAAGAAGTGGCCCCTATGTTTTGAAAGATTGTGATTAATAGGTAGGTACCAACATATGTATATCAAAGTGCTTAGAATAGATTATGGGTAACTTAAACTAACGAACTTAAATATCAATAACAATTTTTAAATTCAGTAAAAATGTTATTTATTTACGGTTTCCCGTTGAAAAAGTCAACGCATAAGACACTCTCCATATGTAAAGAATGCGCGAGCGAAGCGAGCGCGAAAGTCTAAGGGCACAAAACAAATAAAACCACTGTAAATTAACAAAGCAAAGTCAAAAAGTAAGATACGTACAGAAATGAAGTGCAAATGTATATCAAGTCGCGAGCGAAGCGAGCCCGATTTTTTCATCATATACAGAAATGAAGTGCAAATGTGTATGAAGTCGCGAGCGAAGCGAGCGCGATTTTTTCCTTAGATTTTTCATGAAGTAAACATATCATGAAAAGCCAAAGTGTTCAAAAAGCTATAACGGACGTACGCGAAAAAAGATTTTTCGGAACTGAATGCCTCAACTATTAAACAAAGATAAATTGTGATATCTGACATGGAGGACACGCGAATTTTTTTGGGGATTCAAAGGATGAACCCGTCAAAATTGATAGGAGACGACCAAAGCTAGGGCGGCTTTTTCTGAAATTTTATTACTAACTAGCTGATCCCGCGAACTTCGTATCGTTCAAACCTTCCCTGGACCTCTACAGACATTTTATATAAAACCAAAATCAGCCCAATCGGCCCAGCCGTTCTCGAGTTTTAATCGGACTAACGAACAACAGTTCATTTTTATTTATATAGACTACTCATCTATTTTTATTACGTAATTGTGGTTTAATTTTGCCGCCCCTTAAATAGTGCTGCCCGGGGAATTTGCCTCTCCAGCCCTCCCCCCACGCTACGCTAATGGTTGATCTTAAATCGTTTTAATAATTTTTAATTTTGAAAATGATCTTTCAACAGATGTTACTGAAACCAGCAGTGTAAGTAATATTCTTAGCACTATTGCTGTGTCCGAAAATAATGAAATCAAATCATTGGTAAAAAGATGTTGTATTTTTTTAATATTAATTGATAAGTCGCTTGATTTGCCGCCCCCTAGGACGTGCCGCCCGCGTGCGGTGCACGCCTTGCACGCCCGCTTACGGCGGGCCTGGCTGGATCTACTTTCTCTCCCTCTCTTACCTCTGACTTTACAAAGCGTATCGACGATCCTCTCCGCGTTTGCCGGAGACAGGAACGAGTTGGCGGACTCGTCAACGTTACCAGTCACCTGCTGGAACGTGTTCCGAGCGTATTGAGCAACTGTCCCTACCCCAAGTCCCGCTGCCAGCGATCCAAATGAGAACATACGGCCGAGGCGGGAAGAAGGCACAACGCGGGCTTTCGAATTCTCGCTTAGCTGAGAACATAAATAAATGAGAAATTAGGACGAAGTCATGTATGCACAGCAGATGCTTAGTAAAAGTACTAACAGCAACTCTAATCTTTTTCTTAGCCACAGGCTTCGGCGATGCGGACACAGATTGGGACACAGGCGTCGGCGATGCAAGGCCAGCTTGACTCTTTGGCCTGGGACTAGGCACATCTGCCGCCGATTCAGCAGAAGTAACAGCCAGAAGAATATCATCAACCCTCTTTTCTTTGTCTTCTTTCAATTGCTTTTGTAAATCTTCAATAGGTGCCATTATCTGTACTTTATCCTGCCGGAATTCATTGGTTTTGGCAGAAACCGCAGCTGGGTTTTCCATTATCTGAACTTTTTTCAAAGTATCAAATGTCCTGTTGAACTCCCTGTTCAGCTCGTCAATTTCGTCTTTCATCTGTTGATCCATCTCAGGGCTTGCTGTAGAGGCATTCACATTTGGGACATGCATAGCCGCAAACTGTCTAAAGCCATGTGCGACTACAAACGCCCTCTCCATTAACTCTTTAGCGGATGGTGGGTTGGGGTTCATGGCTAATGGGTTAGTGGGGCAGTTGGACAGCAATGGCTTTAAGCTAGAGGTGTTCCATATTAGGGTAGATGCTTCAGCCTGTGCCTTGACCCCCGCTTCCACCACTAACCGCAGACCTCTCAATACGCCTATCAAGTCGTTAATGTGAGTCATGACCTGAAAGATTAGTTTGGTTATATACATAGATACAAATATATTAATAGATTCATTGAGGGTTGCAGTTAAATAATATAATTGTTAGAATAATGAAGATGAATTAGAGAACAAGCCATAAATGTACAAAACTATAATAATTATTATTCAGAATCTCAAAATCTTTAAACATGTTAGTGGAAATCTATGTAATTCATTTTACTTATACAATTCATATATTCAATACAGAAATGTGTGACATAACCTACATTATATATCAGACACTTTTTGAGATGTTTACATTTCCTAAAAAGTAATCAGAAAAATAATACATTCAAGATATCAATATGTCAAAGTCAGTCACATGTGAAGTCAAAAACTTGTACAAAGATAAGTGTATTCAAAAATTTACAACTTGATATTCACTATATCTTTCTAAAGTTTCAACAGCCATAAAAAATATTTTTTTTCAATTTTTTACAGCATCAAACAACATAATAGAACCCTATGGAATTGCATGTACACAATTTTCTATCAAAAGTTTGCACTAGTTTGAACCACTTGTTTAAGTTCTTCACTTACAAGTCATCATATTTTATGAATGTGAGAACAAGCAGGTTCAATGTTCGTCTTTTATTGTAACACTGATGCTTGATAAACTCAGTTTTGACCTTACAGATCATGAAGATCTTGCCGTGTGTGCACTCATGTACTTCTAATCAAAGTCTAACCAAGGGGTATCATGTTGCCCGGGTAATTGGGTTGAGGAGGTCAGATAGGCAGTCGCTCCTTGTAAAGCGCTGGTACTCTGCTGAATCTAGTTAGACTGTAAGTCTACCCCAACATAGTTGGGAAAAGGCTCGGGAGATGATGACTCATGCACATACTTCCAACTTGTTATCCATGTGCTACTTCATATTGACTCACTTCAAATAGAAAATATTTGAATAATACTGGTTCTATAGCATAGTCAATATACAGCACTGGATGTGGAGGACACTTAGCAGGTAACTCAAAGTTCAATCCAACCAGATCACAAAAAGCATACATAGCATAAATAAGACGACCCACTGACCGAGATTTTTCTTCCCTTTCCCTTCAAGGCTAAATTGTATTTTTATACTCAACTGAAAATCATGTACACTACTAACGAAAAAACCGTTGAAAGTACTTACTGTTATTGAACTGCCTCTACATTACAAGTAACCGGAACTGAAATTTAGTATTACTTACAAACAATTCATTCTTTTAAAATAAATACTCGTGTAGATTTATTTTAAGTACACTATTTTCTACAAACATAAAACAACTGACATGACATCCATCATCGGATCGGATCGGTAATCGGTTAAAAGCATTGACATATATTCTAGCTTCTAGCGATAGACAAGAACATCCATACAAATAATTTACCCGCATAAGTCGTCTGTTAACATCTTGTTGACGTATTGATGACGTATTGTGACATGTAGTCATCCTCATTGATGTTAATTGCAGAAGTGACATAATATTTTCGCTCGTATTTTGCCTACATTCTTCATTACTTAAAAAGTTTATATCTAAGTGAATTCAAAATCATGTAATATATCAAAAAGTTTATTTATATCTAAGTGAATGCAAAATCATGTAATATATTAAAACCAGGAACTTATTTTTAGGATTTTTTAATATTAATTACGATGTTTTTTTTTCTTAAGAGGGCTATCACAAATTTTCGCGAATTTAAACGCGCTGATATAATATCTTGTAGTGTTTTTACAGTAGCGAAATACATATGAGGTCATATTATTTTTTCTTGAAAGTAAGAACATACCATGACAAAGTCTGTTTTCATTTATATTATACCTACTGCCAGTTTTATGGCACATCTGTTTCTGCACGATTTTCTTAATCCATAATAGGCATGATGACAGTAATCAAAAATCATTAAAATAATATATTTATTAAATTAAACTTGAAGCTTGGAATACAAAGCGCGCATTGTTTTCTTTATTGATAATGTGATTAATATGTATTTTTATAAAATAAAATTACGAAATAAGGCAATCCGCCATGATATCTTGAACGCCAATCAGAGCTCGTGACGTCATCTCTCAAAACAACTCGCGCGAAAGCGCGCGAACGTCACATTTCGTTATTGTGAACTTCCACTGCGATCTTTGTTTTTAATTAATTAATTGTTTATAACACGAGTTATGGAGCCCGGATTTATCAAGGCAAACAGCGCTAATTTGCTTAGAATTGATATCATAATGCTGGGAGAGTTTTTGGCATCAAATAAAGATTTTTGTTCAGCTGAATTTAGAAATGTTAAAAATTCCATGTAAGTATACTAGTTTAATTAAAAAAACTTCCATGTAAGTGTATTAGTTTAGTTAAAAAAACTTCTATGTTAGAATATTAGTTTAATTAAAAACAATTTTAGTTATAAGTAAATGATATGATATGATATGAATAAAATGCGTAATATAACAGCAATGAGAGATGAAACCTAACCTCGAAATAGTTATTTACATTATAAACTATGCTAGAATCTAGAGAACTATGTAATAACTTACATCAAAGTGATCTTCACAAAAATAAAGTTGTACCCTGGGCAATATTGCTTTTGAATCTTGCCTTGCAAGTTTAAGCCACTTGTTTCGTATTTTTTTATTGTGAGGAACGTACACAAATAACTTATCAGGAGTTGTTTTGGATGTGTTCTTACACTGGGGGACCCCACAACACCTATGCACTTTCGAATTCATATTTAATAACACAAAAAACTTAATTATTGCACGAGCGTTGTTAACTTGCGTCTTGTAATTTCAGTCGTGACGTCACAAGTGACGACATGACACTGACAAGCGTTTTCGCGCTGGATTCAAAGTGGACAGAGAAAAAGGCAAATATTTGATAAAAAAACTTCGCATTTTCTTAAAATTAATAATTTTTCATATAAAATAGACGTATACCTACATCATACAAAGGAATTTAAAAATTTGTCATCATGCCTATTTTAAGATGGCGGGAAACAAATTAATGCATATTTGTAAAATTGAATTATAAATGAAAAGTATGATATACAAGCGTTGTAATAGCATGAACAGCGTGTAATTTTACTAACTTGACTCTTGAATAGTTTATATGTGTAAGTTTATACCTTGATATGTATTTTCTATTTTATAATTGTCTTTTCATTGACATCCATCTAACGCAGGTGTCAGAATCGCTCTGATATGCCATTTTGGGCAATGAATGCAAAGTCTGCAGTGCATTTCTTTGTATTTATATACAAAGAAATGCATAATTCCCTTTACTATTTCATCTCCAAAGATTTGGTACCTATGTAACTTTATAATATAAGCAATATTAAAGCACTCAGACTACTCAGAGCCACAAGATACAAGCTGTGCTTAGTTTGTGGCTCAACGGTAACTACCACAATGTAAAGTTGCTTTTTTGACAATAAACATTATTTTATTTTATTTATTTTTTTTATTTTATTTCAGTGTGGCAAGCTTTTTGTTCGGAACGTTCTATCCTATAAATAAATATCGATGGTTAAGGCCGGCAGCACACATCCGGTTTCCTGATCCGGTTTCCTGATCAGGAATCCTGATTCGGAAACCGGAATGCTCTTTTTTATACAAAATGTTCACAAGAGCGCACACGTTCTTACTTTTTCCGGACGGAAAAAAACCTGACATTCGGTTTAAAATTTTCTCCGTGCGTTCGGGTACTCAGAACGGAATAAAACCTGATGACGTCATTCCGAACGCAGTGCTCGCGAACAATTTGGTTCGACCGCCGCACACATACGGAAATTTTCATTCTGAATCAAGGTAGCCCTGTTCCGAATGGACGTGTATCAGAGCATTCAGAGCCCGCCTGTGACTGGCTTTTTATATATGTTTTTATTTTTGTATTAAATATTATAAAAAAAAACCTGTTTATTGAACAATTAACAAACGTACACATATTTACATAAATAAACACCCAAAAATAATGAGTTTTTTTTTTATTTCTCTCATATCTATGCCATTATAATAATAATAATCAGTTTTTATTCAGATAATACAATCCATTATAGTTAGTAAAGACATTTATGAAGTTCATCAAAGGATTTAATGGACTTTCTATAATACTTAATAAATAATTCTTCTGGGTATGCTCGTAATTTAGCTGTTTTAACATAGAATTGATTTTCGGATAATCTTTGAGCATTCGACGGGTGTACCCAGTAACGTCGTTTCCTCTTTTTCTTGTTTAGCGCCAGTAGCGCCAGGAAACCGGATGTGTGCTGCCGGCCTTAGGCCGGCAGCACACATCCGGTTTCCTGATCCGGTTTCCTGATCCGGTTTCCTGATCCGGTTTCCTGATCCGGTTTCCTGATCCGGTTTCCTGATCCGGTTTCCTGATCCGGTTTCCTGATCAGGAATCCTGATTCGGAAACCGGAATGCTCTTTTTTCATACAAAATGTTCACAAGAGCGCACACGTTCTTACTTTTTCCGGACGGAAAAAAACCTGACATTCGGTTTAAAATTTTCTCCGTGCGTTCGGGTACTCAGAACGGAATAAAACCTGATGACGTCATTCCGAACGCAGCGCTCGCGAACAATTTGGTTTGACCGCCGCACACATACGGAAATTTTCATTCTGAATCAAGGTAGCCCTGTTCCGAATGGACGTGTATCAGAGCCCGCTTGTCACTTGCTTTTTTATTTTAGTATATAATATGTTTTTTTTTGAGAGATGAAATCCAGTTTATTAAACAATTAACAAATCTATACTAATATTATAAAGCTGAAGAGTTTGTTTGTTTGTTTGAACGCGCTAATATCAGGTACTAAAGGTCCGATTTGAAAATTTCTTTCAGTGTTAGATAGCCCATTTATCGAGGAAGGCTATAGGCTACTTATCGGCTTTTTATCCCAGTACGGGAAGTAGTTCCCACGGGATGCGGGTGGAACCGCTGGCAGAAGATAGTATATACATATTTGCATACATAAAAGATAAATAGTTTAAAGAAGGCGGATCACAATCCATACAAAATTGCCCCATGTCCTATAACAAAGTGACGTATCTCAAAAAAAAAGATAACAATTTTAAAAACAATATGGTACTTATATGCAATTAACTCGTCATCCTCCATGATGCGTGTTTTCACTTAAGTGGCTTTATACGTACTGGCCATGTAAATTCAGAATGAAAAAAACCGAATGTGTGCGCTAGTGTCACGGAATCCCGAATAGGAATTCCTGATCAGGAAACCGTATCCGGAAACCGGATGTGTGCTGCCGGCCTAAGCCCGGCCGCAGACATCCGGTTTCCGGATACGGTTTCCTGATCAGGAATCCTGATTCGGAAACCGAAATGCTCTTTTTTCATACAAAATGTTCACAAGAGCGCACACGTTCTTACTTTTTCCGGACGGAAAATAACCTGACATTCAGTTTAAAATTTTCTCCGTGCGTTCGGGTACTCAGAACGGAATAAAACCTGATGACGTCATTCCGAACGCAGCGTTCGCGAACAATTTGGTTCGACCGCCGCACACATACGGAAATTTTCATTCTGAATCAAGGTAGCCCTGTTCCGAATGGACGTGTATCAGAGCATTCAGAGCCCGCCTGTGACTGGCTTTTTATATATGTTTTTATTTTTGTGTTAAATATTATTAAAAAAATCCTGTTTATTGAACAATTAACAAACGTACACATATTTACATAAATAAACACCCAAAAATAATAAGTTTTTTTATTTCTCTCATCTATGCCTTTATAATAATAATAATCAATTTTTATTCAGATAATACAATCCATTATTGTAGTAAAGACCGTTGTTATATAGTAAAGACATTTATGAAGTTCATCAAAGGATTTAATGGACTTTCTATAATACTTAATAAATAATTCTTCTGGGTATGCTCGTAATTTAGCTGTTTTAACATAGAATTGACTTTCGGATAATCTTTGACCATTCGACGGGTGTACCCAGTAACGTCGTTTCCTCTTTTTCTTGTTTAGCGCCAGTAAAAGTGCAACAGCAATCAATTCGTCATAGTCCATGATGTCGTGCCTTCAATATGGTTCCTCTTTACGTACTGGCCATGTAAATTCCGAATGAAAAAAACCGAATGTGTGCGCTAGTGACACGGAATCCCGAATCTGAATTCCTGATCAGGAAACCGTATCCGGAAACCGGATGTCTGCGGCCGGGCTAGGTCAAGTCATAGTTTATTACATTGAAACTTTATCACTTCACTACACTTTTAATTTGTTTTAATAGTATTTTTAATATATTTATAGATAGGTTTGTAAGTGTTCTTGTCTTTTAATAACTGTTCAAGTGTCTTGTCTGTCAAGTTAATCTCATAGTCACCCTATCAGAAAGGGACAGACGGCCTCCGTACTAACTGTTTCACTCGGCTCGTTTTTTGGTTAAAAGTGCGCAGTCCTGTTTACTATATTATGTCTATGAGGCAGATATACAGCCATGGCGAGTGCAGAATGGCACAGATTACCACAACATAGATACAAAAAAAAAAATGTTTCGTCTTCATATACATATAGAAGAATAAGATCATTCATAAAAATCGAGTGATTGAATGGCGTTATTCATCAAAGAGCTAGCTTGGCTAGCTGTTTGATAGAATCTGAGGAATGGCTACTAACTATTCGTAGGCTGTTTAGTTGTTTGGCTACGACATATCGACGATGATTATAATTATAATTTGTACCGACTAAATGAACTAAACACTACTACTAAACCTATGCCAGCGAATAATTTTCGTAGTATTTCACTTACATAGGTGCTGCTTCTAGTCGTCATGTGTTCAGAGGCGAAAAGAGGAGCCTTCTTTCCGAAGCGCACTCTTCTTTTATCTACACTGAATTTTATAGGCACACCTACTCGTGGGGACTAGGGATCTTAAGGTATGTAGAGGTACAGACTATTTTACATACCACGTTTTACAACATTGCTATACAACATGGTTCAGATACCTAAAGTGGACACTGATGTTATAACAATATGTGTCCAACAATTTTATATGTAAAATTTTTTGACGCTAGTTTTATGTAAGTATTGTAAATATCTATGTAAATAAAAAAATGTTATATAACATGCAGTGACATTGTGGATATTACTGAACAGCAACAGTGGTTACATAAAATTGCTATTCTTGGACGTGTTATAAAAAACAAGTTAGATATATTAATATGGTACCAAGTCTGTGCGCACCTTTATAATGCGAAATAAAACAAGAGTAACATCGTTCAGATTTAAAATGATTTTATTTCAAATCTTGTAAATGCTTATTTTAACAATAGTTTAATACGACTTACAGCCAGTTTCTTCATCAAAAGTTAAAGCCAAAGTAAAAGTCAAAGTAATGTCTAAAGTAAAAGTAACGGTCAAATTCAATTTTTCTATTAGTTTTGCTGTCACTTTAGCCTTGAAAAAACGTATTTGACCGTTACTTTTACTTTAGACATTACTTTAACTTTAACTTTTGATGAAGAAACTGGCCGATAGATGAGCTTATTAGTAACAACGTTTAAAGTTCTATTAAGTAAACGACTTTACTTATTTTTTTTTGAGTTATGTAAGTACCCAAGTGCTTGTAAGTTAACAAAACAGTTAACTTGCGCAGGTTTGTTATCGTCAAACAAGGTTCTTTTTCAACTTTAAAGTTATCTTATCCCAGAAAAAAATAAGTAAAGTTAAATAATGACTAGATGACTTGTAATTATTCTATTTTTACGACCTACCTCTCCAACGGTAGGCTCCTGTAATATCTAAAAGTATTCATAGGTTATTGAAATGTTACCTGATATGTGAATCTTATTTAATTTGTTTGAAAATAATTTCTGAGTAATGAAAATTTGTTTAACAGATAAGCAACGAATTAAACCTTTGCTTGTTAGTAATATTTCATTTCTGGACAAAAGCACCAATCGAATCTACCATAGACAAAAGCTTCTTATTCCTATATCACTTCAAATACAGTCGTCCAAGGTCCACTTGTTACCTTGTACCTGACTGGGCTTAGCTTTATTAGTTCCAACCCTTCTTACTCCCAATTTCTCCATCACTTACAAAACCTTCAAAGTTTATGAGAAAGGATTTATTAAAAAAAAAATAGGCTCCCTCGGTACCTATAATTTTAAATACCCAGATGCCTGTCATTTGAATTATTCCAGAGAAACTATGATTTTTATACTTACTACTGATGAATATATTTTTTCACGAATGATTATTTTTAATCACACTAATTAAATACGTACCTACAGATTTGTAACTACCTAAAGTACAGTTTATATTCTACATCTATCTGTTAACGATTTTGAAAACTACTGGACCAAAAGCTCGATTTCCGTTATTTTATTGTTAATCTTTTAAATATTTTTAGACTAGAATCGATAATCCATCTGATAACTGAACGTTGAAATAAAGCATAGTTGAAGTCTTGTACTTACTAAAAATAATTATGGCCTAATTCTGTTTTAATTTCACTCAACTAACTTCAAAATGATATGCAGATTTAAGTGTAGAAGAAACACAGTTTAAGTGATTACTGTGGACTTAGTTACTAGGTATTACTACGTATTTGAAACCTCTAATAATGTAACATCGTAAATTGCTACTACCTACTCAAAACATCAAAATGTTAAACACTTACATAGATTAAATCTACAAATCGGTTTCTCGTAAGCCGTTTTAATCATTGCATTGGTTGTCGACAGAAAGAAAGTTGTTAAACTTAGTTCATGATTACAGTGGTAGTAGAAATACTGCAGTCAGTAAGTAAGGTAGTGTACATAATCATCGTAGAGATATAGCAACGCCCACGTGTATGCATGCGGCTTTAGCCGTTGATATTATAATTTGCAACCACACAGAGATTCTTATACCATCCGTAGTTCCATGGAAACAAGTTGGTGTTTGAAATCGTAGGGTGTTTAGACGTAGTATGAGTGAGGGCTTGACGGGCAAGAGTCAGAAGACGAATGTGTCCCACAGTCTACAAGGACTCGGCAAGCCGGCAGAGGTGATGAAGAGTACTGCTGAAACAAATCAACCATACAATTAGCACCTGAACAAAATGATGTTGGTGACGTTAATTACCTAATTAATTAAAGAAATCAGGTGAAAGGATCTATTAATGTATGTAGGTATGTAGGTACCTAAATTTCCTGATTATTTTTCAGGGGTCCATCGTGACTTTCCAAAGTCAGACTTCATTTTATACATACCGTATCTACCTATATATTTCCAGTAGCTTGCTAGTTACAACAGACTCTTCAATTTACAGGTTAGCAGCTATAAAGGTCATAGTAGACTTATCGACCAGCTTTTAACCATGGTTTTTGATCGCAACCGGGTAAAAAGTTAAGCAAAATCAATTTCTACTAATTTGATATTTGCAACATTAAAAACGTATTTACTTAAACTACATACTATTAGTGAGATAGGTATTGAAAGGTATAAACACATACATTTTGACATGCGGCCATCTGATTCACAGTTATATTCGTTCGTCCAAGTAACCGCTCATCTCGGATGAAGTCCGGCTCCCGATGGAAAACTCCTAAAAATAGACACATAATTAAATCTGCATTGGATAAACTAAAATAGGTAAGTCCACATAAAGTTAGTGAACTCGATTATAATATCGTGTTTTGATCTGGTAATTTCAGTGGATGCAAGAGACATAGAAGATCTTTGAGGAGCGAAACAGCAGATGCTTTAATTATTGCAGTTATAGCATAGATTTGTGTTATTAATATCTTATGGATAGTGGATTCCTGAAGCTTATTGGGTCTGGAACCTTGAGGTCATGCCTAGCTGAAAGTTAAGAACATTAAGAACAAGCATGGATTTGAAAAGGCCTAGGATTCTATCACCTAAGTATATAATTAGCAAAAGTTTTACTAACTCTATGAGATGCACATTCAATAGGAAGGCATTTTGTATCTTCGTAATAAAGGAAGACCAGTTTGTCATAAGGGTTGGTTGCATTATCCGGGCATTTTGAAACAATGAAGCAGCTTAGTTGACTCCGAATGGGCGAGACTATGGAAAGACCACGGAAGATCGAAGGGTTTGGGCAACATTCTCAAATAAAGCGTATAATGGTAAATAAATGTATTCAGTCAGCAGATTATTGGTACTAAACTAAGTGAGATTCATCTCTCAAAAAGATAAGAGAAGAATTCAGTAGTTTTCAGAAGAGAAAAACAAAAATTGCCTTTAGAGAACGAGCTCAGAAATCTTCGCAGCATATGAGAGTATTTGATGGACAGCATTAAAATGAAGAAGTCACATTTTGGCAGAATCTAGATTCTAGGAAGACAGAACTATTTAAATTGTTTAGTTTAAACACAACTACAAGTAGAATCCGCTTATAACCCAATCCCATTTCAACTACTTCTTAACTCATACTATGTATACAAGAAGAACAGGGTCTGTTGTCTTAAAATCTTATTTTCAAAAGCCCAGAAAAGTCTCAATATTGGAAATGAAATAATGCGGGTTCTACTGCAGTTGCCTTAATCACCTGCATTGAACCAAAGTAATATTGTCCGATCACTATCATACAGAGAGCTGTATCTGTGCAAAAAACAAACATATAGGTACAAAGGTACATAATATTAAACTAGGTCCGCATAGTGAACCTGTGGGTTGGTGCATGAGCTCTATGAGCTGGCTAAGTAGACTTTTATGCGATTATGTGAAATACGCCTCACTGTTGACTAGAATACGAAGCAGCTCCAGTAGCATTGGGCATTTTATAAAGTTCCTAGTGCGTCAGGGTAAACCCTTTAGCTAAATAATTTTAATTACCAACCATAGATATAAGTAAGCATTAGTAAGAAGTGAACCTTTGTAGCATCATTTAATGAATTATTATTACATGTCTGGTAACAAATATTATTTGATACTGTAACGCAGTGCTGACACTCACCGTCATTGCGTGGTATGATGTCAGGGTTCATGGCCGCACTCTGTCGTCTTGCCATCAGGACTTTAGTTCCGAGGCTGATAGATACAATAGCGATGATGAACGCCAAGGTCCCCACGAGCGCCTCCACATACGGCATCCAAGTACTGGTCATATAGTTGTTAAGAGCTGAAAAAGGGAACTTAGCTATGTAGTCGGATAATTAGGTACCTATCAATATCGTTCGCAAGTCAAAGCCAAAGCAATGCCCATTCAGAGAACATTGTGTATTTTAAGACCGCAGTAAAACGACTTCAGAACAGAACAGTTCGCTTTCGCTGGAGATTCGCAATGCCAATGTTATCATAGTTTAAGGCAAAATAAAAGACGTGACGGACGCGAAGAAATTGTAACATTCCCACTAGAATGATGAACGCGACATTAGGTTAACAAGATACTTTACCTGAAGCCGGTGGTGGTTTCAAAGACTGCAGGGCAATAACATTCTCGACGCTCTTGCCTCGGGAGTTGGTAGCATATAAGACAGCCGTCATATTGCGCGAGTACACGATATCGGGTAGGAAGAAGTGGCCGGCCACGTCCGTCACGTTTCGCACTGGTGTTCCGTCTTCATCGAGGACTTCGAGGTGAATGCTTTGGGGACGACCGCCGTCCCAGCCTGAGGATATGAAAATTTTAATGTATTTATGTACCTGTCTTAATACGAACAATTCCATTGTTACAATTGATGCATGTCACAAATTACTAATGAAATAACAGTAGGTATTAGAAAACTATGACAGAATAATCTGTTAAAATGCAAGATTGTCAGCTTTTTTTGTATGTCACCTTTCTTGCATTGCACTCGTAAAGCGTTCGGGTAAGTCCGTGACACGCGGCAGTCGGGAAGTGAGGGAGGCCCGCCAGAGGTGATGTTGAAACTGCACGGCTTCTTCTGTTCTCCGAAGCTGTTGGTAGCACGGCAGTGAAGCTGTCCAATGTCTCCCTCGCGTGACAGCCAAGTCAGGGTCGATGAGTATCTATGAGGGTAGCCGGGGACTTTCTGCAATTTTTTTGAATAAGCCATGATGCCGTAACCTTTGTATGTTTCTCAACATAATTTTATTTGACTAAATATCGTTTTGCAGGGGAATAAAGAAAACAAGAAGTGGTGTAACAGTAGAATTCTCGCATGGTTAAGGCCAAGCTGTACGTATCGGAAGGTTTGAAGAACTATTTAATCAGGGCAAGTGAAAAAGTAATACTAACCCCTTTAAACACGCTTCCGTACAATTGATGATTGATTTATTATTGTATTAGGGTAACTCACAGTGACACCGGTGTACAAGGTGGTAGAATCGGCAAAAGTCCAGCTGAACTGCATTGGCTCGGGAGAGGCATCCACGGTGCAGGTCACAGTCTCGGCTTCCCTGACTACAGCTCCAATCTTCTCCTCGCGACCCATTTGGCAGACCGGCCGGTCTACAGAGAGAACGTTTTGTTTTCGTGGAAGTTCAGATATTAGCTTGGAGTGTTCTCGTTATTTCTCTGATAATCAATTTTGTTTAAGGAACTTGGACTTGAGGATACCCAATCGATTTGATGATAGATACCAAAAACATAAACTACATAGTAGGTAACTAGGTACATACTTCATGGATAATGTGAATGATAATGTGATTCGTTTTCCCTTAAAGAAGTGAAATGGGGAAACATACAAACCACGGCTATTCTGAAATTAATAATTTTGGTAACATAGAGTTATGATTATCCTACAGGCTTGGTACTTACATCCAACATTCAGGGTGACCTTGTCCACGAAGCGCTCGGAGGGAAGGTGAGAGTTGTGAGCTCGGCAGACCAGCTTCTTCTGGTCGTCGCGGAGAGAGGGCGCCAGCGTCAGCGAAGATACCGTGTAGTTTCCGTCGTGGAGTTCCTGATAAGCCATTGTTAAACGTACAAAACCATGGAAGAAAAGATAAGGTTTTCCATACCTCGTAGAGATTGAAAGCAGCTCATATTGTTTGACGCTTGTAACTTATGATTTGTCACCGTAGTGTAGTGGGAGGACCAAGAGCCAACGGGGCAGCAAAAATAAAGTCTTCACAATGTCGTATTGATTTGTTTTATATATCGTACTTATATTATCGTATTTATAAACAAACAATTTTGTATAATATAATATGTAGGTATATGCAATGCAGCTTGAAAATAAAGGTATTTTGATTTAATATTTATACCGTGCATTCGATTACCATACAGTCTAGAACTGTATTTTTTTTCCACTCACCTTGTGCACGGTGGGTCTAAGCATGGTGTCTCCAAGGTGCCAGGTGATGGCAGGCGGGGGTACGCAGCCGATGACGACACAATCCACCACGCGAGGCTGGCCAGCCTCGAAGTCATAGTTGTTGTTCAAACGGATTTCCACGCTCATTGGCGGCACTGCGGAGACACGACCAGTAAGTCACAACAAACTCGGTCGCACGACAAGAGATCAATGATAATGACTAGTCAAACTCAAATGTTTTTATTTCAAACTAGCTGACCCGGCGAACTTCGCACCGCCTTTTCCTTATTTGCTCACCGTTTAGACCTACCCTGGACTACGACAAACATTTTAAAACCAAAATCAGCTCAATCGGCCCAGCCGTTCTCGAGTTTTAATCAGACTAACGAACAACAATTCATTTTTATTTATATAGAAGATAGATAGGTCTTTGTAGGCTACTATGAAACGTCACACTAGTTGCACGGTTCCGAATACTTGGTCTCATGGAGAAGAGCCGGCAAGAAACTCCATAATAGTACAACGATCTGCCAGAGGATTCAAGTAATCGATTTTTTGTAAAGTAATTCGTATTATTTTGTCCTAAGTTTTTGCGTAATCATTCCTTGACTGTCATAACACATCGGACTCGACGACGTGTTATGATAGTCAAGGAATTGTAAGGGTCTACACGACACACGACACGCGTCTACACAGTCCATGTAGCTGGAGCAAGTTAACATGCGCAAGTGACAAGAGCACGCGGGTGGGTATTGTGCTTTGGTACATGCGCGAGTCCCTGGACCCGCACTGTAATGCATGTAACATGCGCAAGCTACTTGCACCGCATAGATGCGAAAAAGTTATGTTTGTCATACTTACAGTACATCTTAATGACCACACCAGCAATCAGAGGCTCCGTAACGTCAGAGTTTTGGGCCAAGCATTCATAGTGTGCATCCAAGTCAGATCGGGTCAAGTTGTTCAAGTGCAAGTCAACTCGCAGTATGCCTGGCTGGTACACGTAGGCACGCTTCGTCACCAAGCCGTTGCGACGCCAGTACACCTCCGTTTCTGGCACCTCTGTAGATATTATAAACCAATTTTAGAGCTGGATAAGGTTTTAATAAGAATTGTCAGTGGAATAGTAAAAAACACTAGATAATTAAAAGATGTAATTTTCTTCTTGAATTCTCTCATTTTGCTAGCCTGTACCCATAGCTTTCCTATCCCTGCTAATATTATAAATGCGAAAGTTACTCTGTCTGTCACTCTTTCAAACCAATGAACTGATTATAATAAAATTTGGTACAAGGATAGAGTTGACTCTCTGAACATCATCCTCCGAGCCTTTTTCCCAATCATGTTGGGGTCGGCTTCCAGTCTAACCGGATTCAGCTGAGTACCAGTGTTTTACAAGAAGCGACTGCCTATCTGACCTCCTCAACCCAGTTACCGGGGCAACCCGATACCCCTTGGTTAGACTGGTGTCAGACTTACTGGCTTCTGACTACCCGTAACGACTGCCAAGGACGTTCAATGACAGCCGGGACCTACAGTTTAACGTGCCATGTCCGAAACACAGTCAGTCACACAGTGGTGTCTAAGATATACTTAGAAAGTACATACAAACTTACAAAAGTTGCACTGGTACTTGCCTGACCTGGGATCGAACCCGCGCCCTCATACTTGAGAGGAGGCCACCACGACTTTTTAGAGTTATTATAGAGTTGACTCTCTGAACGCGCTAAATATATACATACTAATACTGTAAAGCTAAAGAGTTTCAATTTTTTAATGTTTATTTGGTCGAACGGGCTAATCTCAAAACAATATTTTAACAGATAGATTCATAGAGGAAGTCTACTTTTTAGCAGTAGCTAGGGGATGAGGATAAAATCTATGGCGAAAGCATGTGATTGTTTACTTGTGCTCTTACTATCCTTGACTTCGCACGTCAGCACCAGGTTGGAGCCAAGGCTCAGAGGACCCACGTAGCCCTGGATGATCGGACTTCCATCGCCAGTGTAAAGCTTCGGCAACCCGGGGGACTCTGAAGGATCAAAGAAATCATTGTGAGATTCTTTTTTTCTGTTCTGCTACAGAAATTATTACTCAAACATACACAATACACATACAACCACTCGCAAACACAAGTCCACTCTCAAGGTATATACTACTAATAGTATACATGTGTGAAAGTTTATGAGAATGCTCACGCAAAAACGGCTGGGCCGATTTAATTGAAATAGATAAAGCTACCCTGGATTAACACATAGGCTACTTTTTAGTGAACACACCACTCAGGCGAAGCTGCGGGCAGAAGCTAGTATGGTATAATTTTGATCAAGATCTTAGAATATTCATCATCACCATCATCATCACTACCATCATCATCATCACCATAATCATCATCATCATCACCATAATCATCATCATCACCATCACCATCATCATCATCATCACCACCACCATCATCATCACCATCATTATCACCATTACCATCATCATCACCATCATCATCGTGATCACGATCATCGTATTTCAATTTTGGATTATTTTTAATTTTAGATAACAGTGTTTTATGTAATCATAAATACCTATATTTTGTCTTAATTGATGCGCCACAGTTTTAAACTTTTGCAACTGCCATCATTTAAATTATTATATTGTTTTCTATATATTTATATATTTGTTCGTGCTCGTTGGTCTAGTTGTCGCAAGTGTGGCTGCTGAGCACGATTCCCGATCCCCGATTCCCGAGTCGGGCCGAAATCGCTTTGTGGGTTTAAGAAGACTTTCACAAAGCAGCCCGAAGCCTGGAAGTTGGTGATTGATTCACCCGTGCATCGGAGAGCACGTAAATGTCGGGCTAAGAGAGTGAAGGAATAGGGAGTGCACCTGTGTCTGCGCAAATGCTTGTGCACTATAATATGTCCTGCGCAGTTGGCTAATCTCCTTACATGAGAACAGCCGCCGTAGCCGATAATCGGCTAGGAGGACATCATCATTCATCATCATATTTTTTCTAATAAACGATTTAAATTTTATTTTATTCGAAGTTGAATGTATGCCGCGGTTTGCCAGTTATTAACATAATTCAGTACTTGCTAAACATACGTCTTACAGAAAGGAGTTCCACAAAGGCTACTTACCAACCAGCCTAACTTCGATGATGTAGTCGACAGACGGAGAAGCTTGGTAGTGGACTCGGCAGCGATACAGCCCAGCGTCGCGGTCAGAAACCTTCTTGATGAGCAACGAGGTCGAGTCATGACAGAAGCCGGAATCGCAGGGAGTACCAAACACGTGGTTACGAAGGGCAATCCTGTGAACGAACGTATGGAGTTAAAACAAGGAATAGTCGACTTTATGTGTAGGGTGAAAGGCAGTGGTCCCACTGCCGGCGAGAAAACATTCCGTTTTACATTTCGAGATATGACTGCCGGCGACGACTCACTTTATTAGTGTTGTCGCCGAGAGAACAGATTTCAGAAGCTCATTCATCATTTCTCATCATCGATCATTTGTTTGTACTTGCACACTCGCTTATAGCGTGGCGATAAAACTATCGAAACTACACACTCGCTGATCGCCAACTCTTTTATAGTTTCTAATTCTGCTCGTTTCTCGTTCATCGTTGCCGGTCGGACCACTGCATTAGGTTGATTTCTCAATTGAGGCTCTTCTCTTCTTTATTATACAGATGCACTACTAATCCCTTGGTAACCTGGTTGTTAGGGTTTTCATAGTAAACTATTTGCATCACAGAGTTACTAACACATTGTACTTCGATGATGGGATTACATACGCGTCACTGGAGCGATAGGATTTATGATAGATTGTACTAAAAGGTGAGAGTACCCGCACACTGCAGACTAAACGTCGGCCGACAGTTGGAAATACATTTTTTTTATAAAATCAACCAAAGCTTTTACTCGGTCAAATACCTGGTCGTCGTTATGAGCATCCTATATAGGTACCATTCATTTCCATAATTATAAAGCGTCTGATCAAACTGTCGGCCGACTAAAAAGTTTGTAGTGTGCGGGTCTAATACTGGCGCTGAACCTATTTAATGCATCCTTTTTGCATGAACGAACCTCAGCAAATTGTTTCATGTTTGAAATGATTGCATAACATTAACGTAGTACTTAAATGGTGTAAGCTTTAATAATGAATAACTCATTATAATGGAACGCACTAATAACGTTGAAATATAATATTTGTACGTAATGATATACATTTCTATGTAATGCATTTCTGAATACAAAGTTTCCCTCCCAACCTCCCACATAAGTACGTTCATGTCAAATGTATAGTATTCCGTTAAACAGAAAATCCTTAGTTCCGAGAAGCACTATGCTGCAGCATGTAGGTAACCATTTATTAAAATAACTACATTTATTTCAGTAAACATAAGTATGTAAGTATATGAGATGTAAGCAAATCTTGTGAGAGTAACTTAATGAAAGCAATGTGAAATAGCTTTGAAAGGACTAGAATTTCCAACTTCTGCATGTTTTCCTTTATTTATCCGACTGTCCTCAAAGTATGTTTGCTTTTCCGTATTAAATTAACATACTGTCTGCCTGAGTTACTTACTGATATCTTTAGATGAATACGGATTTTTATCACTTTTGGTACAACATGGAAGGAAATAAATGAGTAGAAATTAAATAATTAAGAATATTTTAAAAAAATCTTACGTCCTGTTAGACGAGACTGGGGTCTAGTTAAATAGAGACATAAGTATCTGAACAGAGCCAGAGTTCCATAAAATCCTCAGAAACGCCCCAAGTAATAAACCTCAGAAATAGTTATGCAGAACTCTGAGGATTTTGTGCATCGTACCGAACGTAAGATTTACTAATATATACACAGGAGAAATTCCAGGATCTTGCTTCTGGTGTTTCAGGAAGTTAACTTAACGCCTAGGAAAATGTGCAGAATTTGAACAACTAAGTGCCCATAACTTGGAAGTTTTCCACTGAGCTGCATGAATTCAGGATTCGAAGTTCGCTCGGCCGAATGCTAACGGTCGGCAAATGTTCGTTAGTTACTCATGTTCAGAGAATCTGGAATCTGAGGCTTTTCGAATTTCCACGAAATAATAATGCACAGGGAGGCAAATTGCGAAATATGTGCGTCCATTTCATTTTGAAATTATGTTTGAATAGGTCAAAGCTGAAAGCTCTGAATGACTTTCCTGAAACTATGTACGGACATGTTGATGTCAATTACGTACATACAGAATCTATTCCAGTGAGCTCTAATGAAACTGTGCTTACATATTGTGCTCTCCTGCAAAACGTACTTAATTACAACATAGTTTATATTTGTTAATTATTTCCTATCCTCATTTACCTTTTATCTACATTTTGTTACGTAAAACTGTGTCATTAGTAGGTAGTATTTCTATATAAGTAAATATTAGGTGATCAAGTAGGCATCAACCATAGTTATTCTAGTCAAAAGGGTCATTTAGTAATTTAGGTTATCTAACTAATCTAACCATACACTGTCTGACCACAAAAACTTTTAAACGTCAGTTTAAGACTTGTCTAAAAAAATGTCAAATTATGACGTTGACATATGGTCCATTTTGCAGCCAAAATTATTTTAGACAAGTGTAAAACAGGTGTTAAAGTTTTTGTAGTAAGGCCATCAGTATTTAAAGTTACGTCCTTTTTTTCAATTTGAACTTTGAAATTATACTCGTAGATATTTTAATGTTCGAAACTCATAACAAACCCGTTTACGGTTATTAATAAATACCAAAAATATTTCCGTTTACATTTGTATTTAAATTAAACATTTCTGTAATAGATATTCTATGAAATATAACAGTAAGTGAATTCTAGGAACGTTCTTACGGCTCAATAACTCGAAAGCTGTGCAAATTTCTACAGCATACTATTTTAAATCCTCTTGAGTATAATTAGAACGAAGGTAAGAGGAAAAATAATGGCCTAGAATTATAATAGAGCGTCTTTTGGTCTCCCGTGGGAAGAGAAATAATTGTAAACAAATAAAACGTAAGGATAATATTATCAATAAAACAAATAATTAGTTAGCACACTATTTACCACTTAATAAGGACTTAGTGCTTATTTGTTCAATAAATAGTTTGTTTTGTAGCCGTAATACTCATGAGTGCCTGCAGCTGTGCACGGGGTCTCGGGTACGACTCCAGGTTCGGGAGAAAATTACTCTCCGGTCGTATCGTAGTATTGTCTCTCAAGACTATGAGAGTGATGGAATTGAGGAAAGACAAACATGATATTAGAACTACAGGAGTTTGACTCTTGATGCCTAACGTTATATCAGCAATAATTGCCTATAAATGTTCATACTTTCCCAAGATTAAGTGCAGTTCGTCATAGTTTAGGCTTAGGGTGCTGATATAATTGTGATCTCCTTATCCGCCTCAACCTGTTGGTTTTCAGCTGCGCCTAACCGGGTCGATAAAGCCCTTCACAGGCTAATGTAACTGCCAAGTTGTGAGTGTAGTCCAGTTGAAGTACTTACTGTATGTAAACCTTTACAGTTGATAAGTGTACTTGTATGTAATTAATAATTTTATAAACTACTGTGTAACTCGAATTGTGTGTAAGGGGAGCTTAATTTGGTGGTTGAATCGTCCCCGTAGAGCTAAAAGTCACTAAGTCCGAATGTCATCAAGATGACATTGATAACTTATTTTCGTTTTTTTTCGGACATAGTGACTTTTCGCTGTACGGAGACGAAATGATGGCCACTTACCGCTTATCAGAGTTTTCGAGCGGGAACCGGTAGAGGTATTCAAGGTCGTTTCTAAGCCAGAGGATGTAGGACTCGGGGCCATCCAGGAAGACCTTCCCCTGGCCGCACGGCAGCCGCGCGTCTCGACCTCGCACCGCTCTCAGGATCACTACTTCTGACACCATTAATTGTTAGAAAAAACGTAAATACAATGCACGCTGCAGACTTTTCAGTTGAACCGACGATGATTCTTTTTTGAAACTAGATTCCAATCAAAGTTTTCACTATGTCTGATAGCGGCTAAATACCTGATCTTTGTAATGTGCTGCCATTCATATTCATACTGATTCATGAGCCCAGACAAAAGTTTGCAGTGTGCGAGTTTGTGTCTCAAGCTGTCTTTACATTTCCGAGCAAATATTTGTCTTTCTCAACAATGTTTCAGAGTTGCAAAATATGTAAGTACTGTAACGAGGAATATAAACTCATTTCGTAGTCGACTTGCTGTATTATAACAAGTCAGTGCAATAGTGTTACATACAAAAATGAATTGTTGAATCTAAAAAAAAACTTTTGACATTATTTCATAATACCTAATAGAATGCATGAGATCCAAGTTTATTTGCTCTTTGTCTGTAATAGTTCAAAGCATCTACAGTGATCACCGAAAGTTGTTAACTGCACGAAAGTTCACGGTTTACAGAAGTAAAGTTCACCACGTAGTTAATCGGCATCTGAATGAGTAATCGGACTCCTGTCTGACGTTCTGACGGAATGACTTTTATTGATGTAGGAGTTTACCATTAAACTTTCAACTAACTGCACGTTGGTGTAATGTTGAATTTGTAATTTCATGAACTTTGTTACCTAATCTACTTGACCGAAATAGAAGTTAGTGGAAAAATCAACAACAATACTCTCACGACAGAGTTTTAAAGTCATAACTATGTCATAATGTTTCAATTTTTTTGTGCAAGTTAATTTAGTGTTCTGAATTGTTAGGACAAAGAATTAGCAATGTCATACAACGTGTCAGAGCAGCCAGTCTTTTTGGCACGTTTCCGGAGCACAGTGATGCGGAGGAATACTTCGACGCTTAATTGTTGTTCTTTTATAAACGTTTTTATTTTAGTTTTTAGAGATAGTTTGAGTTTGTATATACCTACATTGCAATTATTTTAACACTTAAAATCTCAGTGCAATATGTTTAAACATGTAAGTAGGTAGGAGCAAAGATCTCATCAATAAAACAGAATAAGTCCAAACACGATGTTAGAGGTAGCTGCTATCCAGTGTTAAGGTATTCTCGAAGGAGGTAGCATCAGTCATCATTCAGTGTCAAGCCAGTCACCACTTGTGTTGTCAAGAATATCAAAGTTCTATCTATAAGATCTGGCGAAGGCAAGCTATAGTAATTATTATTTAATAGTACATCAAGGACATCATATCATACCATCATCACTTGTTATGATAAAAAAACACCAGTAGGTATTTATTGCTGTATAAATAATACCTTTATTATTATATTTGCCAATTAGTGGCTTCGATATAAATTAACCCAAATATTTAACATAAAATCGTTGACCTAAATACTTTAAAATACAATAAATCATAATTTATCTTTTTCCTAGTAGTTTCATTTAAATGCACTAGATATAGGCTAACACAGGGCCGTCTTTAAACTATTTGAGGCCCTGGGCACATTAGGATCATGGGGATATGACCTTGAGAAAACACTAGTGATAATATATAAAGAAAATAGACAAACAAGGTTCTAAATTTATTTTTATTCAGTTACTAACTTTAAAAAAATAGGATATATAAAAAATAATCTACAAAAGTAACTCGCTTAGCATAAAATCCTTAGATTAACTCTTCCAAAAACCACCCTTCTAGATTTAAGACGAGCAAAATTGTTAATCACTTCTCCAAAATCTATGGTAGGTATTGAGAATATCACATTCTGTGGACATCAGCGACAAACTAGTTAATCTCTCTTGAAGCATTGTACTTCTTAATTCATTTTTTATTCGTTTCAATTTGGAGAAGAAGCGTTCTCCGCCAGTGGCGGCGTAGCATCGGGTAGCACCCGGGGCGGGCTACTTATTGAGCAAACCCTTCCAAAAAAAAAAACGACAAAATATAATCACGTAGTAAAATCATACAGAATTAACACAAAAGTACCCAAATAAGTTTGAAAAAAGCGCTGTAAAGTGAAGATAATTTTTTTTAAATTTTGATTTTTCGGACGCAATAGAGATGTAAAGAATTCAAAGAAAACTACTGCTAAAGTGTAAAGCGCAAGCGCAGCGAGCGCGAAATTTTTGACATTTTTAACACAAAAGTAGGTACCCAAACAAATTTGAAAAAAACACTGTAAAGTGAAGAAGGCGCGAGCGCAGCGAGCACGAAATTTTGAGTTTTGGAACACAAAAGTACTCAAACAAGTTTTAAAAAAGCGACCAGAAAGTGAAGCAGCTGCGAGCGTAGCGAGCTCGACATTTTTTGACATTTGGGACGCAAAAGTCCTCCACCTCCGCTTACAAATAGCGCCTAAATAGCTTAGAAATATTAACTGTAAAGTGATTTTTTATTGATATTTTAAGGACTCTCTATCTAATCTGGCAGGAACTAGGGGGCCTCATTCGATCGCGGGGCCCTGGGCACTTGCCCATAGTGCCCAGTGGAGAAGAGGGGCTTGGGCTAACAAAATCAACAGAATACAGAGAGTACCCGGACACTACACTTTTTAGTCGGCCGATAGTTTGATCGGGCGATTGATAAGTTGGTACGAAGACGTATGGGAGCGCGCACATAACAACGATCATGTATTTGGTTGGTATCAGACCTACTAAAAATTTTGACGAAATGCAGGAATTTCTTAAAAAAAAAAATTCTAACTGTTAACTTTGCAGTAATGACAGGCCTACAAGGATGTTGGTTCCGGGGATTTTAGGCCAGATTGTAGTACCTATGTCTCACATAGTCATATCAAAAATGTAAATTTAAAGTCAGCATATCAAAAATGTAACTGTTTTTTTTCAATCAAAGAAAATAAATACAGTTACTCCAAGAAAAAAAAATCAACCTATATGTACATACATATTGTACTCCCTCCACTAATTGAGTAAAAAGTGTCTTATTAAAAAAAAACAAAACGTCACAAAAGTTGAAAATACAAAGGAATGTACTTACCCGGTTCCGCTCCAAAAACTCTACAGTCCAGCGAAATCAAAATACAGGTTAACAGAAAACACTGAAACAAAAAGAAACGATATTAATTAGTATCAATTTTCATTCAGTTTTCATTGGAAGAGCTGTGCAGAGCGCTTTCGTCAATTAGCGAAATGAAATGAAATATCTTTAAGTACCTTCCACCACATCAATGGGTAAATTTATTGAAGAACTAATTTCATATTTCTTTTTCATACTCATGAAAGGATGACCGCTAATTAGAGAAAGGATTGAGTTAATTAGTAGCAATTTCTTTTTAAGTTTCTCGTGTTTTTGCTGCCTTGCGGGCGTTTTTCCGACCGTAAGCAGATTTCTAAGTTCTAGAGCGGCAATATTCAATAAAATATTCAGTATCAATTTTTCTTTTACGTAATAAGTCATTTTAAAAGCTAATTAGTAGTTCAAAAGGGGAATTAATACAAAGTTGACAGGTTACATTCAGGGTCACATTCAATGACCCAGAAAACGAATGATGACTTAATTTTTATGAAGTCAAAGATACTTCCAGCCAGCTTTACACTAATTAATATTAAAGTAGCAACGCAAAAATATAACAGTCGCACAAGTTTTTAAGCCTTCGCGGAGGACTAAACAGACTAAGCTCAATTCGCTCAACTAAAATACAATTTTCGTTTAACATATCACATGTTGAATTATAAATGTAATCCAAACACATCAAATCAAGAATTTCTCAGCCATGACTCATACGAATAAACAAAAAAAAACACAAAACGCATAGCCCTATCTGCATATAACGACTACTATAATAAGAGCTCCTTACACCAAAGACGCCCCAAGTTTTTAATCCAATAGCCCAGCACAGGAAGGGTTCGAGAGGTCAGATAACATTGGGGACCGGTCCCAGTCGTACACGCAACTTCCCTGGGGGTGACTCATGGTCGCATTGTGTCGTAAAACGATCCTAATAAACTAGAAAGCTACGATTTGTAGGAACATTTTTAATGAACACGTATTAGTAAGAGGTACAGTCGGAGGCACAGCTTTGTTCAATTTTTAATTGTCACACCCCTAGCGAGACTGAAGAGTGAACGAACAAAGAATCCTTCAAGAAAAATCGTTATCAAAATAACAACGAAAGCTAAAAAATAAAAACAAGCTGTACCTACGCAGTCAAAACTAGGATGTAGGATTGTTTATACGGGTATCTCTAATTAGTCAGAAACAAGACTTCTTTATCTTCGAAATAACAATAAAATTTTGACGTTCTTAATAATCTCTAAAATCATAAGCATCAATTACTTAACGGCTAGTTTGTATATAAAACTCAGGTGAAATAGTAAAACACTGCGTAATCGGCTGCATCCGGCAAGCCTGGATGCCGATCGATCATAGTTGGGGAAAGGCTCAGGTAGATGATAATAATTCAGAAAATAATTATTTCTCATTTCCTACATTAATGGATAATTATATGATTTCCAATAACTACCAAATATACATTAATTTCAGCAGTAATTAAATACATTATGACCGCGGAGCGCTTCAAACGAGTTGATAATTTGTACACTTCATTTGCTTTTCGGAGTAAAAATTATATCATTTCATATTTTGCATAAATTATTGACATAGTTCACCAATTTTGCCGGAAATTAAACCTTACAAACCAGCCTGCGGAAGCGGCAAATAAATATATACATGATTCTGTGCAATTTGGTTCCGTGTAAACTCTTCGTAAGCGCGTGGGAGTCAGTCAAAAGCCGTGATGTTTGCAGCCTTTGAAGTGAGCGAAAATCGATAGCTGTTGCATATACCAAATATCTACTGCAAACATGGTACTCACGTATTCGAGCCAATATTTGTAAATAGCCTACCATTTACTAAACGTACATAATTTACAATTATTTTGACTCACCATCATCATCTGCCTAGCCTTTACCAACTGATGTGGTGGGATTCCTTTACTATCTATCTGACCTCCTCAACCCAACTACTTTGGCAACCCGATACCCATAGGCAAGACTGGTTGTCAAAATTATTTTGACTAATTAGAATTGATTCAATAATTAAATATAAATATTTACTCCCCATTACAATTTCAAAAGACATTTTATTGAAAATTTCAGTTGCCTCATTTTCTCATATATTATGGCGTGATGGAGTGATGATCTCATAGATACTAGTCATGACTTTGTCTGCAATATTTGAGAATACCGAGAACTTAGTTTAATTACATGTAGTGGTGATGATATCAACATTTTACTCTTCGGAGTCATTTTACAAGCTCATTAACCCTACACCCTGTTGTTCAAATATGAATATCAGATGGGAAGAGAACAGATGTCAGATGTCAGCTGTTAGGCCTGCCGGGGCTGCGGGTTGTTCGAAAGAGATACCGCGGCCCTGGTACATAAAAGGCCTATGACGGAACACGACGATTTTAGTCAGTAAGAGTCTGACACTCCCTCACCGCTGCTAACCCACAGCGGGAGGGGTCATTTGATGATTTTACGTCGCTAAAAAAAAAAAAAAAAAAAAAGATGTCAGCTGTTGTTTAGAAAACCAGTTTGTGCCGGTTACGGTGCACTTCAAATAATTTGTTGGCTAAAGTAATGAGATTTTTTAATCATTTTCGGGAGTAGGTATACAATCCGGTACATTTTTTTACAGAAAACCCGCACAGGAATATAACTCGGTACAATATAATACATCAGCCAATCGATCAGCCGCTACACCTAAGCCTTTAACTTAAAACCCATGCTTCAAAATATTTATTCAAAACTATATTGTCTTATTAATTAATATGTAACAGTGGAGACATGTTTTGTCCGACTGTACTACAGTGTACAGCGGCCTGTTTTTACTTTCATTGATATTTTTCAAATGGCAGGCAAGGTGACAAAAAATACGCCAAACACAGTCCCCTGTTAGGGGTAATTTATTGAACACAGAAGGGATATTTTATTTGTGGTAAAATTAATATCACTTAATTGATTGACTGGTAGTTAACAGCTCTTCAGAGAGAATATTTTATCAATGAATTTTCGCATGCAATATTCAAACTCGTTTCGGTAAATGGTCTCATATGCGCCGCAGAAAACATGTTGCAAACCGACTCCGAATAGGTCTATATGAAATAGTTTGATTCGCCAAAAGCGAAAATTAATTTTAATAGGAGCTAATATTGATTTGTTAAACATTTTATTCATAAACCCTTTCTCGAAAATACATTGAAGTTAAATTGGCTGATTGCTTCACGATTTTTCTCGACCGATCTATAATTCACCGGGATTTTTAGAAATTCTTAAAAATCTACAAGTCTTACTACTTACGCTTTTTGTAAGTATTAAGACAACCATTTCGTATTGTCACCCCAATCCAATTTAATAACGAGAATCGAGGAGAGAGTGAAAAATCGATTCACCACAACACTCGAGTACCTATCGATATAAAATCATGTGAAGTACATTTTCATTTCAAAATTGAAGTGAACGGTGCTTTAAAAATAGAAGTTACAAATTGTTCCTTCAAAGCTGGACTAGGTACTCCAGATATATTAGTCCCGAGTAATGACGTTGGTAATCCCATAGGAACGTTCAACTGTCTTACCCGCAACCGAAGTGCAGCGCATCAAGCTACTGAAATCTGTCAAACTTTAAATAGATATCAACTTTATCTCTTGAGTATTGAGGTTCAATTTTAATTTGGAAAAATGTTATAGAGATTTGAGTAGTTTGACGTGCTGGCACCTGAGTGTTGATTCCAAGTTTTGTAAGTTAACGCTCTCGATACGTAATTATAAGTCGGCTGAAATAAAGAGTCGTAAGTTACACCACATGATTTAAATGTTATACTTTCGTTCATTTTGCCGGATAATAAAGTTTAGGTACTATTTCGTGAGTGAACGAGATTATAATGCGACAAAGAGCCGATGACAGCGTTTTTAAAGGAACAGTTCTAAAAGCAATGCTCCGTAAATTAAGTTGCATTCTAATTTACGCGTCTAGAAAGTTAACTTGCTCAACTCGCAGTAGGCACTCTGTACTTAATAGAAAATTATGGGGTGAAAGGTAAAAAATAGGCCTTCGAAAACGCATGACTAAGCCACAAGTGACGAAGAAGAGGCGTTGTTTAATTTAATATCAGCCATAGTTCAAAATATCAGGAACTAGTAATTCTCAGAGGGAAAGCTCGGGCATAGTTGACTTGCTCCTGCAACATTGTTGGGTAAATTGGTTGCACATGCATTGCGTACGGTATTGATGAACAAGGAATCCGGCGTGCTATCCCAAGTTTACACAACAATGCCACATTGTGCACATTCTCCGTATCCGAGTTTACAAGGATATGAAGGTCCAATAATGTATAGATCAGGCGTTAGCTTTAGATTCCTGTTGAATCAATTTCCAGGAACACAGATTTACTTTAGGTATCGATCGATCAGCCTAAAACCAATCTTCTGTTAAGCCGAACAATCTGCCCCGATATTTCAAATATTCCAATTACGAACAATATCTAACGATGTTTTCAAGCATAGTCCGTCAGTGTGCGCATTTACAAACATGAGTACCTGCCAGCTTTACATGAACAAAGTGATCCGATATCCTATAAAGCTTAGTTCACATCACCGTGGACGTTAACAGGAACTAAATATTGCGTCCCTTGTATAACGAAGTTTATGGAGATAAAAACGGAACGAACACAACGCATTTTCTCATTTTGAATTCTCTGAAATCCATTGGAATTCGCTGTACCTAAATGAGCCATCCGTTTTCACGTTTGCATGCATTGACAGTGGACGCATAAAGTCCATTATGTAGGGGATCAATTTCTAGGCTTGTACTGACGCCTTAGGTAATACAAGCATGATGGATTTCAATGTACATCATGAATCATCGGCCTATAACTCAGCTGCCAACGCGGAGGAAGGAAAGGTAGCGGAGTTGCCATAAGGGAGGTAGGTCAGGCGCCTTCTTATAGGTCAAGCAACGTGTGGTAGGCGTGATTAGTTACTAGAAATCAAAACGAATCTGTCAAAGATTGGTCTTGGTTGATCGGTAACTTAATTTTGAAAATGATGATCGGGCTCTAATGGCGTATAAGGACGGATTTAGTAACTTTCCTCGTTCCCCACATTTTGGCTCTCAACTTTGTTAGAAGCTTTTGCGTTATGACATCTCCGCTAGTAATTTTGTTCTCCGTGGCTGCCACACTGTCTTAGTTCTGAAGGTCCAGACCATTATCTGTATCTATCGAAGTTCTGCTTGTTAGAAACTGGGATTTCCTAAAGTAAAAGTTGGTTGAGGTTTCTCCAAATGTTATCCATCATGATCTAAAGTTGATAAAGTATTAAATTGTGTTCGATAATGCTATAGTTCGTAGCATCGAACGATATATTAAAAACTTCGAAAACTGATATGAAGAAAAATAATAACTATTTCGTCATAATCTTAATTATGTGAAATTGCTTCCGACTAGTTCCGACTGACGTAAAATTATTAGTGCCTATGCAAAACGTTATTTTTGAATATTTTTAAATCAGGAAATTCGGCGAGTGCCCGCGTGTTGTGGCTTACCCTCGCGATTGAGTAGAAACAAAAGTACCAACAGATGTCACAACAATGTGCATTATAGTAAGTTCAACTCAGTCGTGCGCGCGGCCCTATGTGTGGGTAACCCTTGTACATATACAGTGACTTTGTGTGCGTGACAAGAGGTACAGTCGGGTACAAATACAGTTATTTAGGGGTTATATACGGCTGTTTAAAGTACAGTTATTACGTAATTTAGTTTATTTATTTATAATGATTCTGTATCGCTACTTCAAAAATCAAATGATGAATTTTCGGATTCGCTACTTTCACCAATGTTAATTATAAATTCTGACTCCATGTCAAAATGTCTATAGTATTCTTCTTTTTTCTTTTGTACATGTCGACAAATATTACCCAACATCCCTTCATCAATTTGACTTAAACGTTCATTTATGAGTTTCATTATTTCCGTCTTATTTTGGTCGACATTATGCGAAGCAATATAATTTTTTAAAATTCCCCACACATTTTGTTTCCATTATTATACTAAATTATAGGTTTTTTACATTCTTAGTCCACACATTTATTTATTGTCCGCGTACCCCGAGCTAGAAAATATGTAAGGAGTATTTAATTCATCTTAGATATTTCACTTCATTTATTTCTTAGATACTGTCAATGTCAATTTGAAAAGCCGTATGAGAAAATAATGATAAACTGTAAAATGTAATAATAAAAAGCTTTGAATGTTGTTTCATTTTTTTGAAACGCTACCTGACTCCTTAAAACATTTTCTCCGTGAAGAACTAGACATTTTCGTAAACGACTGTACCCATAACAAAAAGCGATGAGAACACGTCATGCTCGGACGACGTCACTGTCACACAAATGAAAGTTGTATATTTACAAGCCGACGCACACATAGGGCCGCGCGCAAATCTGAGTTGAACTATCTATAGAACATTGTACCTTCTAAGTAACCTTCCTTATTCAATTTGTGAACTATACACATTTCAGCACACCTGTGTATCACTGATAAATAAATTATAAATAGAATTCTTTTGGTATAATGTTCATTACCTATGCCTATTTTATTATCACTTAACACTTTAACTTTAAATTATTTTTTAAACCTCAAAAAGGTCCAAATCCTGATTTTACCTGGCCTATTTACGTTATAAACTAGTTGAATATGACTTAAATATATAACATATAATATATAACTTGGTTAATAGGTAAGAACTAGGAATATCAATTTACTGGTTGGCTGTCGAATTTTCAACTTTCAGCCGTCCAGGAACGCGTTTTGTGTGTTTTCGTACTTCAATGGAAGCTGACTGACCGCTCTATGTTGCGGTTAAATGATTAAGCCTAAGTGCACACTGCTATAAACGTTCGGCCGACTGGTGGCCCGTTGATGCGTTGTTTTTGGAAAATCGTGAATTCAATCAAAGTCTTTCGTCGGTCTGATACCGAACAAAGACCTGATCTAATATAATCGCGATAAATTCCGTAAAAGTAGTTTTATTTAAATGTTTAATATTCGCGTAATTGACAGAAATCAAAAGATCTGATCGTTCTTACTTGTGTACTTCCATTCATCTTCGTACTGATTTATGAGCCGAAACAAACTACCGGGTGACTAAAAGTTTGTAGTAGTATTACTCTAAATGTTGTTGTAATGGTGTTTGAATTAATTCACGGGAATTTCACACCGTGTGACAATCGTGTAAGTAGGTGTAATAGAAATTCTTGTATTTCAATCTTTATGAAGAACTCATTGACTTCCACAAAGGCATGGGTAGTTCACTTTATTTGTTATTGAATGATAAAGGTTTTTTACCAATGTGCTTTTTGAAATCAGTGTCCGCACACAGACCGCGAACAACTTCGTTTGTTCCGGCCTGCACGAGAAATGCCTTTGTAAGTTAATGAGTGTAAACCCCAAAATGAAGTTTTAAAGGGTTCAACAATACTGGGAAAATGGAAAGCACAATGCGATGAGCATCGATGAGGCTGCGGCATCGTTATCCACCAGATTTGTTATCAAAGCGAGTACTTATGTACCTGCACTGAAAATAATTCGGTAAGCGGCTTATATCCGAAACTGAACTGTGGGAAATGTTCTCTTTTATTATGTACATTTATGTACTATTGAAATCGAATTGCATTTCTTTTCAATAGATTTCCTGAAAATACAAACATTTTCAAAATTAATGAAATATTCATATTTTTGAAAACGTTTTTTGTGACCGTACAGCGTAATTGCGTACGACATACGACGAACCGAATTATTAAATTTTTCTTTCTTTTCAATCATTTTGCGCAGTGATGAAGCTCAAAGGGTTTCATTTTTTAATTATAACGAGCTAGTTTATTACACGTGTCCTTTCGTTCCGCCAACTGCTCCGTTATAAGTGTGTTTTTAATTACTTACTGCATAATATGTGAAGTCAAAAAGTCGTGGTGGCCTAGTGGGTAAATAACCCACCTCTTATGAGTGTTGGTTCAATTCCAGTTCAGGCAATGCAACTCTTCTGAGTTTGTATGTACTTTCTAAGATTATCTTTGACACTAATGACCGAGTTTTGGAGGGCACGATGAACTGTAGGTCCCGGCTGTCATTGAACATTGGCAGTCGCTACGGGTAGTCAGAAGCAAGTCTGACAACCAGTCTTACCAAGGGATATTGGGTTGCCCGGGTAACTGGGTTCCAGAGCTCTGGTTAGACTAGAAGCCGACCAAATCTGCTAAGCTAAGCCTATACCAAACTACATATTTTGGGGTTCCAACCGGATGCGGCTGAGTACTAGTGTTTTACAAGGAGCGACTGCCTATATCTGACCTCATCAACCCAGTTACAGGCGCGACCCAATACTTACTCCTAAACAAAGACTGGTTCTGCCGAAGAATTTGGATGCCCGCGAACCCGCGCGCAATTGTAAGGGTCCGTTCACATCAACATAGACCGGCTCGGAGAGGAGAGCAAATTCTTAACACGTTGAAAACCGAGTTCTTAGTATTTGTAGTAAGGTTTATTTTTGCAAGTGCACTGCTTTTGTCAATAAGAGTGCTCGAAGGCGCTCGGTGTAAAATAATAAGAGGAGCTATCCAGCTCGGATCGCGTAGTTTTTCTCCACGTTTGGCTCCGATTGCATGCTCTTTAATGCTCGCGCATCAGATCGGCTCCGGTCTGTGTGAAAAGAAAAATGCGCGCCGATGCTCTCCGAACCGGTTTGCTTGAACGGACCAGGAGGGACACCGGGGTGGTTTTAAACGGTAAGGGTCTAGACACGCCCCTCCGCCTCTACTCAGGTGGAGGAAGATCTTATAAAAGCGTAAGACAGGTTGTCAGATTTACTAGCTTCTGACTACCCGTAACGACTGCCAAAGATGCTCAATGACAGCCGGGACCTATAGTTTATCGCGCCCTCCGAAACACGGTTGTTTGTGTTCAAGATATACATAGAAAGTACACACAAACTTTGAAAAATTGTATTGGCATTTGATTGAAGTGGAATTGAACCAAGGCACTCATACTTGGTTCTTTACCCAATAGCCAATAGGCAGGCACGACTAGTAGGTAAAGGCAAATAAACATTTAAAAAAGAGATTGAAATGTTTCATATTATATATTTTTATAAGTAATACACGAGGCGTTCAATCCTATGAGTATAGTTCACTAATTGTTTAAATGTTCAAACGCCTATTGTCGAGACATCTGTTGATTACGGTATGGTTCTACTCAATCGCAAGGGTAAGCCACAACATGCGGACTCCTCCCGAATTTCGCTATCGAGCAATATTGAAAAAATACGTTTTTTTGATACTTTCTAATATAAATATTTATGTCAATCGGAAGCAATTTCACATAAGGTTTTGACGAAATTGTTTTTCTACTGCCTATTTTCTGATTGATATGAGTAATGTCAAGTAGTAAATGTTATTAATTTTGATCGATGTCTTTGGGCACCTCTCTGCCCAAATTGGTAGGTACCTGCAGCTTCCGAAAAATGGAAATTCAGTTTACAAAAAATGAATTTCCCTTTAAAATATTTTTTTTTCCAGGTTTTGCCCCAATGACCTAGTGACATGATTTGAAATTTTCTCAAAGAGTTTTTAAGTAGGTTCTGTTCCCAGGATTGGTCTTTGTTCGTAACTCTTGTTCCGTAAATAGTTGTGAGAAGCTTCGCAAAACTAAAGTATGCCAACAGTTGAGTTAAAACAGGAAAAGTTCCTGTAGATGTTAGTGACAGCACCTACCATGTTGAGGATATCTGATAATTAATGTTGTTCCACACTCCTTTATACTTTGCAGCAAAGCAGTAGATAATTAATTTAAGTTTAAATGCATAATCGGTTGAATTCGAGAATCTCCGATTTAGAAAGTTGATTAAAAAAACCGACTAAGTGCGAGTCGGAATTGCGCACAAAGGGTTTGTACTAGTATTTAGAAAATGAGCAAAACAATCACGTTTGTTGTATGGGAGCCCCTCAAAATATTTATTATCTTCAAAGTTTTAGTATTTGTTGTAATAGCGGCAACAGAAATACATAATCTGTGAAAATTTCATACATCCTGGTGACAGACAGACGGACGGACGGACGGACAGAGGAGCGAAAACAATAGGGTCCCATTTTACCCATTGGGTACGGAAGCCTGAAAATGTGTCGTTCAGGGTCTGTCGGTGCCTACTTTCCCACTAGTTTCACTTTTTATGTGACGAGCGTATGGTGTGACTTTTCACGGAGAACTATAAAGGCGTTTTTGATTATTTTAATAATTTTCAGTTCCAGATAGTTGTCTGTAAGTAAATTAAATTACCCGAAAGTTCTTTATAAAAAAAAACCGGATCTGCTTTGTATTAAAAATCTTTTGGTGGGTATATTCAGGTTTGTCTTCGTCGCGCGATAAACTTTTCAATTTCAAAATCACCGAACAATTTTTAAATATAAAAATGTTAATACTAAACGCTAGCAACTTTGACGATTCACACAAAAAAATAAAATAATTCATGCATTAAATAAAGGGTAAAATATAAATATAATAAACTTATAAAAACATAAAAAGTAATACTGGTTAATCAAGGTAATTTTGACAAATCACATTAAAAAAAAAAACAAGTAAAATCACAAAAAAAAAAAAAAAAGTCAAATACTAAACTTACCAAAGACTTCATTTTCACCATTTAGACACAAATTAATTTTGGAAAAATTTTTGCCACTGCACACGTCTGAGGGCATCGGAAACTTATTAGGGAATAAAGTTCGGTGCAGTCCGTACCTATGGCAGGTATTGCACCGCGCGCGGGGGTGGCCGCCCCACCCGCCCCGCGCCGCTCTCTCTGCTTCCCTATACCCTGTACAAGTTTTCATTTATAAATCGTCATTTTGTTTATCAGAAGCGAATGTTTATTTTTTCGTTGTATTTATTGTAATACTGGTGTTTTTTTTGGGATGTTATGAATTGGCCTAGTTTTTATCTAAGTACTTCGGTAGTATGTATTATAAAGTACTAGATCCGCCCGCGGCGAGTTCAGTTATATCGCGTTTCCGAGGAAACTATTCAAAAGGCCAGGATAAAAACTATCTATTTCCTATTCCTAAGGTCAACTCTACCTCTGTACCAAATTTCATTAAAATCAGTTCAGTGGTTTAGATGTGAAAGCGTAACTTAAGACAGAGTTACTTTCGCATTTATAATATTAGTAGGGATAAGAGTTTGTTCAATTCCCGGAGTCGTGGGAACTACTGGTACGATTTATAAAATAGTTTCAATGTTAGATAGCGTACTACCTAGTACTTTTCATATGGGAGCATGAAGTAGTTCCTACAGGACGCGAGTGAAAACGATGGCAAAAGCTAGCGTACTTATCAGTGGCCTTTCAGCCCGGGGCGGCAAAGCTGAATGCGACACAGCTTAAAAAATAATGTTTTACCAAGTTTGTTAAAAGCGACAACTTTTTAATGAAGTTATTCGTCGAAAAGTGAACATGATGATAAAAGGATTGTTTGTACTTGTACCTATAGTGTATTCACGGAGACAAGTTAGTATAGCGCCTTCTCTATTGCACATTTTCATACAAATGACAAAGACAAAAAAAACTTTTTTAGGATCAGTGGGCGTTAACAATACCTTAGAAATGTAAACGTGCGTTCACACTGCGCTTCTTAAAAGTACGCTTAGTTTTTTCTTGCGGCTTCGTCTATCGTATTAATTGAGAGACATTTTGATAGAATTTATTTATTGTTACCTACTTTTTTATTTAACTGATGGATATGAAGGAAAGAAATAAAATCGAGAGTTAATGATTATATTTTCTTTATTATATTATAATATCTACCTAGTATACATTTTCATAACATATCATCATCATCATCACTCTCCGTACTATCGCTACTGTCGTTTCCTACATTTATTATGAATCTTTCAGTCATTGCTTCCACATTTCTGTCCATGGCATCCATTTTGGGCTCAACTATTTCTTTGACATGCTTTATACATTTTTTCCATTTCTCTGCGTCAATATATTGAATGGATTCCTTTAATACAATTTTTAATTCTGCCATTTTGTGTGTTTTCATGTGTGAAGCTACATTTCCTTTAACTTGAGCCCACACTAGCTCAATTGGATTTAATTCGCAATGATACGGTGGCAGTCTCAGTACAGTTTTGTTTTGTGACTTTGCCATTTCGTCTATAATACAAGCGTCGTATCGCTGTCTATGGTTTTTAACAATGTTTAATAATTCACGTTTCAACATTTCAGCGTTACAGCTAATATTTTTTTCGCGTAACCAATTACATATATCCTGTTTTTTAGATTTGGCCGTTGGGATTCGCTCTATTTTCCTAGAGTGATAGGAAGCGTTATCCATGACTATCACAGAATTATCGTCCAGCATATTTAAAACTTCTCTAAACCAATTTTCAAATTCTTCGGCATTCATCTCCTTGTGATAATCGCCTTGTTTCTTCGACTCAAACATATTTAGACCACCTTCGACGAATCCATCCTCACTCCCAATATGAGTAATAAGTAGTCTTTTGCCTTTTCCTGTAAAGAGAATATAAAACATGTTATAAAACACGTGTTTCAACACTGAGAACATAACTATAACTTAATGATAATAATAACAATGGATGTAGCGCACCTGGGCCAGTTTTCTATGCAAAAATTGGGAAAAAGTATTTTATTATGATAATGCTCATTTATGACAAAAGAACAATAAACCGGTCATTAGCACACATGCGCCGCTTAAAAATTAATATTGACCATTACATAAATAAAAAATACACACCTGAAGGTGTTTTCAAGCCAGTTGTTAGTCCATTAATAAAAGCGTCTCGCCTGCTTTTCACTGTGGTATCGACCCAAGCTTTTGAGGTAGTGTGACCTTCATTCACCCAAGTTTCATCTAAATAGTAGATTTTTTGATGATTATTTCGTGCATTTTTGATAGCTCGCAGATAATTTCTTCTCCAAAAGAATATGTCATCGCGATCCAGCAATAAGCTGTTTCTGCTTCTCTTACAAAATTTAAAACCAATTTTTTTCAATATTTTATGTAGCGTCGTTCTCTTTATAACGCCCAAAGTGCCATCATCACTGATTTTCTTTAAAATCTTATCAAGAGTAGGTATTTCATTCTGCGCGAAGAAATTGTGGACTATATTTCTGATGGCACATTTTGTAAAGTTATCAATCGTATCAACAATTGACAAACGTTGCTTCAATTTCTTCGGAGATTTTAGCTCGCCACTATCATTCTTCTCTTTTACAATTCTATGAACAGAAGCCCAGTGAACACCTAAAGAAGATGCAACTGCTTTCAGAATGTCACCCTTGGAGGCCGAAGAGTCTGCATTTCTCATTGCGTGGTACATATTTAAAATCATAGTCTTCTCGGTAGACAAAAAAGCCCGCCGTTTTCTTTTAACAGCAGATTGTTCGATATCCGCCATTATCTCAATCAAAGCAATCAATCATATAATCCAATACACCAGCCGGTTCACAAGTTGAGCGCACAGTCACAAAGAAGAGCACGTCTGCACAATACGGGAAGTATGAGTAGACTAAAAAGTACTCGTACTGTGTACACCGCCTTAGCATTTATCACTGACCAATCGCAGTTAAAAAATTGTGTGAGTGAGATAGCGCTCTACTAACTCGTCTCCGTGAATACACTATAGTAAAGCACACTGCGGACTAAACAACCGATGGTTGAATTTCTCTCAAATTCGGTATTTAGAAAAAGGGACATATTTTGGTTTGCGTTTTTCTATATTGTTGAGTCTAGCCAATAAAGCCAAAGGCCGAGTGCATTCACATGGGCACATTGGGCACTCAGTCCAGACGTTTCAGTTAAATTCAACTTTCATGTCCCAATTAACTTTCACGTCATTATTTCGTTTTAACTAATTTATATAGGTATTTAACTAAATCGTGTTGAAGTCGCATTTATATAATTCTTCAGATAAAGTCATTTTTCAGATCAAAATGTACTTACTATACATATTCCGCCATAATTCTTTAATGTCATATTCTACACAATTGGAAATAAAATATTTAATAAATAAAAAAAGGCGTAATTTACGTTTAATCAATTTTTGTTAATTTGCTTTAATTGGTACTAATTTTGAACTATAATCCCAATAAGTATTTTCATTTGGTAAACTAGCACACGGGCCCCTTAGTCCAGATGCACGCGTATTGTTATCACTAGGGGTAGCCGCATGAGTCACCTGGGTGAATCATACTTGTTACCTTTAATGACCAATTATATTTTGTTCCCGGGAACTTTCTGTACATTTCAATGAATGAAGGCTCGTTAAGGGCGCTATCATGCCATCTTATGTAATCAATTCTAATATTATGAAGAGGAGAGTATTATTGTTTGTTTAATGGATAGGTACCTACAATAAAAAAAAACACTGGACCGATTTTCAAAATTCTTACAATAGTCCAAAGCTACGTTATCTGCGAGTAACATGTGCTATATTTTATCTTGATACGGGCTCCTTATCTTGGTACGGGCAGAGTTTCCACGGGACGTGGGTAAACCGCGGGGTACCGATAGTTAAGGTAACATAACCTGGAAGAGATACCATAAGAACCTGGAAATATAAGAAGACCCATGGAACAACCAAGGCTATCAGGTAATGGCTATAAGAGAGCAACAAAATGACTAACAAAAGTATTACAAGGTACAATATTTGCCAAAAAGCCTATGACTCAGCTAATTCCTAGGTAGGTTTGGTAGGTACCAAATCTTTGATTAAATTCAAATTCAAAGCTCTTTATTCTGTTCTTCATTTCTACTGAATGTTAAAGAAAGCGTTCTAGGCTTTGAAACTTACCAAGCCATTCTACAGTGTTCCAACTATCTTGAAGTTGGAAGCAAGGATCTTTAGTTTAATTTATTTTGAGCATTCTGCATCAGTAACTGTCGCACATGCCTATACTTTTTATATCGTTTTTGTTTCTCGAAAAGTATTGACATTGTAAATAAAATAAATGATAAATGAATAAGGGTGAATTTCCCGGGACCAAAAATTGCGTGGCATCGATGAAATCGGTACTAAAAATCATTGTTATAATATTCTAATATTTTTTTCTAAGTAGGTGAAATAGTAATCTATGTGTAGCACTAAATATTTTGTTAATAGGATTAATTGGTTCTCCAAAAAAAAAAAATAAACCTCAAAATCTTTCATTGCCGTGTTTGTCCACACGTCACCTTGATGTGTACTAGACCTTATTGATAAAAATGTATTAGTTATTTATATTAAAACCTACTTTTATTTGATTCGTGAATAGTTAAAGTATTATTACGGACTACATTTGTTGAAATATTTAAACAATACAACAAATGGTAAATAAAAAATAGTTTGTCCCAGAACCACCATTCATCGCCATGTCCTAAACATATTTAAGAATATTCCTTTTTCTAACGGTTTGCGTCCCTCCCGCTGTGCGCTAAATGTTGCATATTAGTGGACATCAAGTGTTCGACGTGGAATGACGTGTGCACGTGCCTGCATTTTCGCGCCATAAATGCAAGTATGCAATTTTTTTATCACTGGACATTTTTTCTATCATCGCCGTGGATAGGTCTTACTTCTGTTTGAATAAGTTTGTCCTCTTAATTGATCATTCGGTACAATGCCATCTATCTTATGTTTATTTGTGACGTGTTAATTACTGTGAATTATTAACAGATTTTTAGTTTTTTGATGTTTTTGCCTTGATATTCATTGCCGTGCTCTCATTTCCGTGGTTTCCGTGGTCAAAATTTGCTATGGAAATGAAAAAAAATACACAGCAATGAAAAAATTTTCATTGCCATGCCTTGTAAAACAATTTCGTTTCATTGCCGTGGCCGCATGTTTCATTACCGTGACTTATGTTTTCATCGCCACGGCATCATTAAGAAAAAAAAAACAATTTGTACTATATAGTCAACTACAAAAAGATATTTCCACGTTCACCTCACTAAATGATAAACTTACACACACCACTTCAGGTTCAGGTTCACTTAGGTTGTTTTACTAGAGGAGTATTTAAGAAAAGAAAGAGAAAGATATGTCAAAACGATGGCTGCAGGAATAGTTTTCATTGCCATGGACGCATGTTTCATTGCCGTGCATGCATGTTTCACCGCCGTGGCATGAAAATTTTAGTCTTGTATATCTCGTTAGTTTTTTAAGCTATCTACTAGATATTAAGGAAGAATACATATCTTATCAAAAACTTTAGTAAACACTATTTTTTCTTGTTCTAAAGTTGAAGTATAAAAAATCCACGGAAATGAAGATTTTATTGGACCTGTTGAAATTCACCCATAAATGCTGCTGGTTCCTGGACCTATAGCTTAATCGTCTCTTCAACTTGAAACGTAGGAAAGAAGCCAAACTGGGGCTAGATTCTGCTAATTTTATTTAAGCGATATACGATTGCTATCCGATTCAATCACGATCTCTCGATTGAAGCATAATGTGGCATTCCGCTATTTTTTCTTTGAAATAAACGTTTCTATCCTTTTCTGTTCTTCAATAATGAATTATAATCTATGAATGATTTACAATTGCAATATGATAGTAGAACAGACTACCCTATAGGCGAAATGGCAGACCAATCGCATACCAATCAAATGTTATTGAAAGATTGGTCTTATTTTAGTAGCAGAATGCCCGATATGGTTAAAGTGCTATTGCGATTAGATTGCTATCCAATTGTCACATCATTACATTAGCAGAATCGGAACCTTGGTCGTTTTTATTGTTTCAAGACCGTATTGAACAAAATATCGGGTCTATAGAAGGCTCGAAAATGATGTTAGCGCGAGGTTTACATACATGACCTAGTAATGAACCACGAGATTATCCAAGAGAATAAAATAGAATAGAATATAATTTATTTCCTTTTTAAATACAGCATACCAGTACAATATTACTTATTCTCTAAGTTCTTAATTAACACGGTGTTTAATTATTAGGTTGGGTTGTAAATTGAAACGGTACAAACAAACATTGAAACGGTAAGAGATACATACTTAAACTACTTAAAAAATATTTGTTACATATTACTTACTCGTAACAAAAATGCCACCACAACTATGCAATTTAATATATACATATAATAAATCTGTAAAAAAACTGTGTCTGTACATTGAATATATTAAAAAAATAATAATTGGGTGGAGTTTAGAAACAGTAATGGAGCACAAATCCAAAAAAAAAAATCTGTCTGTATGGTCTGTATGTTTGTACACGCTAATCTTCGGAACTACTGGACGGATTTCAATGATTTTTTGTTTGTTGTATCGGTATAAAGTCTGGGCAACATATCTAGGCTATAATTTATCTTCGAAACTTGAAGACCTGATGCAGAACTGCAACAGACCAACAAAACGATAAGAGATACAAAAATGGTGCCATGGCAAAAATTGTTCCACGTGATGAGCATTTTCTGCTGAGATAATAAATTTGAAGATCTGGAACACCTTATGTGAAACCCCAAGAGCCCAGCTACTCTGTACCATATAAAGGTACGACGTTTGAGCAAAAGTTGTTCAATCTGATAAGCACTTTCTATTGAATTAAAAAATTGAAGATCTAAAACACCTGATGTGGAACTCCAGGAGCCCAGCTAGACTATAGCATATAAAGGTATGACGTCTTAGCAAAAGTTGTTCAATCTGATAAGCACTCTCTAATGACTTATAAAAATTGAAGATCTAAAACACCTGATGTGGAACTCCAGGAGCCCAGGTAGACAATAGCATATAATGGTATGACGTTTTAGCAAAAAGCGTTCAATCTGATAAGCATAGTCTATTGACGTATAAAAATCGAAGATCTGGAACACCTGATGTAGAACTTCAAGAGCCCTACTACACTTGAAATGTATAGAAATGAATGTTACAAAACAGGTATGGTGAATCAAAAAAGTAATTAGTCCGTCTTTTAGATAACCCTAAAATAATGGACGCGTATTTTTTTTCTCTCTCTCACAAACAAATAATAACGAAGATATAACACGCTTGAATTTTGTGTTAAGTCACTGCTTAGTACAAATTTTACATACCTAGACGTGGCGTCACGAGCATCCACTCTCCGACTTTGTTGCGTTATATCTCATTATTATTTTGTATGTCTCTTCCAGACCTCGGGACTACAGCGTCCTGAATTTTTGGGGGGGAAACGTGGGGCCGAAGCCAACATGCTGAAGCCCTTTTGAGACAACTTTAATGAAATGGTACACAAAACCGACGATTATCCCTTTATACACTATAGAAATGAACCCAAGGACAATACCCGGTGGACGTCGTTAAAAAAAAAAGATAATCCCCGGTTCTGTGCTAAACTATTGTTAACTATGGAGGAAAACTACTTGGGCTATTGTGATGGGATGTTAGTGGATTAGGACATAGGGAACTATGACATCTCCCGGTGACAATGTATTAGATACATGTAAAAATGGCAGGTGGAGACTCGCCACCTCACTTACTGGCCCCCCGGAAATCAGTCGGAGTCAGAGCGGCTGAAGAGCGAGGATACCTCGACGGACTTTAAACGCAGATCACGCGCTCCCTGTGGGTCCAGCATCACCGGCCCAGTCGCCACTTACCACGAGGCACCTGCCCTCCGATAAGGGCTACTAACCCTGCTCTAGCGACTCCACTCTGGACGGCCCATGAAGGCAAGGCAGAGGCGTGAGCCCTACCCCCGTCATGGTTCACTCCGGCCGGCCGGAGACGGGGGACAGTATACTCTCCCTGGCACTCGCACAGCACTCGGTATATATAGCCCCGCGGGGTCGCTACTCCCCGTCATCCGCCTCAGATGTCCTGCGGAGCTTATATCCCATTATTATTGTCGTTATTATCTCAAGAGCCTTTGTCCCAATTATGTTAGGGTCGGCGTCCAGTCACGATGCAACTGAGTACCAGTGTTTTACAAGGAGCGACTGCCTATCTGACCTCCACAAATCGGTTACCCGCGCAACCCAACACCCCTTGGTAAAACTGGTCAGACTTACTGGCTTCCGACTACCCATAACTGCCAAGAATGTTCAATGACAGCCGGAACCTACAGTTTAACGTCCCCTCCAAATAACCGTCATTGGTATCCGAAATATACATAGAAAGTACATACGAACTTAAAAAAGTTACATTGGCTTGCCAGACCTGGAATCAAAGTCACACGCTCACACTGGAGAGATTGGTTCTCTACCCACTAAACAACCACTACTTCCACTTGGTCACCACGACTTTGTTTTTTTTACGTAATAATACGTGCAATATTTTTGCCACACACAGCTTAAATGCGGACTAATTAGAATCACTACTTTTATCCCTATGGTCATACCTATTGCGCTTCAGTTCTCAGTGTTTAGCTTAGTCTTCTGTGCTTTTGTCGTTGACGTACAAAATTTAAATATATGGAACGTTTCTAATGGTTATGCGTATTCCGTTGTTTTCCCGTCAACGGTCTTTGAAGGGGGATCTTTGATTTTGCTGACCCCGTAGTCGCTGGCATAAGGGACAGGATCCGCGTACGAAGTCGCGGGCAGAAGCTAGTTTGATAATAAAATAATGTCCATCGACGGTATACAAGAAAAGTTCTTTACCTCCCGTGCTAGTTAAAAACTGTGTCACGGAAAGGTAAGATTCTCGTTATAGCATGAATTTGCAATCGTAACGTTATGGACATAAGACACTCTTTTCCTAAAAAGTTATTTAGTTACAATGTAGTGGATGCTAGTATAAGCAAAATAACTAGACAAACATGTTGCAATTTTTTTAAAAATTAATAATAAGAAATGGAGTATTTGATAAGAATCAATATCTATATATGTATATGTCACCGTAAGATTACAAACATCGTTAGATTACAATCTATCTCGAGAGATTGTAAACTGTCGAATTATTGTAAACCGTAACACCTGATTGCAATTTAACGCATTATTTTTCGCTATATTGTAATCTATCGATGAGAAATTGTCAAATTGTCAACTGTCCGAAAGCTCTCCCTGATTGGTCAGTCTTTTTGTAAGATCGAGAGCGATGTAGAGCGGTCAAATTGTCAACTGGCGTAGAACGGAATGCATCTTGCGCGCTGATTGGTAGAACGTCAAAAAAGACAATGTTCTTTGCAACTCCCGGTGTCACAGCTCTTTGACGTGCAAAAATAAGTGACGGTTTAATTTTTTATAAAATCAAAAATTGTACTTAATTTTAAAGACTCAAATTACACACAATTAAAAATTGTATTAAAAATTGAAGTTAGTGACGAAAACGAATCGCTGCAAAACCGACTCCACGTAGTCTTGTCTGCCCTACCCCTAGAGTGCAATTCAAAACCGCGTAGGCGCGGAGGGGCGAGGCGGCCTGCGAGCTGAGGCGCAGGTAGTTTCAGCGCTCGCCGCCGTGGCTGAGGCTGGCCGGCTCCGCCGGCCAGCAAGCCGAAGCTGCGGTGGTGAGCGTGAAAACCATCTGCGACGATAAGCTCGCATGGGACCGCCGGAGCCCCGCAGCGCCGGAGCCGTGACAGAAGTTATGCAATACTTCAATTAATATGGGATGTGTTATATTTTAAACAAAAAACTCAGTAGGTACGAGTTAAATAATTAGAAGGTAAATAAATATTTTTATGATGTCATTTAATAGTATTTATAGTTCGGCCATTCAGAGAATGCGTTCCTGACACGTCGCGATTGAACTGACGACGTAACTTTGCAATGGCGTTGCAGTTACGATAAAAATATTTTTGCTGGTTGTTTACCGTTTTAACAATTGAGGAGCATTAAAACAACATTATTATATCAATAATCAATGAATGTAGTTACGTCGTCAGTTCAATCGCGACGTGTCAGGAACGCATTCTCTGAATGGCCGAACTATAAGAAGTTTACTGTTAGAATGCATGCTACAAATTTAGATGCAAAAAAATAACCATCATGCTGAGTTGTATTTAGAGTGGAAGATAACTCGTGGCTAAGATAGTATTATTTAGATGCTCGACGCTTTATTAATTGTGGCTGACTTAGTAATTTAGAAGGCAACATACATTTTTGGGGGCGAATAATGATATTAAAAAGAAGCCTGTTTAATTAGCACCCCTTTTATTTTATTTTTAAATATTAGTTTGTATTTGAAGACAAAATACCTAACTGTATTTTTATAAGAGTTATTTTTATATAAATTTAATACTTGAAGAATTTTTGAAGAGCATTTATTTTATTTAACTGACACCTCTATTTCATTCCTAACTCTACGGGAACTCCATGGGAACAGAACGGCTGGTCGTGATTGGTCGATCTTACAAAAAGACTGACCAATCAGAGAGAGCTTTCGGACAGTTGACAATTTGACAATTTCTCATCGATAGATTATAATATAGCGAAAAATAATGCGTTAAATTGCAATCAGATGTTACGGTTCACAATAATTCGACAGTTTACAATCTCTCGAGATAGATTGTAATCTAACGATGTTTGTAATCTTACGGTAACATATATATACCTATATCTCTTAAACAAATATATATAAATTTTTTTTCTGTGTGTGTACGTGGTACTTTTTTGTATATGGGTATAAATTTAATATCATAATATATATTTTATTTACATATTTTAATTAATTGTTCAGTCCGTTCATAATCAAATTTACACAGGATTACAGGAACTCATCCAGGGCCCTTTTACAGATATAACTTGTCATATTTTTTAAGGGTTTTATTTTACTTATACGATTGTACAATAGCGGAGCCAGGAACAGAGAGAAACTTTATCCAAATGTAGTTTTACGAGCTGGGACAGCGTACATTTCATGTGATCTTCTAGTTAAGTAGATTTATTACTTGGTCTTTCGCACGGTTGTGTTGTCTTAGAACTATATTCAGTATAAACAGTTGTCGAATGTTTAGGACGCCAAATTTTTTGTATAGTGCAGTCGTCGGATACTGGAATCCCTTAAAATTAATGACTTTTAAAATACATCGGTGCGCCCTTTCTATTTTTATAATGGTACTTTTCCTAGCGCCACCCCAAGCAGAGATACCATAAGAAACTATTGACCGACACAGTGTTAAATAAACAATTTTACTCATAGATTTATCGTGTAAATTTCAGATTTTTTTGAAAATCGGTATTAGTTTGCGCATTCGACTTTTTAAATTGCTGACATGTTGTTTCCAATTTAAATTTTTATCGATTTCAACGCCAAGATATTTAATAGGTAGGTACTATTAGTTGGAGATAAAAACAAACAATCACAATTATTAGTATTGACACAATTAGAGCAATGAGCTTTTATTTGGAAATCGGAAGAGGGTTGTGTATTATTTTTAAAACGTTCAATGTAAGGAAGTTGTAATAAAGCCATTTAATTATCCTTCGAAGTCCTTGCTCAGCTGAAGACTTTACATCGGACCATGTTGCATGTTGGAATAAGATTACTGTATCATCAGCGAAAGTATATAGTCACCTTCGCGTCAGCTATTTCAATATCACAAAGATTATTTACATAGATTATAAATAATGTAGGGCCAAGCACTGAGCCCCAGGGACACCAAAATAAACATTTAATTTGTAGCTAAGAATATTTCCAATTTTTACAGTTTGTGACCTATTTGTTAGATAATCCTGGAAAAGATTTACATATAAGCAGGCATTCTTAGGAATTAAGGATGTAAAATGACTCCGTACACGGAATATTACAATGTTCATTAAATTCAGCGTTTGTAAAGCAATGGTATATTCAAGAAAGGATCTCATAAACCATTTGTTCTGCGTTTCGACAGTCTGTGTACACAGAAATGTGGCTTCGTTATTTTCCGAGAGCAACCTAGTGAACTGAAAATAAGTTGAATTTGAGTTTGGATGTAGTATTTTCATAATTTAGCTACTTACCTGTATAATGGACTGCGGTTTACCATTTTTGGCAGTTTGTGAGATCATTATGCAGCACTAGCTTCCGCTCGCGGCTTGGCCTGCATGGTGTGTTAATAAAAAGTAGCCTATGTGTTAATCCAGGGTATCACCTATCTAAATATCAAATTCCAACGAAATCGGTGCAACCGTTTTGGCGTGAAAGAATAACAAACACACATTCTCACAAACTTTCACATTTACACACTGGAAGTAAGATAAGTAGGACAATATAGACCGTAAACCTGACACTATTGTCAATCATTTAGTAATGGGATATAGGTTGTGGTCTGCTAAAGGGGGTTTTCATGCGGCCCCGCAGGCCAGCGCTGCTGTTCCATTGACGGGTTAAGCAGTGGTAACCTCTTATACTTTAAAACAGGGGCCCGATTCTCCTAATTTTACTTAAGCGACCTTCGATTGACGTTCGACTCGATTCGACTGAGATCCAATCCCGACTCGATTACGATTGAAGCGTATGTGGCATTCCGCTATTTTTTCTTTGAAATAAGCGTTTTTATCCTTTTCCGTCATTCAATAATGAATCATTTTGTCTGCAAATGATTTACGATTGCAAAATGATTGTACAGCAAACTACCGTATAGACCAAAATCATCAAAATAGCAGACCAATCGCACACCAATCAAATGTCAATCGAATACGATTGGTCTTTTATTAGTAGCAGAATGCCCGATATGGTTAAAACTGCTATTACGATCATATTGCGATTCGATTTCTATTCGATTTTGACATTATTAACTTAGGAGAATCGGGGTCCTGTATATTTCCCCCGAATCAAAACCAGATTAACTATACTATACTACTGTTTGTTTGTACCCTAAATGATTTCACTGCTGGAGAACTACACTCTCCCCGAGTAACATAGGCTACATTTTGTTACGGGCAGTAGTTCAAACGAGACATGGGTGAAACTGCGGGAAAACGGCTAGTAAACTACACTCGCGAGCAAAAAAATGGAATCACCCCCTTGAGCTATACAAATTCAACGATTGCCAATGATACAATATTTACAGTTAAATGTTCAATGTTAAAGTTAAATGTTTATAGTCAACGTGCTGTGGCTCGTCACCTTCATTTAAGCCAGTCCGGTGTGTCAAAAATCGACAGTTCAGGGAAACTGGAGCAATTTTATTTTTCGGATGATTTTCTTTGCTGTCTAAATAAAGAGGATTAGCTCCTTAAATACGGAAATGATTTTTTTGTTTCTACCCTTCATTTAAAGCTAAAAATATAGGTTTTCAAACGAGATCATATACATTCAACTGTGAATATTGTATCATTGGCAATCGTTATATTTGTATAGCGCAAGCGATTCCATTTTTTTGCTCGGGAGTGTATAGATAGAGATATAATTTTGACATTTGTCGCTAGCCAATGAACAGAAAGGTTATTGAAATCCACTATGGGTCACCACGACTTTATCTAGTAGATATGCACATTTTGAATGCAACGGTCGGCTGCTTCACTAACTTTTCAAACAAGACAGAATTGAGTTGCTGGGGAGTTTGTTCCAACATTTTTTCTTCCCAGCAAAACACATAAGCAGTCGTGAGAAGGCGTTTTGAGGACAGTCTTTTGTTTTGTCCTTCAAAAACTGCCGATTTTCAGCCTACTTTGAACAAATGATTTTTGGGGAGAAGGGATTAGGGTAAAATAATAAAATACGAATATACCACAAAACTGTTTATTTCACAAATTATATGATAAATATAAATTATTCAGACACGCGTGTCTAGCACGCTGGGTTCCGCGTCTTTTTACATTACGGGTTTTATCTGCAGAACCCAAATAAGCTTTTACAAGGCAACCAAACTGCAATGCCTAGGATATAAATTAACGCAATTTATCGCCTTTACAAATTAACTAAAAGCCTGTCATTGGCGTCACTAGGATACTAAAGAACTTCTTATCACTTTTATATTTTATTAAATTATCAAATTTTGTCATTATGGTGGCATTTATGTAGATTTTGCTGGTACATACATATAAATAGGTAAGTATGATCATATTTAGGTACATACTTACCTATTTTTTTCTTGTTTAGCTATAATTTCTCTCAATGGTTATTTGATAATAACTTTATTTCTGATACACACTCGAGCTGGAGTTGGCTCATTGAGTATTACAGTAAGTCTTACAATCATCCGCCTAAAGCCACATTCAGAAAACTGGTGCAATTACAGAATGGATCACCGCCCATAGACGCTGGTGGATCGAAGCTGGCTACCAACATTCTTTCTGTATACGGCCTTAATCACGGTAAGACCTCCGTAGATAGTAGTTTAAGTATCCTAGTAACACAAATACCGGCCTATCTCCTAATCAACCACATATTTACAGCGGACCTCTCTGTCTGTTTGTATGTCACTTAAATCCAAGTTAAATTAGTATCTTTGTTAATATACCGACAGATGGTTTCATTAGAAGGTAGGTATGGTAGTACAAAGAAAAACGCTAAATCAAAAATATTCCATAATGTTAGTGGTGTGTTTACTTGGAATATATCTTCAATTAAGAAAAAATCAGATGAAAGATTTCTTACACGCCTAAAGTGTATAGAAGAGGAGATACAACGTGACATACAAACACACAGTCCTAATACAATGTACAAAACATCCCAACGATTAGACAAAGGATTACACAATATTTTGAAAAAATTCAATTACTTTATTGATTTCATTAAAATCTCGTCACAAACTTACTAAATACTATTACACCCCGAGTTGATTAGTTGACTTAACTTTTCGTACTAAAAAGGAGAATCGATCACCGAATCTTATTCGATTAGCGCGGAAGTGAATCACTAGTTGTTTATCACAGATATCATGCTTGCATGCAGGGAGTCACGAGTCACGAGAAAACTGGAAAAGCTTCAGTATTCCATTCGAAGCGATATACTTATTTACCAACTAACCTAGATAGTTTTCTCTTATCGACTGCATGTGTTCTCAATAGTAAATAAACGATTAGAATGTTTGTACATTTCTCCGTTTTAGGGAAGTTGTTAGTCAACCCTACAACTGTGTCTTCAGATTGCACGACGGCGACTACTGGGAACAAACACTTTATAAGCGATCATTCCGTTCGGGGCAGCACAAATGTTACCTACTTACACACACAACTTCAAATGATTCAATTATAAAAATACTATACTATACATGTTGTTCCTTCTGTATATACTCGTGCAAAATGAAGACATCACATAACAATTAAGTTTAGGCATTATATATTAATTTAAAAATAAGTTACAGACATCGTTCGTCAACGCGTCTTTACATATACAATACATACCTATGGAAATGAATGTTTATGCATTCTTAAACAAATGCAGCCATGCGTTTATTATCGGGGCGTATGGCCTCAATAGCAGAGAGGAAATTTTAGTTTCAAACACCATCTCTATTAATCGTAATAAATATTTAAAAATATTGTAGCAGTGACTACAATATAACGTTTATTTTACACATGTACGAGCTACGCTTTTAAAGCTAAACATAAACAAATTATGTCATATTATTATTTAACAATTAATATACGTCTGTAGATTTATTTGGATAATACAATGGGTTATGAATCTAAAATTGCCGCTCCTTCTTATAAAATTACGACTGAAAGACACAACCCCACGCTGATCTGGGATTTGCCGCGACCATACAGGATACGGTCGCGGCCAACGCAAACGTATAAAACAAAACAAAAATATGCATGTGTGTGTAATGGTGAACAGACAGGGAATAGATTTACATGTAACTATGCTGCACTCTCAACTAATGGATTTATCTACGTATATCGATGAGACCTACGCTTAGCAAAAATAGCAATAAAACCGTTAACATCTAGAATTTTAATCGTATCACTATTTCTATTGCATTTTCTGAAAACGAATACAGATTAGAATACATTTTAAGGCAGGACCTAAGACTATTGCGAATTGACTGTTTCTACAACTGCTTAACAAATATTCTACTATCTATATTGCAAAGGGATTTGGTGAGTAGGTAATGCCTAAGAACTCAAGTGTAGTAGTGAGGGGGACGGGGGAAACCGATCGGATGCTAAAATGCATTTTTTTCATTGAACTAGCGGACGGATTGCCGCGTTTGTACACAATGACACTACCTACTATAGTCAACAAAACTAACGCCAGCTTTAAAATTTGGGCTCCAATATTGGCGCCAATGTTGGAAGATGGGTGTCTAGCGCTCGCGCTACGCTCACGTGTTGGTACAAATGTTGGCACGAACGTGACGATGAACTATGTGAGTGCAGATCAGCTGTGTACAAGCGCACGGTTTATTGTCGGTTGCGATTGGCAGTGTCATGGGAGAGTCGTGTCGCGTGATTGCCAATTAAGGGGTGTCGTGTAAAAACAAAAAAGTCAAATAAATGTTAGAATTTATTAACTAAAAACTTTACAAAAAAAATTACACTAAACCGCACTGTGTGCGCAAGTCCTATTAAAAGTCTTTAAACAGACTATTTATTTATAAATAATGACTTTTCCTAGGAAAAAAATACAATAATGTACAAACATTAGTTACAAGTGAACCGAAGTTTTGTAATGTTTATAAATCATATAAAGTAAATGCAAAGAGATCGTGTTATTGCTATCGTTAGATCTCCTTTGCTGCATGCGTGTTGCGAGAGGACTCAATAGATCCGAGACGTGCACTCATTCCTAGGTATGAATGCTTGTCAATCAGTACATCGCGATTGGTCGTCCCGCATCACTAACACGTATTGCACGCAAGTTCGTCATTGCACTAAGTTTAATTGTAACTAATTAGCGAACCACAACGGAATCACTAGGACTTATTAGTGTTTACATTCAGGCACAGTTGTGTACAGGAAAGCTATGAAATGATGCAGAGTCCATAGTTTTCCATCTACAACTGCGCCTGTCACACGTTCATAAATTACAAAGAAAAAAAAAAACAAAATAAACGCTAAGATTGGGCGTTGTATTTTTCAGCTATATCTATATTACAGCCTTACATATTTTGTTTAAACTTTTTCTTCTAAAGTATAAATAGATCACCAGCCTTAGATATCAAAAGGTATTGTTTATTTAAAACTAGAATAATTAGTTAAATGAAGCGAACTTTGCTAGTTGGTTACAAGTTGACAAAAGCCCAACTGCGTTACACAGAGTGATCACGGCAGCTGACAATTATTCCATTGCCTAGATCTACAGGGTGTTACAAAAGTACCCGTAACACCAAGACCGTGGTTATATGGACCGGCCAATGTACAAGCCCTTGCTCAGTGAAATCACAGAGTACTTTTGTAACACCATGTGCATAAGGACGATAAATATAACAAAAGTAATGGATCAAAGTTATATATGTCGCAGTAAGAGAGATATCGGCTGAGTACAGTTATCCGAAGGGGCTCAATTACAAAACGATTGGTATGTATTTTAATCAAAGGAAAAGTCACAATCAACGCTAATATTTCTAGGTAAGGAAGTCAAACAACTATTTCGTCCATGCCATAAATCGAATGGTACAATTATTGTTACGACTTTATGTACTTTGAAAAGGGTTTTACTTGAAAAAGAACTGGAATGCGCAGCTAGCATCCAGAAGATCAGGTTCTACAAGATAGTTCTAGTAGTAAAGAGATTGGGGCATTATCTGTCCTCCTGCGACATTTTAATAAATACATGCATATGTTTATACAATATAGTGATCACAATTACGCATGGTGTATAATCGCGTTGGATCATGATTATGACAGATTCGACTAACGCTAAACCTTTGTCTACCTCTAGTGAAAGATCACTCGTGTGAGGCCCAGGCTCACCGACAACAAAAACATCCGTATTTCTTAACACTACTCTTCAGTTCAAAACTTGAACATAATCATTCATAGTAAACAGGCGTTTTAACAAAACTGAAGTTCGTTGTCGCTAAACTTGGGCCCAATATGTATAACCGTACGAAATTGTTCACGGCCCTCGGATATAGATCACTTACGAACTTCCACTTCGCGAATAATACGGACCAATGAACAATAATACATTATTCTAATTTGTTTTATTTATAGCTAATACATATATCACGTTTTCTGATTATAATTAAGGGCTATAAGTAATTGCTATTAAACATTTTAAGTCACAATACTTGACGTTTTCAGTGGCGTGTCCTTTTGGGAAATGGTTGTAATATTTACATTGGCTGTAGTTTTTTTTTTAATTCATACAAAATAAATATGGGTATGAATTTCATAATAAAATTTTAACTCATAGTTCTCAACAGAGAAATATATAAAGTGGGTTAACATTGATCAAAGATTTATAATTCAACAAATGATGTAAAAAACCTATAACTTTAAATTGGAGGGGATTTTGGGTCACAGTGCCCACTGGGGCCTAAGTGACCTGGTATGAAAATCAACAAAGCAGTAACACTAGCAAAGATGAATAAAAATAATCGTAGAAAAACAACATAACATTTTATCACTAAATCATCTAACTAATAACCACGTTAAACTATTATACTTTGATGATTACATCGAGGTGTGGAGAGACGGGATGCTACTGAGTCTACGGGAAGATGTGGGAAGACGGTAGGAAGAAAGCCCTAACGATTATGTACTAATCAGCTCTAAATAGACCTAACCACATCAAAAATAAGGTATTCAACTGACGAACGTTTTGCAAACAAAACGGAGCGTTGTCACAAAAGGGCCGAGCTGTCACGATGACAGCTGTCACAATGACAGTTTGTCATTTATAGCCACGACGTCAATAGACGTCTCAACCTCAATAAAGGCTTAACTCACACCGTGGGACGACCAGTCCTGATAAACGCCAAACGATTTTTCTAGGGATTGTAACCTACTTCAGATATTTTTTGCTTTAAAATTGTCCAGCAATACACTACTAAAGCAAACATGTTATTTTCTATGTCCATTAGAATTTTCGTCATTGATTTTTTTAATAACTCAAAAAAATATATATGAACATTACAAAACAGGTCCAAATTTGTATGCGTCTAATAATTTTAGGCCGCGTACACACGCGCTTCTTAGGTATTATATACACAATGATTGGTAATTACTTTACAGGGCAGTTTTTATTGAGGATTTACAATTTAGCAGTTACACTCGCGCTAACCGAAATTTTAAGCAACGGCCGAAATGTCATGCTACTTTGCTCAGCAGTTTCACGCGAGTTCTAACAAACACGGAGGAAAAATATCAACATCCGTTTAGCTTAAATATTATACTTATATATTCATGTGAACTAATCCGTACAATAGTAAGTTAACTCTCTAACATAAGGTTACGACCGCAGTGTATTTTAGTCTTCAAGAAAATATTTCAATGGAGGACAAACTAGGCTACAAACTTGTAAACGATCTTTGTGTTGGGTCTAATATAAACTCGACAACATATAAAAATACTTATTAATTTTTACATCCTAGGCAGTCAAAGTGACGGCTCTAATTTAACAACATAAATACCTAATGTACAACAACTTCAATACGAAGTCAACTATAGCTATGTATAAACGTAATCAATAAATATCAATCCTAGGCAAAAACCACTGCGAATCGACCCGCAAAATTGTCAAATATCCAAAAACTTCAAATACTATCGGAGTTGCTAGCGCTTTTAATGAAATCTATTAAATTGGTTTCAAAGTCACTTGACTCTGTATTGTCAGTCAGTCAGTTCTGTTGTTTAATTATTCTTGAGAACAAAATAGAAATATCGCGAAGGGCCGGTGACTGCCCTTGGGTGAAGGTCGGTATAGATAGCGAAGACTTGAAGTCATCTGGGAAGAACAACTACAGAACAAACTTGCGCCCGAGGGGAAGCCCGTCTATGGAGGTTGTACCGCAAATCTTAATTAATTAAACGAAGGTATAAATCAGATACAAAAAAGAATGCCATGATAAAGAAATACATATAAACCACGTGTCAAAGTAGACATGATACGCATAAAGTATTCCATAGATTTAGTATGTCCTGCTAAATCAGCTAGATCACTTGATGTGAAAAAAGAATCATGAATAGACCGTATAAAAATACAAAACCCACCACCATTAAACAAAGATCATACTAACTGCTCGGAAACAGTTAACAAATGTATGTAAAAATATATTTTCTGATCGCTTGTGTTTCACCACTACGCTATGTTAATTAGCAACTATATTTACAAATTATTTTCAAGTTACAACAGTTCTATTATCATCATGCAGTAATGTATAATCAGTTAATTACAAGGACATGCATTACTAATCAAACATAGAATTATATAGTGGTGAAACTGATTGACTGAACTTTCTATTTGAAAACCATCGACGATGCCTAGCGGGTGATTGATTAAAAATAATCATTACTTCTAAGCGTCTTTAAGGTCTCTGCACACAACGGGCGCGGCGCGGCGGGACGGGACGGCGACGCGACACTGAGCAGTTGTAATGTACTAGATATTACGGAGGCCGCCACACAGAGCCGTCCCGCTCGGCGCGACGCGACGCGACGATCTAGTACATTGTGTCGCGTCGCCGTCCCGTCCCGCCGCGCCGCGCCCGCTGTGTGCAAAGACCTTTACTTGGTTTCTACAGTTTTTAAAACGTGACTTTGGAGCGTTGGCTTAAAAAATAGGAAACTGAAGACAGCCATCCAAAATATACATAGACCAGCTACGTTATTCATAGACCGTTGAAAAGTAAGAATATAAAACTTACCTCCGGTCTTATTTCACTGAAACTACTGCTTTGGATACGTAAAAATTCATAGAAAAATGTTCGTTTCATATACAATAAATTGGAACTTGACACTGACTAGAAATAGTAAAAAAAATGTTTAACCAAATGTTTGTTGAATATTTCGGAACAATGTAAACGAAAAAATACCTATGTGATAAAAATATATCTGAAACCGTTGCACAAGAGATGTTTCAAATCCGGACCAATATATGTACGGTACCTCGAAAAATCCAGAAAAACCTAAGGAATTTGGGAAAAGTACAGATAAATTGCTAAAACAACACAAATTTAGACAATTCAATAAAATAACAGTAAACCATCGCTTTGACAAGTAAGACAAATAAATATATCAAATGACATTTATGAATCATCGTCTTTTCTTGTGTAATGTAATTTCAAGTGTATTTTTTGTATTTTATAGCCAAACAAAACCAAATTAAATTAACTGGATCATCGAAAACGCTTTTAGATATTTTTCCCCATTTTGAAACATCTCCTTTGGCGAAGCGCATCAAATGACATTTGTCACTGACAAAACACTATCGAGCGAGATTCGCGGCGCTCGGCCATATGTGTGTGGTTACCTTAAAAGAAATTTAGCATATTCTACAAAAAAAGTATTAAAACGATGACATTAATATGTTGGATGTTTCCCCGTTGTTTTAAACACTGTACAAACTAGGTACTGGGAGAGATGTGTCGTTACTCAGTCAGCGTTCCTGAACTCGGTGACGATGCGACGCTCGAGCGCCTGTAACCCCTCTTCCAACTCTTGCTATAACAAAAACACAAAATTAAATAAATATATATTAAAAGATTAGAACACGCTACTGCTGTTTATGTGAATATGAATTGGTAAACAAATATATTACACTATTTGAATGCGCTATACATATTGTTTCACTAACATTTGAAGTGTGAGAACCATTTACAATAATACTACATTAATCTTAAAAACAATATAAAATATACTCACATCATCAATTCCCGTGTATCCGTCCTGGGAGAGGTTTGGGAGTGGTTGAGGGGCCCTCTCTCTTGCGCACAGATCAGTACCAAGCACCAATCGCCCAACTGGGTTTGGAGAAGGGACGGGCCCATTGCCAGTCACGGTGACGGCCACAGTGGGAGCCTGATACGGCTCTGGGTTGGGGGCCTGCCCCGGCACTATCACTGGGCCCCCGACCGTGAGGGGCCCCAAGCCGTCGACGGGAGAGGAACGACGGGAGCGTATCGGAAGGATAACTCCTTGATGACCGGAGAACGTCTATTGACAAGTTTAATGGGAATTCTGTTATTAAAATATAATATTCATATTGCTTTATTTGATAAAATAAAAAAAGAGCAAGAAAAATATCAAATAATTTTAAACCAAAGAAAAAATACATTATCTATAAATCTTTTCAATTTATGTTTCAGATACACGAAAGATTAGGACAATTATGTTACAAGCAATGTATAAAAAAATATGAAAATGTTAGTATAAAAAATTCCTATATTTACCTCCGGTAAAGTTTGTGGCTGCGGCAATGCGTTTCTCATGTCGCTAAAAGAGAACATCTGAAAAATAACAAACATTCCTATAATACTTTATCTTCAAAGAGTTCTTCCGTGTTGAGGATACACGTTATTTTGGTGGGTTCCGGCTGTCACTTAAACATCTTGGTGGACCAAGATGTTTAAGTACAGTCGCCCCATGAATGGACTTGAAGTCATGAAGAACAAAATGACTAGCGGAAAATCTCTTAAGAAAGTAGCGCGATGAAATGCAGGTGGACGAGGAGCGTTACTGTTTCTGCCCTTATACGCTTTTGTACCCGACCGACACCAAAAAATCATTGACAGATATCTCAAAGAAACCGAACGCCTCGTTAGTTCACCCTGATTGACCGTTTAGGTCATGTCCACCGTACCTATTTGACCTAGCAGGAGGCGCCTGACCCACCTGCATTAAGGCATCTCCGCTCATCTTTTCTTACTCCGTGCTTGAAGCCGACCCAAACAGATTTGGGTTAAGTCTAGGCACATGATTAGGTCGGATTACTAGAGGTTCTTTTAAATAATTGGCGTGATTCTGAAATATTTATGTACAAACTTACATCGTCTGGGTTTGGTGCCCACACGGCATCTGGTCTCGGCCCATAGGGATTAGCGTTGACTCTGTACTCTGGCAGTAACTCTGCTGCGATGATAGCTGAAATTAAAACGCATTTAAAGTTTGACGCTACATTTATTCACTATTTACAGACATTTAAGTTAGGGACAAGAATAAATAGTTGGAATGTCACGTATGATAGTATGTATATCAAATAACATCTGCGGCAAGAATGTGAATAGTTAAAAAATCAATCAACAATAAAAACGATTTAAAATCTGTGACATCTAAAAGTGCAAAGATTCACTTCAAAGAACAGTAGGTCAAAAAATAGTAGGTTGTATCAAGTAAAGGGCTTACACAGTTGAACCAACATTCACATACATAAGTGGTAGCAACTAAAAGATATTTGGGGAAAGGCTAGGCAGATGATGACGTAACTTCATAAATAAGTTAAAAGTGAAACTCACGATTATACAAGTCCTCCGTAGGAGTCGGCGGCAGCGGCGGTTCTTGGTTGGTGTAAACCGGCCTGTTGTTTTGTACGTAACTACGATAGGGTACTACATCGGGAATCCGCTGTGTGTACCGGCAGAAATACCGCTCTCCAGTAGACGGTATTACAATCTCACGACTAATCCTAATTGGATGGGTCGGATAGCTGGAACAAAAATGTTTTGTGATATAAAATCTCAAAAAAAAGTCGTTTTAGGTGTACCGGTCTAGTCGGTGTCTAGTGTGATGATAACTCAAAAAAACTCTTTTTTGTTTGATAGGGTATTGACAGCAAACCCTTTCCTTTTTACCCATATCATGGGGGAGATTCCAAACAGCAAGTCCACCATTTTAGGGAGGCCGCCATATTGGATTTCTAATAACGTTTCTTAGTTAATATTGCATTGTCATTAGAACTTAGAACGTATGCAAAATTTAATTATAATCGAAGACCGGGAAGTGGGTCACTAAGATTTTCTTACATAGTTACATACACACAGGTCGACACATTACATAAGGTGTCAACGCATTTTTTAAATGCGTTTCCGACGACACTAGTTTCAAGTCTGTTGGTAGGAGGGGCGGGGTTTACACAAACTGCGACAATGTCCTTTGTAAGATAAACAGAAAGAGTGTAAAGTATTAGGTAACTACCGCCCCACCCCGGCTTCTCACAGGATTATCAGTATTTCTCTACAATTTAATGGATGTTATTATACATGTAAACCTTCCTCTTCAATCACCCTATCTATTAAAATTCCGCATGAAAATCGGTAGCGTAGTTTTGAAGATTTAAGCGTACAAAGGAATATAGGGACAAAAAAGCAACTTTGTTTTCTATACTAATATTATAGAGAGGAAAACTTTGTGTTTGTTTGTTTGGTTGTAATGAATAGGCTCAAAAACTACTGGACCGTTTTTTAAAATTATTTCACCATTCGAAAGCTACATTATCCACGCGTAACATAGGCTATATTTTGTCTCGGTACGGGCAGTAGTTACCACGGGACGCGGGTAAAAGGCTAGTATACTATACAGTGCAACAGAAAGAGTGTTAAAGTATTTAGTAATAATACTCACCCGTGGTGTCCATTCATATGGTCCGACATTTCTGCTGGTATGTTAATATTAACATTGGTTATCGGCGCTGGAAAACAAAAACAACGTTTATTGCACAAATATTTTTTTTTTAACTAGTATACTCGGCAAATTGTTCAAGGTATCGCCATTTTTTAAAAATAGAATAACCTCCAGTATACGGCGAGGGAAAGAGGGAACAAGAAAATGAAAAGCTTCTTTCTGCTTAACAGTTTCAAAATAAATATGACCTAATTTAAAATTTAAGTATTACCTACTTCAAGTATTACATATAGAATTCTTCGATCAATGAGCTATCTTATACCGAAATAATTTTAGATCACAAACAGGTCAGTGGGTCATCTTAGGGACAGATCAAAGAAACAAAATATGTTTATAAAAAAGTATCAAGATTCTACATCTTTTAAACACGAAGAGAAAAGGGAGGGTAGGCATTTAGAAGGAAGCCTCATTAATCACTACAATGATGCACAAGCAAACTGGAATCAATCCTATACTACTAACATTATAAATGTAAATATCTTACTAATACCATAAATGTGAAAGTTGTGAGAATGTATTCATGTATGTGCGTTATTCTTTCACGCATAAACGGCTAGACTGATTTGGTTGAAATTTGGTATGTAGATAGGTGACACCCTGGATTAACACATAGGCTACTTTTTATCAATACACCACGCGGGCGAAGCATTGGGCGGAAGCTAGGAAGGAATATAATACTTACGCGGCACATTGAATGGAAATCCTTCGTGGGGAATAGCGTAGGAATAAGCTGGCACGTTTTGCACCGGTATCTGCATCGGCGGCTGCCCTGGCATCGGCGGCTGCCCCGGCATCGGCATCGGCGGCTGGCCCGGCATCGGCCCCGTCGCACCCGGGCCCCCCGGGGGGTTGGCCAGCATGGGCCCCGGCGGGTTGCCGTGCATCGGCACCGAAGAGTTCGGGTTCATCGGCTGACTCCCGTGCAAGGGCGCGTAATAATTTCCGTTCATTCTGAATCTGTAAAAAAAAAAGACAGAAGCTGTTAATTGTCCTCTTCAACGAAAGTAGAAAAGGGGAGTTTGTTCTACCATGCCTTTAAAATATAAATAAAGATTTGATTTTGATTTGATATCTTCTGCCCAGCAGAACACATAGAGAGTGGAAATGGACAGGGGGCGTTGTGGGATGTGATGTGAAAAATTAATAAATTAAAGTTATTCTTCTTCCTTATGATTTTGATGAAGTTTAATATTGATTGGTCAAGCAACAAAATGGAGGCATGCCTATGCACAATCGCAGCCCGGACGCTTCGCGAAGGCTAACTGTAATAAGGCTTATGAACTAAAAACAGTGGTACATAAAAAGATGTTTGTTATTTGATCAGTAAAAACACTATATTGATAGCGAATATTTAGGACTTAAATAATTATACGCATCTTACAAAAAATATTAGTACATGTGGCCATCTTGAATTCGATATACTTAAAAAATATAATTAAATCATTTGTTTAACCCGTATACTATATAAGACACATATTAACGAATTGTTATCTGATTTTATAGGTATATAATATTAGGTCAAAACGCGGCCTTACATGTGCAAATGTATGCTTAACTCACGCAAACGAGTGGTGTGCGTCCCGGCGCGAAGCAGACTGGTGTGCTCGCTAACTTTTCTTAAGTGTTAAATTGCTAGTGCCTACATTGCAACGGGGCGTAAGGGCCAGAACACACCTCATTAATATTTTAGTATAAAACAAATAATCGACTAAGATTAACATAAAGGTTTAAATTAATATAAAAAACAACGTGTTTATTGATTTAAAGTTTTTTTTTGTTATACATATGTTTTTAGCTAGACATACCAACAAAATATTTTACTTTAAAATTATTACTAATATAAAAGGAAAGGATTGTATGTATGGATGTTCGATCCTCTTTCTCGTAAAAACTACTGAATTTTATGAAATTTTCTAATAATTACGTTATAATTATTATATTCATACTTTTTAACTGGGAGCCTAGTATTATTATAAAAAAAATATATTAATTACCGTATTCGATTTGAATAGTTCAAATGACTCCTAAAAACAAATTAGGTATGACTAACGAATTGGACCGTAAAATGTTGCAGAAACAAGACCCACAAAAAAAAATAGGCGAATTGAGAACCTCCATTTTTGAAATCGGTTTATGAATGTTTAATACCACTATTGCTAAGAATCAATATTAGCGGTGAAGGTATTTAGTGTCGGTCTAAGGAGATCCTCGGTTGGTTACCCTCGGGTAGTAATAACAACTCGTGTCCCCGTGTCAGGAGAACTGATGCTAATAATATGATATTACGGGAATGTCTTTGCTTGTAAAATTACATTTGTGTATGGGCATGCATCTAGGTAGTAGTCCTTATACGAAAGAAGAATATATTGAGTTAGTTCCTCTAAAACATACTCGATATATTTGAAAGCCTTTTTAATACAGGAATGAATTTTAAGCAGTGCGCAAAAAAAAAACTGGTGGTCCAGAATCGTTAACAGAACATATCTGCATCATCAGTAAAAAATATATTTTTTCATTCTTTTGTCCGCCCTAAAATCAGCAAAATATGGATACCCGAGCGGAGCTCCGTCAGTAAACCGGTTTCGCGTTGCCGCCGTGCATACTATAACGGCTGTGACCTTGCTATCGGTTACAAAATAAACATCTTTCGATATCAATAACTTTTCTTTTTTGTACTAAAACACTACAAAATAAAAATATACGTATCTATAAAACTTATCTAACTATAAGTTGACAAAGTTTGCGCACTGGATAAAATTCATTCCTGTATAAGGGTTCCGTAGTAAACTAGGAACCGTGTCTGTATCATATCAATCACACTGACAAAGTGCAAAAATTTAAAGATATATTTTATTAGAGTAGTACCTAAAAGTTTTTTTATTTCATTCCAACCCTATCGTGTGATATAGGTATCGTTAAATAGATATTTAAAAATGAATAGGTTTTTACCATGCACGTTTTTTTCTAATATTACTATCTTCGGAAATATACGCTCCGAAAGTTGAAAACAATGTGATCCCTCCTCTAACTTTTGAACCGCAGGTTTTGAAAATATGAAAAAAAAAATCTCAAATGTAGATTTTTATAAAATTTCTAGGAAAATTATTACAACTCGATTCATTAAAACATATTTTTTACTAAGTTTTAATTAAACAAATATTAAGAGAATTATTAAATCGGTTTACGCAAAATTACAACCGAAAACCCAACATAAATAACCCTGTTAAAAGTTAAAAACTACTTAACGATATTACTTTAAGTAATAAATATAATTACAACTAATATTCCTCCAATATTATTTTACGGAAAATATTTAGTAAAAAGTAGAATCTCTAAAATAGTCTATGGGCGATGAAATATATGAGTGTGTTCCGACCTTTACATAACTATGTATATTATACATACAGATACATAGATAGATAGCAACGACGGCTCGTAATATCATGCATTACGATACTTATTGAAATTGATGTGTAGGAAATACGGGAATTTAAAGGTTTTCTACCTAATTTTGACATGTATTTAGTTAAATTTCGACCTACAAAGCTGGAATATGACTAACATTATAATAAAGGAGGGTAAAACGAAATAATGTCATATTTTTTAATTGAGGGTGAACGAGAATAATTTCGTTCAGAAACTTACATTGTTTAAGTAAATGTTCTAGAATGTACTACCTATTCTTTTCCCATTGCGATTGAAAATTCGTCTAGATTTATTATTTACATAGGTACTTAAATACCATCTATTTTTTTTCCAACAACTAAATAGTCAACTAATTAACAACTAATTAACCCCCGACGTTAAAACGATGGGGTGTGATTGGCGATGCGAAGATTATCCGCACGCCTCTAGTGGAGACATTTAGAAGCTGCCTAAGAACGACAGTGACAGTTTTTTTGTCACGATAAAAATTGACACATTTTTCTTTTAATTTTTTGTCGCGAGGTGTTTTGACCCAAATTGTATGTGGCATCGTAGCTCCCAAACGAATGATCCGATTGTAATGCGGTTTTTTTTTGTTAGAAAGGTATATCAGTCAAGAGTATTCTTAGCTATGTTTGGTGGAAACCGGTTCAGGTCTTCAAGGTCTTCAGGTCGTTGTTAGGTGTGATAGGAATGCAAGTATACATCATCATCCTCCGAGCCTTTTTCCCAACTATGTTAGGGTCGGCTTCCAGTCTAACGGATGTAGCTGAGTACCAGTGCTTTACAAGGAGCGACTGCCCTATCTGACCTCCTCAACCCAGTTACCCGGGCAACCCAATACCCCTTGGTTAGACTGGTGGCAGACTTACTGGCTTCTGACTATAATTAATACAAGATATTTCAATAAATATTTTAAGTTATAATCTAAAAATAAGTTTGTTTATTTCCCTGCACTGTTTTGAGAAAATCACTCATAATAATACACAGCCTTTGCAATACTTATTCTTATACACTCTTAACGTAATACTTCGCCAGGCAATATAAATTCGCAAATATGAAACTAGCTAGTACGTCTGATACTTGATTATTTTCTTTCAATACAGATCATAATGCAAAGCAGTGGCTCACAAGTTCATAGACAGCATAAAAGTCCGGTTTTCTTAAAAAAAACTGTTCAATTTAAAAATGGAACATGTAAATTTATAGTAAGCAATTGTTTTTAGTAAAAACTGACTTTTATTAGCCTAAAGATTTCGCAAATAGCATAGAGAAGGAATTACAACAAACGCATTCAGCAATATGTTAATCAGCAAATGAGCAATATGAACATGCATGGTTCCCAATTGATTTGTTTGTTGATTCAAACGGTTTTGCTACTTACCTTACAAGAAATCACTCTTACATTAGACAAATATTATAACAAACGTGAAAGTTTTTATGTATTTTGATGAAACTTTGGTGGTGCCAAGGCAGTACTAGAGCAGTTTCGGCAGCCGCTTTTACTAACATTTTTATTTACTTGACTTTCTTCAGAATTTGCTCATCGACACCGTTTCACTTGTTATGTATGGAGTGGCAGTTAGTTAACTGACAATTAATATTTTCTGCCAGATAAAGACTGCTTATAATTTCTACTAGATATTGCTATCTGAGACTTAAAACGTTAAAGGAAAAGTTACAGTTTATCTTTCAGTTTAGGTCCCGGTAGGCCATTAGAGACTTTTTCAGGCAATGAAACTCAATCGAAATAATTTAATAATTTAATCAGTGTTGTATCTTCGTAGTTATTTCTTTGTGAGAGAAAAGAAAAAATACGTGTCCATTATTTTAAGTATCTCTAAAAGATGGACTAATTACTTTTCTACACGCTTATATTAGCTTCAATTGTAACAATGTATCTAAGAAAATATTGGAATCATAATTTGACCCATTTCCCGGCCTTCGATTAGGATGAAATTTTGCACACGCTCCAAGTTCTGATAATACATGACTAGCGTGTTTTTTTTTGTTTTTTAGTTTTTTAAAGTAATTTTTCAGTCGCCATGAGTATTCTGACCTTTCGAGTTCTTCTTCGGAATGCGCGAAGGTGCACGAAGCTCCCCGGGGACAGAAGGACCGGGTTGCGGCGTCTCGACACATGGACACTTTGTACTTTGTGTGAGTCGGGGTCGAAGCCGCTGTTTGTGGCGAAACTTGGCCTGGAAGAGTAAAATGGGAGGTTTTTACAACACGCATTTATTATATGGAATCTACAGTTTAGTAAATAGCCGGGTCTAAAGAAGGTGAAGCTAGTAACGTTTCTCATCACCCCAAACACCCGGATTTAAGCGACGCTACTTCCATAGGAGATTAAACTCCTCCCCTCATTTTGTTCTTCATCATACGTATAATAATGTGTCGGAGATAGATCAATTACCATTGTTGATATCCGAACAAAAATGTTACAGATAGATGTCAACCACCGTTGTCTGTATCCAAACAAAGAAAAAAACAATGTATGACCATAGATTTAAAATGGTTCGCGCCCTGGTGTATGGTCAAAGGTAATATCCAAATGTATGTTTTTATTCTTTTATTATCGATGATTATTAAGTAATCTTGCCAATTTATTGTCTAATAAATCAAAACTAGATTTATTAAGTACTCAGTGTACATGTGAATTGAATTTTTGACTACTTGTTACAATAACGGAAACTAATTGGATTTTGTCAATACCAACAATAACATGTTATTTTGATTATTTTAACGTTAAAATGCGATTGTTTACTTACGATCATCATTGTTGGATAATTTAACAACTTTGCAATGTAAAAGTCTTGTAAGAATCTTGTTAGATTAAGCAACATTTTAATAATGTTGTATCAAGTAAACGCATGGCGCGCTTTCGCGCGCTTTGGACAGAGTTGTTGTGGAGAGGGGTCATTGTTCGAACGTCCTATAAAAGGACATGCATTTGATGACGAAATCAAAATTCTAGGCATCCACAGGGAAAAGTTCGGTTAAGCAGTACACGGCCTCCTAGGCTGAACTGCGAGATGCCATACCAAAAAAAAAAAAAAAAAATGACGAAATCAGTCTATCTTCGGATTAGACTCATTTTAGAGCTCCTGCTCCCGACAAAACTGTGGGTTTCCTTGGTACAGCCTCGCTGTATATTCACATAGCTGTATTGGCATACGATACACTTTGTACTTGGGTGGCTTACGCTGCTGTACGAACTGTGACTGTAAAGTCTGTTCGTGTCGCCATATTATTTACGAACATACTGCGTATGTGGGTGGCCTACGCCACTGTACGAACTGTGACCGTAAGGTTTGTTCGTGGTCTACCTAATTTATTGATTTAAGCTGTGTATACTGTGTGGATTATTATTTTGTGTAATTAAAAACATTGTTATTTTGTATTCAAGTTTTGTCTATCCCAATAAAATGGGGACTCCAAACCCTGATGGTTTATCGCTCGGCTCTCCTGATCCTACATATAGGTATATTATTAGATTGCGCTCGCGGTTTCACCTCCGTCCCGAGATAACTGCTGCCCGTAGCCGGATGATTACAAAAACTAACTAAAATCCCATATCCTTATCCAGAGTCTATGGTACCTCCCCTTTATTTTTAGCTTAACCGATTCAGCCATTCTTGAGTTCTAAAATAGTGTAAACAGCAAGCTTTTCTTTAATATGTATAGATTTACAGACTTACTGGTAGTATTATCCAGACACCGGTCCGGTATGGAGTGCTTCTGGTTATGGTTGGAGTCTCTGCCCGTGGCCTGCTGCTGCAAGTATTGGACCAGTCCTGCGAGCACCTCCTTGAGAGACGTCATGATTTCTGATAGTTGCTGCCACGTGGGACTCTTGGCGTCTGAAATTGTTATGTTACATTATGAGTAATTTTTATTTATTTATTGGATAACCAACGGCTATACAAAACAATGCGCGTTTTTGGTACTTTAGGAGGGGTATATCTCTAAATCCCTACGTGCTAGTGCAGCTTTATGTTCTGGTCTTCGATTACGTATCAAATATTCTACAAGAAAATGTATATTTCACCTTTGCACCAAAAAAATAATAATAATTTGTTGACCAGTGTAATATTTCAATTGGTTAAGTATTTGCCATTTGTTGTAATTACTGGGTTTTTAACGGCGTTTTATTTTTAATTAAAAAGTCATATCATGATGATTTATCTCTAGTTTTGTTTAAAAAAATTCTGCGCTTTGGTTGAGCCTGGGTAACGAACTTCAGTAACATACCTATAGAACCTTTTTTTAATCATAAAGTCAGTTTTAATGAATAATGTAACGTCAGTTGCACAAAGATCCATTAAAATTAAAGCTTCATTAAATCTATTGCTAACACTTTTTATCTGGTTGACAAAGAAAGAGTCGGCAATGGATTTAAAGAAGCATTAACTTTAATAGAGCTTTATGTAGCTGTCAGTAAATATATAAGTATAGAAAAATACTGCACATACCAGGGCTAGCATCGATGTTAGCTAGCCTATCGAGGTGTAGACTCATGACGATCAGCTGCGAAGGGTCTCCCGTCCTCTGCAGAGCGATGAACAACTCCTGAACTGACTGCGCGAATGATTGAGGAGTTTGCAATTTATCTGGAAATTGTAATTTATTATGTAGAAGGGATGTTATATAGGTAAGGTTGTGTGTTTAGAGCCCAAACTCAGCGACAGCATATAGGTCAGTTTTCTTGAAACTTAAAAAAACGGGCGTTTATGCTATCGGTCAACTTGAACCTAAGAATGTAATGTAAACTGCTTAGTAGTAATTATCCTATACTTATAGTTCGGCCATTCAGAGAATGCGTTCCTGACACGTCGCGATTGAACTGACGACGTAACTTTGCAATGGCGTTGCAGTTACGATAAAAATATTTTTGCTGGTTGTTTACCGTTTTAACAATTGAGGAGCATTAAAACAACATTATTATATCAATAATCAATGAATGTTATAATTTTGTGCCAAACTGAGTGTCAAATAACTTGGTAAACAATATTTTTCTAAATCTATACTGCGCTATTACAAGGTTATGTCAGCGGTTTATATTTTGTAGTGCTGTGCTAAAAATAACAGGCAAGTATCGTAATCTGTTCTTATACAGTTATAATATAAAATAATACGTTTTGATTTTCTTTTTAAGAATTGGAAAATAATGGACTATAAGACTTAATTATAACGTTTATGAAATATAAAAATAAAACTATGACCAAACCGCATTTTTATACTTAGATTAAAAATGGTAACCCCAAATGGCGTTATGGGCCGCCATTTTGTGACGCTAAAACAGTCGTCCGTTGTCGTTTCGTGCGCATAGACCACGTTTTTCAAGTGTTTTCGATCTGTTTTTATTTGATTACCCGGCTTTTGTTAGACCGAGATATCAGGATTGATTCTGTTATTGATAATAATATAATTATACATGTAGGCGAAGATGATGATGAAGACACCACCTCCTCAAGCAAATCGGAGTCTGATTAATATTCTGTTCGCACATTCAATTCAATGTACTTGTAACAAAGAATAAATAAAACAATTTTATTATATGAATATTACCTTTTTTTGGTTTCCACTTAAATAACTAAAATATAAAACAAATGATTCCGCCAATTTAAAACGAAAATAATCTTAAAATAATGCGGCGGTTCATTTTGAAGGAACGGTAACGAACTCAGTGTTATGTTGTGCCCATCACTAGTCGTGACTAACTGATAGGTGTCAGGAACGCATTCTCTGAACGGCCGAAGTATAGTTGAAAAATTATATAGAAATAAAAGTTAAGTAGGTATTTCATGGGTTTCACTGTTTAATAAATCTAATTTACACTCCATTTGAGGAGGCACTTAAAACTAAAGGTCAATCTTAATTGCATTAAAAAAAAAAACATTTTAAGATGGTTTATCTTTAGTCAAGTGCCCAGTTTCGGAGTTTGTCAGTCTGTTTGAAATAGTACCAGCATACTTAGTTCATAGAGCTCACTAGAACTTGAGTTTTTTTTTACAGTATTTACCTATAATGCTTTGCATATGACTCTTATGCGCAGTATCCCCATACAGTAAAGCGCTCCACTGGTCCGGAGCTATCCGAAGCCCTGCCTCCGTAGCGATCTGCACTATCTGAGCGTCGTGCTCCCGGCGCAACGTCTCATATGTTCGGAACTCCTCTTTGAGTTGCATTAGAGAGGAGTCGCATTCGCGTTTTGATACCTGGAACGGAGATAAAGTTAAAAATAGTATAATTCAAATAATGTATGACTTTTATTACGGTCTTACTGCAAACAAATTTAAGTCATTTATTTCATTTAGGACTTTACAAGCAGTCAAGCACTTATGAACGACAAAAATATAAATAAGTTTGATTCTAGTTGTCCACAAAACAGGCGATCGTCAAGTGTTTTAGGGAAGTTGACACGTGACGAAAGCCTGTTTACCTTTTTTGTAGTAAGACCTTACAGCCTTACTACTAAAACTTAAACATCAGTTGAACACTTGTCTAAAAAACGTGTGGCTGCAAAACGGACCTTATTGTAATGTCATAATCTGCGTTTTTTTAGACAAGTGTTCAACAGAGTTTAAAAGTTTATGTGGTAAGACTCTTAAGATTCAGTCGATACACAAGCGAACATCATTAATCATTTTGATTTGAAGAGCAATCGCGCAGCATCAGTGGCGCGGCAGCTACAGTAGTCACTGTAACGGCTATTGTGAAAATGGTGGCAGTGGACGGCCGACCTTTGTCCTTGACCTTGGCTCATGACCCATGGCTCTTGTCCTTGACCTTGGCTTTTCCAGGTGAAACGCAGTCTTGCTCCCTGCCCTGTGTTTGGCTGCCTTACCAACAACCTTATATGTAGAGTAAAACTTTAGTTACCTTAAAACAAGAAGCTCTGTATAGGAGCTGGACGACATGGCCTATGCTAGTTTTAGAAGCCTGCGGAAAATGAGGCTCCAGTCTTTGGACTACAAACATCACTAACACCTGGGAAAAAACAACGAGATGTTAGTAGTTTTGTGTAAATGCATATGTAAAGGCTTGAGAGAACTTCTTTATTCAATTAAAAAGCAAGAATCTACACCAATCATGTTAACATGAAGAGTTTGTTCGTTTGTTTATTTAAACCCACCAATTTCAGGGTCGATTGGAAAATCTCTTTTAGTGTTAAATAGCTTCTTTTTATTACGGTATGTGAAGTAAGTTCCATGGGTTCTGCTTGTTCTGCATTCTTGAAAATAATGTTTCTGGAACGTCTCTGCGCTTTAAATTGGACAAATAGTAATCCTTACTTTTCCTGATATTTTAACACTTAAAAGGGTGGGGGGACTTTTGGGCAAGATTCTTACTGACAGTGAAGGAAAACATCTCAAAGAAACTAGATTTGAATGTTTGGAATCACAACCCGCATTGAGCAAGCGTGGTGATTAACGCTCAATCCTTCTCTGTGTGAGAGGAGGCCCAGCCTGTGCCCAGCGGTGGGTCGATAAAAAGGCTGATGATGATGATGATGAAAAAAAAATATAGGGGTTTTACCTTTCTAGAGAGTGCAGAACCATCCTCTAGTGCGAGTAGCACTAACTTTAGAACTTCTTCTTGCATCGCGGGTCCAAGGAACTGGCAGCCACGAGCCCTCACCGCCGCCCAAAGGTTCGCACTCAGCTGCTGAGGATTCTAGAACAATCCATCGATACAGTAAAAATCATCATTTGCTTAACCTTTTACTAAATTGGATGCAACTGAGTATTAATTTGACTATGAACTCCTCAACCCAGCTACCAGGGCAACACGATAACCCTTGGTAAGACTGGTTGTCGGAGTTTCTGGCTACTTATTACTCGAAACGTTTAACTTTTCACGGTGGAGTTTTTCATTTTACATTAGAAGTTCAGTTTAGAGTACAGTTCTCGCCAAAGTTGTTACTTCCTACTAGTCAACGAAAGTTACTGGCCCACCTTCGCTTTCCTCTGATAAGAAGAAAAAAATGTTTTCTCCGCAGCCACTGAAACTTTATTCCACCATTATATTTAGCACAAATTTATACTCCAGAAGGCAGACAGACGACTGAAGTCAAGGTCCTACCTGATGCTGCAGAATGAGTTCTGTGACGGTCCTCTCGCCGAGGGATCGCGCCGCTCTCGCCGCCCTCCCGCGCCCCTCTTCGTCGGTGATGGCGCACTGAAGCAGCACCACCAGCTTGCGAAGCATCGGCCGCGACAGCCGGCTGCCAGCGACACTGTTGTTCACTGGAAATATCATCAGCCAATATTGAAGGTGCATGTAGCTGGAGCAAGTTAGCATGCACAAGAGCTTCATTCCACGTAAGGTTGTAACTTAGATAAAACCACTAATAGGAAAGTATTCGATAAAAATGTGGTGACCTTTACATTATTGTCAATACTTTCCTGGTGGGGAAATAATTTCACAAAAAGGCACCATTAGGTACTTGAAACATAAAAATCAAGGGTACAACATGACTACTTGAATAAATGTAAACATTATCAACCCCAACTGTATACAAAAAGTTTTTACTGACGCAAGTACTTTGAATTCCAAAAATATTGCATTGTAAAACTTTTTCCTTCTTAAATCGTTGGGAAGGTTTCAGTTGAAGTGATTGGGCAACGAGTGGAAATGTTAAATTACCAGAATCGTCAACAATACATACAACAAACTTTGTTTAGAAGGTTTCACACTTCAGAAGCCTGTCAAATACAGTAAATATTTTACCTACTTAGTTTTTTGTTGGGAGAAAACGTGCTAAGGTAAGAGCTATCGGATGGAAAATACTAAGATTGCGTAAGTATCGCAAAGGTTCTAGATTCTGAACGCTCAGAGATACATCTTGTTATCCATGATCTGTGCCTACTAGTCCAATCTAATATTATATTGTAACTGTATTGTTGTTTGTTTGTGATGGATAAACTCATAAGTTACTGGACCGATTTCAAAATGTTTTTCACCACAAGAGAGCTACATTATCTGCGAGTCCGTACCGTGTTAAAATGTATGCCTATGTTGGCATACATTTTAACGGTACACGTAACACGGTACGGATAGTAGTTCCTACGGGACGCAGGTGATACAACGGGAAAATGGCTAGTATAAAATATGAGGTTTACAGCACATTAATAATCCTAGAATTACTAATACTTTTCTAACACCTAAGTAACAAAATGAGACACGTCTACATATAACTACCTCGATGACATAGCAAAGAGGAAAATATTAAGACTTGGGATGTTTTCTGATTCGTCATTGATGTCTAGGTTTTTCAAGGTTCAATTAATCCTGGAATTTATATTAGTCATTAGACAGTTCTTAGTCTAGGAAAGTCTATCTTTAAATTATAAAGGAGAGGTTTTTTTTAAACCAATGTCTTTATGGAAATCCCGATTTTTTTTTCTTAGCCGGTATTGTCCCACTGCTTGGCAAAGGCCTCCCCATTTTAAATTAATTTTAATTCCGAATTAATTTTAGATTTTGCATCAAAATATTTGATTTGAATATTCTAGAACTCACCATTGCCACAGTACTTGAGGTAAACGGAGAGGTGTTCCATACATTTGACGATGCTGTCGTAAGCCTGTTTGTCGGAGTCGGGAAGCGCTTGTATGGAAGGTGGGTGGTACGGCTGCGCCGGCGGCGTGTATCCTGCGAGCTGAAGTAGTGCCGTGTTTACTACCAGCTCTTCGAGTTCCACTTGAATGGCTGCCTGCAGGACAAAACATAGAAGAACATTAGGACAATTGATATTAGTAAACAAAACTCTATGTTAATATTTGCACTGTTATGGGACTAGCATCGGCAAAACGGACTGTCCATTTTAAATCGACAAATAAAATTGTATAGGTACCTACTTAATAGAAAAAATCGTTCATAATCAGTTTACTGATCTTAAAAATGGCATTATTTCGAACCCTCTCCTTCCTGTTCTGTATCCCACATAGTGGGGGGTCAGCTTTTCAAATTTTTCTTCTCCACTTCGCTCTATCTATGACATCGCTCTTGGACATTATGCCGAACTAATATTGCTATCCGAATACAAAGAGACAACCAGTCACAATTAGAAGATGTTAAATACTTATTAACCTCAGCTAACTCTCGCTTTAGAATAGTATGCGGGTGCAAACTTCCAGACAAAAGCTGGTAAACAATTAACCGGAAAACGCTTAACTTTATACATTGTCCAGTTAAACCAACAAATTAATAGTGTTATGTAGTACTCACGTTTAAACGCCACATACAATATCTAGTCGTACATGGTAGCGCAGTGTGGAAATGACATTAAATCTATGCATACTAACTACATATACTACTAATAATAATGTGGAAACATCTTTTTTGTTTATTTGACTCTAAACGGGAAGAAACTACTGAACCGTTTTGAAATTCTTTCACTGTTGTAAAGCCTATTACTAGACCGTGTGACATAGGCTAATTTATCCGGCTACGGGAAGACTGATAACCATATCTTAGCGTGTCGTAAACTTAATAAATAGTTTATTTTTTCTTACAAAACCACAAACTACAAGTAGGCATGTATTTGTGTACCCGTTCAAAGTGCAGTCATAGTCTAAGGACCCTTACTTTATTAAGTAATTCTGCTTAAATGAATCTCCATTCATCGTCATTGGGAACGGATACTCTCTGCGAGTAGCTCTTCATTCAATGCGGTCATGATGGGCACGGGGTGCATATTATACGATAAATCCCGAAGAAAAAGTTATTCAATACGTTTTTGAGTACTAACCCGTTTGTAGGACGGAACGCAGATACGCGAGACACAATTGATTTTCTATTGTTTTATAATTAGTGACATACAAACAGCTAAGCTTGGTATTGTTATTTTTACCCTAGCTTAATTTGCATGCCCTCACTAGGTCTAAATTGACTGTGAATACAGTACTGTAGCGCATAGTACCTATCTATGTATATCATGGATGGATGCAAAACATAGCCTAATTTTTCATTAATTCATTATTAAAAAAAACTCTTGAAAAACGTTACTGAAACTTGTATTTTTGTGTTTCGTTTCTTGACAGGTTCTTAACCAAGAAAAACTGGGTCATGCACAGTATTCCCGCATTAGCAGCGAAAACCAAGCCAATACTCTAAAAGGTTGCATTTAAATAAATCAAACATCACATTGAAACAGACGTTTGACCTTCAAAACATTGATTTAAAATCCGTTTGCATCCGAACCCTAGGTAGCTCTCCCCCACAGTGGACAGCACATATGTACTCAATAATACTGTTTGAAGTAGCTCAATTACGACCCTCAAAAATAATAAACAGGATGAAATCGCCCGACCCTCCTCTTATTAAACGTTTGGCCCAAGTATTTTTGTTGCATATCGATCATTTTTCTGCTGTTTTTATGGTGAGTCCACAGGATATAAACTTCACACAGACTTACATAGAATTTTGTTTGCGCTACAAATCGGTGCATACAAAAGTCTGAGCCAATGTTAAGTCTGCACAAAGATCTTGTCATTATATTTCCACTAAGACTTTAGATTTTTGCTCAGACTTTAACAGCCTTACTTATAAAAATCTCTAATCATCTTCTTAGCATCATTTTAACTAATTACTACTTAAAGCCTTAAGTAGTGATTAAATGTTAGTTAAGAGACATGCTTAAGCAACGTTTATAGGTAAGAATTTTCTTAAACAGCCCTTAAGTATTACTTATTATTTAATTCACGTTTATAAGTAAGGCTGTAAGTTCGTACAGATATTTGTCTGTATCATATGGACCCACCACTATGCACTGATGAAAACATTCACGAATCGCGATTGAACAAAAAAGAAAGGAAAGAAATTGAATGAATTAGAAATTGTTGAGTACACTGTCATTGCCGATGGCAGTCAGAGCGTGTAAGAGAAACTATTTAGGGCTGTTAAACGTAACAACTTTACAGTAGACGTACTCTCCAAAAAAGTTAAATTATCTAGATTATTCTAAAACATGTTGGGACAGGATTAAAAAACAGTAATTCTAATTAGTCCGTCTTTTAGATTATCAAAAATATTGGACAAGTATTTTTAATTTTAATCCTATATTAAACATATTCATATTATTTATTTGCATTCCACAATGTATAAAGTAGGTGTTACAGTTTGGCTTAGAGCTAGGTACAATTGTGGACCCTGTAGGGCAAAGCAAAATGAAATACATAAAACTTACAACTAAAATTATAATTATTAAATCTATAGAAAAAAAATAATAAAAATTCAAAACAATCATAAGTAAAGGCCATAAAGTTAGGGAGTGCGAGTTTGTGACGTCAAGTTTATGAAAAAATTGTCCATAAAAGTGATGTAAATCAAAATTAAAACATATTTTATCTTCATTGTTATAGGTGAGAAGAAATAAAAAATATGTATCCATTATTTTAGGGTTATCTGAAAGACTGACTATTACTTTTTATCATTCATCATGCCTATTTGCTATAACCGATATTGGGGACCGCATATCCATACCGTGACATGATTTCAAATCAATGGTCACATCATTTGTTGTTGATGGTTATAATTCTGACGGTCTTAAAATCATGGATAATAAGCCATAATTCACCTAAATTTCGTACTTACTACTACATACTTAGGCTGCGTTTAAACCAAACTGTTAGCCGCCTAATGTCAGCGTCCATATGCATAGCGTAATAACATATCGTCGGTTAGATGTCAAGGAAAAAGTGAATATGTATGGAAATTCTATAAACTGCGTAACATTCGCTCAAATGCGGCGATTTAAAGTCAGTTTAGTCTGAACACAGCCTTATCGTAATAAAAAAATTACATCAGCCAGTCATCTGACTAAATTCATTTATAGTCCAAACTCAGATAAGAATGGTTATTGACTTCAATAATACAATTACCAAAAACAAGCATTTCTGTTTTGGTTTGAGTTCTGCAATTAATGACGGAAAACGTATGACTGTTCGACTGCTATAAATATTATTACCGGACAATACCATTTTCGGATATACCTACCTATATGTTATTTTAAGTGATATCAGAATACCATATTCAGTATTTTATCCCTTTTTTGCGGTTGAATAATATACACTGGTATAATAAAGAGGAAACATTTTTTGTTTGTTTGTTTGCACCCTAAAGGCTCAGAAACTTCTGAAAGGTACATTTTTTCCGAGTGACATAGGCTATACTCTATCCCGGTATGGGTAGTAGTTCCCGCGGGACGTGGACGAAACCGTGAGAAAACTGCTAGTTAATTTATATTAGCTGTTTTCCGAGATTTAGCTCGCGTCCCTCGGGAACTGGTTCCTCCTCCTTGATAAACTATAGAATATGTCACCCGGGGATACTAGAGCTTCCCAGCAGTGAAAGATTTTTTCAAATCAGTTCAGCAGTTTCGGAGCCTTTAAGTTACAAACAAACAATTTTTTCCTCTTTATTATATTAATACCTATAGATAGAGATAGTACTTACGATTTGTTTATAGTGCTGATACTGAGTCATGCAAGTTAACGTTCTCGATACGTTAATTATCATACAACTTTATCACGCAGCACTTACTTAAAGAATTGTTTATTTACTAAAGCTGTAATCGGATATTGGTCGTATTAAGAACGCTATCATTCAGTTGATAGTAAACGCTACCTTTCGGCAAAATTAACGAAAGGGAAATATTCAAATAAAGTGACGTCATATATGACTCTTTAATTCAGCCGAGTTATGGCCTAATTTTCTGTCTTTTTGTATATGAATAAGAAGTTCTTCGGATAACTAAAACAGAAGTACGTGATTGTAATCGTTGGACGGAACCCAAGACATAACCTCACATGACTTCATGCGCCACAATCGCCAACCATACTCGTATTGTTTGTTAGGCATAAACGAAACGGCTGCATTTCTACATTATCACAATTATCAGCATGAAATTCTTTACTTTATGAAATAATGAACAGTGGCTCCTCTCTAACTAATCCAATATGCTCTTAGAAAAAAATAATTAATCGCGTTCTATAACCGACTTCTCAAAAAAGAAGAGTTACTGAATTGAGAAGTTTGTATGTTACTCTTCTTTTATTAACCGTATTAAACTTTTATGGAAGCATTTTCTACCCCGAATGGTTATAGGTATAAGTTTTAAACCATTTAGTCCAAAAGTTCAGTTTATTCCAACTCCTGTCAAATAAAAGCTTTTTGGGCGGGGTTCATGTGACCTAATGAAAAAACTTTTTATTTGTTATGTCATCTTCAAACAGGTCTCGATACGGCTTCCCAGCGAATCTCCGGCGTTACACATCGATATCAAAACAAGAGAGGAAATAAACTTCATAATAACCTGTCAGTAACTTGTCTACCAGAAATAAATACCAAGGACTTAAAATACACCCTTCAGAATTTCCTAAGAAGATTTCTATTTAAGAGTGCCCGTTTCTCGGAAAAGCTACTTAATTGTTCGCCTGTATTGTAGTCGGAAAACAAACAACTACAAAAGAAAAGTAGTTCCAAGTATCATTCGATGAATCTTTAGAAAATAAGTGTTGGACCTGTTTTAAGTTATTAATTAAAAAATCATCATAACATTTGTGTGTGATGTCGTCATTACGTGGCGAGACATTAACGCGGCTCAGACGAAAACCGCTTGGAACGAGTTTACTGATCCAGCCGTTTGTAGGCTTTCACTCTAAATAGCAACACGTGTTTGCCGGAAAATAAAGTAAAAGTACCTATTATACTTATTAGTACACCTGAAATTCTCTTCTGGCGACTTACTTTAAAGATTATTCGTACTTAGTAGTGCTCTATCAGATATTACAAAAATAATATGTAATTTTATTTAAACGAAAACGCTCACAAATCTGTAAAGACAAGAAAATACAACGATGTTTCAATTCTTAAGACCACTCGAAGTCAGCTATAGAGCGCATTGTAATATCGCGATCACGTTTGCGCCCGCTGACACGGTTGATTCCTACGATTGTAGTCTTTCAGCTTTGACAATAGGCCCAGGTCCAAATAGATAGTGGCACAGGACGGACTTATCAAACTCTGCCGTCAGAAATGTACGTGATAAACAAGTAAAATTCACGAAATGCTGACTGACACGTTAGTCTATAGCAGCTACACTGACCCAATTTTTCGCTAGTCTCAACAGATCCTCCGCGTCGAAGCCAATTATGATGCATTGTCATAAAATTGTAAGAATCAAATATTCGTATGGCAAAAAGGATTTTTCTTTAAGCAAGGTCTTTGCTGCCTCTCTTAATAAGAATACTTCCAGGGCTTGATCTAATAAGCTTCGTAGCCTGCTACAGACGATGCTCCTTGGAATTAAATTCTTGTTTAGATACTTTTATCCTGACAGGGATAAACTCTTACAAAGTTATATTATGGGAACGTGATTTTTAAATCTAGACTAAACGTGAGCACGTAGATAAGCTAAAATATTTCTTTGAGCTTAAATACCGAGAGAGGCTGATCGATAGATGCTTCTGATCTTATAAAATATTTCCTCAAGAATTACCAATACCTACAATTCCTTTTAAAAAGAAAAGTAGATAACTAAGCAACTTGCAGAGTAAAGTTTTTGATCCGGATAAAAATGGAAGCAATAAAATCGGCCTTGGATTCACATTGAAGGTTTCTTCCAAGTTCTTGAATTACTTAGGGATAAGAAACAGCTGCTATCCTGAGTAAGATGACCCTCTAAAGTAAAACTTGCTTGCATACAATAGAATTTTATTTGGAAGGCGTGGAGCGTCATAAGCCATATCTCACTGCAGCGTCGTATAAAACGTGAATCATTTATAGGTACGTTGCAGTGGACGTGGATGTTATAACGTCAAGCGGTATTTTGGGCTACGAGTTCATCTTTTGAGAATTATGCATTTACCCGTTAATGAAATTGAACCAAAGTAAAAAAATTTTTCGCCAAAAAGTTTTCTGCGACTCTTCAATGCCTTTTGACAGGGAAAACCACTGTTCCGCATTCACGGGAATGCGTTACAGGTACCATTTCAGAGAGCACCTGACCAGCTCAAAGGCTTAAATTAGTGTTTCACGGGAAATGTATGCGTGAATTTAGCTCTCGATTTCGGGTAAATGTTTGTTGTGCAACCACGACCTTTGAACTATTTTCACTGAGGGGCTTTTCATTGGGAACGAATTAAATTGCATTTATGGGGAGCACGGATTCTAGGATATACCTAAGTCCTGTATCACAATTCTGCCTAACATGGGAGTCGAATTCGGGTCGCCTTTAGCAGGATAGGTGTTTCTAACTACCACTATAAAGGATAAACCAATATTTATTATTTTATAATACACGTAACGTAAAAACTCGATCTCAATCTTGATTTCTCAGACTGCGTGGCATCAATGTCTCCTCATTAATCTCTTAGCGATGTACGAAGCAGAATAACGATTCAGATTCCAACGGACTAAAGTCCACCAGTGTTTCTTTCGGTGCCCTTTACTTTATGGGACCACAGCAACTCTTACAAGGGAAATCATCAAATGACTTCTCAGCGGGCTCTGGATGCAGGTAATATGAGGTCTGACTTTCACTCGATTATGGCTAGTGAGGTCCTATTCTTTATTAAGTCAGTGAACTTTTTCGAGAACATCCTACAGTCTAAAGTCTTACCTGATCGAACGGACATTGTTTCCTGTGTAAATGTTTGAGGCATTGTCTGCATAGTGTGTGGCCACATCCGAGGCTAATGGGGCTGCGGGGCGGAGCACCGAATTCGCGGCAGCACACTGGACAGTTCAAATAATCCGTCCATTGAGGCGCCTGGATTGGCATTCTGGAACAATAGAGTACATATGTTTAGTACTAATCCAACCATAAGGTGACCCTCTGACCAATAAATAGGCCTTTTGGGCAAACAATAAGACCATGTTTTGAAAAAATATTGGACATCCGATCGGTTGTCTTCGTTTCCTATACTTAAACTAAGTAAAACCTTAGTTGCAATAATTTGTCGTTAAAATATAAGGCAGTTGCTATGCGTGACAAAAAATCGCCTGGCACACGACATAGTAGCAGTTCGTACTTTAAACTAAAGAAAATCGAAAACTAACATAACAGTATTGCAACATTTATGTAACTGCATTTTAAAGTCAAATACAGCGACAAAAGCTTTTCACGTCGTCCCGGGCCCTAGGAAGTAATCTAGCTTTATGATCAAAAGCAAAAATCATTTCGATCAGTTGCTCCGTTTGAGCGTCGTACAAAAAGATACTCTTTCAAGAAATTTTAAAAAGATTTCTCTCTTAAGATTTCAGACATCCTCTCAGAAAGTGCAATGCCTCGGAAATACGCCAGACGGAGGCGAATATAAAGCAAACATTTCATTGCCTATCTCGGAACCTTTATTTCTTTTTTATGCTCAAATTAATTGGATGCGCTTTTTAGACAGCCTGTGGTTTTTTAATCGATTATTGTTTTATCCCGCAAGTGCGTACTATGTCTAGACTGGTTTCTTTATTGTGATATTTAATAAATCGTCTAGGTAGCCGCATATAATACGACTTAATTAGTGAGGATTATTGCAGAGGTTACTGTTGATTTGCTATAGAATAGAACGATACGTTATTTCAACACCCTTGAATTAGTATTCGTCCTGTATTGATGGCAATACTTAACAACCCCATGCAGTTTCTATACATATTTGAATGAATTGCTTCAAGGTCATATCTTTACTTGATTGCGACAATATTTAGCAAGGATACGGTGTGTAAAGATGAGGACTACCAGGGACTTTATGTGGTTGTTTTTGTTAAAACATTCGGTAATTTAGAATTTTATAAGCTGGCAAGTAGATACAGCCAGTATAGGACACACTTGAGAGCACGTACGGCAACTTCGCCGTACGGCCGCCGTGACGTGGTGTTGCCGTCTATGCTCACGGGCCACACGCGACAGCCTCAAACGCCGCCACAAGAAGCAAGAAGCGGCCACAAAAGTGGCTGAAGCGACAAAAAAAACACCGGGAAGTGGGTCAAATTAAAATGCCAAGATTTCCTTACATAGTTACATACATACAGGTCGACCTAATAAGTAAAAAATCACTTAACTAACCATTCAATTCAGCAAAATATTGTAAAATTATGAACAAAGTGAAGTAATAAATTATTTATTTATTTATTCATACACTAGCTTCCGCCCGCGGCTTTGCTCGCGTAGAGTTCGGTTATATCGCGTTTCCAAGAGAATTCTTCAAAAATCCGGGATAAAAACTATCCTATGTTCTTTCTCAAGGTCAACTCTATCTCTGTACCAAATTGTATTAAAATCAGTTCAGCGAGCGGTTTAGACGTGAAAGCGTAACAGACAGACAGATGGACAGACAGACAGATGGACAGACAGACAGAGTTACTTTCGCATTTATAATATTAGTAGGGATTGTAATTTATCAACTTTATATAAGACCACATTGTGAAGAGAGAATTAATTATATTTGTTTTTTATTTTTATTTATTAATATTATCTTTTCGGGTTTATTGAGACCGGTACTTGAAGTACCTATCTTTCAGGCCTAAGCCAAAATAAGATCCCTTTTTTTTCTCAGCCTGTATTGTTCCAGTGCTGGGCGAAGGCCTCCCCATTTTGTCTCCACACCTCTCATCCTTTGAGTCCTACTACAAATCAGGGTTGTAGGCATCAAGGTCCTCACGCCATCTCTTCCGTGGCCTACCCCGCCGATGGCCATCCTGTGGTAGCCACTGTGAGATCCCATATTTCAGATTAATCGTTAATTCGGGAAGGTGGATTATGTACAGTTTTCTAACTATTCAGCATGTATTTAATATGGTACCTTTTGTAATAATACGGTTTTAAAACTTAATTTTCTAGTTTATTGTAACCTGGTAGTTATTTATTTACGGGTTGATTTGGGAAAACGAATTTGATGCTGTATTAAAATTATTGTCAAGGTCTACAAGGACTATATATCATTACCAGCGGTTTCACCCGCATCCCGTGGGAACCTCGGCTCGAACCCGGATAAAAAGTTCCTCAATAAATGGGCTATCTAATACTGAAAGAATTTTTCAAATCGGACCAGTAGTTCCTGAGATTAGCGCGTTCAAACAAACAAACAAACTCTTCAGCTTTATAATATTTGTATAGATTAATTAGGGCTATCATTTGAACATGTTTGGCAGTCATTATGGGAAGTCTTAAATAATAAACGATCGAGAGGTAAAAATCATATAACGCGGTCTAAGTTGCGTACATACTTTTTACTAAGTGGTTATATTTCTCTGATAATGGATATTGGGTTGTATTGTCTTCGTTAAGCGAACGCTAAAACCCAATACCTCTACCAGACATCTGGAAGAGCGGGGGTGAGGTGTCATGGATCCGGAAAAGACCTGGCGCTGCTTTGCCTCAGCAGGAGCTGACCTGTCCTGCTGAGAGCTGTCCTTTTGGGATCTCGATCGGGGGAGTAAATGCAATAGGGCCCTAACCTTCGTGGTAGTCGGAGAATGGCAAATGACGATATTCCTAGATTATCACCCTCCTTGACCATCTTCATTATTATTAGGAGATGTTTAAGGCAAACGCGTGACGCGACGACGTGACGTACATAAAGCTATGGTCACAGTAGCAAACAGCATTTATGAAAATATCATGTATGTTAGGAAAAACCTACATTTTTGTTTGATAAAATATGTGATAGACATAATTATAAGACTAGAAATAAAAATAACATAGCTATTGCGCAGTTTAGATTATCTAAAGTACATACATCTTTTATGGGATATTGTGTCAAATGTTATAATAAAATACCAGACAACATTCTGGAACTCAATGACATGCGGTATTATGTATATGAAAGCCACACTTTATAAGCAAGCATATTATAAATTAGAAGATTACATTCAAGATAAAAATGCTTGGCCAGCATGTTTGCTGGTCCTGCTCCATAGGACATACTGACAATATTTAATTAATTAAAAAATTAAAATTACACCAGCGAGTAAAATTGTCCTTTTAATTATTGTCTGTAAAGTGCCACTTTACAGACAATAATTAGTTCAGTTTAAACTACATACACACTGATTTGTAAATGTGAATACCATGTAGCATTTTAATCGTCATTTTATCGTCATTTGTCTTTGCGATTCTACATGATCTTCGCATGCTGCTATTGTATGTATCAATACATACAAACTGTAATACCATACTATTTTTAAAAAGAGTAACAATGGAGTTGCTTGCCCGTTCTTCTCCACAGGAAGCTACTTTGAACGGGCAACTAGAATCAAACTTGGAACGGGCAACTAGAATCAAACTTGGTTATATTTTTGACGTTCATGAGTGCTTGTAAGGGCCTAAATGAAATAAATGACTTTGCCTTTAATGGAAGTGGTTGAAATAGGTTTTTACTTCACAGTTAATACAAAATCCAAATATTTTTGAAATTGGTCTGAGGGTTCTCGAGGAAAATCCGTTCTAATGTTCCACATGTACAGTCACTTTAATCGCCCAGGAGTGGGAGTAGTTAAAATAGGATCTTTACACTCTTAACACAAAATCCAAATATTTTTGAAATAGGTCCCAGGGATCAAAAGAAATTAATCTGACAAGACTTTTCTGCTAAATAAGTCTTATTACTATATTGTTAATCTCAATGCTCAGGATCTGGCTGTCAGGATCCAGTACTGGAAAATGCTGGAATGGGTTATTTTTTTAATCTACAAGACGCCTGCGCTATGTCTATTTACTAGAAAAATCTTATCGAGACGAATAAAATAAGCTCAAACACAAGGTAGTTAGTAGATACCATTAAGGAGTTCCCTCGTCTTAATGTTGTTTCCATCGTCAGGTCAGATCTTAACCTTTAGGGTTTTATGGTGTCTGAGACATATATCTGAATGACAAAGCTTTGCTCAATATGTGCCTCCAATTTTCGAGAGTCGCTCCCGATTTTTTTAGAGATTCCATCACAAAATAGCTATTTTGTGGTCTTACGTACAATCCGAAATAGATTATGATAGGATAAGTCAATATTTAGCTTAATTCTCATTGTATTTTAGTATGGAAGTATTATTGGCTCAAGCCACCTTAAAAAAAGTCATTGCATAATTTATACTACTGAGTCATAACAACCTATGTATGAACCATCATGAGACATATTTAATATAATTTATATCTGATCATGATAAAATATTTATTATTTACCATGGAAACCAGTAAAAAATTAGAAATGCTACAAGTCGCAAATGCTTTCGGATTAGTACCTATTTAAAAATTCAGGATATTATGGGTCAGGTTTAAACCTATCTATACTAATAGAATAAAAAGGAGACTTTGTAGGTACTAAGCTGTTAAAGTATGTGTTACCTCTTTCACAATAATCTATCTTTTGTATATTTGAAAGAACATTTGAAAAACAAATTATATCATAGACAGGGAACCTTAAAAACTAGGACCAACACTTAGGTAGTTAGGGGCATGGCAGAAACAATAATAGCGAAGACACCATATGGAAGGAAGGGCAGGCTCCTTCTATTAGGTCAAGCAACATATTATAGGCATGATCAGTTACTGGAACTAAGATGTTCAGGTACTGTGGCAATTCATAACCAATCTGTCAAGGATAGATCTTGAGAGATGAAACTGAATTTCCTAGTTTTCACAATTGAGGTTTAGATAATAATTTGTATTTACAGTGGATAGATATGAACTGCCCAAGACCCGGATTCTTGAGAGATTGATTTTATTATGAAAATAAGGGGAGGTTCCATAGAAGATGTGTATGGGCAGAGCTAGCAAAATATCCTTGTCCCACAAAGACCCGCACTTTGACACTCGCTACTCTTTTAGGAGACTTTTGAGTTGTGACATCTCTGCTAAGTAATGGTCAGTTTCTATGGCCAATCTGACCATTGTTTTCTGATTAGAGATTTAGCGCCATATGGAAAATGTGAAATTTCCATCTCTATAAATTTCTGTCAGATACAATGGCTTTAGAAACATGCATTTTAACATCTACTTAAAACATTGAATCTACTACATAATCCCATTAGTAAAGTTTTCATTTAATTATTAATAAATATTAGGTTTTCTTAATATTTGATATGAAATCTAGTATGTTTTAAAAGATAGGAATAATGTCGTGTCAAAATATGTTCTGATTAATATAAAATTTAATTCAAAAGTCAAGGATAAAAATCTTGATGAAGGCATGTATGTTATAAGGAAGAATGCTCTACCATAATGACTAATGTGTGTAAATATAGATAGCTAGGTAATTGCAACTGGAGAGATTAATAGGCACTATGTCAGGGATATTAATTAATGACAGAAAGTGTTAAAAAAACAGCTAAAGCAGGATCTAAAGTCACTTTTAATCTCTATGAGAAACAGTTACACTTTTTTATAAAGTGATAAAAGCAAGAAATCCACAAAAATATAGCTTCAATAAGAAGTGATTTAAAAGAGAACCTACATTTTTGAAAGCTGAACTACTCAAATATGTATGAATGTTTTTCCCAAACGTTCTGGGGACTGACAGTGGGAGATCTGAATTTCTTGCTTTTTAATAAGTGTTTATGCTGTAGGCATGCTAAATGATATCGCAAGCGCAGGGAGAGGTCAGCAATGACATTATGAAGCCAATAACACCATGAATATGGTAAAATATTCACCGTGACATTGGAAAATTAACATTTTGAGAATCATGACGATTTTCTGCGAATTTATATTTTAGCGTCCATGATAGCTATCTTTAAAATACTCTAAGCGGTGTATTACATCATTGGTACCGCAGAATTTATAAAATAAACCCAAAAATAAGGCTTTATACGTAAAAAGTAGACACTGTACAAAAATTATGACATCTGAAAATTGCCACCTCGGCAGTCGCCTGATGGTCTGAACACGCCATGATTCTCAGTTTATTGTCTTTGTGTGGAAGAAAAGGACACAATGACGTTATGAAAACAATATTTTTTCGTAATACCTTACAAATAACTCGAACAGTCATCACAAAAGTAACACATTTAGCTTCTACCCACTTCAAAACATGATCGGTCAGCAGCCGTGAAACATAGACTAGATAGACTTTTGCAATTTATTTATGAAGATGGAAAAATTGTCTGACAGGCGGTGTGGCTAAAGTCAAAAGCACGATTAAAATATTTATTCTGATTTCTCGATTCTAATCTACTCTGTATAACTCTACAAAAGGAACCGAATGAGCTTTAAATCAGGGTAAATTTAATCAAGTAAGTAAATGATACCATTCTGCCATATCGACTTCAGTAATAGTCGATTTAGTACGGTAATTTAGTCGAGCTAGTGCGTACAGCGATTACATTTTATTTAATGTAGTCTTTAGATCTGCAATAACAATGTGCAATATTATAAATACTGCGATAAAATCTGTGTGCAATCTTTTTTTCGCTTAAAATTTTAGCTCTATGCAGTCAATAAATTTGCACAATTTCATTGGTCATTTAGGGTTGGTTTTGAGAGCTCCTTATATAATACTTTGCTACACATTATCTGAGTAGTATTTCTTTATATTTTTGTAAATATTTTACACAGTCAGTTAGTCGAATTTAAACATAGAACGAAACGTTTTTAAAAAGATTCGCCACATTGTCTTTTCCTGTCGTAGCCGTCTGACCCGTATGACATTGACAATGACATCAACAAGTTTCAGCACTCCAATGTCAAAACAGTTGGCAAAAGTTTTCGATCTAGGGTTTGCTGTATCAAAATAAATTTGTGATGTTTGAATGTAGTACATAATTATCTTGTCAACGTTATCTAAGTCCTATTAAAGCCATAAATTCTCATACCGTATGAGTAAATAAATATGAAATGAACATCGTGTGCTGTAAACATCGCCACTGTTCATGTAAACAAATCTACCGGATTGCCTTATAGTGTTCTTTGCCAACTATTTTGATCAATTCCTGGTGTAGATGGGTCAGGAAATACAAGGCCAAGCCCCTAAACTACGTTATTCTAGACTTAGTTATAGTATTTCTTGTGTAAACTGTACCATTATTATTACAAACAGTAAACACATTGTAATGGGCAATAGTTAGCACGCTATTGCCCTTTTAAAGCCCCGATATATCTGCATTTAGTTCTATACAGTTAATGGTAAGCTTAATTCATTGTATCTTCCAACCATGTTGGAGCCGGATACCAGTTTGTATGATGTAGCTGAGAACCAATGTTTCACCGGAAGCAACTACCTATCTGATCTCCATAACTCAGTTACCCAGGTCAGCCCATTGGTAAAACTGGTTGTTAAACTTTCTGCTATAAACTACCCGTGAACACTGTCATAGGTTCCATCCACGGATTGATGGCCCAAAACATTGCTTTTAACAATCAATCCTTGTGGCTGTTTCTTAGCCATCATCTCACAAGCCTTTTCATGTACATCCTACTATTATCTCGGGGTTGCCATCCAGTCTAACCGGATGCAGCCGAGTACCGGTGTTTTATAGACAGCAACCGTTACTTAGTTATGAGTTAATATTGGATTTCATTGTTTTAGTCATTAAAGATGTGAAAGTAACTTCTCTCTGTCCAGCTTTCACACCAAAACACTGAACTGATTTAAATGAAACTTGTGAACATAAAGAGTCTAGTCTTAGCTTTGTTTAGTCTATTCTTTTTATATGGGTGCACAAAGCGTTTCCCTCAGGATGTGGGTGAAACCTCTTGGAACTTTATTCTATAATAAAGATATTAGATATACAAAAGTTCTGTCTTTATAAAACACTCGTGCAAAAATACGAAATTCTATATCAATACATAAAATATAAAAATAAAAAATCGTTTATCAAAAGTAGGCTGAAATACAGCACTTTCCGCACGACAGAATTACGTGAGACAAGTACCAAGTGCGCCCACCCTTCATGACTTCCTATGTGTTATTACTGAGAAAACATAATATAAGCTAAAGATCTGACTAACTTAAAATTGAGTTATTAAAAAAAAACTATGCTTTATGAAGTTAACGGATTAACGCTAAGTGTTAAGTTTTTAATTAACTGTGCCCACCTATGCTAATAACCAATTGATATTTGTTTTAGTTATGACAAGATTCATCTGACCTGCCACTAAAGTTCTGGTAGTTGATGGACATACAAGACATTCATGATGGGAAAAATAACAATAATGGTTGTACTCTGCTCATTAGCATGTGTGCAGGTGAGTAATTTTCTGTTACAATTAGTTTATCATTGTCTGTTATTATAGTCTAAAAATATCCACCGCTTTCCCGTTGGACAAAAGGCCTCTCCGCGAGCTTGGGGGATGTGCCCATACCTACTCAGAATGCTAGGCAATCATATTGGTGGTCACGAAAGTCGTCTTTAGTTCTCGTGGCCCCTCTCTAAAAGGCAAAAGACTGCGCAAAAGCTGAGGTTTTTATTGGGTGCAAGCTCCACAACGTTCTCGGCAGAACATTCAGGGTTAGCTCTCTTATGCCCTAAATATTATTAGTTCATCAGAGTGCCCATTCAGAGTTTTGCAAGTTAACTTTCACGTTGCGTAATATATCCTGTTACTGAATTAACTAGCACTAATTTTAGAACTGTTTATTTAATAAAGCTGTCATCAGCTTTGAGTCGTGTTTTAAACGCGCTTATCTTCATTTCAGCCGTTCAGTTCTGTTAATTGTTATAATTATATACGTATTGAGAGCGTTATCTTTCAAAACTCGGACGCTGGCGTGCTGTGCAAATTCTCCATTTTTTTTTCTTTGCCCTATAAACTGTACTGTATAGAATAGGTAATGATGAACACCATATTCAAGTTCCCTTTTCAAGATTCAAGTTAACTTTCCGAAAATGAAAACAATATCAGTTTTCTTTTCATAAACTCAGTTTTCATTTTGAGAGACTTTTTCTGCTTTATTGAAAACCATTTCATTTAGTAGCGAATTCGTTTTTACGCCTAAGGGGATCGTGAATATTCAGATCTTTGTTCCACTCAGGGGCACTGGTGCAACAAGGCCTTTGTACGCCTTGGCTTTCATTTTAGGATTGGAAAATTTGCAAGGCATATGTGACCTTTAGATCTGTAATATTGCACTATATTTAGTGCTGTAGTATTGCACTATATTGTTCTTTTTAATCCTTTTATCGCATCGTGAGGCCTCATACGCATTCTAATTCTTTCATCTCATTCAGTCATTTGATTTTTAAAGCGGATTTTTAGCATGTATACTTATTATTTAAAAAAAAGGTTTCAGAGCTCAATATAATGGACGTTTCTTGCCCATTTGCAAGGGTCAAATACACAATACTAGTTACTGGCTCGTAAAGAATTACCGGACAATCTGCATGCTGTGATCATTGCATTGCACCCATTGCGCCGGTCATTTGAGCCCGGTTCAGGCCTTTGTGAATAAATAAATCTTTACATCGACGCATGCTCAATCAATCATTTCTATAAATAGGAAATGGACACATGAAACTAATTTGCATACAAACAATATTTGTTGGTTATCAAAAACGCTACAATCTTTTGAATTGTAGCTGATAATCGCTGTTTACAATATTATGGTATATAAGGGGCCGACAAATCAAATCTAAAGGGTAACTCAGGTATATGGTTGTTAGTGCATAGGGCAGACGACACGGCTGGGGTGCGGGGAGGGCAGGGGTGGCATTTCATCTCCCGAATCTAGACCCCTGTTAGCGTCTGGCTTTATCTGTTACTACGTACTCTATGTAGCGGGCCCGTTGCGTGCGGATGTTTATTGTGTACTAGCTGGCGAATTTCTGCAACGCGATTTGTTCTCTACTTAATTGTCTAATAATATCTCTTTAATTCAGTGTTTGAGTCTCTAATTGTGCTCCTCAGTTGTGTTCTAAAAATTATTTTAATTTAAAGCTGTAGCTTTTAATTTAAGGTAATTAAATCCCGGACCTGAGCTGCGCAATTGCATATTTATTGATTTTTACTATTGCTTTAAAAATATGCGTAATAGTTCAGTCGCGTCGTAAATACAGTGGTGAATAGTTGTTTTGTGATTTGATGAAGTTAAATATTCTTTGTGTTCTTTTGTAGGGACAGTTCTTCGAAGATCGGCGGTGTAGGTGCGTCTGCCCTAGCCCGGCTTCGGTTCTAAATATCTCGTCAACTAGGCAAATATTCACAGGGAACGTTCCTCCAAATAAGTGGTAAGTATTTTACCTATAAACATCTATATATAGGTATATTCCTATTAATACTTTTGATGATATTAGAATCCATATCACGCTCCCGCTACATATTGTCACTTGCGACATTCGTTCTTGGGCCGCAAAAATTGGAACTTAACACAAAGGTAATACTTACTGAACTGAAATCATTAGGTACATTGAAGAGGCAATTACTTGAATTCTGAAAGATACAATCATCAATACTCGTAACTTGTAACTTTAGACAAAGAAAATGTTTAGTAAAAAAGGTTTTATTAACATGAAATCCTTTGTCTGACCCATAGTCACTGTGAAGGCGTGGTCATCCCTTTGATCGGCAAGGAGATCGAAGGGAAGGTACACCTCCTCTGTCCGCGGTGCGAGTGTTCCTACCAGACGCGAAACACGACACTTATTATGGTAAGTAAGTATTTATTTTAAGTATCATCATCTGCCTAGCCTTTTCAAGACTATGTTGGGGTCGGTTTTCTGCAGCTGAGTACCAGTGTTTTACATGGAGCGACTGCCTATTTGACGTCTTTGTTACCCGGACCATCATCCAAGATCGAGATATACATATTTTTAATAAATGCAGTAATTTACAGATAAAAATACATGCAATTTACTAAATTGCTATCATCAGATACCTTTTGGCAAGTCTCCATTTATAAACACAAGTTTTCTGTGTACATTCCTGATAGTGTTATCTATAATCTGAAGACGAAGTTTCGACAGCAAAAATCGTTTTACTTGATAACTAGTTAACATTATTAGGTTCAAGCAAGATACCAAGAGAATATGAAGATAAATGAGTTACTGGCGTTATGTTGCATCCTGTTTGGCGGCATAGCGGACTAAACTTGATTATATAGGGTGGCCTGAAACGCGGTAAGATGTTTTTAAAGGTTATAGGCATTACGGAAACTTGAGGAGGCTGCAACCATTAACGCATCTATCTAATCTATCTATGGGTCAACACGAAGATAGTCTATAGACTGTCTACCTCTTATTTACTGTCTGTCTCTTATTTATTGGCTGTAAGATGGCAAAATTATGTAGATACATAGTCTTGCCCGCAGAGGAAGTAAGGATAGCGAAGATGCCGTGAGGAAGTTAGTTCAGGCGCCTTCTTGTTGGTCAATGTAAAGTACGGTAGGCGTGATTAGTTACTAGAACTACCGGGCGTTCGGGTTCCGTGCCAAATGAAAAAATCTTGGCCGGGTAGCCGGGTTGATGAGGTTAGATAGGCAGTCGCTTCTTGTAAAACACTGGTATTCAGCTGCATCAGGTTAAACTGGAAGCCGATCCTAACATAGTTAGGAAAAGGCTATGCAGATTTTGGGGAGTAGGATTTGAAAATATTGAGATTTCACAAAAAAAAGTGTTACAGCAGTATTACTAATGAAAATTGTTTTTATTGCAATGCGTACATAAACAGATTCAGGACTAAAACCAGGAAAAAAATCTAATTCGGGTACAGTGAATCATATTTTGACGGTAAGTTTTGCTTAGGTAGGTACCTGCTCTGCTATGGCCTATTTACACCGACAACATAAACACCTATAGAAACATTAACCCCTCTGCTCGACAGGATTTTGACACATGACATATCAGCTGGCTCGAGAGGATGTTGCGAGTTGCGTCGACCAAACGAGACACTTTCTTTCACTTTTAATTTACGAAAAATAAGTGAATACCAGATATTTACTAACTTCTAGTTACTAAGTAAGACGTGAAATATTGTGATCTATGCGTTTCCGTTAGGGAAACAATAATTTGATTACGTAAATTACATATAATACTTTAAAAACTGGAGGCCTTCTCAGTCTACTGATTTGCTAGCTAAAAAATATAAACTAAACAAGAAAATTTGATATAACATTACATGATATTGAACAGTATAAATGTATGAATAACGTGTAGATATTTTGATTATTATTTTGCCCCTAAAATATAGGTAAGAATTCATGTCAAGAAAAAATTATGAACATTTTTATACACATTCGTGTGTTTTGACAGTTGGTCATAGTGCTGTACCGTAGGTATCGTAAATGATGTCGATAAATCACTTGGTTTCTAAAATAAAAAGTAGGTAAAATAAAAACTAAGCGAAAATTATACATAATATGTATAATTTTCGCGAAAATTATACATAATATGTATAATTTTCGCTATATCGCTACATATTATGTATACAAATCGTACAAATTAGGCACGGATTGATGTAACCTGCCTAAGCCTATAAGTAGTAAGGTATAAATAGGTGCATACCTAGGTACTTATATTATAACATGGTTTCAGATTTTCCGATGACGTTCACACAATTTGAATGAACTTAGATGCTTGCTTACTTTGGAAAAATTTAAAGGTACATATATTTTGACTAGTTTTTGTGTTAAAATAATTAGTCTTTTACAAGGTGGCACAAAAGGTGTTAATCTTTTGTAGGTGTTGCACATATTTCACCCTCACTTTGGGCAGGAGGTTTCTAATAATGCATTTAACACAATAATACGCAACGAGGGACATTCTGGAGCTATCGACAAAACTTCCGCGGCTGTGAAGCTAAATAAAATATAAGTGGATATCAGTTATGTACCTACCTACAAGCAAAATTATATTTATGACCACGGGACTACCTCAAATTTTTGGAGGGCGAACTTGGGACAAAGCTAACATTGAAGCCCTTTTGAACAACTTTGACGATGTCGTCGGGATTAGCATTTTGCAGGATCCTGCATGCGGTTTGCTCGTGTGAACACTAGTATTTACTTAGGTAGGTAATCTATTTTACGATCAAACGGAATTCTGTAAAAAACTGGGCTGCCGTGAGAAAGGGCTGTTAGTTTGAACGGGAATAACAATGATAAATACAAACCTGTTTCATAAATACGTTACAGCATCATTCGTCCACAGCTTCAGTGGAGGTACAAGTACAAAATAAAAAACACAACTTAAGTATAGAATATTTTTATTAGATCATGTTAAAAATAAAACCACTTATTCAAGAAAAAAAATTTTATTAAAAAATATATATATACCTATAGAAAAATTGATAATTATTAACGCCTATGTTTTACGAGTCCTATGAACAGCAACTGACAATAAAGCCCAAAATAAATTTTCCAAGCAAAAGGGCTAGGCCGATTTTTTTGAAATGTAGTAGCCAAATGATAAAAGCCGGACGAGACGGACGTCGGACGATCGTGCAATCTAAAACTTACCTCAAGATGTCAGAAAAACAGGGAAACACAACAATCAATGTCAAGTCAATAAAGTTTATCCCTACTAATATTATAAATGCGAAAGTAACTCTGCCTGTCTGCCTGTTACGCTTTCACGTCTAAACCACTGACCTGATTTTAATAAAATTTGGTACAGAGATTGAGTTGACCTTGAGAAAGAACATAGGATACTTTTTATCCCGGACTTTAGAAGAATTCTCTTGGAAATGCGATATAACCGAACTCTATGCGGGCGAAGCCGCGGGCGGAAGAAGTTTAGACGTGAAAGCGTAACAGACAGTGTTACTTTCGCATTTATAATATCAGTAAGGATATTATACTTACCTACTGCATTGCCGATAACCTTTAGCAAGAGTTATATCAAGCTGACTTACATTATTGCTTACTAGGTTAGGTTGAACACATGGATTATTTTTTGGAAAATTAAGGCTTTGTATGCATTGATGTTAATTATTGCTTATAATCTATTTATACAACACATATAGTACTCATGCAGGCATAGGTCACAAATAGGAATAGGGACTTGGCCAGGAGTTATATCAAGCTGACTTACATTATTGCTTACTAGGTTAGGTTGAACACATGGATTATTTTTGGAAAATTAAGGCTTTGTATGCATTGATGTTAATTAATTATTGCTTATAATCTATTTATACAACACATACTCATGCAGGCATAGGTCACAAATATGAATAGGATAGGAACTTGGCCAGGAGTTATATCAAGCTGACTTACATTATTGCTTACTAGGTTAGGTTGAACACATGGATTATTTTTGGAAAATTAAGGCTTTGTATGCATTGATGTTAATTAATTATTGCTTATAATCTATTTATACAACACATATAGTACTCATGCAGGCATAGGTCACAAATAGGAATAGGGACTTGGCCAGGAGTTATATCAAGCTGACTTACATTATTGCTTACTAGGTTAGGTTGAACACATGGATTATTTTTGGAAAATTAAGGCTTTGTATGCATTGATGTTAATTAATTATTGCTTATAATCTATTTATACAACACATACTCATGCAGGCATAGGTCACAAATATGAATAGGATAGGAACTTGGCCAGGAGTTATATCAAGCTGACTTACATTATTGCTTACTAGGTTAGGTTGAAAACATGCATATTAGGAGCCCTACAGGCGGTCACTCTGAAACCCTATTACAACGTATAAAAATGTTAAGGTATCAATACATATGAACGTCATGTATACTTCTGTCATGCAAGAAGGTGGAATAGCTAGTAACCGACGAACTTCCTGCCGAATGCTCAATTTTAGAACTCTGTAGTAGCAAATAAACCAATGACTGTATACATCACCCAAAGAAATGTTTCTTGTTCTATTTTTATGTTTGTTCGATTCTTACAATATTATGAGAATAATATATTTACGGTTGACGAAGAAACGCACAATGACAAAAGACATAAAAGGGATGGACAGACCGAGGTACACCGTTCATATCCTGCACGATCATCCTTTCCTTTTATTCATCTCCTTTCATTCATCATCATACAATGCCAAAAAACAATATTTAAAAAATACTTTCCAATGGAACAGGAACTTATTGCCAATAGCCGATTTTCATGAAATTTTGTATGCAGAGTATTCGAGAAATGGCACAAACGATTTTCATGAAATTTTGTATGCAGAGGATTCGAGTAATGCCACAAACGATTTTGATAAAATTTTGTATGCAGGGGATTCGGGTAACGCAACCAACGATTTTGATGAAATTTTGTTGAAAATTATGGTTTAGTATGGTACTCTTTAAAACAAAAATCTAAACATAACGCCATGCCACATTCAGCACACTCATAGGTTGTTTTCGTACTGGTTCCCCTTCTATCGGCACACCACACGCATTTTCGACGTGATGTCCGATTTTTGTCGGCATACTCTTTATTTCCAATGCGCTGGATAAAATGCCGCTCCGTCAGACGACCGAGTGGATACGTGCGACGTCGTCCAGAAGTAGCTTCTGAACGAGCCTTTGGGACGTGGGGTAAATGTTTGTTAGCAATGGCTTCTACGAGTTTTAGACGAAACTGTAGAGCCTGGTGCGCTTTCCCAGTCGATTTCTCAACTAGAATACGGCTATTCTGGATAGAAATATTGAGAAATCGTTTAAATAATTTCCTGTTCCATTTGATGCACTGCTTTCGCTCTACTAAATAGGGCTCAAGCATTTGGTCTAAACGATCAACGCCACCCATCCCTCGATTATAATCGTCTATAAGCTTGGGCTTATAGACCGATATTCGGCCTGGCTTGGCAGCAGTTTGAATTTGAGCCATGTCATGATACGTGGATAAACAGGTCAACCGCTTACGGTCTTGGTAAGCCATTACCATGAGGTCACCACATTGGCGTCCCATGTATTCCCCTTCCACTAGCTTAGCTTTTTGAACGGCGATAGGCACGTTTTTCCGGCACGCACGTAATGTGCCAACGCAATCCGTTTTTCGCCTTTTCAAAAACCTTGCTAGTGATGGAGAGTTGAACCAGTTATCCATGAATAAGACATGGCCAAGATTCAAAAGTGGTGCTACAAGCCTCAGTACGGTGCTGGTACTCGAGGGCAAAGTAGAGTTGGTCGTTCTTTTGCCAAGGTAAATAAAAAAATTCCAGAGATAACCTGTGCTGGATTCACATAAATTTAAAGTTTTCAGTCCAAAACGTGCGGATTTCGTTTTTATATATTGTTTAATTGACAGAGGTCCTTTCCAAAGAATAAGGGATTCATCTATGCAGATATCTTGGCTAGGAGAATATAACTCTTTAAATTTTGCGTTTAAATGGTCTAAAATTGGCCCCATCGGGTATAAAACATTCTCCGGATCAGAAGGATCCGAAGAACCCCTGGCAAAATGAAGGGCTCGATTCAAAAGCCAATACCTTTCTTCTTTAAAAAGGTGCCTAAATGCATCCGTCTTCAATAAAGGTATGTTGCTAAAGCAAGATTTTATTGAAGGCATTTTAATGATGCCAAGCATCATCCAAAATGCGAACAGTACCAATATCTCATGCACATTCGTATCATACCATAACCTGGCAAATCTCTCACTCGTTCGTTTTATTTCATTCGCGTACCTATTGGTTTCGTCCACAATGTGATTTAAGATGCTATCATCCCAAAAAGACCTGAAGGCATCATAAGGATCAACAAATTCACGACAAGGACCAATGGTATCGCGGAGAAAGGTCTCTTTTTCATTTTGCCAGCCATCCATCGCCTCCCACCTAAAGTCTTCCCGATCAATCTCATGAAAGAGCGCTTCCTCCTCACTTACACTTTGTCTCTGTTCATTCGACGACACCAAATTCCTATCACGCCTAGCTTGAATTCGCCTTACTTCCTCTGTCAAATTTGGAGGGAAGTCAAGGTCAGAAGGATACTTCTCGACTAATTCCTTCCCTCTTTTCCAACGTCCAAAATTACCTCGGCCTCTCCCAGAATGACCACCGCGGCTACTAGCGGATGCTACCCTCCTTGATGCTGTCGCCACCTGATCTAGCCGAGAAAAGCGAGGTAACATTAAAGGATGTGTAGCCTCCAGCACTGGCACGGACGATACTCCTTCCGATCCATCCTCGACATCGACTTCCATCCTAAGTACATGAAAAATTGATGAGAGGTAAGTTACAACACTAAGTAGAATATCAAATATTTTTCTCGGAGATGGGCAGCATCATTCGAAGCTAAAAGCTATGTGGATGTTTTTAGACAAAAAAGTCATACAAATGAATTATGCACGACGCTGCAATGGCGAAATGTGTAGTGCCCTAATCACGTACAAGATTATGCTATTAAAATAAATAGGAAGAAATATATATTGATTAGTGATTGTATATACTCATTCGTACTGAAATTAATATTTATTTTAATCGGAGCATAATATCTATATATATGTATAATAAAATACGCCTTCATCGCGTACAAAATTATGCTCCGATTAAAATAAATATTAATTTCAGTACGAATGAGTATATATATATATACTCATTCGTACTGAAATATTACTCGTACTCGTTATTATTCGTACTGAAGTATTCGTATATATATATACTAGCCGTTTTCCCGTGGGAGCTACTGCCCGCGCCGGGATAAAATATAGCCTATGTTCTAATGGTGAAAGAATATTTAAAATCGGTCCAGTAGTTTTTGAGTTTATCCATTACAACCAAACAAACAAACAAAGTTTTCCTCTTTATAATATTAGTATAGATTACGACGGATATATATACATATATAATCACTATATATAATGGCGTCCAAGGCCGATTTCGGCCACGGCGGCTGTTCTCATTTAAGGAGATCAGCCAGCTGCGCAGGACATATTATAGTGCACGAGCATTTGCTCAGACACAGGTGCACTCCCTATTCCTTCACTCTCATAACCCGATGGGACGGCAATCCGACACGACTGGAAAGAGATCAGGCGCAGGACCCGTTGCCGAGTTCCCTCAACCTTCTCTCATCTCCATCATCAGGTCAGCTCCAAACCTTCAATATTGCATAGTGTTATCAGACATACACCTCAGTGTCAAGTTTTTACAGTACGCATGCCTTTAAATTTTCGAAAGTTGCCCTTGATTTCTCAGGGTCTCCACCATCAGATCCTGACCTCATGATTATGGGACCACCTGGGAGATAAACCCTATCAACCAACAAAACAATTTTGCAGATCGGTCCAGGCGCCTTCGAGTAATTGGTGAACATACATATTAAAAAAAAACCGGCCGAGTGCGAGTCGGACTCGCACGAAGGGTTCCGTACCCTTATTTATAAAACGGACAAAAAATTCACGTTTGTTCTATGGGAGCCCCACAAAATATTTATTTAATTCTAGTTTTGAGTTTTTGTTGTTATAGCGGCAACAGAAATACCATCATCTGTGGAAATTTCTAACTATCACGAATCATGAGATACAGCCTGGTGACAGACGGACAGAGGAGCGAAAAAAATCCCGTTTTACCCTTTGGGTACGGAACCCTAAAAAGCATAAGTAAAATAAAATAATCAATTGCAAAATACACAGGGTACACTGATCACTGACATAGGTATTTTGTAACCGTAAAGATGTCATACCTAATAGTAGCAGGATGTTTTTATCTTTTTGTCATTAAAAAAATATCTTTTTCAGAAACATTAGTAATCAGAGCATCAGATGACACAAAATTAATAAAAATTAAGCATCCTCAGTAAAGGAAAACCAAATTTTTATCATGTTTGATTGAAAGGTTTCGAACACATTTTCCTATAAGGTATTATTACACTGTTAAATATTTTGCTCAAACTTAGGTTTGATCACTTCCTCAAAAGTACAAAAAAACTGAGAAGTTATAAAAAAATATGGGCATGGTAATCAAAATACTTAAAAGCAATAAAGCATAGACATTCAACAACTATATAACATGAAACAAATGCAATGGGACCCCAAGTAACTTAGGCTTTGCATATTGTATTGCCTGTAAGTAAAGAAATTTTACTTAGACATTACCGCAGGAAACAGCTAATTACATTTTTAAATTACTCACCTTTCTGTTATTTGTACAGATCTTACTGACCCGGAACAATCCTAAAACATGAAGAATATAGTGAATTTACACAATAAAAACAAAAAAGTTTAATTTATAGTAATTCTAAGTATTTATAATATTTTGTTTAGTAAATCTAGAACCTTATAATCACTTTTAAGCTTTTGTATATTTGAATACTGGGGGTAACTAACAAAAAAAAACATTTTCAGCTTTTAAGGTCGAAGTAGGTTATCATCGTCATCTTCATCATCATCATCTCAGCCATAGGACGTCCACTGCTGAACATAGGCCTGAAGTAGGTTTTAATTACCTATATTGTCATGAATATGCTAGAAACATAACTCCCATGCAAATGTGTAGGAAATACTTTTATAATTTTACTTTATACTCCTACCTTCCTTAAAAATCTTATCTCCCACTATTCTAGCTGATTTAGAAAGCGTTCACTATTTATTATGTTTGTAGTTGTGAGAGAAATTTAGGTTTGTTAGTCTACTCAAATATAGTCAGTAAGTGTAAGTGTTCAAGTGTTAAACATATTGTTTTATCAGTGTTTTTTGCTAGCCTAGATCTGTATTTACACACAGATATTTCCTATTATTGTCTAGCCTATGTTCCTACATGGAAATAGGTACAAATAAACTTATATAGTAACAACTAATAAGGTTGAATATAAAAAAATAAATAAATAGAATAATAACACCTTGATTATATCTGCAAAAAATATCTGAACCTAAAGTTACAAACCTCCACATCCAGTTCCTCCAAGTCCAATACCTCCACATCCAGTTCCTCCATGTCCAGTTCCTCCACATCAACATCGATTTCGAAATCACGACAAGGTGAGTGGAGGCATGGTACGGAATCGTCATCAGAGTCTAGAAAGTCGGAGTCCTCCATTCCGCCAATCTGCAGGGGCTCAGGGGGGGAGTATAGGTCTTCATCAAAATCATAATCAAATTCTGATTGAAGATCTTCCAGAAATTCCTCCTCCATATAAACTTCTGAGCTCCCGGATGACTAAAATAGTAAAATATCAAATAAGTGTAAGCTGTACCTATTTTATTATGTGTTTTGAATGTTATGTAGATATTCATATTCAAATTCATAAAATCTATATACTGAAATAGTTATTTCCATAATTGAGCCACAAATCAACAATAGGGCATCATCTGTTTTGAGATTTTAGGTTAGAATATATTTGCTTTACATTTACTATGTACCAATATTAGGTAAACCGGTGTCATATATCTATCGATATATGTTATCGACTATGCCCAACTATGCTCACACTATGCTGAATACTTGAGGAGGCCTGCTATAACTATAACATACAATTGTATGAACTGGACTGTTCCTTGCGGTATGATTCGTAGGAAAGGTGAAAACTTATTGACTGTGGAATCAGATTTAAGTATTTATGTATTGTTTTATTTCCTATGTCACCAAGAAATCAAGTCCATGGACCACAATTATTTCATACAATAATATGGAACAAAACATTGATCTGACAAAGCATATTTACTGTACTACATACAATTTTAAAAGTAAAATATACGAATAACACTTGCTACTTACCATTATGGATAATTAATAATCCTTTTACACTAAATAGTAAACTTTTCAACACAAGCACTCGCGCGTTCCGCAAAAATGGCTGCCGACAAGTTCATTGACCGAAAAAACACACCACAACAACTATTTTATGCGTTTATTTAAATTTGGCGCGCATTATTTGACAGAATAATAAAACATACTCTGGAGCGTTTATTGCTGCGTTTATATTTAGTTGCCATAATAAGTATTTTTTTATAAATGCTTTGTAAATTAATAATATTAAACATGATAATGTATGACCGATTTGAAGACCCCAATTGGGGTCTAAACCGAGCTTACGGTGACATTGATGTTCAGACCCCAATCGGGGTCCGCTACGGATTTGACGGTTAATATCTATTGAAAACAGTATTTTTAAGAAAACCGTTGACGGTGGTGGTCTAAGTGGGTAAGATTTCTTAGATATCATAGGAGATAGATGTTTGATAAATAAGCTGCTTACATAATTAAGTAATTCCCCTTTTCTTGGACATTTTTTTATGTACTCACTTAACGTTTTTTCTCTTATATGTATGTTAATACCCCATAGTTATTCCTCTTTTTTGATGTATTTTTTTTTTTAATCCTTTTTTGTTTGGCAGGGCGTAGTGTTTCTTATGCTAACACTGATCGGGATGGCGGTTATTTACATGATCACCCTCCTGTGGCTGAACACCTGGGTCATGAGTCAGCGGACGGAAACCCCCAGAGACGCGATAGAAGACGGCAAAGGTCGCACTGAGGAAGAGGTAAATAACAAATAATAGACAAATAACTATGGTGACAGTTTCGTTAACATTTAACATATTAAGGTTGGGGGGACGCACTTATTTGTCAGCTCGAAATTGTAGACTTAATTCATTGATAGTCACTCTTAGGTCGGAAATATAAGTAATATAATAAGTAGTGTGCTTGTGGAAAGGGCCTTAATGAAGTGCAAAAATTCAGTTTGACGTAATCGTGTTTCATGAATGTTGGACACTTTGAAAAAAAAACCAATACTTTAAATAGTCTCCTATTGTCGTGTGAATTAAGTCTCAATATCTGTTTTCATCACGGCTTCTGTTACATTGTTAAGGACATTTTAAAATTAATAACAAAAGCTTTAGCTTGCGCGTGATTAACTATTATAATATTTAGCTGAGTGCCATAGACGCCTTTGAAACACATAGACATTTTTGAAAGCCAGAGATAATGCGAATATGTTCTAAAAGGTGAAGGTCTTGACCAGTGCAGTATTTTACCTAAGTTAACATGAGGTAAGAGAAACGATTTTATAATTCACATCTACAAACGCAACCCCAAAAGTTTTTACCGAACTTACTATGACATTAACACTATTAATTCGAGGTATGTTATTGTCCTCATACCTAATGTTAACTTAGGTAAAATATGTAAAAAAAAATACATTTAATATTTGAATTTACCTTGCTTATCATCCGCCTTAAATGCTAATTCAAGCTACTAACAATATAATATTATATTTTCATTATTTGCGTTATGATAGAAAAAGCAAAAGTGCTCACGTATTCTTACATTCACACATTATATATTACAACACGTGTCATCTGCTTAAGTGAGTAAGTATACATAATACAGGCTTATAAATCCACAAGCCGAGATGCAGCTAACTTGCATGAATGCTTTTAACTATACTATAGTTCGGCCATTCAGAGAATGCGTTCCTGACACGTCGCGATTGAACTGACGACGTAACTTTGCAATGGCGTTGCAGTTACGATAAAAATATTTTTGCTGGTTGTTTACCGTTTTAACAATTGAGGAGCATTAAAACAACATTATTATATCAATAATCAATGAATGTTATTACGTCGTCAGTTCAATCGCGACGTGTCAGGAACGCATTCTCTGAATGGCCGAACTATAACTTACGGCCGGTCCCAATATTATATCTTTTTGTTGATTTGCTAACTAGAGATAGAGTTTTGACATTACCCCCGTACAGGCAAAACTGCGGATAGATAACATATTGGGAACGGCCCTTACCTTAAAGTAATAGTAGTACTAGTCCCTACTGATCCTCCAATAGATGTTTAGTTTCTTGATTATGTGCGATTGCGATTGGTGTTTTGCTTTTATAAAAGATATAATATTATGTTTGCTCCCACGTTGCGACAGTATCTTCTGGACTTCTGGATTACCAGAAGAACTTTTTGTTGTACCAGAAGTACCTAATCTATTCTAATAATATATAATTTTTGTTTGTTTGTATCGTAAACGTTCCGCAACTAGTGAACTGATTTGAAAAATTCTGTTTAAAAACTTCACTTTTGGAAAGCTACACTCTTCCCGAGTGACAGGCTATATTTTATCCTGTTACGGGCAGTAGTTTCCACCGGGAATAACAGCTAGTAAGCTTAAAATAATTGAACTGTCGTTGTACTTTCATTGTTTTTCTTTTGACCTAGGACAAGTGGAATTACGCATGAAAAATATTTATTGTTTTTAATTTAGTAATGTTTCCTCTGCTCGTATCCCTATTTTGTATTACTATCTTCCTCGCACTATCTCGATGTGAATCCTTAATGTTCCCTATTTGTTCAAGTAATGACTCTTTACTTACATTTTTTATTTTACTGTTTTCAGGATAGGCTGTTGTTGTGTGAAGACCCGGAGGATTGAAACTGGACAGTAACACAGTGGATTCAAGAAAAGAGACAATTTTGAAGAGTTCTGGGTTGATGAGAGCAAAAGCTACATTGGAGTAAACAAGTCTAGAATATTAGACCTTATTTTTGATACTACAGAATATTTATTTTAATATTTTTTTAAATAATGTTGATGTTGTTCGTTTTGACTTTATTAATTGAAAGAGTGAGACTAGTTGTAACAAATAATAAGAATTGACTATCGATTGTCAACGAAAATAAGTTGAAAGTATTTTCATAATATTTTTATGTACCTCTCTTTGAGTTAAAAGTACTAAGTTGCTACCTATTTTTTGAGATAACATTAAAAGTTAAATTGTTATCGATATAGATTTTTCAATAATAATTAGTTTACTGTGTATGAGGAATAGATATAGTGTTTAAACATATATTTTTATACATAAGCTGTGAAAACTGTTCTTCATAGGAAAGTTTTCTGGCGATTGAAAAATCGGCCTCAACTAAGTACCCATATTCTATATGTATGTTCCCAGTTCTCAATTCGAGATAAGACGAACATTAATAGGCATGACGAATCAAAACAGGAATTAGTCCGTCTTTTAAATAACTCTAAAATAATGGACACGTATTTTTTAACTTTTTTCACAGACCAATAACAACGAAGATACAACACGTTTTAATTTTGTGTTACGTCATTTTTAGGTACAAATACATAAAAGTGACGTCACAAACTCCCACTCCTAACCTTTAACGCCTTTTAACAAAGTGAATTTTTAATGTTTTGTTAAAAATAAAAAATACGTGTTCAATTTATTTTTGGTAATCTAAAAGACGGACTATTCTATTAAAATCACTATTTTTTAACCCTTTGGTCTATTATATACGTGCGAATGCCAAAGTTATGGGACTGAAACGAAATTGTGTTATTACGTATGTACGTATTTTGTTGCATTTGTTACAAGTTCTTATCATGTAAATATGTCGTATTATTATTGAGCTTTTGTATATTTTAATAAATTTTAATTTAAATCTTTGAGTATTTTGGTGTTTCAAAGCCATCGAATTTTCTTAGAAAAAAAAAATATTTTGATGTAATTAAATACTGCCTAAATACATATCTACTTGCATTTTATTTTTCCAAATTATTAATTGTTTCTTACCTGCCATCGACCTACAATCACATCTCACGGCCGTGCCCATAGGAATTTGACATTCCCTGTATGGAGCAAATGTCGAAATTCTATCTGTAATAAGCAAATGGGTATAATTTAGGCGATCACCAAAAATATTTTTAAGACTCTAAGCTGAGGCACCAAATAAAATAAACAACTCCAAAAAAAATAAATTGACTTTATTAAAAGGGCACTAAAGTATATAATATTATGATCCAAAAAAAATAAAATAACATCAGAAAAATCGCAAATCTCGCACAAATATTAGTTTTGGTTCCCAAAATGGATTAATGGTCACCAAATTCTATCCAACTAAAAGATTAATATTACTACCAAAATCAAAGTTAGTGACGAAAACGAATCGCTGCAAAACCGACTCCACGTAATCTTGTCTGCTCTACCCCTAGAGTGCAATTCAAATCCGCGTAGGCGCGGAGGGGCGAGGCGGCCTGCGAGCTGAGGCGCAGGTAGTTTCAGCGCTCGCCGCCGCGGCTGAGGCTGGCCGGCTCAGCCGGCCAGCAAGCCGAAGCTGCGGTGGTGAGCGTGAAAACCCTCTGCGACGATAAGCTCGCATGGGACCGCCGGAGCCCCGCAGTGCCGGAGCCGTGACAGAAGCCATGCTTGCTGCATGTTTCGTGCTTACATTTTACTACTGAGTTACACACAAATTCATATAACAATAAATAAGCGACGTACGTTTGGGAACCCCAGTATATTAATTGGTATTTGGGAAATATTCTAGCGATCGTTAGCTTTTTTAGTCTAACAAAAATGACCAAATTAGGAGTCATGGTATTACATAATTGGTAACATCTAAGTAGTGACAATATATAATATTTGGTCTAAAGTGTATTTTAAAGGCGTCCATATATTTTTTTAGTAGTCAATAATACGAAAAAATGGTTTTACCTAATAATATTTTTGGAAACGTTATTTGGTGACCATTTATCCATTTTGGTAACCGTTTAGAATTTTTTTGGTAGTAAAATAGGTACTTTTTTGGGTGGTGTTTAAACACAAGCCTAAGCAAATCAATAGATAAATACACTCCCGAGCAAAAAAATGGAATCGCCCTCTTGCGCTATACAATTACAACGATTGCCACTATTGCACAACGAGTGGTTTCGTGTGAAAACCTATACTTTTAGCTTTAAATTAAGGGTAGAAACAAAAAAATCATTTCCGTATTTCAGGAGCTAATCATGTTTATTTAAGACAGCAACGAAAATCGGGCGACCAATAAAATTGAGCTTAGCTGAAAAATTGAACATTTCAATCAAAATCAAGCATAGGTTATTGTTTCAGTGTTTTGTATTTCCTGCTCTAGCCCTTATTACTGCTTTTTACGGTTTCTCAGGGACCTGATGAGTTTTTAACTGTTTCTTGCGGTATCCCCTCCCATTCCACTACCAGCGCCATTTTTTGAAGTACAGGCTTTCAAACGAGACCTAAACATTTAACTGTAAATATTGTATTATTGGCAAATGGCAATCGTTGTATTTGTTTAGCGCAAGGGAGTGATTCTATTTTTTTGCTCGCGAGTGTATATAGAATATTGTCACGGACAGCTGATTACTCAATCGATAAGCGAAAACTGTTTACAATTACAAAACGGCAATCTTCGTAAAACCCCTTTTCTTCCCCAACCTTGACTTTGTTGTCAATATCTATATGAACCACTAGCCGTTTTCCCGCGGTTTCACCCGCGTCCCGTGGGAGCTACTGCCCGCACCGGGATAAAATATAACCTATGTTACTCGCAGATAATATAGCTATCTAATGGTGAAAGACTATTTAAAATCGGTCCAGTAGTTTTTGAGTTTATCCATTACAACCAAACAAACAAACAAAGTTTTCCTCTTTATAATATTAGTATAGATCAGTCACAAATAATAAATTACAAAAAAAAAATAGAACCGACTTTAATAATATACCTCATACTGAAAACCACATCAAAATCGGTTCTGCCAAACGTGAGATAAGCGCACACAAACGTACAAACTGAGAACCTGAAGTCTGTTAAAAAGATTCCTTTGAATGTTGCCTTAATTTATGCTGAACATCAGTTTTTCTTATTCTGTTAAATTGTAGGTGGAAATGGGCTTTAAAGATGTGATAGAACACGGAGGAACGAATGATAGCGGAGGTGCAAGGAAGGAAAATCAGACGACTTCTTTATTGTCAACAAACAACGAATATTTATTCTGGATCGTAAGTGGCGCTATCAGTTACCTACTCCTATCGTTTGGGTTTCTTGTCAAATCAAAATGAGTGTGTCAACATTGTTCTTAATTGATTTCTATTTTATTTTGAAAATAATGGGTCATTGAAGGCGTGTGAGGGCGCAGCTAGGCCCAGCGCACACCGCTGGAAGCGCGTCGGAGTGCAAAATCAAAATCAAAAGTCATTTATTCAAAGTAGCACTTTTCGAACGTCAAAACAAAAGACAGCCCCCAAAACGCCCGCCCTTCACCTATACAGAATAATTTGAAGACAACAATTTAATACAAACCTTAACAACCTATACAGAATAATATACGTATACAGAACATACAGATATTTTGCAGACGCTCAAGCTTGTTTAAGAGCTCCTCGGTGGCATCCAAATAACAGGCATCAGCGTAGTCAATAATAGGCTGGATTAAGGTTTGGGCTAAAGAGATTTTGGTCTCCAAGGGTAAGAAGTTCTGGAGGCACCTGAGCGAGTGGAATGTATAATATAATATATCTTCCGACTGACTTCAGCAACTTGGACTATCAAGGATAAGTTGGAGTCGATGATCACACCAAGGTCTTTAGCCGTAACACTAAAATCAATTTGAACTCCATTAAGGCAGAGCGGGCTTAACACATTAAAATCTAGCCTACTCCGCATATTTCTGCCACCGATGATCAAGGCCTTGGATTTTCTAGGGTTGATTAGTAGTCATCTACCTACCGGCCCATGATTATAAAGAAAAGAATATTAATAGTTCCACAAATCATAGGAGGTAGGCGCAAAAGATAAGTAAAAACTAGCCTTAATCGAGTAGCGCGAATTGAAAATGCGAATATCTTTAATTTTGGCTACAATATTGTCTTTTATTTGTATTTATTTTTTTTGTATACGGTTCTTCAAACCATACAGACAGAATTGTGTTGCTGGGGAGTTTATTCCACCACTTCTTCTTCCCAGTAAAAACGCATAGGAAGTGGTGAAGGGCGGGCGTTTTGGGGGCTGTCTTTTGTAGATTTGACGTTCAAAAAGTGCTGATTTTCAGCCTACTTTGAATAAATGACTTTTGATTTTTGATTTTGTCTAATATGTACAATGTTTTTTGGTTTCAGGACTCTTTGCTGGCATTCATCGTCATATTGGGATCCATATTCATTCAAAATCTGCCACGACTTTTGGTAAGTAGGTACCTACATACGATTCACATCCGACTGAATCCCGACTCAATTACAATTAAAGCGTACCTATGTGGCATTCCACAATTTTTTTTTAAATAAACGTTTTTATCAGGACTGTGTTGTTTTGGGAGATATGAATATAGATCTTAAAGTAAGTAACTCTGTAACAAAACATTATTTGTATTCGTTGTGCACATTGGGATTTATTAACGGAGGTAAGTCGTGTATATGTAGTGGCCTTATCGAAGACTTGACCACTTCATATAAAAACTCGACCATTTCATGTTTCACTGTCTATTGGCCACATCATGATGTGGCTTGGGCAAATCATAAGAATAAGAAAAGAATCATAATGATAAGAAATCGTTTCTCGATATGTGCAACTGAAAGCTCGGCTTCTTCATGAAATGGTCAAAATTAATTGATCAAATCGTAAAATAGTTATGTAAATTGCCCCTAATATAGATTTGAACTTAGCATAACCCAGGTATTTTAATCTAGGCTAATAACTAAACTACATTGATAAATGTTATCATTTCAGGGACGATGGAACCGGGGGGCCTTAACTGCACCCCAAACGATGAACAGACCATCCACCCCGGATGAATACGGGGATCATAACGTTGACAACGCACCAACCAACGGACCAACCCGCGTTGCGGATGAACACTGGGCTAGACCAGTGCCAGGTAGGACCAGGCACAGATACAACGCTGTTGGAGAAACCCCTGCGACCCTTGCGATGTCTGACACCTTTATCGCCAACAGGAACTCCTGACTTGACCCGTCCAGCTACTCCCCCAGACCGAGTGCAGTTAAGTTCCCCGGACCAGACTCCGCCAGCGGAGGCTCCAGAGGCTCCAAGGCGCCGAGGCGGTAACTCGCTCATGATCTTAAGAGATCTTGAGCGAGTTAATTACAAGCCTTTTTTCAGGCGGCAATCGGTAAGTCTACAAAACAGAAATGAATGCCTATATTGCTGTCATTAATTGCGATGACAGTTTTGGACATTATTGGACAGCCCCCAAAACGCCCATCCTTTACCATTGCCTGCGGGTTTTTGCTGGGAAGAAGTGTCGCAAAAAATCTCCCCAGCAATACTTATGTCTAATGTAAAAAAATATTATATATGTTTTTCAACACATTGAATGAGGCATTTTCTTTTTCATTCTTAGCTGTTGACTAGAAAACAAATTGACCAGAAATCTGCATTTCTTGGGTCTCGGTGCAATGCTTTTTGCTAACTAGGCAAATGTACAACACCATCTATAACTTATTTTTTATTTTATTTTTTTTCAAAAAGAAAACCTCTCATTGTGTTTAAATATATATTTTTTATACATTTAAATTCATCTTAGGCTGTGAATTCGCAATAGCTACTCAATATATGGATTTCCATATAAGTACATAGATGTTTTTGCAGCGGCGGTACGTGCAGCGGCGCGTCCAGCGTGCAGGCGTTCTGACGACCGTCGACATTCAGAACTAAGTAATTATATACTTTTCTTATTCTGAAAAAGAAAATCTACTGTGTGACTACCGACTGTCTGACGGTATTTTTCTTGTTCGTAGTTGAAGTTCGAACCTGGAAGCCCGCTCGACGACACGCAGCACGTTCAACCGCTGCGCTACACGTCCTGCTCTCAATTTCCGCCCTCATGCTGTGTTCAAACCAAACTGACCGTCAGCCGCCGAATATGAGCGAACGTTATGCAGTTTGTTTTTTCATAGGTACATATTCACTTGTTCGTTCACATCTAACCAATGATACGTCAATACGCTATGTATAGATACTGATTTTTGGCGGCTGACAGTCAGTTTAATTTGAACGCAGCCTTAAACTAATTATTGTTTATCAAGTAAGTCAGTTTGCGTCCTTTCTCTTCCGTGAGTACATCAGGTCAAAAGGCCAAAATAACTAGATTTTAAGTCGATTTGAATTATGTAAAAAAAAGTTATCTATGTATGTAAAAAAATTAGCTTAGCTGCACTTTTGTGTGGCAATTTCGGGAGTAAAACTCTGATAGTAGGTTTAATTACCCACCAAATCAGACTGATGAGTATTAGGGCCGAGGCACATATGGTGTTGTGCAGAGCATACCCATTTCTAATATGCCAGCGCAAGTATCAAAAGTGTTACGATAACACTTTAGATATTAACCGTCTTAAATACCACAAAAACTTTTAAACGTCAATTTAAGTTGTCTAAAAAAATGTCAAATTATGACGTTGACCTAAGGTTTATTTAGCAGATAATTCTAAGCTCGATGTTTTGCAGCCACAATTTTTTAGACAAGTGTAAAACAGATGTTTAAGTTTTTGTAGTAAGGCCAAAAGTATTTGATGTCCCTGCTCTAAGCCAAATGTGCGCTGGCAGTTAGTTTTTAGCTTCTCCACTTTTTAGGAAAGAGCTTTAAAAGGTTTGTGATAAAAATTATATTCAATGTGATTTTACTTTAAGATATATTAGTTTTATATTATTTTCTTATACTTATTTTACAAAGTATAACTTTAATTATTCTTGAATAGTAATAATAAACCGGGGATTATCCTTGGGTTCATATCTATAGTGTATACAGGGATAATATAATCGTCGGGTTTGTGTCACCATTTCATCAAAGTTGTCTCAAAAGGGCTTCAGCGTGTTGGCTTCGGCCCCACGCTCGCCTCCCATGTATGTATTAGAATAGTAGTATGTATGTGTCAATCAAGTCGTGGTGGCTTAGTGGGTAAAGGACCAACCTCAAGTATGAGGGCACGGGTTCGATCCCAGGTCAGGCAAACACCAATGCAACTTTTCTAAGTTTGTATGTACTTTCTAAGTATATCTTAGACACCATTGACTGTGTTTCGGATGGCACGTTAAACTGTAGGTCCCGGCTGTCAGTGAACATCGTTGGCAGTCGTTACGGGTAGTCAGAAACCAGAAAGTCTGACACCAGTCTAACCAAGGGGCCCGATTGCCCGGGTTACTGGGTTGAGGAGGTCAGATAGGCAGTCGCTTCTTGTAAAGCACTGGTACTCAGCTGAATCCGTTTAGACTGGAAGCCGACCCCAACACGATTGGGAAAAGGCTCGGAGGATGATGTATGTGTCAATCATCAATATTATTATATACTAGCAGTTTTCCCGCGGTTTCACCCGCGTCCCGTGGGAACTACTGCCCGCACCGGGATAAAATATAGCCTATGTTACTCGCAGATAATATAGCTTTTTAATGGTCAAAGAATATTTAAAATCGGTAGTATTTTTTGAGTTTATCCATTACAACCAACCAAACAAACAAAGTTTTCCTCTTATAATATTAGTATAGATATTTTGAGAATAAATCTCAATGTACTGAAATGTTATTTTATTTCCACAATAACCTGTAATCCGATCTTTTAAGGGCTGGGTAAGTAAATTAAAATGACAAAATTCTTGAAATCACATTTATTTTGAATAAACATGAGTTGATAAATACAACCAAATGGGTATCGTTATGACCTACTACCGTAGTTCGGGCATTTACAATAACGTTATGTATATTTCACAATATTTGCAGAAGTATTAGTTAAAAATTATCTTCGAAAAAGAAAACGGTTCAGGGACCGCGATGCTTACAATGTACATCAAATACAGAGTGCAGATCGCATTTCATATAAAATGCCTGGTAAATGACAAATTAGATTATTCATTAATACGTTTGCCCTACAATATCCACTGCATAAAATTATATGACAATATAATAACTCTTGAATATATGTACATTATCAAGTATCTATCAATCATATATCTAAATAATATCCATTTTTAAGTGTGACGGCGCTTCCATATTTAAGTACATATAAATGCAATAGATTACTAGTCTAGTGTGACGTCATGTCTCGCTTTTAGTTACTTTACTTAAATGGCGCTAGTGGTCTAAAATGCCAATTTCGAGTACTCTGACGCAACACTGGGCGCTTGGTAACTCAAACCAAGGCGGACATAACGTCACAATCTAGACTAGTAACGCCACCTATTGCTTAAACACGGAAGCGGCGTCAAGTGCAAATTCCATTATATTGTATTGAATAGAAAAAGAGAACTCGGTTAAATTGGTGCATGCAATTCCAATATAGAAATGAGCAAAGGCTTGAATACAAACTCTACATCTAAGGCTGTTCGTGGTGATCCGCTACTGAGAACTTAAAGCTAAACGCTAAAAAACTATACGCTTATAAACTGATTTATACTAAGGTGGCGGTTTTAACGCCTGTCGTAAGTGACGTCACTCGCATTGGTCGACACGAGTCGTGCGAGTGTCAGTTGACATTTTCCTGAAAGGTTACGAAGCAAACAAAAATAAATATTAATCTCAAATTGTATGTTCTTGTGTATTATTTTAGTAACTATTATCGTCCTGCCCTTATCATGATTTTATTTGGGGGCGGCGGAGCAGTTTTCTCATTCCATACTTTTCTATTCATAATAATATATATTGTCAGTGCTGTCGACATAAGCTAAAGTTTTTGAGTCCACCACTCAAAGTTCTATACAGGGGCAGATCCGAGCACAACTATCGGACGCACAGCATGGCTTTCGGCCGGGGCGCAGCACTGCCACCAACCTGCTTAACTTCATGGCGCAGGTTATACCGGCAGTCGACGCGGGGGTAGTTAAAAGGAGTTTATCAGTTTTCTTAAAGAAACAGAATTTGAATTTAAGAGAGTCCTATTTATACATGTCGCACCTTTGGAATCAAAGGGTCACTTCTGCAATTTTTTGTGAAAACGACTTAAATATGCAGAAAAAACGGCGATAATCGACTTTTATTACATAAAACTTTTCTTTTAATTGTAACCAAAACGTCTCTTCTGTTTACAAGTAACCATTATTTGTGTAATGATTGGTATTTATATTTGCAACACAAAGTCACTTTAGTACCCTTCCCTCAGTTTTATTTAAGAAAAATAGAGTTGGCATGTTTTCCTTATTGTAATATTGTATAACTATTGTGAACTAAATTAATAAAATCTCAATGTCCACCATTGACCATGACAACGAAAATGTGGCACAAATTAATACCATGTTTTTTTTTTAACTTTAGTAAATACTTTGTGGCGATTAATGTCTTACAAAGTAAATATTATTGTATGCATAATATTTTATTTATACAGCGCTCTCCTTTGTGACACTGAAAGGTTCTGCCCCTACTTCTGTCTTGGTGTCTACAATAACCACGTCTTTAACGGGGCGGTCGTTGGCTGCTGTCACACTCTTCTCAATTTTACGAACAACATCCATGCCTTCCAAGATTTTTCCAAAGATTACGTGTCTGCCATCAAGCCAGGGAGTCTTGGTGGTGGTGATGAAGAACTGGGAGCCATTGGTGTCTTTACCAGCGTTAGCCATAGACAACCAACAAGCACCATAATGGCGGAGCTTGAAGTTCTCGTCTTCGAATCTTTCGCCATAGCTGCTGCGTCCGACAGTTCCGTCGCCTTTAGTAAAGTCACCTCCTTGGATCATGAAGTTATCGATGACTCTGTGGGTCTTGCTGCCTTTGTAACCTTCACCCTCTGGCTTCTGTGCCAACTGGAAGAAGTTCTCAGCGGTCTTGGGTACAGACTTTCCAAATAATCCGATGACAATGGTGCCAATGTCTTCGTCGCGCAATTTCATTACGAAACTGACCTTGTGAGTTACTTTAGGTCCCTTTGGAGCCTCCTCTGATTGTGCAGAGATGATCAGGAGAAGACCAAGAGCTGCTGCAAAAGCGCTCATGATTAAAATAAGTTTTATCCTTTTCCTAAATATCTTTACGTTTTACCCTAGGTAGGGTGGAATCACACTTATTTCTGATTAAAATATTTGGACGGAGCGAAGTCTATCCTGCTTGCGTCTTCGCCGGCAAACTGGCAAATCGTGGGTTGTCGGCAAGTTACAAAAAATATGACAAAAACGAAAGATGATGACGATCTAGCGCTCGCTCACTCGTTTCCGTTTACACTTGTCAAATTGACAAAAGTCAGTTTACAGCTTGTTTCTCAAAAACCCCTTGTTGTATTTATTTTTTAATATTCAAGATTGTCTGTGAATAAACTGTCGATTTAAGAATATAAGAATATAAGAATGGCCTTAACACTCTGAAACAGTACAAAGTTATAAAAGAAATATGTCAAAAAAAAAAACTAAAAATGCTCTTACTGTAAAGTTTGAAAACATGCAGAAGTGACCCTTTGGTTTTAAAGGTGCGATGTATAGATCTTAAATAGATACGTCTGCTGAACTTTTGAAGGTCAAATCTCGTGTGATGGCCAATGCAACTGTTGGCACATACGACAGGATTAGATAATTTATGTTCAATACAGACCTCACCTATCCTGTCGAATAGATGGCAAACATTCATATAGCTCTGATACAATACAAGTATATAAGAAATCTGTGATTCATAAACTATAATACTTTTTGGACATTATAAGAAACTTTCTTTTGAGTTTAAATAACAGTTGAAGGTGTTATTCTGTATTTTGTAATAGGTTTATTATAATGTCCAAATAGTACCAGATGCATATAAGAGGTCAAATTGTAAGTATATACAATAACTCAACAATTAATATATTGAACGAAACACTTAAACAAAAACTATGCAACAATTTAATAATATCCTTTTACTAAAAATAACAACTTATGGTGCAAAATATACAAATTAGTGGTAAAAATATCAATTAATCTTAATGTTCCAATGGCGTGAATTCTAAATATACAGCTAATTATGTAAAAGGAATCTACGAAAAAGTAAAAAAATAGCTACAGTGAGTTTTAGATGATTTAGAACCGAAATCCATTGAGGAATAAAAATTTTGAACCCGCAATAGGCATGATGACAAAGGACCATGAGTCAAATTGGGCTCATTGTCCAACAGAGTTATAGCATACGCCGTTGTGAAGGTTTTTGTTTGTACTAAAATTGTTACTATGGGCACTACCTTCAATTCCATGGCAAAAAAAAGATATGCACCTAAATAGGTTTACATATTACGTAGGTATACATTCTGGTTAACAGAAACGAAATGGGTCGAGATGCCATCGCTCAGTATTACTGCTCGTGTCTAACAGGTAGACGCTCAGTAGGAAGTTGTGCTCATATCATTTCAATAATATGGTATCTAGGGTGAGGCAGGCACTCACAATTTAATCCACCGGCAGGATATTTAGACGACATTATTATTGATATTGATTGAAATGTTAACAAAAATAATTTTAACTGTTAGCAGCTGTTTTATTTTTTATGTATACATTAAACCTGGAATTAAAACTAGTTAAAGGTGTTCAATAACAAAACCTACACTGCCATAACAGCACTACTTTTTGCAGAATATTAGTTTATTTATGGTTGGAGAAAAATATTTATAGCAAAATAACCCCATGGATTCTTCGCAAAAATGAGTTTAAATCTTTATATTTAGTGCTTTACAAGTATATTCAAAGTGGTCTCATCTCTGTTGGTGGGTGAGCCCAGGCTTCATACATTTTTGCCCATGGTCCTTTTTAAATTCCTTTGTATGATGTAGGTATACGTCTATTTTATATGAAAAAATGTTAATTTTAAGAAAATGCGAAGTTTTTTTATCAAATAATTGCATTTTTCTCTGTCCACTTTGAATCCGGCGCGAAAACGCTTGTCAGTGTCATGTCGTCACTTGTGACGTCACGACTGAAATTACAAGACGCAAGTAAACAACGCTCGTGCAATAATTAAGTTTTTTGTGTTATTAAATATGAATTCGAAAGGGCATAGGTGTTGTGGGGTCCCCCAGTGTAAGAACACATCCAAAACAACTCCTGATAAGTTATTTGCTGATAACTATTTCCTGATAACTTGCAAGGCGAGATTCAAAAGTAATATTGCCCAGGGTACAACTTTATTTTTGTGAAGTTTGTTTTGATGTAAGTTATTACATAGTTCTCTAGATTCTAGCATAGTTTATAATGTAAATAACTATTTCGAGGTTAGGTTTCATCTCTCATTGTTTTTTAATTAAACTAGTATACTTACATGGAAGTTTTAACATTTCTAAATTCAGCTGAACAAAAATCTTTATTTGATGCCAAAGACTTTCCCAGCATTATGATATCAATTCTAGGCAAATTAGCGCTGTTTGGCTTAATAAATCCGGGCTCCATAACTCGTGTTATAAACAATTAATTAATTAAAAACAAAGATCGCAGTGGAAGTTCACAATAACGAAATGTGACGTTCGCGCGCTTTCGCGCGAGTTGTTTTGAGAGATGACGTCACGAGTTCTGATTGGTGTTCAAGATATCATGGCGGATTGCCTTATTTCGTTAATTTTATTTTATAAAAATATATATTAATCACATTATTAATAAAGAAAACAATGCGCGTTTTATATTCCAAGCTTCAAGTTTAATTTAATAAATATATTATTTTAATGATTTTTGATTACTGTCATCATGCCTATTATTTTCTGAAAAGGAATTTACACCGAAACCGAAACCGAACATAATCATCCAGTGTTACACTAAACTATAATATTGATAAATATATACACTATTACCACTATTATATTAGCCAATCACAGTCCACTGCCGGACGTAGGCCTATAGAACTGTATAGATTTATGAATAACTTTAATTAAACCTATCACGTCTTACTTACATTAAAATTTACTCCGTCTTGCAAACGTGATATTTATTTTTTTACTAATATATACAGCTACCTTGTTATACTACTCGACAATATCAGACCATCGCATTATTTTGGACACAAATCCATGGATTTTCACCATTTCTACTGTACTTAGAGACCTTTAGAGGTCATTTTAAATACCCTAATATATCTAGGTGTAATATTAATTGAATTGAATATATAGCTTTATATTTAGTACTCAAATAGAAGCCACGCATCATTGTTAAACAAATCCCCAAGTAAAGCCGAAGAGAAAAAAGACTACTAGCATTTTTGGAAAAGTAACCGATTTGGACCTCATGGAAGTGGAAAAATATATTCAATAAATAAATAACAAAATCTTTAATATCAGATGCCAATACCATAATATGTAAGTAACAAAAACAACTTTCCATGTTGGCTACTTACAAACTAAAAAATAACAGAAAACAGTAAAATTCAATAGTAGGTTTGTCGAGCCGATTCCAAATCATGTAGGCTAATTTTAATTAAAATAAATTGTCTGGCACATGGCTTCATGTTGAGCACGTTGTCTATGCTATTCTATGTATATCTATCTAATATATAAGCTACGTATATATCGCTTCGAGGACCGACTGGCATGATTTTACATCAGCCACGCACGAAGCTGTACTAATCTACTTTCATTGCCTTATGCGAGGGAAAACGCACTAAAAACACCTCATATTGATGAAACCTGAAAATCTATTGTTTCCTTACCTATGATGTAATATAACTGCCTTGGTTAAGAAACCATAGCTACCTCCTTTTACTCTTAACTACGACACAATGCACTTCTATACTGTTTCGTGCTTACCATATACAAAAAATGGTGTAAAGATCCTTTCTACAATTCAAATTGAGTTACGGAATCGCTAATTAATATTATTAAAAACACCGAATTGTTTAAATACGTGAAACATGGCAATACTACAATACATAGAGAATATAACGGCAATGTTGCCAGAGTGCTAATCACATCAATACATTTATTACGTTGAATTTAAGTCGGACTGTAGTAACATTCCTTGCCTTCATTTTGTACCATATCAGGTCGGGGCAGCCTGTCGCGTCGAGGCTAGTGGCCTTATCATCAATATTATAATACTTTTAATATAATTAATTAGTACAATATAACTTTCACTAATCAGAACATCTTGTCTTTCATTTGTTTTTATTTTAGAGTCACATAATCTAACCAAAACTGGCTTTGATTATGCGTTAACTTATTCTATATCTTACATTATGTTGTTGGTTAATAAAACCTTAAGCTGATCCGGATATTTCGAAATGAGAGATTTATAATGAATCGATTAATTTCAGACCAGATTTTATAATTTATTTCTACATGAAAATTAACTGTGTCGAATCAAAATAGAGCACTACTGAATGGAATTTCAATTTTCCTGACGTAATCAATTTAATTTGGTTTAAACGTTAAATAATACATAAAAAAAGAAATTAATCGCAATTTTTCAGTCATAAAGGCTTATTCAGATGTAAAAGCTACAATGTAAATTTTTCGAAAGACTTACAGATAACATATTTAAATATTTAACTCTATAAATGTTTCGTGATAGTAATATTTAATTATATATAGTTTGCGGAATTAATTAATAGTCCTTAGCTTGTCCTCGAAGCTTCCCTTTAACACAAATCTTTATTTTTATTACCTTCATCGAACGGCGAGAGTTACAGGGCCCCAGTTACATTTCTATGTATTTATGTTTCAAACATTTACAGAAATCTATCATTTATATGCAGTGGATATGAATTTGCAGAACAATTACCTTTGTATAGTATGTAATGTTGAATAAGCAAATTGTAATACCTAAATTGTCTACGAGATAAATATTAACTTACAAATTAGTAAATCGCAGTCCCATTTCACAATATCATTATCAATAGACTAGTTTAATTATGAAGGAGTAATCTCTCAACTTCTTTAATAAATACATAGTTATTACAATCTACAAATATGTATATTTAGAAGCTGCTTTTGCAGCTTAACAGCATTCGCTGTTCAATATTATACAGAAAATACTTTTTACAATTACGCTCCTTGAGTCCACGCAGTTTGGTAGGTATCTTAGAACTAAGATTGGAATAATTACAAATTCGTTTTTAATATATGTACAGAATCTGGGGCCCTTTAGACTTGCTTACCTTAGTCTAGCTACGCCACAGATGAGGTATGAAGTGGATCCTAGTTGAGCATCGTGTGTCTATCGTAGATGTTACGGCGCTGTTCACGTACTTGACGCTTCCATTTGTCTTGTTGATGCGTCACCCTGTTCAACACGTTGCCACGAGCGCCCATCTGCTGTGACGGACCACCCAGGGTACTCTCGTCCTGTAATACATTGCTTCAGTTACTTATTTGAAAAAAATATGGTTGTTGTTTAGACATTCAAAAAGAGATAGGCAAATAAAAATGTGTGTGTGTCTTACAGCAAAATTAATAATAATAGAAGACAAGAATTTAAAAAAAAGTCAGACAGCATGCTTGATTTTCAAGCTGTGGTTTAATCTGGTTTGCAGACCACATAATTCTTGAACAGAATGTGAAATGTATTTGTGTAAAGAGACGCCTTACATATGGTGTAGTGTCAACGTAGCCAGATCTGCCAATCTCTTCGCGCGTTAAAAAAAATAGAATAATCTTACATCTTCATTGGTGTGCTCCTGATAAGAAGCCTTCGCTCGCTTGTTGATAAGAGGATCCAGACAAATAAGGAAGCCCATGTACACGACCAGCAACATTATGACCCAAATCACGATGATAACCACCACCTGGAATTGGGGTCACGGCATATTTAATCAACATTCATAAAACTATCCTAACAAAATATTGAATACATATAGATTTTGTTGAAGGTCTTAGAAGCAGGGGCAAGACGGCGCAGGATTACGGCATGCATGGAAAGACTGTGGAGTCACCTTTACTGTGATTGGCGAGAATAGACCGTAGAAATATGCTGACCTGCTGACCCATATATTCTAGGTCTCACCTTTGTTATGAAGACTGATAAGAACCGACCAGGGTTACGCTTAGATACCTGCAACTATTTACACCAGGTGGATCATTGCGCCTAACATTTATATATTTTATTTGTAGGTTTGTTTGGCTCATTGAGTTCATCAGCTGATTGTAGAGAGTGACTGGTTTCAACCTGATGTAAATAAGTAGTCCATACATACCATCCTGGATTTTATCTATTTCTTGATGGTTACGATGATGCAATGTATGATGATTTAGCAAGACATAATAGGAATTTAACCTGTTATCTTATTTGGTGCGTACAATTTGACTACTGCCTGAGGGTCGAACTCAAGGATTTAGCGTTGATCCCCACTTGTTGGCGACGCGTGATCCAGCTCCGACAGACATCAAACACTGTTCTACGCGGCACGACACTTACTACCTTGAGACTCGACTCCAGCGCTCAGACGTTGTGAGCCCGCGAGTGCCTGCCCGCGCGGCGGCGTCGCTGGAGTACTCTCACGGTACCCCATATAAAACATATCATTAGTATTGGAGAGGTGCTGACCCTGATGAAGTGGGGATCAACCATTGAATTATTGTTATGCTGTCAAAAGAGAATGCACATGATTGTTCTGGTGAGACTAAGGTGCGGTCCTGCGTGGGCGAATCAACGCGAATGCGAAGCGAATTCAAATGCACGCTGCGATGCGTCGTAGGTTCGTCACGTAGGAAACTTCAAATCTGGTGTTATCGACTGTTGACTTTGTGGTTTTTGCATGGCGCCGCTTCGCTTTCGCATCCAGATCGTTCACACAGGACATAAGGCAAGGTTATAAATTTGACGTACCTTTATGATAGTAGTGTTTCTATTTTCGTACTTGCACTCGCATCGGGGACAAAACTCTTGCTCCCTGCCCTTGATCTGATCGGCGACCCGCGGTAGAATCACTGACTCGCAGTTGCTGACCGAGAACAAACATAAAACATGGTCAATTTGGCTACAGAGCATGTAGCAATGATTTTGAAGAATAAATCTTCAAATGTACTGAAGGTGTAGTTTAGCAAAAACAAAACAATTTCAATGTTCGCTCATTTATCGAGGAATCTACTGTTATCCTAGGAGTAGTTCCCACGGAACGCCAGTAAAACCGCTTCCATAAGGAAGCTCTTTGAAACACGCCCCAGCAATCTTAATTAAATCAAAAGCATCTGTCATTCTCTTATAACTACGTGGATTCGCAACTCTGTATCTGGTACAAATATATCAATCACTGTGGATTGCGTAGCAAAGCATTATTACAGTCGCTGAACGTATAGAACACACATACACATAGTATTACAGACGCTCTCATCCGGCTCACCGCTGCATTCAATCAGATTCAATCAGTAAATTGCATTAGACCGGATTACGTTGCGGCTTTCATTATTACTCCGTTCAGTGTTTTGGTTTAATTAATATAAAGTAATGAAAGGCTTTTAGCTTTACTAGTACCTATTTTAAATGCAAAAGTACCTCTATTTGTCGCGTTTTCACGACTACTGAACCGATTTAAATCTATAGCACACATATAATTAAGAGCCTGAGAGCAAACCTAACGTTAATTGTCAAATTCAACGGCTTTTCAGGCAAAAGTAAGAAAGAGCAAAGCAATAACTGACAAAATGATATTTTCTTTTCGCATACAGCATACTAACAATGCAGCAAGCAATGTGAACACAATTGCAGTAGGCAGATTTGAATGGAAGTACAGTAGCAATGGCACAGAATCGAGGGCATACAAGATTATTTATCGTGAGTTCAAAAGTATCCTGACTTAACATACATACTATAGAGAACTGCATGAGGACTAGTAGCACGAATACATAAAAAAAATTCTCCCAAAAAATGTAATATCCAAAGGTACACATTAGTCAAACATACCAGTCAGATTTGTCCCAATTGCGAAACTTTAGTGTCAATACTTCTAGAAAGTAGGTACATGCTTCAAGATTCCTACTATCACACTGTCTAGAAGAAATCTATGTATATCTCCGAGTCAAAGTCAAACTGTTGTCTGTGAAACTACTGACCCAATTTAAAGAATTATTTCAGTGCTAAGAAGGTAGGCTATCCCCGAGTACCATTAGCTATACTTTTTCCAGGTACAGGAAGAAGTTCCCTGGTAAGCAGGTGAAACTCCAGGAACAGCTCGTACATAGTATACCTGCATCATGATATAAACTTACCATTTATTAGGTGGAACATTAGCAGACTTCATGAAGGGACTGCGGTCGGCTGCCGCTGTGTCGTTGAGCACAGCTGCGGGGCTCGGACAAACACATTTGCAGCGGTTGTCTTCATATGAATGATCCTGTAGTGAATATTGAAATTTTATTTATTTAGCCAACACGAGTGTGTAGTAAGAGTAAACCCAATACCCCTAGGCAACATTGCTTGACAGACTTATTGGCTTCTGAAAACTCATAACAATGCTGCAAGATGTTCAAACGACGGCAAGGGTCTACAGTTTATTGAGCCATCCGATACACGGTTATGTTGGAAGAGATCAGTATCTGTTACTCACAACTATGTTGGAGTCAGCTTCTATCTACGGGATGCAGAAGATTGCCAGAGTTTGAAATGGAGTGCTAATGACTGCCAGTCTCAACTGCTCAATCCAGTTACCAAGGCAACTTGGGACTGACTCTTCAAATAACTGGTTGTAAGACACAGGATTCTGACTTCTCCTAACTAATGATTATGCATGATTGTTTGATAATAATTTAATAATGTAATACCTACTTCAGATTGAATTCAGTACTTCATAGAAAACAGGTACTTCATAGGATACTACAAAATGGATGGTGGATAATCATCCAAAAAGACAAATCAATGATAGACATCTAATATGTTCAGATTTTTTAAGTTTGAGAAATTGCTGCTCCTGTTTTTGAAGAGCTCACAGCTAAAAGTAATGCAGTTCAATCAATCAGAAGGTTAAGAAACGTTTGGAACAGTCAGCCCATGTTTCAGAAGGCACAATAAATTGGTGGGTCCTGGCTTAGCTGGCTAGAAACCAGGAAGTCTTCCCAGCAGTCTTAGTAAAGGGTATTGAATTGCTTAGGTAATTACGTTGAGGAGGCCAGATGTGTAGTCGCTCCACGTAAAATGCTAGTACTCAGCCGCAACTGATAAAACTGGAAGCTGACTCCAATATAGTTGAGAAAAGGCTAGTAAGATGCATACAGCTATTAGTCTGCATTAATGGAATGCAGGCAGGAATGGATGTGTTTTTTGTTTTTATTTGTTGATTCGAGAGTCCAGTTTGTTACAAAGTGGCCTGGAAGCTGACCTCAATACTGTAGGGAAAAGGCTAGGAAGATGACAACTTGTTATATGTTATCTTCTCTCTCACTGAGTTTACCTTGAAACCTATTAATATGCTCTCTACACAAGTTTGAATCTGTATTCATGATAACCCATTACCAATTCTGTACCATCCTAAGATAGGAAAGAATGACTGGCCCCTCCCTTATCCAGCTAAAACTCGAGCCTCGAATATTCCAGGAACCCACCCTCCCCCCAATGCAGATATTATTGATTTTTCTACTAGATAGATAAATACTGATAGACAAAACAGACCCAAATATACTAGAATGAAATATTAAAATTTGTTCACCAGTTAAAATAGTAGTGAGCTAAATACATAAAACTATTGACGAACGACAGAGATAGTTTGCTCAGTGTCAAAAAAATCATTGATCGGAAACTGCAAATGACAAAGATGCGCCGATGCGCCGCAGATGCAGTTTAGGAAAAACTCGGGCTATTCAACAAATTATTAAAAGTTTTCGAAAGACGATTTCCTACAATGATGTTTGAAAGATAAAAGAAAGCCATAATATATAAGAGATAGGGTATTATAAACCAAGTACATATTGCAAAAATAAATAAATAGATGGTAGTGGTACTTACAGAGACAGCAAGCGCGCAAGTCGCGGCGCAAATCAGCACGATGAATCGAAGAGTCATCGTGGATGGTAGTTAATAACACGATAAGCAATGAAAATCACAACAGCAATGGCTTTTACGAGAATTATTCAATTAATTCAACACCACAACAGGACTAGCAGCAAGAAGCCATTTTGTAATAAATTGGCGTATGAAGTTACCAGCTGTGAAAATTGGTATTGATTGATTGCCTATAGTTTTTTAAACTGGAAGCACTGAAATGTTCCAGAAAGATCTCCTGAAATGCAAGGTTTTTTAGTTTTTATAATAATTAATGGCTCATAAAAAATCATAGAACATTTAAATTAAATTTTCGCAATATAACTCATCACTTCATATATACGAGAAGAAAAGCCTAGTGTTTGAGTGTACTAATGTTTTAAGACATAACACATAGATGTCGCGGAGTTCGACAAATAAGTTACAAAAAAGCATAGACATAATATTAGTAAACAGGACTGCGCATATAAACCCAAAAAACGAGCCGAGTGAAACAGTTAGTACGGAGGCTGTCTGTCCCTTTCTAATAGGGTGACTATGAGATTAAGCTATGTGAGACAAATCCGAATTTGCTAAGATTATTAAACACAGATTAGTATTGAAGTTTTAACTTACGCAGTTTGTGACCTTAAGATACTAATAAAGGCTTTTAATAATTAGCGGAAATTAGCAGTATAAAAGCAGGAAGATTCGAAGTGAAGACTGTTTTTTTTGTATTTCTACTTCATATATAGACTGCTGAGCCATTTATGTCGCCTTTCTTCATTTTTTGGGAAGCTATAACAATAGTACAACAGTTTTAAAATCCATCACCCATATTTTGACTCGTTACAAGAATTCATGGGCACCCTAGTTGTTTGGTTTACGAAAATGTTATTATTAGCTAACCTGTGGAACTATATATAGCAACCACCATAGGATTCACTTTTGCAAGTAGAAACGCAACACTTTTTCACCATTTTAATAGTTTAAATTGATTTAATACAAAAAAATATAAACAAAATTTTAAATGCTGATTACGCGCCAAGAATGTTCAGGGTTACCGCTAGAAAATAAAAAAAAGCAAAATAAAAATTTATGTTGTTTATGTTTTAATAATAAATACGAATAAATTAATGCGATTGTTATTAATTTGTTGACTTACAATTGTTAAAATAAGATAAAAATATAAGTGATTCAATTGTTTTTGGGAAGACAAAACTTTTGATCACAACATTTTTTTATGCTGGCAAGGTGTTAGAAAGAGACAAACAGCCTCCGTTCGAACTATCCCTCTCGGCTCGGATTTGCCTCTGTGTATTATGCAACCAATTTAGTACCTTATTGCGTTAGAATAGAGTTCATTTTCGTAAATATATATTTTGAGCGTGCGCAATCTTGTTTAGTAATATTATATCTATGCAAAAAAGCGAGTTATTTAAAAAAAAAACTATCACGTTTTTCTAGGAAAAGTACCTACCAAAAAGTTCAATACGTATTACAATACGTTCCTCCTGCAGTTCATCAAAGCATATTATTTTATTTTGTGTGCAAAACTTGGATGCTTTGTAAGTTTCAATTAATTTTCTTGTTACGCTAGAAGATGTCTCTCACTGTACCTAACTAACCGGTTATAATATAATAAAAATGTGATAGGTACAATAAATTCAAATGAGTGTGTTGGAAATGGTCGTAATTATGGTTTAATCAGTTGTTTTTGTCACTAAAATATTGTTTTTTTTATTGGATAAAAATGCAATAGCAATTTGAACCTTACAACTATCTATACCTACAACTTAATAAGTTGTTCGCATGCACAGTGAACATTTTATATATAACTTGAGAACAATCACAAAACAATCTAATTGAGAACCTCCTCCTTTTTTAAAAAAATCAGTTAAAATACAGAACCTCTTAACATTGCCATTAATCATCAGTCGACTATTTAGTACTGTTGAAAATTGTATATAATATACCTACCTACACAAAGTCCTCAAAACCAAGATTCTCATATGCTCGATTTTTTTTCAAAAGTGTATTAACAACTTATTTTCAAGTCATATTTTACTCATTCATAGATTTACACTATTTTCTCGCTATTAATTATTTACTAAATAATACATTTTTTTGTTGTACCAATTTTACTCGAAAGGATCAAAATGGTTTGTATGACTATTCGTGAAGTATGATAGGCACGCACACAACCACGACGCTTTGATATTATACATTGATAAAAAAAGTTGCTTCATCATCAGCCTATCGCAGTCCACTGCCGGACATAGGCCTCTCCAAGTGCACGCCACTGAGATCGATTTTCGGCTTCCTCTTATGTGCAGAACGAAAATAATTGCTTAGTTTAAAAATATTTGCTTGGCAAAATCTTAAGTAAACTAATCATAGCACGGGACGTGGTGCTCGTATAATCCTCAACATAGTCTCTCGAGTGTTCGCGACCCAAAAATAACAGCATTTACACAAGCCAATAGAGCGAGTTATAAAAAATTAATTACATTTTTAATCTGCAAAAAACGCGAAGTGAAGAACGCACGTATTTGACGGATGTGAAATCGCTGGAAGCGACGAGTTTTTATTGCTCCTAAATGCATCCAATATCAGGACGGACGCGAATTTATCATTTAATCAGGAGAAAATTATAAAATGTTTAATGAAAGATTAATTTGTGTTTGATTTAATTTTTAAATAAACTTGAAATGTAAAATTGTAGTCACCTACCTATCTAAAAGCAGTGCCGTAACCACAAGTCCCAAAAAGTTTTCAATAAAAAGTCTCATCCAGCAATTTATTGGTCTGGCAACCCTCAGTAGCCCGAGGCTGCCCGAGGCGTGCACATCGGACCCTAATGTGATTTTATAGAGTCCATAGGATGCCGATTAGATGGTACTTGTTGGGGTCGCATCACTAATTTAATTTTATAATTCACTGTAATGTATCTTCTGTTACAAATCGGTTTCTTGTTCGTAATTGACATCGGTCAATTTGATTGTAATTTTGTGTGGTTGATTTTACTTTCTATTGTAAAAATTGAAATTATTTTCAGTTATCCATTTAAATACTTTTGCCCTAAGCTCTAAAACACCGGGTATGAGGGACCTATTTACCTAGTGTTTTATTAATTATATCACCACAAGGGGGATTGTGTACCATATCAAATGATTTGTTTGTTGAATGGTAAAAAACTATGCCATTCAACATTTTTATATCGGAAAGGAAATATAAAGTGTTGCAAAATCATTAGCATTTCATTAAGCACTAAGCACTAGTTGCTGAATACTACAAATAAATAAAAACGTAGGTAATTATGGCCAAGAAAATAGATAATCACTCATCCAACTGTAGGTACCTACCATGGGCACTATAGGTGTATGGAAGCACAAGTTGAGTTATATAGTTATCTGTATTTTTACCCGATTATTTATATCAAACATGTATACAGGTGAGTTATACTGATAATAATGATAGATATCAATGAAATGAGGTTTTATATATAGTATGATAGTTTGCAGGATGAAACCCGTTACTGCAGCAACGCACACGTGAAATACACTGAACAGTCACCTGTGTCGGCCAAGAAACTTACCGAACGGCTCCCGAGGCGGCTGTACAGCGTTACAAAGTTACCACCTTCGCGGGACGATTCTAATATTAATGCACATTTGAGGGTAACTGTCACGAAGCCTGTAAGTACTTGCGCCCTTAATCACAATAACAATAACTGGGAGACTACAGGATGGTGTGTAAGGCTGTTTTTAATTTTAGTATTCAACGCAAAATTGGTAGTTTTAGATATTTATTTATTTCATTTTATTAAGGTCAGCCAAAAATTGTTTACACATTACATTTTTACAAACTTGAGTAATACATATAAAAGCACGTGTAACAATTTCTTATAGGCTAACACCACATGCAAAGAAAACGGTAATAATTTTTTTATTGTAAAAAAAATAAAAAGAAGTTATTTGGTTACCAAAATTGCAGGAAAGAAATTAATAATTAAGCACAAACAATTACACATTCAAGACGGATTGAAAATGATTACAATAGAATAAAATAAAGTTTGAAATAAGATCAAAATAACATTATTAACAATTGAATAAATATTAAATTAAATAAAAAAAAAAAATAGGTAGATACTAAGGAACAATAAAAGTACAATAAAATAAGCAATTCACGATTTATGTTCTAACAAAAAAATTGGGTTGTCCACAATTACTCGACAAAGTCCACTGGTATATAAATAAGAGGCACCATGTTCAGTTGTGAAAGTGATGACGATGTTGAGGAATTGAAGTGCGGTGATGGGTAGATAATTTAAGGATGTAAGCCGATCCCGACTTGGGAAAGGGCTAGGCCGATGATGATGCTGATGAATCTTGAAGCTACGCTCAGTACCTACTCTTCTTTAAAATTGATATGGTGTAGGTCTACATATAATAGATGTTGAATAGAAGTTTGGTTGGTATTACCTACGTCACAAAAATTAAAGAGTTTTTGGATGCGAATTAAGTAATTATTCTTACTTATATCTTTATGTATGTGTGACAAGTGAACTAATTATAATGGTAGATATTTATTTATCAATATTCGACGCTGAATTTTGTGTTTCAAATATTATAAGCTAAATTCAAAATAAACAAGAATTGTATTTATTCCAAAGACCAAAAGTTTTCCAGTTTTCCAAAAACGGAGCATCCTGTAGTCGTTCCTCCGCAACCCTATCCCAGAGGCAATTATGAAGCCGAGTGAACTGCAATCAAAAACGTAACAAAACCAAGTTTAGTCGAGAAATGTTCTTTAATATTTCATAAGCTATCGAATTAGGTAGCATGTTAATCACCAGATATTCAACCCCTTATAATTACGGCAAAAACAACGGTTCTAAACGAAAAAGCTTAATCTAATTTTAATAATATCAAACCGCCTGGGATGCTTCGGATTTCCTCTCGCTTTGTTGTTTAGATCTACGAAGTAAGTACCTAGGTACTTATTTTCTGGAAAAGGTGCTCACTTACACCTCACTTGTTTTTCTCCTAAGTATAAGTAAGCTTCTACGCAAAGCCACACTGACCACCGCAAGACCGTGACTCTCAATTAAGTGCGCAATTGTGTTGGCTACAAATACTGCCCCTCTTATAGAACTTAAAACCCTCTCAAGGTGTAACAGTAATAAAAACTTTTTTCATGATCACTCAACAAGACACCAAAACTCTTCAAACAAAAGAAAAAAGCCATCTGACTCAATTTATATGACGTCTTTCAATTACCCGGCATTTAACACCGTCCACCATCCATCTCAACTCTAACTTTAAATGAACATAATATTTTAAGAGGAAACAGATCAGTATAACAATCCATCTCCTTTCTCAGTTGCCTAACACACTCTATTGCCGTGGCAATTTGTAAAAGTTAACTCACTGTGTGCCAAACTTAGGGAACAGCGACCATTTTGGGTTGACACCTCACGGACTATTCTTGTGCTCTCGAACAAGGAGTGATTGCTGTCATTTGCGAAGCGAGGGAGCTCAAGTAAGAATGGCCAGAAAGAAATGATGATTAGAACCATTTATCATTTTAATACGTACCCCGCCCTTGTTAATAGGGTGTTTGGGGGATTAATAGACGTAACATTATTTTCATTGTTAATTTTGCGGGTTTGTTACATGTAATTTCGCTGTGTTGGTCATTCGCAATGAATTTATTATGAACCTATCTGGTGGAGAAAGGGTTAACTTTAATGTAGCTTTGTTTCTGTTTTAAGAGGAGAATTCGTTAACGACATCAGTACCGGTTATGTTGTTATGAAAATATTATTAATTAAAAATTTTTTTTAATTAATTAAATCTTTATTTCTCTTCCACAAAGGTTCTTAAAATTAAGTTCACAACATTTTTCAGACCAGTCCTTTGTGGGAGACTGGTATCCGCACTAGGAAACCCTGTCACGCAGATTACCAGGCCCCCCCACGAACATAGTGTAACTCAATATTATAAGTGTACATAACATAAAAACCAATTGTAGCAAGTAAAACAAAATCAAATAGGAAAAAAATAAAAAATAACAATAATTGGAAAAACATTTTAGAGATTAAAACTACTTGTGGCTTGAGTGTATTTATTATAATATGTATTTATATATTTCCTGATGTTAAGTAAATATGATTTGAGTGTTAGTATGTGGAGTATAATGTGAGTGAGAGTGTAAGAGGGTGTAAGTGGATGTGTGGGTGAGGAGTGCGTGTATGTATGTATGTGAGATGTGGGTGTCAGTGAGTGTATACCTTATATGGCTATAGTTAAGAGATTCTCAGTTGTAACGTAATCTAGATCTAGCAGATACGTGGTTAACACCCGCTTGCATTTGACTTTAGTAAGTGGATAAATATTTAGTATAGCATTAAGCTTGTTATATAAATAGGAGCTAAGAAAACAATAGCTGCGGTGGGATAGTGCACTTTTGTAGAGCTTAGTTGAGCATACCTTACCTTTCTTACGCTTATGCGCGTTTAGGTTTGTGTTATACTGAAGAAGAGAATGCGTCCGCAAAACGGTTAGCATGATAAAAAGTTGACGAACAGACAGAACTCCGCATTTCTGGTACAAATCAGTAGTGGGGTAAAAGAATGATAGCGAATGGGCTACCTTCAATATAACTCTTTGTGCTCGTTCAATTTTAATCATATGCATCTTAGCAGCTCCTCCCCACGCTGTGATACAATAGGACAATATGGATTGGCAAAGTGCAAGATAAACCGCTTTAAGTACAGTTAAATCCGCAACATGGCGAAGATTTTTAAATATAAATATCAGTTTTCTTAATCGTTTCGATAATAGGTCTATATGTAATTGAAAATTTAGATTTCTGTCTATAACAACACCAAGGTATCTAATAGAGTCCACTTTTTCAAGTTCAGGGCATGTACAGTTGTTTGATGAATGATTATTACAAGAGTGGGCGATTATACCAAGAGCGGAATTCGATAGGAAGCGGGTATTTGTTAATGTGAATGTGATATACTTTGTTTTGGTAGTATTTAATGTGAGACGGTTGTTATTTAGCCAGCTTCCGACCACAGAAAACCCCTTTTCAGCATGGCTATAGACTTCTTCCCATGTATCTCCATGAAAGAGTAGTACTGTATCATCAGCAAAAGTGATGATCTTTCCGTTAGTTAGATTTAATTGGCACAGGTCATTTATGAACGTTAAAAATAGGGTTGGTCCAAGAATACTTCCCTGCGGGACACCAATATTGACATTGCAATCATCACTTTGCCATCCCTCGACTATTACGCGCTGATATCTATCACTAAGATAGCTCTGCAATAAATCCAGTTGGATTCCGCGTACGCCTACGTGTTCCAGTTTCTTGAGCAAGAGTGGTGCCGAGACTGTGTCAAAAGCCTTTGCTAGGTCCAAAAATATTGCAAGGACTTTTTTGTTTTCATCAAGTTTAGTTATAATAGTATCAGTTAATTGGTGAACTGCATCAGAAGTTGATTTACCTCTCCTAAAACCGTATTGGTTTTCAGATAATATATTTTTGGATTCTAAGTATTTTATTAGCTGTATGTTGATAGCTTTTTCTATAATTTTAGATAAAACTGGCAAAATTGAAATTGGACGATAGTTATTGACACAGTCCCTGCTGCCACTCTTGTAAATTGGATGAACCAAGGATTTTTTAAGCTCCGCAGGGAAAACGCCTGTAGAGAAGCAAATGTTGCAAATATATGCTATCGGCTGCGCTAAGATGTTAGCATATCTCTTAATGATACCACTAGGAATATCGTTAAGTCCCTGAGCACAGCTGGTTTTAAGAGAGAGTATAATAGTTTTTATCTCACTGGCATCAACTGGCAGAAGTACAAAAGAAGAATCACGAGGAGGTAGGATGGGATATTGATTGTAGTTAGACAACCCTAAAGTGGAGCCGGCCAATGAAGAACCTATGTTTACAAAGAACTGATTAATGTTATTTAATGATTGATGTGGTTTATTCAAGTCTATCAAATCTAAGCATGAGGTGTTCTGTTTTTTAGTAGATGTTATTGTTTTAATTGTGTCCCACATTTTTTTAGTATTGCCTTTACATTTCGAAAGTTCTGTCCCATCATACTGCTGTTTAACTTTTTTTAGGATATTATTGCAAAAGTTACGGTAGCGAGAGTATATTATTTTATTATTGATATCGTCAGGATATTTTTTACATTTAAGATGTAGATTGTCGCGGTTACGCATGCAGCGCAGTAAGCCTGGAGTAATCCACGGTTTAATTATTCGCTTACGTCTTGGTAAAGTTATTTCTTTGGTGCAACAACTGATCATTGTTTTAAGAGTTTTTAGAAAAACAGATACCGCATCGTCAGCACATGTTAATGAGTAAATGTCATCAAAGTCTGATACCTGCATCATCTTGTCCAGGGCTGCGAAGTCTGTACGGGTAATTGTTTTTGTACGCAGCTGATGCGTTGATCGTAAATGGGAAAGACTTATGATGACAGTGTAGTGGTCGGTAATAGTTGTGTGTGACACTAAACATTTGACCAATAATCTAGTTTTAACCACAACATGATCGATGCATGATCGAGAGTGTGTCGGAATAAAATGCGCAGGCATGAGTCCATGTGAGGCGAGGAGATTGAGATAGTCTTCGGCTCTGTTATCAGTGGTAGAAGCTGATATATCTATATTGATATCGCCGGTAATGAAAATATTTTGGTATGACGAAAGCGATTTTAAAATGTTATTTAAGGATTCCAAGAAATGCGTGATATTTCTTACGCCTGGACGGCGATAGATACCCAGAATAACGGTTTGGTGATTAATTTTAATTGTCAAGCAATTAGCATCTGCTATTGCAGGTTCAGTTATGTCAAATACGTGAGAAGATTTGTAAAATATTACAACGCCTTCGTTTTGAGACATATTATCGCTAGTGTGCGCGTAATGATATCCGCTAATAAGGGGTATGTGTTGATTTTGGGAAATCCAACATTCAGATAAAATGATGATATCCCAATCAATTTTAGATCGTGTAATCACGGTCTGTAATCCTGTAATGTTACGATTAATGCTTCTAATATTTTGTACCATGATGTTCAACGAAGAGTTACCGGTATATACTGATTTTTTAGAGACTTCAATATCACATGTGCTCGATTCGGCCACACTAAGTTGATCAAGTTCATTGCTAATAGATGATTCAGAATTATGATCGAATGTTAATAAAAAAGGGTAAGCATTTCACAAACTTGTTTATATCCAAGAATTTATGGACTTGATAGAAATTGGAGTAAATATGTAGGAACGAAATGTATGATACATATAATTTATTTACGCTTTTAAATGGTAATAAGTTCAAAACATGCAGCCATATGTAATTTGTTGGGAGTTTTGGTAAACTAAAAATGGTGTACAAGTGCTTGGGTGTGTTTAATGTATGTGTTTTAGTATTTGTAACAGTAATTAAAAATGTATGTGTGTGGTGTAAACAGTGTGTGTAGCGTGTGCAAAGTATACTATAATATATCAAAATTTTGTTTGAAAAAAGAGCATGCAATATGAAAAAAATTAACATTATATAGAAAAAAGGAACCGTTTTGACAAAAACTAGTCATACAGTGATCCTTAATTTATCTAGGTCTGTTGTATTGTTTATGCGAATCGGAGACGAATTTTCGTCTTTTTTGAGAAAGACGATCCCATTTGCAGTCCAGGAAAATTTGTAGCCATGACTACTTTTGAATTGTCGCGCTAGAAAATATATCTTCTGAGTCTTGTGTGTCAGGCTTTCCGTTACGTATAGTGGTTTCAACTGGTAGGTATGGTTTAAGTGAGTAGTATTTAATTTTTTACAGTTTTCTTTGTTTTTGTTGAAGTTCTTGACACCTTTGATAATTTTATCTTTTAGCAAGACAGTCGTTAGCTTAACGATAACCGGATTTGTACCATCTTTAGATTTTACTCTGTAAATGTCTTGTATATTAGAATCATTAATATTAACATTAATGGTCTTACCGAGTTGCATGATTTCGTTACACAAGCTTTCTTTAGTTTCTACTTCTTGTTTTGGTACATTGCGAATCTCTAATCCAGTTCCACATAGTTTACGCTCGGTTGCTTCTAATTTTTCTTCTAAATTTTTTATTAAAATTTTATCTTCCTTTTTTTCTTGCTCCAGGGATGTAATTTTTAACAAGAATTCGTCATATTTATTAGACAGTAATTCCATACTGGTCTTCAGCTCTCGAAATCTTAGTTCTTGATCTTTTTTAAAGTCCGAAAAAATTTCCTTAATAACATCCTTGATGTCGAGGTCATCCTCGTCGTCGAATTTTCTTTTTTTCCGCTCAGTGACATTTAATGTACGAAGCTCAGGCACCGATTCACTGTGTTGTAAAGGCGAATCAGACATCTTCTTAGCGAGTGTTAATAAGTTCACAGGCTCAACAGTCGGGGTAGATGGAGCGGGCGAGGCCGGGGGGGTTCGTCTTAGTGGCATAATGATGGTATTCAATTTAAATTATTATTATATAAATACAGCGATTTTTATTGGTTATACTGTATTACTTGGTTGCCTCTCGAAAACGTTATGCCACTATTTGGCATAACGTTTTCGAGAGAATATATTCGAAACTGTTCGAATCCGAATATGTTCATGTAGAACATTTTTATACTTAGCTTTATTAGTTTAACTAAGCAATCGCGGCGAAATCAATTTAAAGTAGTACAGCTGTAACGAAAATACTTGTGTCATACTTATCATAAGAGAAAATGACTTCTTTCATCGAGTTCTTACATAAAAAGTCCTAAGTCATAATTCTGAAGAGTCTGGTACCTACCTATACTTATTTGCATTCTAGTGCTACTGCAAAATTTTTCGCTACTGTTTCAAGAAAAGTAGGTATCTCGATAATGGTCGCAAATGGATGGGAAGTAAAAAATAATTATTTTACATCTTAAAGTCTTAAATTCAAACACCCCTTGTTTAATGGGTAAGTTCTGAACAAAACAATGCCACTTAAAGAGATTTCTCAGACCATCACAATTAAAATACAGCAAGGACTCTTTACTAACAAGTAAGTAGCTAGGTACATGTATTATTGTAAAAAGCGACAATACAAAATTCTAAAGCTAAAACCGTAGGAACACTAAACACATATTTCTGATGGTTTATGAAACATGCAAACGGTATTCGTGCCTTGTATTTTATACGACATTTTGTCATCTGGCCACCCTTGCGGAACGTGGTTGGAGTGCGTAAAGCGCAGAACATCTAGTAACTTATGTATCTGTGTTAAACTTTTTGTTTTTTGTACATTGCTTCAGGTTTTTTTTGAAAGAACATGGAGAATAAGTCGTGGTACTCAGCTGAATCCGGTTAGACTGGAAGCCGACCCCAACATGATTGGGAAAAGGCTCGGAGGATGATGATGGAGAATAAAGCGGGGCGGGGCATTACGCGTTGCAGTTGATATGTGAGAACTGTACCTCTAGATCTACAGGTTTACGTAGGTACAACTTCACTTAATCATTCTTCTTTTTTATCAAAATGTTCTTTGGCGTCGGCTCAGCATTTCAATTTTTTTTTACATCATCTACTCAGTATGTAAAGTAAATCCATGCGTTTTTGTTGGAAACAAGGTAATTCCTTTCTTAGTAACTCATTTGCCCATCATGCATCATATTGAAAAAACGACGAGATTCTGGCTACCGACTGATTGTGGTGCTTACAACCACCATACAGTATCAAGTTGGATATGAAATACCTTGCTCGGAGATTGGCATCAGCAACTCCGAAACTAAAAATTTCTCACACTGTGCTCACCAATACGCATGCCCAGCGTACCTACGTAGTAAGTATGGGTAAAGCCTGGAGGAGGCAGCAGTCTAGCAGTGGACTTACGGCTGTGACGAAGCGATGACCACAAGCTATTCCTTACGAAATGTAAATAATACTGTGAAGATAGATAATAACTTATCGATATTAAAAACAGAAAAAAAAACTAATTAAATAGGTACCTAGCTATTATTTTAACTATACAGGGTGTCCAGTAAATAGCACGACATACTGCAGGGGTGATAGCTTGGGTCACTACACTACCTATCAATACAACACAAATTATGTTCAGCAAAATATTACGGATTTACAGTTTTACAAAATTTTCCGAAATACCGAAAAATCTCTACCTTGACACAGATTTTTAAGCATCTCGTAATGAAAAATCCTTTTCTAGTACTTTTTTTTACATCAAATTATTTGTGAATGGTTGCTTTACTCATTATATAATAATCTTTTTTCTATCAAAAACAAGAATGTTTTCAAGAAATACAATTTTTTGTTTAAATTTGCACAGAACAATTTTCTTATCACTTAAGTTTAACCTACAGTGGTGAAAAAAAAATGTATGGGGCAGTTTTGTACAATAAACTTAAAAAATTGCTTGTTTAATGGTGATTTTGGAAAGATACAATACTAGTACATTACATTTTAAAAAATACGAAAAATGAGCTATTTTAGTTAATAAGAGCATTTTATTTTAAATGGAACTAATGTGACTTTGAATTCTTATCGTTGTTAGGTTGTACTACGGTTCGAATTACATAATAATTAATCTACAGCCGACCAGTTGACCGGTCTGTAAATGACATCGTAATAGTAAAAAAAACAGAGGAGTTAACTTTAATAAACATTTATTTAAATAAATTACAATTTCTCAAATTGCTTCCATTGTGCCCTAATACACGCTCGGCATCTTCTTAAAAATGAGCTATTGAGTCTCCTCAAGCTTATTTCCGATATTTTTCTTGCTGTAATGTTAACCCTTGCTCTCAATTCATTGTCATTTTGGATCGGTTTTTCATAGACTTTGTCCTTCATGGCAGGTAAAAACCTTTAGGCCGCGAACGCACAGGCAGGTGGCTTGCTTAGCGCCTAGTGCCTAGCGGCTTTCATCCTGGCTATTCGACTAGCTAGGCGCTAAGCGCGCAGTGCAGCCGGTCACGTTCATTTTAGAACGTTCGTTTTACTGAGCTACTCGCTAGGTGACGCCTGTGCGTTCGCGGCCTTAGTCATTACGCGTGCATGTCGCATTTTACGTGTCACAACTAGTTTTATAATATTTCGCATAAATGAGCAGCTATTACTTATTCTCATAGTGGTTTTTGTCAAAATTACGTTAATTACATTTCCAACAAAATCAGCTTCTCTGGAACTAAAATAGCATTTTTTTGTATTTTTTTTAATGAAAATGCACTAGTTTTGTATCTTTCCTAAATCATAATAAAACAAGCTATTTTTTAAGTTTGTTGTACAAAACTGCCCCATACATTTTTTTTTTCACCACTGTAGGTTAAACTTAAGTGATAAGAAAATAGTTCTGTGCAAATTTAAACAAAAATTGTATTTCTTGAAAACATTCTTGTTTTTGATAGAAAAAAGACTTATTAATGAGTAAAGCAACCATTCACGAATAATTTGATGTAAAAAAAGTACTAGAAAAGGATTTTTTCATTACGAGATGCTTAAAAATCTGTTTCAAGGTAGAGATTTCTCGGTATTTCGGAAAATTTTGTAAAACTGTAAATCCGTAAGATTTTGCTGAACATATATTGTGTTGTATTGATAGGTAGTGACCCAAGCTATCACCCCCTGCAGTATGTCGTGCTATTTACTGGTCACCCTGTATATGAAAAACAGCGATGAACAACAACTTCAGTAGGTACTCGATAGACACATGACCCATAACGTATTTATTGGATATTCAAAGTCAGTGTATGCCAAACATGTGTCTCCGTGCATCGCATCTCATAATACCACTAGTTATTTACGACATATGGCCATAAATATGCTTCGCGTGATAAATACGAATATAACGTGGACGGACCGTGATTTTAGTACAGTTTAAATATATTCTCTTGTAAACAGATGTGAAGCTATGTACTAATGTTCGTAACAATGTAACTCACACACGCATGTGCTCGACAATCAGTACTGACAGCACCGATAAAGGCTCGTCGATGCACATGCGTGTGTGGGTGCCATTTTTACGAATTTCAGTAGGTACCTTCACAACTGTACGTCATCTTTATTCTGTGATTTTAGTTTTCAAAGACTGTTCTTATAAACTGTATTTTGTTCGTGAGTTCAATATCTTCCATAAGAACGCATGGGAATTAAAATCTTTGCGTTCTTTTCAAGGTTTTGGAAAGATCTATAAGCAAGCATCTACTTAATAGCAATATTGCCGACAGTAACACAACGCAACACATGGATCAAGCGTGGTGATTAACGCTCAATCCTTCTCCGTGTGAGAGGAGGCCGCAGCCCAGCAGTGGGACGATAATAAGGCTAATGATGATGATGATCGCCAACACGTCACATATTTGCAAATTCAGGACATCTATGAATGAATAATATGCATGTTAAAATTTGCTGAATGTTTTAATGAAAATTATACTAATCAGAAGTTCCTAGAATACCTACCTACTTATACACTGAAAAATTAATGAGCATTATATTTGAATTTTTGAATCTATTTGCCAATAATTTTGCATTTCTATGTAATTTCTAAAAAGATTCGCGGTAATATGAAAAATTCAATTTTATATTTTATGAAAATGATCACTGACTCTTAATTTTAGTATTTAATTAGCTTTTACAAAGAAGTAGGAACTTAATGTTTCTTCCGAATATCGATGTCCGATACCAAATAAAAAAGAAGAAGGCGAGAAATCGAACAATTCCACCGAACTAAAAATATAGTCCTCACTTTGTCCGTAAGTGTAATAAAACTTTCCTATAAGCTTGTTTACAAGCAAACCTATTTACTATTTATGTACTGTAAACGGGAGGACAAAGGAAGTAGCCACATAGGACTGCACTGCTGCTATTCAAACTTGGGTTCGTGCGCCGAAGTATGACAATGCTTCAGTGTACGCCGATGTGAATACACCTTTAGGTACGGTTGTCGGGCCGGTAAGATGCTGCTTGGCTTAAGTCTTGTTTCTGGTAGGTGTAAGGATTTTTTTGGTAGTTATAATATATAAGGTAATTAAGTGGTTCAGTGGTATCTTTACAAAATTAATTATGGTGAAAACAAATTGGGATCTAAGTAGTGTGTTTGTTCCTTTTTCAAAGTTTTTGTTGGTGGTTGAGGTCTGAAAATTTTGATAATTTGCGTGCGTAGGCAGGTATGTTTTCATTGTTTATTGAAAGATTTAGAGATAATTAAGAAGTATTGACTGTGTTAGATTCAAGATAGAGAAGCCAATCTTACATTGTTCACCTGGTTAGACAGCTGACCAAGCTAGTGATTGCTTTTTCAAATTAACGATGGATTAAAACCTAAGTACTATTCAATTTTAGGACCTCATTCACAAGAAATATTTCAGAAAATTATCCATAAAAGGCTTGTGTCTCAACATAGACTGAATTCAATAAGTTATTATAAACTAACGTGTCTCCTAAAACTTACCTAGTCACGCACGAGTAAATCCAACATCCAACTCGGCAGCAGCATCTTAGCGGCACCACCAACCGTTATTGTTCCCAACGGGGCTCCGCGCGAAATTCAGCGCACTACGCCAACACACCTACACTTTGCAAACTTTATTGCTCACAAATTGTATGCATTATTTATTTAATTTGAAAGCGAAGAAACCCAAGCGCGATCATACGCCTCTGCGCGGAATGAGGGCGAGAGAATGCAAAAATATAAATAAGTCCGCTGTTCTACTGTAAAAGGTAATGCTGTATTGTTTTGTTTATTGCGATTTTTAAGGGCTTTTATTGCATGGAAGTACAGGAACTCGTGGAATCTACCTTTGTACTGGCGTGGAAGATGAGGAAGATAATGGTATCTGCCTTCTGGCCTTATAAGAGTTAAGTTGCACCTGTCAGCCTGATGGACTAATGAAACAAATGAAAACCTTGCTCAACGTTCCATTTTTTTATAATGTAGGTACTGTTTCAAGATATTTTCTTATTATCGTAGACATGTCTTAAAGCTATGAGAGTCTATGATAATTTAGCCGATGGGAAAAGTAAGACGGGTACCTTATTTCTTTGGAAACAATCTGAATCTACGAGACTCAAGTATTTACCAACTCACTGTACCGAATGTTTTGTGCAATTGACAGCAGTCAGTTGTCAAGGGGAAAATTCCGTTGTTTGTACTGATTGAAAGCGTGTCCCAACTATACAATTCTTTAATAATTATTTGCAAAATGACAGTTTTTTTCCTCGACAGTGTACGTTTAGTAATGCCGCATTGGTAAGGAGTTATTGGATACACGATCAAAGATTTCAGGAATACCTAACATTATAGTTGTGTACCTATCATACCTATCCGTAAAAATACTAAAACGACTACAATCTTACTAACTCTTAAAACAAGAAAACGGTTTCAGGTTTTAATTCTTCCCCTATAAAACGTTAAAAAAAACACACTTCCCTCACACGTTTACCACTTTATACCCGTCTACTTTCCACTGCAGGTTTCCCCGTATATATATTAAGTGAAATTGCTTCGTTACCTACGATAATGAGTTAGTTAACAGCACAATTGTTTTGATACAAACTTGCGTTGCTGTAACGAGCGTCATTTGTCTCGGTCGCGGCAGCCATCTTGGGGAGAAAATACTGATGGACGTCAAAAGTGTTTGGGCGAACTGTTTTGGGTATTTTTAATAATTTTGCAAAAAGAAAGAGGTTGTTAATTCGGATGTTTGATTTTCTAAAGTTTAATTTGTATGGTGAGATGGTATTTTGGGAGATGATATAGAATTTTGAAATTTTTTCCTGTCATGAAATTATCCATAAAGTCACTGATGAGTTTTTTACCATTTCTTATTTCAAAATACATAAATCTCTACAATTATTTAAACTTCTTCAACAACATTGTAGGCACTGATATAATCACATTTTAATAATGTGTATTGCAACCACGGGCGACTAAAAAGTCTGTGATTGCAAGAAAACAACAAAATATTACGTAGAGTAGGTAACCTTCCAGCAAATTCTTTTGAGAAATATTAAAATGTACCTAAAAGATTATTCTCCCCAGAAAACAAAACACTGTAGCAAGCCAATCTTGAAATACAAACATAATATTTGATTGTTATTACATTTACAACGTAATTCCTTGTTCTTCCCTCACCTATTCGCATAAAATATAATCGCTATGCAATTTCTTTGAAATAATACACATAAGATGACTTTGAATTGTTGTTTTAGCCAGATATATAGATTTTAGCCTTACAGTAGGTATCAGGGCAGTTTAAGATTGAATCCCGGAATCTATGAAGAAAACTCTTTGTGAACTGTTAATTATATCATAGTGTATCTAGTAAAAAAGAGAAAAGTGAAAAAAAGAAAATCCATGAATAACATTTAACAGAAAATAACCAAATGGTCAATCAAATCACCATCTGCAAAAAAGACAGTGGGTAAGTTTGTCATGTAACAGTCAAAATGTCAAAACAATCCTTCAAACCAGTTTTTTTACATACTAGCAACATTTTGACGTCACGAATCAAAACAAATGATGCACAAAGCCATTGAAATCAACGATGCACAACATAAACATCACGCCGGCCCATAAACAATAAGTTTCTACTTGTATGAATAACCCCTCGAATCAAAAACTCCAAGTAAAAAATCATACTCATAATAATATATCGAAATATGATGGGGACTGCGCACCAAATCCAAAAATCACCCAACTAAGCTTGGCAGTACAAGCGATATGCAACTTTATTACTACAGAGTAGAGTTGGTAAATAGTGATGATCAGTTTTTGGGGTGCGAATATAAAGTGGTAAAATTCGGTGTGCATTTCTGAACATATGGATCCATTAAGCAGGTTTAGAATCGTTAGCAAATTAATGTAAACAATACTATAGTTAGCCAGATTTTGTACTGCAAGGCGGATTTGTTACAATGCTGCATATTTTTGATTTTCCAAGCATATTCCGTTACCCGCTTTTGATCTCTGGGGGAGTTAGTTCACAAGCAGCTGAACGATTATTTGTTTCAGTCAGTTGCACTCTATTGTCGTACAATACAATAGGTGTAAGATGGTTGAATATATTTTACACTTATTCTACGTATCAAATACACTATTTCATTTCTATTTGTGACGTGTGCTGTATTAGATTTACAGCCTTACTTATAAACTTTGCTTAAGCAAATCTTAACTAATGTACCCATATATTTAAGCACTACTTAAGGCTTCAAGTAGTAATTAGTTAAAATGATGCTTAGATGATTTTTATAAGTAAGGCTGTTAATTTCTTTCTTTCCACATTATATGATAAAATACCTTACATAAAAAAAACTTACATATTAGTTGCATCGACCATTGAAGTAAATATATCTATAAATAACCCAGTAAATTCTTTCATTAGTTACTGAAGACCATTTTCTCTGTATTTTTTTTTATTACAGACATTGCCAAAATTAGAAGTAAATCATTTTATTTACCCATTAAAATCACACACTGACATCAATCAAACGATTACACGTCCTCTCTAAGACAATATGAGAGACCAAAAAAAACCGCCAAGTGCGAGTCAACGAATGTGCATCAAGGGTTCCGTATCTTATCTATAAAATTGCGTTTTTTTATGTTTATCTATTTATCCATTTATGCACAGTACATATGTCCGAAGAAATAATAACACAAAATAGTAGAAAGGTACAGCTTATTTCTAATGAAATCTCCTTCAGCCGGCCCGTAGTATTTGAAGCTACAACGGCTAATGTTTTTTGTGATAACTTTTTACTGTCTAACTATCACTGTTCATGTGATATAGCCTGGTGACAGACCAACGGACTTCAAAGTCTCAGTATTAGGGTCTCATTTTCCCTTTAGCCACGGAACCTTAAAAACAAATAACACGTTGGCGTATTCGTAAATTATAAATAATGTTTCTGCACCAAATGCGATTCCCGTGTTTTAGTTGCGCCCCGAAAGCGATGCTCACTTATCTGAGAAACCTGTCTTGTGCAAAACCTTTTTCCCCGTGATATTGTTATTACAATCATAACAATAGAACGCTAATTTTGTGTGCGATATTTAGAGTTGCACATTGCAAACTTTTATACACAGGTACATCGACGATTTATTTTAAAGTTTCTAGTTTTAAAGTCGTCAGTTTTTTTAAACAAGTTTATTAATAGTCACATTAAAATTACAAAGTAAACTGTTGTTTTATGATAAACGGTCGTTTTTGTTGTCGGTTAACTTGGTCTTAGTCGACCGATAGTTTGTTTGGGCTCATAAATCAGTATGAAGATGAATGGTAGTACGCACATTACAACGATCTGATGACTGAAAACTTTGATTGACCAGCTGAAAAAAATACTAGTCATGGGGTCAACTGTCGGTCGACTGTTTAGTCGGCAGTATGCAGGTAGGGTTAGAACTGTACTTGAAATAACTTGAGCTAAATGTGACGGTGAAATTAGCGTTGTCATTTAGTTTGAGGAATATGAAGGGAGTGTGAAGCCACACTTGACTGGGTTAACTTGGTTTAAGTTTAGCTATGCCCAATTGTAAAGCCTTTTAGAGAATATATTTAGTTTCTAAACATTGAGTATTCTGATTATTTCTTTTTGGATTTCATGAAGCTATTTTTTGATGACAACCAATGTCATATTTTTTTTATAAATTACGAGTCTATGAATGTATGAAAGAGTGTCTGTCTTCTTTCTAATATTAGGAATGCTTTTATATGTTTATAGATAGCACGTATTTTCTCGTGTAGTAAGTACACTTTAGAAAATGCTACGACGTAGCGTGGCGATATGTTATGTTAGTAAAAATAAAATACTACGGCGTAGCGTTTGCCACGTTAATAAAAAATACTACGCCGTAGCACCAAATTAATTCGTCACTATTTCAAAAACTGCCCTTAATATTTATTTTAATCGGTTTAAACAAATCCGCCGCTCATCCGCCTAAAGGCAGAAACGAAACGTCACAGGTTCACACAGAGTAATCAGATCAGGGGCACAAGTGAAATTGAATCGGCACCGACTTGACCCGCTCCAACTTAACTGCCAAGCTAAATTATGCTTAATTCTTTTTCATTTAGAGTGTAAAATCCGTTGAAAAATTATCAAACAACGCGGTAACGAAAATCAGACTTTATAGCTTTAGGAATAAAGTTGAGATTACAATGAGGGTGTTGATGTGTGCTTAAACAGGGGTGACCGGTAGATCAATGCTTATTTGTGTCTAATAGGAAAAAAACAACAGATGTAGGCATTTCACGGGTATAATAATGTACTTAGTCGGATTTTTATGGTGCCTTTGATCTGGTGCGGTCTCCGTTGGGTTCTGCGCGAGTAGCCGGGGTCCCTAGCGAGTTTATTGTTTGGACACCAATTGTATGGCTAAGAGACTCCTCATGTTTTTTCGTGTGCAGAATTTTTGGACCTTAATGGTAAACGTATGATGTTACATACAAGGGACTGTTGACATCTGACAGTTGTGTCTTTGATCATCAAATCTGGTTGTTAACTTTTTAGTATGAATTCACATAATTTTAAATTGTTGAGAACAACTTTATTTCTTACGATTTTACTCAAATTTTGAGCTCAACTTAAAGAAAAATACAACTAAGTAGATATTTTGGAGTAACCTTTTTTTGATAATAAATATGTGACAGCAAACAAATCAGCAATAAAAGTAATAACAAGAAGATTTTTATCTCAAACTTAATACTTAACAAAAAATAAGGCTAAAGCACAGCAATTGAATTTCAACCGATCATATCATCCCTCCGACAGCCGCGAATCCTTTTTCAATCTGGCAACTTTATCAAAGACGGTTATTGGCTTACTGGCAACATTTTGACATAACGATGTGTGACGTAAGAGTATCTGAAGATCTGAGGGTCCTCTGATCCTATTTAGCACTCGGAACTTAGATGTTAGTGTAAAAACTTTTTAGTTGATTTAAATTTTGGTCATTTTTAAGATGACGAATTTATTGTAATTTTAGACTGGTTTTAATGACGAATGGGAATTTTCAGTAAGTTTGGAGGAAGGTCTTTATTATTTGTAACGATTAACTTGAGGCTATTTTGAAAAATACAATGTAGGTATTTAACGACGACGTAATTTTATTAGATTGAAGACAGGTTTATTTTTTGTCAGTGTGGTCTTGCTTATTTACACTTTCCTCTTACTGGCTCTTACTAATAAAATTAAAACAAAAGATCAATCGTAACACAATCTATTACGATAATTTTAATCACACAAAGCTACAGTAACAGCCCGAACTCGATCAGATAACTTTAAGAGTAATATTAACGCGATCAAAAACAAATAATCGCGACCTTTGTGCTCACCCTTATAACGAGATGTAATATAACATACTCGATTATACACCCTTAAAATTATTTCTATCATAACCCTAACATACCTTCGAATTTAGTTTTAGACTCTATTTTGTGTGTGTTAGAGTTCAATTTGGATTGGAGATAGATTTTTGGTAATTTTGATGGGTGATGTGCGAATAGTTGTGAAGCTTGTATGGCCATTTGTTAGTTGCTTAGATTATTGAAATGAGGATAAGAATATTTGGTGACGTGAATGCATGAGTAGGCTGGATAGTTGTAGAAACGAAAATATTAAGGGCTATACAAATCAAAATGTATGTTAATTGCAGGAAATAAAATTATGTGGGAATCCTAAACACCTAAATACTTTAAAAAATGTATCCTATTAATTTGCTAACCAGAGTTCAACTTTTATTACTTAGTATAGTAGATAGTGTTATCTAAATGAGTTTTCTTCTCTTAGCCAGAGTTCTTACTTTTAGTATGTAGATAGTGTGCCCATTTAAATGAACAAACAAAATACAATGCTATGATGCAAGATTATAGGCCACTTTTTAACCAGTTACTGTAAAATTATTCTCCCAGAACGTGGAGTAAAACCGCTTGGCACATCTAACGAATAAAACGAAAACTATCCACAATTCTATTCCAGCAGCAACTAGGTATCCCCACGGACCACACAAATCGGGCGGGCGTTGCGCGTCTAATTTCATTGTTATTACACATACATTTGCGAGGGGTGAATTTTTTGCTAATCACCATCAGACGTTGACACACATTGTTCAATTGCTGTTCAGACAGCTTTCGAACGACTGTCAAATGTTTTATACTGTTTCTTCAGAATGGGGGTATGGTTATCTTCAAAGTATAGTGATGGTAAATAATCATTAATTTGAAGAAGTAAAGAGGCTAATGTGTTTTTTTTAAGTTTCTTTCACTGAAAATTACAAAACCTATGTATTTTTTCGAAATAAAAAATGATGATGCAAATGGTCTGAGGCCTCGTATTGTAAGGGTTGTAATCTTTCTTATTCAAAAGACTACCTATAATATATTATTCTATGTCGAGCTCGTGTCCAGTCCGATGCCGCAGTTTGAACACCTGAGTTAGCAAGTTAAGCTTTTGGAATAGTTCTCCGAAAACTTGATGGTACTATATTTTGAGTCTAAGCGTGCATGTGGTCCTTACCTTTCTGGCTACTCCGCCCGCCACCCGTCACCCGCTGGAACCAATAGGTAAAACAATGGTGTTTGTTCAGCGACTCGAGAAAAAATTACGAAAATTATATGCGGTGTCATTTTTACTCCTTTGTTAATCATTGGGGTAGGACATACATCAGTCGGACCCATGCTGATTCAGTCTTACATGGTCAAAGGTCTGAAAGGGTCTGAAGGGTCTTGCCAGTCAAGTTAAGTATGCGTCAAATGTAAGAGGGAACATAATATAGTTACACTACATATTTTCAGTCTTTATGAAATTTTATCTTTAGTTACTTAAAAAAGATATTATACGAAATTCAGAATTCCAGAAACATTATGTAAATTCAATGTTTTACCGACGTAAATAAAAGCGTTTGTTGCGGCAACAGTAGAAATACGCCGCCGTAATTTATTAAGTTTTCTTGGAAAACTGGTTCTCAGAATACTTGTAGTACTGGTGAACGTGAAAAATAGGCTTTTTTATCTATTTCTTTTAAAATTCAAATTGAAGTGTCACTGCTTATAGGCACGAAAAGGTTCATTTGTTTTAGGTATCGATTGTAAAAAATGTTAAGTGCGAAATTATAAAGTTTAACTATCAGTTTTTTCTAAATACAACAATTTTATTAGCACTTTCTTCATACATTTTCATTGAACAGGTAAACAAAACATATCAAATAAACATTACAGAAACAAAGACATATTTAGAACACACGTCGATAAACTCGACTTTTCCGAACTAGCAACACCTATCAGTCGGCCTTAGCGTGCAGTGCAACGACCCACTTCTTTCTTTGCATTCCGTGGTATTAATAAATACCACACGAGCTAAGAATAGTGATCACCCCACCCCTTTGCCACCCTTGTTCATAAATATACAAAGAATGTGTACGCGAAAGAACTCTTGCAAGGTAACTGTAACTGTGGTCATTTTCACAATCATACGTTAGCATTTCACTATAGTATAAAACAAAGGCGATTTTTCTGTCCCTATATCCCTATGCCACTTTGTACGTATGTCATTTTCATGCGTTTTTTTTAAATAGTTAGAGTGATTAAAGAGGAAGGGTATATATGTATAATAACATACGTATAGTGATGAAATACTGTTATCCCGTGAGCATAAAGCTACTACTGTCACGAAGTAAGGAAAGATGGTCCTAGATGCCACAATGCGGGTAGATCAGGCGCCTTCTTCTATGTCAAATACGTACGGTGAGCATGACCAAAATGATCAGTTACGAGTGAACTAACGAGGTGATTGGGATCTTTGAGACATCTGTCAACGGATTTTTGGTATTACCTACAAGACAAGTCCGGGTCCAAGAGTGAAGACAGTAACGTTCCTCGTCGCCCGCACACCCGCATTTAGGCGCGCTATTTTCTTAGGAGATTTTCCGTTATGACACCTCCGCTAGTCATTTTGTTCTCCATGACTACTGAAATCCCAATAAATATTGAACTTTAACCTTTAGAAACAAAGTTGAAATCAATTTGACAGCTTAATGTGCAGTGAAGGACACCAGTCCTTACGTGCAGCATTATTTCAAAGTCAAGTTCTTTGGTAATCATGACATGATAATCATACCTATGAACAAGGTACATTGGAAATCTTGGTCAAGTTCTTACCAAGCTTTAAGGTCGTTCAGTACATTGCGGTACTTTCTGCTGAAGAATGCACAGAAACCATTTTATGCGCAAGGAGTATTTGACCGTATTGGGTTGCCCGGGTAACTGGGTTGAGGAGATCAGATAGACAGTCGCTCCTTGTAAAATACTGGTACTCAGCTACATGTAGTTAGACTGGAAGCCGACCCCAACATAGTTGGTAAAAAGCTCGGGAGATTATGAGTATATGGCCGCAGTGCGTGAGAGTTTTGCTTCACTTTAGGCCAAGCATCCTAAGTCCTTCATAATGGTCTATCTTGACGTAGTGTTTAAAAGTATTTTCACCTATTTTAATCTAATCAAACGTATCGTGCGTCCTTCATACAAACTGTGCAAAAAAATACCTACTTACAAAAAATATATATTTTAGAGTCAAGTTAAGCCAGTTTACGTCTAGCATTATACCCGTAACCTATTTCACCATTTCGATTTCAAGGTGTTCCAACTACGTTAGACATCTTAGCCTAACACCTGATCCATCTCGTTTCTAAGCTATCCTGAAGACCTTAGCTCATATAAAAAGGCGCCGAGTCTTAAGAAGGTGTAATTTCTACGTAATATTGAAAATCAAAGTGAATTTTGTTCACGTAAGAGGGATTTACTTAGTTGGCTGTCTTTATATGAGCCGAAGTAAGTGCATTGGTTTTACGGTACAAGTTATAAGATTTAGGGATTTTTGTGCTGATTACGGTCGTCCGGGTGCTATTTCTTAGAGCCTCAGCCCAGATAGTTTATAAGGTACCTGTGAACAAATCTAGTCGTTGTTATGTACGTAGTTTATTCATAGCCATAATGATTTACAGGCTCGATTAAACTATCGCCAACTAAAAGTTTGCGGTGTGTGGAGTTCGTCAAAGTGAATATTCGTCGAAAGTAAATATAATAATATTTTTCTTTCAAGTATATTTTTTTTAAGCAGTGATTTGACCATGTCCACAAATTCATAATTCGACGAAAACAATCTCTTCTCAGTGACCAAAGATATTGGACATCACGTGGACACATTTTGAATTTAAATATATGTGATATTAACACTAATCATGAAACCGCCACGCTTCACTAACATGATCCCCATATCCTTACAGCCCGCGAGCAACCACGTGCACCGCTTATTTGTCACTGGACGCTAGACGGCGCAATATCTCACATAAAACATACCAGCCATATTAAAATTTAAATAACCGCACTTGTATGCAGCAGTAAGTGGATCAGGTTAAAGTGCAATGAGCGGAAGACCCTCATGCATGCACCTATGTACTTGACTTGCAACATTTTTATACGTTACTTATTTAAAAAGAAGACAAAATGCGGTCTGGTTTGTGGCGGATTTTTCTGGTGAACGTGATTTTGTTGGGTAAAAATATTATTTAGAGGCTACGTGTATGTGTAAGCATCATATTGGACTCATAAAACAATCACTTCATAATGTTTTATTTGGGTAGGTAATTGACGATAGTTGAAAGAGATGAAATTGTATAAAAATCCTGCTCATACATGTGTCTACATCTTTGTTTAGAAACAAATGAAGTAAAGTACAATAGCTAAAACAAGAAGTATCTACAATAACTCGTTTTTGAGTAGCGCCAAAATACTACTTACAGCGCTACAGTACTAACCTAAAAACATGACCATCAAAAAATCCGAAAGTAGGTAACACTCCAACGAAAAAAACAAGCTAAAACAAAACACTGCCAGCACACGAACAGAATACTCGCATATCATTGCAATTTACTAGCGAAACTTTCCACCTAATTTGTTGGAACAATGCGTCAACAACTGCTGCTCAGAATGGGATCATAAACTGGCATAATGGAGGGTACCGTCTAACAACCCAGGGAAGTCTTAATCTCCTAAATAAAATATCAGGAAGAAATCACGGGGCAACGGGTGCGCCAGCGAAGCAAGTTTATAGCACGTGAATTGAACACATATTAAAACTTTTCAGTTGCTTTTGTTACGCTATACCAAGTTTTCGGCAGTAAAATTTTTCGGACGCTCCTGTATGTTTTTCGTAGTATCGTTTTATTTTATGCTCCATTTTGTTAGATAAGCTATAGTGCCTTTGGAGGCGGAATATGGAATTTCTGGTAGTTTCTGTGAGCTGAGAAGATTAAAACGTTGTTCGTATACACAGTCAGTGTTGCAAATACTGGATTTGTTTTTTCGTAGTAATCAAAGTAAGTGTCGTTTCCAAAAGTTTTCTATTCTGTAATATATTGAATTATTTTAGCTCAAAGTTCTTTTTATATTGCTGCATTAATCATATGGTCATCATGTACGAGCGATCTATTTTATAAATTTTTCAGTTACGTACCTACCAGTTCAATGTTTTCTATTTTGAGCCAGTGCTTTACTATTACTAATAGGTACTATAGTAATGTATTTTAATAAAGCAGTTTTATAGTAATATGGCAAATAAGTATATGTAAGCCGATGAACTATTAATTATTTAACTTAGACACTGTTTTACTTTGTTGCAACGTGCATCTTCAGCAAGCAAATATTAATTTACTTAGTAACATATAATAATATTTTACACGTCCTATTCCTCGTATTATATCCTTAAAGGTATATTAAAATTTCACATTAACTAAGAAGCATTAAAAATTCTACATTTAAAATGTTTCCTTTGTGAGGTAAAGCATGCACGTATCAATCGCGTTTAATATGCAACGCGGCAAAGAACTGGCTCCGGCGTAATAACAAGTTTAGCAAGTTCTCAATTTATTCATTTAGCCAGCCTTCATAACCTCGCCTTTCAGGACTAAGGTCCCTAAGGACTATGAAATATTCTTTTTTTCAGCCACAAAGACATAATTAAACCCCAAGGATAACAATTCGGAGCCTCGTACTGTATTCTCTTTTGTGCGCGAATTTTGAATTTTAATGCGCGCGAGTTCCGATCCCACGCCACTTGATCGTGCAGGAAAAGTAACTGCCGATGCAGGATACTATTAGAATACTACATTTTTGTGTAATACCTCTATTAATTTTCAATTGGTGCGTTTTTTAATCGTGTCTCTAAGCGATTTTGCAGCCGTTTTTTTTTCCAGAATTGCTCGAGGACATGAAATTATCGTCTGGCTAATGACTTAATAAGGAGGGAAAGAGGCGAGCTCCTTATTGTAAATCAGGCTTCCGGCAGTAAATTTTCTTCGTCAGTTACTGCCGATAAATTGTACCTTGGCCACGAATAATGAGGATAATTTAATAAATAAGTACGTAATAACCCAAATGAGGGATTCTATTTAATGAAAGGACTGTATTGAGCAAAAAACAAATTTTTTGATTGGAAATATACGTCAAAATGTGGAAAAAACGGTCAGTTATGCAGAAGAATCTTGCGATAATATTAAACTATAGTTTCGTTATCGTTGATAAAGGCGAGAAAAATACAAATAGGGGTCTATTTAAGCCGCAAAACTATAATTGTAACATCCCTTTGATTCTGCAACATTGTAACGCCGCCATCGACAGAAAAATGCAAACAGACATTCCAACTAACTCTTCACGCCATTTTAACGCTGAGAAAACCAATTGCGATTTGATATTTTTATTACCAAAAAGGTGGCTTTGAAAAACATTTTACATTTCCTTAAACAATTTGTTCCCGCAATACGTTTTAACGCGCCCATCAAAGTTGCTTATCAACGGAAATTTGTTGAACGCCGAAATGTATGCAGTCTCAAGCACTCAACTGCCCCCGAAAATTACAACAATAAAGAAATAACAGATAAGTGCTCTTACATTAAAGTTCGAGTACAATGCGCCAGTGTAGCTTGATCAAGTTGAGCCCAAAATTTTCCGCTTTCATCCCCAGTTTTTGTGGTTAGGGGGAAGCGCGGGAGGTCTCGGGAATTTGGCCCAGTTGAGTAGGGTAAAAGCCCCAAATTTTGGACGCGTGGCTTACGCGTGCCTCAGAGTTTCCCCCTCCACAGCCAAAGTTTACATCACAATTAATGTCACCTCACTAATTGGTGATAGCGGTTTGACAGCTAGGCACAACACTAGACCGTGGTAAAGTTTGTTCGCTTCTACTTAACTGGAATTGTACCATTTTGATAATTGTCGTAATGTTGCCGAATTCAGATGAGTACTCAGATTGAAATGACTGTACTTTAATATTTTTGATTTTACTTGATTTCTTTACATCAAAGTTACGTCACGCTACACTACGCTTTGCATAAGATCTAACATTAATTTCGATTTAAATTGTCCACGTTTGCTACGGTGCCGCGGTGTCTTGATATGCAAAATTCTAATATTAATAGCAGTCAGACGGTCCAACATCTCCTAAACACTGCATCACACTTCAAAAGAAGACAGCCAACCTTCAAAATTGTCTGCTCTAAAACATAATCATTCACATCCCGTCGAAGAGCTGCAAAACACTAAAACTTGAATGTAGGGTTACCTAAATAAATAGGCCGTATATAGAAAACCGATATGGTACGTCCGTTCAAAATGCATAATCTAATCTATTTGGTATAGGATCGACGCGTGACTCATGACGCTGGATCTCAAGGGATGCTGCTGACACTATTGCGTTTTATTTCACGTGCCGAACGAATTTCGTGTTTTCACCTCTCTATGTTTTTGCGTATATTTGCATAGTTCTGACAGACTTTGAATATTATGTTGATATTTTTTTTTGTAGAAATGTGTTATTGTTACGAGCAATTTTTGCTAACGAGAAGAGATGAAAAGTCAGTCATTCAAAGGAGATTACACCTTTTTGAATGTCAATTTTAAAAAGAAACGTTCAAAATAACGCTCGCTCGTCACCATTTCCTATGTTCCTAAGGTTGGAAAAACTGGTTCTAAACTAGATACAGTTTCAACACACTAAACACACACTTTACCCACACATTCTGATGCTACAAGTCGAAAATACCCATAAAAATAATCCGCATTCGCCAGCCATAACATAAATTGCGAGTCCAATTGGCGTATAATCCTATAAGCGTGACTATGCGTCCCAGCCGATTTGAGACCCTATACGCCACGTGCCTAGCAATCAAACAAATAGAGACATGCCCATTTGAACTTAAAAAATAATAATCAAATGTGAATTTGGACACCCCTGTCTGTTTAGGGTGTCTGAATTATAATAATTATTATTGGGTAAGTGTATCTTTGATAGAATTGAAGTGCATTGTGTTGCGGATGGCACGTTAAATTGTGGGACCCAGGAGTCATGTGAACATCTTTGGCAGTTGTCACATATGTAATGCAGCAGAAGCCAGAAAGTTTGACCACAAGTCTTAACAATAGGTATTGGGTTAACAAAGATAACTGGGTTGAGGAGGTCAGTATTCAGCTGCATACAGTTAGACTAACTGACTTTTACGTAATAGAGAAAATACTAGGCAGATGACGATCTGCGTTTTTTTCATTGATTCATTTAGTTGTGATTTTTGCCTTCTATGTAGTAGATTTGTTTCCTCGTTGTTGCCATGCCTATTGGGTATTTATATTACTGAATAATATTTGGTCAAAACTGTCATTGACTAAAGAATAACCAACCTCAAAAAAACTAAGCCGTTACCACTAAAATTCGACCAAAAATAAAAATCGTGACAAAAAAGCGGTTCCTAAAAAATTAATACAATCATTTAAAACAATTTTGTGCACAATTGCGGTGTCGGCATGTCGTTACCGCCACGTGCCGTATCCGACCCGTATCCGGCCCGTTTCCGGGATCGTTCCGGCTTGTGACTCTAACGGCTGACATTAGATAGAAGTGTTCCATTTATTGTTACCCCTCGATGTATTTAGAATAGAAGGAAAGATACAAAAACACGTGGAAATAGAGCGGGGGCAAAGTCCTGTACTTTCCTCTGGAGAAATATCTATCGCGATCAAATAGAATTTATTATTGTTAGCGGAACGGCTCGTGTAGTTAAAGTAATATTGTTATTCTTTGTGTAAAAATTGGTGCTTGATTTTTATCGAAAGTTACCAAATCTCACACGCCTATATTACGTAATCATACTCATTGTATAAAGAGGTTTTTTTTTCTTTTGTTTGTTTGTCTGCACCTTAAAAGCTCTGAAACTACTGAAAAATTATTTTACTGTTTTAAAGCTACAATCTTCCTGAGTAAACATATACTATATTAGATATTGGTACTGGTCCCTACGGGTCGCGAATGAAACCGCAGAAAAACTCTAGTCTCATCTATAAATGGCGAATTGAGTCTATAACCAGTTTCCAGCCCTCGTACCTAATATTCAGATTGGAGTTTTAGATATTCCAGTATTGATTTTTAAAAGTACGTTTTTCGCAATACAAAAGGTCTTCCGATTCACAAGAAAATTTTCCATTTCACTTACAATTAGAATGTACACGGAAAACCCGTTAAGTAAAGTTACTTTAGTCAACGTAGTATATTTTTGTTCGGAGGAAAAAATCTTGAATCGAACCAAATGTATAAATGTATCATATGTATGTATACCAGCGCCACTTCTTTTACACGAAGCGACTACCTATCTGGTCTCCCGAACCTTGTTTCTTGGTCAACCCAAGATTCTTGGTTGTCACACTTTCTGGATTCATCCTGCCTGTAACAAAACTCAAAAATGTATTGATGAATTACTGTATGTGCCGGAAATGGCATTCGGAACACAAAATTGAATATGCCCTCCGAAGCACGGTAAATAAACTAGTTAAAAAGTTTTTTTGCAGTAAAATTAACCGACTTAATCGACCTAAAATCTCCTAAATTTGGCAAATAATAGTATGCTGTAAACCGCATCAAAATAGTTAAGCCGTACGTAAGATAATCACGCACAAAAGCACTTGCATAGGTACTCTTTTTTTGAAGTCGGATAAAAATATACAAAGTATCTCTGATTTAGTATGTGAAAGTAAATATTGTGATGCATTAGGTTGAACACAGCGAGCGAAGGTAAAACCCGCGAGCTCTATAATTGGGATTAGCGCTTGCTTTAATACGAAGTTAATTATGATTTTAATTGGGATACGCGAATAACATATTTTCCCCAGTCCGTGCGAGAGAGCGCGACCTTAGTAGCGATAGCAGAAACAGCATTACACAGTATATTTATATTATTTTACACTGAAATAAGATTTGGATGTAATGATATTGTGTGAATGTTTGTTACTTTTTCACACAAGAATCTATAGAAATGAATTTATTTGATACTTTACAGTAACAAAGTAAAAGTTCATTATCATAATAAAATTATCAGTTATTTACTTTTGTTCGGATGTCAGAAGCAGTTCGAGATTTGGGCCAGTACTTCAAGTTTCTAATCAAAACTGAAAAGAATGAGTTAATATTAATTATGTAAGAATTAACTATCCAACTACGTATCCTTTTTTAGTTATCTTTTTAATTTCTTTGACTTACTTTTATTTTCTAAAAGATCTAATGACTTTCACAGCGCAACTAAGGCGCCGCATCTAGAACAAATAAATATTTTTTTGTCGACAGATAGATTATCACATATATAGATAGACCTTATAAAGGTCGCCGGAAGACGCTGGATGCAGGTCGCTTCCAACAGGTATCTGTGGAGATCAAAGGGGGAGGCCTATGTTCAGCAGTGGACGTCCTATGGCTGAGATGATGATGATGAGATAGATTAATTGAACAGAAAAAGACGATTTTATTATTATGGTAAAATTAGTTCTCTTAGAAAGAAAAGAAAACCAAAACAAAAATTACAAAAATTCCCTTTCTGCTATCACTACCACCTTTGCGTTTGTCGGAAGGGCTCGGTCGCTTCCGGCGGGAGTGGGGGCGCTGCCACATCCGGCGGAAGCTGCAATCCGCCCCCGCCCAACTGTCTTGCCCGTCTCGTTCAAACCTTTCCTGTTTTAACTTTTTTCTGTTATGTAATACCTAATGATACTTGCCTACCGTTATGTACGAGTGGGCACTATTGTATTCTTTCGTTGATGTCGGAATTGTATCAGAAGTTATGTTTTGTAGAAAAGTAGGAATGTAATTGAAGTATGTATTTGCTGGTAATTTTGTTTAAGTTAAAACAAATAAAATAATATTTCGTGCTTAAGTACTACGTTTAATTTTTATAGCACAGTTTTCAGGCGTTTAGCATAGTAGTACTGAGTTATTTATAAACGTTATTAGAAATATGATTGCATCTTGTGTAAAACTTTTTTTCAATGTAGTTGTGTACCTGTAAGAAGAAAAACTCGTAGTCGACTAAATAAGCATCATGTTACATCGCATCGATCGGATTTTGTCTCAGCAAAAACCTATAGGTAATGCAGTTTTAGGTGTCAGGTGTGTTCCACTAAACGCATCTCCATGAAATATTAGCACATGTTAAGGTTAAGTTCGCATCATCAACATTATCTCAACTACAGGTCGTCCCACTGCTGAATATAGGCCCAGCATAGCAGGCTTAACCAAATCTTTATCTAAGGAACTATGCACTAACTAAATAAGTATATTTGGTTTCCAATAAAATTCTATATTTTTTTGGAATTTGCTGTAAAAACTGCTTACTATATCTTATACCCAAACATGGACAAAAATGCTTGGCACGAGTATAAAATTAGGGGTATTTTGTGTTTCCCGGGGGAACCGGATCACCCCTTCACTGACCTGGACATGTGGTGTTTTATACACTTGTACACGCACATATTGTGAGTTTTTCGTATATGTATAGTCCTAATCTGGGTGGAATTTTCATATTTAGGAGTGAACATTAAAAATAAGAGACAAAAAAATACATCATGAACTAGCTGTCCTGTCGCAACTTCTAGCACTCAATTTAAAAGTACTTTAATGTTAGGCCCTAGACTTAATTTAATGTTACAATTGTATAAACGTTCATTACGTATACTATGACAATTTTAGTCTATGTCCGATGATGACACACCATCCATCGTGATGCATGTCAATTTTAGTAGTTTTTACTGTAATGAAAATTATAAATTATACGACTAATTATTCCAATATACACAAATCCGCTATTTATATACCAGACATTACACAGAATTTTCTTACACTATACGTAAAAAACAGCAAACGAAACACGAAAAACAGCTTAACTGCACTTCCACAATTAAAAACTATTTAAACTTGCAATCCGATCTTATTTTACCTATTTATTACCTAAAGGATAAATGTCTATCCAACAAAAAGGAAAAAAAGATAGCTTAAGCCCACATTACGTCGACTATTTCCATAAAAGTACTATCGAGGCGAAAATAAGTTTTACTAGTACCCGCACACTATTGACTAAATCGGATGACAGTTGCCCGACGATGGTTAGGATTTTTTAAATGAAACTAGTGAATTCAATCAAAGTTTTTAATCAGTCTGGTACTAGCCAAACACCTGATCGTATTTACAGAAGGCAGAAAGTCTGATAGTTACCAGTATAATCAAGGGGTATCGGGTTGCCCGGGTAACTGGGTTGAGGAGGTCAGATAGGCAGTCGCTCCTTACAAAACACTGGTACTCAGCTGCATTTAGGTACACTGGAGGCCGACCTCAGCATAGTTGGGAAAAAGGCTCGGAAGATGATGATTTACAGAAGCCAGAAAGTCTGACACCAGTCTAACCAAGGGTATTGGGTTTCCCGGGTAACTGGGTCGAGGATGTCAGATAGGCAGTCGCTCCTTGTACAACACTGGTACACAGCTGCATCATTTTAGACTGGAAACCGATTCCGACATAGTTGGGAAAAAGGCTCGGAAGATGCTGATTATTTACCTTGCTACTGATTTATACAAGCCAACTATATGCCGACTAAAAGTCTGTATGTGTGGGCACTCTAACTGGCCGAATGAGTGCAAAAATAGCGGTTTCTAGAACATTAGAACAAGGCAGTCATAAAGAAAGCTCTTAATTACCGTTCTAATTCGCGATAGAATTGTTAATGGACAGCTGGGTATGGCACGAAGCGGCCGTCGTACTTCCGTGCCTATCTGTGGTACCCTAAAAAGGGTACGTGGTAGATGTGTGGGCTAAGTCTTAAGAAAGAAGCGGGTTTATAAAAAAGTATAGATTTTTTATAAATTGACTTTTTTCTTTCTTTTAAATAAGTATAAAGCTAGATAAAAATATTATTATTACAGTCTTACTTATTCTTCTGCTGGGGAAATACCTTAAAGAAGAACAGAAAAATAAATCTAATGACCGCTCGCACAGTGCACTTTTTAACGACACCCATAGTTGCTTAACTTGTTAATTAATTTAAAACATTCTGGAAATTGTGTTTCTATTAGTAAGTATATGGAGCCTTTTCTCTTCATTCTTGTCTCGTTCCACATCCCCTAGTACCTGTACTCCACCTGTTGGGACATAATTGGAAAAAAAATCCATCAAATGATAAAAAGCAGTCTGTAGCTATATAGAGGTATAGATGTAGAAGAAGTAATAACTTTCATCTCTGGAACAACTTTTATCTTATTGTACAATTATTTTGACTTTAAGACCACACAAAAAATATCATACAGTAGGTATATCACAAACCCGCTACCGCTTCTCCCGTGGCCTGCACCCCACGAATCCCCGAAGGAGCCACGGCGGCGATAAAAGCCTCATGCATTATACAGACTGGTCCGAAATCGAAAAATTAAAACTCCCGCCATCTGCCGGGTGAAAGCGTAATTACTGGGCCGGTTGATGCAGCTCATTATTAGCATTGTGATAAAATGGGATGAGTTGCTATCATGGTATCATGGTGTATCATGGAGTGTGATACGTGTGTGGGACTTGTGGAGGTTTGATTGCTACGGAAGTTGTGGTCGCTTTGTTTTAGTAGCTAGTGTTGGGTGTGTAGGTATTTAGTTTGATTTTGATCGATTTCGTAATTTCATGGACCGAGTTATGAAGCTTAAAAATATTTAAATTTTAGCTAATTTTGTCTAAGTTTAGACTTAAGTGAAGAATTTTAGAATTCCGTGACACCTTTCCCAATTTTTACTCAGTAACCTGAACGTACATACACTGTAGATAAGTTACGCTACACTATATTTTCTCAACAAATTCAAAATAAATGACAATCATAATGTCTTCCCTTTCGACACAAAACCTCATCTAAATCCAGCCATTGAAAATGAAATTCAGATTTACAATCACAAACAAGCCAATAAAATGGTTTGACATTGACAACTATTTATTTCGGTAACACCTAGTTTTAGAAGATGTCTTGACCGGCTTCTGCCGAAGTCTTAACCTGTCCAATGACCTACCTTCACAACTGGGTTGTGACCTGGTCTTCGAAACTTTTAGGAAGAAGCATTTGATGACGTCAGCTATTTCTTTTTCTGGATGGTATATACAGGATGTGTCGTTCACAATCCATTCAGTGTTTTAACCACAGGAGTCAATTTTCTTTTTCATAATTTACAATATCATGTGTAAAGCAGAGATAAAGTTAGGAGTAACGAATGTTTTGATTAGTTGACAGCTCTATCAGTTTTCAAGGGAGAATTTCAGTTGTTTGTAATGACTGACTTTTATAATGGTGTTCTGATTTTCGCAAATTTTTTATTCTAGTTACTTTGTTTGAAAAATTTTTTTTTTAATTTTTACGTATTTTTCTTTTTTCTTTGTGTTAATCGACATTATATTAACCAGTATATTAACGCATTTCATTTAATGTCATTGTGAACGACACACCTGATATAGACAGTAGTTTGTGGTTCAATTAAAATTACATTAGACAATATATTACAAATTAAATCTACATATTTACAAATAAGAAATAAAACAATAAAACTATGAGTTATATTATTAAGCACCTGTCCGAAGAATGACCTAACACTTCAAAACTGGGTTGTGACCTGGTCTTCGAAACTTTTTGGAAGAAGCATTTGATGGCGTCAGCTATTTCTTATTCTGGATTTGTGGTTTGTAGTTGATCTGGGATGAAATGCTTTCAGGTGTTTTTTAGCTGAAGGGATAGTTATTTTAGACTTGGTTTGTATGAGCCTTGTTTTGTATGTTTGAGCCTTGGTACATGTTTCTGTCACATTGTATTTTTGATTTTCCCTTGTATTGTGGACTTAAGATAATAGCTATGATTTAAGGCATTGTTTAAAAGCGCTCGCCTATGGCATTTTGACAAAAAATGAAGTAAGCAGGGTTTTTTTTTTGTATCTTTATTTGTTGTATAATTGTAAGTAGAGTACTAATTGTTGTTAAATGATCATGTTATATGTAAGTACAGCAAGTGAGTTGACCGAAAATCTTCAAGAGAATTCTTAGAAAGTCTTCTGCTCTTTTTGGAAAGTAATCTGACATTATCTTTTATTTTGGATATAATGTACTCTATAAGGAATAAATAGAAAACTTACTAAGAAATAAAGAAATTAAAACACTATTACATGATTCGCCTTAACATCTAACGCAGTGTTTTTAACACAGTAAACACTTAGCCACCTCCACAATTTAAGAACCTAAAAACACCAGTACAATACACAAACTTACTAACACTATCATAGCCAGACAGACTTTGATAAATGAACTTCGAGGCTTCCATCTTAACAAGTTTCAGGCGAGAATAATCATCTAGATGCTAGCTGTGAGGAACGCATTACATGTCAAGTAAACGAGCTTACTGTAGAGTGTAGATGTCAGGGGGGATTGTCTAAGACAGGTCTGTTGGTGCTGCGTATGAAGGTGAAGATGCTACCTGGTATAGAGATGGTGAACACTTGTTTACATGCCGAATGATCAGAAAAATACAATGGTGTAACACCTTTAAGCAAGTAGGTAGTCATTCCTGAATACTGATTGGCCATTTTCAAAATATTGCTTATCATTATAATAAACTATCGATCGGGTACAGCTTCGCTACGTATAAAGTCCACCGATGTGTTACAAAAAATGTGATAAATGAAAATCTTGACTGATTTTGTGAAAATTTTATGTTGAGTTGTCCCAAAACCGTGTACAAATGTGTAGTCCGAACGAAGCCTAAACATTTGGTTTGGATAGGTGAGATCGTTCTTGATTAAATTACAACAAAAAATGCATACTTACATTTTTATGTAGGTATAGATATAGCGGTTTGACATATTTTTCGGATAAATCGGGTCTATACTTGTCTTACTTGCTTTATTTTATCTGGATTTAGACAGTAGTTCCTCTCATGACTCGGTCAAAACAGCTAGAAACAACTAGTAGTTCACAATTCCTATGGTATAATTTTAAATGCAAAATATAGGGAAGTAAATATTTTGCTGCGAACCGCCACAGTCATGCCATAGGTTCACCATCCCTGACCTAGGATTTCTAAGACAACGAACATTGTCAAAGGTAATTTTCTGTAACGACTTACAGCCAATTTCTTCATCAAAAGTAAAATCCAAAGTAATAATCAAAGTAATGTCTAAAGTAAACGTAACGGTCAAATTCGCTTTTTCTATTAGTTTTGCTGTCACTTTAGCCTTGAAAAAACGAATTTGACCGTTACTTTTACTTTAGACATTACTTTGACTTTTATGTTTTACTAGCTTCTGCCCGCGACTTCGTACGCGGATCCTGTCCCTTATGCCAGCGACTATGGGGTCAGCAAAATCAAAGATCTGAATAGTCGCAATAGACGTGACCATAGGGATAAAAGTAGTGATTCTAATTAGACCGCATTTAAGTTGTGTGTGGCAAAAATATTACACGTAGGTATTATTTCGTAAAAAAACATTAAATAGATGACAAAGTCGTGGTGACTTAGTGGAATTCGTGGTGGTTTAGTGGGTAGAGAACCAATCTCTCAAGTATGAGCGTGCGTCTTTGATTCCAGGTCTGGCAAGTGCCTGCCAATGCAACTTTTCTAAGTTCGTATGTACTTTCTACGTATATTTTGGATACCAATGACCGTTATTTGGAGGGGATGTTAAACTGTAGGTTCCGACTGTCATTGAACATTCTTGGCAGTCGTTATGGGTAGTCAGAAGCCAGTAAGTCTTACCAAGGGGTAACCGGGTTGTGGAGGTCAGATAGGCAGTCGCTCCTTGTAAAACACTGGTACTCAGTTGCATCGTGACTGGAAGTCGACCCTAACATAATTGGGACAAAGGCTCTTGAGATAATAACGACAATAATAATGAGATATATGCACCGCAAGACATCTGAGGCTGATGACGGGGAGTAGCGACCCCGCGGGGCTATATATACTGAGTTCTCCAGGGAGAGTATACTGTCCCCCATCTCCGGCCGGTCGGAGTGAACCATGACGGGGGTAGGTCTCACGCCTCTGGCTTGGCTTGGCCGTCCAGAGTGGAGTCGCTAGAGCAGGATTAGTGGCCCTGCTCGGAGGGTAGGTGCCTCATGGTAAGCACAGGGAGCGCGTAATCCGCGTTTAAAGTCCGCCGAGGTATCCTCACCCTTCAGCCGCTCATGTCCCTATTGCCCTCTTGTTGCTATTCAGTGACTGGTTACAGTAAGTGAGGTGGCGAGTCTCCACCTGCCGTTTTTACATGTACCTAATACATTGTCATCCACTAACATCCCATCAAAATAGCCCAAGTAGTTTTCCTCCATAGTTAGCAATAGTTTAGCACAGAACCGGGGATTGTCTTTTTTTTAACGACGTCCACCGGGGATTGTCCTTGGGTTCATTTCTATAGTGTATAAAGGGATAATCGTCGGTTTTGTGTCACCATTTCATTAAAGTTGTCTCAAAAGGGCTTCAGCGTGTTGGCTTCGACCCCACGTTTGCCTCCCAAAAATTTGGAACTCTGTAGTCCCGAGGTCTGGAAGAGATATACAAAATAATAATGAAGATAAAACGCAACAAAGTTAGAGAGTGGAGGCTCGTGACGCCACGTCTAGGTATGTAAAATTTGTACTAAGCAGTGACTTAACACGAAATTCAAGCGTTGTTGTATCTTCGTTATTATTTGTTTGTGAGAGAGAGAAAAGAAAAATGCGTGTCCATTATTTTAGGGTTATCTAAAAGACGGACTAATTACTTATTTTGATTCACTATACCTATTTCATAACATTCATTTCTATACATTTCAAGTGTAGTATTGCTCTTGAAGTTCCACATCAGGTGTTCCAGATCTTCGATGTTTACACGTCAATAGAGAGTGCTTATCAGATTGAACAACTTTTGCTAAAACGTCATACCTCTATATGCTATAGTCTAGCTGGGCCCCTGGAGTTCCACATCAGGTGTTTTAGATCTTCAATTTGTATAAGTCAATAGAAAGTGCTTATCAAATTGAACAACTTTTGCTAAAACGGCATACCTGTATATGGTACAGAGAAGCTGGGCTCTTGGGGTTCCACATCAGGTGTTCCAGATCTTAAAATTTATAATCTCAGCTGAAAATGCTCATCAAATGAAACAATTTTTGCCACGGCACCATATTTGTATCTCTTATAGTTTTATTGGTCTGTTGGAGTTCTGCATCAGGTCTTCAAGTTTCGAAGATAAATTATAGCCTATATGTTGACCAGGCCTAATACTGATACAACAAAGAAAAAATCATTGAAATCCGTTCAGTAGTTCGGAAGATTAGCGTGTACAAACAAACAGACATACAGACATACAGACATACAGACATACAGACAAACAGACAGAATTTTTTTTTTGGATTTGTGCTCCATTACTGTTTCTAAACCCCACCCAATTATTATTTTTTTAATATATTCAATGTACAGACACAGTTTTTTTACAGATTTATTATATGTATAGATTTATTATATGTATAGATGAAGAAACTGGCCGTTAGAGTTGCACACTGCAAACTTTTAGTCGGGCGACAGTTTGAACGCGCTCATAAGTCAATATGAATACCTATGAATGGTAGTACACATAAGTATTATAACGATTAGGTATTTAGCGGGTTTCAGACCGACTGAAAACTTTGATTGGAATCAGGCTTTTCTATAAAAGAAAGTCAGCTGACTAAAAGTTTGCAGTGTGTAGGCCGGTAATTTGATTTTGCTCGTTAATTAGTATCGAGATGAATCGTAGTGCGCACATTACAACGATTATGTATCTGGCCAGTATCAGACCGTTTAAAAAGTTTGACTGAATTCAAGATTTCTATCATCATGATAAACTATCAACTATCAGCTAACAGTTTTGTCGGCAATGCAAGGAGGCTTTTATAGTGAAAGGAATAAAACTCTATTATGTCTTCAAAGTTTTGTTTCGCTTTGATGTTTCTAATTTTAAATGCCATTGATATTCCTTTGATTGATTTCTGAACAGTTATGGTGATCAAGAAGTCTGTCTGATAGTTTCATAAAGAACGTAATAAGCTAATTTTCAATCAAAGTCGATGCATAAAGAAAATTACTTCTGCCCTTGTGCTCTGATTGCTTGTCTTGGCAAGGGCGCTCCCATGCCCTCAGATTTACTTACTTATAAAAGTGTTATAGTGTCTTAAAATCGGCTGACGACATTGTCTTTTTAATCGACTCTTCAAAAAAGAGGTGGTAAAAAAGATATATCTTTTGTACTTACAGAACAAAACTTACCACAAAATGAGACAAACTCTTGCACCGGCTACTTATTTAAAAAAATGTCTATCTTTTAATTACCTTACTAGAGATAGAATTTCAACATTAGCTACATACAAGAAATGTCCAATTCTTAAGCAAAATAACAGACGACAATATCTATACTTCGGCCGTTCAGAGAATGCGTTCCTGACACCTATCAGTTAGTCACGACTAGTGATGGGCACAACATAACACTGAGTTCGTTACCGTTCCTTCAAAATGAACCGCCGCATTATTTTAAGATTATTTTCGTTTTAAATTGGCGGAATCATTTGTTTTATATTTTAGTTATTTAAGTGGAAACCAAAAAAAGGTAATATTCATATAATAAAATTGTTTTATTTATTCTTTGTTACAAGTACATTGAATTGAATGTGCGAACAGAATATTAATCAGACTCCGATTTGCTTGAGGAGGTGGTGTCTTCATCATCATCTTCGCCTACATGTATAATTATATTATTATCAATAACAGAATCAATCCTGATATCTCGGTCTAACAAAAGCCGGGTAATCAAATAAAAACAGATCGAAAACACTTGAAAAACGTGGTCTATGCGCACGAAACGACAACGGACGACTGTTTTAGCGTCACAAAATGGCGGCCCATAACGCCATTTGGGGTTACCATTTTTAATCTAAGTATAAAAATGCGGTTTGGTCATAGTTTTATTTTTATATTTCATAAAAGTTATAATTAAGTCTTATAGTCCATTATTTTCCAATTCTTAAAAAGAAAATCAAAACGTATTATTTTATATTATAACTGTATAAGAACAGATTACGATACTTGCCTGTTATTTTTAGCACAGCACTACAAAATATAAACCGCTGACATAACCTTGTAATAGCGCAGTATAGATTTAGAAAAATATTGTTTACCAAGTTATTTGACACTCAGTTTGGCACAAAATTATAACATTCATTGATTATTGATATAATAATGTTGTTTTAATGCTCCTCAATTGTTAAAACGGTAAACAACCAGCAAAAATATTTTTATCGTAACTGCAACGCCATTGCAAAGTTACGTCGTCAGTTCAATCGCGACGTGTCAGGAACGCATTCTCTGAATGGCCGAACTATACCTATGTGTTGATTTCCTTAACAGATATAGAATTTTAACATTATACCTTCAAACAACTAACGTAAAATTCCTAAGCTAAACTACAGATAGCATATTGGAATCGCGTGTAGTTGACGTGATATCCTTAGCATCGGGCGCGACCTTGTCGCTTACGTTACGCAGTCGCCTCGCCTCGTGCGCTCAACTCGCTAGTCTAGGGTCTAGGTCGACTTACAGTGATAGACGTTCAACCAATATTATGAGGATTCGATATAAGAATTATTTGTATCTTTGAACTGTGAGAAATGTTATGACGCTACTAATACATAAGTCTGTGTATTTATTAACTAGATGTAAATAGATTATTTGAGATAATAGTGTTTGTTGAAAGGTCTTGAACAGTTTATTGTTTAAAATTGTGTATGAGACTCATGAAAGCAAAAGACTAGCCAGCCATTGTACATACACCTTAATGTTACCTATTTTAGGCACGTTTATCCAACTGCCCCGTCAGTCAGACTTCGAACCCACTATACATACGCTAGCCCGGTTGTCATGTGCACAACACAATACGCTGGGCCTTGCGGGCGCAGCGGGGCCCACGCGTATCGATTGTCGCACAATTAGTCGCCGCCGATCGTCGCAGGCCATCCGTCAACCTTTTTAGAGAAGCGTGAAAAGGTAACAAGCAGGAGAAGTGAATGGACCAATTAAATAATTCAGTAATTCGTGAACCCGCCGCCGGCGACGTAAACATGCGTGAGACGGCGAGGGGGGCGGTAGGCGGGGGCGAGTGGAGGGGCGAGGGCGTGGCCCGTGACGTCACCGCTTTCCTGCTTCAGTCGGTCACTACCCGGCGAAGCGGACGGTCGCGGCACCGCCGCCATTTATACACCCGAAAGTACGATAAAAATCGCCAAAATTTTCGACCGGCAGTATCACTCACCTTCCAAGGTGTTGAAGTTGGAGGACGACCCGTGGGGGTCATGTGCCATGTACTCGCCGGATAAGATGAAGTCCGGCGGGGGGCTGATGGCGCCGCCAGGGTGCTTCCCGGGGCGCTACAGCCCGACGTACCGGAGCTCCGACCCGCGCCGGTGCGTCCCCAACCCGTCCGTGAGTACTGCCTTTATACTACAGCCTCTAGTAGACCGACCGTGAAGGTCTCGCTTGTTGTCGTCGGACACACGGTCGCCAACGACGGAAAACAAAACAAATATTTTTTACACACGCAGAGACGGAAAATACATTCGTTACTAACCCTTAAACATTTTTTTCAGGATATATAAACTTCGTTTTAATAGATAAATATTTTAATATCTTCGTATATATTTGCTTTGCGATGTGTGTGATACCGCTCGCGCTGCGCTGGCGACTGCATGGAGCTCCATGGGGGGATTGTGTGTCAGCGAACTTGTCTGTGTGTCCGTCTTGTGCAGTTTTCAGTGATCTCTTGTATATCTTGTATTAAGCGTCGGTGGTCAATAATAGTATCGGTACTAAATATGGCATGACTGTTGGTTACTATTTACAAAATATTTATTAATTTTAGTTACCTATTTACTTTTTGTTGTTTTCTGAGAGACATTTTTTGTTTGCTGTATAGGGTTGTTTCTAACGAGTAAAAAGGTAATAAAAAGTTTATAAATTCCAGTAAATTCTGTCTTAATTATCCACCGGGAATCATTAATTAAATCTTCTGACTAGTATAAAAACATCTCTATAGAAATATTCCAGTATCTAATAAAACGTTCACAATCCAACATAAAAAAGGCTAATAATAAAACAAAAATTGCGCAACCTATTCGGAAATATTGCGAAACAAATGATTGCGGGCTATAACAGCAATTTAATTTTAAAAGTTTGAAAACGGTTCAATTGAACGGCCATTGCAGCCAATAATATACCAGGCCCTTCTCTCTTCAATTTCCATACAGTTTATTTAAATAGACAGTTATTTTTAAACCTTAAAATTACGCGCAACGTTCAAAGAAACCCACAGTTTGCCGACGGCGACTTCCAGTTTACAAATAAAGCTATCTAGCATTTCCTACTTAGTAATTTCATTTATTTTGTATGCAACAACCGGGTTATTTTTAGTAAGTCAATTCAACGTCCGTGTATAAACTGTAGATTTTTTTACTAGTTTAGAATTTCTTGGAAATTTAGAAATGAACTAGAATTCTAGAATAATTTCAGTAGTTTTCATTGATTCGCGTTCACCGTATAATGAAAATAATGAGCTACAATTTTCTCCTACAAATGACTATAATGTGGATCGGTAGGTAAGCGGCCGACGGCTACGGCGTAGCGCGTAGCGACGGCCGTAGCGACGTAGCATGCCTACGACGGCATTGTGTGGGCGGGGCTGGAATTTTCTTTCACTACAAGAATATAGAAAGCAGGTGTAATATTTCAAGCTGGAATGAAATAAAAGCAGTATTTTTTATTCAACTTTTCTTTTTCGAGTTTATACGTTTTTAACTGTTAAAATTCCAAGTAGGATTTATTTTTACTTAAGTATAAAGTATTTTAGTTTTTAAAGATAGTTCAAAATTGTATATACAGGGTGTATGTATTAGTAAATATTTTAGTGTGGTAATTAAATTAAAAAAAATAAATAAAAAAAATATATAGTCTGAAAAATAAGATTAGCTTCCAATTCCGTGTTCAAATAATTTGAATTAAAATACCTTTTGTTGTTTCATTTACTCGTAATGGATAGTCATGTCATTGGAACTTATTATTGTCTGAAAACTATGCAAGTGGACACATACTATAATGATGATTGGCGTGAATAATGATTAATTTTTCAGATCGCAGCCGGCGGAGCCTTTTGGAAGTTGACACCACGCTAATTGCTATTATGAAAATAGCCATCAGTTTATTTTAATTCACGAAATAATATTTTAATTTTAGTGTTGACAGTTTTTGTTCTACTTTTTTTGTTTCCTTCATTTAATGAGGATAAAAAAGGATATGTAGGTTTCGTTACGTCACTTTAACAGATAACATTAATAAATAAATGCTTCAGTTAATTTAAAAACAGTATCAAATAAATAAAAGTTAAATTAACAATAATTAGAGACAATATTAACAAATATATGAAAGTTAATTTAAAAATTATAAGAGTAAATATTGCCAAATAAATAAAAATTAAATCAACAATAATTGGAGACAATATCAACAAAAAAGTAAAAGTTAAATTAACAATAATAAATAAAATGAAAAACACAATAAAATAATTTTAATGTAAACTGACGGACTCGAACCTCATTTCAATAAAATATTGTATGTACTTTTATTGCATTATTTTGCATAAAGATACAATAAAGGATATAATCTGTTTGTTTTAAATAATAATATCGTACAAAATGTGGAAATGTGTCATCATTCGGGGATTTCATGCATTCATAATGTTTTACGTTCCGTTGTAAGTAAGAATAAAATTAGAAAGAGTTTACCGGAGAGTTAGGTTAATTTTTATATTGGTAATTACGGGTTTTTATATGGCGTTGCAATTTAGATTAGCTTCGTACCAAATTCGTACATATATTTTTGGGATTTTTCTTATTTTTTTTTCATTCAAACTGAAGGTTAGTTAAAATTAAGGTGGAAAAACTTATAGTTTGTTTAAAGCAGGCTTGGTGTTAATTGACTTTGATACCGTGAACAATTTATTTGTTGCACAGTTTTTTTTATGAAATAGGCATGACTTGAATATGGTTAAAACTATGAGAATTATGATGAGATTATAGAATTTTATGAGTTTTTTTTTTCATAATAAGTGTGGAATAAATAGCTCAAAATTTACCAAGTCAATATATAATTTAAATTATAAAATTAATTAAAAGTTCATACACGTATGTACTACATGGTACATACGTGTATGAACTTTTAATTAATTTTATATTAAAAATATTAAAAATATAAAATTGATTAAAAATGGTCAGGTATAGCTACCGAATATAAAGGCACAATACTTCAAGTTTCCCAAGTTTTCAAGTTTTCAAATATATAACTCATTTTCAACCAAGATGGCGTCGTCACAGCGATCAATGTAAACTAAACTAAGTATTACAGGAATAATAGTCTAGTTAAATATACAGTTACGACCGACGGGTGATAATTACTGGGAGAACGTTAAAATTAAACTCGTACGGGGAGTTGCACCATTTAACTGTAGCTATAATCGAAGCATTTGAGGTTGTCAAATTGCAAGTATACGGCTGGTTATGGTTTGGTTTTAGTGCAACTGAGTGCAGGAGTCGTAGGTACTTATTATAACCATTGATTCATGCTATATGCACTTACAATCACCATACCTACATTTATAATAAAGCCATCGTATTCAAGAAAAGATTTGCAATGAATTATCGAAGAATCTTCAAAAAAAATAGCGGCTTATGTGTACATGAGCTTATGTATCTGTACTTTTAATATTATCGGTGTACACAAAATAATGAAATCTTCCATCTTTGATATAAATTAGTTTGTTTGTTACCTTAAAAACGCTAATCTCAGGATGGATTTGAAAAAAACTTAGTTTTCTTTCGCTTATTTATAAGCTTAAGTATCGAATCGGGCTACTTTTTATCCTTTGAACAAACCGGTGATAGAAGCAAGCAAATAAAAGTAGACTTCGAATAGGTAATATGTTCAAACACTAAATCTATAAATTAGAATATATCTTTCAAAATTTTTGTACCAGCATAACAATTAATAAATCTATATTCGCAGCGACAATCACCAGTTGCTTATGTTTTATTGCGTCCCCGATAAACATACGTTAGGAACATAATGGTGCAATTTATGAAATTACTCGATACGTGCGATAAAGCTATATTGCTTTATAGTGTAGGATACTATTGCTTATGTGGGACAAACCCTAAGGTTGTAGCACAAACCCTCTGGCTGTACTTTGAACTTACGTGCGGTAATTCCCGTCGATCGATCAAGGATGTGTGGCGCTCGCCTTAATCTATGTATGTCATTAATGGTGGACGCACTCCTGTCAGAATCGACCGTGGCAAAGGAATTTAATTCTAGAATTCTTTATCGTGAAATTGTTTGAAGTATATAAATATAAGCCCGGTGAATGATATCATTTGAGTTACTTGAGTATAAACCTGGTGAGACTGGAAGCCGACCCCAGATTATGTTATTATGAAGTCGTTTGAAACCTCACATATTGAAACGGTAAATAATATTGTACCACCTTATTATCTCACACACTTAAGTATAGCACGCAACAAATCGGTCAAATCATTGTACAGAATTCAATTACAAAATTCTTTGCCACGGTTATGGCGGTAGATTCTGACGATGCGGTGCGTTCAACACAGGAGTTTTTCTTATCTTGGTAGTATTTCTTAAGTTAAGTCTAAAGAAAGTTGCACCAAGGAATGTCTTTTTTTAAAGAAAATCCTGATCCCTGTCAACATTGTTAGTCCGTCTAATATGATTTATGAGCCGGAACAAACTATCGGCCGACTAAAAATTTCCTGTTTGCCTTTAAGTTTTACCAAAAAAACGCATAAGTAGTCAATTTTACTGATACGAAAGACTTTTCAAACTAAAGATAAACAAATGGTTTTTCTTTTTAGTCGATTCGCTCGAATGTTCAGACTTGGCCTTGGACGTAGGTCGATCTTTTACTTTTTATATACAATGCAGGTTTCGATTAAAATAAAGCTATTTATTTCAAGTCGATAGCACAATTAGCCTAGTTTCTTGTGTTAGATATAAATAACTGATTATTATTAAGTAACTGTTCCATAGCACGTGCATAAATAAAAATATATTTTAGGTAGTGTTTAGTAAACTGATTTAAAAATAATAGTTTCTACTCATTCACATTATACTACACTACTATCTACAAAAAAAGTCAAAACGCCATAATTATTCCTCAGAATAGTACAGAAGATTACGAAAATGAGCAATAATTTGTGATTTATGTGGGAGTCAAACCCTGGTACCTCTGGCGTGGCAAGCATATACTCAAACTACTACATTACCCGGTCGTCAAAAAAAAAAAAAAACGTACATCTAATCTTAATTTTATACAGATTGATTAACTTGTCTTGTCGTAAAATAAGTAACTACACAACTACAAAAATTACATATCAACTGCCAGCCCAGGAAAAATACAGAAAATGATCCTTCAATGCTATGTGAAATCCACAGGTAACTACCGTTCAGTCGGAGCATGGGACGATTAAATAAATTACAGCGCGAACCAAAGTGAATATTCTTTTTATTTAAAAAGGAAGTTAAAAAAGGTTGTATGTCAGCAATTGTTGGCTCATCGAGGCAAGGTAATTGCGACTATTTTTCAGTCACATTTACTATTCCGTAGTCGGATAAGTGCATATCCTTGCGTGCCTTTGTTTTTATTTGTCACTGTCTTCTAGGTATAGCTAAGGAAAATTGCAAGGAGTAAGCTAGCAATTAATAAATGCAAGTTGTTTGTGTCATTTTTAATTGCAAATGAATGGCTTGTTGCTTGAGTAAACTATAGGGTTTTGTGGTAGTAGAAAAGCTACAGTTAAGTCCTTTCATAATGGTAATACAACATGGTTTTTATTGAAAAGAAAGGTGACAGTAGGAGGTTTTATTTTACGGGTTCTTCCGTGTCGCTAAACTTTTTGTAATTCATGTACCTACAAGATTCAAACATTGCTCTATCAGTATATATATGTTTTTATTATCGGCAGTTTAATCATTTTACTTTACAAAATAACATAGAACACAAGCTGAGAGGCACCATAAAGCTAAAAATACAAACAACAATATTAAGAACATATTTACTCTAATTTGACGGCTACTAAATCAATTGTCAGTCTACCGACCACGAATCAACATGAAAGTAAAATCAAAGTCTTTGAACCAACAGAAAATCAGTAAAGAGTTAAGTTAAAATCGATAGTAGCATTAACGTGACGCTACTCGAATAGCGTGACTGGCACTGACGCGAAATTGATTCGCCATTACTGGCCCGCACGATATGTTATGGTTCCATTACCAAATATTCCACCTGATTCCTACGCGTGGGTACAACCTTATCGATATATCGATATTTTTTTAATATAAAATAAATTGGTTTTTTAAAACAGCCCTTTAGATAATTTCAATTATTTAATTTAAATTTTCTCGACATTCCTAGTTTTTTTTCTAGAGTTTGTTCTTATCTGTCCAAGCAAACTATAGTCAGATTCGAATATTTTTAGTTCATGGATGGATGTTGCCTATTTCTTGGTGTAGTTTCGCCATTGCCGTCTCGCACGACATGTTATTGATTTGATTTGATTTGTTCCATTACCAAATATTCCACCTGATTACTACGCGTGGGTATAACCTTATCGATATATCGATACTTTTTGGAATGAAAGTTCATAATTCAAATATAAACCATTCATTTGCAAATAATGTATGTTTCAAAATAAGGTGGAAAATAAATTTATGTCTCAAAATACTAGAGCAGAGCTTAGAATAATTTTATATTTATGTAAATTTTGTCGACCCTTTATACTATTGTTTTATGATTTTACTAGGAACATATAACTCTTCTAGGCAGTTGGGTAATTTCAGAATGTTGTTGAAAGCAGGAGTTAGGAACGATTTATTCAATCAATCTATCTACACACAGCTCTTTACTAAATCTGACTACAGCACATCGATATAAGATGAATCTTTTCTGACATATAAATATTGTTTTTCTGGAAGATCCCTTAAACTATATTAACAAGTGTTTACTAGTTATAAGAGTGGCTCCATACTCAGCTCTTAAATTAATTATTATAAAGTAAATTCCCGAAGACATCTATCTTTCTTAAGATAATATTAATATGCTTCGAAGATAACAAAAATTAAGGAATGTCTTTAAAAATTGACATCTATATTTTTTTTTATCGAACAAAGTATACTAACTAAAGGTTACTTAGTTAGTTTCAGTATCTGGTTCGAGATAAGAAACATAGAGAAGAAATGAGAGAGGATTGGTCTTTCCTTTGCTTTCGATTACAGTATTCCTATGGCCATATATTTAATACTTTATTGCATTCCCTAATGTATACGTAGATAATAACAGTTTGGTTATATTTGTCCTGAAGCATAGATTATGTACCAGATGTGATTCGTACCGGTATGACACTCATTTCTATGAAATATCAAAACATTTTTGAAAATAGAATACTTTCGCGCGCTTCCATGTTCTTTGTAAGCTTGTATGGATTTGCAGCTTAACGAATATTGGTGCGTCTCTTTGTATAGGTTTCCATACTTTTTTGTATCAGTGCTCGGAGGTTTTAAAGTTCTTCACGCAACAGGATTAAGACTAAGCGCAACGATTCAACTGTCCCATCTATCAAAATCGGTGGAGTTTTATTTTTTTGGTAAAGTGTAAACAAAAAGAGTGATACATTTCCATATAAAATACAATGCACATATTATAGTGTCGACAATACTGTAGGTTTCCATCATTGATTGCATTTGAACTTGTAAGTCGAAATGTTAAAAATTCTGATGTAGAATGTAACTGTAAAAAAAACTACCAAGAAATTGAAAATAAACAAAATACATTTTGTTTCAATTAATCTCTCCACATGTTCCATGAAGAGGTCTAGTTAATAACGCTGCATAAACCTTACCTTTAACGCAAAACCATAAACATTATGTCCCCATTAAAAAGTAAGGACCATCGCAAAATTATCCAGCCATACAAGCCCAATAAATCATTTAAAATCTCAAACAATAATTCGTAAACGATTTTTACAAAGAGCAAGCAAATAAACAACATAATTATGTCAAATTAAATGGAAGTTAACACTTCCAAACGGTTTCTCTTTAAGCAAATAAAACATCCTCGCATGAAGAGAACTATACCACTCTATAGGCACAAATCTCCCGTGTAGGCATATCTGTTTTATTGCATTTCTACCCTTACTTACCGTCCCTCTCGCACTTGTTCCCCAACCCCACAAAAGAGCGAGACAGATAGCGGCAGTCAGTGTTATTTTATTCATGTTTGCTCCGACGTAGCGTGAGATAGGCATAGGGGTTGTACAATGGGAAAGAAAGAGATGGTTGCGGTGTCTGAAGGCCGTCTTTGAACGAAACGTGGGTGAGGGCACGCTACGGATTGTTATTCTTATGTACCTACGTACGGACGGTCGTAAAGGAGGCATGCTTATAATAAAAAAAATGCACTTATTGAATCGTAACCTTTGAAAATATGTAAACAAGTTATTGTTCCGATGCTGAGAGATGCTAGTTCCTTTATTGTTATGTAGTTACTATACATTCATGTTTTGGGTTATTGGTACATAGATTCGTACATTGTGGCCGGTTGGACCACGTTTCTTGAACACGGAGACTTAAAAAAAAACTTTTGGTTTTGTACTTAGATTTTCAAAATTTATGACACTTGACATCATTCTTCAGTTTTTTTTACAGTGAGCTCTTAAAAGACAGTATTATTGTAAATCGATATATTCGAAATTTTACTGGCATGTAGTCGAGTGGCAACCGATTAATAGTCGACTAATTCTCTCGAATAGGTATAATTGTTATAATCGATTCCGCTTTTGTGTGGTAAAGTCTGAAAGCTGAATTTAGTCGATATTGACAGACAAAATTGATTGTATTAAGTAGATAGTTTGTTTTGGGTTTATTTAGAGTATTATGGAGCTGGGGTATTTTATCTCTAGTTTTTTATGCAATCATCAGATTGTTAATTTTGTTTGGTTTATTGTTGCCGACTGTACTTTGTTTTATTCCGAGATTGAGTAGTTTAGATATTCATGTAGGTATTTGGTTATTTTTTACAGGAGGTCCTATGAATTTTAATGGAGTCGTCGAATTCTTGATACTTGCAATTTTGTCCGCAATTCAGGTCTAATTACAATAGTGAATTTTATCTTTGTTTATTTTTCCTTTGTAAGAGACACAGGTACTTTTAATAAATTACCTTTTAGAAAAAGGATATTTCATTCTCCTTTCAGAACGTTGTCGTCAAAGGTAAAATGTCCAACAAGGCTTCTGTGTGAGGCTCACTTCACACTAACTTTCATTAAGTCTAAAACAGCATGCCTGATATATCAACCTCTAGAGGGAATATTTTATTAAAAGGAAATATTACTTTAATGTACTGTAATTAATTAAGTAGCTAATACGCAATTCTTACGATTTTATTATTATTATGATAGGGACTTCAATTTAAATACTGGCAACTCTCTTTATTTTAAACGCAATCGAAAATGCTCTTTGACTAGCACAGAATAAAGTTCAAATTGATTCGTCAACGTTTTACAATTCCGCTTTTACAACCAAACTAAAACCAACTTTACGTGGTCGTTTCAGAGTTCATTTTTCACTTTGAATAATCCAAACACATAGGTTCTTTGTAATGTGGCGTTCTATTGTTTTGGTCGGTAAGGTTGACATTGCTTTCAACTATTACACCGTACTTACCTTTCTTTAAGTCGGATTTGTGTGAAACTTGCAGATGAAATTGAACCTTATTGGTTTTATTAAATGAGGAAGTATTTTTGAGAAAGGCGTTTATAAATTATTGATGAGTGTTTATTTGATGGGTTAAAAAAGCCTTTTGTTAGTCCTCTGGAGTTATACTTGTTTGTTGGTTTTTGTTAAGAGGTTAGGCTTTGTTGACTGTGGTTCTGCTAACTTTAGGGTCAGCAGCGTTTTTGTGAAACCTTGATGATTTCAAAATATTACTTGATATTTAAATGCTGTCACATTGGGAATAGGTACCTACAACTATTTACAAAAAGGGGACAAGTTTATTTGGAGATGATGATGATGAGATGTCTACTCATGTGTTGGTTAAATAAAGACTCTAAAGATATATCAATACGTATCCTGATACCTACACTGAAACAAATACGAATTTAATTAAGTATAGACATATCGATGGTTTCTTCAAGAAATAGAAAAAAATCTCTCAAGATCTAACTCAGCTCGCTGAAAATCAATTGGTTTTATTTAAGATCTATATTATTATGAACTTACATAATTCAAAAATATAAGGTTGTACTGTATAGGATGTAGGAATATTTAATCATATCTACCACTAAGGTATCCCCCAGAGATTGTGCACCTGATACACCATATTTTTCTTTAATTCCCAGGTAGGCAACATGGAAGCGAACATTCACACATATGTAAGTACATAAATACACTCTTCTTTTTATTATTTTAAAGCCTAAAAGCTGGATTCGCTAGGTTTCCAAAAATATCCCAAAAGAATGAACGAACAAAAGTAAATTTGTTTTTTGGATAAAAGTTAATCTAGAAAAATAAGTTTATTTAATGCTCTTTTCTTATCAATTCTTGTTTTATTCTATTTATCTCTATTACTTTTGAAATCAAAATCTTAAAACTTCGTATTACATTAGTATGCGCATGTCAATTATTATAAGTTCCGCTTCCAATAAAATAGGAAAAAATAATAAGTCCATTGCAAAACAAATAATTAAATAAAACCTAAAAGAATATAAAACCAACTAAAATAGTAATAAAACAACTTTAAGTCCCAAAGAAAACGAAGTCCGCAAATCATCAGATCATCAACATATACTTCATCAATAAATCCCATTTGACGATACCCACACGCCGTATCCACATGATTTGTCAAACCCAATGTACTAGACTTTACAAATGAACAGTCACGTACAATATCTAGGCATCAATATGTCACTCGCTTAATCCCTAAAGCACTAGCCTACTATCTATATGTAAATCTGTAGCTAGAGCGGGTATTACGAAGGATTCAATTCAAGATGATATTCTGTATCTCATTTATTCATCAGCATTGGTATATCAGTTGCTTAATCCTGCTATGGCTTTGTGCATTGATAGCTTGGGGGCCAAAATTTATTTAGTTTCAATACAATGAAACGATGGATGAATTGTGTGAAAGTCGACTTGTCTAGAAAGAATGTTACTTGTGAGATGACGGAAGAAAGAGTATTTAAGAAGAAAAACTTCTGCACTGGCCCGAAATAAAGAATAGGATAGAGGCAGGAGGTTGATGACAAAGTAAGACCGATGGTATAGTCTGAGTGAATTTGCGATTCTATTTCTAGTTATAAATTATGAATTCGTGTACTACGAACAATTTGTGTTTCAAATTCTAAACATATTCATTGTTTTAATACGGTGCTCCACCATGTTGTTATATGTTTTAGTTAGAATATGAAATGGAAGTTTGATTTCTAGCAGCACTAACTAACATTTGTGCAAACATACTCACCATAAAAGCTGAAACATTTCAGGCACCACACAATACTAAAACACATTATTCAAAATACCAAATTGAAAATTAAACTCGCAGTAATTGCATCTTTACTTCAAAATCTTAATTGAAAAGCCGCCACAATAAACGCAAAAACCGTCAGTTAAATTCCAAAAGCTTTCAAATAACTAACGAACCACGTAACTGTACAGTTACTAAGTTCAATTATGTGCTAACTGTACCCAATCACAGGTTAACTGGCCTGTCGCTAACTGCACTTTTAATATTTAACCAGCATTGTGTTGAGTGAGCTTTCCACACTTGGCGACTATTTGTGGAGCCAGTGTCGCTCGCTACTTTAAGATGTGTTTGCTTTTTTATTTCGTAGTAAACTATTTGATAGATATACTGAAACATATCAGATATTCAGTGTTTTTGGTGACAATACTGTACAGTATGCTTCTATAAGTGATTTTGAAGTTAAACCACTACAAGATTTCTCATCTTGTAACTATTGATCAAGAAAAAAACATACACAATAAATAGGCACCTAAAATAAACGACAAACAAAACCTAAGTCCAAAGCACCACCATATGAATAACGAACTTACCATTAATAACAGCAAACAGATACATTAACCGACTTTATAATTCAACAATGGTCCGCGTAAACGTGTCACGGTTTGTGACCGGCTTCACATTAAATAAACCAGTGATGTGACGAGATATTTAATCGTTTCTATATTAGGCTGTCTAGACGCGATGAGGCTCAGCCATCAGTCAGGCCGGTTTGACGGCAAAGCCAGGTGTCACGTAGACTTACATGCATTGACGATTTGTGGCGTCACTGCTAGCGGGGATTAAAGATGAGTGATTAGCGGGTTTGGGGCCGACGTGCAATTAGTTTGATGGGCTATGAAGTAGGTCATGTGATGTAGTGGGATAATGGAAATTGGAGAGAAGATGATGCGGATAAAATCATCCATAGTACGTGAATAGGTTTGACTTAATTCAAACTGGATACTATAACTACTACTCTGATACAATCTCATTTCTCGTCAAGGCAAGTTTTCTCACTTCTTATAACACTATCTCGCCTTTTGTGGCCTAGTCTCCATCTGGTAGCTGACATCAGATTTTAGGTAAAGTCATGGTACTCTCAATACTGTTGTAGTTTATTTCAAGGTTATTTGTAAATGTCTTTGTGATCTTGCCCCTCATTCATCCTAGGAGAGTTGTGGTGTTTCCAAATAATAAAACATTTTGCACAGAGTTGCTTCTACGGCTATTCACATTTTATTCTCAGTATTCCCGTCTGTTTGGTCGGGTTAAATTCAGTATACATAATTTTCTTTCACATTATAAACTTCGTTGATTCACGTTCGTTTACATAACTTAAGTCTTCTTAGAAAATCGCGATGTGGGGTTGACTTTGACAAACTGCTCGAGAGACTTGAACTTACATATTTTTATTGTTGCCGTAACTATTGAAAAAAAAAACGTGGTCATTAGAAGAAAGGTTGTCATTGACCACTTTTGAAATATTAAAAAAAAAATACAAAATAAAGAATCATTAGATTCTATCGTTTCTATTTACTCAGCGCCATGTTTTTCGTTCTTCAATTGTTTTACCAATTATTCTATTGATTTCAACTGTTCAACAACCTTCAACTGTTTTATCCAGTACTCCATTTCAAATCCTCATTCTCCCGCTATATGAGAAACTAAACCCAGCCCCCGCTGTCAATGGGACCTTATCTTCATTAACAATTCCCAGTGATGTGTTGTCAACGTAGCCAAACCGTCTGCAGACCGGTTTAGCGTTGAATTAGACTGCGCCTAGCCTTATTATTGCGTATAAATTGCTAGGTTATGTTTGTAGGTAAGCTTATTGTCATGTGCCTTTGCTGTGCCTGTATGTGATTGGCGGTTTGCTAAAATGGAGGGATGAGTTTAACTGTGGATTATAATAAGCTATCCGTAGTTTTTCGGTTAGAGATTGAAATTTGACAAAATTTATATGAAGCCAATGAGAATATTCTTATACTGTAATTCGCAGTAAGAAGTGAAGAACACAACTCTTATATTTTTTTCTCAATTTGAATATAGTTTTTATATTGAGACTTACTGAGATTTGGTTGGTCATACACTTCGGTAGGTGTCTACAATAGAAGTTGTATTTCAGTAGAACTCACTGAAGGTAATTAGTGATTGACTCTAAATTAAACCTTCACACCTAAAACATAAACCCTAAACTTCAAATAACGTAACCTGATTCCGAGTCTCAAGGGCCGATTCGTCAATAGTCAGACGTCTTTTATCTGAAGAACATGTTAATCGTTTTGACAGGCTTTGTTGACAGATGTTAACTGATGATTGAAAAATTAGCCCTATGAATCCTAATGGCATAAAGATGTGTTGCAAAAAGTTACATATCTATACTTATAATATTATAAAGAGGAAAACTTTGTTTGTTTGTTTGGTTGTAATGGATAAACTCAAAAACTACTGGGCCGATTTTAAATATTCTTTCACCATTAGAAAGCTATATTATCTGCGAGTAACATAGGCTATATTTTATCCCAGTGCGGGCAGTAGCTCCCAAGGGACGCGAGTGAAACTGCGGGAAAACGGCTAGTGTTACATATCGACTGCAAGCAAGCAATACCTCCTATCTGACTCCGGGTGGATTTTAAAGGGGAACAATAAAACTTAATAAAATCCTTATTCCGAGGAAGGTATAATGAGATACTGAAAATCCAAGTTTTCTTTTTCTAAGCATAGTATTGATTAATAAAGTTTTTTGTTTTTATTTTGAATCTAAAGGTAGTTTATGGTAAATACAAGTTTTTTGGTTTTTTGAAACAAAAATGTCAGATAGGAGGTATTGTTTGCTTGCAGTCGATATGTAGTTAGTTACATATGGAACGCAAATAAAGAATTGAATTAAAAGTTATCGTCATAAAAAATAGCTTCTCTTTTAACTTTAGCTAAAGGTATATTTTTGTCAGGATCGTAGAACTAAATACGGTAACAGTAACAGTTGTTTAAATATTTGTAGTTCCGTTACGGAAACGTTGCGTTTATCGTTAACGTCTCGTTAATATTTAATGTTAAATATCGTTATATTTTTACTCTATTTTCATATCGATAACGTAGGTGTTTAAAGCGTACTTATTTTAAATAAAATATGTACAACGCGTGGGTATTTTTAGAGTTGTCCATTTAAATTAATATTTTATACCGGGTTAACTGTAGATTGAATGAAGCTGATTATTTTTGTTGCACAAATTATTCAACGACCTGTTTACTTTATTCGCGAACATATTGTATCAAAATATTTTTCCTGTATACTTTATCGGAGTTCCTGACTGTTTATTAACTTGACTACCACTTTTTAAAACTAGGATTGTGCATTCTCCCACTTTGTCACAATTGTTTCCAAAAATACGAGTCTCGACTTCGTTCGTTCGTCGATCTTGAAACAGCAAAGTCATCATAATTTATTTTCGAGTTTTCTTTCGGTATTTAAGTCGTTCCTGTAACAGCAAATTCAACCCATACACTCATTTCCGAAATAGCCTGCAAACCTTCAATGGCAGCCACAACGAGCGGTCATCTTGAACCATCAAAAACCAACATCACTGGCGTAGGTACATACACCGTGCACCACAATGGCGCTTAAACCAACTTCTGCCACGAACTACAGTGTAAGGCTTCTAACAATGGCCTCGTACACCGTACCGTATTCATAGCTTTCATACAACTCTCAAGGGTATAAAGTTAATTTCAAGTTGCGCGAGAGCTCGTGACGATCTTCATTTATTAAAATACTAACGTCTTGAACTTAATAGGTTTTGGTAATTGTGAAAGTTACACTATTGTTCGGCTGGTATTATGCGCGGTTATTGGTTTTGTAGTGTGAGTTTTGGAATTGAAGTTCCTTTAATCTATTCGCTGGTATAAAGTTCAACATCGCAAAGAATCACTTGATTCATGGGGAAGATGAGTAAGTGATTTGTGTAGAATAGTGCAGTGAAAACTTGGCGCGAACGGTACTTTGATATTAGTATGTCTTCAGTTAAATACATCTTGGTGTTTATCTTAAAGAAACTATGGTTAAGAAACATGGTTAGGAATCTTTTGATAGCTTAAGGGCTGATTTTTCAATCATCAGTTAACTTCTATCTGAGGAATAAATATGGCGGTTTGACATATTTTCCATACTAATGCTGTCAAAACGTTAAAAATATTCCTCAGATAGAAGTTATCTGGCGATTGAAAAATCAGCCCTTAGTCGTCTAAACTATCAAAAGTTAAACTATTAAAATTTCATATTTACTCCACCACAGTTACATCCATTTTTTCTGCGTGTCCTCTTCAATATTAGCCAATTACTTCGCTCAGAATATAACTATTTAAAACTAACGCAATGCAATAAAAAAATAAACCTTTAAATAAGCAAAATATTTGGAATAATTCATACTGAAATCACGTGTGGAACCGCATAATATCGTTGCTACACATTTTTTATTGCCAGTTTTACGACTTATCATTTTTACGATTTTTCGTCCATATCTTGAAGGGTGTTCTGACCGATTTCTTCGTGTTACTCTATGCTATTTTGAATATGATTTTGCTTTTGATCCATTTATTAATATTAGAAGTGATCTACGAAGTTACGTCATGTTTTTATTAACTTGGTAAGCGACCAAATGAGGTTTTCACTCAACAACAACAACGGCGTCATTGGACAAAATTATATGGTTTCTTTCTAGTTGTAAAGACTTTAAAAAATGGTCAAGTATTTAACAAAATACTTCGTCGTCATATTTATTCATTCTAGAATAGAAACTAAAGGTAAACTGATAGCTGAAGTTAGAGATGTTAAGTAAGTATTAGACTAACCTTTTTTTTTGTAATTTTACATGAGTAATGTATTAGGCACAAACAATTTCATAAAGATAAGTCCTTTAGAAGCGCTTTCTGAGATTACCAGCTAAATCAACACAGGCATACTTGTTCTGTCTAGAATGTGATTAATTATACATTTACGAAGCCAGAATGTGGTTTCCAGACAGAGATTTTGTAGGATTTTCATCAGTTTAAATTGTCAAGTTTCCGTGAACGCTTTCTTCAATTTCAAAAAGTTTACACCATTCATTTTTCTGAAGAATTTTCCAAATCCTCTAAACATTATTTATGTGGTGACGATGTCTTCCGTGTGCTACCTTTTTTGGTCAAGATTTTATAATTCTGGACATATAACAGAGATATGTTAGCAGTACGTTAGAGTACCATAAAATCCCATATTTGGTGGTTGACTACCAGTTTATTTTCAAGGTGTGAAGTGAAAGTCAAACTGCGCTCTCCTATTTATCTCTGTACTGATTTCTAAGCTCAAGAAATCGGCCGACTAAAAGTTTGCTGTGTGCTCTTAGCCACCAAAATAATGAGGTAGCCTACCAATGTTTGTAGAAAAAGTTTTAGTAGTATCAACACAACCGATCACTTGCACTATCTTCGTAAGACTGAATGCTAAACAGTCGGAGACAGGTGGGGGTAAGTGGCCGTGCAAGGCGACCTCGCATCGTTCCTTAACCTCTACAATCGATCGCTAGGAGTCGTTGCCTTCCACGATGCATTCCACCTTCTTTGAAGACCAGCTCTTGACGTACCAGGTCATTTTAAGGGCAAAGAATAGCTAGAAGAGTGACTTGAACAAAGACTATGACGTTTTCAATAATAGGAATTAGTAGGAAGGCATTATCTTGTCGCTTCAAACTTCGACTTTTGACTTGACCTTTCCCTTGAAATACTAGGAAACTAGACTCGATTTAACACCCACACGTTTGTCAGTACACTGCTTGACCAAAAATTGGGCGTAGCATGTCATATCGATTGCACATACCGTGTCCAGTGGCAAATTATCGGTCCGAGCTAACATATGGTGTATCTCACGGCTGGTCACGCACGGCCGGCAATTACAACTGTTTGCCGACTGCTGAAGAAGGGTTCAGTTTTGTGGATTACTATAATTTTATAATTACGTTTTTTTTGGTTGTTTTTTTTTGTTGTTGTGGAAGTTTGTAGGACTCTTGTGCAATCGATAAAAATAACTTCTTGAACTATCTACGTCACAGTTTTTATTTTTATTTTACGCCCTTCTCTCTTAGAATTCCTAAGAATAGCTAACAAATCGCATAAAATGCATGTATATTTTGTTACCCTAGGCAGTGTAGTGATTACAATATATTCATAAAATAATATATTTTCAATTTTATATAGCTACAACACAGTAAATCCGTCAAGGCTTCAAAATAACGTCTTTGAAACTTATAATAACAACCTGCTATTTTCGTACCCTCTTATTAACACGAGGCTAGCAGACATGCAGCTACAAATTAATGCACCCAAATGACTTACAGTACTTAAAACTAATTAACGAGCAAAACTTCAGCTAAAGATAGAATCACTTTGTTCAATAATTGGCATTTTAATGAGAAAATTGCTGTCTGTACTTCAAACAGGGAAGTCTATTGGTCTAGGTCTTAAAGCTAACTTTAATAGGTGTTCAAGTTGGGAACATATGAACCGTTCCCATACTGTTATTTGCAGACCACTCGATTGGACAAACTTTTATTGGTCAGTTCACTACTTTGAAAGTTCCCTTGGCATACCTGCCATTTGCGGCTCAAGTTGAAATATAGACTCTGTTATTAAGTATATGAAATGGCGTTCATTTTACAATGGCAAGTTATTTTTGTTTTTATTGCCGGAGTGCAGGAGTTGTTCGTAGGTTTTGTATTTTTAAGATGATAGTTTCATGCTGCCTTTTCTATGTGCTGAATTAAGGTGGATGAAATACATTTATTGAAAATTTCGCTTCTCTTTAAGTTTATATCGAAGTTTCTTTCTTCTGAAAATGAGGATGATTTCAGCGTCGTTAAAGTTTTGTTTTGTCTTCATATGAAAAGTTACAAACTAGGCATTTCACCATGAACTACTAAAATACATAGATAATCTTAATATTGGGAACGTAAACATAATATTTGGAAAGTATGCAATGTCCTAGATATTGAGAGCCTTTTAAACATTCCAGTTTATTTGCTCAAAGATAAGCACCGAACCCGGAACCGGAACGTTGTTGGCTAAATTGAAAATTTTATACGAGTTTTAATCTGACAAAAGTGCTAGTTTTGGGTCCTGGTCTCTTGTAAAAAAAAGAAGGAAGAAAGAATTAAGTAAGTATTCAAAGTTTTATTTTTATCATCAAAGATTAATCTTAAAAAAAAACAGTGAAAGACTGATATTCTTGATGGTTTATTACTTAGTGCCTCACTAATCATATTGACTGGTACATTAAATATTTTCAACTGTTTTATTATACTTTTTTTGGCAAACATTGTAACTTCTTGCTCAAATGTGAACTCATCTTTCTCACTTTCTTTTATTCTACGAATTATATGGGTTTGCTGGACACGCAAGGAGTTTCTTAAGGTTCCGCTCTATAACTTTATTATTCTTTATTGCACACATAAATACATTTGACACACTGAATACAGAGAGGTAATGTAGAATGGCGAGCTTAACCCAGTGTTGGCTTCTAGCTTAACCCAGTGTTGGGTTCTAGCTTAACCGAGTGTTGGGTTCTATATTGGGATATAACCTTAGTTTTATAGGTACAGAATCCTGTTGGTACCACATAAGGCAAAGCTTAAATCGCAATCATAAGCGTCTCAGGGGCGTTATTGATTTTAGGTCGATCAACTTTAACTCAAGGTAAAAATCTAGCCTTCAGAAAATAAACATACCCTCCGAACTGTTGATTTAGACATATTATGTAACCATTATCGATTAATCTTTTAAAGGGAAATGTTGAAGTGATTTTGAGTGATATCGATTTTAGGCTGAAGGCACAATGTTGTATTTTTTTTTTGACGCTTTAGGTGAACATGGTCATTGAACAACTTTGCAGTCGTTACGGGTAGTCAGAAGCCAGTAAGTCTGACACCAGTCTAACTAAGAGGTATTTGGCAGTCGCTCCTTGAATAATACTGGTAGTCAGCTGCATCCGATTAGACTGGAAGCAGACTCTAACATAGTTGGGAAAAAAGGCTCGGAAGATGATGTGAATATGGTTGGACTGAAGTAAACTAATGTGAAATTCCAGGCTTTGAGTGTTTACTTGATTAAAAGTAGTTTTTCATCTTCAAATGTTCAGCAGATCATGCATATATATGCATAGATGCAGTTTCATAAAATTTAGGAGGCAGGGTTTCAGCTTTTGTACGGCTTAACCATTGTGAACTTTAGCCAGATATTAAGTATATATATTGCATGGATTTCTATCGTAAAATAATAATTTATTGATTATATTACATAAAAAGCCAGCAACGAGTTGGATCCACGCACCCAGCGATCCGAAAAAATGACATAAAAATACTCCTTTAACGAAATTACTACTCGTTTTTTCTTTTAAAGTAAAAGAAGCACACATAACAATAAAATAGCGATTATTATTGTCCATATTTGTGGCAACAATCGCATCATTCGAGTGCCCTTCAGTCGATAGGATCGGTTTCCGACGACAATAATTAGTCGCACGTGTCGAGCGCTCGATTTGTGGATGTGCCCTATGTGGCGCACGCGATGCCACGGGATTCGAACAGGTTTTTTTACTAAAAAAGAAATATATTTTTTTCGGTAATTTTGTGACAGTGAAAGTGTGTGGACAGAAATAATAATGTGGTTTTGATTGTTAGTAAGGCATTAGAAAAGCACGTGAAGTTTGCTTGACTTGTGAAAGGATTGTTCAGTTTGTTAATCAAAAATAAGCAGAGAGTCTTAGCCGAAGATATAGAATTATTGAAAAAAAAAAAACCAGTGGGTAGTATCTGAACGTCGCAACAGTTTCAACTTACTTTGTTTACGTCAATTTTAGATTTTGCTCGATTCGGAATAATTAGGTAATTGACAACCTTTAAATTGCAGTTTTCTTATATTTTGCGATAGAGGTTCTCGATGAACCAATATAAATATTGAAGAGTTTAAGATTTCAAATTCAAGAAGAAATTCCAAAAAATACCTACGTTCAAAATCGAATTTCCACCAATAACCGAAAAACCACATTCAAAATCAAAACGCAAGCATTTACCAGTTACCAGTGACCAGCTTCCAGCTCATAGAATACTACAGTAGTTATCCGCTTAAATATTCGCTATCTGGCTTCGATGACGAATGTATGATGTTCTGACCACGGATATGCCTCCTACTAGATTATTAGCGCGGGGCGGTTTGTGACGTCATCCACGCTCAGTTCCGGTCCAACGCACACATTCCCGGAACTAGCATCAATAAGTTTAGTCAATCGCGGTTGAAGTGGTTTCATATCTGCAAGTACTATATACTATAAATTGTAGCGCACATTCGAAGGTGATATTTTATGTATCGGTGATGCTGGTTTTGGTTACACTTCAGTTATGTTTTATCAGTAAATAAATATTAAATCGTTTTTATAACCAAAAACCGTAGTTTGTGCCAGAAAAGGAATAATTATTATTTTTGGCATTAACCTTACTTATATAGTAAGATACATTCATGACATTAAAACAATAATACCGATTCACGAAGAGACGGCATGCCTTTGTGGCATCCAATAAGTCGCTCTCTTAATACTATCTTACCGCCCGAAGAAAGACAAGATCCTCTACCAAACGAAATCCTATGAAATGTCAATAATTAATAAAAGATTCAGACCAAGATTTCTACAATAGCCACCACATACCCAAGTAAAAGTCTCCCAACATAATTATAGCTAACAAGCTAAACTTGGCAACCGCGTGTCAATATAGCCAATAAACTTGTCCAAACTTCTCTAACTGGCTGCTGAACGAAATATATCGATTTAAGGCTCTGCCACCCCATACATCAGTTAAGGTTGATATTGATAGTCGTTGACAAGACTGGCTTTGACATCCCCTGCTCTACGATCACACACTTACCCCTAACATAGAATCCTTGACCGCCAAGGGAATTTCAACCTTATGTCTAGCTCCATAAGAGTCTGGTGATATTTTTCCAAGTGTAAAAACAACGTTGTGAAGAAAACTCGTGCGGTATCCAAGAAAATATTTTCCTTTGAAAACGTACCGAGGTTTCCTTGGGCTTAGAGGGCTTTTATTTTTTTTTCTCTCTCAAACGCAGCCTTTTCATAACTGTCGAGGAGGGATCGATCCGGTCAGAGGCTTGTAATCCGGTCTCATCCATTACCGGACCGTTATGGTTTAAACCGGATCTTATAGTTTTAGTTTTAAGTTTATTTTCTTGAGTCGGAACGGATTTTAGAGTGCTAGATGGGATTTCAAGTTATGGCTCGCGGGGTGCAATACGAAATGTGGTTTGTGAGTTTGTGTTTGTGGTGTGATGTGATTTTTAAGATGTCTTATATTGTTATTTAGTTTACAGAGTAGGTATTGTTAATAATTTATATGAACACTAATTGTTGTTGATATCTATGATGCATAATAATTGATGATATCTTTCAAATGAAAGGTACCTACTATAGTTCGGCCATTCAGAGAATGCGTTCCTGACACGTCGCGATTGAACTGACGACGTAACTACATTCATTGATTATTGATATAATAATGTTGTTTTAATGCTCCTCAATTGTTAAAACGGTAAACAACCAGCAAAAATATTTTTATCGTAACTGCAACGCCATTGCAAAGTTACGTCGTCAGTTCAATCGCGACGTGTCAGGAACGCATTCTCTGAATGGCCGAACTATAATTTAATAAGACTTAAGTTCAAAAAATACAAGAGCCAATAGACCCAGATTTATACCTAAATCAAAGATTAAAAAGAAACGCACGCATATATACCTATGAAAATAAATCTCCAAAAAACAACCAACACAGACTTATAAAAAAACAGAATCGATAACCCACCTATCCAAATGTTTGCAAGCAGTGCGCCCGCACCGGAAGCGCGTATTTAAACAAGATGGCGGCCCGCCGGTCACGTGACCGCCGCCCGGATTCACCCCGGCTTCCGGCGGCGAGTTGTCAAGTGTATTGCGGGTAGTTTTGTGTGTAGTTTTGATAATTATCAGCGTTATTACTGCCCCTTCGAGTGGATCACGCATCTGTTATGATTTTTCGACGATCGAGTTGGTTGGACGGTAATCGTTTGTGGTCAGGTGGTACTAATTTTGTTTTGAAAGTGTTTTTAGTTAATTTATTGCTTTATTGTTAGTTTTGTCAGTACTGATGGCGATTTGAGGTTGTTATCAGGTACTTTCTGGCAGCCAAATACTGCCCGTGGATACTAGAAATAAACGCAATCGCTTTTTTCAGACTCTTTCAGAATTACCCAGTTAGCACCTTTAATCGTAAATTTTCATTTAATTTTCTGTCTTTTGCACCTCAAGTTCAAAAAGGAGGGCCACATATGTATACATTACCTATTGTTTGAGATTTTTTTCGTTTTAAAATGCATGAATTGATCTAGACAACAAGATATTTGTCTTAATTGTACGAAGAAACTTACAGTAAGTCTGACACCAGTCTAACCAAGAAGTATTGGGTTGCCCGGGTAACTAGGTAGAGAAGGTCAGATAGGCAGTCGCTTCTTGTAAAACACTGGCACTCAGCTGCATCCTGTTAGACTGGAAGCCGACCGCAACATATTTGGGAAAATGCTCGTAAGATGATGATGATGTACGAGGAAAGTTACCTATAAGAGTCAATTTTCACCAAGACGCATGAACATACTGACACTATAGTTCTACCTTGACATGCTACATATCAATGACTTGATCGCACCACTCGAAGGCTTTGACCGCTATCTACACGTATCTAGGTCTGGGTTATACGATAATGCCATAGATTATGCAGTGAAGATACAGAAATGCCAGTAGGTAAAATAGTGTGTGATAGTGTGAATTGTTATTGATCTGTGGTTATGAATGAATAGCAGATTTTACGCGTCATGGGGTAACTACTTCCTGCAATCGGATAAAAATTTGTCTATGTATTTTTTTGGTTCTAGACTATGTACCAAATATTTGAATGGGTTCTGTAGTTTTGGTTGTGAAAGACAGACAGAAAGTTACTTTCGTATTCATAATATTAAATTAGGATACATTATTTCCATCCGTCTATTTGACAATTTTTGTGTATTTATTTATTAATTCTATTGTTTTGAAGTTGAATTAGTTGAACATTTTTTAAAATAATTTACGTCAATTCAATTAGGTCATTTCAGTTCATTTTATAAACAACTTAACTAATTTATTATGTTGCATAAATATTCCTCATAATCCATTAGACAAATAAAACTTAAAAAAAAAACAATCTAACTAATTATTTTATTAAAAAACAAAACAATTAAACAAACAAACAATCCAAAAAAAAAAATACACCACGCACATTAAAATTAACCCTAAAAAGGCTACGTCAAAATTAAATCCAGCGACTTCAAGCAATAAAAAGCCGAACGCGTCTGCCTGTCAGTCCGTTTGTGTCAATCAATTATAGCTCGGCAGCGCAGATGAAGCACGCAGCGCAATGTAAGCCACGCCCTCTATCGATCGAGCCCGCCCAAATGCGCTGTTCAGTTTCGTGCGGCGGGCTCACTCCTGTTTCAGTGAAGAACGTGATTTTTTGAGGGTTAACCGGATGATTTTTGACGGGAGAGCATACTTTTTTTGGTGGTTATTGAGTTTGTTGTATTGGTGTAGCGTAACTGCCTTTTTTTGGCTTGGAGAAAGGCACGCAATAAAACAAAAAATGGATTAATTTTTTGCAAGAAAAATTGTAAACTACATAGACTTATTTTACTTAAGTTGCTCAACCTAAAAAATAACCATTCTATCGCTAACCCTACGCAAATTTACAACCATTCGAAGCTCTACACTAAATTTCAAATATAATATCAATTTTTTCTAACTAAAAAGCATTCTCACCCATCAATAGGAAACTTCAAACTAAGTTCAAAGTAACATCTTATTAGAGTTTTCCGTAAACTGACAGTTCCAACACGTATTTGTCAGCCTTCACGCCTTAATAAGGCTAGGCGTCAAGTAATAATTATATGTTCTACTGGCACCAGTAGGCGTTTTTCACTGTTAATGATTTCGTCCTGTCAGTCTTTTGGCGACTGTAATTGTAGCATTGGGTACTAATTTTAAAGTTCGTGTTGGAGGGTTAATCGTTTTGTAGTGGGTATCGAGCTTTTTTCTAAGTTGCATGAAAAATAAATAGAGTTGTTTAGGTGTGGTAGAGATGTTTCAAACTAATTATCTGATTATACGGGGAACTTCTTCTCGATACCCGATAAAACTTAGCCTATGTTATTCGAAGTTAGTGTACCTTCCTAACGGTGAAATATTTTATCAAATAATTCAGTGGTTTTGGACCACTTAGGGTACAAACAAACAAACAAAATTAAATTTATTACTAATACACTTTTCAAAACATTTTAGTTAAATAAAAGGCCTTTACAAACAAAAGAAGATTATTATTTGATCTTTTAGTCCTTACAAAGTGCAGGTAAAACCATTGAATAAAATAAATAAAGAACACTAATTACATCCTTCTTGGACAAGCCTTAATAATTAAAAGGAATTAATTTTTCTTTGTGTCTATGCACGCTAAATAATTGCTTTAATTTTGTTGCGTTTATAAACCGCAGTAATTGAAGGGTTGGCTCGGTTAAAATAAAAACGATAGTTATTCAATGTTCATTTAGACTACGCGCACACTGCACAAGAAATAGTCAGCCGACTATTCCCCCAATGGTTGTTTTTTTATAATCGTAAATCTTTAGTAGTATCAGTGGCTCTGAATGATTTGTTGCCGACAAACTCGATGCTTTATGGGGTCGAAATATACCTTGTCTTTAAGTAGATACCAAAACAAACCGTGAATTCAATCAAAGTTTTCAGTCGGTCTGATACCGGGCCAATACCCCATCGTTGTGACGCGCGTACATCCATCTTCATACTGATTTATGAGCCCAAACCAACTATCGGCCGACTAAAAGTTTGTAGTGTGCTCGTATTGTCACCGACGCGATTAAGTAAACCAGTTTTATAATTTTGTTTCAATTTAATTTAATAGTGATTTTTATTTGTTGTCACTGAATTATTTATTGGGTTTTTATGTTTAATCTGTTGTGTTTTTTGTGTCAATTTAAATAACTATTAGGTTTATTGAAATATTTTTATTTAAAGTCACGTTTTTATTCTGCATTAGGAGTTGATGAAACGTTTTCTTGTTGATTACCGATTATTGAGTTCTGGGTTAAATTCTATTGTCATTGTAGTCTCGAAAGTTTCTCAATTTGAACAGGGGCTAGGTACCTGTTGTTTGAATTTCCCATATATTTATTTATCATTATATAACCAATCCTACTTATATTATAAATGTGAAAGTTTGTGAGAATGTATGAATGTATGTTTGTTACTCAATCACGCAAAAACGGCTGGACCGATTTGATTGAAATTTGGTATGTAGATAGGTGATACCCTGGATTAACACATAGGCTACTTTTTATCAACATACCACGCGGGCGAAGCCGCTGGCGGAAGCTAGTACACAATATATGTAGCTTGTGAGATGACGGCAGATAGAAGAGTATGGAAGAAAAAAACATAGGTACCTACTCGATCCCAAATAAAATGGGGATAAGGGCTGTGATGATGATAATGATTATGCTACAAATTAAGAAACTATATAGGTAAGTCAATCAATGGTAGTAAAGGCAGCAGAACTAAAAAGCCTTCAAGCAATCTCAGGTTACCACAGTCCCCAGAAATGTGTAATAAAAATAAGAAACACATTAGCCATTTCCTATATACCACACAGCACATAGAAGAAAACTCCAACAGAAACCTATAAATGCCTTAACTAGTGTTACGGCAATAGCAATAACAATTACTGTAACATTAACCGTTACTGCTAACCACTAATGTAACGTTATTCGCTATCGTGTCCCATTCACGGCGCGATTCACGGTTATGCGACTAAAAGTCGTAGGTAGAAAAGTGCTTGCTATTGTTGGTTGAAGGTTGATAGTTGATAGTCATTTAAGTAAAATAAATGAAAAACTAATTAGATTATATATAGATAGGCAGTCGCTCCCTGTAAAACACTGGTTCTTAGCTGCATCCTGTGGGACTAGAAACCGACCCCAACATAGTTTTGAAAAGTATTGGGAGATTTTGATATTTTCATATTGAAGATTCTCGTGAGTTGGTTTAAGTTGCCTGTCTAGAAATTGTACAATAGACATTTCTCTGAGATTTTGAGAAATGTTGACTACCTACTACAATATTTTCAGTACTTTAAGTCAACTTTCAAATAAAATTCCAAAGAAAAATTTTCTCCTTATCATCATCTAACGCAAGAGTAGGTACATCAAAGCAATGGGATTACTTATCTCGCGTAAAATCCTAATCCTAATCCTAACTAATATTATAAATGAGAAAGTAACTCTGTCTGTCTGTCTTTCTGTCTGTCTGTCTGTCTGTCTGTCTGTCTGTCTGTCTGTCTTTTCTTCACGCCTAAACTACTGAATCGATTTGTGTGAAATTTGGTACAGATATAGTTTGAAACTTGAGAAAGGACATAGGATAGTTTTTATTACAAAAAAATATAAAAATAAAATTTATTCCGGACATATAGCGCTACCTATTGGTCAAACCAAAAATCTACCGGAAGTTACTATTCCACGCGAAAGAAGTCGCGGGCAAAAGCTAGTTGTAAATAAGATTTCAACGAGCTCTGTGTTGGTGTTTTTTCGTTTGTAAGTTTTTAAATAAAGTTTTACAGAAAAATACATCTATAAATATTTTTCACACTTTTTCCAATAAAATGATTAAAAACTCTAGGTATTTAAAGTTATTACTTATTACATAATATTCATGCAGAGGTATTAATGTAAGTATATATAAATTAAAACCCTTAAACAATTACCTAAAACCAAAAAATGGATAAACAATCTCAGCTAAACACTCAAGTCTCCGATGCAACTCAACCAGAATTTCTAATATACACAAAATCATAACTCAAATATTTTCTCGCACCATGAATAAGCAACACACACGATGCATCATTTATTACGATTACCACGGAAAGTTCAAGGTATGGCAATCTATTTTTGTAACCAAGTCGGCTGTGTCATAATTTGCTCGTGACGTCATTTGTCAATACATTATCTATACATTTCGAACTCATCATTGCGGGTTTCAATAATCGATCTATCTGTTCTTTTTAGATTGGAGATTGAATTTTAATATTAGCTTCATATAATGACACATTCAATCTCTAACCGCAACTAATAGTTGGTTATTGGAATAAGCAATTAGTGCAAATTTTTGAAGTTTGTCTTCAATTTTGGCAGTTGTATCGAAGTTTGAAATGAAAAGAAAGGGTTTCCAAAGCTTTGAGAATTAAAACAAAGGTATGCAAATACGAGTTTAATTTATCGTCAGAAATGCAATAAGACAGTAAACAACAATATCAAGTGCGTCCCGTGCCTCATAGAGCGAGCCATCATTAAATATTCAGAGGGCATCGGATCCCTCTGTAAGCTATGATTTCTATCTTTATTGATATTCTCAGCCATATGAAATGTTTCGAAACTTTTACCTTTGATACAAACACTTCCTTGGACTTATTTGATTAGTGAGGCATGAGTTTTTTTTTAAAATAAATATTGTTTTGAGGCATTTTTTTATAATTTCTGATGATTCTAAAATTTGTATTTGTATTTGTAGTACACACAGACGGCCCGATGTTTGGCATCTTTTAAAGAAAATCTTGAGTCCAATCAAAGTTTTCAGTCGGTCTGATATCGTCTAAATACCTGATCTTTGTAATGCGCATACTAAAAACTTATCTTCCCCCCAAAATACTGCAGTGTGCAAGTAATCAAAACCAAACTGCAATCTAAAACACAACTTTTATCATCACGACAAAAAAATCGCAACGCTCAATATACCTAACTACATTATAACGCGGCGAGAGTAGCTCGCCTTATCCGCCGAAACCACGACTACATCGAGCGAATGCCTCGTCTCTAATGAAAGTCATTAACCGTTATTGTTATAGGTTCCCGGCTGATTACCCGGTCACATTAACCGGGAGGCTGTAATAGCTATGTACAGTATACTGTACGGTACCTACAGTGTACTCTGTACTGTACAGTGAGCGTTTGATTTCGGGAAATAGACTTTGCGTAAGCACGGTCGTGCATTGTCGGCCTATGTAGGTATGTGTTTACTCCTGTTCTGTAAGTAAGTATAGGATTTTGTAGGTTTGGGCAGATGCTTGAATCTTAGTTTAATTGTTATAGTTATTAGATGTATCAATAACAGATAGGGAGTTGGTATGAACAGTGACTTTTTTACTTTACTGTCTAGATTTTATACGAAAGTCATTAAGGCATCGTTCAGACCAAACGTATTGTCGGCCGCTGACTGTGAGCGCGCGTTACGCAGTTTATTGCTTTTCCATATATATTGAAATTGTCGTTCATACCGAACCGACTATACGCTGTTACGTCGTCTGTTGTAGCTGATCAGTCTCAGTGGCCGATTATTTTACTACGCGACTATGCACGGCGGACGCGGATTGGCTACGCGGACGCAGTTGCCGAATAGCGCCGCTCCGCCGCGTACGCACCGCCGCGCCTCGGTACAGCACGTCGATAATTAGTGTCCCTTTTATATAAACTTAAACGTTTTAAAGATAGTAACTCATCGAATGTTTTACTGTCATACGAAAATATTTCTTGAACTTATTTGGATAAAGTCTATATTCGAAATATAAAGTATGAAATTGACCAAGAAAACATCTCTTCAACTTTAAGGGATGTACCCACAATCTCTTCTTTTTATTATTTTCGTCTTCCTCTAGAGCTTCGCAAATGGCAACTATCTGAATGCGCATCATTTAATTGAAATATCAGTAAAACGTCTGATTTGAAAAAATAAATTACGCTAGTTTTATCGTTTATAAAATACTAAGTGCAACTTCAAATACTGAGCCCTTTTATGTGTAGAATAGTCAGCCGCTCAGCGTACGCATCTAGTGTGAACCTACAAGAGCCTATTCTTTTGTTCACACATGTAGCGCATCGTACGCTATAGCCTATTGTCGGCTTGGTGAGTACGCGTACTGCAGATTGAGTCGACGTTCACACTGGGGCAGACAGTGAGTATACTCACAGTCAGCGGCGGACAATACGTTTGGTGTGAACAATCCCTAACCGTTATTGTTATAGGTTCCCGGCTGATTACCCGGTCACATTAACCGGGAGGCTGTAATAGCTATGTACAGTATACTGTACGGTACCTACAGTGTACTCTGTACTGTACAGTGAGCGTTTGATTTCGGGAAATAGACTTTGCGTAAACACGGCCGTGCAGTGGACTGGTTATGTGATTCGGAATGTGATTATGTATGTGTTTATTTTCTCGTGTTGTGTAGGTAGGTATTGGGTTTCGTAGATTTTGGCAGATACTTGAATCTTCATTTAATTGTTATGGTTATTAGATGTATCGATAATAGATCGGGAATAGGTATGAACGGTGACTGTTTTGTCTACACTGACAAGATTTTATAGAATGTTTTTTAAGGTTTGCTAGAATATAAAAAAAAAACAGCTTCACTTTAAAATACTACAAGAATTCAAGTCTCTAAGTTCATAGGCATTAAGAGTTTTTAGGTATGATCAAAATCTGGTCCATACATCCGCGGTAAAATAAGCTACCTGCGCAGGTACGACTAAAGTACTAAAAGCAGTCAAAGCGTCATACAAAAACAAGTTTTTAGGTATGATCAAAATCTGGTCCACACATCCGCGGTAAAATAAGCTACCTGCGTAGGTACGACTAAAGTACTAAAAGCAGTCAAAGCGTCATACAAAAAACAAAACACGCCTACCTATGTAGCACATAAACAAACATCCAGTACTAAGCACGAATGCCTGTACACACGGAATTCGAAACATAACCCTTCACTACCGACTAAAAGCCTAACTAAGTTCTCACTCGACACGGGGATACGAAAATCCCTAAAAACCGAAGCGATAGAGTGCACCCCAATTATCAATTCAAATCCCTCCCGAAAACTCCGCTTCGAACATTAAATACATATCTTTAAATTGGTTGTAAGTACCCCCACCCTCAATTTTTATCATTATCATAATCTTATAGTCGTCTCCTTCGCTCGTATTGGATTTCAACAGCTTAAGTGTTTGCGTCCCTGTTTCTCTTAAAGTCCGTAGAATTTAAGGCTCATTGTGTCGCGACAGATTGAGTTCTCGAGACTATAATGTCTCTGTAATTGTAGAATGAGTTTTGTGAGATACTTTTTTATTTGTTACGTGTGAAAAATCGCAGATGTCGGCAGGTAATGGCTGCTTTAACGATGGAATTGTATTACTTTTTACTTATTTGCCTATTTTTGTATTACGTCGCTTAATATAATAAGCTGTTCTGTTATGTGATTTGGATTTGGGAAAGATACTTATTTTTTGTAACTGGACTTTATATTAACTTACCTACTGTAGGAATGAATATATGGAATAGAATTCAGCTGAACATTATTGAATTCCTCACCTATGATATACTGTTATATATAAGTGTTTATGTTTCAAAATTATGTATTTTCACATAAATTTAACTCACAACAAAGAGTCTAAAAGCCTGTCTAACAAAGTACACAACAAAATCATCTATCGATGTACTTTTGACCTGCACTCAAAATTGCCCTAAAACAAACGTTCAGTATTAAAAGTTTTCAGCGGAGGGGAGACGGGGGAGGGTCCCTCCCTTATTTAGTCACGCCATTAAACAGCCGAGGCAAAGGGCTGCGAATTAATTATTAAAGGGCTTGTACAGGAGGAAGATGTCACTCAAAGAGGTAGATGGTCATATTTCGCGATACAGCCCTCTGTTCATACTTTCGCTTGATTGAGTGTAAATACTGCCTTAAAATATAACAAATTTTATAATAAAATAACGTTGTTTCAATTTTGAGTAATCTATTTTTATTTTAAAACGTGAAAAATATACAAAAACACGTTGTATAACGCAATGAAAATAATCGGCACGAAACTTTAATGCGCATGTTTTTATTCATTTACAGTCACGCGTTATATATTGCAATATTTAAACTTTATAAATACGATGTAAAATACATTTTAATCCTGCTTTAAATGTCACCGGCAGGCTGTTATTGAGTGTTGAGGCAGAATAAAATTAAAATAGTTAAATGAATGCCATTGGCAGTACACAATCGATTAATTCCCGCAATATGCCGAACATAATTCGGTTAAAACCGAGCTTAATGGAGGACACAGAGGTCAAATACTTACTAAAGTGTAAATGCTACTGTCGTTGTATGAAATTATTCATTTAATAAAATGCCCAGTGTATTGACAACGTCATAAAGTAACGTATTGTAACAGTAATGATTTAAAGTATTTTATTAACACAATGTTCACTATATTTTCACAAGAGTATTGCATAAATAGCCTACTTACTGCAGATTACAATATATCCATTTTTTTTGCGATTGGAGTTTGAATTTGGACATAAGCTTCATATAAGTTATGTTAGATTTCAATTTCTAATAAAAAAACAACGGATGGTTGGGTTGTAGTTATCCGTAGTGACTCCTGAAAACTTAAAATGTTATGTGCGTGACACCTCGCTTTCTAAATGGTGAATTGTAAACTCCCAATGTACATAATATCTATGACAAATGTATTGTTTACTGGCACAACTAGCAAATAAAAGTCCAGTTGGCATTATTAGAGTAATTGCTTTGTTGGTCCTTCTTAATTTTCTGGAGTGCAATCAATCATTGTACGGTCTTGGTCGTCACGCTCGGCGTGTAGTATGTTATGTTTTTATTTGAGCTTTACAATACCTACTCGCACACTGTACACAACACAGTCGGCCTATAGTTGGCCCCATGGGTGAAAAAAATTAAAGAAAATCGTGAATTTAATCAAGGTTTTTAGCCGATCTGACACCGGTTAAATACCAATGTAGCCCAAACAAACTATCGGCCGACTAAAATTTTGCAGTCTGTGGGTACTCTAAGGTTGACGTCGGCATAACTTCTGTGGTGAAGTATACATATGTGTTACTTTTAATGCTGGAGAAATTAAAAATCGATGAAATAAAAATATTAATTATAATTTTGATTGCCATGTCATGCAGAAAATTCCATAACTCTTGCATATAAGTAAAAGTACCTTAGAATTTTGTACAACAAGAGTGGATTCAGTTTCCGTGATGCTATCCTAATTTAAACTTTATGAGAAGAAGTTAGAAACTACTATAACAATGCCGATCCTAACAAGTTTATAATGAATTTAAAAGTAAATAATATTAATGGGCATCATATGGTTGAAGGATCAGGAACCGTTTCTTAGAAATAAATATCGTATTATCATTACTAGGAGTGTGGCTGCACTGATGAATGTAAACACAAGTATTAATAATTAAATTGCCGTAGCTAGAACATAGTGTATGGTAGTATAGTGTGACGTTTAAAACCCAAATGGGATCTTTGACTAACAACGTTCAAGTGGCATGGCCGGTGGTTATTTAAGAAAATAAACAAATAGTTAGACTAACAAATAGCCGGTTACAGTGTTAGTGTTACAAAGAACCATTACTCACGTTTTTAATGCAACCAGCCACGCCTGTTAACGGAGCGGTACTTAAGTCGGCCGTTTACTAACTTGTCTTATTTTTTGTTTTGTATGCTACATGGCTCCTTCGATGTGGATTATAATGTTTTTCATTTCTGGATCCGGTTTTTGTAGGATGTAATAATTAGTAAGCCATATTTAATACTGGAAATCTATTACATACTTCATGAAAAGTATGTAATAACAGGTTCATTCAGTGCTAGGAAAAGCGTAATTTTAGGTAGCCCGGGTAACTGGGTAGAGGAGTTTAGACAGGTAGTCGCTAATTGTAAAACACTGGTACTCAGCTGCATCAGGTTTAGCCCAAAAAATAGTTACAAAAAAGGCTAGGTTGATGATGATGATTTCCATACGTTATAAAAAATAAGAGCCAGTCAAAACATTTTCACATGCCTGCGGCGCTGAATTCTAGTATTTTTTTACAAAGTAAATTAACTGAAAGTGTTGTTTGTTTATTAGATCCCGTTTAAATCTCGTGTAGAGAGAGGCTAAACCCCATGCGACGGCAGTACCTAAATTTTCTTTTAGTACTAGTTGGTCGTTGCTATATGTTAGTACGTATATTTTGTATGGTGGACTCTCTGAACGCTAAGTAAGGCTATATTTCGCGACTGCTGTATGAAAAAGTTTTAATTTTTAAGACGGTTTTTGGGCAGTCATAATTCGTTTTTACGGATTCGTGAAATTAAAAAAAATCAATAACTTTGTAGATCACATCTCAAAAATAGAAATACAAAATGATTTCCAAAACACACGTCATAGTTACGATTTTCCTAAATTAAATAAACGAAACTTATGTAATTCAAACAATTTCACAATTATTTTTTTTCTACTATTCAGCAAAAGATAAATTCTTACAACAAACACGTGAAAGATAAATAATAAAACTGCATGTATTCATAATCTATCGTAATTTATAAAAAATGCATGCAAAAACTTGTGATAGTAAAAGAACCAAGATTTTTCTTTACAGAGTCGGATATTGGAAGATGCATCGTTGATGTGCAACTCATGGTCACCAAGACACAACGTAAGTCAAAATTTTAAGGCTTCCATACATTTTAGGATTTTTTTACAATGACTGATTTCAAGGTTTAACTGTGACATGCCATGCGAATAAGCTTGCGTTCATCTTTGGCCAAAGATGTTTCAATTTTTTTTTTTTTTTTGCTAAGCGATCTGATTTTTTTCGCCGATATTCTTAAGTATATCATGTATCTTGTATCCTTTCTTCTTTACATAGATTTATTGCCCTTTTTCGTAGTGATTTAATTAATTTTATTTTATAGATAGTTCATTAGTTTGGCGTTCTAGTCACTGGTATGACGTCATCGTACGTCACTCGTACTTTAGTAGGTAAGTTGTAAGTTCCTTGTAAATCGGTTCTTTGAACTGTAATATTGAATTCAGTACAATTAGTTCCAATTACGTGACATACTGCTCAGTGTTAGTGGGGCCGTGTTTATAAAATGAGTACTTCAATGTTTGTTTCTTTTATTTATTTTTTATTGTAAAAAAAAGAAGGAAAAATATTCTAACGTCTGTTAGCTTAAAATATTAAAAAATAACATTGCGCTATAAATACATTAAACAAAAATAAATCACATTCCAAAAAAAATATACTATTTAACAAAATGTTTATTAGTTTAAATTATTATAATTTTAAATCACCTAGTTTTTTCCCGATTGATCTTACAAATTCAAAGAACTCTGCATATTTTTTATTCCATCGTGAAATGAAAGGTGAAAGAAAAACGAATCTACGGTAGTTGAAAGTATTTAAAGCCATTCTTGGAGTTTCTTCTTAAATTCATTTCCAAGAACTACATTTCAACTGACTTCAATACCTGACCATATATTTATTTTAAATTAATTTTAAAGAAGGCTTACAGACTAATTACAAACTATGAGTAAACAAATTAATATTAAAAATATAAAAGCATTAATATTAAAATACACGCAGGTACTAAATGCAGGCTTACTTCGTTTTGTGTAGACTGAAATTTACTAAAAAGAATGAAACTGAATGTACTAATTAAAATCAGTGATGGGTTGCTTCAAATGAATTTCAACCTTTCATTTGTGAATGAGAAAAAATAAATAATAGTGTAAATGCTTTATATGTATATAAATGCTCACGAAATCATTTCATTAAGGAAACGGAAATATATATATACTGTAGGCCCATAACATGAACAAATAGGAATGGGAACAATAATATTTTGCTTGCTCTAGTTTGAAAACATGAAATAAAACACGTTTTAAAATAACATTTTCTAAAAATATAAATAACAAATAAATAATCACTCTCATAATTTGATAGACTTTTCTAAGAACATATTAAGAATAAATTGAGCCCAATATATATCGTGATATGCCATACGAAAGCTATACAATACTAGCAAGAGCTTTTGTAATGATTCTCCGAATTGCCTGAAAAACTGACATTTAATTAAATATAGACCCTAATTCACTAGATATTAGGTAGGAAATATTTTTGACGAGTTAATCAAGGTCTTTCATGGAAGGTTTATAACTTTAGGTTTGTGCAAGATGAATAAGTAATGATTGTACACAAATACACGATTTTATTTGTCTGTTGAAATAAAATATTTTCAACTCCTTTCATCCACTGATATTAAATCAAGCTGTTCTATCAATCATCCATCCCGCCTTTATTTCGCAACCATTGGTTTTCAAAACCTTTAAAATTTTTATCTAATTATTACTTGCTACGTTCACTTCGTTACGCCTCAAGTAATGCATGTTTGTAAAACTATAATAAACTCTCAAAAAGAACTAAGTACTAATAAATACTCAAACAATTAAAACTTAAAAAAAAATATATTTTCAATACAAAATGCAAATTCAAACTTATAATTATGATAATAATTTGTACGTACACAAAGAGACTATCTGTCTGCCACGGAGGAAGGAACGATAGCGGAGATGCTAAAGGGAAGGTAGGTCAGGCGCCTTCATGTAGGTCAAACAATGTACTATCAAGTAACGAACGGTAGGCGTGGTCAGTTACTGGAACTTACGAGACGTTCGGGTTCCTTGTCAAATCAAAATCTAATAAAAATTGTTCTTGATTGATTGGTGTTTTTATTTTAAAAACAATAAGCAGGTTCCATAGAGGGCGGAGCTAGCAACTTACCTCTTTCCACGAACACCGGCATTTTCGCGCTCTACTTTCAAGAGATTTAGCGTTATGACATATCCGCTAGTAATTTTGTTCTCCACGCTGTCTACCCTCGGAAGCTCCCCTATAATTGCAGTACTAAGTGCACAACGCATAATCCCAGTCGCAACGACTTGTACTCTCGCCGACTAAAGTGCTTCCGACAATTTGTTTAACGATTATTTGAATACGGAATAATCGTCGCGTAAAATTATGTTGATTTGTTGTCAATAAGTGTGCTGAAACTTTAGAGTAATTTACAGAAGTATATTAATTGAAATGTTCTGATAATGTTGTATTTATTGCAATACCTAAATTAAAGGTTTTAAAAAGATCTTGTCTAAGCTTCCCTAAGTATTTCGCAGAAGAAAATTTTAATTATACGTTTACCTGGTTGCGGGATTATCAGATGAATAGAGGTACTCATATCATTATTGTTGATACATTTATTGCTCTAATTTAAAATTTACAACACAAGACTTTTTAAATCAATCTTGTAACAAAAAACACCACTTCTAAAATTCGCCACTACTGACTCCGCAAAACGTCTAAAATTCGCCACTACTTATCACAAAATTTCTTACTTACACATCAAAACATTAGGTACACACATCTGCCGTACGTCTAAAATCCGCATCCCACTTTTGTCATCGACATTACACACGGCGGTCTAATCGACCGGTCTCTATCTCTGTGACATTTGATACAGTCAGCCGGGATCATGCCGCCTCTTAACCCTAAAACGCTCGGCTGATGAGCAATAATAGCGGGATTAGACCGGGACTAATGCTCCCAGCTTTTAGTGATAAGTTTTAGATTCATAAGCTTTGAAGTTGGATTGACTGTTCTGTTTTGTTGGTAATTATTTTGGAATGGGTAATGCTTTTTTGGGGTTTTTGAGTGGGGAAAAATGGGGAGTTAATGTTGTGAAGTATTTACCTACCTATTTATGACGTTAACTTTATTTTTTATATATCTTTTTCAATATTTTCAAATCATTGCGTGGCAAGAAGGACGATATTTGTTAAAAAAAATAGGAATTATCTTGAAGTAGAAACAATGAGATAGATAACGTTTACTGCTGCAAATACATACCTAATTTACCAAAATCTATCAATATGTAGGAAGAATGCCTTAGCGCTAGTTCAGACACGGCGGGAACCGCGCGATTATAGAATCGCATGGAAATCGCGCGGGTCTTATTTATATGAGTTAGTAAGTAATCGTTCAGACATAACCGCGCGGTTAATCAAGCCGCGCGGTTACCGCAACCCAACCGCTAGAAAATAGAATCGCGCTGCTCCCGCGCGTTTCTATTACTATGGAGTCTTTACTTCGCGTTCAGTTGCGTTGCGGATACCGCGCGGTGAGCACGTCACTGCTCGTGAGTTCGCCATGGATCGTTTCGACACTGAACTATTTATTGATGAGGTGGAGAAGAGACCTGCAATATGGGGCATTCAGTGTGATGATTACTCAAATAAAATTATCAAGAACCGAGCTTGGCAAGAGTTGGTGGAGATATTTGGAAACGTGGAAAAAAAGAATACTGACCATGACCTAGACTGAACTGAACTGACCATGTACTAGTCGGTCACGTAATATCGGATGCACCCAATACCGTCTTTTTTTTTTTTTTTAAAGGAGCAACCACAGTAAACACACTTCTTCGTCGACCTCCATTTTGAAACTGACGCTAACACGCACGAAATCGCATACTAACCGCGCGTGTCTGAACAGCATCACAATTTTGCGGTTTCAAACCGCGCGATTCGTAAACGCACGATTCCCGCATGTCTGAACGCAGCCTTATCCTTTCAGCCTAACATGAAATCGAAATAATTGTCAGTCTGTCAGAGATTTTTGTAGGTTTTGGCACTCTCAAATTCTGAAGTTCCTATATCAGAATTATAATTAGTAGAAGAGGTTTAAAAATAATGTATATCTAATGCCACAAACTACACGATATATCTGTGAAAATAACAGATCCGTGAGTCAGTGAATCATGACATACCTGCGTAGTATATCTTGAATGGCCTGATTAACTTGAAGTAAGCTTGAAGAAGTCAGATAGACAGTCGCTCTATATAAACCTCAACTCTATCCTGTAACACATTGTATAAATATTAATTGTTATTGTGTTGATAAACACGAGACCACATAACTTGGAGCGGACACAAATTACTCTTGTTGAACTAACAATTCATGAATCAGAAAGCTCTTCGACATGTTGGATAGTTACTTTTTTACAAAATGTAAAAAAAATATATGTTATTGTTTATTACTTCTACCAATATTTAAAATGTAGAATAGGTATAAAAAGTTCCCACTCATTCTTCTCTCAAATTACGCAAGGTCATATTGCCATTAAAAAAAAAACAAATTACAATTTATAATAAGTATTAGAGCGTCCCTCATTTTATTGCTACTATGACAATATTGCTGCTTCAAGAGTGACACCAATAATTGTTGCTTGACAAGGGGTCCAAATGCGCAATTGAATTAGGCTGGACCCCTGCTTACTCCCCTTTCAATGTAATATTTAATTGATTAACTGCTAGTTCATCGGTTTATTTTCTATTAAGAAATTAAGATTATTATTATTAAGAAGGTTAGTATTTAAAAGTTATTTAAAGTTACACTACATTGTCTGAACATACCGAGGTTTTGAGAAACAGTTACAAAAATTTTAGGTATTAAAAAAATCCACAACTTCAGCAATGATTGAACACTGCTAGAAACGTGAGCATATATAGTAAACAAACGTTAATCAAAACCATTGATATAGAATTCACCACTTAATTTAGTATGCGAATCTTTCGTTACATTCATAATGTTGGTCCGCTACCATCTATTAGCCCGTCAGTGCAGCGAAAGTGACACAAGCGTTCGCATAAATAACTAATTCAATATCAATGACTGCAAATTGAAAATACTCGTTCACACGTACTATTTATTTTAATTGAAAGCTTGATCGCTGTCCAGAATGACACAATGTACTTTTCGCATTAAACAACACTTTTGCTTCATTAAAATAACTTAAATTAATGTAATGTTCCAGTACGTTCGCTAAGCCTAGAATTTCCAATTTTAGCGAAACGGTGGACGAGTATTTTTAGCGAAAGTCGTGGATGCAAAATATTCTTGTTTTGCATCATCTGTTAGCGATACAACAGGGCTTTTAATAAACCTTTCTGTTTATTTAAACAGTTCAGTTTATTTGGTAACAATTGGGTCGAATTTGACGTAGCATCGTGTATTCGTTTCATTTGGCGACAACATTTTGCTATCTCGACGAATTATTTGCGGTTTGTTTTCGATTACTTGGTAATGTTCGAATTTTGAACACTTTGAAACATTTTGTTTTCTTAGATAGCATAGAGCTAGTTTGTAAGAAGAGGCCTGCCTCATTATAATTTGCATATCTGCAACAGATATGAAGTCAAATGAAGACCAAAGTGGGGTTATTTCAATAATGAATAATTATCAAACCGTAAACAGACGAGAGCATCAAAAGCCGTAGGTGCAATTCTGATAAATATAAAGCTTAATCCTGACACCTAACCCTTCCAGTCGGTGGCACCCGGCGACAAATTACTCGACGTTTCGTATATCAAATGGGCACTTGTTAGCAATTACAATGAGGGGTTATGCGAACTAATGGCTTCAGTGAGGGCATGCGAACAACCTTCTATTCCCACGCTCAATTGCTCCGGATTATATTTTCGATGTCGAATTTCGGACACTTCGCTTTTGAGGGTTAATACATTTTTTATGGAGTTTCATGGAAGCTAGAGTTGCGTATAACTTGTAGTAGTAGCTGCATCTGTTCTGATAAATTTACGAAAATCGTTTGTTTTATGCATGTCACTTTCTGAAAAAAGGGATTACAGACTTTTATTTCATTTCCGGCTAAAATATCAAAAGCTTCACAAAAAAAAGCAAAAACGCGACGCGTACTTTATGATTGAATATTTATATTACCTCCATTTAGGATAGGCTTTCCACACAAACTTACGCACAAAACAATTGATCAATCTCGTTTTATCTAACCCACCAACCCCTACAACTTCCATTATCGCATCAAAACACGACGTCCAGAAACCGAATCGATTTAAGCCCACAAAATTCCGATGCAAACAGAATCACCGGGGGCCTGCCAAATAAAACTAGCAAACGTGCTTGCCACTGGCAACAAACGTGCTGGCATTGCCAAACGGCATTGGCAAACCGGAGAACTAGCACTTTAAGAGGTCGGCCTCCATAAACCGGCCTGTTTGGAAGTCAGACCGCGGTTCAGGCATCTATCGGGACTCTAGACAAGACATTTGCACTTGACTTATGGTTTGGATTGCAGACTTTTTAATGTTAAATGTTTTTAAGGAAAATTGGCTGGAGTTCTAGAAGTTTGAATTTTTAGGAGGTTTAGGTTGCAACTTATTTTGTAAGTTTGTTTTTTATTGCTGTTTTAGGTAAACGTGAGGCAAAATGTGTCACTGGTTGTTTCATCTGCACCACACGGGAACTATTTCCCGCACTTGGATAAAAAGTGGTTTTTATCTTAACTCAGGCTTTAGACTATATGCGTACCATATTTTATTAAAATCTGTACCATAGTTTTGACGTGAAAGAACGAGACCGACCGTCAGAAAGAGAAAGAGAGTTACTTTGGCATTTATTTATTAATTTCTACTACCTTTACTTATAACACGTAATTCATTTCAAATTAAGTCCAACAAACACAAAAGCAAAATTAAACCCAAAACCTTTTTATTTAAACGCATAGGTACTTACATATTTGCAATCGGCAAACCATTTAATCCTGCAAAACAGCGTCTGAAACAAATATCAATTACGTTGACCAATTGAATTTCAAGTCGGGCTCGCGTCTACGTGCGAGCGCCAAGTAACAACCCGGAGTAAGTCATGGGTCCGAATTTCTCATAAATTATTTAAAATAATCCGGGAAAAACCCTGTCCGCGGCTGCCTTGGGTACTAGTATTTTATTTATTTATGTACGCCACATATTGCCTCACAAATTAGTGTAGGCGGCACTCGTCTCGTTTCGTGTGCTAATTTTTGTCGTCTCGTGAAGAAATTAATTTTATGAGTAATGTAATTATGAGGGTCTCATTTTTTTTTGACGTTCCAGAATTGTTGTAATTTGGTTTCAAAATTATTGTCGCTATGCATGAAATTAGTAGTGTCAGTATGAAAATTTTGTTGTTTTAAATAACAAAATATAGTTATTATATAACAATTGTTATTTATATGGAAAGGTGTAAAAATGTAGCTACATAAGCTAAAGTCAATTTAAAAGGTTATCAATTTAAATATTGCATATTTTATTACTTAGCTTGCGTAATTTATATAGGTAGTGTAGAGCAACTGAACGAATAGTACAGGTTCCTCCCAGACCAATCTCATATGGAAAATCACATACCCCCTTAAAATATGCCGTGTATGTATAGGCACTTTTATGTCTACAGAATTACCTTAGCTTTCCTCGGACTTTTAAGTAGTGTGCATGTCAGGAACTGAATGATTAGATTCGAAAAGTATTTCTTTGAATTATAAGTTTTATATGTAGTATTTTACTAGCATTTATTATAGTTATTTGAAAAATGCACCTGAATTTATTATTATTTTCCTATTTACTACAGCTTACATTCTTATTGTTCTTTCTTAACGACTTTTCTGCCTTGCGTCTGTCTCAAGTACATTAGTGTAGAAATACCTATACTTAGTCAATTTTAGGCATGAAAGTAGAACAAAAATACCAAGAAGTTCAAATTAAAAGACCATCGTTTAAGATTGGAATTTAAATCTGAGCATATTCCAGAACGCAAAATACGATTTAAAAATGTGTTCTAGAGCCAAATTCAAAATTATACCAGCCAGTCTCAATGTCCAACCTCCTTTGTCCAGGGCGATCTATTTGGGGGTCTGAACGATGGTCTACTGAGCAGAGCGGAGGCGCTTGCGGCCGTGGACATCAGCAAGCATCAAAGTGGGCCCCAGCCGGGCCCCCCACTACCGCAGCTCAAACACGACATGGTCTACCATCATGGAGTGGGGGGACCTTCACCACATAATGCTAGACCACATCAGGTAACATTTCTCCTAGACAATTCTTCAAATAACATCTCAACTTCTTCGTATCGTGTGAGCTGCAGTTTTATTCACTTCACAAGCCCAAGTATCAGAATCTTCTCAACTCCGCCTGTCGGCCCCTGACGTTGAATTTTTAACAACGGCTGTTACTGAGTACCTAGCAATTGTTTTTAAAAATTCCACTCTTACTTAACTAGGTAACTCATCCAGGTCATCATGTTGCCAGCTGGTAGGTACTCTAGAAGTACAGTCGTTTCCGCAGTAGAGTTGGGAGATCAGATCCTTCTTAGTGGCATTAGTGTTGTAGTTGTGGTGTAATGTAGGGGGAAACATGGACAATATAAGGACTCATATATCAGGATGGGTGCGAAAACCAATAATTTTGTAGTTGTTCCTTATCATACATACATATATACATCTATACATCTCTATATCATACCCAAGAAAAAGAGGGGTGATTAAAATAATGACATTTTATAAAAAGTTGTTCGAATATAATCGGAAAATAAAGTTTAGTACTTTTTTAAATCATAAAATCTGCTTCCTCCTCAAGTTTCGAATCAGGAATATCATTTCAGTCAGTCATTTGTGCAAAAATAAATAACTATGATGGTATAGCCAATGCTTACGATTTTATGATGACAATCAAATACAACATTTTAGACAACACTACACGAGTCCCAATAAAAGAAATACGAAACACATAAAACTTATATCTCCCGTACATTCACGCACCCCTCAGCATGGTAACTCCATAACCTTTACAAAAATCCATACATATCATACAAAATTGAGTTTAACATCAATAAAACTAAGGGATATCATAAAGTCCATAAAATTGTTGGCAAATTCAACCGCTCGGCGCCTGCCCGCCCTTCATAAAACACCCTTGCAACCTTCTTGATTTGCCAATATGCATCATATTTTAAGACCAGGGATCAATGGTAACATATTCTTTCTTTTTAATGTACCTACTTGAAGATCAGTTTAAAAAAGGCATTTTAGACTGTATATTTTGCCATAGTTATTTAGTTAGCTGATTAACTATATTCAGATGTGTTGGCCAGATGTAATTTATCTATTGGAAAGAGGTAAATTTTGAGATGAGGTCCGATTTAGACGTGTGATATTAATGTTTTAAATAAGCGAAGACGAATGATATTACAATGTAGGTTTTATCTTATCTTTACTTTTTTTAGGTACTCAGAACTTCACTAAGATTCATATGACAATCTAAAGATTCGAATTCGAAGCAACCGTTACCTCGAATAGACTATACCAAGACCCATTATCAAGAGAATTTTCCCAAAAACACAACAACATAAATAATAATAACAAATGCATTTCTGTATGCGTGTACCAAATCTTCGAACCTATGGGGTCTCGTTCCTTTGGGACCAAAAGGGGCTGGTAACGCAAGAGATATGTGCTTCCTACTATAAAAATGAACTAATATTATGCAGTATTTGCTGTAATGGCAAAGAAAATTGCTAGGGTGTAAATAATGTGGATAGTACTAGAATAATAGCACTTAATATGTCAATTTGCACTGATTTGCGGAAAGATAAAAGAGGTACAAGTGTAATTAGTATTGGAGTTTGATTGCCATAAAATACTTAACTTTTCTATAGTGACGCTCGATTATAATAGGAATAATGAATCGTTTGTTTTGAATCTTAAAATAGACTTTGATGTTCTGTTGTCTTGCTTTCTTCGTTCTTAAGAATGCCTTATAGGTCTCTGAATTTTCGATTATTTTGGTAGGACACGATTGAAACATTTTGGAGAATATTTATGATAATGAATTGCGCCATCGCCATCAATTAATTATTTTTATTCTGGCATAATCTGTGGGTCTAGAGATTTCTCGCGAATTTCCGAATACACGTGGATGAAGATAGCAGTAATTTTTTAAATGAATTATTGAAAAAGAAGTGAATTATTGAAGAAAAAGTAATAAGTTGACCTCATAAATTATTTAGTACTCTTTTCTGTTGAATAAAATAAGCTTTTTAAAGTGGGCGGACTATTTATTTGACAGTACGTTGTGCCACCATACCGTATCATACCGTTTAATATTACTTGACAATTATTTTGAGAATACTTCCAGTATTGAAATCTATTCTATTTGGATACATTTTTAATTTGTTTTCCACCGAAAACGAACCCAATAAAACTACGTTTAGTAGCTATTTGAATGGACAGTTAGGTGACAAACCTAACATTACATTAATATCACCACCAATTACCGAAAATATTGCAAAATAAATAATTTGCGCTTCGTCCAACACCTTCCACTCATTTATCATTCAATTGCCCACCGCAATTAGTAATTTAATTGAAACATTGACACTCTAAATACAATGTAACAAGTAATATTTATAAATTATTTAGCCTACGCGCACACTAAAGATTAAATAGTTGGCCGGCTGTTGTCCCGGAGGTTGGAAAAAAACTTTTTTTTGGAATACCGTGTGTTTTTAGTCTGTCTGATACCAAGCAAACACCTGATCGTTGTTACTTGTATACTTACATTCATCTACATACTGATTGATAAGCTCAAACCAACTATCGGCCGACTAAAAGTTTGCAGTGTGTACGCTTAGAGTTCACATGATAAAGCTTCGGGTCCGAATGTATTTGCAATTTTTCTTGGGCCCTCCAGCCCTCTTGGAGGGTTGTAACCCACGTAATGCCTTCTTTATTGCCCACGGAACCCAAACGCAAGCAGTTTGGGGTTCCTTACATGTCTCTAATCTGTAAATGTAGTTGTTTGGGGTAGTTGGGAGCTTGTAAAGTGGTGGCAACTAGTCCGCTTCGAGTTATGGGCGTTTGTTTTAAAATTGGGTTTGGTATGCCTGTTGTAAATGATTTATAATGTTCTTTTAGTCGGTTTCATTATTCATTTTTAGTCGGAAGTATTTGTAATACTTCAATAATTAATTAAAATAGTTGCGTCGATATTTGTGATTGACATTTTGACTTTTTGGAAACAATGACTTCAGAGTCATGCACAAAAGTGTAGTTTGTTTTTCGTTTGCAAGATTGATTGACCACCTAATTCAGGTTACGTAAAATTTTTGGGAATGATAGAGTTATGGATACATTTGGTAAAGGTCCACCATCAGCTGTGGGTCCGCTACTCCAATAGGACCTGAACATCAATTTTAAATCCAGTTTAACAAACTGACGAGGAAGTTAAAAGATAGTCGTTAGAACTTTAACTTTATCGAAACTTTAGTGGTCGCTAATTGTGGCTTCAGAAGTTCTCGTAGCATACGATGTGTAATTTTCGCATAAATATTCTTTGGAAAATGACATATGTCGAGGTGTCACATTCAGTAAATACCTATTTGTGTCAATCGCAAGCTATTTTAGCTTCTTCGATTTGTTCAAAATGACACGACAAAAAATTCACAAGAAGAATTTTATTTCCTTATAGTTGGAGTGCGAAATTAAACCTAATGGGTGTTGCATTTAGGTGTGTTTTATGATGAAGTGGTGTGTATTGTGTATATAGTTAGGTGTGCAGTTGTAATGACTGTGGCGGCTAGTTTCTTTCAGTTAGTCTTTAGACGATGGCTTGGTTACTGCTGCCGCCTCTTTGCTGTTGGATCGATTGGTGCGACCTGCTATTTTACATGCATATGAATCATGTAAGTTGCTTCTTTGTTGTTGGCTTTGTTGTTAGCATTTGACAGGTTAAGTTGTTACGTGGGGTAATTTTGTAGTTGTTGCATTGTAATCAAGATGTGGAAGACAAGAGAATTTTAAATGTATTGATTTCTAAGCCACTTGACCGAGTTGCTTTTGTAAAATGTTCTTGTCTATCACAAAACCCAATTCTTTTGTTAATTTTCCCCAATTTTTCAACTGAAACTATGTACAACTTTTTTCGTTCTATACAAAAACATGTTTACAAAGAAAGGGCTTTTCACTCAGCTTACCCTCTAAGGCACGAGCGTGAAGATAACCCTATTCGTGCAACAAACGTTGGAACTTAAACAACTTGTATAAAGGGTAAACAATACGGGGGTAACTCCAGCATTTTAGTGCGCAATTGTCGCTGCGGTCACAAGGGACTCACATGACAGTTTTTTTCTACTTTTGTTTAAAAATCGACCGTGTAATGTGAAGGGTTTATTGCTTAGGGTAAACCGGGTACGTACGCCGTACCTACTGGCTGTTATTGTTTTTTTTCACGTTAAATTACAAAGAGTTTTACGAAAATGTTCGTTCTTTTTCAACCTCTTTGGTATATGTTTTTTATATTATTATTTCATGAGCTTTATGCAGTCGAGGCAGTGCGTCCGTCATTTCAATTATGAAACGTAAATCTTCAGTATTTACGAATTTTGGTCCGCCATAAAGGTGAAGATTAAAGGCTCAAGGAATTAAATTCGTGATGATTTATAAGTTTCAGCACGGAAATAAAATACAAACAAAATATTAAGCGTGTTTTTGTAACGAAATTGACTGGTTGGTGTTCATGAACAAAAAATATTGTGATGAATAAAAATTGTACGCGTTTTTGAATTGTTGACACAAAAATAAACTATAATACATCAAATTGATATTATTTTGATCCTTTGAATTATTTGGAGTGCGTCAAATTGCCTTATAAAATTATGTCTTTATGTGTTTACATTTACCTACTTACTAGTTTTATCTTGGTTTACTTTTACTATCCGGCTCTATAAACACATCATCTGCCCAGCCTTTCCCCTACTGTGCTGGGGTCGGCTTTCAGTCTAACTAGGCGCAACTGAGTACCAGTTTTTTACATGGAGCTACTGCCTACTGCCTATCTAAACCCCTTAACCCAGCTGAAGAACGGTTGTCAGACTTTCTGAAGTCTAGTAATTTAATTAAACACCTCGGAACATGGAATGACTTTGATGATCACCCATCCACGGACCGACAGCGCCTAGCGCTTAACCTCATGCCTAGGGTAGCCACCTCTTTTTTTGGCAGATAAAGTGCATTGGTAATAATAGGTAAGAAAAAAAAAGTACACAGTATAAAAATAAAGTACAATTTATTTTTATTTGTTATTTTGTTTAAAAACATTATTTTTTATTGTTTTTTGCGGTTTTTATCAAATTCTACTGAACAATTGTGACAATGACAATAACATTGACATTGTAGACATTATGACATTTGAGGTTAGGTTGCGTTCAGAAATTATTTAAAAAGAGTATTTTCGTGTACTTTATTGTTTTCATAAAGTATAAAGTACAATTACTTGAAATAAAGTACAATACTTTATAATAAAGTACGGGTGGCAACCCTACTCATGCCCCGTATGGTTGTTAGCCACAAGCTCTATAAAGGTACGTTTTGAATGCCTGGTGCCAACTGCTACTGCCGACTGCACACACTGCGACTGCTTGAAAACAATTGATATCCAAGGGCGACTGCACGTGCCGCTTCGATCCGAAACGGTTTCATGTAAATACATATAAATCAGTAGTGCCGCTGCGGCCGATATCATGCAGTCGTGACATGTGCAGTTGCAGTCGGCAGTGAGCATTCAAAACGTAACTTTAGAAAACAAACTCATAACATATACTTATCATCCTTCATATTGAACTTGCACTCACTCAAAAACAAATGCCAACACCATTATTGATGACGTTTAATAGTTCGGTACACATTACCTTGTGAAGGGCAACACTTATAAAACGGTTAGCACAAGGCCAAGCAACGTAATAAATGCTAGATATTAGACTCCATTCGATGACGTAGTTTACTTGAGTCTGTTTACAATAGTGTAGAGGAAAACTTAAGGTTAGTTGGTGTTTTCAAAAATATTGACGGATTGCAGTGTGTTAACGGTGCGCGTGTGTGTTGATCTATGTATATGTACAGTAAGCTTCAAAAGCAGCTGAAGAATCTAAATATAATAAGCCTATCTACCGCATTACTACTAAGCACGTCCTGAAATGGTAAATTTAGGGTTGTGTGTGTGTAAATTTTCAAAACTGACAAACACAGTGTCGTCGATAACTTACCAGAGTATTCATCTACATTTTTAAGGTTTAAATAATAAAATAAATTGAGACTGTGCGTTGCAAAACATTTTTGGAAATTATGATTGGTCAGCTACGTTCAATGCTGACTGTATCGATCTGCGAATTCTCCACTAATGCAATACAAGCTTCTTTGGATTAGTATATCGTGGTTGTTCCAAGGATCTGAAATATTATTGCTCGTTTAGGGCTCGATAGTGTTTTTGTTTACTCACGTAAATGGTCAGGATGTGATTTGTTAAATCACCAACTACTCAAATTGATAACAACATAATTATCATTAGAACCATCAATTTGAAACAGTATTTGCTTACAGAAATAAAATCAAAACAGAAGATGCATCCGAAGCATCATAAAACTTCAAAATACACCATAACCTACATGAAACCAACACCGTTCTACGCCTGTATATATCGAAGTTCCGCTTATCTATCCACCCATTTCCGGGGTCTATGCCCAAATATATGCCATAACAACACAAGGATCCAACCACGGGGTAACAGTCAAAACACAATTCAATTGTAATCGTACCACTCTTGTAAAATTTTGCCTCGCAAAAATCAACCTTACGGCTACAACAATAAGGGTTGCTGATTGATCTCTGATGGTGTCAAAGGATTTTCGACTTTATTTCTTGAAGCATAGAGGTGATAGATATAGAGTTTTATGAGTGTGTACCATCTGATGGGGTGGGAAATGGTCACGGTGTGGCCATGAAGTTTTTTTTCGATTCGATTTAGATGTTACTGGAATGCAATAAACTGTACAAACGATTGTTATAGTGGTAGAATAGAAACTATGTATTAATAATATTTAATTTATCAACAGTGTATGTAAAACTTTAAACATACTATTTCGGAAACTCACCAATTCTAAAATAACGCCGTAACAAGTAGATATTATCGTATCTATCCCTTAAAGAAAACTAATCAAATCTAATCAAAGCGATTACTTTTTTATTGAACCACAATATACATTATATCGCACTTGAAAAGAAATTCATCAACTGGAATCCAACTTATACTATAATGTAGGTACATTAGAGTACTATTTTTGAAATTATCATTTTCCACTTTATAAATTAAGTTGGAATTCTCAAATTTTTGATTAAAAATATATAAAAAAACAACTACATCTTAACTTATGGAAAATTCATCCAGGAATCTTCATACCTTGATACTATGATACTTAAATCGACATCGCTGATGCATTCGCTGCACTTATAGCCACCCCTTAGAACAAATTTGGCCACTTGTCCCAATCATAATGTAGCGACACAAATCACTATTAAAGGAATATAATTTATTTAATATCCACTTGCAATCCGATTGCCTAGAGAGGGGGAAATAGTCGATAAATAAAAATAATTTAATTACAATTTGTCGATAAAAATAATTATACTTGTATTTGTCGCATAATTTGCATGGTGCTTGAAAGTAGCAAAACCACTTCTTCAAATTAGTTGTTTTTATGTAGAAGAAAAAGTTCTTAAATGATTAACTAAAACAAAATCAAGGAACTGATTCGTCATGAACCAAACTTTTGCGTTCATTTTAGTGCTATATTATCATTTGAGGAAATAAAGATACCCTTGAGGTAATTGGCGTACCTCGAAGGTCGTTATGTAATGTGGTATTTATGTTTTATTAGAAAACAATTTTGAAAGTTATTGATTGTTGGTCTGTCATCTAAGAATAGTTATAAAACCCAGATCTCTTGATTTTTGCTATTATTTGTTAGCTGAAGCAGTTTAGAGCAAAGGTTTAAGTGATTTTTTTTTAATGAAAATCTCTAGTCGTATAATTAATTATCTATTACTTAAGAATTTAATGAACCATTTATATAATAAAAAGAATATCAAAAGCGACCGACTTACCTACATAAATGTAGATATATTTTTTTACACTCTCACAGTTCCTTCCACATTCATGGATTTTTTGATACATTGCTCGGCCGGTCACGAATATTGCGCTGACCTTTTGTGGTTATCATAACCTGACCTACTTGAAAAACAATAAGTTTTTGATGGCATTCGTTCAAATACAACCAGCCGTTACGTGTATAGGTCAGAAGAAACGTGGTGTCTGAAATAAGTGTAGTTCTGACACGAGTTGTCGTAGAAAGTGGAAGTTTCTGTTTTTTTTTTTACGAAATGAACCCTGTTTTTAGTGACATCCGCAAGTGTTATACAAAAAAAGTGTAAAAGTTTAAAAATATGAAGATGCAACGGTTAAATGTCAGACGTTTTCTCAAACAGGTACCTATACAAAAACTTTTAAAACACATACCCAAAAAAAACTACAGAATACAATTTCGCAGCCACTGAGACAAATTATTTATTTCATAACTTTTTTTAAAATACAATAAAATACTTATCGACTACCACCAAAAAATTCTATCGATAGTTCCCAAAAAACGTGCGTGTCCCACCACTACGCAATGACATACGTGTCCCCTACGCGTGTATCGAACACAAGGGGAGCCAGAATTATAGCCTTACGGTGCACCTGTGAATCTAATGTGGTTAGATTTTAATTAACATCCTCCAAATACGAATTTTAATAACCCCTAGTTAACAATTAATAAAGGGTTACGAAGAAATTCGATAATATTTTTGGTGATGGTAATACAAAAATAGGTACTTTATTCTAAGATATTCTAACTTGCTTTACTGTTCTCCAGATACTAACTAAAAAAAATGTATATTTTTATACTTGATTTTCTTAAGTGATTTTTCTAGAAACTGTCTCCGAGGGATGTGGTCGTTCGGTCGAAATCGTACCGTTTTAAGAAATCTAACTATAACTCACTTTTATTTAACCACTTTTCAAGTATGGTGTACTAATGATTACCTTAATAGAAACAAATGATTTACTGTTTAGTTAGAACATAGTTTCAGGTTTAGGTGATTGATATTCCACTTTTTATGAAAATCAATAGCTCACCTAATTCAATTCGCTGACCCACGCATCCAAACACAACGCGACATAATTTACAGCGCACCTGAAAACCCGACAAACTATACCTTTCCATAGCCAGTAAGAAAATGCCGTAAAAAATATATGTAACGTGCAGCTAGCTTGCAATATCGTGAGGCTTCTTAATAGAGAGTTAGTGCGCCCCTGGGAGTCGGCAGACATGCCAGACTTTGTAATGGATAGTGCACTTTTTATTTTTTTCCTACAGTTCGATTGTGAGTTGGAACAGTGTTATGAATTGGGAACGTTGAGAAAGTTGGTGGTCGGTTTTGATGCACGTGAGTGTAATTGGTGGTTTTGGGTATTTGGAAAGGGTTTGGTTAGAATAATCGTTTGTAAGGTAGTCCTCGTTAAAAGTAGGTCCTATAGCTTGGCTAAATGCGTTTTTCAGACTGTCTTTTGAGTAGACCATTGATCAATTCTAATTGGACGTAGTTATGCAGAAACGTTCCAACCCACTGTACGCGTAAATGCTTATATCTCAAATTAAACTTGAATTTGAGATATAAGCATTTACGCGTTTCAGTTGTATTCTTTTTTATTCTAACTAGTAAAGGTACTAGAGGTTTTATTGTTGAATTATATTGAGTTTAGATAACCATATGCTAAATTTTAGGCTGTTCAATCACAATAACTCGATTTCGGGTGACTTGTGGGTTGGAACGTTTCTGTTTTCTTGTAATTTTAACTGGTACCGATAATTCACTTATACACGTAGACCGTGGCTAAGATATAAAACTGAATAAAATCTGATAAATATTCCAGTTACTCGCCTATTTCGTCTAGTGGGATACCAAACAATAACATTTGATTAGGTGCCGAACAAAAGAAGTTTCATCATAAAAAATCAAAGCGCTTGTCCCAACAGGGGATGCAGCAAAATATTTATAGCGCGCGCATATGCGACGGCTACACGACAAACATTCATTTCGGCTACAATGCCGGCCAACAACTTAAGCATATTGGCTGAACACTCACTCCCAATCAACGTCACAACACTCGCCCCCATCTACAAAAAAACAAGTGTTTACTCTCATAAAGAATGAGTGCAAATCTGCACAATGATTGTTTATGTTTCCATATCGTCCCGAGCACCATTGTTGCGCCGAGCACCCTCCTTTATTTACAATAAAACGTACGATTTAACATGAATGCAGAAGTTAATACGGCGGACAAGTATAATGGCGACGACGCCCCTCATAATCCTCTTAATGATTAAAATATTGACAGGGAACTGACGAGTGCTTCTGTCCGCAGATGGGGCACCACGGCATGGAGGGACTGGACATGCTCGACCCGCTAACCTCGTCCTCCATGACGACCCTGGCGCCCATGGGCGAGGCGGCGCCTCCGCACCACCAGCTGCACGGCTACGGAGCCATGAACCACGTCATGAACCACCACCACCACGCCGGCGGGCTCGCGCACGCACCCCCCGCGCACCTCGGCCATCCCTCCGCAGCGCTCCACCCCGACACCGACACAGACCCTCGCGAGCTGGAGGCCTTCGCTGAAAGATTCAAACAACGAAGAATTAAACTAGGCGTCACGCAAGCTGATGTCGGCAAAGCGCTTGCAAACCTCAAACTTCCTGGCGTGGGCGCCCTCTCACAGAGCACCATCTGCCGCTTCGAAAGCCTAACATTAAGTCACAACAATATGATAGCGCTCAAGCCAATCCTGCAGGCGTGGCTTGAAGAGGCGGAGGCGCAGGCTAAGAACAAAAGACGGGACCCCGACGCGCCGAGCGTTCTTCCAGCTGGTGAAAAGAAACGCAAGAGAACTTCCATCGCGGCACCGGAGAAGAGAAGCCTGGAGGCGTACTTCGCGGTGCAGCCGCGGCCCTCCGGGGAGAAGATCACGGCGATCGCCGAGAAGCTAGACCTGAAGAAGAACGTGGTGAGAGTGTGGTTCTGCAACCAGCGGCAGAAACAGAAGCGGATGAAGTTCGCGGCGCAGCACTGACCGGCGGGCGGCGGCGCGGCTCTCCTGTACCCCGGCCCCGGGTACGGCTACTGAGCACGCCGCTCCGGCACGCCACTCCCTACACAGCAATAAGGATCTCATTCCGATCTCATTCTTATACTCCCTTCGAGTCGAGCAACTTAGTACTTAGTGTAGATATTATACCTTTCTTGAGTTTGTCTATACACTTTCCACGGATTCTGATATATTTTTCGAGACACAGGGTATATAATAATCGATTATATACATATCATTACACTGAGTAGATGTCGCTTCAATCGTTCAGTTCGTGCGCGCCGTCTTAACAAATGTTTTCGGAGCATCGAAAATGTACATGAATAAAAATTGAAATTCAGGATTTTTAAGAGAATGTGCCTTGCAAATAATCAATATTCTGTGTTTTAATGTTAGTAACTTCATTGCTGCGAGTCGCAGGAGTCGCACCAGACAGCCGGACGTCCGGTGTCCGGCGCAACACGGCACGGCCCGGACGGGCAGCGAGCGAGAGACACAAGTTCTCTTTAAATGTAGTTGAAGGTATTATTTTGATGAGTAAGCTCATTGTTTAGAAGTGGATGTCTCGCGCTGTTGCCGCCCGGTGTCTGTGCGCGGTCTAATGTTTAAATATTAAAAGATAAATTTGTTAGGCCTTTTGTTCTCATTATATTGATACTGTACAAAATAATTGTAAGAAAATTATAGTTTCAAGCCTAAGTTGTAGATAATATTCGGTAGAATTTTGTACTATAATGAAATTATTTGGTTTCTGTTCGTTCGTTCGTTTTGTATGATTATAAACATTTTCACGAAATGGCACAATTTCTAGTTTAAGAGGTTATTAGTGACATTTAGCCAAAATAGTATTAACAATTCATTTGTAAATAGATCACCTTTCAATTAACAAGTAGGCGTTAGTTTAAATACACATAGTTACTAAACGGAAGGAATTAGTACAACGCGCTTGGATTCATGCACCTCATGTCATACTGTGTTCTGTTTGTCTGTCACCCTTGTAATGTTCGGAGAGAAACACTCGATGCCAAAATCTTACCTTGAAACGTCAATAAATTATAAAATTAAATGCGGCCAAAGTATTGACGATAATATGAAATTGTTTTAAAACTTTCATCGTTCCTTTATTTCTTCAATGCATGAATCCAATATGGTGTAACGCACCACGGCTTACGTAATAGAAAACCCGAAAAAAAAATACTCATAAAATTTTTGCGAATTATAAATAATATTTTTAAAAGATATTTTGTAAATATAGATTTAATAAAAAGACTTAAGTAATGAAACGTGCAATTTAGACCTCGGTAAAATAACTGCTAGGAATTTATGGGATCTAGGTACCACAGACAAGTATAACGTTATTCTTTATAAACGGACTAGTCATAGATTAATTTGTATTCAAATATTTATTGTATTGTTTTTTTATTAATTAATTTTTATAATTTATAAATGTTAAATATTGTTTTACTCCGATGTACAATTTTACCAAATTCTTTAGTGTAATTATTAAGAGATTTCTGATCCAAGATGTACCTACTTTTTTGTTAACATTTTGTACTTATTGGTATTCTGAAAGAATGTACGATATCTTACGTCACCACTCAACATATTGTAAAATAAGATTCGTGATATTACAGCGTTAAAATTAGAAATAATTACACGAATTTTACTTTGAATATTTTTTACTAATTAGCTTAGGAAATATTCGGGAACTCTGAAATTGTTATGTAAAGGAAACTCGCTCCTATCTCTTGTAAATATATAAATGAATGAAAACCTGTTTAAAAAGACAAACCTAAATTGTGACGTAAGCTATGTACAAAAATAATTAATGTATTATTTTAATTTGTATATAAAAATGAGGATATTACATAATAGACCGAACGTAACTATTATTACTATTAGTTCTTGTAACTAAGTCAGTAATAATTTTAAGTAGACATTAGAAAAAAGTTTCTCTTGCAATTATTAATTCTTAATTAATTATTATTATTAATAATAAAAAGAAGACAATCTTATTTCGAAAACCAATAAACAATAAATTGAAAATAGAAATATTAGTAATACCTGTTGTTTTATTGCACTACCCTTATATAAAATGTAAGACTCGCAAAGCCGATGGGTTCGATTCCCATTCGTCGAATTATCTCTACCGTTGTGTCTCACATAAGTCATGACTGAATAACTAGGTGTCAATAGATTGTTTCTTGAAAAAGTAATTAACGACGACCAAACCTAGTGTAGAGCTGGATGCGAGAAGCCGAAAATCGATCTCAGTGGCGTGCACTTGGAGAGGCCTATGTCCAGCAGTGGACTGCGATAGGCTGATGATGAAACCTAGTGTGTCATGCAGGGCACAAGACTTTCCATACAGAGAATGATTCAGTAATCACTTAAACTCCAGGTTCCATCAAGTTTTCCTTCACGTTTACTGAGTAATAGTGTCTAAACTACAATTAATAAATTCATATATATAAATTAGTAGTTGCTGACCTAAAATCGAAGCAATAACGAGAGGCAGTTGATTTTTATATGCCACCACGCTAAAGGTCTAGGCAGATGTGGAAACAGTACAGATTGAACTTCAATAACATTGGAGTTACCAACGAATCTACTGCATAACCTAGAACAAAATAGAGCCCTTATAAAACTCGATGAAAAATCATTGACTTTGAGGTATACCTTGTAAAGGAATGCAGGTTCAATAACATGTTCAATAGGCGCGTCAGCTGCCTAAGACCCTGAACATGTAAGAATCTATCTACTTTTAAGGCGAGCACGCACTACAAACATTTTAGTCGTCCGACTGGTAGGGTTTTTTTTTAAATCGTGAATTCAATCAAAGTTTTTAGTCGGTCTGATACCTAACAAATACCTAATAGTTGTTACGTGTGTACTTCCATTCATCTTGATACTAGTTTATGAGCCCAATTCAACTATTGGCCGACTAAATCTTTCTAGTGTGCGCGCTAGACATATATAACAGCCAGGGTATGACCGCTATAGTTGGCTGCTTCACTGCCATACCCCGGCCGATCATGACAGAGTAAGTTCATGCCTATTTTAGACGGCGCTGAGAAAGTTACGATAACTAAATACGTATCTAAATATAGGAATTGCAGATGTCAGATTTAATTTACTACACTAATATAGTAAAGAGGAAGCTTTGTTTGTTTGTATGTACCATAAAGGCTCCGAAATTACTGAACTGATTTGAAAATTTCTCTCACTTTTGGGACGATAGACTATCATCATCCTCCGAGCCTTTTCCCAATCATGTTGGGGTCGGCTTCCAGTCTAACCGGATTCAGCTGAGTACCAGTGCTTTACAAGAAGCGACTGCCTATCTGACCTCCTCAACCCAGTATCCCGGGCAACCCGATACCCCTTGGTTAGACTGGTGTCAGACTTACTGGCTTCTGACTACCCGTAACGACTGCCAAGGATGTTCAATGACAGCCGGGACCTACAGTTTAACGTGCCATCCGAAACACAGCCAATGGTGTCTAAGATATACTTAGAAAGTACATACAAACTTAGAAAAGTTGCATTGGTACTTGCCTGACCTGGGATCGATAGACTATATCCGATTAATATAGTCTATATTTTTTCTATGTACCGGCAGTACTTACCACGGGACGTTGGTGAAACCGCGGGAAAACGACTAGTGTTTGATAAAGCTTATCTAACTTTCGATTAGGTGTCACTCACTTAATACTGTTCAAAGGCCAATTCTTTAAAAACCAGGGTTATAAATTCTATTAACTTCTTTAAAACATTTTCTGACGAAACATTATTCTTTTTTCAAAAATAATCAAATGTACATTTATATACAATATAAAAGTTCTTTATATACTTAGATATATTATAAAAAATAATTAGAGTCAGCTTATACGAACAAAGGAGATATTGCGTTGTAATGTAAAACATTTTAACTTCACTGAGCTACGAAGCTGCGCTTGCTACGCCGTAGTCAGCTACGGAAAATGTTTTTAAAATTAATGATAGGTTTTACTTACTTTCGCGTGTGCTCGGTGGGAGGTGGACTGTAAATTGTGTTCAATGGTTGCGGTAAGAGCACCGAGAAAGAGAATGAATTAAATGAAATAATAATTTGTAAAAGATAGCTTGAAAACGGTGCGATGACAACTACTAAAACAAAAGCCGAACTGAGAAAGAAAACCGCTAAGCCGCAGTGCTGCAAGGAGTTCGATGCATGCGAGCTTTGCCCTCGTTGTCATTTTATTTGTTTAATGAAATTCAAAAATCATACAGTAAAATAAAAAAGGTAAAACAACAAAACTAATTAAGTACGTCGTTTACATCGCGTTTCTTAATATAATAATTTCAGATTGGAGGGTGTACTAGCTACTATAGTTCGGCCATTCAGAGAATGCGTTCCTGACACGTCGCGATTGAACTGACGACGTAACTACATTCATTGATTATTGATATAATAATGTTGTTTTAATGCTCCTCAATTGTTAAAACGGTAAACAACCAGCAAAAATATTTTTATCGTAACTGCAACGCCATTGCAAAGTTACGTCGTCAGTTCAATCGCGACGTGTCAGGAACGCATTCTCTGAATGGCCGAACTATATCCGCTACTTCGTCAGCGTGGGCGATATAGAACTGTCCAAATATTATGCTTGCGTTGTCGTTTTGAAGAAGGTGGGGGATGGTGGATGGATGCGGGCTGCCCACGACTGGGATGGTAGGCGTTCCTTGATGGAGGCCTACCTTCAGCAATTTACGGCAATTCGCTGATATGATGATGATTATCGTTTTATAAAATGACGTGTGTATGCGAAATTATCTTCTAACCTAACCTAACCTAACCTAACGGAAAACTCTCAGTTATTAGGTATCAGAGTTTAATATTTGATTGAAAAATATTAAGAAAAAGATACGAATATTTATTTTCAACTGAAATTCCATATTGACCTTTTCTCCTACATGACAGAATTTTCTAAAAACAAAAACTACCACCTTACTTCATTCGTAGCTCTCTGCATGTAATTTTGTCGGCGGCTCGTAAAGACACGGGTAATCACTCGCCGACAGTTGATTAGCTCAAAGCGCTCACTACGCTCAACCCGAAGTATATACAGTACAGTCCAGTGAGGTTGTAACCTGGTGTAGAATATTATTTCAGTTTGTTTGTAAATGGTTAAATTATATTTGTATACAATCATATTTACAATCGATTAATAGTTATTTCTGCAAGGTTTTATTCGCGTGATCTTCGGATACATAGAGGTTTTTTAGACAGGGCACCAATCATCTCCTTGACGATTTTTATAATGACCAGTGACGGAAGTTTATCATTAAACAAAAAAAAAACTTTCATGTTATTTTTTTTCTTCAAAGAATGACCTGATCTTGAATTCTCACGAGTTGATGATGCTGCAGCTACAAGAAAGATGAGAATTGATTATTTTGCTTGTTTCATTAGCGGGTGGTTGGTGCTCCAAACTGATTGGGGATGCTTGACATAAAAAGAATCTAAACTCCACTCACAGTCGTAGAGGGCAGTGTCAGTCAAGCGATGCTGTGGTTTCCACCTAACTAAGTGGAGAAACTCTATGGCATAGCACCTCGGGCACCTACGGTGAAATTCGCTCGGACCTTTCAATCGAATACTGTACAGACTTCTTGGTCAATCCTCATTTCTTCCTTTTATATTCTTCCTGCCATGACGGGTTTCGCTTTTGTTTTTTTTTCTCTTCTGTCTGTCAAAATATTGGTATCGCCCGCGGTTCGTCGCGCGATTAAAAAACTATAAAAAAGCCCTCGCTAGAAGTGCTGACCGTTAGTGCCTGTATTACCCTGACTCGTGGAAAGACATTACTGAAGCAAGTGCGGAGGAAGTTTCCCGATGGCCCGCCGGCATCGAGTGCCCCGTCGTTGGTAGATTCTTTCCCGTCCACTTCCCTGTTCCCAGGTAAGTTTGTCTTTTCCAACCATACTGAGAGTCACGGGGTTTCAACGGGGACTTCAACGGAGATTGCAGTAACGCCAGTAACTTCTCCAGCGAGTACTGTCCAAATAGAAGACCATCATGGAACCTGAAAACCCACGAAATGCTGGTACCCAATGAACGAAGTCCCAAAACATACAGTTTCTTAGAAAGCCTTGGTATACCAGTCTAAATCAACGATAGAAAGGAACGTCAGAAGTGATTTAAGGCGACTTCAATGCGATCAGTTCAACAGTTTCCTGGTAAACTTCGATGCAATTTAATTTGATGTCAGACGATAGTTTTAGATATTCTTGTATTACTTTCGATGTTCAGGCCTTAAATAATTGAACTTTGTTTGAGCAAATATATATTATTTTATAAATATATACTTTTTTTTTATTTTGATTGATTTTGATTTTAGGAAATAATGCAGAAGATAGTAAAACATGTAAACAATAACCTGGGTATTTAAAATTATTGATGCATAGTTCCAGTACCTACCAATGCATTCTATATTGTTCGATGAAATAACGATAAACAAAGTCATTTTTGATTTAATTATTTATGTGATTTAATTTAACTTTTATACCCAATTTTATGCAGCCAAAAGTGTACCTACTGAAATCCCAAATTTTCCTAAAGCTGCAAGTAAAAAATAATCAAAAATTCCTAAGAAAACAAATCACAGGCAACACAAGGTACTTCAGACAGTCAGACGCTGTTCTAACAATTCTGACAGCGAACGACAGTCGTTATTAGACATGAAGTATTGTTTTTATGTTAGTAGTTCATGTGAATTGTATCTTTAGTGCTGTAAGTGAGCCGTCACGCGCCGCCATCTTGTTTTGAGTGATAGTAAATGATAAGAGAGTCGAGACGTTTGTGGCTTAGTATTGTAACTGTAATTTCGCGTCAAATTTTTAAGTACTACAGCTTTCAATAAGTGTTTCATCGTAAGTTTTTGCGCGTTCAGATAAATAACTTACCTATGTAAGCTTCATTCATAAATGGGACATTTAATACTGAAAGAAAAAAAACGGTCTAGTAAAATCGGTATTCCTGTGATTAGCGTGTTCAACCCAAAAAGAAACAGATCAGCTTTATAATAATTATTTTTCATGACTAGCATGAGGTAACAGTTATAAATATATTAGCTTTCTATATTACATTATGCGTAATATGCTCTTTAATCCTTCGAAAATATCTTCATCAATATCATAAGCGTCCAGCATCTGATTAATTCCATACTCCTCTATCTAAAATCATCTCTCCAGCAAAGCTCTTACCAGCCTGATTGAGTTTAGACAAGTACCTACAAATTTTTGAATAGTCATAGCTATCTGAAGAACTAGTTAATAGGTACCTACATTTCTTTTCTATTGTGAGTAGCGTTTTTACAGAGTAAACCATAGAAGACACAAATTTTACCGTGCCCAAGACTCGAACCTACCTTTCCCAGTTCCGAGTTCCCATTTCCACCGGTCGACGAGGCATGCTAGTGTTCGAGACTGAGTTAGGACCGCCCCGCGCCATACGTCACGCGCCTCCAGGGAATAGAGCATAGCACGTAACTGAACGTGCTCGCGATCACCGCGTGACTTTAGTTCCATATTGCTTGTTTTATAGTCAACTAGCTTCCATTCGCGGCTTTGCCCGCTTGGTATGTTGATAAAAAGTAGCCTATGTGTTAATCCAGGGTATCACCTATCTACATAACGAAATTCAAGCAAATCGGTCCAGCCGTGAAAGAAAAACAAACATATATCCATATATTCTCACAAACTTTCACATTTATAATATTAATAGAATAGTAGGAAGGACTAGCGAGCCCCAGCTTCGCACGGGATAACAGTACTTCCACACTATTTAATGGATGTTATTATACATTCAAACCTTCCTCTTCAATCAATCTATCTATAAAAAAACCGCATGGAATCGGTTGCGTAGTTTTTAAGATTTATAAATCTTAAAAACTACGCAACCGATTTTCATGCGGTTTTTTTATATAGACAGAAAAAGCTACTTTGTCGTATTTGCAAAAAAGAGGTTATTTTAGACAAGTTTTTCAATTAGAGTACCCGTACAGTGTTATACAGACTCAACAGTCGGCAGACGGAGCACGTTTGGCGTTTAGTACTCTATACAACATGATAATACCTATCTTATAAATATTTCAACGTAATAGAGATTAAAAACGACAGATTTTTTTTTTTGCAAAAAAATCCACGTGTTAGGATTTAACATAAATAAAATAGTAATTATGTGAACATCAGACATATTTTATATTATTATAAATTCAAATAGTCTATCTTATAAATTAATAAATATCTGTTTTAATATTACACCTACCTTACTTTATATTACCAAATTAGCCATATTTATTTCGTCAAGCTCTCCGTCCCACATAACTTTTTACCTACTTATTACCTTCGACGCCTTCCTTCCCAAGGCTCTTTGACACGTGTTCGTTTACGTCCTACGATCATAGTTGGGGTATCTTGGACGATACATTTTGTTGTCGGACGGCACCGAATTATATTATATAGCGAGTGAATGTAGTTATAGTACAGCGGTCGTGCTGAAAATGGCCCGTTTGTTACTTGAACTAAGTCATATTATGGAATATCTTAAGTAAGTAGTAGGTACCTATGTGGGGTACTGTTGAAGTATGGTTACCTAAGTGGTCTTGTTGTAGCAGTAAATATATCAAATATTAAAAAAAAACAGACATAACAAAAAGTTAGGATGTATATAACTAATTTAGGTACTGTATATATGCAAACACTTTTATTTCGCACATGTTTCCAGCCAGTAAAAAATTATGTCATTTTAAAGTGAAAATAGTAAAAAAATGGATTTGCCGCGTTTCTATAAATCTGAAGTTTATTTGTTTGGCCGCGCTAATCTCAAGAACTGTGGGTCCAACTAAATATTTCCGTATTAAACAGTCCATAATATTGAGAAAAACTCGAGTCAGGCTATTTTTTATCCGGGTGCGCGAAGAACATAGTTTCCACAGTACGGAGATAAGTCGTTAGCGGAAGCAATTTCTTAAAAAAGATCATAGAAATGGTTACATTACATAATTGATAAGCAGGTATTTCAAACTGCAAATTGTGAATAGGTAAATAAGCAATATTCGGTTAGCATTAGGTAACCACATTAGGCAAGTGACGCGGTCACTTCGATTATTGCGTGGCTGCACGCCCGTTTACTTATGTACAACATTATGACCTATACTTACTTAAGGAGAAGATCTTTCTAACAACTACATAGTACTAAAAAAATAAATTATACAGAAGCAAATCACGGAACCCCGACTGATTTGTTTTAGGGTACATCTACACGGTGCAAGTAGCTTGCGCATGTTGCGGCGCATGACTCGCGCATGTACCAAAGCAGAATACCCACCCGCGTGCTCCTGGTACTGGTCTGTGTAGACGCACCCTTAAGTTCTTATCCATCATCATCAGTCTTACATCATCATCGTCACACTGCTGGGCACAAGCCTCCTCTCACACATAGAAGGATTGAGCATTAACCACCACGCTTGTTCAATAAGGTAATTTAGGTAGTAATTTCAGAATGTATAGTTCAGTTTTCCTCAAGATGTTTTCTTGAAAGTGCCCTACATACAAACTTTCATTGGTATATATCGGACCTGGAATCGTACCTTTAATACGTACACTAAGGCTTCATTTACGGAGACGCGGGGCGTCTAACGTCGCGTGTGGCGTGGCGTCTCGCGGCGCGTCGGACGTTTTTTCTGTTTACGGTGGGGCGGCGCGTGAAGCGGCACGCATCATGGCACGCGTAAACACAAACTTATAGCAATATACGACCATGTTCATAGAGAAGCGAGACGGGAAGCGTGGCGGTGCCCGCCGCGGCACCCGCGGCGTGTCCTCTAGCGTGTAGCGAAGCACGCCGCGGGCCATAGCTTCATCGAGAATTGCCGCTGCGCGCGCCGCCGCGGTAAACGCCGCGTGGGAAGCGTCGGTGCCATCCGCGGGCTTGGCCGCAAAAAACGCCCTAACTCAAACAAACGCGTCTAAAATCGCTTCTCCTTAAACGCACTCATACAACGCCATCTATTTGAATTCAGTGCGGGCCGCGCCGCTCAACGCAACGCGCGACGCCCCGCGTCTCCGTAAATGAGGCCTTAGGTATACTTGAAAGGTTAGTTCTTTACCCACTAGGCCACCACGACGTTTTAAGCCTTATTAACTCGTAAAATTTTAGTGGCCCGATAGTTTGATCGGGCTCATAAATCAGTGCCTACAGGTGAGGTTCTTAGCCGGTATCGGGCAGACTAAAAACTTTGAATGGATTCACTTTAAGCTATTATATCTCGCTTGCAGTTTCATGGCCAACGAACGGGTGAAAATTTAGGGTGTAATGTGCCTTTTAGTCCAGTCTAACAATTCTTTCCGCCGCCATAATTTTATTGCTTTTTTCCCAGTGTTTTTTTTTGTTCTAGCACAGCGTTACACCATAGGATATATTTATCAGGGTGTAGGAAGTACCTAAGTAGTAGACCAATGGATAATAGTTTTACAACTAGTTGTACACTAAAGTCAAAAATCAGTCAAAGAACATATTCAAACTCTTGAGATTCACAAAATTAATTCCTAAAAGTTAACAAGGGGTGCAATATCACAATAATTACAAACACAGCAAATTAAATGCAAACATCAAATCAATTGGTACTCAAACTAATAAATGTGTACCTCTAACACAAAATTGTTCCAACAGTTTGCATTAAAATTCTATGGCAAAAGTGCCTGGAGCATTTAGTGAGCATGTTTGCTTCTCTTAATTCTACGCCAACTAGTTTAAATATCGGACCGATTTTGTTTGTATTCATTCATTGGCTGGTTCCAGTTGACGCGGTTTGCCCGTTACCGAAGTTTAAGTCCTAATTGAGGAACGATGAGGTATTTTTAAATGAGCTGTATTTTGTAGCTTTTGATGTGAAATCTGAAAAGTCAGAGTACCTCTGCAGACTTATTACTCGGCCTACAGTTGAGCCGAAAGTTTACCTTTTTTCAAAGAATTTCTTGATTACAATAAACGTTTTCAGTCGATCTGGTATCGGCTAAATACATTATCTTGGTAATGTGCGTACCACCATTCATCGTCATACTGATTCATGAGCCCAAACAAACTATCGGCCAACTAAAAGGTCTTAATCCTTATTGCGTAAAGATGTACTGAGGCATTTTTAAATAGTCACAAACTTGTAATATAGGTATAGCGTTGCATAAAACAATTTCATGGCATTCTTTAACTCCACTCCCCTACATCCAATTTCAATACAAACCACCTTTCTTCAAACAGTATTAGCCTTAATGATTAGCCTTAGGCATTCAATCCCCCACAACATTGGTCGCAAACAGTGGATCATCCAATTAGAAGTCAGAGTAAACATCTGCAGATTAACCAAATAATGTTTGTGTTACAATGGTTGGCGATACATTCGATATTAGGCCCTGATCATGGGCAAACACGCTGCATCCATTGTTCGTACTCGAAGCTGGTTGGTTCGGGCCCTTGTGGGTTTGTGCTCAGTTTACGTAGTACTATAGGTGTGTAGGTAGGTAGGTATAGCACAAATACTGGCTTTTGTTCTGTATTGGAGTGTGGGTATTGTTAAGTTCTGTCTTAGATGGAGATAATGATGCATCGTGATATGGTTATTGATATAGGTATTCTTAAATTAAATTATAGCGTCGTGTTTATGGTTGTTTTCTTTGATATCATAATTAAATAATCAAGGAAAAATAGACCATTTTGAAAACTATCTTGTACTGTGTACCTAACCTAATAGTTATCTTCTAAACAGTAGGTATGACCAGATATGACACATTTTTTAATCGATGACGAACTTTCTAAAGCTTCGCACGTTCAGTAGAAACTATCCCTAACTTTCAGCAAAAAGGCACAAGCCATACCAATCTTATTCAAAAAGGCTCAAGCTACACCAACCTAAAGCACAGTGCTCACTAGCGAAACACCACCACAGCAACAGCACCTCTAAACCCATATGTCATGTATCCGTAACAATAATTCACACAACGCACTATTTGCTCACAAACACAGTTCCAGGGGGTAATTCACCGGTGTATCTACCACTTTATTGCGCTATGAATATTTGAAGGGTGGCCAGAAGTCGACGCCATTTGATTTACTAGGTTCCTGTGATAGCATTTGAAGTTTCGTAGTTGTTTTTTGAGTGTTTTGTACAGAGATTTGTGATTCAGATAACCACGGGACCAAATTATTGTAAATTCGTATAAAAAAGGGATCTTCAAGGGAATAAGGTAAAATTTTCCCCCAAAGTGTGGGAACAATACTCAGGTGGATTGTTTTTCAAATTAACCACCGATTCAAAACTCACTAAAAACCAAACACTTATACTTGGACACTTAAATAGGTAAACAATCTTGATGGAACTTCTTTTACAAATACCTACATATTTAAAATCAAACAAACTAGGTACTGCTGAAAACCATAATTCAATTGATTTCGTAACTGTTATTTTACTGTATTATATATTAAAAAGTCATATTAACTTTAGTTAGGCTCCTACTCAAATGGAGTATAAATTGTTTTTAGTTTTGGTGAGTTTTGAATCGGTTATTATAGGGAAATATTAAAACTAAGTATCAAAATATTCATCCGCATCGCTGTCAGCTGGGATCGTGCCCAAAAGGCTGGCTGCATTGCCACGCTGGATGGCAATGCATATCCTTTGACCGAGGTATAGGCCAGCCCTTTGGTCACGAGTGGACTCCACTAATCGCTTACTAATTTCTCGAAAGAGTCTGTGGGCACTTGGGCCCCATGGTCCCAGGGTTTCAACCCCAAACGGCTCAAAAATGCAATTGCCGGTGAGGTTTATAAGATCATTTTGTAAAACTATTGAATAAAACCAATCGGTTATTTAAAAATAACATTATTGTTACATTTTTGAGTAACTACTCCAACGGAGTATAGATGCAACAAGTCTCAAATCATACCAAAAAAATCCCATAACTTATTCCAAAATTGCACACCAACTATCAATTCAATTTAGAAAGCTAAGTAGTATACCAGGTACGGAACCCGTACTCACTATGCTATAAATAAATCAATTCAAAACCGCTTGGGGTGTCCACTGCGCCTGGGGAACCCTAAATTCTGGGAGGGTGTCATTAAATCACTCGTTATTGTAGCATGTTACCAAATGGTCAGAGAAACTTACTTGGTATATATTATTTTATTTTATTATCTTGTTTGGAAGCTAACTAGTTTGTCGGTAGGTAAAGGAAAATAAGTTATTGATCGAAAATATATTTTTTTGTCTTAAAAGTATTGAAAATGAGCACCCATTTGCTCGGAAATTTAGTATGGGCTTTGAGTATGAGTTGCACCATTTAACTATAACGACAACCAAACCATAACCAGCCGTGTACTTACCGCATACTGGTTTAAATCGACGATCGACGAAATTGCTAGCTATCATATAGTTAAATGGTGCAAACCACCATAAAATATCAGTGCCTTTTTCCAACTATGTTGAGGGTCGGCTTTTAGTCTTGCCAGATGCAGCTGAGTACCAGTGTTTTACAAGGAGCGACTGCCTATCTGACCTCCTCAACCCAGTTACCCGGGCAAGGCAACCCAATAACACTTGGTTAGACTGTTATCAGACTTCCTGGCTTCTGACTACCCGCAACGATTGCCAAGGATGTACCAGGAATACCAGCGCCTTGAAAATCTATACATATAATAAAATGGTAGGAAAGTTAAAACTGTACATTGAATATTTTTTTAAAAGAATACTTGGGGGGTGATCCATAATCGATTCTGAACCCAAATATGTAGTTTTTAGAATTTTTGTCTGTATGTCTGTTTGTCTGTATGTTTGTCCCGGATAAACTCAAAAAGTACTGCATGGATTTAAATCAAATTTTGCATGACTATTACCTGGGGACCGGTTCAACACATAGACTATATATTATCACGCTATCACTTAGGGGGGTTGAGCAATGAATGATTAAATAAACGAAATTGGAAATTCTATATTGTTCACGCAGACGAAGTCGCGGGCAACAGCTAGTACTTAATGCAAAGATAATTCGGTAAAGGTGGTTTGGTCATCATTATAGTTACCTAAAATGGGAAATTCACTGCAAATAAACCATCCTCAAAAAACCAAAGCCTCGACTATATGTAGGTATTTAAAGCTACTTATATTAAAACAATAAGAGCCAGTAATACAAACGTATAAGCTCGGCTGCAGAGTTGGAAGACAATGCGTCGAGAGCAAGTCGGCCGAGCCTCCTACAATACATGCGCTTACAGAATATTCGCGTTAGTGCACATTTTGTGTCAACGAACATCGTTGTTTCACTGGTGAATTTCAATAACCGATCCATCCGCCGATAAGCGATTGAAATTTGACATTCCAACTAATATTATAAATGTGAAAGTACCTAACTCTGTCTGTCTGTCTGTTTTTTCTTCACGCCTAAACTACTGAACCGATTTGTGTGAAATTTGGTACAGATATAGTTTGGAACTTGAGAAAGGACGTAGAATAGTTTTTATTACAAAAAAATATAAGAATAAAAAATACAATTTATTCTGGACATATAGCGCCATCTATTGCTCAAACCAAAAATCTGCCGGAAGTCACAATTAAACGCGAACGAAGTCGCGAGTAAAAGCTAGTAATTTATATGGAGACTAATATTATAAAGAGGAAAACTTTGTTTGTTTGGTTGTAATGGATAAACTTAAAAACTACTGGTTACTGGACCGATGTTAAATATTCTTTCACCATTAGAAAGCTATATAATATGCGAGTAACATAGGCTATATTTTATCCCGGTGCGGGCAGTAGCTCCCACGGGACGCGGGTGAAACCGCGGGAAAACGGCTAGTATGGAGATAAGGTCAGAATACAGTCTCCAGTCGCAAAAAAATGTAGATGTGTTACTAAACTAACTAAACTAAACTGTATGATATTTTTAAGACACTGGTGAATTGATTTTTTATGGTGTGATGATTTTTAGAATGTTTGGTTTAATGCCCATTGATGCAGACAACTAGCAATTAATCAGATTTCAAGGTCGTTAAATAGTTTAATAAATAATATGCGTAAAACCACAATGTTTTACCTACTTAATTTTACTTGCAGTGACGATTCCAATCAATCTTAGTTTATTTTCTAAAGTTTTGAATACCCAATAGTTGATAATCATTAGTATGTTCTTTCGTGGTAAAGAAAAACAACGCTCCTTTTTTATAGGAATCGAAATTAAAAAAAAAAAACTTTATTTCAGTATTACAGTTAAGCCACTATCCGCGAATGTTCAAATCGACTTGCACGGAGGTGCACTCGGTTTCAAGCTTCACCGACGTAGCTAGGGTTGCCAAAATGTCGATATATCGCACCGGTGTATCGATAATTAATAATTAATGGAGCTCGGAAATAAATCATAGCAACGTTCTCATATTTGCTTGTATGCCACAAATACAGAATAATATTGTCACAAATTTAGTCGCCTAGAGCTTGCAATTATGAATTATTCATTGTTATTGTAGTTCACCATTAAGTATTTATTGGTAAATAGAATATACATTTGTCAAAATACAGCGATTTCTGAAGTAAGTTATTATAATTGTAATCCTGTTTATACAGCCATAGGAGATCATCACCTTAATCTGGCATTACCTATAACTGGGAATAGTTTTATCACACAGGGAAAATTTTTATGACAAAAAGATTGCGAGCAAACGCAAAGGGAAAAATAACAGAATAAATAAAAATATTAATTTTAATAAATCATAATATATTTGTAAAGAAACTCAATTTTAAATAAAACATCGATATCATTAATCGACTACCCCTCCACATCCCTATCGACGTAAAACTTTGATCAGGACCCCTCATTACGTTTTTTTCGTGTGAATACTGCAGTAGGCTTGCCCGTGATTTTGTGGGCGGCTGGCACGAAACACACATATATTTTACAGTCGGAATAACCCCTATATTTACACCATTAAGATCTATTTTTGAGTAATTTAAGTGAATTAGCATAGATTGTCGTCTGCAATAATTTTGACATGTAAAATAGGCGGATCCGTATTACAATCCATAAAAGTAGATCATAAGCTTTGTTACAAGATTTTCTTTTGCTTTATTACTGTGCGGAACCGTAAAATTAAATTCATACAATGCTAAAATAGACGGTGAATCTTTTTATGCACACGTAGCCCAAACTGATTGAACTTTTTGTTTTTGAAACCTTGCCCGTAAGTGGTCGATGATTTTGATTGGTCGACACAAAATATGGAACTTTTGACCTAACGAAATCTATGTTTAATTTAGATGGATCTGAGTACCTAAGTCAATGAAATCCATGTTTGCAGTTCTACCATTGAAATTGCTAATATTTTCAATAATAGCGTAGCATTTTTTATGTACATTGTTTGAGAACTACATTATGGTTGACGTTAATTAAATTAGCTTTTCATCGGTATAATCATCTAATTAAACTCCAGTGCTTCATATTTGACTATGGCTTTATACCCAAAATAAACAAAGTAGTTTTTAATAGGATACGGGGAGTTTATTCCCTCCAGCCATCGCGTGCCCTCCCAATAAAAAAACTGTTACCGCTGTTTATTAAAAAATAAAGTTCACAACCACAGATTAAAAAGTTCCCCACGTCTGTAAACTTCAATTAGACGCAAGTGGAAACAAGTCCACATGGGGACAACGAATTTTTATTTCTCAAGTCGCCGAGTAAAAAATTCTAATTTATTTTTACGACATTAAGTTACTTAGAAGCAAGAAGGGACAAGGCGCGAAGGACTAATTAATTTTTTTTTCGAACTCTCTGGAACGCCACCGAAGTTGGTTCCCGCCATAATTGGGAAATTTACGCGCCGTTTCATTTCTCCGGGCTGTTTTTTAATCACCATTTTTTTTTTCAATTAATTTTTGGCAATTTTATCAAATCGAGTTTTGAACGGGTTTTGCTACTTTATTCGGGTGGAAGTTTCTGAAGGCTGTTGCACACCATTTTGAATTTTTCATTGAGTTCAGCAACTTCGTTTAAAATGTATCTATATACATTAAGGTATGTACCTGCAGTATATATAGGTATTAGGTAGGTAGGTAGGTACTAATCTTTGTAGCGATGGTCTTACATATTTAGTTAGATGAATAAAATTACACAATACAGATAAGCAAAATTCATTTTTAACAATAACTGTTAGACTTAGCTATGCTAGGATTTCCTATAGTTATAGACATTCAATTCCTGGTATATAAAATCGTCACGGAAGCCATAAACCCAACTATGGGTTGGTTTCCAGTCTAACCGGGAGCAGCTGGGTACCAGTGTTTTACAAGGAGCGACTGCCTGTCTGATCTCCTCAACCTAGTTACCGGGCAAACCAATACCCCTTGGTAAGACTGGTTGACAGACTTTCTTTCTTATGACTACACGTAGCTACTGCCAAAGATGTTCAAACGACAGCAGTTTATTGTGCCCTCCGAAACACGGTCATTGGTGTTAAAGATATTTAGAAAAGTACATAAAAACTTAGAAGAGTTGCAATGTTACTTGCCTGACCTAGCTGGAATCGGATCCACACTCTCATAATCGACAGGTTGATTCTTTACTTCTGTACCCACTAGGTCAACACGACTATTTTCAATTCCTGCTATAGGTACTCCAAAACACTCGTTTTTCGGAATAGTTTCAACGTAATTTTCTTTCACTTTTTATTAGGCAATGTTTTATCTTCATGCAGTTTTCAGCAAACGTTTCCCTTTGTGGTGTTTTTAAACAAAAAGTTCCCGACGCGCTCTCCCGCCCGGGACCTACATTCATAATCTGATCCAGGATTTCACCCAAATTCAGCTGGCACTTAATTCGTTCAGGGAATTAGTTTCGTACGAACGTAATTAAGGAAAGTTTTCGGATTAACCACCTTGTTTTTCCACTTGTAACGACCATTGTAAGCTGGTCTCTTAACCTCCATTGGGGTAGTAGTGAATGTACGTGGGAAAGCGGAATGGGAGGTCAGTGAAAAACGGTGGTTGTCACAACATTTTTCGGCCACTTATTTAGTTTTAGTTTAGTTAGGGTGTTTTGGAAACTCGACGCCCCCTAGACAGTGAGATATTCGCTAATTTCGTTGTTGCAAATTTGTTTTGTTGTCGGCTTGTTTACCTCGCAGCTTGCGGCGACAACGCCTGTTGGCAGCTCTGTTTTTTCGTACTAACATTATATTTTTTGAGAAATCTCTAAAAATCTGAATTGTTATAATAAAGGAATTTTAGAAAAAGCAATTGATAGCAACTTTGGTTTTTTAGTGCCTACTTAAGCCAGGTAGGTAGTTATAGCTAAATTCAGAAAGAAAAAGCAGTTTTTTGTTATGAATTGGGTGTTTTTTATGTTATTATCAACGAAACTACATTCACAATTACAAACTCACCCATTACAACTAAAAACAATGCTTACCATTTATATTATCTACACAACTTTTTAAAGACCGAATTCTTTCACAAAACTACCTACGTCTAAACCTGTACGTGAATATTATTTCAATCATTTCTACATAACAGGCACCCAGGAGGCCACATCCAAGGAGTATAACGTTACTTTTGAGAAAAAAAACAAAAGAAAATTCAAGGGAATGCCCGACATAAATTGTACTACTCGTGGGAGCGAGCGTTTGCATACTCGCCGAGTAGGGGCCGCGTCAAATTTGTTGATGCGGGATAAGTCTTTGTATCTAAATATGATAAACTATCTGCTTTCCCTGTTTCACCCGCGTTCCGTAGGAACTTCTGCCCGTAGCCGGAAAAAATATGTTACTCGGGAAGAAAGTATTTTTCCAACAGTGGGAGATTTTTCAAATCGGTTCAGTAGTTTCGGAGCCATGAGGGGTCTTGACAAACAATCAAACAAACAAACAAATAATGTTTTTTTTTTTATCAGTATATGTAAGTGTAAGCTATAATAATAATAATTTTGGGGAATTGTAATAACTATTTCTGCTATTGCATATTCAGTATCGTAAATTGGATGTTGTTGAGCCCTTCGTTAAAATGTGCTACGTATTCTGTTATATACCTACCACTTCGTCCACTGTGAATTTTTACATTACCATGCGAACTTTTCTACTATTCACAAGCATACCATAAACACACAATACCAAACAAAAAATAAACAAGGAATCTTCCTTACCCACGACATACTCCCCCTACCATATACGCACACACTCACACAAGCGCACGTAACACATACGCGCTCCGTTTAGGGCCGCGAGCACTGCTTACTCGATAGGAACATGATTTCCCGTGGCTCAACCCTGGCTTGGATGCTTAAGCTTTTATCATGTATACCTGTTGTAGCTCAGTTTGTTGTAGTTAGATATGTAAAGAAGTTGTGTTGTTTGAGACAAGATTGAGATTATCTGTAATTTTTTGAATATAGGTCTGCGTAGACAGTGAAAATAAAGTCTTGTCTATGTTTGAAACGGTAATTGGCGTATGTTTTCGTAATTGAAGTGCTGAAGAATTTCAATGAACCTAATAGACAGACATTGTGTTGCTAAGCAGTTTGTCGCGCCACTACTTCCCAGCAAAAACACATAGGTAGTGAAGGGCGGGCGTTTGGGGGATGTCTTTTGTTTTTGACGTTCGAAAAGTGCTATTTATCAGCCTAATTTGAATAAACCTTTTTGAGGTTGAATGCTAAAACAAAATATATTACTTTTGAGTTTTCATTCATTTTAATATCTATCATACTCATTAATAAGCTGAAACTATCAGCCGACAAAAACTTTGCCGTTGGCAAGACTCTGAATTCTAAGGCGACATCTCAATAGATACCAACAGTTATTTTTACCCCTAAAACCAGATTTATTTTGTCATCCTCGGTGGTCAAGATAAAAATTAAAGTCAGTTTAAATGTTATCAATGTTTTATTACAAATAAATACTATAAATGCTACAATACAAATTATATTACTCACAAAATTATCCTTCAGTAAAGAGACGTATAAAAATTATAGTAAACATATCTAAATAACACACATATCGTCAATTCTTTGGCGAACTTTAAAAAGGAATATTTTTATATAAAAAACCGAATTATATAAGACTTGGAGTACCTGCACATTGCAGACTAAAAAGTCGGTCAACAGTTGACCCACTGGTAGGCATTTTTTTTAAAGAAAATCTTGATTCCGATCATTTTTCGTCTGACCTGATCTTTATAATGTGCGCACTACCATTCATCATCATACTAATTTATGAGCACAAACAAACTATCGGCCGACTAAAAGTTTGCAGTATGCGGGTACTCTTAAGGCACTTACGAACAGTACTTATGTTAATGTTATATTTACAATGGTACCAATCAAATTATGGCACATAGTTTAATGTAGAAAAGCCTCGATTTTTGCTATTTAAATAATTCTAAGTACAAAAATGCAGATAGTAAATGCAGTCTGTAAGTACAATGGAAGAAAAAACATATTTTGATTCACAGACATAGGAAAAAAATAGTCAGTACAAAACTGTTTTGTTAGAATATCTTACAGATCATTTTTAATCTTAACTGGATTTGATATATCTAAAAAAATATAAAAAAAAACTGTTTTTTCATGACAATTGAATGCTAGAAACTAGCTCGAGATGTTCAAAGCAGAACGGTAGAATTATTACAGGTCTTGCAATAAAAAGGTATCTATAAAATTGAAACGGTGGAAAGTAGTCAGTAGGAAAACTTATTAGTTAGGTATTAAAGTGGTCATTTAAAACTAAGTATTTAAGGCACTTTAAGGACTTTTATAAACGATTTTACAAAGGCTTCTTACACTCCAGACATTCTTTAAGTTAAAATTCAGCGAATTCAGGCTGCAAATAACAAATATATTCAAGCCTATATTTATTTTGAGTAGGAAATACAAAATATATTTTCAGACTTTCGTCATTTTAACATACGACATAATGGCGTCTTCTATCCTTCCATTTTGTTTTTTTAAACTTGTTCCATTGTTTTTTTTTTAACATTTATTTTGAAAGGCAACCTTACCTCTTTAGTTAAGGAGCCAATTTGTTCTAATTTTAACTTCCTAACACCTCAGTGGGTTCTAGTACGATTCTTTTGAAGCATCCTTCCGGCAGTTGGTCAAGGATTTCCTTAATGTTATCGACTTCTAACTTGAGATGGTTATGTTCATCTTCGTATTGTTTCTTCCACCTGTTAACAATAAATACAAAAGATTAGCTTTAGTAGGTGAAACATATTAGCGTAAAGTGAGATTGCACTGGTGCGATCATGCCTTGAGTGGGATCTAAAAGTTAATATTTTGACTGTAAAACTGGTTTAGTTGAAGACAAATGGAGGATTTGTGAGTTTGAATTTCAAAACACTTAATTATCTCATCTCTTCTGTAAATCTGTGAAAGTATGGACTTACTATAGCATCTACCCTTGATACGGGAAAAAGGTGGTCACCTGACTTTTAGGTACGCGTTTGAAGGTCAAACAAGAACCTACCTAAGTAAAATGGACACCAATGACTGAGTCAAGATGAAGAAAAACATTTTGAGGAAACCTGGACTTTAAGTTTGAAATCACCAATACGCATTTAACATACAGGTGTTTAACTAGTACTCGTCTCACTTCTCTATATAAGAAGAGACATGCGTTCTGAAGGGGATCAATCACAATGGTGATGATGACGTACCTCTGATGGTTGTTCTTGGCTTCAGTCAGGCTCTTGATCTTGCCGTCCAGGTCAACCGCTATAAGATCGCTCTCAGCCTGATTCAAGCTCTCCTCTGCAAAATAAAATATTCGTTAATATGCCATTCCAAATGGTACATGGGAAAATTTGAGGCGTGCCTTATTTATGATACCAATATTAAGCATACGTAACTGTTAGGTAATGAGAACTAAAAGAATCGACTTTTATCTGAACAACTTTTATATACACAAACAAAATCAATCCTCAATAAAAATATCGTTACTCATGCTTGACAGCCTCTTTCATAATACGATCCATGATGTTCATCATACTACTATAATACAGCTCAGCACTTGAATTTATTTAAATCATCATTAAAATTTTGCATCTTCTAATGGACGGTTTAGTAGTACCTTTACTTGCAGGTAATTATTTGCACATTTCCTTTAAATATAAACAAATAAACAAACTTACCTATAGTCATTGATATCCAAAAAAGCAAAGATGCCCACACAACGGCTCAAAAGCGTCCTCACCAAATGAGCGCTACATTCAAAATTGAGCGCTCATTTTCTTTGTCCTAGACGACCAATTCGGTCGTAAAATTGTATTGCTTCAACTACAGTGCGTTGTAATAACGACTTTAAGCAATTCGCGTAAAGTTGAACTTACAATAACGTATGCTTGTACCTTATAGAAAGAGACAGAATTTGTGTTCGGGGACACTTTCGAGCGTAACTTTTATTCGAGACTGTGCATCTTGGGTTTTTGTATATCAATGACCTATAGTGTTGTAAATACCTACATAGCGGAGATACCAGTCATAAATTAATCAGACTTTTAAACGAAACTTACGTAATCGCTCAAGAGCTTTATCGTCAAGGGTAGGCAGGTTCTGAAGTTCCTCCATAATGATCTTCAAGTCTTCCAAGCCCTTGGACACCTGCTTCTCAGCCTCACGTGCGTCGGTGTTCGCTTGACCAACCTGGTGATAAAAATATGCGAAACTGTTGGTTAGAGTTCCGAATATGTTTGTACCTCTATAACAATGAAGAAAACCATGTTACAGCTGATTGGTCAAGTGTAACATGGTCAGGTGGTGATACAGAGTGGTCAAAATAATAGTGGTTCAAAAAAACGGTGGATATTAAATTTCAAAAAGATTTCTCATGCTATGGGCATGCGAAGTATGTGTTCCGCGGTTTTTTTACCCGCAAACCCGTAACTTAATTAAAGTCTGAACAATTTATTTCTTAAAATTTAGCCAGTTTGTCAAATAAACTATGGAGTAACTCATTTTAGTTTTTAGTCTCGGGGCCTAATGTTCCTAAAATTGATTTTATTTTACATGAACTTCATAGTAATTATGGCGTTACCTTCATTTTAGCGTCTCTAGTGAGTTGCATGTTTTCGGCAGCTTCCTTCTCCAAGTTCGATATCTGAGTTGCCGTTTCTTGTACGCGAGCTGTTAAAAAATGCAATCAATTAAATTTGAATTTTATTGCCATTAACATAAAGATTATATTACGCGTTGTTATGAGTACTTACTGGATAGTTTTTCAGCTTCGAATCTGAGCTTAGAAGCTTCGGCTCTCGATGTGGATGACTTCTTCCTCACTTCAAACGCAGCCTGAGAATATTGAAAAGATGAATTACAGTTTACTGTTATGATTAAGAGTAAATCATAATGGGTACAATACAATAGTTGGTAGTCTTTATACAAAATCCTTAGGTACTTCTCCTTAAACTTGTATGTTTGAATGCTAGTTATATCAAAATAATACGTATTTGTGCTCCCTCAACCAGACCAATATTTTTTAAGTAAATTCTTAGTATCTTAACTAAAATCCGCTTTTACCGTCTTACCACAAAAACTTTTAAACGTCAGTTTATGCCTTGTCTAAAAAAATGTCAAATTATGACGTTGACATATGGTTCATTTTGCAGCCAAAATTTTATTAGACAAGTGTAAAACAGGGTTTAAAGTTTTTGTGGTAAGGCCATTAGTGTTTATTTTAAAAAATGTTAGCTGCTTCTTTAAACTTATAATAAGTTTACGAAATCAATTGGTATATATTTTTTGATACTTAGTTTTTATTTTTGTTAATAATATATGTAGTTTAATATGTAGGTTTTTTACTACAATAGTTTTTAATCTTAATTGTAAAAACAATTAAAATAATTAAGGTAAATATTTAAAACAAATAAAAAATTGTTATATATTGGCAATATTATTATAATAAGTAAAGAAGCCTTGATTTCAACCCCCCTCACTACGAAAGCTAAGCTAAATTAAGGACATTTTTGACTATGACAGTACATTCATAACAAAATCAATTTACCTCAGAAGCTTTATCAGCATATTCCTTCTGCGCTTGCTGGGCCAAGTCCCTGGCTTCCTTCGCCTTATCGCTGGCAGTGTACAATTGTTCAGTAATGCTGTTAATACTGTCTTCTGCAGCCGCTATCTTCTGTTGAACAGAAGGCACGTCGAGGGCCGCCATCTCGGCTAGTTGGCGGGACTCTGTTACTTGATCGCTGAATTCTGTAAGATATGTGATGTTAGTGATTGAATTTCTAATATTTGGGCCTTCTTTTTTTTAATTATTAAAATACAGCTTATTAGTAAAAAAAGTCACGTAGCTATGAAGGAGATCTATTTTTGTGTTAGATAGATGAAACACCACAACCACAAGTCTAATTATGATACTAAAATAATGAAAGGATTCTGTATCGTTTGTTTGTTTATACGCCAAAGGCTCCGAAACTACTGAACCGATTTGTTTTTTTTTTCCTATTATGTAGTTAGACTATCCCCGAGTAACAATTGCTATATTTTATCCGGGAAATAGCTAGTCCTGTCTATTCTTGAGATTAAAATTATGAACACAAGAGATTTTGTTATCCCTACCTTTCAAAGTCTTATAAATCTCATTAGCATCCTTCAGCGTCTGATTAGTCAAGTCCACATCATTTCTGGCTTGACCCTGGAGTTCATCCAACTTGGCGAGCAGGTCATTCAACTCGTCCTGTCTGTCGTGACCCTGGTCTAGGAGACCACGGCCCTGTTTGATGGCGTCTTCTAGTTGTTGTAACGTGTCTTCGTTGTCGGCTACCAGGCGTTCTAGTTCCGCTGATTTCTCGTCGATCTGGTGATGAAGATGAAGAATGTGTACTTGAGATACATTTACAGTTTTTTGCCGATATTTCTATGATCTCTCAAGATTTATTTATATTTTATATTTCTAATTACTAGGGCTTGCTACAATGTTTCTTCAAATTACTCGATTTTTTCTTTTCCTACTTATCAGGTCAACAGGCTGCACTAATTGAATTATTTACAAGAATGTCAATGGAAGAGCTCAAAATGAAAAAACAAGGCAAAATAAACAGTAAGTTCAACTTCTAGTATTCCGTTTATATATCTACTGTTTTGCTTACTGTAGATAAGACATTGCCATTATTTGTGTGAGGCTAATAACAAAATTCAATTTGTAGTAAAAAATCAACATATACGTGGAATATTGGAAACCCTTGTAAGGAGATACCTACAAAATATTGAGATTTGCTTCATAATTGCATCACAAATCAAGTATCAAAACGTCTTACCGTTTTATTCATCTCCCTAGCAGTATCCTTGAGTTTGTTCAGCTTTATATCTGGTAGCAACGTGGTGTTGACCTCAGCATACAGGCCGAGAGCTTCCTCGTAAACCTCCTTAGCTCTCTTGAGCGCCTGGTCGGCTAACTCGGTCATGCTGTTCAGTTTGCCTGAAGCAGCGTTCAGCTCGTTTGTCAGGATTTGTACTTCGTTGCTGAGGAAAAATAAGCGTTATTATTATTATGAGAGTAGGTGCTAAAACTTCTTGAGAAGTATTGAAATTGTTTGGTCGATCACATTTGGCTTTGCGACCATTTTTTGTTGAAGAATAACATCAGACCTAAGTTGATGGTAATTACATGGTTTATGGGTAAACAGAATTTTGTACATATTATCATCTGTCCTACCCTTATCCCAACTTCTATTTAGAGTCAGCGCAGCACGTTTTATCTTTCATACTTTTCGATCTGACTGATACTTATGCAGTACACATTTCTTACACAAATGCAAAAAGTGGTAGTAGTTACTACTACTTAAATGATCGATTGTCAATCGACTGTCGATCGATAATACTCTAAGTGGTTATTTAACCAACTCTAGGAGACACTAGAATACTATTTCTTTAAGGACTTACCTAATATTAGCCTGCTTAGTAATACCATCTTTAGCAATATTGTTGGCTGTGATCGAAGTATTGAACGCCTTATCAGCTATGTCTCGAATGTTCTTCGCTTCGTTTTCCAGTTTTTCTGCCAAGAGTCTGGACTCCTTGGCCAAAGCTGACATATCGACAGATTGTTTGCCGAACTGGTCGGATCTGTTGCGAGCTTTCGATAATGCTGCTGCACCTTCGCCGTCCATATATTCCAATGCACTCTGGATTAAGAAGGATAATTTTAGAGTAGTGTTACACATCTAATGTAACTTTAATATTTATTTAGAATACCTTGTGTTTATTAGATATAACCAATAACGGTTCATTGATCCAGTTATCTTTAAAAGGTTCTGTAACTCACTAATAGGTGGCGTTGTGCTACATTACTAAGTTTTCGAAACTCGCCACTAGATGGTGCTATACCTATGACGCGCATTTCTGCATCGCGGTGTTAAGATTCTCCGTGACTTAATGGCTAATGACACAATACTATATTAATACTACCAAGCTAAAGATTTAAGAATACGTTTTTGGATAGGGATTTTTCGTCGGACTTCGTCCTGAGGACTTGGTCGCCGAAGCCAACCCTACTCAATACTCAATCAATTCTTTAATGCATACCATAATGTTTACGGTTGTTGTTCTATAGGTAATTTATGCCCAATTATGGACCCTGTCGGGCACATCACATACGCTAGTAGGAGAGAGGAGGAAGCGCACTGAGTGTTTAATGCATATTTAATATGTTTTATTTAATGTATTATTATTAGGTAAGTAGTTAGTAATTTGGAGTTTAATTTTTTTATAATTATATATTATTTTTCTGTATTTAAATGTATAACAGTAGGATATTTTAAAGAAATTTTATTTATATTTAAGATATTCGTTTATACTATATTAACATTTGTTTATAAGGTGTTCCTTTAGTTTATAGATTTTTTTTTAATATTTTTTTGTTTATTTTTTCCGGTAGTTTGTTATATATTTTGATGGACATGACAGCAAAGTACTATCAGAGTGCATTTTTAGACGTGACGTTGGTAAATTCAGCCTATTTTTATGCCTTAGAGACATTTTTGTTTGTATATCCTGTCTTTTAGAAAAGAATTCTTGATACATTCGCACGAACTTACAAACTTCAAATATGTAAAGGCAGGGGAGGGATAAGATTTTGAGTTCCTGGAAGTGAGGTTTACAGCTGTCAGTGTCTTCGATATTCACTAGTATCCTAATAAGTTTTTTTTGTAGGGTAAACAGCGTGGGCGCGTCGGTTTTGTTAAAGTTAATTTCTATGTTAGGGCCTTATCATACTAGCGGATTGCGAGCGTCTTCAAAGCGGAACGGACGCGCAACGAATACATTACGGGCGCGCAACGAACACGCCGCGCATACGCAGCGAATTCATTGCGGACGCGCAACAAATTCGTCGCGAAAAGCAGTGTTTTATTCGTTTGCAAGAAAACACAAAGTAGTCGCTCCATTCGATTATTGTTTGAATCCATTTTGTTACTGAGTGTATTGTACGTCGTTAATTTGCTACAAACACGCGACGAAAACGTTGCGAATTTGCCGTACGTCCGCGACGTCTTCGCTGAGCAGCCGCAGCGTGTTCGCGTCGCATTCGCTATTCGCCCGCTCCGCTTTGGAGACGCTCGCAACCCGCTAGTATGATAAGGCCCTTATGGTCTGTCATCCAGTTTATTGTTGTGTCTAATATAGAATTTAATATTTCATTCAAGTTTATGTTATTTTCACAAGACGTAAGTAAAGATATGTCGTCTGCGAACAGAACACATGGCTCATTAATATTATCAGGAAGGTCGTATTTGTTAACTAAAAATAAGAAACATCCTATTACGCTACCTGTACGTATTGACGCGGTAATTTGGTTGGTCATCATCCTCCGAGCCTTTTCCCAATCATGTTGGGGTCGGCTTCGGTAATTTGGTTAGTGTCGGATCTAATTAATTCTATTTCATTTTTGATAATATTGTAGTGTTCTATTTCTACTATTTGTTCTCTGTGTTTTAAAATAAGATACAAACCAGTCATAGCATTTACTGAGATGTTAAATTGAACTTTGTCGTATGCTTTTGTCATATCTAGTAAAAGTCCAATCGCGTATTTTTTATCATTTATGGAATCAAGAGCCTTTTGTATATATTTGTAAACAGCCAAAATTGTGGAACGGTTTCCACGGAAACCGTTTTGGCAGTCGTTAAATATGTACGATACTTTTCGCAAAACGCATAAACTCGGTTGCACATCGCTTTTTCGAATATTTTAGAAGCTGTCGGTAAAAGGGCAATAGGGCGATAGTTACTTGGGTCAGTTTTAGAATTCTTTTTATGAATAGGTTTTATAAGAGCTATTTTTAAGAGGTAAGGAAATGTACCTTCTTCGAATGATTGGTGTAATAGTTTATAAAATGGCAAGGTTAATTCATTTGCTCATTCTCGAAGTTTTTACTGTACGTCCGCAACCGATAGCCGTTGACCGATTATTCTGCGTGTTGAAATACATCCCTGAGATGACACTACGTGCGTGGTTTTACTTCATGGCTATCTACCCCAAACTCCTACTACAGTGTGTGTATATTGAAAGGCTAAATCAATGAAAGCAGGATGCCATCTTTGAAATTGATGTCAAATATTGAATGTAAAATTATGAAAAAAATGGCGTATGCTTTGTTGGTTTTACTTAAGTAAATAAAAATATGAACACCCCTGCCGTTGGAATGCCTCTTTATAATATGGGAATATTAATAATTGTGCGCAGGAGTTAAATAACTCTGTAGGAGAAGAAGCCGCAGCCTACAGCGGGACAGTAAAAAGGCTAAAGATGATTAAAATAATGCATTTAAACAAAGGCAGTATTGTTACGATCATTTCCTTATTTAATGCAGTAGTTAAAAGTTTCTGAAGTGCCTTATTGATGTAAAGTGCATTGAACTGCATGAAGGTAGTACTTACGTTGATTTCCTTCTGTGCAGCTTCGATGGTGTCCTCAGCTTTGGAGACGTTGCCCTTACTCTTTTCAACAGCCTCGTTGCCATCGTAACTTTCGTCTTCAATCTTGAACAGCATGTTTCTGTGGACATATGAGATGTTTTACAAAAAAAAATACAAAATACAAAAATGTTTTATTTCTGTATTTCTGTAACTGTTTTAAGTCATGTGTTTTAAAAAACTATTAAGTTTTTGCACCATTACCTAATTTTTCGCCACTTCCTAAAAGCTTTCTGACGTAATCAACAATTTTACAGACTAGTTGTTAGATATCAGGGTTCTCATCTATACTAATAATAATATAACAGTCAAGTCTCATATTACAAGTAATGTAAAATAGTAAGCCAGCTGATCAGACAACGGGTTGACCGTAGCAAGCACAATTGGTCTTAATGCTGTCACTAAACTGTGGGCTAATTAATTTCTTAGGCTCCTTCAAGAGGTGTTGAAGAAACTATATAATATAAACCAGCTGTTCTTTACTGTTCTACTTTTTCCCGCACCAGGGCAGAAAGTAGCATTTGTATACTTTCCCGGGCTTTTGACTATCCACGTACCTTCGGGCCATTTGAAAGGATTCAAGTTGATTGCCTATATCTCACCTGACATCAGCCAGCTTATCAGCCAGTTCTGCAAGGTTATCAGTGAGGCTGTCTCCCGGCCCGTTGCCGAGCTCAGCCTGAGCCTCCTGAGATTCAAGATAATTGCTTATATCTCACCTAACATCAGCCAGTCTATCAGCCAGTTCTATAAGGTTATCAGTGAGGCTGTCTCCCGGCCCGTTGCCGAGCTCAGCTTGAGCCTCCTGAGATTCAAGATGTTTGCCTATAGCTCACCTGACATCAGCCAGCTTATCAGCGAGTTCTGTAAGGTTATCAGTGAGGCTGTCTCCCGGCCCGTTGCCGAGCTCAGCTCGAGCCTCCTGAGATTAAAGATGTTTGCCTATATCTCACCTAACATCAGCCAGCCTATCAGCGAATTCTGCAAGGTTATCAGTGAGGCAGTCTCCCGGCCCGTTGCCGAGCTCTGTTTGAGCCTCCTGAAATTAAAGATGTTTGCCTATATCTCACCTAACATCAGCCAGCCTATCAGCGAGTTCTGCAAGGTTATCAGTGAGGCAGGCTCCCGGCCAGTTGCCGAGCTCAGCTTGAGCCTCCTGAGATTCAAGATGTTTGCCTATATCTCACCTAACATCAGCCAGCCTATCAGCGAGTTCTGCAAGGTTATCAGTGAGGCTGTCTCCTGGCCCGTTGCCGAGCTCAGCTTGAGCCTCCTGAGATAAGCGCTCGATCTCGCTGCGAACTGTTTGCAGCTCATTGTCGAAGTCCGCGTTTTCCACCACGGTGGGGGATTTGGAGATCTTTGCTAGAATCTGCGAAAGGAACAATTTGATAAAATGATGTATTTAATTTTATACAGAGGAAAATTTTGTTTGTTTCTTTGTAATGGATACATAGTTGGATGGTTGGATATACTTATAAAACGGATGTAAATAGTTATTGAGTTTACTACCGGACCGATTTTAAAAATTCTTTCACTATTAGTAAGCTATATTATCTGCGAGTAACATAGTAAATAGATAATAGATAGTAAATAGATTTTAAGTAAGGTGTAAAGTTGCTAAGTATGATGATCTTTGTAGGAAGTTTTATTGTACTTAAAGGTATTATGTACTTTCTTTTCAATTGCTGATTTATGTGGTTTTCAAACATTATCCATAGCCTATGCAAGCTGGTGTGAACGCAAACAATGGCTATATTACAAAGCTGCACTAGATTTCAATATTCTATTTTTGGATATTTAAGCTATAGTTCTTAAAATCTTGGAGGGCCCGTCCCTCCCTAAGGATGATAACTGCACTAGAAAATGCATTAAAAAAATATCCGTGATCTTGTTTTTTTTTTCCGAAATCTCAATTTAACAGAATTATTTCCAAATTCATTCCCAATGCTTCCCACAAGACTTACGTCATCAAGTTCCTTCAGCTCCCTCCTGTGTTGATTGACAGCATCCAACACGAGGTTGTAGCAAGGAGGACAGTCTTCACAGCCCTGGCCATCCGCACGACGCTTCTTGTTCTCCATACATCTGTGGATAGAGGTATATTTAGTTGGTTCTATGAGTTAAGTGCAGTGATTGAGTTTGACGTCTATTTAAACAAAATAGTTTATACTAGCTGTTCCTGGTAGGTCCAAATACGTGAAATAGAAATTGTATCTGATTACTTCATTTAAGTCGGTGTGGTAATTTCGACGTGACAGAACGGACGGATAGACTTGGCATTCGTAATTATACTGTTGTCCACCAAGTCAATCACGTTAAAACGGTTGCTATTACACTTTAAGATAATGTATTTTTTTTTTGTACAGTGCACATGTGTTCCTTGTATTTCTATCCTACGTAAAATCATATATAAAATCCTTGTATTTCTTCAAGAACAAGGCCGTGATAACAGAGTAGGTGGTACACACGAAGGACAAAATAAGTGTACACGACTGATATACTTCACAAACAAAAAAAAGTATTAAATCGGACCATCCGTTTGGGAGCAACGGACGGGTTGTAATATATATAATAACATTCACCAAAGTTATAACAACCCGTCGTTTCTCTGCACTCCTCAGCTGAGAACCCGTACTTTAAAGGTCCTCTCGGCTGTAAGATGCTCACCTGTCACAGCGGCGTCCTTCAACGTTTTCCTGGCAGGAGCACTGTCCTGACATGTCGCACTGGTAGTTGGTGGAGCCCCACTCGTCACAGTCGCAGTCTCTGCAGCCCTCAGCCGAGAACCCGTAGTGGTACGCGCGGCAGCGGTCGCAGTGTTTCCTAGAATAATATGGAGATGTATGGTATTGGTTTAAATGCCAAAGAACTGGATAGTATGAATAGAACCTAATTTTCTTCCCGTGAAGCTGTCATTTGTAGCCTCGAGGGTCGTATCCTGGTTTATCTAAGTAGAGTTCCTATTAGATTTTTAAAGTTTCGTTTCATTTACATTGTCTTCAAATCAAACTGACTGTAGCCGCCGAATGTGAGCAGGCTCACTGGGACCTCCAATGTAAACGTAAAAATAAATATTATTTTTCATTCGCAGTATGCTAACAATACGCCAAACGTAGTACGTAATAACGTATCTTCGGTTAGATGTGAAAGAAAAAGTAAGAATATGCATAGAAATACAATAAAAAGTGAAAAGTGCTGATTTACCAGCCTGATATTTACTAACATTTATTGAGTTTGAATGTGACCAAGTCGACATAACCAAAACGCTAATGATGTGCCAAAAGTCGCTATGTCACCTTGCTTATTGTATTACTTATCTATCTATCTGACCTTTCCATCGAAGTAATGATATAAGGAGTAACGGTTCTTACCCATCGATACCAGGTTTGCAGTAGCACTGTCCGTTGAAGGGGTCGCAGGTATTGTTGTAAGATCCCTCCAGGTTGCACTCGCAGGGTTCACAACCCTCGCCTGAGTTGATGTTGAAGTATCCATCCTATTAAAAAAATAATGAGTTAGTAAAGCTTGTAAAGTGTTGTTTTATCATAAGACCTTAAAGAATAAGGGCCTTACTACAAAAACTTTAAACCCTGTTTTACACTTGTCTAATAAAATTTTGGCTGCAAAATGAACCATATGTCAACGTCATAATTTGTCATTTTTTTAGACAAGGCATAAACTGACGTTTAAAAGTTTTTGTGGTAAGACGGTAAGTGTTACTTTTCTCGAATAAATTAAATAAATAGATTATAGGTGATCTGCTAAAGTAGTTCAAAAGTTATGAGTTGTTTAAAGAGACGAGTATAGAAAGTTGAGATTTTTTAGCTTTCTGCCTTTCTTGTTTGTTCAGTATCTACGAATTATTGTGTCTTTGTTCTTAAAATTCTATCGCGCTGCTGAGTATCGAAGTTTAGACTAGCCATTACTCGTCATGCAAATCTGGTTTGACAATCCTAAGCATTGTTTTACCACTTGACTTTCCTTTGGTCAGATTGGTGACTTTGACGGCTGCACGACGGTTATTGTTAACATACAACCCACACTAGTTTGAACTCACCTCGCACTTGTCACAGTTCTTGCCGATCACATGTGGGTGACAAGTACAGAAGCCGGTGTACCCATCACACTGCGGAGGCCCTTCAGCGCTCTCAACAGTTCCCGCCTCGTGACACTGGCACGGCTTGCAGTCACCTTTCTGTTTAGGGTCGAGAGCGTCGCCGAAGAAACCTAAGGTATGGAGAGCAGTGGTGTTGCATATGAAAGGGTACAGTATTAGCTAGAGGGGAGAATTTATCAAGATTGCTTTTACGTTCCTTTTGGCGAACCAAGAAGCTTATATGTAACTTTTACAATGGATGCGCTAAATGGAGAGTACATACTTTGCACGTACGGATACTCTTTGCATGGAAATATCTTTATCATAATTAACTACGTTCGGGAACCGGATGAGAAGTAGTCTAATCACAATGGATCATAACGTGGAAGCGTAAAAAACAGAAGAAATAAACAAATAACCTCGCTCATAATCAAAAGAATGGTTACAATATAATCACTTACCACTCAAACACTTATCACAATGTTCGCCAGCAGTGTTATAGATGCACTTGAGACACTCCCCGGTGGTTCTGTTGCAGTTGCCAACAGCATTTGGATCTACATTGCCGTTACATTGACAAAGTTCGCACTGTTTGGGAGGTCCAAACTGGCCAGTTGGGTCCCCGAAGTAGCCGTCGGCACATACCTCGCATTTTGGTCCTGAAAATTAGGTTTTAATTAGAAAATGAGCTTAATATTTTACCTAGCTTCTTAAATGTTTAAATGAACTGCATAGTACAAATTACTTGCAACAGATTTTATATCAAGGTGATGCTTGATGTGTTGTAGTGGTCATCATTAGCCTGTTTTGTCGAGAAGAGCTCAATTCTTTTTCGGATTTAATCTTCAGCTATTATGGTAATTGAGGAGATTTCATTGTTTCATGTTAGTGTCACGATACAAGATTTACTTTTAAAAACTATTTTCATCAAACGAAATTCATTCTTAACAAGTCCTAAAACCACACGTCGTCTCTTATTAAGAACGATTCTTCATCAATTCTCTCATTCTTCCTCAAATACACAAATTCTTACCAGCATAACCCTCAGGGCAGTCAGTACATACGATGCTTCCATCCATGAGTTGGATGCAGCCACTGTCCTTAGGACACGGGCAGGGCTTGCAGTCATCTGGCGTACCAGCGATCGCGTTGCCATAGAAACCCTTGGCGCAAAGCTCGCAGTTGCTGCCAGTCGTGTTGTGTTTGCAGATACAGAAACCTGAGGAAATAAATTCGAGATTTACGCAGGAAATTAGTTAAAACTACATCTTCTCTCACTTTAAAGTCAAATTCGTTTATTGGAATTTAAACTATTTTATATTAGCACTTTTTCACGTCATATAACATTGCGCATGAGGTAGATAATGCATATTAACCTAGTTTCAACTACTTAGACCCAATTTGACGATTATGTAAAGTAAGTGTTCCTACCACCTACTTACCTGCACCTACTTTCTCTTCGGAGCACAAGTTTTGGTCTTTTTATGTTATTTATAAATAAACCTTTCTTTTGTTTTATTAAAAGCAAGACGCGACATAAATAAACGAGGGTAAAAAGAAGCACTTTGACATAGAAAACTTACCAGTAGCAGTATCACAAATATGCGCATGACCATTACAATCACAAGGAATACAGGTCGAATAAGGTCCACCATTCGCTGGTTCATGCTTATATCCCGGAGCGCACTCTTCACAGTAATCTCCTACATACGCCTTCGGACAGGAGCATTTCTCCACCCAATTAGCTGCAGCAGAACCTTTCTCCCTTCCAACCTTAGCTGTGTCCAACTTGAAGTTCATCAGGTACCCTTCACCAGGCTTGTTGTAGGTTCCTCTAATTTTGATAGCAGTTAAGTTTTGGAGCAGAGATATGAATTCAAAGTTGGATAGTGTTGGGGACCAGCCGTAACGAGGGTCTTCGTGGAGACGGAACGTGTATTCTTGTGCCTGAAACAAGTTTTTTTTTTTGAGAATATGGATTGTTGAATCGCGATTTGCGATGCTCAGCTGTTTAATATTTTTTGTAAAGAAGTTTTTTTATGTTTATTTGATTGCTTGAGTGTAAAGGGATCGTGTTTATGGATATAAAGAAACAAATGAGATAGTTTTTATAACTAGCTGTTTCACCCATGCTGATGCAAGCAACGCAAAGGTCCTAATGTCATTGAAAATTTGAAGAATCCAGCACTTACGCAAGAATACAGACTCAGATTTTAATAATTTTTAAACATGCATTTAAGAGTCCAAGAACAGTTTTAGTTGTTATATAACTAGCGGGAATCGAACCCACGGCACTCAAAGCAACAGTAAAACGCTTAGCCAGTTGAAATAAGTTCAGTCAAAATAAACGAAGTTAATCAGGATCAACAATACAAATAAAAAATATATTTCGCAGTAGTATACAATCAGCAGAAAACAAAAAACAATCTTTTACAGTCGCCTCTAGCTTTCAATCTCAAAATAGAAAACATAGACCACACAATTATTACAAAAGTCGCTAAACAAAGTACCAAAATTCGCAGATATTATTAATAAAATGACAGCATACCTGGTTAGTAGGCTCAGGGTTATTCTGAGCGTAAATATTGATGGACACAGAAGCTCTTGGCCCTTCCAATATGATGTCCTGGGCAGACGGGTAGCCTCTCACTTCGCCAAGACGAAGAGAGAACTTCAGGTCATGGTTGTAGGAAGGCCTCTGGTCTCCGAGGAACTGGCTTGAGGCGACGAAGTATAGGGTTTCAACTCCTTGAGAGGCGACAGCTGGGGAAGAAAAATAGGTAATTTAAAGGAATGTTAGCAAATGATGTATGAATATTTTGATATAAATTCAATAGATTTTGTTCTGAAATTAAAATTTTATCAAACTAGCCTCGCATGCTCATATCTGGCTCTACTCAACATCGCTTTTACGAATCAAAGAATAATAATAACGGACTGATCTTACAAGGCTAAATAATCAAAGAACCTGGTTCATTTTGTAATGTCTCTAACTTAAACTGAATTACCTAATGAACCAGGTCATGCAATCGATCCAGTATTGTGAATACTTTGTAATATTATTAAAGTTACTCTATTGGCCCAAACAAACTCACCAATATTCTGTGTGTTAGCGTTAAACTGCAGTTTAGCGGTTCTTTCCTGGTCATCTTCAGCGGCCCATTTTTCCGAGTCTCTGATGAAGTGGGCGCTGGTCTCATGAGCCTGGTACTTGGGTGCTGAGCTACACTGCGAGGAGTGGCCGAAACAGAAGCAGGGTGTACAGCCAAACTCATTCACTATGTCCAAGTTGAAGAAACCTGGTTTGCACCTATAAGTAAGATATAGGTTAGTAAAATGTATGTAAAAGAGTAATGATATGATGCGTGGGCAATAAGGCAACTCGTGACACTCTTTTATGCACTGCGTTACCTAGCAAGAATCATTTAAATGTAACGTTAGCTAAAACAAAAAAGAACTTCGCATGTAAGACTAATACAGTCCTTATTGTTAAGAATTTCAGGATAGTTAGAAACTTGTAAGCATATCTAGTAGAAGGCATTATGTATGTAAAGGTAGACGTATATAAATGTTCGTAAATATTTATGCAAGAAATAAACATTTTTAATATCATTTCGAGAGTTGATCATGGCAGACTTGCGCTCAAAAAACACACCTATAAATTCCAAAACTTGAATAAAAAACTCACTCTCTACACCGTTTTCCTTCAACATTCTGCTTGCAAAGACAGACGCCAGTCTGAGGGTCACACTGAGGAGTATTCCCGTAGGACCCAGACTCGTTACAACCACAAGGTTTGCAGCCCTGGCTGGTGAATTCGTAGTGGTTGGGGGCGCAGACATCACACTTGTCGCCGGTGACTCCTGGCTTGCATTGGCACTTGCCTTCAGCGTTGCATTGGAGGCTACGGGATCCTGGATAAATTGTGTTCGTTAAAGGCGTATGATATAGCTCCTACATTGGTAGCATTCAGGCAGAATGATCCTTACTATGCGTGTTTTTTTGTAATAATCCAAACTGATGGTATCAGAGTTATGAGGGGTGCTTCTCTGACCTTGAAATACAAGGACGCTACTTAAGTTCTACTTAAAATTTTATTCGTTCCAGAAATTAACAGTTATGTGAAAGAGTTAGAATAATGTCTGAGCAGTCTCAAGCTCGTAACCAGTCTAGTTTACTTCCAGAAAAAAATTAGAGATTTGAATTTTCGCATCGACATGTTTCTGTTTTCCATGTAGCGTATCAAACAATCTGCTATCGTTGAATGAGAAGGATGAGTTGTACCTATTTAACTTTACCCCTCTGAATCCAGCCATTTATTTTCAAGCAACTATGTAGTAATAATTTTTCTCTACATTTTGACTATCTTGAAGTTACGAGTAAACAAAACCATGGAAAAATACTCAATAGTTAGAGTAACTTGTTGACACATCACTAGCTGAAGGTCATTAAGATGGCCCTGATACGACTTCATGAGCTTAAAAACTAAAAAACAATCTTACCAGTAGGATTACAGTTGCAAGGTAAGCAGATCTCTCCAGAACCTTGGAAGAAGTTCTCCTTGCACCTCTCACAGTTTGCTCCATCCCTGTTCTCAGCGCAGTCGATGCACCTTCCTCCATGGCCAGTGCGCTCATACAGATCCTTGTCGAACTCGCACTTGTTGGAGAAACCGTTGCAGTTGCACGCTGCAAACGAATTTTAATCAAGATGTGGTGTGGAGGGATTAGAAGCTTCTAGAAGGATGCTTTTGTTTTGTTCGCTTAGCTTGTCAGTCACGAGTAGTAGAGTTGTTTTGTTAGGGGAGGACTTATTGATAGCTTAAGCTATGCAACTACACAGTTCAATATAAAGTCTACTCATTATGTTAAGAAACTTTTCCTAGGGTTTATTTGCGTCGCAATAATTTTTCATAAATCTAGTTTTGGGAATAATAGGCTTAGAAAGATATCAAAGAGTATTTGTTATAAAAATTACGTCTATAGCTTCGCAAAAGAAACCAGTAAACCCATCCAACACCCGCTAACCACAATCATTCGCATTGGTCAATCTATTCGCAGTGCAGGTAACAGTCGATGTATGGCGAACTAACCTTTGCACTCATGCACGTTGGTTGGCGAGGCTCTGCCCCACGGCGCGTCGTTGTAGAAGTCCAAGCATCGCTCGCATTCACGACCGGCAGTGAAATGCTCACATCTGGAAATATTTGATAATATACACTTGATATAATTTCTATAGGCTACTTTATTTTATTCTATGATTTATTTATTAATATGATCAAAATTTTATGGGTATAATACTTAGATGTTTTTTGATATGTGTAAAGAATAATGCGATGTGAAAACAGTGCTTTTAAGGATCATCGATGCTGATAAGAACTGTATCAAGAGGCTCTTAGTGTATCACGCCAATAACCTAAATACTTCGATGTCAAATTGAATCAGGTTGATCTCATTTCCCTTTGGCAATTTTTCATCTCGTTATGAATACCCAAGAAGTTTGTAGATAAAGCATGTATATCGTCATTGTGTTACCAGCATCCAGCTGATTTATTATTGTCTTACATGGAGCGGCAGAATACTATTGATAGAAATCATCAGTTAAAACTAAGCTCTTACCTGCAAGCTCTAGCCCTGGTACCATCAGGCAGTTCCTGAGTCTCGCAGACAGAGGCATGACCGTTACACTTGCACCTTGCTCCTACTGCCACGTCAGCAATAGCGTACCAATAAGACTGCAGCACTTGTACGTCACCGAAGATCTCGTCTCCGAAGGTGTTTAGACGGTCCAGGGAGATTCGCAGGTCAGTGGCTGTTACCCATTCCTGGTGTTAAAGAGTAATGTTAGTGAGTTGGAGAGATTGAAATATTTTGGACAAATTCATTTACGTTGTAACGGACTTCTGAAAAAAGCTTTTCAATTGACGCTAAAATACTTTCTGATGTTTCAGACTTATCTGAAACATCAGAAAGTACCCCAGATTTTATAAAAGTGAATGGAGCGGAGAAGTTTTCAAACAACTGAGTAATAGAATTCGTATGTTTTGAGACCTCATATTTATTCCATCATATCTTCATTTTACCATAGAAATTCTAATGGTTGTTTCAATACTTTACCGCAATCCGTTCCGCTCTGCTTTGGTGCGAATTTAGGTCTCATATTCCGAGACATTTATAGAGCATTATAACAAAATTCCAATACAAAATAAATGGAACATTACAATACCTGTAACTCAGGGCTGTTATCAAAGGTATAAGCCGAGGGTCTTCCCTCCAGCGTAGAGAAGAGGACGTTTCCTCCCGACAGAGGAGAGATGTCAGAGTACTCGCTGGTGCAAAGGGCACGTGTTTCTGCGCCTAACTCCGCTGCTCTTTGCTCTTGAACGCCGTAAGTGTCGCGGCAGGAGGCACTGAGAAGAATCAAATGGTTCTTTAAGAAGTCTGGGTTTTCAATCTGTTATTACTGGTGGAACACATATTCTGTGGTCTTTGTGACAGAGTTTTTATAATGCACATAGTAAATCGCCTTGTTATGTCTCTAAGTTGTAACAATATTTCGTTCGATCTTAGTATTAGATTCACAAAAACGTATCGTTTTCATTGCTTTTTCATAAATGGCTTTACCTGGTGAGAACTTCTAAGTTTCAAGGACACTAAAATCTATATACCTAAAGTATTGGAAAGGCTCCCACACCCTTTCTTCACTGGTCTTCTTATAAACGGCAAAACTCTGCGGCCTGGGCGAGTAGAACACGATCCTCACATACGTAATATCGTATGCCTTACCTGAAAACACAACAATAGTTATTTGTTATACAAGAGTGCAAAGTTGATTGTTAACCGCGGGCTCAATTTTGATGACCGAGCAAGCGAAGGATTCTAAAATTGGAACACAAGCTTGCGTGTGTTTCAAAAGGAATTACTAAATGCAAAAAAGAAAATGGCGCGCACAAGTAAGTATCAAATTAAAAAGAAGTTCTTATATTTATTTTTATTTAACAACACAGTTTAAAAATAATATGACGTTAAAAATGTATCAAAAAACAATAATAAAAATTACTTAATTACTAGAATCTTTATTTAAGCAATAGTATATTTCTTGAATATGCATTTGTTTAAAAAGTCTTATCAAAGTTGTCACAAGTGGAGACACGATGTTCTAAATTCAAATCACTTTGCCGCTCTAGAGGGTAAAAACGGCTTTTGTGCTCAGATATCAAAGGGTAAAACTACTCTTTCCGAGATGATGGGATGAAAATTATATTACACGTCAACAAACAAAATTACACTAAGTAGTCGTTTTCCTGCGGTTTTAAAAAAATATTCAAATCAATTCAGTAGTTTTAGCGCCCTTGGGGTACAATAAACAAACAAAATGTTTTCCCCTTATCATATTAACATGGAAGTTTAGATTTCTAAATATTCGCAAAGATTTATTTATATATCTTCCTTCATAAAATCCAAAGGTTTTAAGAACGTGCTTACCCAAGTGCAGCGTCAAGTTGACTTGGTTAGGGTACTGGATGCCCTCCTTCATGGTCTCAGACTGCCACCACGTCTGGTTGTCCTGTTCATAATGCAGATCCGTCAGGTAGTAGCTGGAGAACTGACCAGGTTGACAGCTGTCACACGACCTGGATTCAACAAGAAAAGGTGACTTTAGGAGTATTTGGATTTTCTTATCTACTTCTTAGTTTGAGCACCTAGCGAGTGTATGTAAAAGTGGTAGTGAAAAATGCAACTTACTGATAGGTTTTTTTAGCACTTCTGTTCAAATTTTTTTTATATCCGATTCTTCATTTATGGCAATATATCCTATATTGCCTGCTAATGTGGTATTATTTTCGATGATACGAATACAGAACCAAAATACAGACGTGATATCATTGCTCTTTTGGCTAAGAAGGTATAAGTATAATAACCCAGCGAATTTGCAAGTTACATGTATCTAGCAACACTGGATACGCCAAGTATATAAGTGAGCGTACCTAGTAGAAGTGCCAGCTGACGTCTGGATACAGAAGACCTTAACGCCGTTGTCTCCGCATGTGTTGGTCGCTTCCATTTGCACCATGAAGGCGGCATTCTCGAACTCCGGGATACATCTCTGTTGGAGATGAAAAGGAATTAAAAATGGAGTTACTATCTTGGATATAAAAAAAACTTACAATCCATGTGGACTTTAAGCTACCATCGCTGTACGGACCTACTCTTGTTCGCGATTAACCATAAATGTATTAAAAATACACCCTGACACATCATTATTTTTGCTTTGAAAAACCGCTTAGTGTTCGCTTTCAACTTCTGATATTGGTATACAGCCAATGATATAATATTTGCCATTCATAAGCACTTCCTTATGCCCAAACGATCCTATAAAACATAAACTGCCTGTCCAAGCCATCAAACTTCAGCATGAATAATCGATTTCATCTGTTCGACGTTCTAAGAATGTCCTATTTATTTGCTTGCACGTTTACAAGAATACGTTTAGTCACCAGTAATGTGAGCCGGTATTATCTGCTGCTATTTCAATATATAAAGTACTTACAGCGTCATTATATTCTGTATTAATAACTACATTACTATCAGCTTTATCTTCAAAATTTCTTGCTGCAATATCAACTATTGCCAATTTATCTTCAACTACATCAATTGCAAGCTAATTTTGTAAAGAGTCATTTGTTTTTGGATTTATATTAAGAACAATATCGTCGGTATCAATCATTTAATTATTTAAAGCTATAGTTAATACATTCTCAAGTCTTCAGTTACAAGATGCAGCATTTTTATCGCTTACTCAATCAAAATCGTAAAGTTTATCGTTTGTGTGTAAGCAGTAAGTTTACGTTTTTGAATTGATGTAAGAGTCAGCGCAAATCCTTACGTAGTGCATGAAAGGTGTGTGGGTGAATGTCCTATGAGTCGGGGCTATATTTAGCTAGCCGCACTATTTTGGATACACCATGTGTCGCGATATAAAGCGAGTTTCCTTGTCTTTCTTATTTTTCTAGCTAGTATTTGAAGAGTATGACATGAGTTGAATAGTCTCATGTGATATTCTGTGAAGCTTTTAAAGATGTTAAAGTATGTTATGTTTATTTGTAAAAGTATGTTATGTATAAAATGTTTATTTTTCCCATCCATCTAATTTACTTGTTATTTACAAATCATAGTTGGCTAAAAAGCATGATTGTAGGAACAAGTTATGATATAATATATATATTTAGGTAAGTATAATTTATGTCTGATGTCATGGAGTAGGTATATGTTATAGTGACTTTTGCTGAATAGAGGGGTCTCTGTAAAAAAAAAACCCACTCATTCGATACAGTTTTATTTGAAATAGTACCAAACAGTATACGCATTAATATAATCTGATTTGCCATATATAAGAAAGATTTTTTCAAATTAGTTCAGTAATTTTGGAGCCTTCAGGGAACAAAAAAAAACAAACAAAATATTCACTCGTTACATTATAAGAATAGAAAACTTATAGCACTTACTACTTCATGTACATACAATATTAAATAACAGCAAGTCAGTAGATACTATTATTTATTTTAATTACTTACATAAACAAGTGAATAAACGTAATTAACAGTAAGCCGGTAAGAAACAAATATTATTTGTACATGTGGTCATTAAATAAGTTCACGTGGTATTTTTAATGGTGACCACTGAATGATTACAGTTAAAGTCAGAGACAAAGCTTCTTTATTCTGTGTTCACAGGTTACAGAGGTTTTAGTACATAATATTAAATATCACTATGCCTAGCTCGTAAAACATACAGAAATGTATGCTCGTAAAGTGTTAAACAAACGCAACACTTAGGAATTTTCGTGCATTGATATTAAATAATACTCAGGAATTGTCATGGATAAAGGCTATTAATTGTGTCGGGTACATGAATTATTGTTCACAATTTCCAATATTCTATCTATCTGTGGATTAGCATACTAGAGATACAATTTTGACATTAGCCTAAACAAGTCATGTCAAATTCCTATCTCTATTACACCAAACAACTGACAGATATTTAGGCTTCGTTAACAGAATCAATATTATTCAAGCTTGTAACGAAATACTTTTTACCTGAGTTCTCGACTTTGGAAGCCGTGTCTTTGCTAATGTGCATGAGGAAGTCTATAACAGTAAGCTTTAAGCCTGAATTCGATTTGAATGAGGTTTAGTGTGTAGCCTTTGCCCGACTTTGCGGGCGTCCAGTCTAACTGGATGCAGCTGAGTCATCTGACCTCCTGAACTCGGGCAGAACGATATTCCTTAGTAAAACTAGTCAGACTAAAGTATATCTTACTAATGACTGATCAAAGATAAAGGAAAACATCTCGAGGAGACTTGGACTATTAGGTTTAAAACAACCAACCCTCATTAAGCAAGCGTGGTGATTAACCCTCAATCCTTTTCTATGTGAGAGGAGGCCTGTACCCAGCAGTGGGATGATAAAATGGATGATGTAGAAGAATAGGATTCTCTGACTTATGACTGCCGCAATGACTTAACGTGCCTTCCGAAACATCCATAGATTAACTGCGCTAAGTTTAACCTATGATCTTCAACCCGTGCGGTTGGTATTCAGCCACAACCTCAGTACATAGAAGTTAGTTTAGTTCGAACCCGAACTCTCGTACGCATTCGTACGCCAACGAGGCAGATAGGGTGCGTCTACACGATGCATGTAGCTGGAGCAAGTTAACATGCGCAAGTGACAAGAGCACGTGGGTGGGTATTTTGCTTAGGTACACGCGCGAGTTGCTGGACCCGCATGATTTTAAAATGTATGTAACCTGTCAACATGCGCAAGCTACTTGCACCGTGTGTATGCACCCTTAGAACGCAGAACAGTTTTATTTTATTTAATAGTATTCTATCTACAGAATTCTATAACAACAAACACGGGGCATTTGTGAAGATAACATAGAGAGCTAACAAGCTTCGGCCCACGAAGGACTGGACTGGAACGGTTACTACGGAAACAGGCCTTTTTTTCCAGTAATAAAGAATAACATTATTATAGCTCTACCTATATAGTTTTTTGTTGTGTTAGCTCACGTAACACAAGTTAATTAAAAAGCTTATCATGGGGGTTTGTGAAAGAGGTCCCGATATTCCCCAGTTTCTTAGGTCAATCCTAAGAAACTTGATCGACTTGACTTGATTCGGGTAATTAATAAACAAAACACTGCATTCCGAATTACGGTTAGCCAAACAACCATAGTTGTTCACCGGGGTTCTACACGTGTCCAGACTGCCTTTCCGCACCCGGATAAAAAGCTCATGTCCCTTCTTGGGCCCTAGAAGTCTAGACTATCCGTGTACCAAACTTAATTCAAATTGGTTTCATAATTTTGTCATGAAAACCGGACCGACAGAAAGAGTTACTATCGCATTTACTTTAGACGTTATAGTAAGGATTGATTGCTAATGGCTATAGGAAAGAGAGTATTAATAATGTATAAACATTTCAATTCCATTTTCATTATCACAATTGCTCGTCAATGAAGCGTGTAATCATCGATGCATTTAGTTGCTTTACAATACATTTCTATAATGGAGATGTCACGCTTTCGAGCTTGAAAAGCAATAGTAGAATTATCGAACAATTGTACTTTTCAGTGTTTATTTCGTATAAATTGCGGAATACATAACTAAATTGATCTTTAAATAAGTAAGTAAGTAATGCAATCATAATATGGTTTATGAATCAGTTTAAAGTTTAACAGATGACGTTAATATGTAAGGGCACGATTTCCTGAAGTAAATGATTATAATTTATCCATATTAATGTAATTACTGTCTATATTTCCTATTTTCACGCTAATACCGAACCAATTTGAATCAATTTTGGCGCACAGATAGTCTAGAACCTGAGAAACAACAGAGTCTACTCTTTACCCGCATGTTTGAACTCAAGTATTTATAAAGCTTTGTCAATGCAATAAAAACAATTCGCTTTTCTAGAAAGGCCATTTCAAACAAAGGCGAGGTTGGATATGCGAGCCTGTACCAGTTTACGTATTCCTAAACATCTATAGCGGTTGATAGAATGCATAACAGATGTCTTTTGTTTTTGCCTAACAATAGACCGCTTCTAGAATGAAAAGCTCGTTGTAAAGTTATCGCCGATGGAATTTGGTGACGGTTGAATGGGTGTGTGAACTTTTAGTTGGAACAGTGATATTGATATTTCCGAAAATTGGTTAATAATATGATGAGGTAAACAAACATACACAAAATATTATTAAAAGTTTGGTTTTTAAGTGCGTGTAAACCGACTTTTGATATTATAGTTTTTGTTGATCAATTCGCGGAGTCAATCATTCAAAGGCGAAAATAGACTGCATTAAACTGATCTTGGAAAGCTCAACGAGCGAATTTATACAATTTAAGTTACAGCTCCCTGCTTCTACCCTAAAAGGGTGAGCGTAAAACTTCAATATAATAATGACACAATTAACATGTAGACAATAAAATATGACGGATGCGATAAGTTGTTCCGTTTGCCCAGATAACGGTACATTAGGCTGAGAGCTAACGAACTCATTACTACTCAGAACCACCAGGGTTCGGTTGATAACCTATTGATCCCCCAAAATGTACGCTAGCAACTGGAAGGGTTATTTTATGATTGGAGTGTTTCTTTTATCTGTTTTTATCACAGTTCATTCATACTTGAAGTTGTTGGTTTATTAGATTCGTTGGTTTAATTGATACTCTTTTTTGGTCACCTCTTTTTTTAATGGGACCTCCTTGCTTCCATACAAATGTTTGCATCATGACCAAAAACTGTAGTCACATTAACATTTTATAAATTCTAAGAGTTTCTTTCTGTTGACCCTTTTTTCGAATAGTTTAAGAGCAAGTTAATGACTTCCATGTTTTCTGAGTGTAGTAATAATTGTGTTTTATATGAGGCAATGGACCTCCGCATCCAACGCGAGAGATAAGACTAGTGTGTTATTAAAATACGGGCTCTTTATCATCGCTAGCATACGTTAAGTGATTAGGGTATTATATATTTGGTACCTAATGTATTAAAGTACGGAGAAATTGTCGGTATGGGGGGAATATTTTGCTCTATAAAAGGGATTGGTGAAAAATTTAAAAACAAATGAAGCTCTATTCGAACGTCTCTTTAATTTAGTAGAGCTTTGGGTACATAATGTAGGTACTACATAGCTTTCATCTACTTACTTCTAAATAAGATACCTATCTGATCTATTTCTTGAGATCAACGAAAAACATCAATGAAATACTGGCGTGTGATCTTGCCCTAATAATGTGGTTTTAGGGCCAGACTCTCAGTATTATCGTAAAGGTTATCAAACACGTAGGCAAAGCTCAAATTACAACTACCAAAATGTACTTCAGTCACAAACGTAATACCTACTTAAACTGCACAGATGTTCGATTATACGAGAAGCATTAAAAGTTTCAACAGTAAGTATGTCTGGAGTTACCATTACGACTAACTTTGGGCAAACTTCACTAAAAGTCCGTATAAACAAGAGCTTAACAACTCTTAGCAAAGCATTGCATTCTAAAAACTCTACATTTTCTATCTATAACTTACTTACTTACGGTAATCTTCAGGACAGCTTTAAAACAACACAACAAACTTCAAAAGCTAAACGAAACATACAGTTACGCTCGAAAGCCGAGCAAATAAGACAAAAAAATATTTAACTAAAAGTTCGACTTACTTGAGCGACTCCTTCACTGTTGTAACACGAAGCTAGCTGTTTGGAGCCAATCCTGGGCGTGTGGTAGTAATCCTGGGCTGATACAGTGAGTATTATACATATAAATGTGATAAGTTGTGAGGCCGCCATTTTGCGCGAGGCGTCGTGAGCCCGCGCGCTTCGACCAAGCACTGAGTGACGCGCGCCGGTTTCACAACACTCGGCCAAAGATTAAGTTGTTCGCGGCTATAGATAGGTCTCTGCCTCTGTGAGGAAAGTTTGGGCTACTTTTTTGCAAGAAACTTTGAAGACTTACTTATTTTTATTAATACACGACCTTTGTTAAATATTTTAGTAATATTAATGAATTTATACAAATATTTTTACTTTTTTTTTTACTTGATTCCGTCCTATTTATGATCTCTCTTGAAGAAATGTATTTTATGATTATGTTGGAATTGTAATTTTCCATAACAATTTTTTTTTCCAAAACCTATCAAACTGGATAAGATCAAAACACAAAACGCCCCATTAAAAGACTTAAGTACTATAATAACACTAGTACTACAATGACTAAAAAAAATGAACCATATATACCTATAATTTTTTTGAAAAAATACCTGCAATGTACATCACAGTCGTATAAACACGAGCCCTACCACGTCTGCAGATTCCTTATTCTTTGCAATCACAGCAGCGGCAGAGAACGTGGCCCCATACCGTCGGTTTTTTGTGAACAAACCTGAAAAGGTTCGCCTTTTGTTTTCTGTTAGAATGCCAACATGTGCGGTCACTTGGGGAAGGAATCGGCGAGCCGTGCAAAGGTCTCGGCAATGTTCCCAATTTTAGGAACACCAAATTAGTTGTCCGATTAATAAAAAAGAGTAAAAATATGAAGACATTAGATTGAGAACACGTTTCTTTGGCTTTGAAGTTAGAGGCCAGTGGAAATACTAATGTCTGGTATTGAATAAAACACTAAATTTTGATATTGTTTTTATAATGTTTCATATACCTCTAATCAGTAAATGTTTATTATAGGTACATACCTAGTTTGGAATCCTTTTTTTACATGTAGTGATACAGGCTTAACGTAAGTTCTTTTCATCACACTTTTTCCTATTTCTCTACATTTACTAAAGGACTTCAAAGTCACATTAATGGCGACATTAGCATAAACGCCTCAAAGAAGAGCTCTTTACTCGACCACTTTCAAGTCTACTCAAGTGGTAGATACGGATTGAAATAGTTAAATATACCTATACATTTTTATGCATATCTATATGTTCTTTTATACATTAACACATTTAGTCATACCTAAATGTTCTTTATCATCATCGACAGCCTTTTAAACGTCCCACTGCTGGGCACAGGCCTCCTCATATAGAGAAGGATTGAACTTAATCACCACGCTTGCTCAATGCGGGATGGTGAAATCCCAATCATTCTTTCAGGATTTTATCGAGATTTTTACCTTCAACTTTAATCAGTTATCGGTGTCCAAGATATACTTAGAAAGTACATACAAATATAGGAAAGTTGCATTGGTGCTTGCCCGACCGGGCATCGAAGCCACTCTCTTACTTGCGAGGTTGTTTCTTGACCCACTAGGCTACCACGACTTATTACAATTATTAAGAGGTTATTCATTTATACAATACTTAATTTAAGATTTTATTTTTTTGATGACCTTAGAAATACATTTATTTTTTTACATAATAGACCTTTCAATGTCAGCTATAATGTATCGGTGACTTAAATCTGAGATCAATTTTGTTTGTGTAGTAATTAATATAGGTAATTAAACTAAAAATAACATCAAGTGACGCGTTGGTTCTAACGATCTGGTTTTCTGTTTACTATAGAACATAATCACATCGCTTCAATGTTATTAATAAAATTTTGAATAATATTCGGGTACATCGATTACATCACGCATGACCGGCTGAACCGATTAAGCTCAAAATTAGAGTCAAGGTAGCTTAGACCCGGGAGAAGGACATAGGACAGTTGTTGGCACCGTCCAGCAGTTCTGTCGGGACGCGGGTGAAGCCGCGGGTGGGAGCAAGTACATAATTATTGCGAGCCTATTACAAGCTACAAAAACTAGCTAAAGTGTATTCACTCTTTAGATAGATATTCATTAGGTAATTAAAATAAATGGAATCATTTAAATATCCATACTTGTGTGACTTTTATGTAGTGTCATATCCGTTTCTAATAATATATTCTATGCCGTTTCCCTAGTCTGGCTATTTCATTTTGAACACATGAATAGTCTTTAGCGTACCCGAGCATTAGGTCATTCATCTTGTTGTCCTGCTCTACCGTATTGCGCTGTCCCGCTTGCACAGAGGCTTATGTTTGGCTCAGAGTTCCGACCAAATGTAATGGGCTATGCAAAAAAATAACCAGATCATTAATGATGACTTAGTTAAATTGAATTGATAAGATGACATATTTTACAGTTTTTAAAAAAGTTAACTTTTTGACAGATCGATCAAGACTCAAACTTTCACTTTAACTACTAGCCGTTATCCCGTGGTTTCATCCGCGTCCCCTGCGGACTGCTGCCCGTACCGGGATAAAATATAGCAAATGTTACTCGAGAAGAGTGTAGCTTTTTGATAGGTAGTGAAAGAATTTTTCAAATTGGTTCAATAGCTTGGAAGGCTTTGGGGTTCAAACAGAAAAATGTTTCCTCTTTATTAGTGTACATTAAGGATTTGTTACCTAAACTTAAAATTATTTTAAACACCAAGAAATATCTGAGAGGACAGTCTTTCATGTTAAAGCAATATTCACGGTACAAGAAATTCATAAATCGAATCGTCGAAATCTATCTATTGATTTGCTTACTAAAGATACAATTTTGAGATTAGTCCCACACAAGTAATGTTTCTATTCACATCTTCCCATCTTTAGTAAGCGAAACAATAGATACAGAGAATATTTTGAGCTGTTGTTCAGATAATAATATACAGACAGCTCTACTATTGGAGCGAAATAAAGCGCGAAGCTCAAGACCGAACGCGATGGCGGAGCATTGTGGATGCCCTCTGCCCCATCTAGGCGACATAGGACTCTAAGTCAAGTCAAGTCAACTAAGGTAAACGTACCAATACTCGTCGGATTTCGGAAATCACCGACTTTGAAGCGCTACTGTGTGTTAAATATTCAATATAAAATGAAAATTTTTGCATGACGTGATAGAGTATTTATTCGTTATTCTAAGTAATTAATGTTTTTTTAATCATTTTCATGGGTTTATGTACTTATTAAGGCAAAAGTAAAAAAAGGGCGATTTGTACCAATAGTCGTCTGATTTGTACGGATACTCGTCAAATATTCCCAGTACTCGTCAACTTTTAATGCTAATGTGAACTCTCTGCTCTTGAACATAAAGTTCAAGATATGTACATTTTTTTGTGCTTGACTTTATTAAGCATACTTGTGCCTTTGAAACATTAGCTAGATAGATAGAAAACCAAATCCCTATTTAGAATAGCAGGTCATAATCTGTTAGAAGAGCAGGTATTCAATAAAACAGATACATAGTTACATTTTAATTTATATTCCTATCTATCAAACGCTTGGAATCACAAAATCAGTCTATAAAATATATGTTATATTTCATAATCAATCATATAACCATGTAGTCATGTGCATATGTAGCACGAGTAAAATTATTACTATTAAAATATTTAAATTGTAAAACCAATATTGTTTTCCCAAAATTTATATACAACCTTCGCTCCTCTCCCTTATGGAAGCAGCCACATCTTTTAGACAGAATTGACCAAATTATCCGTACTATCCTTCATCTCTTTTTAATTTGGCCTTGGACGACCGAGCGTGGCTTCAAGCCACCCTTTTTTTTTTCAACGACGTCAAAAATCATCAAATGACCCCCTCCCGCTGTGGGTTAGCAGCGGTGAGGGAGTGTCAGACTCTTACTGACTAAAAACCGTCGTGTTCCATCATAGGCATTTTATGTACCAGGCCGCGGTATCTCTTTCGAACAACCCGCAGCCTCGGCAGGCCTTGGCCCTGCTGGGCCCCGCTGGGGTTGCTGACATCTCTTTGAGGAGCGCGTGGAACAACGCGCGCCGTCGACACGGGCGCGAAGCCACCCTTCCGATCAGATTCGGTGGCCTCGGCGTCCGCAAATTTTCCAGTTTAAGTCTACCGGCGTTCCTATCCTCGGTCTGCGGCACTACGGAGTTGACCAGCAAAATTTTAGCCCCTTCAGTGGTCGATTCTGAGGTGCATGGTATGAACGCCTGGAAAGTGGCTTACCCAAATACAGCCTTCCCTGACAACCCGGCTTCCCAGAGACAGTGGGACGAGCCGCTCTGCAAATTGACGAGACTAATTGAAACATCGGTCAATACTGCTGAGCGTGCCCGCCTACTGGCTGTGGGAGAGTGGGAGTCAGGCTATGGCTTCACGCACTGCCGTCACCCAGCGTTGGGACCATGCTGGGTGACACAACATTCCGGCTCGCTACATGCCTACGCCTCGGCGCTCCCACTGGGGCTCCGCATCGCTGTCAGTGCGGCGAATCTGTGGACTGCCTTGAGCACCATGGTCTTTCCTGTGGCAAAAGTGCTGGTCGCATGGCACGACACGCCAGCATAAATGACATGAAAATGTGGAGTCCACTCGTGACCAAAAGGCTGGCCTATACTTCGGCCAAAGGATATGCATTGCCATCCAGCGTGGCAATGCAGCCAGCCTTTTGGGCACGATCCCCGCTGACAGCGATGCGGATGAATTTTTTGATACTTAGTTTTAATATTTCCCCCTTTATTATTTTTGTAAATATGAAAGTCTGTGAGACCACCACACTGGTCAATTTTGAGGTGCCATGTCTGACCGAGGCTTTAAATGCTTGGAAAGTCGTGTAGCCGCAGTGCCGCATACCACGACATGCTAACATCAACGACGTGTTCCGTCGCGCTCTTGTTGCCGTCGGCGTACCAGCCGTACTCGAACCAAATGGCTTGGTACGCGACAATGGCAAGAGACCAGACGGCATGTCGCTATTTCCGTGGAAGTTGGGTAGGACTATAGTGTGGGACGCGACATGCATCGACACTCTTGCGCCATCTTCCGGAACTCTCCCATCCCGGAACTGCATATTGTGCTGGCTCCGCCGCTGCACAAGCAGAGAACCTCAAGCGGCGCAAATATAGTAACCTTATATTCAAGTAGGTACAGGTTCAAGCCGTTTGGGGTTGAAGCTCTTGGACCGTGGGGTCCGAGAGCCCGCCTTCTTGCCAAGGATATTTCCCAGCGCCTGGTTGACACTTCACGGGACCCAAAGGCTGGCTTTTATTTCGCACAGAGGTTGAGCATTGCCATCCAACGTGGCAATTCTGCCAGCCTTTTGGGTACATTACCCAGTGACAGCGATGAGGAACAATTTTTTGATGCACTGTATTAGTTTTCAGACAGACAGAGCTCAAGATTCGTGCCGATAACTATAAGATTACTCTTTACCCATCAATATCGAATACGACAAGCAAAGCAGTGACAGCGATGGAAGCTATGTCATCTTAGTTTTAAAACTGATTTTAATATTTTTTGCGTCAAAACTAGTCGAATGACATAATTTTTATACAGGCGCTATTAAAGCAAGTTAGGGAGACGCGGTACAATACGCGTGACGACATGCAGTTATTTCAAACAAAAAGCATAGTGTAAGAACAGTCAATTTTTGCTTGCCACAAATTGTAATCCAAGCGTAGTAGAAACAAAGGCTAGTGGTAGTTGTACCCAAAGCGGTAGATATGTATCGTGTGTCCTTAATCGAATGGCGGAGGCCTACAGCTGCCAATATATACCTAAAAAAAACACTCGTAGAAAATGAATACTTATAGGAAACAGGGGATTTAACCATTAAGAAACATATTAATTCAATCGAATAACATGACTGTGTACGTGCATCTAGAACCAGGAGAGTAAAATGTACCCCTAAGAAAAAGCTTTAAAGAAACGCAGTTTTATCAACAAATGTAGTCTAAACCTTAAATATGTTTGTACTAGAGAGATAACAATTTTGTAAAAGTCCCGATATTAGCTATTTATTCGCATTTTGTACTGTAAAACACAAAATATCCTCATTATGACGAGTTTAGGTGCAACTTTTGAGCACGTCCCAGTAGTCGTCATAATAATTCTAAAATTGACGGGTTTTGGGTCTAATAGGAGTTTTAAAGTACCAATAGATGTCACATTAAAAAAATATATCTTCTATGTTAAAAGTATTCCAAATTGCATATTACATCGTTAGCAAATAAACTTAACTATCTAATTAAACAAAGAAACATACCACAGACCCCACTGGAGTTATGTAAATCAAAGCACAAAACCACGTGCTGGGTTTCACTTTTGACAGCTGAACTTCACGAAAAAACTATTTTGTAAGAGCACACACTTTTCGAATAACATATCTCAGACGCCATGAATGTTAAAACCCCGTATTGTAATTTCAATTGTGCAATATATTATCAACAATATGTTGACATATAAACCGGGCCATTTTAAGTTCAGTAGAAATAATAAATAAAAGTTTTTAGATTAATTGACGACTATTGGGGCATGACGACTTCACCCGCGTTTACCTTATTCAATTAGTTCAAGAACAACACACAAGAACACAAGAACGACAAACTAAATAATATACTAAGGTATCTCCACACAAAAAAAGTTCATAAAAAGTCGTGGTGGCCTAGTGGGCAAAACTTCAACCTCTCAAGTATGAGTGTGGGTTTGTTTATAGGTCAGGCAAGTAATTCTCGAAGTTCTTCGAAGTTTTTTATACTTTCTTAGTGTGAACAATGACTGAGGAAACCTGGACTATAAATTCTGAAATCACTGACCCGCATTGAGCAAGCGTGGTTATTCGGTTATTAGCGCTCAATCCCTGTCTGTGTGAAAAGAGGTCCGTGCCCACCAGTGGGATGATAAAAGGCAGATGATGAAATATCTGCAGTCGACGCTATCTGAAACCGACGCATCATTACTAACCAGCTTACTCTAGCGATTTGAATAGTCTATCTATACGCTTCCTTTATGTATCAGTAACAAGCGACCCGCCCCGGCTTCGCCCGGGTGCTGAATGTTATTATGTATATGTACATATTATTTTAAACCTTCCTTTTCAATCACTCTATCGAATCAAAATCCGTTGTGTTAAAATTTTTAAGATTTATGCTTACAAAGGGATGTAGGGTAAGAGAAAGCTTCTTTGTTTTGTAGTATGTAGTGATTTAAAACTGTTTTTTCCCAATCGGATAGTAGAAATTGAGCACTTTTAAGCAAACAAATGTGTATAGGAAGGTATAGATAGGTAACTACATGAGCTAACTATGTCTCAAAGAAGCAGTTGTGAGGGCTACGGGATTGTTCAAAAGAGTTACCGCGGCCCTGGTAGGTTCATAAAGGGCTTAAGAAGTGACATGGTGGGTTTCAGTCATTAAGAGTCTGACATCCCCCTACGTTGCACTTACAGCGGGGTCACTCGATGATTCACCCCACAAAAAGAAGCTCAATTAAATATGAAATAACGGCACACTTTTTGTGCATTTTATCTTTTTCTAAGCAGATAGCTGACCTCCAATGACCTGTAGCTTCATGTACTATAGAACAACAAGATAATGTGCTGACGTCAACTAGACCATTGCCTACTAACATTATTTTGTCACACTTGCTAAAGATTATTTAAGTGAAGCGAAAAAGAACAACGTCGTACTCGTTGCATCCTTTCTTTGAAAAAGCTGTGGAAACTAAATATAGTATTGTCTTTTATCCTGAATTTAGGATACAGCGATGAACAAAGAATGTGTATGCAGGAGATATTCATGAAGCACGTAGAAGATATAACCTCATGCTCATTCGTCTGTTCACTCATCATAACATGACGATTTTATGTGATTACTACCCATTATTTCTGTTCCACCGATGTATGGCATAGACCTTTTCTCATACTACTCATTTAGTAAGGATAAGTGTTACCCAACACGCTTGTTCGGATTGGGTTCACGATTTCAAACTAAAAAGTCCATTTTTCCTCAAGGCTTTCTTCTTTCTCCTTAACTCAGTCATTGGTGTCCAAGCCGACACATTCGTAGTTTCTCTTGTGCCCCATACTGGGTCGATCTCCAGAAGTCTTAAAAATACGAATGTATAAAGTGCCCGCTGAGCCTCTCTCTGAGCCTCTGGGCCTCTGGCCTCTATATCATAAGCCTTGCTACACACTATAAAACAAAGTCGCTTTTTCTGTCCTTATATCCCTTTGTACGCTTAAATCTTTAAAGCTACGCAACCGATTTTCATGCGGTTTTTTTAATAGATAGAGTGATTGAAGAGAAAGATTTATATGTATAATATCGAAGCGAAGCCGGGTCGGATTAAATTGAAAATAATATGTTTTGATAGCATTGATATACAAAAACCCTATTTATATCAATGTTTGGTAGTATATAGCACCATTATTTTGGTAATTAAGAAAACACTTATTTAGATTTAGCTAGACCATTTATTCTGAATAAGACAAGGATTACATACGTGCCTATGTTTAGGCCTAACTACGTAATAGTCTAGCAGATGTCTAACATGTGTGCAAATGAACAATTAGTGACATGTGGCTTAAATTATTTCGTTATGTACCAAAAATGTTGTTGGACAAATGCACTGAATAATTTTGACTGCATGACGTGATGAGACAAGTTAAGCAATAACTTGCCATCTCTATCATTTGATAGCCAGTTCTTTTAGGGGAAATCCCTACTTTGTTATTTCATATCTATACAAAAAAAAAAACATTTAATCTAAGTAGGCTGAATTTGATATTATTATTATATCAAGTGATATGTGATATTATTGGTTTTAATGTCTGTTATGTTATGCATTTACCGAATACTTACATACTACTGACTAGCCGTTTTACCGTGGTTTCACGTTTGTCCCATGGGAACTACTGCCCGTAGCGAGATAAAATATAGCTTATGTTACTTGGGAAGAGTATAGCTTTCTGACAGCGGAAAATATTTCAAATTGGTTCAGTAGTTTTGGAGTTTTGACTACTTACTTACTAAAGATCTGAATAAGTGATGATTTGTATGAGGCTAATTTCAAAAATATACCTATGTGTAGTAAGCGAATCAACTCATAGATATAATGTTTTCAACGGCAGTAAGTAGGTACGTACAGTTTATCACATGAGATAAATCCCAGGCGCCTAATTTTAGATTTAACGGAAGCTTTAAACCCGTGCTTGTAACTGATAAGAGGTCATAGAACTCAAGTGACATTATTACAGTTTAATCTCAGTTCATAATGTAGCGGTAAGGTAAGCAAGCAGTAGGCGATGTACCACGAAAGTAACCGAATTTAGAATGCACTTTTTTTCGTTTCGTGCCCAAAGGGTCAAAGTTCTGCCCTGTCGAAGTCAAATCATTTATTTCATTTAAGCCTTTACATGCTCTTAGTTTGTTTATTAAAACCGACCTTTATGTAGTCAGAAAACTTTGGCCTTAGACCGAAGAGTTTGATGATTTACCTACTTATTTCCGTAGACGCTATATAATAACAACAGGTAAATTCGACTACAATAATAATATATTATTTTAGGGGGTTCCTTTAGATGAATTTTTACTCGATATTGATAATGGCAATAGCAAATGTTTGAAATATACACAGCATATTGCACAATAAATACTATAAAGTCAATAAAGTCTGAAATCACCAACCCGCATTGAGCAAGCGTGGTGATTAATGCTCAATCCTTCTCCGTGTGAGAGGAGGCCTGTGCCCAGCAGTGGGACGATAAAAAGGCTGTAACAGTAGCAGTATTGCACAATAAATAGTGTCTAGACTAGAATAGACTTTTGTTTATTTCAGTTGTGCGACTGAGCTTAATTGTTTATGAATGTGCAATTTATGTGATAAATAAATATTTTAAGGTGGTACACAAACCAGCGCCACCCAACTGTTTACAGCTACAATATTACAAAAGCATGTAAATGTTTTGAGTCCAGAGAACAATCCTCAACCCCTAGGACGATGTGGTTGGGGTGGTGAGAGTTTAATTCCAAATACTCTTAATAGATGGCGCTTTTATTAATTTTGTGTATTTCGAAAACGGCCATAATGAATTGAGTCAAAATCTATACTTAAACAAGTGCGAGTCGGACTCGCACACGAAGGATTCTGTACCATCAATTATAAAACGGACAACAAATAAAACTATATGTTCGTTGTATGGGAGCCCCCCAAAATATTTATTTTATTCTAGATTTCAGTACTTTTTATTATATATACTGGCAACAGAAATACATCATCTGTTAAAATTTCAGCTCTCTAACTGTCACGGTTCATGAGATACAGCCTGGTGACAGACGGACGGAGACGGACAGAGGAGCGAAAACAATAGGGTCCCGTTTTACCCTTTGGATATGGAACCCTAAAAAGAAAGTATGGCCTAAAAATGTGCACTATCAAACAACACAGAAGTATAAAACTATATGTAGATATAAAATCTCATATGCTCTTATAATATTCTGTTATTGCAATTTGTTATAGTAAAACGCTTCCCTAAAAAAACATTACACAATGTTGCCTATGAATATGTATTTTGAACTGTCAGCAGTTCAATTCTACACCTTTGCCGATATCATTAAAAACCAATCACATCTACCTATATATCGGGTGTGTCGTTCACAATCACATTGAATGAAATGCGTTAATATACTGGTTAATATATGTCGATTAACACCAAGAAATAAGAAAAATACGTAAAAATAAAAAAAATGAATTTTTCAAACAAAGTAAATAGAATAAAAATGTGCGAAAATTAGAATACCATATAAAAGTCAGTCATTACAAACAACTGAAACTCTCCCTTGAAAACTAACAGCTGTCAACTGATCAAAACATTCGATACTCCTAACTTTATCTATGCTTTACACATGATGTTGTAAATTAGAAAAATGACTCCTGTGGCTAAACCACTGAATGGATTAGGTTATTTTTTTTTTTCAATTCGCCATAGAATATCATAAAGAATATGTGATAAGATTTAATGTGATTGTGAACGACACACCCTGTATATAAAAATGAAACCCGCTTTCCGTTGTCACGACATAACATGAAAACGGCTTGACCGATTTGGCTGAAAATTAGAGGGGAGATAACATAGACCCGGGAGAAGGTTTTAGGACAGGAGTTAGATAGGAGTTTTTGTCACCATCCGGCTACGGGAAGCAGTTATCTCAAGACGCGGGTGAAACCGCGGGCGGAAAGATAGTATCTCAATAAAAATCAAAACCCGAACTGATTCATTAACTCCTTCCTGCATACCTTTTTAAAAGGGTGAACGACTTGGACAATGGGTCAGGAGCAGTCTTTACGACTGCCGTGACGAGACACGACACCCGTTGACAGGGTGTAGTCGCCCATCCCCATAGACATTTTACTTAGCTGGTTTAAGTTTGTTAGACCATGTGGTCGGTTGCAACAGGTGACGGTTGAAACACAAGTTGTTAATTCAAATGAGTTTGTAATTAATTATTAGTATTTAATTCTACTGATGTTTAAATGAGTCTTATCGTGGATTAGCTGACGAACATAGATTGCTGGGGAGTTTGCGCCCCTTCTTCCCAGCAATAACATTTAGGAAATGGAGAAAAGTTTTGTAAAATTTTGTAGTTAAACAGCACTTTTTCAGAATGTGTTGTTTTGAAATCAAGTTGGGAAAAATGATTTTGACTTTGAGTTTGATTCAAGCAAAGAGCTTCTAGGCTATCTAATGTAATTCCTGGATGATTGCAAGCATTCACTATAGAATAATAGAATTATTTATTCTATCGATAAATACACTTAATGCAATTGTGCTGCTTCCTTCAACTAAAATGCAATTTAAATGGAAAACAATGGCATTAATTAACAACGTAAATTGCAATTAACTAGTAACTGACCTTGGAGAATTCATATAATCAAGGGACGTTTTATTTAATAGCAGTGGATGAGTGATGTAAAACAACCCGCCGTCTCACCCCTTTTAACAACCTAGTTTTCCGCTAATTACTGACAAACTGGTTTCGAAACTGGCATAAACTGGTTTCTGCAAAAAATGATTTTTAAGTTTTTGGCATTTTTAAGTTTAATTCTTGAATTGTTTTTTTTTCTAGTTTAAGTTATGACTTTTTAAAATTGTAAGCTTCAGCCTATCCTGTCAGCTCCTTAGTTGTCCCTCATAGTAAACTTCTGACGTATGCGTATGTTTACAATAACGTACGAATGACACACATACGAGTTATTAATTACACAAATGAGTGAAATGGCACCATAACATAGTAACGCGTTTATTTTCCAGTGTTTGAGATTATAGAGAGTGAAAAGGTGTTGCGAAAAAAGTGACAACTGAATGAAAAAAAGAAACATTTAGATTTTTTTAAGTGCATCTTTGATAGTATTGTGAAAACAATCAGCTGTTTTACATATAATAAATAATGAACAATCCAATTGACTCCATGAAGCTTTTTGAAAACAGGACATTGCGTCGGATGGATGTCAAAAGAATATGTTTTATCTACTACTGTTTATGAAATCATGGTGAGTTGTGAGTCAAACTATACTTTATTTTTATAAACGACGTTGCCCGAAACTACGTTAAATCACACATTCCGTACAGTTTCCGTTGTCATAATAATTATAAACCTCAAGAATTTGTTTTGCTTGGTCGCGTTGGTCTCAGAAACAAATAGGATGATTTACAAAACTTTCTCAATGGAAGATAATCCATGTATCCTTTTACTTCATAACCATAGACACTTCCTAAGAAAGCTCATATAAAATATATATTTAGAACGAAAACAAAAATATGTAATCGAACAGTAAAAAGAACAGATTTACAAAATCTGTGATTATGAAGTTATACCGTTTGCAGCAAGCGGTTTCATTGCCACCTGGCAAGAGTTGGCACAGCAGTACTTTACAACGGTATCTGCTCCGTGCCTCACGATGGACGGAAAGGTATTCACAATTATTATTTTTGTATTTTTAATTTATTTATTGTGTGGTCAACTTTTTTGGCCGTAAGTGTAATTTGTGTGCACAGTTCAGGAAAGTTATCGAGGTTTTTGGGAAAAGAAAATTAAATATGTATGTGGTTTAAGTATAAAAGTTATAGAATGTTAACATTTTTTGAAGCGTTTTGTTTTTTTTTTTAAGTCATATTTTAGTTTTGGTTACATAGAATTTGTGTCAAGTTATCTTTTGTTGTCTTGATTATGGTTATAACGAGCGAGGTACCCCTCACACAAGTTTGACTAATTATTTATACTGTGGTAAAATAATATAGATACGAATTTATTGCGAGTGTTGATAATTTTTCTTATAGGTACTTAAGTTGTAAATAGTAAAACTTAAAATTTTCTTGCTAGCAAATTTCCTGTTAATTGTTTTTAAATGTGAGATTGTCCGACACATTTGAATTTGGTGAAGACAAACATGCTTTTTGGCAGTTCTTAAATATTTTAATAAAAGTGATAACTAGTGAGGAATCTGTTTGCCGTAACTAAAATGATATCTTAATTAATTAGCTAATATATTAAACGTCTTGTCAGGATTTGACTGGTAATTAGTGACCGATACTAGAATACGTGATTCTAAACAATTTTAGGTAATAAAGTTACTTTTTATATCTACTTATTAGTACAGTAGTATTTTAATCACAAGCAAACGGCTGCCTGAGCCAAATTCAAGGTTTGACAGCTGTTACGTTATTGTGATTAAACTTATGAGTAAAGAAAAAGTTACTTAGAGAAAGTTGTTTATACTTAATCAAGAATCACGTGTTACCAGTCACCTTATATTTTGGAAGTGACTATTTATCCTATGATGGAATTACTTCGAGCCGTAACGGGCAACTAGAATCATTAATATAACTATAATTTTTGACATTCATAAGTGCTTGTAAAGGCCTAAATGAAATAAATGATTTGACTTTAACTTTAACAAAAACACAGACTGTCAAAACGCAAGGTATCCTTTACCTAATCTCCAAAAAGTACCTCTTTGGGAAAGTTTATTTTAATTGTAGTGAGAGTTGACTTCCAAAATGAAGATCGCATAAACGTCACTAAGAAATGATGAGATAATTATGTATATGAATGTACCAGCTCAGAAAACTGACTGCTATTGGTTGATAAAGGACATTGTTCCGGCTCCATACATGTTCTGCCTAAGAACCGTTCGAATGGAAAGTGACTTCTATAAACTCTTAAAATTATATGGAATCCTATGAAATAAGTTTTCACGAACGGACACTTCAGGAAACTAAAATAATTACGAAAAAAGTTAATATTTTGAGGTTATAAATAAAAAATAACCAAGCTTGCGTGAAATATCAGAGTAGTATTATCAAACTACACTATACAAAATATCAACAATACTATGTACAGCTCTATATGTTCTCTTCTAGATCTAGGAAAAGACTACTCTACTAGATACTAGGAAAAGAGATAGTACCTAGTCAAGTTTAAGATAATTCTTTGACAATGATCATTTTATAAAGTTGCATTTTCTGTCTGTCCCTATGAATGCTTTAGATCTTTAAAACTACGCAATAGATTTGGGTGCGATTTTTTTTAATAGATAGAGTAGGTCAAGAGGAAGGTTTACACCAAGGTTTTACATTGCCACCGTGCGAAGACGGGGCGTGTGACTAGTTTTCATAAATGCTTAGAATTTTTATGAAAAACAACTACCTTAACGCTTTTGCTTTCAACGTTACGTTTCTTAATATATAGTGAATCCACTTTGGATTTGTGATAAAACGCATAAGTATCCAAAATGGAAGAGTTCCATTCACCACAATTCATAAAATATCGATATTATTACGATGGAGAATTATTTATTTAAATGATTGTTACTACTTTTATATTAGACAGTTACCTAGCTATCTACATGCCATAAGGCGGGAATCGAACCCGCGGTCTATTACCAAGAAGGACATACAACCATACTAAAAATGTCATTACCACACAAAATAATTTAACAGTTAAAGTAAGGTTTACCAATAACAATGAAAGAGGTTTTCGAGGATGTGCAATAAAAACATTTTTTATATTCAATTAAAGGTTTTTAATCATCAATATTTCTCAATAATATATTATCTGACTACTACTACTAACTGAGCAGGGGGTTCAATTGAATTTTGGTATCTCGCCCAGCTTAAATAACAGATAATAGTCATTATGTGGGCACGACAGCCCACTGTTCTACGCCCAACGATACAATTGCAACAGTAACGCCTGATGGTAGGAGCTTCTTACAAAGTACACAATTGCGTCCAACAGTGCATTGCATCTTATTATGCTCGACTGCTTCAGACCAACACGTCGTACATATAAGGTCATGAGCTTCAACCTGTAATAAATAAATACAATAAAACATTAGTAAATGTCAAGTAACTTGCAATTGTGGCAATTGATTTGAAAACCGAGAAATTGTGTGCTTATGAAAACATAAGTAGGTAGTAACATTCTTATCAAAATTAGAAAAACACTTTCGTAGACCACTTACCATACGGGGAACAGTCCATTGTTGTATGCAACGAAGTATATCTTCGTTTTCTAATACTAAAGAACCTCCAGCAGATCCACAATTTATACAATATACTATATTCTGCATCCATTGTTGTAATTATAATACAACTAAATTCGATCACAGACACAGCAATATCCGAAAATGCCAGGAAAATCCAGTCCTTTACACACAGCCGAGTCTACCAAGTACGCAATCTAATCGGAGTGCGTAATCAAGCCAAAGTTGTTAGAATAAAACCATGAAACGCATAGAAAATCATAAAAGAAACGAAAGTCGCAAAGCAATCAAACTGACTTCTAGCCAACTGACTGAAGTACACCAGTGTTGCCAATTACGAAAACTATAATCCTACTCGAATGCCAAGCTAGAAATTCGCGATTTCACTTAAAACATATAGAATACTAGTTTTTTTCTAGCTAGTCAGTTTAGGTATTTAAATGAATAAAGTGTTAGCAACTTATTTTAATAACCGACTTCGGAAAGGAGGTTCTCAATTCGATCCGTATTTACCGAAATCGCGAAACCTTCCGAAACTGGCAGCACTGGCTGACGGAAACATTTTATAAGGCATCAATAATTGTGACCCAACTTTTTATTTGGAATTTATTTATTTGAAGTGTCCGTGGAATACTAAAATATGTTTCAAACAATATAAAAATAAATGAAAATTATAGTATAATTTATATTCACATCGGTTCTTAGGCCAAAATTGAACAATGTCCTTTCAATAGAAAGTACAGTCAGCTGAAACAAAAATATCCAAATACATGACGGGGAGGAGTTATTGTAGTTTTACCACAGTTGTCATTGTTATCTATAGGTATTATGAAATCTGATAAGTTTATACGTTTGATTGAATTCACACATATAAACTCTTGTGTAATTGGTTGGTCTAATTAATGGCCCGAGCTGAACAATTTATTATAGTGTTAGTAGTATAGCCTATTTATCGAGGAAGGCTGTAGACTTTTACTTTTTAGGGTCCCGTACCCAAAGGGTAAAACGGTACCCTATTGTTTTCTATCCTCTGTCCGTCCGTTCGTCCGGCCGTCTGTCACCAGGCTGTATCTCATGAACCGTGATAGTTAGAGAGTTGAAATTTTCACAGATGATGTATTTCTGTTGCCGCTATAACAACAAATATGTTGTATGTTTTGTCCCTTATTTATTTACTTGTTTCTTGCGTCATTCGTGTGTTTGAATTAAATGGATTTTCTTTCTTTCTTTCTTTCTAAATACTGAAAACTAGAATAAAATAAATATTTCTTGGGGCTCCCATACAACAAACGTGATTGTTTTACTCATTTTTGCTCGATATCCCTAATATATAAGTATAGAATATTAGTTTGGATGATACGGAACGCTATGTGCGCGAGTCCGACTCGCACTTGGCCGGTTTTTTTTTTTGATCGCTCATTATTATTTGCAATTTTTAAGATGCTAAACACCTTTTTGTAACCATTGATGACGATAAATGTGTTTGTAGGTACTATACAAATCATTGAGCTAGGTTAAATAAACGCGGAACTTCATAGTATAACTGTAACTGGTTGTACCAGCTGATGACCAATTAATAACACCACTCTTTTGTTTGCCATTGAAATATTTAGAACCTCACGAGCTTTCAAAGTGTACGGTATGGTCTCATAACTTTTTGCAAAGAAATTCTTCACCATTTCTACCGCTGTTTTTAAAATTTTCTAAATGTAAGTAAGTCCTGCCTGCGCACTCACTGCTAACTATTTGGTTGGTCCTTAATGGTTTTTTTTTGTTATTATGAATTCAATCAAACTTTTTAGTCAGTCTGATACCGAACAAAAACCTAATTGTGGTTATGTCTGTACTTCCATTCATCTTCCCATTGGTTTATGAGCCCAAATCAACTATCGGCTCACTAAATCTTTGTAGTCTTATACCGTCAGTTGCACAAAGCTCCATTAAAGTTGAAGCTTCTTTAAGTCTATTGCTGACCCTTTCTTTGTCAACAAGATAAAAAGTTACAGCAATAGATTTAATGAAGCTTTAACTTTAATGGAGCTTTGTGCGTCTGACGGTTAGTACTTGAAAAATTACAAAATATATTATATAAAGTATTTTTCTTCTGCAGGGTAATAAAGAACGCGGCATCTTAAAGTTGGAGCCTCGGCCGAGAGTTGTGATAGACATAGCCAAATCGGAGCTGACTCCGCAGGTATGTAACACTTTATCTGCTTAAGTACTACAGATAAAATCTAGGTAGGTAACTATACCTAAGCACCGTGGGTTTCCACACAAAACTGCGATGCGATGCAATGCGATGCCGCACGCCGCGACGCGTTTTTTGAGAGCGTCCTAAATGCGAAAACGTCTTTATTTTTAACCGACTCCAAAAGGAGGTGGTTCTTAATTCGACCATAAGTTTTTTTTAATAGTGAAGTTAGAAAGTCAGCCTTGTTGAGGCAGTCTATTCATGGAAAATACGGGTATTCAGTTGCATTCGGTTAGACTAGAAGCCGTCACAAAAGGCTAGACAGATTCATGTAATTTCTACAGGACTTAGAGCAAGTGAAACCGCGAGAATCAGGTAGTGCTTAGGTTAAAAGTACCTACACTCTGTGTCACGTCTTGTGCTTGTTGGCCCGATGTTTGGATGGGCATAACCCGTAGGTACATATATTGTGAATTTATCTAACTAACTATGGACACAGTAGGTACATACCTTACCGACAGAAACACGTACATACTTACATCGCAAAGTACTATATTCATTAGAATTTTACTCACATTTCATTCTAAATTCTTCACACCTTCAAAAACCCGAATTCTGAGTACATTTAACGGTAACCATTACTGGGAAAGGTACACAAAGGTAATTACAGCCAATCAGGGCACTCCCCGACCTCTAAACGGAGCCAATTAACGAAATGTAATACTCCGCGCAGTCGGACAAAGGCGGTGTGCTGTGTTTCATATTTGGATGGTGTTGTGATTTAATTGTGACTTCAACTATTACCAATATAGTAAGTAACAGTATGTAATTTAGAAACTGAACAATTGTAATTTTTAAATATAAGTCTAAGTTAATTAAGTATAACAATGTGAATCATTCATTCCTGAAGATTTAAGCAGCGTGCTGAAAACTGGAAGACTTTAGGGGAGGCCTTTGCTCAGCACTGACTGGCACAATATATGTACGTTGGTAAAAAAAATCAAGTCGAAAGTACCTACTATAAATATAAAACTTTAGTTCAGTCAGTTTGTACCTAGGTCTGTAGTTTGGTCTCAGTCTCTGGGTTGCAAGTGAGTTCTTGAGAGGCAGTTTAGCTAATGTTTTATTAATAATGTGGGTTTTGTCTGTTGCCCGGGAAACTGGGTCGAGAAAGTCAGATAGGCAGTCGATCCTTGTAAAACACTGATACTCAGGTGCATCCGGTTAGACTGAAAGCCGACCCCAATATAGTTGGGAAAAGGCTCGTTAGATGATGATGTAGGTTTCGTTTGTAATTATCATTGGCCTTATCTACCCAAAGGCCTGCACCGACTTAGTTCAAAACTGGTGTTAAGATAGACATATTGAATTTTTAAGGCCAGAGAAGTATCTTGCATTGGGAAGTAAATCAAACCAAAGAAAAAAGCTAAATCTTTTTAACATACGCTTCATAAGCTTCGATTTTTTCTATGAAAATATAAGCGGTTTGTGATACAGCGCACATCATCATCTCCCGAGCCTTTTCCCAACTACATATGTTGGGGTCGGCTTCCAGTCTAACCAGATGCAGCTGAGTACCAGAGCTTTACAAGGAGCGACTGCCTATCTGATCTACTCAACCTAGTTATACAACGCACAATTGACACGATTATACAAATTGCCACAATAGGTGTGTATCAAAAAAGCTTCCACGATTTAGTACGGTATCGATCGGTTTCTATCTTTGGTGAAAAATCACTTCTTAATTATTATTCGGAGTGATATAAACGCAGGGAGGGAGAACATAATGGTATGAACCGTCAGGGTTGTCCATTTTAGAAGTTCTTTTTTTTTAATTTATTCCTGTACTTTTATTTGCATAAAACGTATTTTCTCAGAATTGTTGAAATATAATAAAAATGTTTTAATATTTGCGTATCTTTACTTGCTTGTAAGATGTTTATTTGTTTTTATTTATTTAAACATGCACACTATCATTACAGCTTAACCAATACGATAGTGGTGTCCACAGTTATTACCCAATAGCTAACACTACAAAATGAATAAAATTTAACTTAAATCTAATACAAACACAAAACTAAACTGTAATCCAAAATAACTTCTACATAAATAAATTTTAATGAATTTAAATTAAGAAAACAGTGTTAAAAATTTCAATGAATATAAATTAATAATAGTGTGAATACAAAAAAAAAAAATTTTAAAAAAGCGTGGGGTGCATGGTATCAATAGTTTTTTTATTGACAGATATGAGTACAGTGATTTTCATTTCGATAATATCTTAAAAAGCACCCCACGCTTTTTTTAATATTTTTTTTTGTATTCACACTATTATTAATTTATATTCATTGAAATTTTTAACACTGTTTTCTTAATTTAAATTCATTAAAATTTATTCTCTATTTTTTAGTTCGTTTTTCTATAAAAAGCGTGTTTTTTAGTTTTTTTAAACTATTATTTATTTTCTACTTTTTAGTTTGTTTTAAAACTATTATTTGTTTTGTAGAATTAAAATTCTCTTTAGTATACAAAAATTTGTCAATATTAGAGGAAACGGCTAAAGATAATGATTGGAAACAAAAATTAACATCGAATCCTGCCTTATCGACTGTAGAGAAAAATTCTAGAAAATTTTAATTAATTTTCTTACCTTATCGACTATAGATGAAAATTATATAAATTAACAAAAATCATATTTTGCAAATTGAAAAGCCTAGAAGTCGGTGTCTAATGGATGTTACTAAGTTAATTTTGCCACCGACTTCTAGGCCGATGCACCTAAAATTAGTTTTTTTTTTTGCTTTTTAGTGTTTTGGGAAGTCGGTTTAATTTTTTTGTAAAAAGATTATTTATTTAAAGCTTTTCAGTGATACGAATAGTTGTCACTATCCATACAAGTGGGAAGTTCTCATCAATACAAAGAATATAAGTCCAAACGAGGTATTTTACATATTCAGTTGTCGCGTTCCCTCGACTTTCTCTGGTCTCCATCATCAGGTCAGCTCCAAACCTTCACTGTTGCATAGGTCTTGTCAATACGAATAATTTAAGCCCAAACACGAGGTAGTTTACATATTCAGTTGTCGAGTTTCCTCGATTTTCTCTGGTCTCCATCATCAGGTCAGCTCCAAACCTTCACTATTGCAAAGGTCTTGTCAATACAAATAATTTAAGCCCAAACACGAGGTAGTTTACATATTCAGTTGTCGAGTTCCCTCGACCCTCCCTGGTCTCCATCATCAGGTCAGCTCCAAATCTTCACAGTTCAATAGTGCTTTTAGGCGTACACCTGAGTGTCAAGTTTTTACCCTATATATGCCTACAACTTTTGAAGGTTGCCCTCGATTTCTCAGGGTTTCCATCATCAGATCCTGACCTGATGACTATGGGACCAACTGGCAGCTATTCCGAGTCGAACAAAAAAAGAATCACGTAAATCGGTCTATAAACCTCTGAGTATTCGATGTGTATGTGTAACCTCCTCCTTTTTGGGAAGTCGGTTAAAATGGAATAATTTTATCAAATTAGTGTATTGTCATCGGTCCTCAATAAATCTACAAAGTTTGAACGAAATCTGGCCGTTTAAAGTGGGTCAAAATCGCGCCCAAAGAAGTCGGTCACAAACAAACATACAAACATACAGGTGAAGCTAATAAAAAGCGTGTAAAATTGATTTAATTGGATTGAACAAATCTCGTGTTACCAACCATATTATTATGAACCTGGCGCCTGACCTGCATGTCGATTCTATAAAATATCACAACTCACTTCGACATCACTCTCACTTCGACTTCGATCTAAAGGTAGAATTCCGTGGACGCGACAATAGTCAACCTTTGAAAATGTATGGCACCGTTGTCGAGGCCCGTGACAGTCGCGCGCGGCCGACGAATTTCGTAAGCTGCTCGCGGCATTGTCAAAAATTTAATTCTGGTTTTACTAAAATTCTATAGATGTTATTAAGCGCTAGACCATGTTGAGAAGCGTACGGCCGCGAGCGGCTCACGAAATTCGTCGTCCGCGCGCGACTGTCGCAGCCCTCGGCAGCGGTGCCATACATTTTCATAGGTTGACTTTTGTCGCGCGCGGCTGCGACAATCGCGACCCACGGAATTCTACCTTAAAGTTTCGTGATTGACATTGTCAAACTACACTAGCGCTTCACTATCGAGCGTGTTGACAAGTTGAACTAAATCAAAGACGAGATTTTGACAGATTTGTCAAAATCTGTCTATCTATAGGGGAGGTAGGGGAGAGATGGGCAGTTGGGAGACATGATCAAATCAGAATAAAAGGGGGGTCCTTTTATTCTGATTTCTGATCATAGTTTTGTTTTTTTTTAATTGGGTAGTTTACGTTACCGACTGGTAACGGTGTTCATCCATAGACTATCTGTCATTTCTGTGAGTTGTCAAGAACAAACACTCGTAAAAGTACTTAAATATTTTGTTTTGACATTTTGTCGAATGGGGAAGTCACTAGCACAGCATTGGTCGATGTCGAGCTCACTTCACTTCGCAAGTGATTAGGTGATGTTTACAGAATGCAAAATCAAGGTCGTTCTGAATCGAATGCGAAGTGAGAGTGAATAGCGAAGTGAAATGCGAGTTGTTGTTCGAATTTTATAGAATCGACGTGCAGGCAGGCCTTGGCCCTGTTGCGCCCCGCTGGGGTTGCTGACAGTATTCTACTTGTGTAGCCCTTTCATTTGATACCCATATTGAGGGGGCTGTGCCATTTTGTGCCGGCGGCCATATTGGATTTAATTAAAGGTGTATACAAAATTTCAGACCAATCGGTTGACAGGAAGAGGGTGAAATTTGAATTACTAAATTTGATCCAAGAATAAATAATAAAACAAACGGGGTGAGCTAAATAAAACCGTTTAAATATCTCGTAATGTTGAAACTGATTGTAATTTTTAGGAAAGCTCTTTCATTATATCTAGCCGAATATAAGAAATGGCAATAAAAGTTGATAATGATCTGTAAAATCTGATTTTTTATGCAATAAATTGTGAAAAAGTGCCCATCCCTCCCCTACCTCCCCTAAAGTATGAAATGACATTACGAATCGAAGTGAAATGCGAGTTGTTGATCGAGTTTTATAGAATCCCAGTACTGTTATTTTTTTCGAAAAGATACACAACTCACAATACCGACCTCATAAATACAGATTTTTGACATATCCAGTCAAGTTAGTCTGAAGTGAGACCAACAATTCTTCTAATATTCCAATCTGTATGTTTTCATTTATTTTTTTGACAGAAATGACATGTGGCAACCCTGGACAGTTAATCAGTGGCAGTCAGACACTCATTGGCACTACGAGACATACTGCGGCTTGTCACGTCACGGGGCATTTGTGTCCAGTGGGCGTGCCGACTTTTACATTCATTTTGCATTACTAGTTTTTGACAAGACCAATATATATTCCCTTATATTCCCTTTCCTTCAATGGACAAATCCATAATTAACTCCGTTTGCCTTCAGGGATGAAATCTCTAGACTCATTTTTAAGTATTTTTTAAACTACAACTATTTTTTTTTGTAAACTTTAAATAGGCGTATAGAAGTTCTTTCGAAACGTTATGCTCGTTGCATTGTTCCAAGGAGCAGGTGTAATGGAGAACAACCGACATCTCCACATATAAACCTTCCACTTCAATTACTCTATCTATTAAAAAAACTGCATCAATATCCGTTGCGTAATTTTAAAGATTTATGAAGCATATATAGGGACAGAGAAGGCGACTTAGTTTTATACTATGAAGTAGTACTGAAATGTTATCGTCCTGAACTACCTACTAACACCAAAGGAATAATAAGACCTAAATTGTCTTTAACTCTTGCCTTTCGGTCTTTCATCCCAAACATTTCAGTCGTTTTGTAAGATTCTGGAAGCATTTAACCCTCGATGAAAAATGAGTTGTGTTTAAGTTTGACCGTTCTGTGTGTCTGTCTGTGCCACCCAAGCTCTTGTACGAATGAAGTTTTAAGTTATTATTTTTTTGCCTACTGTGCTCTGTTGTTGATGATATCAGTAAGTTTGGCACTCTAAAATTGCACATAAGTTTAGATTTTGATATTTTTGAAAACTCGTGAGCTAGTCAAAGGATTGAAAGGCACGAGATGGAAAAATCACAACTTTTCACAAAATCGTATGCCCACCGAACGTCTTTTGTATTTCCTCTCGAGTCCACCAGTGAGACAAAGCTACCCATGGCCATACTGAAAAATCTGTTTCACTAGTGAGTAAAAGTCGATTTTATTCACTTTTTATAAGCAGCAAAACCTACATGTTAGAGCTACTAAAGCGAAAAAGACTTTATTTACCTCTCGTATTGTCTAATCTTGGTCTATTCCTTATTAGAAAAATACATTTTTATTTTATTCACATTTCTTTTTAGCGACGGAATATAGTACCCTGTGCGTGATGGCTATAGGTTTATCATGGTGGACAGTCGCAGACAGCGCTGTTAACGAATATGACATTTTAATTAAATTACCCGCGGTTCAATGTCGCGAGTGTATTGTTGTTTGTTTACTTATCGTAATATGCCATTTATTTATATGTATAAGCGATTCCCTACTGAGTGTACACAAAGCGTTGTTAATGGGTACTTTAAATTGTGAAAATTTTGGACGGATTGTTCAACGATGACATATTTTTGAACACAGATTTTTTTGCGCTTGCTGATTTCTCGTAAAAAATATTTACAAGCTTCTTTGCGATAGTATTTTACACATGCATATAATCGGCAGATCAGTTATCAACAAGTTATCGTGTATCTATTCATTTCTGAATTATGTTAAGCAATTTCATCTGCCTGACCTCCTAATCATGTTGGGGTCGGCTTCCATAAGAACCAGTGATTTACATTGAGCGAATGTCAATCAGACCTCCTCACTGACCCTTTAGTCCTTGGTAAGACTGAAATTTTAACCAATATATTTGTTAGCTAGCGAACCGCTCCGGCTTCGCACGGGATAACAGTAGGTATTTGCCTACTATTTAATGGATGTTTTTGTACATATAAACCTTCCTCTTCAATCACTCCATCTGTTAAAAAAAAAACCGCAACATAATTTAAGCATACATAGGGATATCGGGACAGATAAAGCGACTTTGTTTTATTCTATGAAGTGATATCCTTTTTTTATTGTAATACAAAGTTTCGTGCGCGTCTGTACATAAGTAGCATCACCGCGCCTTACAATAACAGGCACAGTCTATATTAATTTAGTATCGAAAGGCTCGACGCACACTAGAATCTTTCTTTTCTTTATTTCAATTGAAATACAGCGGGTACACCCTTGATGTATGTATGTATATTTTTCTACTACAATACATTATCACACAAAATGTTATAAAAATGACACGGCCATTTGACCACAAATAGCTAGGTCTCGAACTGAAAGAAATTGACGAATTGCAGAGCTTCAGGATATCTTAAAATGCTTCTAAGTATTTTCATGCATATTCCTGTCGTACTTAAATACATTAATCTTGGATTCAATGAAGTTTATCTAACTACACAAGTACTAGCCAGAAATCAAATAGCAGCCCAGATGACTGCGACATGAATATATTAAACAGACTTATATTATTTTCCCCGTTCACACGTTCGTGCGTTACCACCATTCACACATCCACACATACGTACAAGACAATCTTTTGAAGCATTACTTTACATAAATCGGAGGTTTCAATACGGTTGGTGTGCGACCCGCCTTGCGTCAGTAGGTTCTTGAGAACTGACCGCAGTACCATCTCTCTATTCAACGAAACAATACAACTTTTTGTGTTTCGGACTTTCCATTTCTGGGTACGGGTATTTTTATAACTGAAATATTACAGTCTTTCATCAATATATAAAAACTACGTATATATTGTTAATTGTTAAAGGCAGCATTTAATTTAATATAAAAATATAAGACAGTGATGAAAGTTAATCCCAAAAATAAGTACAAACCTAACGAAGACTGTTTTAATTACATTAATATTAATTTTGAATTAAATTAGAACGAAAGCTGTTAAGCTAAAAGTTGCACTATTAAAAAAACTTTTATAATTAAAATCTGACATGAAGTTAAATGATGAAAATTGTCGTAGTTCTGCTAAGTAATGAAAAGTAAATTAAAATAACAACACAGCGGGAATTACTTACTTTTTGTTTTTGTAATCTACTAATAGCTTAGAAATGTCTTCCTTTTAGCATATATTTATGTATAAAATGTATTAAACATGACTTATTAGAAAAGTGGGAGCGTAATATGTATTTTTTAACCACATTTCAATAGAAGTATGTCTGAAAACGCCGCAAAATAATCACTAAACATAATGGTATTTATATAAAATTACTGAAAACAAATTAAAGCTTACCTTTTCTCTATATAAACACTATCTCAACTAATACCGAGTTGTTTCTTTATACAAGTACTAGCGATCCGCCCTGGCTTCGCACGGGATAACAGTATTTCCCCACTATTTAATCAATGTTATTATACAATAAACCTTCATCTTCAACCACTCTATCTATTTAAAAAAACCCCATCAAAATCTCTTGCGTAGTTCTAAATATTTAAGCGTACAAAGGGACACAGGGATATAGGGACAGAAAAAGTGACTTTGTTTTACACATGCAAGTTATACCTGTACCAGTACGCTGTTCTCTGTCAGGGCTCGTGCGATCACCCGCCCGCATCTCCGCAGCCTTCGGTGGACCGGCTGTCGGTCACTTGGGCAGACCCTGGCAGCATGTCTTCCTCAGGAGTCAACCTGTTCCACCTGCCTTCGGAGACGCCCGTCAGCAATGAAGTCAAATTCTCCCCATCGGCTGGAGGTACGATAAACGATCTATACTTAATATTATAAAGCTGTAAGTATGTTTGTTTGTTTGAACACGCTAATATTAGGAAGTACTGGTCCATTTTGCAAAATTCTTGCAGTGTTAGATATCCCATTTATCGAGGAAGGCTGCAGGCTACTTTTTATCCGGGTTCGTGCAGAGGTTCTCACAGGATGTGGGTGAAACCGCTGGCAGAAGCTAGTTTTATAGTATTCGTCACTTATCTCTAATCTTCCTAAAAACATGCATCGTGTGATTTTATTCAAGTGAATAAAATGTGTGAATTTATGTTTGTCTGCAATGCGATACAAAAAATGCGAATTATAAACTGCCTTGCGAATAGTACAAAATTATATATGATATATTGTATCTATCTGAAATAGTGTTGTGTATGACTGTACTTGCGTGAAATTGTTACTACTGAGCGATCTATTATTAAATGAATAAACTTCTCTCTATACTTGTGCAATAAACTATAGTACAACTAAGAATACATTATTTGCATCGTACATATTTTTTTTACCGACTTACCAAAAAGGAGGAGGTTCTTAAATCGTATAGATCTTCTTTTTATTTACGTTCACCGATTACTCAAAAGCGCCTGGACCGATTTTTCCTTTTTTTTAATTCCCAGGTGGCACCATTGTCATCAGGTCAGAATCTGATGAATGATAACTACTTCCAAAAGCAAAATTAGAAAGAATTTTAAGACAATCGGCCTAGAAATCTGTGCCGAAATGAACTTAGGTACATCCATTAGACACTGACTTTTAATGCTTAACAGTATACCTGAGGTCCCATTTACAAGCATGACCTTTTTCGATCTTGCTTCTATCGTGCTTGAAAACTGCGATTTTTTGCGTCCAAAACAATAATTGCCAGATCGAAAACAGGATTAATTTGTAATTCAACCTGTTTAGGGTCCGTCGAAACCCGTTGACTTAGCTAAAAAATAATGTCTGTGCATTCCTCAGAGCATCGCTACCTACACGCATTCATTACTGTCCCTTATTCTTAAATAAGCGGTAAAATTATTGCAAGTACTTATTTCAAAATTGTAGTAGAAACTAAACCGCATGCTTAGTAAGGATTGTTCGTAGAATTTCACAGTAGCTATCTCGGAATACTATTCTAAGAAATCCAGGTAATTTCTGGAACATTCGCCGCTGGGTATGTTTAAATTACATATATACCTATGAAGGTGGTATTGGGTTTTGAAGCATCCTTCTTAGTTATTTAGTATTGAGTTAGTAAGTATGGATCAAGTTTGTTTATTTTTATTTTGGTCAAAAATCCAACGTGGCAATGCTGCCAGCCTCTTGGGTACGCTTCCAGCAGGCGGGATTTTTATTTTTAGGTAATAAGTTCGATAATAAGTGTATATATTGACTGTTACTGTTACAGCCTTTTTATCGTCCCACTGCTGGGCACAGGCCTCCTCTCACACGTAGAAGGATTGAGCATTGATCATCACGCTTGCTCAATGCGGGTTGGTGATTTCAGACTTTACAGTCCAGGTTTCCTCAAGATGTTTTCCTTCACCTTTTTATCAGCCATTGGTGTCCAAGATATACTTAGAAAGTACATACAAACTTAGAAAAGTTACATTAGTACTTGCCTGACCTGGAATCGAACCCACCTACTGGAACCCTGGAACCTTATATACTCGAGAGGTTGGTTCTTCACCCACTAGGCCAACACGACATTATATATATATTGATTATAATAATGTAAATACGTAAATAACTATGTAATAATTAAAAAAACGTTGATTAGTGACGTCTGTATCGATTGTATATTTTGCTATTGATTATATGTTTTCCAGAATATATTGGTGTGATTTCTTGAAACGGAACAGCGTATTTTTTTTGCTAATCCTGTCATTATAGGACATCATTATAGGATATGTCATATATTGACATAATATTATTGTTTACGTGATCAATTGATCCATAATTTATTTTTCTGTTATTTTATTTGTGTTTTCGCAAATATGTTACCTATAACCATTTAATATGCTTACCATATCTTATTTGTGAGTATCAAACGTTAACAATTATTGTAATGTAGTGTATTGGTTAAGCTTTGGTCTACGCTATTACCACGGCTATTACTGTCCGTATTCCTACCTACTTAATTTACTACTGTTTGTTTTCCCAAATAAATAAATAAGATGGCGCCTAACTTCCTTATAGCATCTCCATTTTTTCTTTACCCGTGATAAAGAAAGCGTCAGCAACTATATAGGAACACTAACTTTCCGCAGATGGTTCGGAAGACGAGGACTACTCAGCGAGCCTTAGCGCAGTGCTGCGTCAGCGAAGAGCTAGCGTGAGGAGGTCACGAAAGGGCAGAGCGAGGCGGCCTTCTTCACCCTTCCTCGCCGACGAAACCAGGCCTCGTAGGCGGTCTTCTGTCTTCACCACCAGCTCTGGGGAGTAAGTGTCTGGCCATAAAAGCCCTGGCTTTTGTCAATTATAATTGTGTTGGGATCATTTCCAGAGTTCCCAGATATGGTCTAATCAGACCGCGGATGCGCAAGAAGCGCAAAATATAGCGAAGAAAAATACATAAAATAATCGAATACGTCAAAAAAAGTTTTTTTTTTAATCATTATCAGGCAGCAGTTTTCAACAAAAAGGGGATTAAAATATTCGGAGGGTATTAACACTGCAGGCTGAGTAACCTATATTTACCAGGTTGAATCTGTATCAGGTCAAGGGTTGAATTTTAAAGTCAGAGATATTGCTTTTCGCCAATGATAAAAAATAAGTTCATACACACTACAAAAGCATTAAACAACATTAAAGTGAGGTTTGGTTCAAGTTAGAAGTGATAGCTGGTTCATTATATTTTTTTAACGACTTCAAAAATTATCAAATGACCCCTCCCGCTGTGGGTCAGCAGCAGTGAGGGAGTGTCAGACTCTTACTGACTAAAAACCGTCGTGTTCCGTCGTAGGCCTTTTATGTCCTTTTTGGGGCTGCGGTAACTCTATCGAACAATCCCGCAGCCTCGGCAGGCCTTGGCCCTACTGGGCCCCGCTGGGGTTGCTGACATCTCTTTGTTATATTGTATTCAAGTTGACAATTAGGTTAACACTAACTTCAACACAATATTCAGCACTGCCATATCGATGGAGGACGGCCAGTTGGCGGTAGCTACGCAGGAGCAAATCTTCGAGAACATTCACTTGCACAAGGAAGTCTTGGGCTCCGTGAAGCAGCAGCCCCTCGGAATGCGAAGGAAACTCAAGATCGTACATCAGGTTAGACAACAAAGTTTAATTAACCTGAGGAACTAGAATTTTAGCCTCGTAGGTTCAGCCCGCGGACCGAGCACTATTTTAACTACATAGCCTTCCTCATCATCATCTCCCGAGCCTTTTCCCAACTATACTGGGGTCGGCTTTGCCTGAGTGCCAGTGTTTTAAAAAGATCGACTGCCTATCTGACCTTCTTAACCCAATTACCCGGGAAAGACTGTGTCAGACTTACTGGCCTTAGCCTTCCTCATTAACTGAAATCATTATCAATCCAGACCAGTACCTGAGGTAAGTGTGTGACACCAGACAACCTATCTGTAAATAAATGATAAAATATCTTATGTTCATTGTGTTTTTGACGTCATCTTTGGTGAACCTTACATCTTCAACCTAAACATCTGCTATCTTTTTCCAATATATCAGCATCATTATTGTCTATAGGCCAAAGCATACATCAAACGTCATGAGGGCCAACTCCAAGAAAGGCTGGCTCAGTCGAAGAGCACGAGAGACATCTACGCCAGATTCAATATCTTGCTGAATTCGGTACGTATACATTATATGTAACAAACGACTTTCTTATGAAAGTGCTATAGCTTCACCAATTCAAACGGTGTAACATTTTGGGGCCCTCTTAAAAAAACCATCTTATTTTTAATCTAATTCGCAATAAATTAATTAGCGTGCATCTACACGGTGCAAGTAGCTTGCGCATGTTGAGGCACATGCGCAGGTTACATGCATTTTCAAAACGTGTGATTCCAGCGACTCGCACATGTACCAAAGCGAAATACCCACCCGCGTGCTCTTGTCAAGGGACAGGTCCCTTGTCACTTGCGCGTATGCACCAAGTAGATGATCTAGACCAATTAATCGCCAAGAAATGATTATTTTTTGCTGTAGTACTGGCAACAAATGAAACGTGAGGCAGCAAACACTTCGAACCTGCTGATTCCTTGGGAGCTGCGCATCAAGGAGATCGAGTCACACTTCGGCTCCGTGGTGGCTTCGTACTTCACCTTCCTTCGCTGGCTGTTCTGGGTTAACCTGGTTATCGGCTTCGTGCTTCTCGTCTTTGTTATTGTACCTGAGGTATGCAAAGTATCTGTACTGTACCCACACACTTGAATATACTATAAATAAAAGAAATTCGTGTTAGTTACACATTTTATAACTCAAGAATGGCTGAACCGTTTAAGCTAAAATAAGAGAGGAGATAGCTTAGTCCTGGGAGAAGGACGTAGGATTTTTGTCACCATCCGGCTACGGGAAGCAGTTAAATCGGTCCGCGGGTGAAACTGCGGGCGTAAAGCTAGTATACTATAAACTAGGGACCCGGCTTCGTACGGGTGCAATAGTCCACTATTTAATGGATCTTATTATACATATAAATCTCCCTCATTAATCGCTCTATCTATCATCCATCAAAATCCGTTGCGTAGTTTATAAAAATTAACCATGCATAGGGATATAGGGACAGAGAAAGTGACTTTGTTTAATACTATGTAGTGATAGTCATACTTCAATAACGAATGATCCATATAAAGCTTTCAAATCAGATATTTTATCAAACCCATTAATTTTTTTTTCTATGTTGTGTGTTATTGTACTCGTCTCATATTAAACATCAAAATACATTTTCAGTATCTAACAGCGAATCCGCAGCAAGACGGCGAAAGGAAGACGATCATGGAGGAAGAGAAACAAAACGCTACGAATCTTTTGACTCTGTGGGAGTTCGAGGGTGTCCTGAAATTTTCGCCCATCTTCTACGGTTACTATAGCAACGTGGAACGAGCTCAGTACCGCATGCCTCTCGCATACTTCCTGACGGGACTCGCCGTTTATATTTATAGCTTCGTGGCCATACTGAGAAAGTTAGTTATTTTGGATTTTATGAGACAAGTGTAACGTATGCCAGCTGCAGCTCTGAATTCTGGATGCTTATGGGCATGCAGGGAAACCGAAGTTTGCAAAATTATTTAGCTTATCACGCTATCATTTTAAACAAATGATACGACTTCACACTATCACACGAATAATATTATAAAGGAGGAAGATGGTATGTGCGTGTGTGTGTGATTGCATGTGTGAAGACGGCTGAACGGTTTTTTTTTTATTTTTTATTAGGAATTCCAACAAGAAATACACAACACTTCATACAAAAAAAAAATTACAAACACAACCATGCAATGTGTTTTCTCACTTATAGGAATTCACATCATGAAGAAAGTTGGTCGTATTGTAGCTTATTATCAGAATAACTAATTTTTTATTTGGATATGGAAAGCAGTTTCCTCAGTAACTAGGTACATATAACCGCTGGAAACTTATATGATAAAGGCGAAACTGATTTTCCTCAAGGTTTCTCGAAGAAAAGACTGAACTATCATTATAGAGATGGGAGTGTTATTTCGCGCTTCTTGGGGCTGAAACCGCCAACTTATATCAAATTAAGAGCCCTGCCTCATTAGGACGCCAATGGCGACGTCGCCGGCTACGTATCCAAGCAGTTATTATTGAAATGTATGGAACTTGGCGACAGTTTGGCAACGTCGCCAAATTGGAGGCGTGGCCACGAGCTGCAGTTCCCTACGTGGCTTCTGGCTACCGTGGCAACTTGGCGACGCTACCACGGTTGCCACTATAATGTACACGGTAAAAGCGCACCTCCCTCACTCAGTCGACATTGTGGTCGCCAGTCAGCCGCCATTTTATGACGCTCACTCGAAATATAGTACTTATTTGATTTAAACAACTGACTGTCGAGACGCCATGGCCACTCGTCTTGGCGACCTGCGGATGACAGAAGTAGCCAGACCTACGCCGCTGGCGACGTCGCCATGGCGTCTTAGTGAGGCAGGGCTCTAATCCGATAAAAGATTAAAGTAGAAACACCCAATTTCTGGGTGTTACACAAATAAATGTTTCACAGGATGGCAGAGAACTCAAGAATGTCAAAATTATCGGAAAAGGAAGACGAATGCATATTTTCATGGAAACTTTTCACGGGGTGGGACTTCATGATCGGCAATACGGAGACCGCACACAACCGTATTGCATCCGTCATTCTAGGATTCAAAGAAGCTTTACTGGAAGAAGCCGAAAAGAAAAAAGATTTGAGGAAGTAAGTTTGGCCATAATATTTCATTTGAATCACACAATATTTTCTTTTGAATCTGTTGACAGAATTCTGATATTTTCAATGCAGGCTTAAAGTAACAGTTAGACGAAAGTCATTAATTTGCCAGTAAATATATCCTCTGAGTAGAAGATTTTTTCCTTAATCGTGAAATAAATAAGTCGGCATCTGACTAGCCTTTTCCCAACTATGTTGAGGTGAGCCTTCAGTCTAACTGGATACAACTGAGTACTGGTTTACCTGTCTGCCTATCTGACCTCCGCAATCCCCGGCAACTCAATATCGCTTGGTAAGACTGGTTGTCAGACTTTCTGGCTTCTGACTACCCGTAACGACTGCCAAAGATGTTCAAAATACAGCCGGAACCCACTAGTTTATCGTGTATTCCGAAACACGGAAGAACAAGTTATTACAAGATAGGCACCCACACACGGACCGACCGCGACAATGGTCGCTTAACCTTATAATCAATCGACCCGCTCGGCTAGTAATAAAAGCTCCGACAAAAAAATAAGAATTGCCCATACTCAAAATACTAAAGCTACTGACTAAAATACTGACTTTCCGACTACTTTTCTCCGAATAAAAATTACGAAACGACCGAATGAGATACTAAAGTCTTCGAAAAATAAACATCACTGTTTGTTGCTATAATACTTTTCTACCAGTATAAATTACGTTGTACTGAAAACTATGCTTTGTATTTTTTAATCTTTACTTGCCTACTATTAATTCATATTTCATAGACTTGGTGCCATTTTAACTATAACATTATACTAAAAATATTATTCTCAATGGTTAAAGAATACTTTTAAAAAATATAAAAATGTACTTGTAATAATAACTTTTACTTGAAAAAGGAGGAGGTTCTCAATTCGGCCGGTATGTTTTTTTTTTCTATGTGTGTACATCGATTACGCCGAGGTTTATAAACCGATTTACGTGATTCTTTTTTTGTTCGACGCGGAATAGCTGCCAGTTGGTCCCATAGTCATCAGGTCAAGATCTGATGAAGGAAACCCTGAGAAATCAAGGGCAACCTTCGAAAGTTGTAGGCATTTGATCAACACCCAACTTTTGAACCAGCTCCCTCCTCTTCCTCCGATCCAGAACGGTACACGGGTACCTCATCCATATTTCGTAATAATACTAAGTTTCCTTAATAGATAGTAAGTTAGTAGTTTCATAAGTACATTTAATAGTTATAATAGTCAAAATATGAAAGCAAAAGCAACAAAAAACTATTTATTTTCTTAACATAAACAGACGTTACATGCAAGCATCGGTCGTTGCAAACGCACTGCGCTCGGATCTTTCAAACTTGCACACGAAAACAGCTGAACGCGACCCGAACCCGATCGCGTGTGCCAAACTGTTGAGGAATTTTCATTATTGTTGAGAGTTAAAAAATAAATTTAATAACCAACAATAGAAATTATAACAGTTCATGCAAGTTGTAAAAATATGATTATTTTGTCAAAACCTCTGTTGTCGGTAACTTAGTAATTTTGTCGGAAGTTCAGTATTTTAGTCGGAACTTTAGTTTTATTACTCGAAGATCGAATTTTCTTTAGGAGAAAAAGTTATTTGAACCTGCTCATATTTGTAGTTAAAATTGATATTTTTTGTCGTTTATGTTTTCGATTTTTTGTCGGTAATTCATTATAACGCTGGTTATTTAGAATAATAGTCGGCCACAGATCGCTGGAGATTAATTTGTTTTTCGGAACCATTATTATTATCCATTAGCCACGAGCTCTTCCACTACATAAGAAAACGTTCCATAATTATAACACATTCCATATTCTCTGATTCTTTCAAGCATCTACCTTTTGCCGTTATCGATGTCGAGCAAAAATAAGCAACAAAATCACGTTTGTTGTATGGGAGCCCTCCAAAATATTTATGTTATTCTAGTTTTCAGTATTTGTTGTTATAGCGGCAACAGAAATACCATCATCTGTGAAAAATTCAACTCTCTAACTATCACGGTTCATGAGATACAGCCTACGGACACGGATACGGACAGAGGAGCGAAAACAATAGGGTCCCGTTTTACCTTTTGGGTACGGGACCCTAATAAGTAGTATACACATATTTGATACACGTTGTATTTAACCTGTTCACGTTATTTCAGCTGGCGCATCATATCCCTGCGTGCGCTGGTGAATGTGTGCGTCGTCATACTGCTGGCAGTGTCAGCCTACGCCGTCGTCACCGTCGTCTATCGCTCAGACGATAACTTGCTGGTGAGAAGCTGGTGGCGAGAGAACGAAACGACAATAGTTGTCACGGTTATCTCCATAACATTTCCTGTATTTTTTGAACTGCTTGGATTCCTGGAGCATTATCACCCACGAAAGCAGCTCAGGTTACAACTAGCCAGGTAATAGTTAAAGAACAATGTCAGACGGCCATAGTAACTTAGGCTCAATAAAAATATTTCATGGACAGTGAAAATTCTTACAGTTTTTTGGTGTAGTTTAATGTCAGAAGCTTTTCTATGTTTCCACTTTTGCATTGAACTTCTCAAAACCAAATTATTCCAAATTATTAAAACGAAAAACCTGAACTCGATAAACAAAATAATTACTTATTAAAATGTTTTTTTTTTTTTTTTTAAAGTTCTAGATAACAATTAAATATTTTATAAGTTAGTATTTTATATTTAAATTGTTGTAGTAAAGAACTTTGTGTCCGTGAGAATTTAGTTTTAAAAGTTGTTTGGGTGGGCCGAAACCTGACATTGTTCTTTATATGATTATTTTATCGCTTTTCGAGCAATTATACCCCGCGCGGCGAATCATGATCCGTATGACGTTTCAACTGACAGTAGTAATAGTGATGCGAAACTTCGATGCTTTATGCGTCGTCTACTTACCTCCACCTGTCCGATTGGAATCACTTAGCAAATTCCTCGATAATACGTCTAATGTTATGAACCATGTTATTTAGTGACATAATTATCATGGGCGATTTAAACTTAAGTTTTATCAAATGGACCAAAGAGTCCTTTAATTATCTGATCCCGTCAAATTATAATTCTACAATAGGTTATTCTTTTATAGATTTCATCACAGAAAACGATTTAAAACAAGTAAATGCCATAAGTAATGTAGACGGTAATTTTTTAGATATAATTCTGACAAATATACTGACAGTACTGTAGTGATGCCTTCTAGTGTCTAGTCACTAAAGTGGATCTAAAACATCCTCCCCTTCTTCTTAATCTCACTTCACATGTTTCGCAAAGTTACTTGGAATCAAATCCTAGATGCGACTTTAACTTTTTTAAAGCCGACTATAAAAAAATAATAACAAAACTAAAAAGTATTAACTGGAACATTGCGTTCTTGGAATCTGTAACTGTGAATGATATGCTATCTACCTTTTACCAACTGTTAAGAGATATTATTGCACAGTATGTACCTAAACGGAGGGCAAGGTTGTCTGAGTTTCCACCCTGGTTTGACACTGCACTTAGAAAGCTTCTCTCAGAAAAGAATTCTAAGAGACTTAAGTACATGAAATACAAAAATCCTCGTGATAAGCTTGAGTACGAAATTCTGCGAAACCGTTGCCAGAAACAATTGAAGGCATGTTATAATAAGTATATCACCCGAGTAGAAGATAACATTGTTAAAAACCCCAAACTTTTATGGAATTATGTAAACAGTAAGCGCAAGGGAGATCTATCACTACCTGGAATTATGCATTCTGACGAGCTAACTGAGGATAATGGTCTTGGTATAGCAAATCTCTTTGCAAGTCATTTCTCATCCGTTTACAGCTGTTCCTGTTCTAATCAAACATTACATTGTGTCATAAATTCATCATCAAGTAGTTCTTTTGGCCGTATTAGATTCACAGAAAGAGAAGTTCTAAATAAAATCAAAAGATTGGATACTCTGAAGGGCGCGGGTCCGGATATGATACCTCCTTTATTTGTCAAACGTTGTGGACAATATCTTGCTTTACCGCTCTGCCTAATCCTCAATCGTTCTTTTGAGGATGGCGTCTTTCCGGATGAATGGAAAAAAGCTCGAATCGTACCTGTCTTTAAAAAAGGAGATCAGAATAATGTAAAGAATTACCGTCCTATTTCCATTCTGTCTTGTTTTTCAAAATTGTGTGAGTCCCTACTATGTCCTATCATTACAAAATACATGAATAGTATCATCACAACTGCACAACATGGCTTTATAACCGGCCGCTCCGTTCAAACCAACCTTGTGTCTTTTGTGTCGGATCTGTCTGTGGCTGTTGACAACGGGAAACAAATTGATGCTATATACACAGACTTTTCTAGTGCTTTTGACAAAGTCAGTCATCCCCTTTTGCTGAGCAAACTTGAATCCCTTGGCATACACGGAAGTCTTTTAAATTGGTTTCAATCCTACCTATTCCAAAGACCACAAACAGTATCAGTAAAGGGGTATGACTCAGAAATATACTTTGCCAGGTCTGGCGTGCCGCAGGGCTCTCATCTCGGACCCACTTTATTCACTGTTTTTATCAATGATATCACGAATCAAATTAAACACTCAAAATTGTCCCTATACGCAGATGATCTAAAGATATATCGAGAAGTAAATTCTACATCCGATGTTGATCTTATTCAAAAAGACCTTGACCGAATTCGAGACTGGTGTCAAAAAAATTCAATGACTCTCAACGCATCTAAATGTTACCACATCAAGTACACAAAAAGAAGAGCTCCTATACACTCGAATTACAATATTGATGGAACAATATTGCAAGAAGTCAATGAAATTAGAGATCTGGGTGTTATTATAGACAGTAAATTAACCTTTTCCTCACATATTAACGCGGCAGCAAAAAAAGGAGCTCGGATGTTAGGATTCATAAAAAGAAATACCAAAGAGTTTCGTCTTATACGGACAAAAAAAATATTATATTATAGTCTTGTACAAAGTCATCTGGAATTTGCCTCTGAAGTGTGGAGTCCCATATATGCTGTGCAATCTCAGAGGATTGAGAGTATCCAACGAGCGTTTACCAGACATCTGGCGTATATCTCGTCCGGAATTTCACATAGGGTCCCATACTATCAAAGACTAAATTTCTTTAAAATGAATACTCTCCATAATCGTCGCAAAATTCATGACATTCAATTCTTACACAAACTCATTAATGGAAAGACAGATTGTAGCGAATTAGTTCATCACATTAAACTTGCTGTTCCCACCAGAATACCGCGATACCCAATCACCAAACCATTCCACATTCCATTTTACAGAACCAATGTTGGTAAACGCTCGCCTATGGCACGAATTTGCAGTGAATATAACTCTTTGTGCGGGAGCTCGGACAATTTTGACATTTTCCATGATTCCTATAATAAATTTAAGCGCAATGTAAATGCCTCATATAAATTAAATTTTGCACAAAATTGACCAATTTGAATAGTACCTTGTCATTTACCTCTATCGATTCTTCTTCTTTTTTTTTATTATTATTTTTGTTATGCATAGTTTGGTTTAGTTTAATTTAAGTTATTTTTAATTTGAACGTTGTGCGCACCTGTAATTAACATATTTACGCAGGACTTATTACAATAGTAAACTTATATATGTGAAAGTATTTGTAAATAAGTTGTTGGTGTGCCTAAATAAATAAATAAATAAACTTCGATAAAATTCTGTTAGGCAAAGGTCATGTCATTCAGCCAAGTCATTCAACGGCTTTATTATATTTTATTTTACTGTACGTTAATTTTTATTAAAATTGCACAATTTAAAGAGAAGAATTTTTAGAATTCTTTTTGAATTTAATTTTAAAGAATTCATAATTTTCAGCTTCATGGAAAAATATTTAAAAGGTGGACATAGACCTACCGTATTTTTTTAATTCAGTCATATCATGTCTTGTCAGTCTGCTTGCGACTACTTGCGAGTGCTCTAACGCCTTGTATGCGCCACGTGTTTCTTTGTTAGCTGAGTTTTGTTTCTGTTTTCGCTGTTATTTGTTGATTTTCGGTTTTGCAAAATGCCGAAAAGACAGCGGAAAACTGTTCTCAACACTGAAGTTCGCGAGTTTGTAGTTCGTTTGCGAGACTATTTTGCTCGTGAACAACAAAATGGGATCGAGATGTTCAATTCGACAATATTATTGACCAACCTCTACTAATAAACGTCACAGATAGCTGCAGTTCGGACTCAGATTTTGAGGATCCACTTGACCCTGTATCTGATACAGATTGATTAAAAATAAAATACAAATATACTGTGTTTTTTTTTACTCAAAGCATTTGTACCAACAAATTATCGATATTTTGTGTATCGATGTGTCCCTTTTTTTTCGATAACAGCTTGACGACGTAACTTTTGCAGCACGTACCATGTACATTTCGATTGAGTTTTTTTTCCATTATTTCCGAACATTACGCAATAATTTCTTAATATTCATATTTATAATTTACAAATGTACACAATTATGATTTTTTCGAATTTTTAATGGGCCTGTTAAGGATTTGTTGTGACAGGCCGTCACTACAATGTTAAGCGCTAACGAACTGTCATAGGGATCATCATTCGCCGCGCGGGGTATAATACGTTTTTAAATTATTTTTTTTTTCTTGTAGGATCATGTTGTTGAATCTCCTCAATCTTTACTCCCTTATATTTGCTTTATTCAGCAAAATTGAGGGCATGAGCAAGGAACTGGATTCGTTAAAACCAACACTTAATTTAAATGCAACTATAACACCGAATGAAACATTGAATCTAAGTGAATCTTATACAACAAGATTACCAGACTTTTGCGTTGAGCAGATAATTTCGTGTGGGCCCTGCGACATACAGATTACATTACCGGTGAAATTAGCTGACGGGATTGTTTTAAAAACAGCTTCAGCGCCATTCCCAAAAAAACTGGCTCCTAAAATACTCTTGAGACGTCCTCGCCAAATTGTAACTTCTGCGTCAAACACCAAAAAAGAAGACAACTTTGATAATATTGAAACTACTACAATTGACAGTATATTGTTGGGAATAAAAGAACTGGAAAGATTGAGAAACATAAGCATTCAACAAACGCTCAATTTTACAAATGACAATGATACTAATGCAGATTTAGATGAATACGAATATACATTCTATGACACTGCTGAGTCAACCACAGCAGCAAAAACGGACACCTTCAATAATTTTACATATGATGAATATTCGAGCACTGTAACTGATTACAATTCATTCGAATTTGTTAATACAAATGAACATACTAGTACTGAAACTTCTACAGTTACAGAAAGTTCCGATATGACATATACCATCAATGATTATAGTGATGGCATGGATACTACCACAGATAGTGAAACAACGGTCACTGATACTGAATTTGTATCATATATAAACATATTTGAAACGACCAGTGATATTGAAGGTTTAGAAACTGGAGAAAATACCGAGACGACAAGAAACAGTGTAACTGACTCCACGTACTCGATAGATACAACTACTAGTATGGACGTTACAGACAGTACGATTAAATATACAACTGAGTACGATGTTATAGAAACATCTACTCCATATTCCACTTTACAACCTACAAAAGCTCACGACAAGGCCAAAAATTATGATATCGCGACTGAGGTTACAATTCAATCTGCAGTGACCAATACTTTGAAAACTACAACGATTGCAACCGTCGAAATTTGTCCTGATTTTACATTCAATTGTACAGTAAACTGTAATGGAAGCAATATCAAACAAGTATTTTTCATGTCAAACTGTACTATTGTCAAAAGAGTCTGCTACGTAAAACTGTGTCCTTCCAATATAAACGATATGGTGAATTCAAAGAATGGTACAAATGTGACTATTATAGATATAGTATATATTGAAAAAGACAGGAAGATGTATAATTTATCTGTGCCTACCAGGAAAAAGTTACTCAAGTTATGCTGGGAAACCATGTTCGGGCAAGAGCTAGTAAAGTTGACAATGATGGACCTGGTAAGTTAATACAGACGCCAGCGCATCAAGCTACGCCAATCTGTAAAATCCCAATATTTTAGTTATTTTTTTAACTGTACATATCGGGTGTGTCGTTTACAATCACATCAAATGAAATGATTTAATATACTGGTTAATATATGTCGATTAACACAAAGAAAAAAGAAAAATACGTAAATTTTTTTGAAACAAAGTAAAGTCAAATTAGAACACCATATAAAAGTCAGTCATTACAAACATCTGAAATTCTCCCTTGAAAACTGAAATCTGTCAACTTATCAAAACATTCGATATTCCTAACTTTATCTCTACTTTATACATGATGTTGTAAATTATAAAACTGTGGTTAAACCACTGAATGAATTAGGTTATTTTTTTTTTACAATTCGCCATAGAATATCATAAAGTATATGCGATAGGATTTAATGTAATTGTGAACGACACAGCCTGTATAAGAGGAAAGTGACAAAATGGCTGTCATGGTAAGGCCATAAAAATTGGAATGGGGTAAGGAGAATTATATTTGAATCACTTTTAATAGCAAGCTCATACGAGTATCAGGCAATAAATTCAACACAACAGCTTCGGAGACACACTTCTTGATTACTACATACTTTTGCTTACACACTCTTAACTTTATTGATATCTATTCTCTTTTTCAGGTTTTCGTCCTGCTTGGTACACTATTCATGGATTTCTTTCGCGCCCTCTTTGTTCGATACATGAACAGATGCTGGTGCTGGGACCTCGAAAAGAAATTCCCTGAATACGGAGACTTTAAAATTGCCGAAAATATTCTTCATCTTATAAACAACCAGGGAATGGTCTGGATGGGAATGTTCTTTTCCCCAGGACTAGTTGTCCTGAATGTTGTGAAGCTGATGATCATGATGTACTTACGTTCCTGGGCAGTGATGACCTGTAACGTCCCTCACGCAGTCGTCTTTAGAGTTTCCAAAAGCAATAACTTCTACTTAGCCTTACTGCTAACGATGTTATTCCTCTGCGTACTTCCAGTTGGATACACCATAGTTTGGGTTAAGCCGTCGTGGCACTGTGGACCTTTTTCCGAATACGATAAGATTTATTATATCTTAACAATTAATATATACAAAATATTACCCAATAGCCTGAATTTTGCTCTGGAGTATATAGCTTCACCTGCAATAGTTATTCCTCTGCTTGTATTATTAATATTGATAATTTACTATTTAACATCACTGACAAACTCATTGAGAGAAGCGAATAATGATTTGAAGGTAAGGGTGACAGTTGGCATTTTGCTAATAAATTCTCCATATAAGACCCAGTGGCACCATTGAACTATAACGATAACCAAACTATAATCAACCATGAAACTGCCGCCCGTTGATCAAATAAGCCATTTGACAATTGGGAATGGTTCTGTTATCGTTGAAGTTAAAGGGTGCAACTCACTATAAGTCTTTCAAAAACTACTTTGATGTAGATAATGTTGGAAAAAATTTGCAAAGATTTTCAAGGCTTGTTATTTATAGATACAATTACGCCGTGAAAGAACTGAAGAGCGCAGGAAAATGTTTCAACTTGCTGATACGAGGAGAAGAGCTGGTTCCTCAGCTATGGATAATACGCCATTTGCAAGATGGAAAAAGGCTTTACCTTCATTGCCAATGAGCAAATCAATTGATTCAGATGACCGAAAGACTCTGACGGAGGAAATGAACGAACCTATTAAGATTTCTAAGAAAAAAGGTAAGTATGCTCAATTCCTACTAATATTATAAATGCGAAAGTAACTCTGTCTATCTGTCTGTGTCTGTATGTCTGTCTGTTAAGCTTTCACGTCTAAACCACTGAACTGATTTTAATAAAATTTGGTACAGAGATAGAGTTGACCTTGAGAAAGAACAAGGGATAGTTTTTATCCCAGACTTTTGAAGAGTTCTCTTGGAAACTCGATATAACCGAACTAGGCGCGGGCGAAGCCGCGGACGGAAGCTTGTGGTTTATATAATTTGAATACCGGTGTAAAAAAATAAGATTGGAATACCTATCCTGGCAAAAATAACATAAAAGTCGTATAAAAAATACGGCGGTAATACAGGCGACATTCTTAATGCGGAGGTCTGATCTAAACCTTTCTTTTTAAAGCAGTTCTTGTTTCAGGTGGTATTTTCGCCAAAATAGTTGGTATGGCACTTGATAAAAAAACTGACGTAGGAGCCGTTTCCGAAGTGGATGATCCCTCCCCTTTGCCTAACAATGCTGACGACGAAACAGATACAGATTTTCATGAAACCCTTCCTCGAGACGTACTGAAAATAAAAGACATTTTTATACTTAAACCGGATCAGAAAGCCAAGACTAGTGTGGAGTTCAAAACTGATGGTGCGAAAAAATATAAAATGAATGAAATATTTAATAAAGGTCTGAAAGTCAAGCTTGAGAAAATTGATGATCGTACTGAAAAAAAAGCAGTTATTGAAAAACAAATACAAGATGCAAAAGAAGCAACTAAAGCCAAAATTGTGAAAGAAATATCCAAAGAAAAGTGTGATGGGAAGAAGTTCAATGAAAAGCAGACATCGCAGTCCAGTAATCAGTCGAAGCAGTCTGATTCTATTAGCTCTGTTATACCCGTTATAACTATCAGTACCACAGAAAGTGATGAAGAGGTGCTGTCACAAAAAGAGAATAATGGTCAACATGGTCAGAAAATAAAACGCGACGGAAAATCTAGGAAAACTCCTGATTTGAAATCCCTACGACGACAAAGTAGTGTGGAAAGCATTAGTGAAAACAAACCGTCTCAAGACAAGACGCAAGATGATGGTCATAAATATCAATATTCCCTGTAATTCATCGTAGTATTAATACAAATAAATGTTTAACTTTGTAGTTTAAGTTTTTGTTTGATTTCAATCTTTATAAGTTAACATTAAACAACAAACAAAGATAATCTTTATGATATTGCTATTAAGTACATGAAAATATCCACTCGATAAATCAATTACTAGTCATTCCAGTATAGTATAGTGAGCAGATGAAAGCATAATAACATCCACTAGATGGTACTTAACCTCGTATTTGTTAAGATACAACTGTATTTTGAGACATATTCTGTTTTCAGCTTTCAGCCTACGCGTTTTCTTTTTAACACGCTTATATTATAAGCTTCATTTGTAACTACTTATGTAAGGAAATCTTGGAATCTTAATTTGACCCACTCTCCGATCTCCGATTATGGTAAAATTTTGTACACGCTCTAAGTTCTGATGAAAATACATGATTAACTAAAAAACGGCATTAAAGCCAATATGGCGGCCTCCCCAAAATGGCTTGCTATTTTAAATCCACCCCCACGGTATGGGTATCAAATGAAAGTAAAAAGAATAGTTTAAAAAACTTGATCGGCCGGAAAACTAGGCCGGGTGTCGAGAGACGACTCCCGGCCACCGTAGGCGTGGCCTGAGCGGTGAGTTCAGGTGGCTTATCGTCCTTCTGTCTCGTAGGATACAAGTACTCGTCTCGGCGGAGCACGTTGTTCCACGCGCCCCTCAAAGAAATTCAGCAAACCCCAGTGGGTTTAAGTCTAAAACTCCCTCACGCTGCTAACCCACAGCCGGAGGAGTCATTTGATGATTTATCATAAAAAAGTCGATAACAACTTGTGCCGTTTTTAAGAATTAGTAAGTAATAATTCCACGATATTTATTAGGTACACCATAATTATACCATATTTATTACTTTGGTTAACTTTGACCAGCTATTATGAATAATACACAGATAAAGTGAATAATTTATCACATTGTCTAGTCAATATGGGTATTATGTATAATATCTATTTAATCACTATGGCTGTAACATGTACGTCAAGTGAGTCTATATGCTCATGAAGGTTTGGACCTTAGATGATGCTGTAGACGATATCAAGGCAACTCCACATCGGTATAAAGCAACTATCAATTGTTTGGCTCATTTCATTCGTAATAACGTGATATTTTCACCGAAACATGTTATAGACCTGAAAATGAAGGGAAAGCGCAGTTAAGGAAACTCCTGGAAGGTTCATAGCATCTCGATTGCGTTTGGGCATATTCTATTTTGTGCTGGTGAGGTCTTTCCAAATTATGGTTTGGATTGGATTGAAAAATAATAATCAATTTACTTGTTTTAAAAATGTTTATCAATAGTGATTACTTAAAAATACATATACAAAAATAAATACTAAAATATAAAAACTTCCTGATATTGTCGAGGAATCATTACACAAATAAGATAAACAAACACAGACATGGAATCTGGCGAACAAAGATATAGGCTTGCTGAGGGGCACTAGCGTAGACAGTGGGCTCACCGTGCATCCGTCTCCAATCCCATGAAGCATTCGTTCTAGACTTGCGTATCTCTTAGAGGCAAGGCTACGTCCAGTCATTGGAGGGTTATGTCTACATCCCCTCTCATTATAAATAAAACCAATATCCAAGAACCTACTAAAACAGCCGCCTATGAAAGTTTTACCAATACATTTAGTTTTATATGCTTTCTTCAAGTGCATGTGCGTCCTTGAAGGGTTATTGAATATTGTATAGCACTTATCTGTAGACATACCTGACTCATCCAAACCACATTGATAGCATACGTTAGTTTTGTTGCCTCCTTGTTTAGACCTAAATTCTTGATCGTATGGTTCGTAATATTGACGTGTGACATCTGTCTCCAATAAATTTACCTTAATTGGCTCATTTGGATCTACAATTCTATTATTTTTTTCCAAATCTTGCAAGTTTGGTTGCTTTTGGGTATAAGATTTACCATAGCCAGACATTTTTATGACTAAATCAGGTTCCTTTTGCACCTCATCTGATAAGTTATGTTTGTTGAATTCTTCCAAATCTTTATAATAATTATATTTGTAGTATGACCTTTCTGAAGAAATAGGGATATCATAATCTGACATTTCAAAAACGTGTTCATTATAAAATGCTTTTTCTGAGGGAACTAATTGTTCTAGATCATCAATTTGTTTTTTATCAAAGTCCGAGGTTTCTGCATTTGATTCTTCAGACGTATACGTCTTATTTGAAAGATATGTCTTCTTCTCAGTGGTGTAAGTAATCTCATGTCCAGATATCTCTGAAGCAGGTTCTTCATGGTGTGGTCTTTCTGTAGAAATAAGACTCTCAGTTATCTCATCTGATTTGGGATTCTTATAGGATGTCTTCTCTACAGTGAAAGTTTTCATGAAATCTACCATTTCTGTAGCCGGTTCTCTATAGCTTGTTTTGACAGAAGAATGGAACTTATTGATCATCATATTTTTTTTTGAAAATGGCTTTCTACTAGATGTTTTTTCTGGTGTAAAAGTTTCTTTATATACTGCTATTTCTTTTTTGGAAGATTGTTCTGAAAAATACTTAGTTTTGGTTTCATTCACTTTAAGATCATTCATAATTATTTTCATTTTAGGAGAGGTTTTTCCTTCATACATGATTTCGGTGAGGGGTTCACCATGTGCTTTATTTTCAGGATAAACTGTACTAATCTTCACCACGCCTAGCTTATTATTTTCATTGGTCTCCACTCTAGTGGTAAGATTACGGGACATTTTGTCTTCAGCTCTGTTTACAGAATAAGGTTTCTTAGAGTGAGTACGTTGTGTTGCGTGATGTTCTTCAAACTCCTCCAACTCCGAATAGTAATGGTTTCCAAATCGGGTTACAATTGGAACTCGTGTAAACATTTTGTATATTTGCCAATCCAGTGTACTTTTTTCGTGTTCTTCATATCGATATTCCTGTCTTATTGATTTTCTTGTTGGCTTATAATAAAGAATGTTAAATTCAGTGGGCATCCTCGTGGGAAAGTAATTTTTCCACGTAATTTTTCTGGAAGAGTAATCTGATTGAGGCATCGTTAAATATTCTGTAGTGCTGCCAGTGAGTATGTAACGTGGTGGTTTGTTAGGCCAAGGATCATGTATATTACCTAAAATAGTAATAATGTCCATGTTTCCAGGATTGTCGTAAAGTTTTTTTGTACTTACGGTATCTATTTCGTGCCGTAAAGTTCTTGTTAGGTGATAAAAGTTATCTTCATTCCTTTTGAATGATTTTTTTTCTTTATGATCACTAATATAAGTATCATCTGAAGCTTCATATGCTATTTCTGTCTCTGCGTTATAATAAACATCTTCAGGTAAACCGATTGAAGTTGATTCCAAATTCCTAAAGTCGTTCTCATAATCTTCAGGCAGTACAATCACGTCTGTTGTAGCCATGTACACGTATGGATCCATAAGCTTAGAAATATGGGCTGCTGGTGCAGTTTCTACACAAAATGAGACCCAGAGTATAATGTTAAGAACACATATCATTATAAAATCGTAAAACGTAAATGTGTTAAAAAGTTATCAAAATAGTGAAAATCACATGACTATAAAAATATTTGTATGATAAATTGCAAATTGTCAGTTGAAAATAATCTCCTGAAGGATTGTCACTGTCAGAAGATATGAATATGGCTGTGTTCCGAAATAAATTTCAGTATCGCCAGAATTAGCAGAAAATACGCCAATACTGAATCAGCAAGCTGAAGTGGCAGTGGGCTGGCCATATTAGCCGAAGAACCGATAACCGTTGGGGTAAACGAGTTCTAGAGTGGAGACCACGCCTCGGCAAACGTAGTGTAGGACGTCCGCAACGGTGGAGTGATGACTTGCGCAAGACGGCTGGCAGGAGCTGGATGCGAGAAGCTGAAAATCGATCTCAGTGGCGTGCACTTGGAGAGGCCTATGTCCAACAGTGGACTGCGATAGGCTGATGATGATGATGATGATGACGCCAATACTGAGCGCAAGAGGGGAATGAGCGATATTCGGCGGTCAATCAGGAAATCGGCCATAGCGCAGGATGAAGCCCATAGCAAAAATAATTCCTTATCTCTTGTAATAATGAATTATTGTGGGACATTTAGAGAAAATACTGGCATATTACTGCATTAGAATTGTATGAGCTCAACCACTTAGTTATTCGCAGATTTTAATATTTATTATTTTCAGCTTGGAAGGGACAAGGAACAGAAGGAATTTATTCACTTGAAAACAACTATCGATAATATAATCTTATCAAAACTCTAGCTTCTAAAATAATAATAATTCATCAAAGGTTTATGAATATGAAATATTGCATTTAAGAAGGCCTTTTGAATGATATACATTACATTATATAGTATAAGTCATTACTAGAGAAGGGATTTATTTACTTGAAAATAACTATCGACAAACATAACGTTAAATAAACTCTAGCTTCTAAAGTACTGACAATTCGTCTTAGGTACGTTATATAATACGAAATTTTGCGCTTAAAAATACCTTTTCATTAATATATGGTTCGTAAACGTTAACGCAATATAAAGTATCAATAATACCTACGCGTTAGTTTTATTATATCTTCTAAAATACTAACAATTGGTAAATAATATGTTTAGATGGAATATAGCGCATAATAAGACCTTTTAATTGATATATGACACATAGCTGAAATCACCAACCCGCATTGAGCAAGCGTGGTGATTAATGCTCAATCCTTCTCCATGTGAGAGGAGGCCTGTGCCCAGCAGTGGGACGATAAAAAGGCTGTAACAGTATGACACATAGCTAGAGGTGAAATATTATTCCTTTGCTTTAGTGTGGCTATATCTTCTAAAATACTAAGAATTGGTCAGTGGTAAGTTACTTAAAAAGGCCTTTTGATTGCTATGTGGTTCATAACTAGAGGTGGAATATTATTCCTTAACACAATATAAAGTATCGACAATACGCCTTAGTTTCGCTTTATCTTCTAAAATACTAACAATTGGTAAATAATATGTTTAGATGGAATACAGCGCTTAAAAAAACTTTTTAATTGATAAGTATATGACTCATAACTAGAGGTGGAGTACATTATCTTTAAAACGTGTTTCTATAGTACTGCTTTATGTGTGCTCTAACTTCTAAAGCAATAACAATTGGTGAGAAGTGTATAATGCATAATACGACCCTTCAAAAAACCTTATAAATAATATATGATTCAATACTTGAAAGCTCTTAACGATAAAAACCTTTGACATGCCCTAAGGCGATTATCACACTGCCCCGCATGATGCAGCGTAGTGCGTGGATGCGTTTTTTTCCGTTGTATGGAAATATCTCCGTTTGTATGGAAAACACGCATAGTCCAACACACTGAAAATGCATCCACGCGCGTTCATGCGGATCATGCACATACATGCGGAGAAACACGCACCCCCGCGCGTAGGTGCGGGGCGAGACGCAAGGTATGGCACACTGAATCCCGCAATGCCGCGCGTGATTTTGAATGGGCGTGACGTGTATATTTGAAAATGGAACTCGCTGTGCGTGAATTTACAAAACGCACCTACGCGCGTGAGTGCGTGAAAAACCCGCACGATGATGCAGATCTGCACTCCCGCAGGAACGCGCGTAGGTGCGTCGACACGCAAGATGCAGCGTGATGCGGGGCAGTGTGAAGATCACCTAACATCCAAAGTATTTAAAATTGGTAAGAAGTATTTTACCTTTCAAATGATATACGACTCATTAAAAATTAGAGGGAAAGTAGACCACCATACAAACATTTTGCCCATTCTCCTTTCTTAAAAATTATCTTTTATCACATTTTTCCATTATTTTTAACTCGACTAGGTAAATGTCTGCGTTTGAAATAAAAACAAAACAAAAATCATGAAAAAGTGCTCTTATAGGAAGAATCTTGCTTTTACTGAAGACGAGCTATCCAATATCAAAGGTTCTATGCCATAGACTCCAGGTCCAAGAATCATATTCAACTTACATGTCCAGGGTGTCTTCACTGCAACTAAGCAATGTATAACAACAAATAAAACGCCAATGAAAACAAATCAATCATAATTTATCAACGTGTATAGTTAAAAACCTTTTCAAAGAAATACATAGAGCCATACTAAATAAATATAATTAGGACGTAGTGCTTCGCTCTCGTTGCAGTAGTCACCGACACACACACATACGTGATATCTAGCATACAGGTTGACGGATCTGCTCAAGGGGGTCAGCGAGGCATGCGGGCTCGTCACGCAACCCTCTTCGATGTGATGCATGGATTTTTCTAACGACATTAATCTCATGGACGCATAGCTACTACCACGCAGAGGGTTCATGGTTCGGCAACCTCGCTCATCATATGTTTCACCAACATCAAGGTAACGCTTGAAACATCCCCCTGAATAAATGAAATAAATGTTCATTATCACGTGCAACGGTCATTAATAACGGTCCGGTGACGGTGGCGGTGAACAAACGGCCTTAGGTGTCCCTTATTGTGATTTAGGAGACACTTAAATTTTATGGGCTACTGGTGAATCGCATAAAACTTGCGTTAAGTGTCCCTTATTTTGGTTTAGGAGACAAATTAGGAGTAGATTTAAGGGCTTAAAAAAACGGGCATAAGTGCCAAAAAAGTTGAAAAGTTTAGAAACAAAAATGCATTTTTTTCGGTTTTGAAGTAAGCCACGTGGATGGAAAACATACAACCACAATGGGCCCATAATACATTCGTTGGTACCAGAATCATCGCTGGCCGCTGGTAGCACAGGGTCTATAGAAAGGAGATGTCTAAAAAACACCCAGAGTCGACAGAAACTTCTAATGTATGATTGGATTCAGTATGTGTGGATTAAAATAAGTATTTAATATCATCTAAAAACCATGGGGTTCTCTCTTTATGACGTTTTTTCGATAAAGATTTTAGTTCACAAAAAAATAACTTTGTTTACTGTTCATTAGAAGTTGAACTTGGAGTGGCATTTTTAACCGACTTCCCAAAAAGAAGAAGCTTCTCACGGTTTTTTTTTGTGTATTTGCAAAATGATTTTTTTGTTTGATAGCGTACCTATACTTTCCAGGTGGTCACCCTGAGAAATCAAGGGCAACTTACGAAAGTTGTAGGCAGGTGTAGGGTAGGTGTAGGATAAATTCACCTAATTTTACTTAAGCGACATACGATTCACGTTCGACTCGATTCGACTGAGATCCAATCCCGACTCGATTACGATTGAAGCGTATGTGGCATTCCGCTATTTTTTCTTTGAAATAAACGTTTTTATCCTTTTCTGTCATTCAATAATGAATCATTTTGTCTGCAAATGATTTACGATTGCAAAATGATTGTACAGCAAACTACCGTATAGACCAAAATCACCGAAATAGCGGACCAATCGCACACCAATGAAATGTCAATCGAATACGATTGGTCTTTTATTAGTAGCAGAATGCCCGATATGGTTAAAACTGCTATTGCGATCATATTGCGATTCGATTTCTATTCGATTTTGACATTATTAACTTAGGAGAATCGGGCCCCTGGCACTCAGGTGTATCTCTGATGACACTATACAACAGTGCAGGAGGAAGCGAGAAGCTCAAGGGGACTCGGCAACGGTAAATATTAACTACCTCGTGCCTGGGCTTACATTGTTCGTATTGACAAGAACTTTCCACTAATGTGGACAGTGATATATGTTTGTCTCTAAAAAGCTAAAAAAAAAAAACATCCCAAAAAAAAACGACTTCTAAATAGCTTTTTTTTACTAACCCATGCTAGTTCAGAAGGTTGCACAAGGAGCTTAATCGTATCTGGATTGGTTCATGTCAATAGTGCAATGTGTAGAGGTCAAACTCAAGACCTGACAGGCCAACTCTGTAACTATGGGGATATTACTATTGGTTTGTATAATGTAAGTGTACCCTCTTTTTCATGTTCCTAGATGTAAATAATCTTTAAAATCAACATAAATTCAACATAACCTATTTTTGTAATAATATGATGTAGCTCCTATACCCCATGGATTTCAGGTTGTTCTTTTTGGCACCATCAAAATGTCTATCATAATGAACCCAATTGGTAAACATTTAATTGCTGTCGATTCTGTTTTTTCTTTTTCCTAAGAAAATTTTGCCGTCTCCTTTACCCATTTTCCTTTGAATACTGTTCGTAATAGCGTAAAGTGTGAATACTATACCTCTGTACAATCTCTTTGGTAATGTGAAGAAATACTTAGGGTCGTTCTTAGGTATATCAGAGAATTGATCAGTACCGATGCACGTGACTTTGAATATATCCCTCAAATAGCTATAAATACGTTCTTTGCTCGTAAAAGCTTGGTGGCAACCTGGTGCTCTAGGTATTGATGTTTCATTTAATCCGCATTGATAACATTTTACCTCTACGTGTTCATAATAATCTTCTTGTGCAGTTCCTTGTTGAGTCGTTCGCGTTCTGCGTGTGTATGATTTTGTACTTTGTGGTGTTGGCAGTGTTGGCCATTCCCGACCAACTGGCCTGCCAGGAAGATCACTAAGATTCGTCTCTCCTCGATTTTGCACTCTTTCTCTCATAAGAGTCGTAATTCCTGGATTTTTTGCTTTTTCTATACCAATAGTCGTAATTTCCGGATTGTCTGCTTCTTCTGTCGTAACAGTCGTAATTTCTGGACTTCCTACTTCTTCTCTCGTCAGAGTTAACATTACTGGAACTTCAGGCTCAGTTGTGTCTATGGTATCATCTTCTTCCCAGTGAACACTTTCGTCTGTGTTCACAAAATTTACAGGCATCCAGTTTTTACCATGATCATAATCTGTCGACATCTCTTCACTAGCTTCGTCTACAATGGTATTGCTTAGATCGTTGGGATTGACAGTTTGCTTTTGTGTGTTTTTGTTTACGTAGGGGAAATAATTAGCAAAAGTTTTCTTAATCTTTTTTTGGGTAGTTGTTTTGCCAGTACTTGATAATATTAATACTACTTTTGGCCAAGCCTCGTCATCTTCATCAAAGTGATGCCAAAAAGTTTTTTTGGTAGTGACCCGCTTGTCTTGCAGTAATACTTGATGCGTGTGGAATTTAGTTTTTACCGTTGGTCTCGAGTTTTGTTTATCTGGTTTTGCAGTACCAGTATTTTTATTAGTGGGTTTCCACAATGTTCTATGTCCTGTAGAGAAATAACAGTTTGAATACCGGTCCTGTTGCCTACTTACAATTATAACAATTGAAGCAACTAACTAAGAATAAGTTGTAAGTCTCTACTCGTGCAATATGTTTTATTACTCATTATTTAGTTAATAAAAACAGCTACCTAATCTATATATATATATAAAAGAAAGTCATGTTAGTTACACCACTTATAACTCAAGAACGGCTGAACCGATTTAGCTGAAAATTGGCAGGGAGGTAGTTTAGAGCCAGGAGAAGGACATAGGAGTTTTTGGCAAAGCTGAGCAAGAAGCTAGTCAAGAAGCTAGTCACTACATAAAACAAAGTCGCCTTTTCTGACTCGATAACCCTATGTCACTTTGTACGCTTAAATCTTCAAAAGTACGCAACAGATTTTGATGCGGTTTTTTTTAATAGTTAGAGTGATTGAAGAGAAATTGAAGAGGAGGAGGTTTATAAGTACAAACTAAAATATATAAAATGTCTCTGGAATCTTCTGAAGACTAGAGATTTCGAGCGTACTTCAGAAACATACACAGTACGTAAACCGCACTGATGCCCTGGATATTGCGAGATTGCGGAATCGCGAGATGTACGATACGATTAGAAAAGGCGCTCTGGGTATTCTCTATCATGTTATATGAAGATGGAATAGCCAGCGAGTGAAACGTCGCTCGTGTAGACTTCGATAGTGATTTCATGGCATAGGTGTCAGCAACGCCACTATTTAAATATGACAAGAACCTGGCCAAATATAAGACTTTCGGGAAAATTAATCGCACGAACAGTGATGAGGTATAAACAGAGTTGAGGCATAAACGGAGAAGGATTGAGCGTTAATCACCGTGCTTGCTCAATGCGGGTTGATGATTTCAGACTTTATAGTTCAGATTTCCTCGAAATGTTTTCCTTCACATTTTTATCAGCCATTATTATCTAAGATATACTTAGGAAGTACATACAAACTTAGAAAAGTTTCATTGATACTTGCCTGACCTGGAATCGAAGCCACATTCATATGTTACAGCGAAAGTAATAAGTCTGGATATCTATATAATATCTATACATATAAAAATAACGCGCTTTCCGTTGTCACGACATAACATGAAAACGGCTTGACCGATTTGGCTGAAAATTAGAGGGGAGGTAACTTAGACCCGGGAGAAGGTTTTAGGATAGTTTTTGTCACCATCCGGCTACGGGACGCAGGTGAAATCGCGGGCAAAAGCTAGTTATATATATTATCCAAATGAAAAAGATGGGAAGAACGGAGGTAATATGTGAATTTTGGACCAAAACAGCAGTATCGAATAACAATGATGACCGAATGCATACTAATTTTCTGTAGACGTTCCGAAATAACATTGAAATTACCTAACATTTTTTTTCTGAAATAAATGTGGAAAAAGATTGGTCTAGGATGGGAGCCCCAAGGAGGCGGAGAGACTGTTTATCTATAATTTTGATCTGTGGTGCTAATGATTGAAATGTGGATATTGTCTTTATCTGCCAGTCGTGTCAGTAATAAATAATTCACATTTTGAACAATTTCGGTCTGAACCGATGGAATGAAATTTATGTTTTAAATTAATGAAATCCTGAAGAACAGTCTCTACATGGCCTCCCAGGATCCCATCATCATCATCCCAAAAATTATACAAAAATGTGTCATAGTGGAGTACTGTACTGTAACTGGGTTGACGTTGACCTGATGTTATAACTAACTTTGAGACGTTGCTACAGAGAACCTGAAATATACGGGTTTTTAATTAAGCAAAACAAAAGAATTTTCACATTCTAAGGTACTAGGGTACTACAGCGGGACCCAGCAGGGCCAAGGCCTGCCGGGGCTATGGGATTGGTTGAGACACCGAGGCCCTGGTACATAAAAGTCCTACGACGGAATACGACGGTTTTTAGTCAGTAAAAGTCTGACACTCCCTAACTGCTGCTAACCCACAGCGGGAGGGATCATATGATTTTGGCGTCATAAAAAAATGGTACTAGGGTACTAGAAGCATTTTAACGTTTCTATGCACAAACAACTGTTTCACTCTAGGAAAATAATAATCAATACAATTTTGTCACCAAACCATTGCACAGCAACAAAAAATATAATACATTACCTCGATAAGGTTCATATCTGTAAATGTTTTTTGGCAATATAAAAGAGACAGTTGTCTCCGAAAAATGCTCCAACGGATTTTTGACACGTGACAATAACGAGGTTTCAGTGTATATAAGTCCATTGCATATAAATAAGAAATAAAACTTGTATAAAATATTTTTACACATATGTATTACGATGTAAATGTAGTATTGTATTGTATTCTCTTTGATGTCATTAGTGACATGTACACACTATCCATACCATAGACATAATATTAGTAAACAAGACTGCGCACGTAAACCCAAAAAACGAGCCGAGTGAAACAGTTAGTACGGAGGCTGTCTGTTCCTTTCTAATAGGGTGACTATGAGATTAAGCTGTGTGAGACAAATCCGAATTTGCTAAGATTATTAAACGCAGATTGGTATTGAAGTTTTAACTTACGCAGTTTGTGACCTTTAGATACTTATATAAAGGCTTTTAATAATTAGCGGGAATTAGCAGTATAAAAGCAGGAAGATTCGAAGTGAAGACTGTTTTTTTTGTATTTCTACTTCATATATAGACTGCTGAGCCATTTATGTCGCTTTTCTTCATTTTTTGGGAAGCTATAACAATAGTACAACAGTTTTAAAATCCATCACCCATATTTTCACTCATTACAAGAATTCATGGGCACCCTAGATGTTTGGTTTACGAAAATGTTATTATTAGTTAACCTGAGGAACGATATATTGCAACCACCATAGGATTCACTTTTACAAGTATAAACGCAACACTTTTTCACAATTTAAATAGTTTAAATTGATTTAATACAAAAAATATAAACAAAATTTTAAATGCTGATTACGCGCCAAGAATGTTCAGGATTACCGCTAGAAAAAAAAAACAAAATAAAAAATTATGTTTTGTTTATGTTTTAAGAATAATAATTTATATAAATAATTTATTCGTATAATAAATGAATGCGATTTTTATTAATTTGTTGACTTACAATTGTTAAAATAAGATAAAAATATATGTGATTCAATTGTTTTTTTGGGAAGACAAAACTGTTGATCACAACATTTTTTTATGCTGGCAAGGTGTTAGAAAGAGACAAACGGCCTCCGTTCTAACTATCCCTCTCGGCTCGGATTTGCCTCTGTGTATTATGCAACAAATTTAGTACCTTATTGCGTTGGAATAGAGTTCATTTTCGTAAATATATATTTTGAGCGTGCGCAATCTTGTTTATTATATTACATCTATGATCCATACATTAACACAGAATAAAAATTATACCACAGAGTACCTATATATATCAAATCAAATCATCTTTATTATCAGGCATCAAAGGCCCATAGATAAATACCTTAAAGACTAACATACATATTATATTGTACAAACATTGTTAGTATATAAAAAACTTAAATCTACGTTAGTAACACTTCACTACGCACTATGTCACTCCGTGCGGTTCTGTGGCACCACCCAAAAAATTTGGTGTGTGTGGGAGGGGGGGGGGGGAATATAAATCAATTTTACTCCGCAAACTGTAGCCCACAAATGATGCATCGCATGCCGGAGAGTGTCATTACAATAACAACACACATTTTTTTCGATCGACCGATGTACCTACAACATGTTACAAAAGTATTCAAATACAATAAATTAATTCAAATATACCTCTAGAAAAGAAAGATTATTGTAACAGAGGCATAACATACATATACTTTAACAGTTTCGTATCTAAATAACCACCAAAATGCCTTCTTTAGGGCGTATTGTTTTGTTCAATGTTTGGATAAGACCATTAAACATGGGGTCATCTGTTGAATCAGAAGCTTTTGCTTCAATATTTGAATACGTAAATGTAGTACATTTTGAGGGAAGCCTATAGCATTATAGCCTAGCCATATTTAAATTAATAACTTTTTGGAAGGGAATTTTGAGGCATCAAACGACAATTTCCATTGAAAACCTTTGCATAAAGAAGACGGATCAGAATCCATACAAAATTGCCCCATGTCCTATATTCATCCCGTTCCCTCGATCTTCTCTGGTCTTCATCATCGGGTCAGCTCCAAACCTTCACTGTTGCAAAGATCTATTCAATAAAAATAATATAAGCCCAAACACGAGGTAGTTTACATATTCAGTTGTCGAGTTCCCTCGACCTTCTTTCGTCTCCATCATCAGGTCAGCTCCAAATCTCTACTGTTGCATAGTGTTATAAGACATACACCTTATAGTCAAGATCCTGCGCATGCCTAGAACTTTCAAAAGTTGCCCTGAATTTCTCAGGGTTTCCATCATCAGATCCTGACCTGATGATTATGGGACCACCTGTGAGGTATACCCTATCAAACAAAAAAGTCATTTAATAAAATAGTCCATAAATAGTCCTTTGAACGATGTTTTCATAACAGTGCCTGAACAATGTTTAAAGCTTTTTTTTCGTATGAAGGTGTAAAAAAAAAAGATTAGAGAGTATGCCATATTTTTTTAAAACATTTTTATCTTTTTTTTGAGATACGTCACATCGTTATAGGACGTGGGGCAATTTTGATCCATCTTCTTTATCTTACAGCCGCATTCATAATAGATCCTTATCGGTCTATATAATGTCTATATTATATCACTTATAAACACTGACCTCTATATTTAGGTGGTATATATAGAGGTCAGTGCTTATAAAGTGACGAGCAAAGACTACGACAGACTACAATATATACACTTAGGTGACGTGGTGTACACCACGTCAGCTGCACGTCAGTTTTAAACGCATTATATTTTCTTTATAATGTTTACAAATATTTTATCTCAGTTTTATTTTGTATTATTTTATTTTTTTAGTGTCTTGTCTTATATTGACGGTTCGTTACTTTCACGTGTTAAGAACCCTGTGGAACATGTGTCAGGCTCCACTATATCCTACATTCTGCCAAAGAACGTATACAGATACGAGCCTTACAGAGGTAACTATGTATTGTTTTAAGTTTCATATGTTCATGATGCACAGATATTTTGCTGCTGAGGGCTGCAGCTTCCGCTAGTGGCACCACGTCTCCTTGCTTTAAGGACTTCAAAAATACAAAAAGGTTACCGATCGGTGCGAGATTGACACTCTCAGGGGTCTCAGTCTCAGGGTCCCACTGCGATAGACGAAGTGGCTCTTTTGTTTAAAAGTGGTTTTCCATGTACCAGAACAAGGGACAATAGATTTCCTAGGCATTATAATTATATTGATACACAATCATGACTTAACCACGATAAACTGGTATAAAGGTACGATGCCTTCTTCTTTACCCTAAGTTTCGGCTGAGGTGTACGGACCGTGATCACGTCAAGGATCAAAGATAAGGCCTGTCCCCCATCACCCGCGCTTGGGTGTATGTTTTTTTTTTTAAATCATCACGAAAACCACCTAAAATTATTTCATTTATTTATGTATTCATCATCATCAATTTAAGAGCCCAGCTCTTGTCGGCAGCTCCTTCCATTTACGCCTATCTAGCGCCAACTCCTGAACTTCCTCATACGTCAAAATTTCCTTCTCTTTAATTTGCTTGATGTAGCCGTACCTTGGACGACCCCTTCCCCTCTTTCCTTCGACTTTTCCTTCAACGATGTTTTGATAAATTCGTCATGACGTATAAGGTGTCCTATCATTTTTCGTCTCCTGTTCTCTATTTTTGCAATAGTTGTCTTTTACTTCCTATTCTGTTTAGTACCTCTTCATTAGTAATTCTTTCCGTCCAGCTAATTCTCTCCATCCTCCTCCAGCACCCATCCCATCCCATCTCAAAAGCCTCCAATCTGCTTATATCCTGCTTAGTCAGCGTCCAAGTTTAAAACCGTACAACGCAATGCACCAGATGTATGTCCTTATGAAATTCTTGTTGTAAAATCTTGTTTGGCCATTGCTATTCGGCATTTGATATCAGCGGAACACCTAGAGTCAAATGTTATGTTACACAATAATATAGCCCCTGGTGTAGACGAAATTCCCATAGAGCTGATAAAGAATTCTAATGAGCTTGCATTAATTGAACTATTTGAAATATCTGTGCAAATATTTAGTAAGTTAAAAATAATAATTTATGTATGCGATGATGTTTGTTTACAGGACACAGAACGTTGTGGAAACCTACTCGCACGACGAAGTCAGAACCATATAGTGCATTGCCTTCTCGAACGAAAACTTCCAAAAGAAAACAACAATATGAAGAGCATTCATCACGCCATCACATAGATGTTCCTACAAAAAAGACTTATTGGCACCATTTTTATGATGACGAGGAGGCTTGGCCTAAAGTAGTATTAGTTTTATCTAGTACTGAAATAACGACTACCCAAAAAAAAATAAAAAAAACTTTTGCAAGTTATTTTCCCCCGCTTAACAAAAACATACCAAAAGAAACCGTTGATCTGAATGACAGCGATGAGGACGAAGATGATGAACAGATATTGAATAATAATGATGTAGGCATGAACTGGATTCCTGTTAATTTTGAGAATACCGGTGACAGCGCTCACTTGGAACAAGGAGACGATATGGAAACTGAAGAGTTTGAAGATAATCCACAAAGAACTTCAAGAATATACACTATTTCAATGAGTGATTATAATTATATTATTCACACCATTCCAACGACTAGAGAAGTTATGGATAGAAAGTATTTTTTTATAAAGCCCGGAATACTTAGGAAGCAAGGGCATGATGATGATAGTAGTACTACTACCACTACTACTCCCACTACCACTACCACTACCACTCCCACTACCACTACCACTACCACTACCACTCCCACTCCCACTACCACTACCACTACAACTACCACTCCCACTACCACTACTACTACCACTCCCACTACCACTACCACTCCCACTACCACTCCCACTACCACTACCACTACCACTCCCACTACCACTACCACTACCACTACCACTACCACTACCACTACCACTCCTACTACCACTACTACTACCACTCCCACTACCACTCCCACTACCACTACCACTCCCACTACCACTACCACTACCACTGCCACTACCACTACCACTACCGCTACTACGACTACTGTTAGTGATGATGAAGATGGTGGAGGTGCAAGTGCTGAAGGAACTACTACCACTATCGCTCCGACACGGACTACTACTACTACCGCTCCGACACGGACTACTACTACTGATGATGATACTACTAGTACTACCACTACTACGACTACTGCTAGTACTGATGAAAGTACTGAAGGAACTACTACCACTACCGCTCCGACACGGACTACTACTACTGATGATGATACTACTAGTACTACCACTACTACGACTACTGCAAGTACTGATGACAGTGCTGAAGGAACTACTACCACTACCGCTCCGACACGGACTACTACTACTGATGATGATACTACTAGTACTACCACTACTACGACTACTGCTAGTACTGATGAAAGTGCTGAAGGAACTACTACCACTACCGCTCCGACACGGACTACTACTACTGATGATGATACTACTAGTACTACCACTACTACGACTACTGCAAGTACTGATGACAGTGCTGAAGGAACTGCTACCACTACTGCTCCGACACGGACTACTACTACTGATGATGATACTAATACTACTACGACTACTGCTAGTACTGATGAAAGTTCTGAAGGAACTACTACCACTACCGCTACCGCTACGAAACAAACTACTACTACGAAACGAACTACTACTAAGAGACGAACTACTACTAAGAGACGAACTACTACTACCACTCCTTCTACTAAACGAACGACTACTCAACCACCATCTGTCCATTGCTATCAATGCGGATTGAACGTAACAGAAATTCCAAACACACCAACTTGTTACCACATTTTTGAACACCCAGATCGCAAATATTATCATTTAAGAAAAAATTACAGGGTATTTTGTGAGAGAAAGAAATCTATTAAGCGCAAAGGAACCCCTAAATTCGACCCGTCACCAGAAAAATTATTCAAAGGTGAAATGGCTTCTTTTTTGAGATATCCTAGCGTTTAAGTAGGACTTGTTCAAACAGAAGGAAAAATTCCCCATCGCCGCTAGAGTTAAATAATTTTAGAAGTATTGATGACATTATCAGGTTAAAGATAAGGGTGCACAAAGTTATATTAAAAACAAACAATTTAGATAACAAACAAATAACTAAAAATTGTTTATTGATTTACAATAATTTGACTTTTTCTAAAATCAACTCTATCGGTTCGATTAGCCAGAAACCAGAAAGTCTGATAAACGTATTGGGTGGCCCGGGTTACTGGGTTGAGTAGGTCGGATAGGCAGTCGCTCCTCGTAAAACACTGCATCCGGATAGACGAGACGACGCCAATTTAGTTGGGATAAGTCCAGGCAGGAGATTTTTGTAAAATCAACTAAGACAGACGTTTGGCTCCGATTGCATCTCACGCAGCCGATCGGAGCCGACTCCGGTCTGAGTGAAAAGAAAACTGCGCGCCGATGCTCTCCGAGCCGGTCTATCGGAACGGACCCTTAATAGCCGAATGGTTAAGCTGCCCAAGTTAAGCTACCCAACTGACAATCGCCCGCCCTCTTTAAAACATTGGTATTAGGTTGCGTCCTGTTTGGCTGGAAGGTCAGAAACTCATATATAATTGGATAAAGGATGGTCAAGTGGTGAACAAATAGTAAAAAAATATGTTTTATATAAATGTAAAATATTATAACTTGAAAAAAACTAATAAAGGCCAAGTCGCTGTCAGCTGAGTTTGGTGCATTTCGAAAATAAAAGTGACTATATTATGCGTAAAATGACAATTATAATAAGCGGGCCCGGCATTGTCAGTTCGGTAGAATATGTCAAACAAAAAATCCGATCCAAAGCAATTACCACACTTCGTCGGCTTGGGCGGATCGAGAACTACCTTGATCGTTAAAAGCCGAACGGTATGCGTCGACTTGCGGTTCTTGAGATTCGGAGCGCATAGAGATTCCCGAACATCTTCATATATTCGGTTTTGTCGCCCAAAGTGCCGAATGACGCCGGCCCGCATATGCAAACAGCAACCCTTAAATACATAGTAAATTTCTTTTCAGGAGGTTGCTTCAAGCGTTATCTTGATATCGGTGCCGAGGTGTACAATGAGCGAGGTTGCCGAACCATGAATCCTCTCAGGGGTAAGAGCTTCGCGTCCAGCAGATTCAGTGCGTTAGAAAAATCTATGCACTATATGACTGAGGGCTGCGTGTCGAGCCCTCACGCTTCACTGACACCCTTCAGCAGAGCTATCACCCTGTATGCTAGATATCACGTATGTGTGTGTGTCGGTGACTACTGTAACCAGAGCGGAGCTTTATGTCCTAATTATATTTATTCACTATTTTTAGCATCATCATTAAGAATATTTATGTAACTACTATCTAATAAGAAGCAAAAACAAGTCTCGATCAAGCTGTTACATATATCACTTCAATGACAACAACCAAAAGTGGCTGCGCTATCTCTATTTTCAAAAGTCCTAGCAAAGTAAAGGGTTATCATTTCTTAACAACATAAACGCCATTTACTTAACATTTCTTTCTTTCCATACCCACCCAAAAAAAGTGGATAAATATTCTGTACGACACCTGTTTAGCAGTTTTGAAGATTTGGATTTGTTCAGCTACTTTTGTAGCGAACTGTACGTTGAATTAAAAAGCTGAATTTTTGAATTGGAAAGCTAGCGGTATTTTATATGTAAAATGAATGTTAATTATAATATTAAGATTCATATCCGAAATTCTTTGCACTATCTGTGTTTATGGGGTACCTTGCTGCGGGTGTTTTGTACAACAATTTGTATGAGAGGTACCCATACGTAGAGACTTTCAGGCATACCCTTACCAGAAGATCAGTAAGGAAGGACACATAGTTTAGATGATTCCTTTATTTTCGTAAGTATCTCACTTCTGCGATGGGTGTATAGCCCAGTCAATATTAGACATTAAAAATATAATGCTGCTTAAATAACATAAATTCGCACGGAGCTGAATGCTGGTCCAGACCTTTGGCTCTGTTTCGAAAACAGAAAGTTTTGTTTTAAACCTATGAATTGTCAATAAATATGCAGATTACGTCAAACTTTACCTTGTACCCGTTATTCATAGATTCAAAATTTTTGAATTAAAGCCATTAAAATATGTGAAAATAAAATTTTTGAAAGGATAGGGCGATCCAGCGTCTACCGGCAACCTTTATAAGGTCGTCTGTCCACCTTGTTGACGGACGTCCTACGCTGCGCTTGCTAGTCCGTGGTCTCCACTCCAGCACTTTTCGACCCCATCGGCCATCTGCTCTGCGAGCAATATGACCTGCCCATTGCCACTAAAATCTGCTAATCCGGTGGGCCATATCGGTGACTTTAGTTCGTCTACGGATCTCCTCATTTCGGATTCGATCACGTAGAGAAACACCGAGCATAGCCCTCTCCATAGTTCGTTGAGCGACGTTGAGTTTTGAGATGAGGCCCATAGTGAGAGACCACGTTTCGGTGCCGTAAGTCATCACTGGTAACACACATTGGTTTGAAGACTTTCGTCTTGAGGCACTGAGGTATGTCGGATGAAAAGACATTGGGCAGTTTCCAGAACGCTGCCCAGCCGAGTTGGATTCGGTAGTTGACCTCTTTCTTGAAGTTGGATCTGCCTAATTGGACTACTTGCCCTAGCTAACTCATACATGGTTAGGTAAATCTTTGACCTAACGTACCTATACATATATCAATGGAAAACATTTTCTATGTCATTATCTCTTGCATCGGAGAAAAATGTATCCAAATTGAAAAAATATATTGCTCGTTTTGTAGGTAATTTATTTAATGATCTACAATTTCGGTCCCTTTGACATTATTGACAAAACTTCCTGTTTTCGAAAAAAGGAAAAATGCCAATGCCTTGACCTCTGATGGACACTTCTGATATTTTATTTATAATGGTGAGCTCAAGGTCTCCACCAAAATTCAGCTCTTTTTATGATGTCAAAAGTCTTATTGATTGGGTTAATAAAACGTGTTTTTGTATTCCTTGTGATAGAATATTTTGTATAGTCCGTTTCACACTGGACTGTTATTCAGAGGTTTAATAAATCATGTGACTAAAATGAGGAGTTTATATTTTTAATTGAGTTATTTAACGGAAGAGCTCGTGGGTAAATCAAACCCTGGCGGATCGCATGGCGCTTTCGGTCCGTGAATGGGCGAGCATTTTGTCAGTACGAGTTCGGAAGCCACGATAAAATTTTTAGTACCGGCTGCCATTTAAACATCTTTGGTAGTCGTTACGAGCAGTCGGAAGCAAAAAGGTCTAACAAAGCGTCTTGCCAAGGAGTTACCCGCGTAACTTGTTTGTGGAGGTTAGATAAGCAGTCGCAGTATGTAAAACACTAGTACTCTGCTACGTCCAGTTAGACTGAAAACTGACTCTAGCTTAGTTTGGTAAAATCTGGGCAGATGATGATGAATTTTGCTGTTTAATAATGCTATCAATATTATCGCGTTAGTGCAGTTAGTATTTGCACACCCAGTTTTGATAGCTGATCTTTACGTATGATGAGTCCATCTTTCAGTGTATTATGATGAGGGCGTAGGGCTAGGCACCAATAAATTCTATATAGTCTCTATACATAAACTCTTTTGCAAAAAAAGCGGGCACCTATGCGCTTAGTTTTAGGCCGCGAACGCACAGGCAGGTGGCTTGCTAAGCGCCTAGTGCCTAGCGGCTTTCATCCTGGCTATTCGACTAGCTAGGCGCTAAGCGCGCAGTGCAGCCGGTCGCGTTCATTTTAGAACGTTCGTTTTACTGGGCTACTCGCTAGGTGACGCGCTAGAACATAGATTATACACTAATACTCGCTAGACACTAGGCGCTAAGCAAGCCACCTGCCTGTGCGTTCGCGGCCTTAAGGTTACACTAGTCGATATTTTTCCCATACAAAGTTCGGAGTGCTTTTACTCTACATTGTGACATAATACATTCAAAATTAAACTTGATATCGTTTTATATTGTTATTAAGTTTGTCTGTACGGATTTAAAAAAAAATAAAAAAATCCCAGTAAAAAGTTATGAGCCAACAAAGTTCCGTTTTTCTAGACAATTTTAACGCAACTTTGAGTGTTAAAAAGTCCCATAAAACATGTAAAATCTCCAAAACGAAGTCCGCTCCGACATAGCTCAATTACTAAAGAGTTCTATAAAATTTATTTCAAATTGATTTATACAGTAGTTTTTTCAGAAAACGCTTTTTTCTGAAGCACTCTTCGTCTTTTTTTACGTACTCGTTTTGCGATGAATTGTCGTGCATTTCACTCAATAGCATTCCCCCCGGCAGAAGCGCGGGGCGGAGCGGAGAAAGACGCTTATACACACATGCTTATTTCCACAATTTTTACGTTTTGCACGATATTTTGTCGTGCAACTGTGCAAATTTTAGTGCAACTATTTGTTTGTATTGTTTTGGGCTCAGTCTGCTGCTGCGGCCCACGTCTTTCGTATCGTATGTGTGTAGACTATTCTCCTAGCGCTTATCGTACGTAAACATTACACTGACCCCCGGCTAAAACTCTGGATTTCGATACTACCTTCTTTATCTGTTTGACTTGGCACTGAACTTTGGACTTAGTATTTTCGTTTGTGATTGGAATTGTTGGTTTGAGTGGAATAGTGGATACTATTTCAGTGAAGTGGTTTTCATTGAGTGCAAAACACGTGTGGAAAACAATAAGAAACAAGAAACAATGGGTAAGTAGTACAAGTTATCATACCTAAGCTTCCTTATTAGATAGGTTTACCTCTTACCTACTTATCATATATACCTAAATTAGGTACTATTATTATTTTTCCATAAATCAAAGTAGGTAAGTACGATTAAAGCTAATAGGTACGTTTCTGGTTTACCGTTGAACCACACGACTTGGGACTTTGCCTCCGGTGGTGTCGATAGGTAGGTAGGATAGAAGTACACCAGTTGCTCTATAAATGATGGCACTATCGTAAATTATTTATTAGGTAGGTACCTAGCTATTATTCGCGGCACGTAAGTTGAACCAAAATGTAACCATAGAAACGATCGCCATTTTATATCAACTTGCCGCGTACGCTATGTAATTATTTAACTATTCGTAATTAACGTGAACGAAGCCGCGGGTAAGTACCTACATAAAAGCTTGTAAATGAACTATTTTGATTATCGGTAGGTAAGATGGTAGGTATTATCACAAAATGTTTTGAGGTTTACGATAATTTTTATCGTAAAATCCATAAACACAGCTCAAAGACCAGTCACGGACACGATATTGTGCCTCAAGTTGAGGCCCTCAACTCTGGACTCACTTACGGCTTGCGCGTCCAACAGTTCCCGCTCGAACGGTCAATAGTGTGTGTAAACTGTGAGTAGGTATAAAAAGTGTAGTCTACAGTCTACATATTTTGTGGCTGTAGGTCTGTACTGTTCAAACTTTGAGTGCGAGAGCGCCGATTGCGCCAAAACATCGTGTGATGTCCGTGTCTCTGTGAGCGTTGCTCGAGCACGCTGTAGGTACCTAGGTATATTTATATTGTGGTCATCGCGCGTGGGCTCCGTGAGTAGGTACGCGACTAGGGTTGCCAACCATACTTTTTTATTATACCTATACTTTATATTTTTAATATATATTTTTATTATATACTTTATTACGTACTTTATTTTTGGTAAACATACTTTCTAGGTACTTTTGTGACAAATATTTTATAATTAATATATTATATTTAATATTTTTTTTGACGTTCGAAAAGTGCTGTTTTGCAGCCAAGTTTGAATAAATGAGTTTTGATTTTGAATAAAATACATTTATACAAATACTGTATTTTCAAATCTTTACTTCCACCTAAAATGAAACAATAATAATTGAACAATTACAATTTGAAAAAACACGAATACGTTCTTTTTCAAATTGAATCAAGTTTGTTGCTGGCATATGCAATTTTTATTAAAAAAAAATATGATACCGTGTAATTATAACTTGGTATAATTATAATGTTATTTTTGTGGAACAGATTCAAAAACTTGGCGAATGGGGCAAAAAGGGCGTCTAAAACTAAGCGCCCGCAGGAAGAAGCTCAAAAGATCAGCGAGAGGATATTTCATGAATAAAGAAAATATTCCTCCAGTGCATGATACGTTCCAACAGTAAGTACGATTTATTTACACCGTTGCCATTTCCTCACATTCACGTAGATGAGGTAAGAGAGACTATGATAGAGCGTTTGAATGTCTTAGCAGTCTCAAAGTAGGATACAATAATGCCAAAACACAAGCGTGTCTATTCATCGCTAAAAGGAGCCCGTTCACCTTCACTCCTGCTTTTCGGAAGTATCATCACCTTTAGATGCTGAATATCTTCAAAACCACGAGAGTAGCAATTGGTAGCAACTAATGGTAGCTGGTAGCAATTAGGTAGCAACTCTCTATATGTATTTCGAGAGGATCTGAGAGTTGTGACAGGGATCCTGACGCAGACGTTCATTTCGACTAAAGTAGCTGCTAGAAAATTGTGCGTTCTTGCAAAGGCCCAGTGGTAATTCACACCGGGACATGATGTTTATACAAAGCACAACCCCGATCATGAGTGGCGGGATTGCAGTCAATAACTAGTTTATACTAAATAAATGTATGTGTTAAAAAAAATGAAGAGGTTTTATAACTATGGTAGTGTAAGGTGACTGACTAGTGGACTTAGTACTAGTGTGCTTACGGAGACGCGATGCGTTACACGGCGTTTTGGGGGTTCGTTCAGCAGCGGGCCGCGTTATCGCACATAAGGTAATGTACGACAACCTGGGTGACAACGCGCCGCGCAACGCGTCACATCTCCGTAAATAAGCACTTATAGTGGGTATCGCTTATATAAATCCCCATTTTTTGTTTCAGATCACTTCAAGAAGCAATTTCGCCGCCTTTGTCGCATTTGCCGCAAACACCGCGGTCGGCGTTTTTGAGAATGTAAACAAACAGAAGAAAGCAACCTTATTTCTAAAGGAATAAAGTATTATTTTTATATGTTTCTGTTCCGTTCTTTGGTAAAAGCCGCTTTGCCTATTTTATTGTTTTATCTTTCATATTCGTTACAAAAATTGTGATCGAGTTACATGTCTCTACTGCTCTCTTCGTTCTTCGTATGTATAATGTCAACTAAAAAAAATGAGAAACGCTATTCGACACGAAAATAACTGTGTTACTGCTTAAAAAAATCAAAATGTTCAATAAAATCAATAAAATTGATTTCTAAATACATGTAATACATATTATAGATAAATAACACCCAGACAACATTTGTCCTGGGTGGGAATCGAACCCACGACCTACGGCATAGCAGTCAAGATCACTAAGTACTAGACCAACAGGCCAGTCAAACTGATTTTACATTGTGTTATCATAAAAAATGTTATTAGGTACCTACGCCTTGGGACAATTACTGAAATCCATGCGAGCATCACTAGTCGGTACCTCATAAAATAAGCAACTTCTATGAAATCTATACTAATATTATAAAGAGGAAAACTTTGTTTGTTTGGTTGTAATGGATAAACTCAAAAACTACTGGAACGATTTTAAATATTCTTTCACCATTAGAAAGCTATATTATCTGCGAGTAACATAGGCTATATTTTATCCCGGTGCGGGCAGTAGCTCCCACGGGACGCGGGTGAAACTGCGGGAAAACGGCTACTATAAAATGATAACAGTATCTATTATTTTAGTACGAGTTAGTAAGAGCTTGCTGACTTTTCGGTAGCGAGCAGTACACAGCAGCATGTATGTATGTGTGTCTAATGTCGTTTTGATTCGTAACGGTGTTTGTATGCGTGTTTGTTTGCACGAAACGCATTGTGCAAATAGACTAGCGTCTAACTGCTCATCACTGGGGCTATCTCTGTCGCACACGATGTCAGATGAGACAGCGCGCTTTTTGGCCACGCCCCTGAGTGAGTTCGAGCCCGCGACTAGTTTAACCTTAAGGACTTCACGTGTATTTCAAAGGGTTTTAATGACTGTAGTATGGTACTAACATCAAAAGAGTTAGCCAAGCATGCGTGAGAGTGTATTCTAAAGGACAATGCTATTCTTTATATGGAAGTTGGGCTCAAGAGTTGCCCACAGTAACTGCATAGTGTATTATGTTCCATAGGCTTATATTAGGTCCTAGACCAAAGCATTTCGAAATCTATCCCGGGAGTCCTGAGAAAAACTGGTTTGACTCTTATTCAATATTACATAAAATAAGCTTACGAACTCTTAACTGTTCCACTTTTATTACCTTAATTGAAATGAATATAAAAACTTATCGTGTACAAGACCTCGTATTTGTCAATGATATATTCATTGACAAATACAATATACTTTTTTTTAACCGACTTCCAAAAATTGAGGAGGTTCTTAATTCATTTGTACTCTTTTTACGTTTGTACGTGCATAACTCCGTTGTTTACCAACCGATTTCAACAATTATTTTATTGTTTGAAAGGGCTTACTTCCTCAATGGTTCCTTTGTCATCCGGCCCAGGGTCTGGTGATGGAATCTCTAAAAAAATCGGGAGTGACTCTCGAAAATTTTAGACACATATCGAGTAAAACCTTGTCATTCGGGTATATGTCTCAGACACCACAAAACTGTAAAGGTTAAGATCTGACCTGACAATGGAGACGACAGAGAGACGAGGGAACTCCTCAACGGTATCTACTAACTACCTCATGTTCGAGCTTATTTTATTCGTCTTGATAAGATTTTTCTAGAAGATAGCTCATAGCGCAGGCGCCTTGTAGATTTAAACCGTAAATTCAAAAAAATATTCCGGTCATTGCCTTTTTTTCAGAAAATCATTGTCAGTTCTTTTTAGAATCCAACGCTTTTAGAATTTATTTGAAAATCACAGTAAAAAAAAATAACCCATTCCAACATTTTCCAGTACTGGATCCTGACAGCGAGATCGTGAGCATTGAGATTGACAATATACATATGAGTAAGACTTATTTGGCAGAAAAGTCTTATCAGATTAATTTCTCGGGACCCCTGGGACCGATTTCAAAAATATTTTTATTTCTTGTTAAGAGTGAATTAAAGAACCTATTCCAACCACTCCCACTACTAGGCAAATGGCATAGGCTTTGTAAACAGACTGTTCAAGTGGAACATTTAAACCGGTTTTCCTCGGGACCCCTGGGACCGATTTCAAAAATATTTTTATTTCTTGTTAAGAGTGAATTAAAGAACCTATTCCAACCACTCCCACTACTGGGCAAATGGCATAGGCTTTGTAAACAGACTGTTCAAGTGGAACGTTTAAACCGGTTTTCCTCGGGACCCCTGGGACCGATTTTAAAAATATTTTAATTTCATGTTAAGAGTGAAATAAAGAACCTATTTTAATCACTCCCACTACTGGGCAAATGGCATAGGCTTTGTAAAGCGACTGTTCATGTGGAATATTAGAACCGGTTTTTCACCCGGACCCCAGGGACTGATTTCAAAAATATTTTAATTTCATGTTAAGAATGAAGTAAAGAACCTACTTTGACCACTCCCATTACTGGGCAAATGCCAAAGACTTTGTTAAGTGTCTATCTAAGGAGAACATTTGAACCGGTTTTTCTCGGGACCCCTGGGACCGATTTCAAAAATATTTTAATTTCGTGTTAAGAGTGAAGTAAAGAACCTACTCCAACCACTCCTACTACTGGGCAAATGGCTCAGGCCTTGTAAAGTGACTCTTCATGGAGAATATTTGAACCGGTTTTCCTCGGAACCCCAGGGAGCGATTTCAAAAATATTTGCATTACGTGTTCAGAGTGCACTAAGGAACCCCCTGGAACTACTCCCATTGCTGGGCAAACTATGAGCCCAGACCCTGGCATTGTCCTTTGAATTTTGAAGATTTGCTAAGAAACTTGTTAACCCTTGTTTTAGACTAATTCCTGGTAGAAAGTTCGTGGGCGTTTTGAAAAGTTTTTGACGTGATTTTCAGAAAACTGATAATGCAGTTTTAATTAATGATTAATGTACCTTTCTGTCAAATCTAAACATTTTCGAAAAACTGTGCATATTTGATAAAATTTCCACCTGCTCTAAATGGTCTATGCTGATGATTGGTGGCAATGTTAAGAGTTTCGGTATTTTAGTGTAAAGCGTTCTATTGTTAAGATATTGTACCCATGACGGGATTTAAAATATCCCTTTCTCATAGATAAACACAATTTAGAGGAGTATCAGTACTTTGAGCTCCGACAATCCAATTTAAAGTTAGCAGTGCCATTTACAAGTCGGCTTCTATCACACTTTGACATTTTGAAAAATCTTGAAATTCTAAAAAATACAGAAAATAACGCATAGACTGTGAGCACGAGGTCTTAAGGTCTCGTAATCACTGATTATTAAATATCCTCGCCTTTTGGGAACCCCGTAGACCTCTGAAGATCTATGAATCTGAGCGTTAAAATAGCGGACTTTCATCGTCAGCATAGACCATTTAGAGCAGGTGAAAATTTTATCCAATACGCATAGTTTTTCAAAAATATTTCGATTTTACAGAAAGGTACATTAACAATTAATTAAAACTGCATTATCAGTTTTCTGAAAATCATGTCAAAAACTTTTCAAAACGCCGACGAACTTTCCACCAGGAATTATTCCAAAACAAGGTTAAACAAGTTTCTTAGCAAATCTTCAAAAATTTAGAATACACTCACACGCATGCTTGGCTAACCCTTTTGATGTTACTAATATATTACACTCATTAAAACCCTTTGAAATACACGTGAAGTCCTTAAAACCAAGATATCGTATAGGAGCCCGCTTTTTTTGCAAAAGAGTGTATATAAAATCCTTTGTCCGGACTGACTGGTGGATCAATGTACAGCCTACATTGCTAGAAGTGAAGACTTGAAATTTGGAAAAAAATATCCTGATGTTGCCTAAGGTGCAGATAAGAAAGGATTTATTTAAGTTATTTTTTCAAAAAAAATACTTTAAAAAATCTAATAGTCCCCAGGCCGGCGAAGAATTTTTTTTTTGATACATATACATTTAAGACTTTGTGAGTGCCTTCCTTACGATGAGTCCGACAAAGGTTTAGAATGCGCAAATTTTGGTGCCGCTGCGTTTTTTAATGCTTGACTCCTGGAATTGTCGATATGACGTCACTATGACTCTTCGTACATACCTGATTCATTTTTTGAGATTCGTTTAATAAAGTTAACTAGAAAATGGTAGTCAACTTGTCCGATAAAGATCGTGCTGCGTTTGGAGTGTCCACCATCCTGAAAATGTCGATATGACGTCACTATGACTCTTCGTACATACCTGTTTCATTTTTTGAGATTTGTTTAATAAAGCTAACTAGAAAATTTTTAGAGTGTCCACCATCCGAAAAATGTCGATATGACGTCACTGTATCTCCCCATACATACATGTCGGACAAGAATAACAATGATAGATAACATTATTCTAAATGCAAATATGGACTTGTCCGACAAATACATTGAGTTAAATAGTCAGTTCGACAAGAAAATGAGAAAAAAATATTACAATTAGAAGAAGTTTATTCTTTTTGTCAATTTCTGACTTAAATATTCACGTGCATTATTTAAGTATATTAAATTAGCATACTACTTACCAATTTTAATTACTATTTTAAAAAAAGTAGCCTGACTAAGACGTATTGTTGATAGTTTATATTATGTTAAGGAATAATATCCCACATCTCTTAATGGACTATATATCAATCAAAAGGTCTTTTTAAGCGCAACATTTTGTCTCCACATATCACTGATCAATTCTTAGTATTTTAGAAGATATAGCCCAAATAAGGCGTATTATCGATAGGTTTTACTATGTTAGGGAATAATGTCCCATCTCTAGGTATGAACCATATGTCAATCGAAAGATCTTTTTAAGCGCTATATTCCGTCTTAACATACCGCTTACCGATTCTTAGTATTTTGGAAGACATAACTGACCTAAGGCATATTATTGATACTTTACATTGTGTTAAGGAATAACATCTCACTTGAAGTTATGAGCCATATTTCAATCAAAAGATCTTTTTAAGCGCAAGGTTGTATTAGCATAACTCCGACAAATTGTTAGTACTTTAAAAGCTAGAGCTTTTCTAAGATTTATTATCGGTAGGTTCTGTCAAGCTAATCCATTACTTCTTTAGTAACAAATTACATATTATTTGAAAAACCTTTCCAAATCAAACATTTCGTGTTAACATACTTCCGACAAATTGTTAGTAGGTTAGAAGCTAGAGCTTATTTAAAATTATAATTGTTGATAGAGGTTTTCAATTAAATAAATCCCATCTCTAGTAATGAGTTAAACATAATTCAAAAGACGTTTAATATAAACATTTCATATTAAAACAACTTCAACTAGTTAGTATTTCAGAAGCTAGAGCTTATATAAGATTATTTTATCGATAGGTTAGATTGGGAGTTAATAAATCCCTCCTGTAGTAATGATACATATATCATTCGAAACGACTTTCTAAATGCAACATTTACTATTAACATACTTCACACCAATTGTCAGTACTTTATACCAAATCTTAAAATATATCTATATTTTCCGGACGGTGGACACTCCATATGCAGCATGATCTTTGTCGGACAAGCTTACCACAATTTTATAATTAACTTTATTAAATAAATCTCAAAAAATGAAACAGGTATGTACGAAGAGTCATAGTGACGTCATATCGACATTTTCAGGATGGTGGACACTCTAAACGCAGCACGATCTTTATCGGACAAGCTGACCACCATTTTCTAGTTAACTTTATTAAACGAATCTCAAAAAATGAAACAGGTATGTACGAAGAGTCATAGTGACGTCATATCGACATTTTCAGGATGGTGGACACTCCAAACGCAGCACGATATTTATCGGACAAGTTGACCACCATTTTCTAGTTAACTTTATTAAACGAATCTCAAAAAATGAAACAATGAGTCATAGTGACGTCATATCGACAATTCCAGGAGTCAAGCATTAAAAAACGCAGCGGCACCAAAATTTGCGCATTCGAAAACTTTGTCGGACTCATCGTAAGGAAGGCACTCACAAAGAACATCCTTGGCAGTCGTTACGGGTAGTCAGAAGCCAGTAAGTCTGACACCATTCTGACCAAGGGGTATCGGGTTGCCCGGGTAACTGGGTTGAGGAGGTCAGATAGGCAGTGGCTTCTTGTAAAGCACTGGTACTCAGCTAAATCCGGTTAGACTGGAAGCCGACCCCAACATGATTGGGAAAAGGCTCGGAGGATGATTTAATGTACTTTTGCATGCATTAAACCCAGTTCTTGAAACATTTATTCCATTCTGAAGTGGGGGTAGTCAAATTGGCCGATTTGTATGAGTCAACAGCTTTTTCAGGTGTGCTGAAACGTTTACCACGAAGACTTTACTTAATTTTGGGGAATGTAAAACAATCGTTATGCTCACGGATCTATGTCACGGTACGATACATGTTGGTCTGCGACAATTAACTGCCGCATAGCCTCGATATTATCTTGGGTCATATCGGGTTTTGAACTACCTTCACGTGGCTTGTCACTAAGGCTAGATTGCCCACTTTTAAATCCTAAATATCAGCGTACTGCAGTCCTAAGGCATGGTTCTGCATCACTAAAGACAGAACTTTTTTTAAAGCGCTGAAGTCGCGACAATCCGCTTTTAAAGTTGTAGAAAATTATCGCACGCTTATTTTCCTTCGACATTTCTATTTTTATCTAGAAGACTGAGGTTGGAAATTGATACATAATATCTGGAACCTATTAAAACTTTACTCCCACTTGCTCTAGAAAAACTCCTGACATTATTTTTTGCAATTATTTTTTTTGCAATTATTATTTTTTGCAATCATCCTCCAAGCCCTTTTCCCAACTATGTTGGGGTCGGCTTCCAGTTTAACCGGATGTAGCTAAGTACCAGTCCTTTACAAGGAGCGACTGCCCTATCTGACCCCCTCAACCCAGTTACCCGGGTAACCCAATACCCCTTGGTTAGACTGGTGTCAGGCTTACTGGCTTCTAACTACCTTGATGTTAGTTGGCAAGTTTTAATAGAAATTATATACTTGATTCATTGCGTTTAGTAGGTTTATAATAAGGTGTGTGGAAACTTGCCAAGTAACATCATTAAAAAGTAACTATTTTTAACTGAAGTATGTGTATGGAACTTGGTACTTATTCAGATCTCACTTCTTTTATAGCCGAAGCATTCCCATATTATCGAACTTGGTAGCCTTTCACATTTTTGTTATGGGTGGTTAGAACTTGACGGCAATTATTCCCTTAAACTATCCTAAAATTGTCACGACAGTTAGTGGAGTAGGCCTACAGGGGAAACCACGGTAAAAAACGCGCCGAGTACACTACCTCACAGGTGGCGTGGAAATGTGTGCATGTCATGTATGGAATATACTTTGAAGCACGATATCTCAGGAATGGTAACATTTAGGAGAAAACTGTTAATGGCATTTTTGTAGAAAATAGAGAGATCTACAACTTTGGTCTGATGTCTTTTTTTGAAAAAACTTACCGTTTTCGAAAAAAAAAACAAAAAAACCTAAAATTTTGACATTTGACCTCGAATAACTTTTGACGCACACATGGGATCGATGGGGACTTTTAGTATTTTATTTATAATGATCAAATCTAGCTCTCCACCAAAAATCAGCTGGGAAATTTTTCTTATTTCAAATGTCTATTTTGACCCGGCCTATAGAGAAAGATGTTTATTTTGTAACCGATTGTACGGTCACAGTCGTCATAGTAGGCACGGCGGCAACGCGAAACCGGTTTACTGACGCGAGCGCTGCTCCAAGCGCGTAAGAATAGTTGGTATCCATATTTTGCTGATTTTAGGGCGGATTAAAAAATGAAAAAAACTTTTTTACTGATAATGCAGATATGTTAATGATTCTCGACCACCAGTTTCGTTTTTTGCACTTGCGAAAACAGTATTTGAAGACTGTTTCCAAAACATTTGAGAAATATGGGTTCACTTCTTTAGAACGAACGATCGTATTGATTTTGTAAATTTAAGAGATTTTACAGGTTCGGCGGGTTAAAAAAGGAAGGGAAGCGGCTTGCTACTAGTAACATAATGAAAAAAGCTAGTGTATGTCTGCTTTCGAAATCCGGGACTGCAAGACACGTAATTCCGGGACATTCCCGGATTTCCCAGCCATCTAGCAACCCTAATGAGGGCTGAAACTGCAAGCTTGTGTAACAATCAACCAAAATGCCTTCTTTAGGGCGTATTGTTTTGTTCAATATTTGGATAATACCATTAAACATGGGGTCATCTGTTGAACCAGAAGCTTTTGCCTTAATATTTGAATACGTAAATGATATGGCTAGGCTATAATGCTATAGGCTTCCCCCAAAATGTAGTACATCAAACGCTTCAAACGACAATTTCCATTGAAAACCTTTGCATTAGTTTATCTGACAGCCCACTGACCTCTATGACAGCCGCTTTCATAATAGATCCTTATCGGTCGGTCTATATTTCCCTTATAAAGTGACGTGCAAAGACTACAATATATACACTTAGGTGACGTGGTGTACGCCACGTCAGTTTAAACGCATTATATTTTTTTATAATGTTTACAAATATTTTATCTCAACTTTATTTTGAGTTATTTTATTTTTTTAGTGTATTGTCTTATATTGACGGCTCATTACTTTCACGTGTTAAGAACCCTGTGGAACATGTGTCTGGCACCACTTTATCGTACATTCTGCCAAAGAACGTATACAGATACGAGCCTTACAGAGGTAACTATGTATTGTTTTAAGTTTCATATGTTCATGATGCACAGATATTTTGCTCATTTATCTGCTGGGGGCTGCAGCTTCCGCTAGTGGCACCACGTCTCCTTGCTTTAAGGGACTTCAAAAACACAAAAAGGTTACCGATCGGTCTGAGATTGACAATCTCAGGGGTCTCAGGGTCCCACTGCGACAGACGAAGTGGCTCTTTTGTTTAAAAGTGGTTTTCCATGTACCAGAACACGGGACAATAGATTTCCTGGGCATTATAATTATATTGATACACAATCATGACTTAACCACGATGAATTGGTATAAAGGTACGATGCCTTCTTCTTTACCCTAAGTTTCGGCTGAGGTGTACGGACCGTAATCACGTCAAGGATCAAAGGTAAGGCCTGTCCCCCGTCACCCGCACTTGGATGTATGATTTATTTTAACACGCTTATATTAACTTCACTTGTAACAGTTGTAACTATGTATGTAAGAAAATCTTGGAATCTTAATTTGACCCACTTCCCGGTCTTTGATTAGGATAAAATTTTGCACACGCTCTGAGTTCTGATGACAATACATGACTAGCGTTTTTTTTACCAGCACCTACAATTATTGCATTTATTTATGTAGTTAGTTAAAAATAGTAATTTGTGTATACGAGTTTGTTTACAGGGCACAGAACGTTATGGAAACCTACCAGCACGACGAAACCAGAACCAGAAAGTGCATTGCCTTCCCAAACGAAACCTTCAACGAAAAAAAGACAACAACATGAAGAGCATTCATCACGCCATCCCATATATGTTCCTACAAAAAAGTCTTATTGGCACAATTTTTATGATCACGAGGAGGCTTGGCCAAAAGTAGTACTAGCTTTATCTAGTACCAAAACAACGACAACCCAGAAAAAAATAAAAAGAACTTTTGCAAGTCTATTTCCCCCGCTTAACATAACCATACAAAAAAAAACTGTTGATCTGAATGATAGCGATGAGGACGAAGATGATGAACAGATATTGAATAATAATGATGTAGGCATGAACTGGATTCCTCTTAATTTTGAGACTACCGGTGATAGCGCTCACTTGGAACAAGAAGACAATATAGAAACAGAAGAGTTTGAAGATAATCCACAATCAACTTTAAGGACATACACTGTGTTAATGAGTGATTTTGATTATTTTATTCACACCATTCCAACGAGTAGAGAAATTGTGAATAAAAAAAGTATTTTTATGACGCCCGGAATACTTAGACAGAAACATAATATTAGTACTACTACCACTACAAGTAATACCACTACTACTAGTACTACCACTGCTACTACAAAACGAACGACTACTCAACCACCATCTGTCCATTGCTATCAATGCGGATTGAACGTAACAGAAATTCCAAACACACCAACTTGTTACCACATTTTTGAACACCCAGATCGCAAATATTATCATTTAAGAAAAAATTACATGGTATTTTGTGAGATAAAAAAATCTATCAAGCGTAAAGGAACCCCTAAATTTGACCCGTCTCCAGATAAATTATTCAAAGGTAATACGGCTTATCTTTTCAGATATCCTTTCTTTTATGTAGGACTTGTTCAAACAGAAGGAAATCCGTCAACCGCGCAGATTGCAGGAAACCCTACCATTGAACGTACTTTTGGAGAAAAACGCTACTGCATTAAATAACTTTTTAATTAAAGGCAACCATTAAGAGTAACCTAAGCCATCCTGGATTAGACCATAAGCAATTGCTTAGGGCAATAAGTCTAGGGCACCTAGTGATCGAATGTTTTCATTTTGAGTTCCAATATGTACAAAAAGTCGCACTTGCTTCGGTAGCGCTTTCAGAAGCTATGCCCCCTTGCTTGTGAATTTGCCAGCCAACAAAAACTTATATACCTATGTTCGGACTACAATATTTTTAATCTTTTTGTTATTTTTTGAATCCTAAATAATAACAAAAAGTTACGGTAGCTCCGCTCGCATTTTCTGTCTCGTGACTGGTTTTCTGAGACACTAGCTAGACGAATGAAATGCTCGCTTTGCTCGCTCTTTCAAAATACACATATGCGCGTGTTTTTGTATTTACTTAGTAACAAAATGTTGCGCTCACGCATTTGTTTACTGAACTATAGATAGGTACAATTTGAGAATATATAGTAATAATAGATAATATAGTTTTCGCGACAGCAGGATCTAAAAGAAATTGTGAATTTCTTTTCAGGAGGTTGCTTCAAGCGTTATCTTGATATCGGTGCCGAGGTGTACAATGAGCGAGGTTGCCGAACCATGAATCCTCTCAGGGGTAAGAGCTTCGCGTCCAGCAGATTCAGTGCGTTAGAAAAATCTATGCACTATATGACTGAGGGCTGCGTGTCGAGCCCTCACGCTTCACTGACACCCTTCAGCAGAGCTATCACCCTGTATGCTAGATATCACGTATGTGTGTGTGTCGGTGACTACTGTAACCAGAGCGGAGCTTTATGTCCTAATTATATTTATTCACTATTTTTAGCATCATCATTAAGAATATTTATGTAACTACTATCTAATAAGAAGCAAAAACAAGTCTCGATCAAGCTGTTACATATATCACTTCAATGACAACAACCAAAAGTGGCTGCGCTATCTCTATTTTCAAAAGTCCTAGCAAAGTAAAGGGTTATCATTTCTTAACAACATAAACGCCATTTACTTAACATTTCTTTCTTTCCATACCCACCCAAAAAAAGTGGATAAATATTCTGTACGACACCTGTTTAGCAGTTTTGAAGATTTGGATTTGTTCAGCTACTTTTGTAGTTAACTGTACGTTGAATGTGACGACATAGAGGAATGTATCATGAGATAGCTAGCGTTATTTTATATGTAAAATTAATGTTAATTATAATATTAAGATTCGTATCCGAAATTCTTTGCACTATCTGTGTTTATGGGGTACCTTGCAGCGGGTGTTTTGTACAACAATTTGTGTGAGAGGTACCCATTCGTAGAGACTTTCAGGCATATCCTTACCAGAAGATCAGTAAGGAAGGACACATAGTTTAAATGATTTCTTTCTTTTCGTAAGTATCTCACTACAGCGATGGGCGTATAGTCCAGTCAATATTAGACATTAAAAATATAATGCTGCTTAAATAACATAAATTCGCACGGAGCTGAATGCTGGTCCAGACCTTTGGCTCTGTTTCGAAAACAGAAAGTTTTGTTTTAAACCTATGAATTGTGAATAAATATTGCAGATTACGTCTAACTTCCCCTTGTACCCGTTATTCATGGATTTATGTTTTTTTAATTAAAGCCATTAAAATATGTGATGATAAAATTTTTGAAAGGGTAGGGTACCCCATCGGCCATCTGCTCTGCGAGCAATATGGCCTGTCCATTCCCAGTTCAATCTGCTAATCCGGTGGGCTATATCGGTGACTTTAGTTCGTCTACGGATCTCCTCGTTTCGGATTCGATCACGTGGAGAAACACCGAGCATAGCCCTCTCCATAGTTCGTTGAGCGACGTTGAGCTTTGAGATGAGGCCCATAGTGAGAGACCACGTTTCGGTGCCGTAAGTCATCACTGGTAACACACATTGGTTTAAAGACTTTCGTCTTGAGGCACTGAGGTATGTCGGACGAAAAGACATTGCGCAGTTTCCAGAACGCTGCCCAGCCGAGTTGGATTCGGTAGTTGACCTCTTTCTTGAAGTTGTATCTGCCTAATTATATAATTATATAGCTAACTCATACATGGTTGGATAAATCTTTGACCTAACGTACCTATATACAAGGTGTTCATTTGCATTTGTGTCATACGTCAGGAGGAGGACATAAAATACGTAAATAATCGATTGGAATTACAGTAGACGGGAAATAGCTAGTATACACTGCTTTTTTGTCATTGTAATGTCGTAGTATTTCAGAAGTAATCCAATTTTATGAATGAAATTTATGAATAATCGTTGCGTATGCTTTGTGTGTGCGTTTGTGTGAGGGCGCAGCATGGTTAAGGCCAGTAGCACACGCGCCAAGTTTAAATACGGCTAGATGACATTGACGGAATTCCAAAAAAAAAAAAAAAAAAATTACGTACCAATTTTTTTGTTGATTTGGGTCGAGAATCATTAGCATAATTACGTCCTTGAATATGGCACGGATGCAAATCAACAGCTTGTATATCAATTGAAAACATTTTCAGAGACATGACACAATTTATGTCATTATCTCTTGCATCGGAGAAAAAATGTATCCACATTGAAAAAATATATTGCTCGTTTTGTAGATAATTTAATTATCTACAATTTCGGTCCCTTTGACATTATTGATAAAACTTCCTGTTTTCGAAAAAAGGAAAAATGCCAAAGCCTTGACCTCTGATGGACACTTCTGATATTTTATTTATAATGGTGAGCTCAAGGTCTCCACCAAAATTCAGCTCTTTTTATGATGTCAAAAGTCTTATTGATTGGGTTAATAAAACGTGTTTTTGTATTCCTTGTGATAGAATATTTTGTATAATCCGTTTCACACTGGACTGTTATTCAGAGGTTTAATAAATCATGTGACTAAAATGAGGAGTTTATATTTTTAATTGAGTTATTTAACGGAAGAGCTCGTGGGTAAATCAAACCCTGGCGGATCGATCGAGGAACGCATGGCGCTTTCGGTCCGTGAATGGGCGAGCATTTTGTCAGTACGAGTTCGGAAGCCACGATAAAATTTTAAGTACCGGCTGCCATTTGAACATCTTTGGTAGTCGTTACGAGCAGTCGGAAGCAAAAAGGTCTAACAAAGCGTCTTGCCAAGGAGTTACCCGCGTAACTTGTTTGTGGAGGTTAGATAAGTAGTCGATGTATGTAAAACACTAGTACTCTGCTGCGTCCAGTTTGACTGAAAACTGACTCTAGCTTAGTTTGGTAAAATCTGGGCACATGATGATGAATTTAGCTATTTAATAATGCTATCAATATTATCGCGTTAGTGCAGTTAGTATTTGCACACCCAGTTTTGATAGCTGATCTTTACGTATGATGAGTCTTTCTTTCAGTGTATTATGAAGAGGGCTAGGTACCAATAATTTCTAGATAATATAAATCAAGATGGTGGCTTACGTTATTCACTTGTACAAAGTTATGTTGGCCTATGTTGGGCCTGCTGGGTATGTTTAAATACGGTAATAATGCCGATATTTCAGTATTGTTCACAGAGTTAACTGCCAAACTTAAGGGTGCATCTACACGGTGCAAGTAGCTGGAGCAAGTTAACATGCGCAAGTGACAAGTGACAAGAGCAAGCGGGCGGGTATTGTGCTTTGGTACATGTGCAAGTGGCTGGACGCGCACGTTTTTAAAAATGCATGTAGCCTGCGCATGTGCCTTATCATGTGCCAGCTGCTTGCACTGTGTAAATCCATCCTTTCGTAGGTATAACATCACATAATTCTTTGATCGATCCATTTTCTGGCTGTCTTAGCAGTTTCCATACAAATCAAAGTCCAAATTTCTAGCATAGAGTCATTCAAAAATGAGACATCCTCCAAACTCAAAATTAGGGTTAGGTTATTGAAGGGTTTATTGCAATCGTTTTATTTAAACATTCAATCGCCGAATCAAGCTCAAAGCAGAGATGAGTATCCCTCGTTCAACAAAAAAAGCGATGCGACCCTTCGCGCTCAGGCCGCATTCGGCGCCGGGCCGTCGTCCGCGCAACATGGCGGGCGCACACGTAGCGTTAATAGTATTAGTGTACGCGGCTCTCGTACACACAGAAGTATTGACTCCGAGGTATTTCAACTTAGCGTCGAAAAAGAAGATTACGGCCACGGCTACCTGCGGAGATGAAGGACCAGAGCTATACTGTAAATTGGTCGGCGCAAACGCAGACCACGACGAGCATGTCATTCAAGGACAGGTGAGAAATTGTTTATATTTTTGTGTTTCTGTGAATGAGTTTATACTGCACTTTCAGTTACAACGGTTTTGCTACTTATTAATTTCGAAGTTTTAGTGTTTTTGCAATGCGTTCCTGGGTTGTTTTAATATGAATTTTGGTTTTGCATTTAGACCATGCTTCGTAAAACTTGTTCACTGTTCCCAATTTGTTGGAAATTCCGTTGAGTCTGCTACACTGCATTTTGTTGTTGTGTGATATTATAATCATCCCTTCCGGCGTCTACGCACACATTGGTCATCCATTATTGGTCTCTCTCTAAACTTAATTTAGCCTTTATTGCATACATTTGTGGCGTGGTTTGAAGCAGTGCAACAAAGTAATGCACCACAATATTAAGGAGTCAGGGCCTAATCGCGTATTGCACATTTAAAACTAGCGGTTGTGTTTAGGTCGCAGTTAAAACAGGGTTTATTGCAATTCTCTATTATTGTTTCCGAGACATAATATGTACACATTTTAAATGTATTGCTTTCCCTCGTTACATATTTTTATTAGGATTTAAATAACAGTATTTGCCTAGTAAGTCTTTAGAATTCTCTCGGGTTTTTTATTAGTTAGCAACTTCCAACAGCACGTAGATCGGTCAACATGGACATGTAACTGGATGAATGTACTTGTCAATGGCTCCAAATACAATTCTGCGATGATACGATATAAGTGTCGTATAGTTTTGGAATTTATGGTTGAAATGGTTTCTCCATTTATAATGCCACAAGCTTAAACTTCATAGGCTAGTAATTATAATTGTACAGAGTAGAACAAGCAGTAACCCGTTGATAAGAGAATGATAAGCTATCTCCGTTCCGTTGGCACAGCGTCCGCCTGATAACGAGTTCGATGCTCTGGTAGCTAAAAGCTCTTGAATTCATGTGATCCATGACGCACTTACGAAATAGTACCATTTGGGTGCTTTTAGAGTACCTACGAGCCAACTCGCGGAGTTGCTTGCGTTCTCAGGCAAGTAACTACATATCCGCTCCTAGTGATTATAATCACTACATACCTAGTATAAAACTAAGTCGCTTTTTCTGTCTCGTTGTCTTACGCTTAAATCTTTAATACCACGCAAGGGATTTTGATGCGGTTTTTTAATAGATAGAGTTACTCAAGAGTAAGGTTTATAATGAATGATAGTATACATAATAATATCATTAAATAGTGGGAAAATACCTACTGTTTTCCCGTGCAAAACATATTTTATGAGTTTAAATTATCAACAGTCAATTGTTTCACATTTTCAGGTCAGGCAAGTACTAATGCAACTACTTTTCTAAGTTTGTATGTACTTTATAAGTGTATCTTAGACATCAATTACTGTGTTTCGAATGGCACCTTAAACTGTAGGTCCCGGCTATCATTGAACATCCCTGGCAGTCGTTACGGGTAGTCGGAAGCCAGTAAGTCTGACATCAGTCTAACCAAGGGATATTAGATTGCCCGGGTAACTGGGTTGAGGATGTCAGATAGAGTCGCTTCTTGTACAGCACTGGTACTCAGCTACATCCTGTTAGACTGGAAGCCGAACCCAACATAGTTGGGAAAAAGGCTCGGAGGATGATGATCAATTGTTTCACATTTTGTTCCCTAACAAAATCATTCCTAGTCAGAATATGTTATAACTAAGTATATTCTGCGTTCTCGCTGGGTGATGTAAACAACATCTGGCCGAAGCCAACGTAGGTTGTAAAGCTCTAAACTGACAATTTCAACCTCACTGCTTCACATTACAACATGCTTGGACAATTAATATTAAATTGCTGAAACGTAGAAACTTTTATCAATATACATAACTATATAAAAAATGAATCCCAGTTCCTTTAGCTATGCCATTGAACCGCTGGACTCCCGAGAAAGATATAGGTTCCCGGGAGACAGTAATATCGGGACGCAGTTAAAACCGCGGGTGGAAGCTAGTTTAATAATTATAACTTGTTTTCTGTTAATGTGTCAATCCTATCTAACAATTAACAGATTCAAAATAAAATCTTTGTTCAAGTTAAAATTAGGTAAAGATAACTAACGGTACAGTAGCTACATACAAACGTTATCTTTAAACTTTGAACTGTCTATCTCATGAATGAACGTTTAATTTCGATTCTGTTAATTTACTGTTACTGTTATGTGAATCATTTATTCTAAAATTCTAATAATGTTTTTAGTAAGGTCCGTCTTCTTTCGAATACATCATTGCATGCCAGTGTATGGTTTACAATATTTTCAAAAGACTTAAGTAATAAACATACCAACCAACCAAGAAAAAAATATGGATTTATAATTCAAGGGACCATCTTTCTAATGGCTAGTTGCTTCCAATCAATTACTTAAACTTGCGAGACGTAGTGCTTGACAAACCAATCTGCCAAAGATTGTAGAAAGTAATGTGCGGGTACCATGGGAAGCGTGTAAGGGTGGAACTAGCATAACTAGTATACTTCTTCGTCCTCCGAACACCCGCATTTTCTTAGGAGATATTGCGTTGGCATCTCCGCTAGTCATTTTTTTCTGCATGGCCACTAATTCCTCAGTCTAACTCAGCCTATATAATCACAAACACGTGACCATATTCTTCGTTTTGTCTCTTCTTTAATTTAAAAGCATCTTTGGCCAATTCACAGAAATTCGGCTATTAAAAAAAATAGCCTTCCTCGGGGCTTTTTTGCGGACATATGGCGGCCAAATGCTCGCGCGCATCCTATTCAGGTTTTGGACCCTTTGTTTTTGTAAAAACAATAGTTTCAATTGCAGCGTGTTTTTGTTCGTCATTTTTTTTTTGTATTAGACATTTCGTGAATGGTGTTGAATACAAATGTTCGTTGTGTACTGTGGGACTGTGAATTGTGAACTCAACAAAACAACAAAGATTCGATGATTATATATTTATAGTCATTACTAGTTCTGCAACAGCCTCCCGTGGGAACTACACATTAATTTTACGTCAGTGAAAATGGGTCTTACTTACTAACACTTCGTTATACTATCTTTCTTTCATATCTTGTAGCGAAGCTGGAGCGCATCAGTTATTATTTTAAAATCATCCTGATTGCACTGCGTGAAGGAGATGCCGCTACGAAGGTTATAAGTCTGTCTCGTATTCGCATAGAAGTGTAAGGGTCTTTGACATGCCATAATAATTACACATAGTTTCATTAGTCATCATTTTGTAGAATCAGTTAATTATGTTATCTTGTTAATATTAACTGGATTTTATTCCTAAAAACTGTTAATTTTGTAGACTGTAGCCCTTTTGGTCGATGGTATCGCGCATGCGTGTTATTTCCTTGCATCATACCTATAGCTCTTTATGCCATAATTCCCCACGTTCCTAGCCAGAATGACATTAAGTTTGGTTTAAAGTTGTAATTTGGGCTCTATTTTCTTTTTTTCTAAATTATCTTCACTTCTACCCAAACTTTGTTATACTTCCACATTGATACTACTTTATATATATTTTTTTAAAGTTGCTTTCATAAAGATGCTTAAATTAGTCTCAGCATTCGAGATCTACAAAACCTTTCTATGTAGATAACATTCAAAATTCCCAACTACCGAAGATTTTACGTGTAAAAAGAGGTCTAAATTTACAGAAAAAACGTGTAAGTGTAATTGTAAGTAAAATATTTTGCTTTGTACAGGTGTGTGACATCTGTGATGCCACGAACGAAGCGAAGAAGCATCCTCCGGAGTATGCCGTGGACAGCTCGGAGACGTGGTGGCAGAGTCCCCCTCTCTCCAGAGGCATGAAGTACAATGAAGTCAACCTCACCATCGATCTTGGACAGGTACGTAGCACTTGTCATAAGTCACTTTAGACTCGAATTCTCCGACAACAAACTTGCACGTGAAAATTCATAGTAAGTATACTGTTGTTCTAAGAAAATTGTTGTTTACTTATTTATTTAAGTATTTCACAAAAAGAAATAAAATTAACGTACAAAGGCGGACTTAACGCCTTAACGCCTAAACGCGACTTAACGCGTTCATGTTATCAGTGAACTTGAGCTTTAACTGTTTTAAGCAATTACACTTGAAGGCTTTAATAATTGTACTTTATATTTAAATATTAAAAAGGAATATGAAATGTGTTGCGAAACAGGGTAACTGTCTCCAAGCAGAAGGCAATGTACGCTTATTTTAAATCAGATGTTAAAATAAGTGCTCTCGGGACCCTCCCATCTCGAGATAAAAAATAATGAGGGTTTTCTAAATCACAGGATAGAATTGAATGAATCTTTTAATAAATACGTACCTTACAATCCTTGAGATATGAAGTCAAATTCCACGATGGACCTCGGCGGTCACGACCCAGAGAAACGGACAACAGTTATAAAGTCCTTCCTTTGAATACATTTTGCCTCTAACTCTAAAGCATTGTTCTGGACTCGAATTATTGCCAATTGTTGGGACTTAAGAAAATACAAACAAAACTCAACAGTTCCACGAATCAAACGTAAAATGTCTTTAGAGGAACTCGTGTAGTCAGAAGCCAGACAGTGTGACTACAAGCCTAATCAAGGGGTAACGTGTTACCCAAGATGAGGAGGTCAGATATGCAGTCGCTTCATGCAATATACTGGTACTCAGCTGCAATTTGCGACGTCTCGTGGTAAATTTATAAACTAACGAATATTCATTCGTAAGATTCTAGACGGTAAGACCAATCATAAAATAGGAAAATAATATCTACACTGCCATCTGATTGGTCGATATTGTTAGAATCCTACGAAAGGTTTTTTTTATTATTTTTCTATAAAATTAGTCCACATTACACAAAAAACATGTAAGTTTAAACGTGTAACGTTGTTGGCTATCAAACATGTGTCTGTTTCCATAATATTGATGTGGAATTCGGTGACATCATCGCGTCATCCTGGTGTTTTTATATTATCCGCCATTTTGTTATAATCACTAGCTTACAGCAGATTTGTACTCCGCTGAATTGGTGGATTAAAAAATAAAACATGTTTGGCCTTACTACAAAAACTTTAACAACTGTTTTACACTTGGCTAAAAAAAATGTGTCTCCAAAATGAACCTTATGTCAACGTCATAATTTGTCATTTTTTTAGACAAGTCTTAAACTGACGTTAAAAAGTTTTTGTGGTAAGACGGTTAGTGTTCTATTTAGAGTACACACTACAAACTTTTAATCGGTCGAAAGTCGCTCCTTTTTTTTTTTTTTTCTTAGCCCTTATTGTCCCACTGCTGGGCAAAGGCCTCCCCATTTTGTTTCCACACCTCTCGATCTTTAGAAAGGGAAATCGATCGCCGCATCGAGAATGCCTGGAAAAGCTACTGGTCCATGAAACACTACATGAAAGGGGACCTTCCCCTTTCACTCAAGCGAAAATTAGTCGACATGTGTATCTTGCCCGTCCTAACCTACGGTGCGCAAACCTGGTCTCTCACAGAGTGTCAGAAGTCCAAGCTCAAGGTTTGCCAAAGAGCAATGGAGCGTAGTATTTTAGGTATTTTAGGTCGCTCCTTTTAATAACTTTTTATAAGAAAATCGTGAATTCAATCAGTTTATAGTCGGTCTAATACAGATCTAATACTGGATTTCGAACATTATGTTTCCCTCAAATACTATTTTAGCTTTGATGTACGGGAGCCATATGTCCAATGGGGACTATTCAGGACACTCCAGGAATAACATGACGTTTGAGTGCAACGACCCGGACTCCATGCGATGTTGGGACATTCAAATAATTATAGAACACATTTACGATCCTAGTCGAATGTTTACGCTAACGAGAATCTTTGTCTTATAACTTCAGCTTTATTTCTTAAAAAATAGCTGATTTGTTGCCATAAAATCTATAAAATAACGCCCAACGAAATGCGCGAGTGACTTTTCTCATTTCATTGATTCGCATAATGCAGTTTTAACAGGTATCTGAATTCTGGTTATAAAGTATGACTGTGTCAGAGAATAAGCAATTGCCCTTTTAATGCGGTTTCATGTTTGTTTATCATTATAAAGTTTGCTAGTATGTATTGCATGATGACTATGCGAAATTTGATTAACTGGCGTTGCGATTTGTCTACTTATGCTCAGCGAATGTTTTTTTATTAAGGCGAACTGCAGATGCAGGTAATGAAATTGGAACGTGTCTTCGCACACATTTATAGTTGTCTCTCCTAATTATTTAGCCGCTTCGAAGATGGCTACTATGGACGAGAGAATATGCCCAATATTTTTATTATCATTTTGATTGGAATACTAGCTTCTGCCAGCGGTTTCAACCGCTTCCCGTAGGAACCTCTGCACGAACTACTAAATAAATAACCTTTAGCCTTCCTCGATAAATGGGCTATCTAACACTGAAAGAATTTTTCAAATCGGATCAGCAGTTCCTGAGATTAGCGCGTTCAAACAAACAAACTCTTCAGATTCATAATATTAGTTCTCTAGATTCTTGTCGTCGTTCACATTGAAGATATTTTTTTAAGGCGCCGGGAACTCACCTTGCTAACATGACAGTAATATTATCCTCTGCACATGAACCATGGGAGTTCCACTAACGAGGTTGCCAAGCCACAGTGCCTTCACGATATTCAAATGTAGATAAAAAAACTTTACTGGCGCTACTGTCCTTATTTCGTGGCGCGAAGTATATATAAAGTATATAATTATGTTGAAAACTGTGCTTTCATGTGCGACAAAACTTGGCACTTTTCTACTGTTTGCATTTCAAAAGTTTCAATAAATTGTGCTCCATCTGATGCCAGATGTCGATACTTATCCGAAATGATTTACAATGGTCCGGTAAAATAAGGAATCCGGTATAAATCGAAAAGCTTTGAATAAACGGGCAAAGTTAAATAATAAAGTCATAAAGGGGTTTTTAATATTGTGATATTTTTAATGCAATGCGAGATTTTATATTTATATTAGAAAGCTATTGTTACCTACTTACCAGCCTTTGCGACCTGACATCACTTGCTGTGCCATACATGATAAAGCGACTATGCTCCGACCATTCTGTGGTGCAGTTGACAAATGCTGCAAGTCATTACTATTGCTTATGTTGTTCTAAGCTCATGGGATTCCCCTTATTGCCCAGCCATAACACTCTGAAGGTTGGAATCCAGTTTAGCTTTAAAACAGTTAAGCGCATAACTTTTTCTGTGTGCATATATACTACTATGAGAATCTTTAGGGTAACCAAAAGTCACTCACTTTTCCTTGGACGTTATATTCTTACGTTAAACTGACCAGTACTTTACATGGAAACCGAAATCTGCAAAACACTCACAATCCAAACTAATATTATAAATGCGAAAGTAACTCTGTCTGTCTGTCTGTCTGTCTGTCTTTTCTTCACGCCTAAACTACTGAACCGATTTGTGTGAAATTTGGTACAGACATAGTTTGAAACTTGAGAAAGGACATAGGATAGTTTTTATTACAAAAAAAAATAAAAATAAAATTATTCCGGACATATAGCGCCATCTATTGGTCAAATCAAAAATCTGCTGGTAGTCACTATTCCACGCGAACGAAGTTGCGGGCAAAAGCTAGTTATATTATAAAAGGAAAAGTTTGGATGTATAAATGAACGGTACACGCAGATACGGATTTTGATAACTCCTGGCACTAATATAATTTCATCGGCCTAGCCTTTTCTTAACGTCGTTGGGTTCGGCTTCCAGTCTTACTCGATACGGCTGAGTACCAGTGTTTTATATGGAACGAATGCATATCTGTCCTGGGCAACCCGAAGCCCCTTGGTATGTCTTACCGAAAGGCATCGGTATTTCAGGCTTCTGCCAAACCGTAACGACTACTAAAGTTGTTCAAATGACTGATGGAACCCACCAGTTTGACGAGCATTATTTAACGAGGAACACGTCATGATGAGATGGTAGCTTAACCTCATGATCGATTGTCATGCGCAGGTCTCACTTAAACGCGCGAACCGCTTTTAGGTAGGTATAATTCTAAATAAAATGGTTTTATCTAATACAGGAACTTATCACACTCTGTTCGCATGATCCAGAGAGGATGTGACTCGTGTGGCGAGATAAAAAAACTTTACACACCCAAAGGGCGAGGTTATTAGTTCATAGCGAGATATTTACGATACATGCCTACGTAATGGACCGTTAAATGTACATAATATATTTTTTATGATGGACTATATAATATTTTGTGACACATGTTGGAAAAATTGGTATGACATAGCCGCAGTTCACCTTACTATTGTAACTACCTAAGTATTTATGATGCTGTACGGATATTGGATAATTAGTGCGGAACTAGGCCAAGCTAGGCTATCTTAACTTAATGGGTGCTGAGGTAGCCGAAAATATTCAAAAAAGTCCCATCATCATCAAGATTAGCTTTGTGCTTTGTTAATGATCATGCCATAGCTTACCATAATCGGTACCTGTAGACTTCAAACGAAATTGATATTTAATTGGATATTTAATCCGTTGATAGTTATAATTTCATCACTCGTTTTAATTAAAGGAATTAGCCTTTTAACTATATTTCTAAAAGTACATTCTAAACGTTTGAATTTGAATTTCCTAAAAGGTTCTATGGTATTACTGAACAGATCTAACGAGTACTGTATGATTTGCTTCAGGAATTCCACGTAGCATACGTGTTCGTGAAAATGGGCAACTCACCGAGACCTGGACTCTGGATGCTGGAGAAGTCCACGGATTACGGGAAAACATTCAAACCTTGGCAGTATTTCTCCGAATCGCCTCAGTAAGTAACAAATAGCTGGAACTAAGAAAGAACATACGGCACTTTGGCTGAGAAGCACTTATCTAAAATGTTTTTATTGATCCTAACTCTCCTACGTTTTTCTGCAGGGATTGTGAGCGTTATTTCGGCAAGGAGAGTCTTCAACCCATCACCAAAGATGACTCGGTTATTTGCAGCACAGAGTATTCCAAAATTGTACCTCTTGAGGGTGGAGAGGTAAGCCATAACACTATTTTGTTTATTAAGAACTTTAATTCAACTAGCATCACGTTAAACCAATAATGGCTGATTCACTCGGAATGAGTTTTACTTCAAGAATGACTAGCATCAAAACTCCAATAAATTACAAAATACCTGATCACTATCATTCATAAGTAACTGCTACGACTACAGAACAATATAGTCTGGATATAACAGAACTAGAAACTAGTAGCTGAATATTTTTGAATAGACATTACTCGTGATCCCCACTTATATTCTCATCTTATGTACTCTCTTATATTCTCATCTTATGTTATCTCTTATGTACTCACTTATATTCTCATCTTATGTACTCTCTTATGTACTCACTTATGTACTCCTCTTATGTACTCACTTATATACTCCTGTTATGTACTCTCTTATGTACTCACTTATGTACTCCTGTTATGTACTCTCTTATGTACTCACTTATATTCTCATCTTATGTACTCTCTTATGTACTCACTTATGAACTCCTCTTATGTACTCACTTATGTACTCCTGTTATGTACTCACTTATGTACTCCTCTTATGTACTCACTTATTTACTCACTTACGTACTCTCTTATATTCTCATCTTATGTACTCTTATGTACTCTCTTATGTACTCACCTTATGTACTCACTTATGTACTGTCTTATGTACTCTCTTATGTACTCACTTATGTACTCACTTATGTACTCTCTTATCTACTCTCTTGTCTACTCCTGTTCTCTACTCTTATGTACTCCCTTATGTACTCTCTTATCTACTCACTTATATTCTCCTCTTGTGTACTCTCTTATGTACTCCCGTTATGTACTCTCTTAAAGTCAAATCATTTATTTCATTTAGGCCTTTACAAGCACTTATGAACGTCAAAATTATAACTAAGTTTGATTCTAGTTGCCCATTCCAAAAGTAGCTTCCTATGGAGAAGAACGGGCAAGAAACTCCATGGTTACTCTTTTTTAAAAAATAATATAGTATTACAGTTTGTATGTATTGATACATACAGTAAAAGCATGCGAAGATCATGTAGAATCGCAAAGACAAATGAGGATAAAGTGACAATTAAAATGCTACATGGTGTTCACATTTACAAATTGGTTTATATTTTGGTACAAAGTTACAAACAAATTTTAATAATCAAAAGATGAATACAATTTTATTTGCTGGTGTAGTTTTAATTTGTTAATTAATTAGATATTGTCAGTATGTCCTATGGAGCAGGACCAGCATGTTTCCAAGCATTTTTATCTTGAATGTAATCTTCTAATTTATAATATGCTTGCTTACAAAGTGTGGCTTTTATATGAGTTTTAAACCGCAAGTCATTCAATTCCAGAATGTTGTCTGGTATTTTATTATAACATTTGACACAATATCCCATGAAAGATGTATGTACTTTAGATAATCTAAACTGCGGGATAGCTAACTTATTTTTATTTCTAGTGTTATAATTATGTCTATCACATATTTTATCAAACAAATGTAAGTTTTTCCTAACATACATGATATTTTCATAAATAAATTGGCAAGGTACGGTCATGATATTAATTTTTTTAAACAGTTCCCTAAGAGATTCACGACCACGTAAGTTGTACATAGCTCTGACCGCTCTTATGTACTCTCTAATGTACTCCTCTTATGTACTCACTTATGTACTCACTTATGTACTCACTTATGTACTCTCTTATGTGCTATTTAAATATACTCCTGTTATGTACTCTCTTATGTACTCACTTATATTCTCATCCTATGTACTCTGTTATGTACTCACTTATATTCTCATCCTATGTACTCTGTTATGTACTCACTTATATTCTCATATTATGTACTCCTGTTATGTACTCTCTTATGTACACACTTATGTACTCTCTTATATTCTGTTTTGTTCTCGTATATGTAAAGATCTCATGATGATGATGAAATTTTTGTGCTCAAGTATTTTTAATTTTGGATTTAGTAAGGTACTAAGTAGCATGTGTACTATCAACATTTCTCATGTCTGACTAGAAGATGCTTCCAAAGTAAACGGCCCATTAAGAGGCGCATAACAATTTCCTAGAATATCAACTAGCACGTTTGTTCATCATTTTAAACGCATACTAAGTATTCTATTTACAATGCAGCAACTTAATGTCGAGACATAATAAAAGCTCGTATTGATTACATATTTGCCTGCAACCAGAGCGTTCGTTGATGGACCGTGCAACAAAAATCGGTGGTGTCAATTACAACCTGAATACGACATACATTTTTGCATCACGTAAAAATTTTGAAATCTTAATAAATTGCTCCTGGGCAGAATGCCATGTCACCAGTGTATATTGCACGCTTCTCAAATACATTTTAATTAGGTGTTCAATAAAAATAAATCATTCAATATTGTTGTCGTTGTCAAGTTACATTCGTAATCTCTTTTTAGACAAAGAAAAATGACTGTAGTAGAAGACGACGCCACTCCCTTGGGCCTCATTTACGGAGACGCGGGGCGTCGCGCGTTGCGTTGAGCGGCGCAGCCCGCACTGAATTCAAATACATATATGGCGTTGTATGAGTGCGTTTACGGAGAAGCGATTTTAGACGCGTTTGTTTGAATTAGGGCGTTTTTTGCGGCCGAGCCCGCCGATGGCACCGACGCATCACACGCGGCGTTTATCGCGGCGGCGCACGCAGCGGCAATTCTCGATGAAGCTATGTCCGGGGCGGAATCTTCTGTCAGTCTTATTTATTTAGATTTGATCGAGGCGAGCGTGCGCCGCCGCGATGCCACGCTAGAGGATTAGTCGCGGGCGCCGCGGCGGGCACCGCCACGCTTCCCGTCTCGCTTCTCTATGAACATGGTCGTATATTGTTATAAGTTTGTGTTTACGCGTGCGATGAGGCGTGCCGCTTCACGCGCCGCCCCACCGTAAACAGAAAAAACGTTCGACGCGCCGCGAGACGCCACGCCACACGCGACGCGAGACGCCCCGCGTCACCGTAAATGAGGCCTTAGTTTTGGGCTGCAACTGTCTTCATCTCATCTCATCCCTCCCGCGAAGTGAGAAAACCAACGAAGTCATTTCTCACAACTCACTCAATTGCCAAGATATTCTCCGTTAGAATTCTTCATCCCCAAGCTAATTTATTCTTCCCTTTCAGATCCCGATATCGTTACTGAACTACCGTCCATCAGCGAACACATACTTCAACTCGTCAGTGCTGCAGGAGTGGACCAGGGCCACCAATGTTCGGCTGCGTCTGCTGAGGACTAAGAACCTGCTCGGACACCTCATGTCAGTGGCGAGGCAAGATCCCACCGTAACACGAAGAGTGAGTTCAATTTTTTGTTGAAAACTTTTATACGGTCTTAGGTAAATAAAAAAATGCGAGTTTTATTTGTAACGACTCAAATTGAGATAATTACTACAGTGAATATCAAAACGAATGCATACACTTTTGACGTTAAAAAACTTACTCTTGTTGTACACACTAGGTATCAAATTCTCAATAACAATCGTACTGGTATTGTTTCTGTTTCTTCCAAATAAAACTTGTAATTTACCCGTTATTTATAGCCAAACACTGAGACTTCAACTTTTAATACGTGCCTTTTGAAAATACTATTTTAGGCCTGGCCCTGTCAGTTTCGTTCTCTCATTGTTTCATTCTTCAACGACATGAGTTAAAACTCATGAAAATTTCTCTCAGTGTTAGATAGCCCATTTAGCGAGGAAGGCTATAGGCTACTTTTTATCCCGGTACGGGAAGTAGTTCCTACGGGATGCGGGTGAAACCGCTGGCAGAAGCTAGTGTACAATAAGTTAAAATCTCACATTAAAGACCTACCAATGAGCATATTTAAGAAGTTCCTCATTGATAAATGTTTTTATACAGTTAAAGAGTACCTAGAGGAGTAATAGATTTATAATATAAGCTATTAGATTATAACAGCCAGTTTCTTCATCAAAAGTAAAAAAGCCAAAGTAATGTCATAAAGTAAAAGTAACGGTCAAATTCGTTTTTTCAAGTCTAAAGTAACAGCAAAACTAATAGAAAAAAACGAATTTGACCGTTTCTTTTACTTTATGTCATTACTTTGGCTTTTACTTTTGATGAAGAAACTGGCTGTAAGAACTTAAAATATTTGCATGACTAAATTATAAGTCGAATATAGAGAGACCCAATTTTTTTATTGTATCGACCGTATAATAATGTACCTATATTCTGGCAGATAAATAAATTTAATTTCACTTAATTTCAGTACTTCTACAGTATCAAAGACATCAGTATCGGAGGTCGTTGCATGTGCAACGGTCATGCGGACACGTGCGAGCCGGCCGACCCGGCCACCAACAGCAACATTCTGGAGTGTGTGTGTCAACACAATACGTGCGGCCCTCAGTGCGCCGAGTGCTGTCGAGGCTTCGAGCAGAAAAAGTGGAGGATCTCACAGCACTGGGACAGGTTTACTTGTGAACGTGAGTAGTATTCACGACCTCTGCTATACTCATCATCATCATCCTCCGAGCCTTTTTCCCAACTATGTTGAGGTCGGCTTCCAGTCTAACCGGATTCAGCTGAGTACCAGTTTTGTACAAGGAGCGACTGCCCTATCTGACCCCCTCAACCCAATATCAATTAGCACTTCGACTAGAGGGAACGAACGAACAAAATCTACTAATTTCAAGACAATGCCGCGCGCGGCTTACGAAATTCGTCGGCCGCGCGCGACTGTCGCGGGCCTCGGCAGCGGTGCCATACATTTTCATAGGTTGACTATTGTCGCGCGCGGTTGATGACTGTCGTAGGCCGCGCTCGGCTGCGACAGCCGCGATCCACGGAATTCTACCTTTACTCTTTAATTATAGAGACAAGAAACTAATTTTAACTACGACTTTACTCTGACAATAACGCACCCCGACTAAAGCCCTTACAAGCTCGATTGCTGACTTTAGCGATCTTATGACTAACAAGTTTATTTGTTCAGCGTGCAACTGCCACAACCACTCAACGGAATGCGAGTACGACCCTGAAGTGGATAGACAGAAGCTGTCCTTGGACATCTACGGCAAGTACGAAGGCGGTGGCGTCTGCAAGAACTGTCAGCATAATACGCAAGGCATCAACTGCAACCAGTGCATGCCTACATTCTATAGGCCACAAGGAAAGAGTTGGAATGAAACTGATGTCTGCCAGCGTAAGTATTATATACGTTAAAGACTTTTTTTTCAGCCAGCCTAGTCTACGGTTGGTTCTTTTAAGGCATTGTTTTTAATCCCAGCTAGTTGAACAATTCAATTAGTTTTAAGTCACGTAAAAAAACCATGAACATTTCGAATTTTATGTTTATTCATTCAGCTTAATAATTAAACATAATCATAATTAAATATAGCCTTATAAAAAAAAACACTCCGCTGCATTTGTGAACTCTCTACTGCGACCATACTTAAAAGGTTGGAAACATTTAACATGGCAATCTTTGCCCAAATTTATTTTAAAATCTTGGACAGCATCATTAGTTAGGTACTTCCGAGCACCGAAAATATGTACTAACAAGCTTCCGCCCGCGGCTTCGCCCGCGTGGCGTATTGATAAAAAGTCTGTGTTAATCTAGGGTATCACCTATCTACATACCAAGAATATAAAAGAATAACAAACATACATCTATACATTCTCACAAACTTTCACATTTATAATTATATAAATTATGATATTGGTAGGATTATCCTAAAAGATGATCATTTCACGTTTCTAGCCTGCAACTGTGACTTACACTTCTCAACCGGTAATTGTGAGGACTTGTCCGGCTGGTGCGAGTGTCGTGTAGAGTTCAAGCCCCCTAACTGCGACTCCTGTGCTTACGGGTACTTCGACTTCCCTAACTGCAAGCCTTGTACGTGCAACCTCAACGGCACTGACGGTCAGCAGTGCACGCCTGTTGATGGACTGGTTAGTTATTTTTTTCTAGCTTCTGCCAGCGACCGAATAAAACGCATATAGCCTTCCTCGATAAATGGGCTATCTTACACTTAAATAGTTTTTCAAATCGGTCCAGTACTTCCTGAGATTAGCGCGTTCAAACAAACAAATAATCTCTTTAGCTTTATAATATTAGTATCCATGAATTATATGTACATTTATTTATGAAACCTAGGATAAATATTTGATTCAGGTCTATTCTGGCTTGACGTAAATCTATCTGTCTTTATTGCCAATTCAATAATTCAATTGCATGTTGATTTGTGAAAAGTTTCCAATACAGGAATACTTTTAGAGATAACACATTATTGTTCCCAACAGTGCCCATGCAAATACAACTATGCTGGGAAATCGTGCGAGATTTGTGCTGACGGATATTATTCACCGGAATGCAAAAGTAAGTACTTTTTAACTTAAGGGTCCGTTCAGACAGACCGGCTCGAAGAGAAGAGCAAATTCTTAACGCGCTGAAAATCTACTTAGTATTTGTAGTAAGGTTTATTTTTGGATGTGCACTGCGTTTGTCATTAAGAATGCTCGAAGGCGCTCGGTGTGAAATAATAAGAGGAGCCGACCGGCTCCGATCGCGTACTTTTTCTTGACGTTTGGCTCCGATTGCATGCTCTCCGAGCCGGTCTGTTTGAACGGACCCTAAGGAAGATGAAAAGTCCATAGTAATGTCTTAGATTTCAAGATGGATTTAACAAAATTAATGCTATATCTTTGACACTAGATTGCGAGTGTAACTCAGTGGGCTCGGTGTCACCTGTGTGTGACAAGGTTAGTGGCAACTGCACTTGCAAGAGCAAATACAGTGGAAGGACTTGCGACATGTGTGAATTTGGATATTACAACTACCCGACTTGCAAACGTGAGTATTTCTATTTACTTCTCTAAATCCCATAATTCTCTCAATCATATTCCTTTTTAGTGCGGATAACAATAACCGATATCGCCGTTGTCCATTTGTTTGCGAGTATATAAGAAAGCACGCAGGGGTACTATATGATTTACTTCATAAGGAAATTAATTATATATAGGGGTAATACATTAGGAACTTTAAAATGATTTATAATGGATTATATATTAGATTAGTTATTATGTACCCTTATGTACAACGAAGCCCGAACTCTAACCGATAAGAAATAGGTTAGACCTCACTTTGCTTACCACTGTACTTGGTGTACCCGCCATGATGATGGTTATATCTAGTTCTCACCGAATCTAAGCGGATACAACCAAGTATAACCGCATATGGCCGGTTACCCCTGGCCAGCTAAGCTTAGGCAAGATGTAGTCGCGTTTCGGGCTTTAAACGTAAATTAAACAATACTATGTCAGTGATCTTTCACTTATTCCGTTTTTAACACGCTTATATTAGCTTCACTTGTAACTATGTATGTAAGAAAATCTTGGAATCTTAATTTGACCCACTTCCCAGCCTTCGATTGGGATGAAATTTTGCACACGCTCCGAGTTCTGATGACTTTACATGACGTAAGAAACGTTGCAAAAAGCGTGTTTTTCAGTTTTTTTTTAACTACATATTTCTTTTTATTTTTAACCAACTGCATAAAATGTAATATTAATTGCTATGCCTGTTTCAAGAATGCAACTGTGATGTAAGCGGAACACAGGCTCGTATCTGTGATGACACTATCGGCACGTGCATCTGTAAGACTGGCTTCGGAGGTGCGCGGTGTGATCAGTGCTTGAATGGGTAAGTTTTTACAATATCACCAAATATCAAATCTATTGTTATTCTTATTCTTCAAGGAATCGCAGATCTAGATAGGTATTCCTTGCTTAAGATACGATTGAAAATTTTGAAAAAATTACCAATGTGTAAAATCTTATACGAATTCGATGTGAAGCCTAGCCTTTAAATTCATAAAAAATCATATCCTGACTTCCAAAAACTGACTATAGTTTACCATACTGTTATCACAAAGACTTATTACGCAGAAAGGCTAACCTGCATAACTGCATCGTTTGTCAAAATTCCATGACAGAGATACCAGGTACAGATACATATGAATTCCTTAATAGCTTCTACATGGAAGTCCGCGACCGCGAGCGTCTCTGCGTGCCTTGCAATTGCGACTCCACCGGGTCCACCTCGACCAGTTGTTCAGCCGACGGAAAGTGCAACTGCCTCGCTAACTTTGGTGGGAAGCAGTGCGATCAGTGCTCCCCAGGGTATTATAAGTACCCTGAGTGTTTGCGTAAGTACACCCAGTTATTTTATCAAATGTATGCTTGTCTACCGTAGTGTTTATATTGATATTATACCTCGTTCTTTTCAATTTTTTTTAAACAAGCTGAACCAAATAATTTTTAAGAAGAGTCTAGTAATATCTGGTGGAATAACTTTCAGTAGCAAAAATAATTCAGAACTCAATCCTTAGAAGTTACTTTACAACTTTAGCCATATTTTTCTGTCAGTATATCACATGCTATAAAAAAGCCTGAACGTTTTCATGCAATTGTCATTGATATGGTGTAATAGGATTAATAGGAATGATTTCCATGCTTCATTTGTACCTTCACTCTAATTACTTTTCCATGAAATAGCATGCAACTGTGACGTGTCTGGTTCCATCGGGTCGACGTGCGATGATAACGGACAATGCCACTGCAAGCCGAACTTCGATGGCGCCAAGTGTGACAAGTGTAAAGAACAGTATTACAACTACCCCGCCTGTGAGGAGTGCAACTGTGACCCTAGAGGAGTCATTGCTAGCTTTGCTGGTAAGTGAGCTGATTAAGTACTCACAGTTACCTGTGTACGTGTATGAAAAGGAATCTCTCTTGCCCTTGATCACATCATCATTTGAAAAGTCATTTCAAAAGGCAAGTTAGTTGTAATCTAGGCTATGGATTTTATTAGCCTTAGCTACATATTTTATCATGGTACGCGTAACTGGAAACAGCTACATGATCAGTACCATTTTTTGTCTGTTGTGCAAATTCTATATTTATGCGATCGTAATTATATACACGAAGATTATTTTAACCCCGAGGAGCAAAGAATTTCATCAAACCTCCTGAAATTCTCTAAGTACGCAGCAACACATTTTTGTTATAATTTTCACAGGTTGTGGCTCAGTCCCTGCTGGTGAACTATGCCAGTGCAAAGATCGAGTGCAAGGGCGTATCTGTAATGACTGCAAGCCTCTCTTCTGGAACCTGCAAGAGTACAATCCATTTGGTTGTGAAGGTACGTAAGCTTGTAAAGATCAGTACTACCGTAAAACTTCAACCTTGATATTTAATGGTATCTACTTCAAAGAGCGTATTAATTGAAATAAGTTGAAATCGTATTAAAGTATTTCATAAAATTCTTTATTTTCCCGCTAGATTGTAACTGCCACTTGGCTGGTACTCTGGGAGGGCTGGGGTCCTGCAACACTCGATCTGGACAATGTAGGTGTAAAATGAACGTGGGAGACCGCCAGTGCAACCAATGTCAAGATGGCTTCTACAAACTTGATACGAACAACGTTTATGGATGTACTGGTAAGAAAATCCGAAGTTTAAGTTCTATATATACTATTATATTCTATACATAATTACATACTATTATATATTGTTGACATAATATTATGGGCTTTGTCGAGTATACGTTTTAGCCCAGAACCTTTTAGCGATCGTCGGAATATTTCTGGTTTTTGTAAGTTATCAGAATATTTTTAAAACTTATGATTTGTATTGTCACATGAAACTTTTAAAATTAACGGATTTATAGGTCATGTAGGAAATTAAATAAGAAATTCAGCTTAATATTATGAAGGCCTCAACGCCAGTTAATAAGTACTATCCATCAACACAGAATGTGACTGCGACATCGGAGGTTCAATCGACAACATCTGTGACAAGAACACCGGTCAGTGCCGCTGTCACTCCAGGGTCGAAGGTCGCCGCTGTGACAGACCCATCCGTGCCCATTACTTCCCAACGCTCCACCAGTTCCAATATGAAGTAGAAGAAGGATACACGCAGTCTGGACCAGTGAGATACAGAAACTCTGATGAAGTCTTCCCTAATTACTCTTGGAAGGGTTACGTCGTGTTCTCTATGCTCCAGGTTAGTGCTTTTCATTAGGAAAGTCTTCATCATCATAAATGGGAACAATGAACCTTGACGATTTATCAATGTAACAAATAATCTTGCATCGACCAATTACTGAAGTTACTGTTTTTCTCCTAGAACGAGGTGACGAATAGAGTACTGATTCCCAAATCGTCTTTGTATCGCATGGTGCTGAAATACGCAAACCCTCTGCAAGACACTGTTATTGCGAGCATTATCGTCACCCCGGACAGCATCGGCGATATTCAGCAGAAGTAAGTACTTTTAGCTTAATACTCAGACATACATACAAATCTCATAAGCGATTGCTGGTGATACCAAGCGCTTATAGATAGATTCATTCCGAAATAGATAAGTAGATTAAAAGGCTGACAGCACCCGAATCAAAATACTTACGAAAGAGAAGCTTGATGACGTGACGTTCGTAACGTCTGTAACATAATATAAATTAGTAGTTTTAAAATGAGTTGAGTAGTCAAATATTTTTGGTGGAAGATCATTTTAAGAGGTATACAATTTTACAATTTTTTGTATCGAGAAAACTTTTCGAGAACGTGTTTTGATTTTTTTTGGCAAAAAAAATGTTTGAGACGAGTCAATTTGGGTGTGGTAAGCGCCTTACAAATGCAACGCATACCATTTCGACCGATGTCTCTTATTAGCAATGTTTCTGCATCGGTCCTGCTGTCACATAAGCTTTTATCCCTGATTGTATAGTATCAAATATGTAACTGAACTGGATATAAAAACAAAATCAAATATTCCACAGGTTCAACGTAGCATTGCGGCCAACAAACAAACCGCAACTGGTGACTGTAGCTGGTGATAAGGGCATCGCTCCATCACCCTTCGTCATGAACCCTGGTAGCTGGATGATCACCATCAAGACCACTAAAGAAGTCATGATTGTGAGTATGAGATTAATAATAATTATACAAGGTATATGCATGTTGATAGGGTTAAAAAATAGTGATTCTGATTAGTCCGCATTTTAGATTGGCCAACAATATTAGACACGTTTTTTTTTTAAATTAAAATATAACGAAACAAAGATTGAGAGTGGGAGCTAGTGACGTCACGTCTGTGTCAGATATGTACTTGGAAGTGACGTACCTAACTCAAAATTCAATCGTGTTTCTTGTTTGTGAGAGAAAATAAACGTTATCTAAAAGACGTACTAATTACTTTTTTTTCGGTCATCATGCCTATTTTACTGAAGATGGGGTCAGCTTCCATTGTGAACGCTTTCTTACGAGTACCAGTATCTTTCATAGAGCGACTGTCTCTTTGACTTTACCAGATAACACAATACCCTCGGCCGGACTGAGTTACGGATCCTATACCTGGTGTTCCGCTTGTATATTCTAAAGACAGGACCACTTGTCTATACCTTGCAGTTTAAGAATACCTTCTTTGATGGAAACTCCAAAAACATATTGACATAATCCTCCTTTTTCCAGGATTACTTCGTGCTGATTCCCGAAGCGTACTACGAAGCGACGGTTCTAACGAAGTTGGTGGACAAGCCTTGTGTGATTGGCGACAAGAAGCTTTGCAGGCACTTCGCCTATCCGAGCCTGTTTGGCAGACCCACCGCTGACGTCAGCGGCCTCAGCACCTCTGTTACCGGTTACATCGACGATGTTGAAGTTAGTACTACTGGATATTATAACATCTGTAAACTGATATTTTTAATGAAAAAAAGAAAGTGCTTTAATGTTGGTTGTTTTGCCTTATTTTAAAGTTTTTCATAAAAATTAACAGCAAAGTCATTCTTCATTAATGGAGAAAATTATCGACACGAATGAACTAATTTGTTTTCTGTCATGTAAATTTTACAATACTAATAAGTATACTTTTGAAGTGTTAGGTACTAAGTACAATAAAACTGAAACCCTTTCATCATCAATGATTTTCTTTCTTCAGCAACTTAACGAGCTACAAGCGTCAGCGGAATCAATCCCAATCTTAAGCAATGACGAGATCCAGTACAACATGAAGATAGACCCTCCTGGGCCTTACATTCTCATCATCGAATACGTGACTCCTATCAACCGTACAGCCGAAAGTGTTAACGAGATAGAAGTAGCCTACAATACCAGCTATTCCTTCGCACCGCGAGGACCGATCACTGTTAGATTCCAGTCCGGAGACCAGCAGGAGACTGATGCGATTGTGAACCTCAATGATTGTCCGTACACGGCGGCTTGCCGACAGGCTGTTGTAGATGATCTGTCTAAGATACAGGTGTTCAATATTCAAGAGGCAAACAATGTCATTTATTTGATGGTAAGTTTTGTTTTGGCACCTATAAAAATCTCTTCATTTAATTAATTCATGTAACGTAAGCAGAAGTTGTCACGTCTTAGAAGTGTTTTATAAATATAACAAATATGAATTTGTAAATACGTAAACATAAGTAAACAATTTTAGTGATAGATATAATATAAATAAATCCTTAGTAAGCTAAATAAAAATGTACCCATTTGTAACATAACTGTAGAAACGTTACATTTATTTATTTTTTACTACCCATTTTGTATTATTTATTTATTAAAAACAAGACAAGATATCTACGTGCAACATTACAGAGTAACAGTAAAACTTCAAAAAAATATAGCTAAAAGTAATTTCAATTCAATAACAAAAAAAGATGAAGTGCAAACAGGTTTTATTCAGCTGTGATACGAGGGGCACATGTAATTGGCTGAAAAAAAGTTCAAATCACCTTTTTTTTGCTTTTAGCGTTCATTTGTTTTTATTTGCAACATTTTCATCACAGGTTACATGATATTTTGTTTCGGTTATTTTAATGGAAGCCAATTAATTTTAATTTACAGTTTTTATCGATTTTCTGTTCCTTATTTAAAAGAATGATTAAAAATATTTTAGCAATAGTTCTTTGATGCAAACCTTTATAATTTATGTGTGTTTCAGGGCGACCGCGATACTTTAGTAGGCATTAAATCTATTGTGGCGATCCCAGAGACTGAATGGCATTTAGACTACATAACTCCTCGACCATACTGTTTGAGACGCAACGGAAAATGCGAACCAGCCAACTTTGCTGCTTCTGTCGACTCTAAGAAGGTAAATAACATCTAATGTTATCTCTTCCGATTACATTTAGTTGCCAAGACCTCTCAAGTATGAGCGCGCTTGTTCGATTCCAGGTCAGGCAAGTACCAGTGCCACTTTTCTAAGTTTGCATGTCATTTCTTATCTTGAAGGGTTTTCCATCTCGAGAAAACCTGGATTATAGCATTCAGCAATCCTTTTCAGTGTGAGAAGAGGCCTGTGCCCAGCAGGACAACGAAAGGGTTGATGATGATTAACGTGTTAGTTAATATGAAGTAAAAAATATAGTCCAGGGTTGACCAGAAAGGGCAGTTGAAAGACAGTGAACTAGAATCGAACTTAGTTATATTGCTGACGTTCATAAGTGCTTGTGGAGGTCTAAATGATTTGACTTTGACTTTGAGTGAAACATTGACTTTAATAACATTTTTCCCACAGATTGAAATCGAATCCGGCACGGGTGGTGACCGAGACATTCGGCCCCCGAGCCTCGACAACGCGACGGCAGTAATATACTTGATACCTGATGCTGAACCCGTGAGGATCGAGTCCAAGATACCAGCGGCTGGAGACTACATGTTCATGGTGCATTACTATCAGCCCGTGCATCCCGGTAAGTTGGTAGATTATATGTAATTACTAGCGACCCGCCCCGGCTCCGCACGGGATAACAGTATCTCCCCACAATTTAATGCCTGTTATTTGACATATATTATAAACATTCCTGTTCAATGGCTCTATCTATTCAAAAAACCGCATGGAAATCGGTTGCGTAGTTTTGAAGATTTAAGCGTACAAACGGCCTTAGGGATATAGGTACAGAAATAGCGATTTTGTTTTATAATATGTAGTGATATATAATATATAATATGTAGTGATATGTAGTTTTGTATCTCTGTTCTAATAAACAGTAAGTCTATAGTGAACAACTGGTCCCAGTTCATTCACTTTTCACAATATAACAACCTGGTCCAGTAGATAAAGCTGGTACAAAAAGTTAGCTTAATTCAAACACAAAATCTTTATTGCGAACTAAAACGAACTCGAACAAAAGATCTTATAAGTAAGTGCTTTCTTAAGGCTACTACACACATGCCGCCGGTTTCATGCCGAGCGGCTATGCCGCCGGCAATACAAGCGGTACAAAATCGTTTTTTTTTTATTGGTTGGTCATGCTGGCGGCTTCTTTGTGCGGCAAAGCAGCGGCGGTTTTGTATGCCGCCGGGTGAACGGTGGCTTGGGCGGCGGTTTGCCCGGCGGCACTGTGTTTAGAACTTAGGTGCCTGTTGTACACCCTAGTAAAAAATACTCATCACCTTCCAGAAAGTACAATCAACGTAGCGGTAAAGACTGACACCCAGCAGTTTGACACGAACATGGTTGTCCAGCACTGTCCGTCCAGCACCGGCTGTCGGTCACTTCTCAAGCTGCCCGACGGGACCAAACACTTCCCCGTAGCTGATAACTTCACCATTACATTCTGGGTAAGGATTTGTGCTTTTACTAAGGTGACGGGAAAGGTCTTCGATAGTTTGCAGTGTAAAGTAAATAGTCACAGAGATTCAGATCATCTCGATAAATTTTAAGCGGATAGAACTGAAGGCATTGTACATCATCGATTTTTCCTCGACTATGCAATCTTAACGCGCTTAAAACTTAGCTTAACTTGTAACTGTGTATGTAAGAAAATCTTGGAATCTTAATTTGACCCACTTCCCGGTCTTCTATTAAGAAAAAATTTTGCACACGCTCTGAGTTCTGATGACAATACACAAGCGGTTTTTAAGTTTTTTAAACTATTAATTGTTATAGTACACTTTTGACTGCCTCTATCTATCTATCATGAATTCCTGACAAGAAAGTCTTCAAAAACATTTAAAGATTTAAAAACGCCATTTTCGTTATCCAGGGCAACAACAGCAAGGGTCTATGGATCGATTACGTGCTCGTGGTCGCGGCACCAGACTTCGTGGACTCTGCTCTCACTGAAGCAAACGTGGTGGATTACACGAGGGAGTTCATCGAGAAGTGTGCCAATAACCACTACCATATCGGTTCCAATGAGACTGGTTAGTTTTCTTTCATTATCTTCTATAGTCCAGTTGAATGGAATTGAATTGTCTCGAATCTGCTGCGTTTTTAAAAGACTTCTATATTTCGTTAATTCAATGATTTGGTAATGTGATTAATTACAGTATCTGTCAAATCAAAATATTTTTCACTCTTATGTAAAATATTTATATCACTGTTACCAAACTTCATCATCATCTTCCGCCCCCACTAAAACGGCAGGCGAATGATGACGACGTTAGCGAACTTCTTCAACCAAAACTCTTCAGGTTTCTGTCGTGACGCGATGTTCTCCATCACGGCGGAGTACAACAGCGGTGCCCTGGCTTGTGTGTGTGACTTCATGGGCTCCACCGAGCTGGAGTGCAACACCTTCGGAGGCCAGTGCCCTTGCAAGCCCAACGTCATCGGCAGGTCCTGTAGTGCCTGCCGCACTGGATACTACGGCTTCCCTAACTGCAGGCCCTGCCATTGTCCTTCAACGGCCATCTGTGATGATAATGGTAAGTTTCTCTTGTTTCAATTTAATTTACTAAGATGTATGATGCGAAAGGAACAGCTATAGAGCCCTGACAGTTCAGGATGCTATCAGAGGTATAATGGCTACGAAACGAGTTCTACGAGTTGAGATTTAGTTTGTCATTTCTAACCAATGATAAAATAGTTTTTATATTACATGAAATCAATGAAAGAAATTAAGCCGGCTGGTATTTTGAGAGCTCTCAAGCTTAAGGAAATTTTCTAGCATTTATATGACGTAAAATGTTTGTTTAGGTATGTGCATCTGCCCAAAGAACGTGGAAGGCGAGAACTGTGACCGCTGCAAGCCTTTCACCTTCAACTTCGACGTGCAGCGTGGTTGTGACGACTGCAACTGCAACCCGCTTGGAGTTGTCGACAACCGACTGCAATGTGAAGCTGACAGCGGAAACTGCGCGTGAGTACATCTTTGAAAAAATAAAATAAGAAACTAACTGAGAAATATTTTCCACTTCTAGAACTGCACATGTTAACTTTTGCCGAAAATGGTTTGATTGATTGTTTCATAAATCCAGCTACACTGCCCTACACAAGTATAAGCCCTTAGCCAAAGACTCGTGATAATATAATAAAAGAAAATGAACACTTTTATTCGATAATATAATCAATAAATAGTGTACAAAGAACAGTTAGTCTATAATAGATTAAGATTTGTTGCGCAACAACATTAAACAAAATTCCACAGACATTTGTTCATTCTTCTTTTCTGACACTGTTGGGAATATATACTTTCCCTGGGTGATATAGAAGTAGTGAATCGCTAGATTGCCAATCTATCTACTATTCTACAGAGAGAGAAAGAGAGAAGATTTTTAGATATCCATTTGCTATTGTATTTTATTGACTGTCTTTTCTTACTTTATTTTATTAGACTTATTTTTGTACTACAATAAAATCACCTTCCTTCAGTTGTCGCGAGAACGTCATAGGCCGTACATGCGACCACTGTGTTCCCGGACACTACGCGTTCCCGGAGTGCGTCCCGTGCACGTGCGACAGAGACGGCACTACCGATGACGTGTGCGACCAAAGCACTGCACAGTGTTACTGCAAGCGATATGTTACTGGACAGGCGAGTTTTATTTCTCCTTTCTTATAATTAAAAACAAAAATGATAGGTTTAATATTTTGTATACGGTTCTTTAAATTATACAGACAGAATTGTGTTCTTGGGGAGTTTGTTCCACCACTTCTTCTTCCCAGCAAAAACACATAGGAAGTGGTGAAGGAAATCGTTTTGGGGGCTGTCTTTTGTAAATTCGACCTTCAAAAAGTGCTGACTTTCAGTCTAGTTGGAATAAATGACTTTTTGTCTTATCTTTTTACCTAAGAACTTCACACATCTCCCGAGCCTTTTTACCAATTATGTTGGGGTCGGCTTCTAGTCTAACCGGATGCGGCTGAGTACAGTAGCCGGCATATAACTTGGCAAGGATTTGAGTCCTTTAATAAGTGTGAGTTTGCACATAGTGCACTAAATGATACAAAAAAGTGATCCCTGTTATAGCTTGTGCATTTATTATATGGTTATTGTCATCAATGTATTGGCAATTATATCTGCTTGAAAAAAATAGGACCTGTTTTCATCTCACGATTCTTACCAAGTTACGTGCCGGGAACTGTACCAGTGTTTGACAAGGAGCGGCTGCCTATCTGACCCCCTCAACCCAGTTACCCGGGCAACCCAATACCCCCTTGGTTAGACTGGTGTCGGACTTACTGGCTTATGACGATTATTTGAAATCTGAACTCTATCCTCGATTATTCAAACAAAGAAGCTGGCATCAAAAGAGAACTTAAATAAAGTGCATTATTAACCTCTCTTATATGTTTAGGCTTGCGACACATGCGTGGAAGAGTATTTCAACCTGCAGTCTTCGAACCCCGAGGGATGCACCAAATGTTACTGCTTCGGAAGAACCACTCGTTGTACCAGCTCCTACTTATATTGGGCTAGCGTGAGTATACCATATTAACATAATATTTATAATTTAACTAGCTTCTACCAGCGGCTTCACCCGCATCTCGTGGGAACCTCTGCACGAACCCGGCTAAAAAGCCTGTAGGCTGAGATGGGCTATCTAACACTGAAATATTTTTTCAAATCGGACCGGTATTTCCTGAGATTAGCGCGTTAAAACAAACAAATAAACTCTTCAGCTTTGTAATATTAGTAGGTATAGATATCAATATAAATGTTCTTTTGATTTATTTCCAATACAACACTCACCACCCTGCTTTAAATATCAAAAATCAAATTACCGTTATTTTAAGGCTACTTTGGCCCATAGATATACAATTATACATATGCCTTTAAGAACTGACACAAACATGGAGGTTTGCTTAGGAACATATAACGACGTGCGATATGTAATTGCAAAAGATTTTTGACTTACTTCAAGTTCTCCCGTTCTACTTTGTTATAGAAACTTCAATCTATGTTAGTATATCACTTCGGTATTGGATTAATAGTAGGTAGGTATACTAACCGGCAAGAAATCTATACTATTATTTAAGTTTGTATGTAGGGGTAATCTTTGGAACCGCTGTTCGTATTTCCAAAAATCTGTCACTGATTGATAGCTACAATGTTCCTGAGTGCCATAGGTTATATGTTATCCCGGTATGGACAGTAGTTTCCACGGTACGCGGGTGAAACCGCGGGAAAACGGCTAGTGCTAAATATCGTGAAAAAAATCCTTATACATCACTACGTCTAATTCCAATGTTCATCACCAGATCAGCGGCATGGGCGACTGGTACCTGGTGAACGTTGAGGCAAACAGGACTCTGAACATCTTCCCTCGCACCCTGCCCCCGGTGATGAGGAACGACTCCACCATCACCGCTGATCTCGTCGGTGATGACAGCGGACAGAAGGTCGTGTACTTCGGAGCCCCGGATTATTATCTTGGTAAGCACTTTATTTTGAACTAGCGACTCGCTCCGGCTTCGCACGGGATAACAGTATTTCCCCACTATTTAATGTATGTTATTTTACATATAAACCTTCCTCTTTAATCACTCTATCTATTTAAAATGCCGCATGAAAATCGGTTGCGTAGTTTTGAAGATTTAAGCGTACAAAGGGACATAGGGATAGAAAAAACGACTTTGTTTTATACTATGTAGTGATTCAATTAATTTAATTATGAAGTAGCTTCCGCCCGCGGCTTCGCCCGTGTAGTGTCTTGGTAAAAATATCATGTTCATTATAGTACCCCCAAGAAAAGTAGTTTTTGCGAGAAAGCGTAGCAAACTATTATGTATTACGAATGATTATGACAGTCTTACGTATGACAGACGTAGTGGCCTAGTGGGTAAAGAGCCAATCTCTCGATCATGAGTTCGACTCCAAGTCAGGCAAGTACCAATGCATTTCGTCTACAGGGTAGTCTGCTCTGCAATCTTATTGTAATCTTAAATCATTTGCAGGCAGGCATTATTGAATCACAGAAAATGATAAAAACGTTAATGTAAAAGAATAAATAGCGCAATGTCTATCGTATGTTGCCTAATTAAAATTAGCACAATCAATCCAAGTTTATTTATGTTATTTTTTATGTTTAGGTAAACGGCTGACATCTTACGGCGGTTACCTCACGTACTCGATATTCTACGAGACCGGTCCCGACGGCGGAGCTATCGCGGCTGCTGACGTCATAATCGGCGGTTCTGATGGGTAAGTACCTGCCATCATCCTTCATCTTCCGAGCCTTTTCCCAACTATGTTGAAGTCGGCTTCCAGTCTGACCGAATGTAGCTGAGTACCAGTGTTTTACAAGGAGCGACTGCCTTATCTGACCTCCTCAACCCAGTTAACTGGGCAACCCAATACCCCTCGGTAAGACGTGTCAGACTAAGTGGTAGGGAACTAGGGGTAAGTGCCTGCCATCAGCTCACTGTCTAGCAAAGCATGGTGGTTGAATTACTTTGCAGCTAGGAGGATTCTATGGAATGTATCCATCTGCAACTACCTTCATTTAATAATGTACTTTCTGATACATCTTCATTATCAGTTTCAATTTCGGAAATAAAAATACAGTTTAGTGCATCACACTTATTACCAAGTAAATCGTTAGATACATTTTATCATTATATCGGGTGTGTCGTTCACAATCACATTAAATTCTATCGCATATACTTTATGATATTCTATGACGAATTGTAAAAAATAACCTAATCCATTCAGTGGTTTAGCCACAGGAGTCATTTTTCGTTTTTATAATTTACAACATCATGTGTAAAGCAGAGATAAAGTTAGGAATATCGAATGTTTTGATCAGTTGACAGCTGTCAGTTTTCAAGGGAGAATTACAGATGTTTGTAATGACTGACTTTTATATGGTGTTCTAATTTTCGCACATTTTTATTCTATTTACTTTGTTTGAAAAATTCATTTTTTTATTTTTACGTATTTTTCTTTTTTCTTTGTGTTAATGGACATATATTAACCAGTATATTAACGCATTTCATTTAATGTGATTATAAACGACACACCCGATATACTTAAAACAATATTCTACTTTCCACAGTTACTTAGTGCACAACAGCGTGGAACAACCACCTTCGAAGGTAGAATGGACACACGCGGTCAGACTGTCCGAGGACGAGTTCAGTAACTCAGACGGCTCACCAGTCTCCAGAGAACAGTTCATGAATACACTCGTCAATGTTACCAGCATTTACATCCGGGCTACTTACTGGGACCAGTCTGTTGAAACTAGGTGAGTGGCAAAGCCAAAAGTCAAACAATTGCGTCTTTCCATATATATTTTGTGTCCCCCTGTTCAAGAAAAAGTAAATCCTTGAAATACATTTTAATAAGAATGAATGAATTTTAAAAACTCCATTTTTTCCCGCAGCCTAATAGCCGTAACTCTGGACATCGGAGTGGAAGGCTACGGGGAGTACATTGACGCTAAACGTGCGTCTTCTGTCGAAGAGTGCCAATGTCCCAAGGCTTACCGCGGCCTCTCGTGCGAGCAGTGTGCTGAGGGTTACTACCGGCTCAGCTCCGGCTTCTGTGTGCCATGCCAGTGCAACGGACATTCCAGAGAGTGCGATGTTAACACTGGAGTCTGTTTGGTGAGTTTATTTATATATTTATTTACTAGCTTTTATCCGCGGCTTCGCCCGCGTGGTGTGTTGATAAAATGTGTTAATCCATGGTATCACCTGTCCACATACCAAACTTCAACCAAATCAGTCCAGCCGCTGATTTGCCCACAAGAGAACTTTGACTGGCACTTTTTTAGCACCACAAATAAAGTCAAATTCCTATCTCTAGTAAACAAAACCACAAATCGATAAAATATTATGAACGGCCGTTAGAGAGGAGCCGCCTTGGCATAGAATCAGTCTGGATATGATTATTTTAGAATGGAATAGATTGATCTTTATACTTTTTCTAGAACTGCAGACCAATTCAATTTGTCTAAATATTTCTTTATATAGGAGTGCACAGACAACACGATGGGTGACCACTGCGAGCAATGTATTCCTGGTTACCATGGCGACGCTCTGCAAGGAACTCCACGGGACTGTCTCATCTGTGCTTGCCCCATGCCCTACGTGTCTAACAAGTAAGTTGACAGCTGGATCAATCCTGATAATGCTTATAATATCTTCCATGAATATGGATATAATTTTAAATTCCACAAATATAAAATCCCTAGAAAGCGATGGGTGGCATTCGCATTTTTATCCCGCCATGACGTACAATTTGTATCAAAAGCTGGAAATTATGTTACTTGCGAAACAAAATCAGACAGAGAATTACGAGAGAATTGTAATTCCTAGATAAAAAAAATGCACAAGGGCAGAAAGAAAATGTTGATGAAGTTTTACATGCCTGAACTTAAAAATTACATTGAAGTTAAAATCGTTAGCTAGTTAAAGCAGTATCTTGTTAAATCGTTATTATTTGTTTTAGCCTGTATTGTCCCACTGCTGGGCAAAGGCCTCCCCAGTTTGTGTCCACACCTCTTCGATCTTTTGAGTCTTCCCACTAATCGTAAAATCTATAATTAATTAATACATATTGCCCTTTCAGCTTCGCCATCGGCTGTGATCTAAGTGACAACGGTTCTCTGATCTCGTGTCAGTGCAAGCCTGGGTACGGGGGTGCGAGGTGCGAGTTCTGTGCCGCTGGTTACTATGGCGAACCTGAAGTTATCGGTAAGTACTACACTATCACTGCATTTAAATATCTAACCCTCGCACTCAGAGAAATTTAATGATTACATAAGCCATTCTTTATTGAAGGATGGCCTATTTTGGGAACTAAATTCTGCCGGCTCGCGGCTCTGCTTTGTGTTGTCTGTTCATGGACGCGCACACCTTCAGTGTACACGTGCGAGCTACGAGCCGGCAAACCGGTTGGATCGCCGGCGAACTGACGGTTTTAAAGTACGCGTACTTAGGGTGACACACGAGCGAAAAAAGTCGTCGAGCCATAAGTTCGCATACTTACTCGCACGTCTATCACCCACTTAAGAATTATTGTGCATGCTGCGGTCTCACCCAAGTGAGGAGGACTACACGTACCTACAATATTCAAATTGTTTGGTTATACCTATGTCATGTTATCTGTACCTACACAAAAATTAAAAACCACGTATTCCTCAGGTGATTACTGCAAGCCTTGCAACTGCTCTGGGAACATTAACATCAATGACCCGGGATCATGCGACAGCCACAATGGCGACTGTCTGAAGTGCGTGAACAACACTGCTGGCCACGCCTGCAACCTCTGCGCTCCTGGCTTCTACGGAGACGCCATCTTCTCCAAGAACTGTACCGGTAAGTGTCATACAGCATCTGTTTTATTACATTATTTATTATTAGCATTCCATATGTTAAACAGGTGGATATTTTATACTTTAGAAACAATATGGACTCGGCTATAGGGCACAGCTTAAAGAAGTTGGAGAGTTTAACAGAAGCTTACCTATTACTAATTGGTGTGAGTATAATTATATACTCACACCATATACACCATATTAATTAGTGTACATGCGAGTATCGGTGTGAGTGTGAGATGATGTTCCATTTGTGTAATGTTGGTGAGGCCTTACCTTCAACCTGCTTAGGAATGGATAGGAAACTATGTATTACAGTTGGCACCTGCAATTCCCCAAAAAATTAACAGTCTACTATGCTAAGACGACAAATTGGGTCAATTTTATAATCATTTGGAACTTAGCTTATTGTTTTGTTGTTGTTAATCTCACTTTTATCTTAGACTTGACCACGTATGTCCAGCACAATTGAAATACGTCTTCCTTTAATTGTGTAATGTTCGCCAACAGCATGTAGCTGCGATGAATTCGGTATGGAACGTTGCGATCCCGCGACCGGCACCTGCGTGTGTCGACCAGGAGTCATCGGCGACCGATGCGACCAGTGTGCTCCTAACCACTGGGGCCTGAACAGCGGCCAGGGTTGTACTCCGTGCGACTGTGACCTCGCCTCCGAGTCATCTCAGTGCGACCTCAGTACCGGCCAGTGCAGGTCAGTACAGACTTACTTTAAGGCATTACCTACAAATAAAATAATAATTTCTTTTTGTTATTAGGGTTCCGTAGCCAAAGGGTAAAATGTTCCGTTCGTCCGTCCGTCTGTCACCAGGCTGAACCATGAACCGTGATAGTTAGAGAGTTGAAATTTTCACAGATGATGTATTTCTGTTGCTGCTATAACAACAAATACTGAAAACCAGAATAACATAAATATTTTGGGGGGCTCCCATACAACAAAAGTTGTTTTTTTACTCATTTTAAATAATGGTTCGGAACCCTTGTTGCTCGAGTCCGACTCGCACTTGACCGGTTTTTTGTTAGTTTAGACGTACACAGAGATTTGTATAGAGGATGTCATAACGCATAATATAAGATAGTAGCAGGCCAAAAAGTGGGTGTTCGGAGGACGAGGAACGATACTGGCTCCGCCCCGACATGCCTTCTATGGAACCCGCCCATTATTTTCAAAATACAATCAAGACCAATCTTTGACAGATTGGTTTTGATTTAACAAACAACCCGACCGGTTCATTAGTTCTAGTAACTGATCACGCCTCCTTGACCTACAGGATAGCGCTTGACTATGGTATCTATCCTTCCTCCAAGGTACTCCAACATTCTAGCTAATGCGACCGGGCGTAACCGATGCGTGTGCTCTTAAAAAAATCTAAATATCTGTCTAGTTAAATACCTACTTGAGTAAACAATTCTATATCTGCATCATCATTATTTCTTCATCATGTTGAATAAACTTGTGCAACACGACGTAAAGAAGGATGTACTTATTTTCAGTGACGGATCGAGGTTTTATATAACCATATAAACTATTTGAAAAACAGTTTAGTTCTTCGATATTTTTACCTCAACCTCAAAAACCTTCCAAAGTTCCAACATACGTGACTTAACAGGTTAATAATAGAGATAATTTGTTTCAGCTGTGCCAAGGGTGTGACTGGCAAACATTGTGAGCAGTGTGCTGCTGGATACTGGAACTACACCAAGGAAGGATGTGATCGTGAGTAAAATTACATTTTAATTATACATTCCATTATTAAATACTCGTACAACCATAGTAGTCTCCTTCTGTCCTAATAGTGATTCTAGCGTTTTCTCTAATTCATACTCTATCTACTACCCTAATTTCCATTGATATGTTTCTTATCAATATAAATAAAAATGAATTGTTGTTCCATGAACGATACGAAGTTCGCGGGATCGGCTAGTTTTAAATAAAATTGAAAACTCTCTAGAAGTGACTATGTATAAATTCCCTTCAGCTTATGGACGTCTTTACGAAACAAGCAGACTCATGACCCTCCTATTTCAGATTGCAACTGTAACACTGGTTACTCACTGGGCTTCACCTGCAACGCGACCGGTCAGTGCGAGTGCTTGCCCGGCGTCGTCGGAGAGAAATGCGATAGATGCCCGGAAAGGTAAGTGCTATGTTGATCTTCAATACTATGTTATCATCATCCTCCGAGCCTTTTCCCAACTATATTCGGGTCGGCTTCCAGTCTAACCGGATTCAGCTGAGTACCAGTGCTCTTCAATAGATACTATGTTATGTAGAAAGGGTACCTAATTGCCTTGTTGGTGCCTAGCTGTCGCAAGCACGGTCGCTGAGCACGAGGTCTCGAGTTCGATTCCCGGGTCGAACCGAAATCGCTTTGTGGATTTTATAAACTTTTAATAAACAGCCCGGAGCTTGAAAGTTGGTGTTTGATACACCCGTGTATCATCGGAGAGTCTTTAAAACCATTTGAAACACACATAAAGCCATTAAAATCAAGATTACGCATAGGTGCCCGGTTTTTTTAATCAAACACACATTTGGTCATTTGCTTGAATATGATATTGTCCTCAGATGGGTGCTAATACCCAATGAAGGATGTCTGGAATGCGACTCATGTACTGATGCCCTTCTCATCACCATCGAGAACATGAGCGAGCGACTCGCTAACGAAACTAAAGACTTTAAGGTATGTATCAAATGTCAACTAGCAATAGATAGAGATTATTGGAAACGGCCGTCAGTTAAGATGAAGGAAAACATCTTGAGGATTCAAAGTGATTTATTTCATACTATCGACCCGCCTCGGCTTCGCACGTAATATCCGTATTTCCCCACAATTTAATGGATGTTATTATGCATATAATGCTTCCTCTTCAATCACTCTATCTATTAAAAAAACCGCATGAAAATCTTTAGCGCAGTTTTGAAGATTTCAGCGTACAAAGGGACACAAGGGCAGAAAAAGCGACTTTGTTTTGTACTATTTAGTTATACTAGCAATTTCCCCGCGGTTTCACTCGCGTCCCGTGGAAACTACTTCCTGTATCGGGATAAAATATAGCCTATGATACTCACAGATAATGTAGCTTTCTAATGGTGAAAGAATTTTTAAAATACCAAGTTTTCGTCTTTATGATATTAGTATAGATAATTATCATACTGTTTAAACATGGTATTGTTCCCAGGACAAAGCGGACTCGTTCTTCACAACGCAGCGTCTGAACTACATCGCGAACCAGACACAGTCGCTGCGGCCGAAGGTGGCTGATCTGAAGAACGTTGACGTTGCTGACGTCACAACCGCCGTCAAGACTTTAGAGAACAGCGCTAAGAACCTGCTACGATCCGTAAGTATCTACAAAACTCGTTTATCTATTTTTAATTTATCTTTAAATAGAAAAAGGTTCGCAATTGGGTACTTGACAACTAGTCAAATTCAATACTTTTAATGAACTGTCAATAACGGTTAGGTACTTACTTTCTGTGCAATTTGCATGAAAATGTAAAATATGACGTCACAGATTTTTCACATCAAGCTTTATTTTTTCCATTAAAACAATGGCATTATTTTAAGATGCTTTGCCAAATGAATATGATAAAGTATTTTATTTTGGACCTAGTCAAATACCCAATTGGTCGAAATCCCTTTTAGAACAATGTGAAGGCAAAAAATTTTAATTAATAATCTGGCCTCCGTCTTTCTGAGAGTTCTAGTCATAGTTTTGAGTAAAAAAATATGACCCTATTTTCTGGAAGTCCTTATTCCTCAGTAGGTAAAGAGAATCGCTGACCATGATAATTATCACCCAATTCATTCCCACAGGCCGAATTCGCAGCGACAGACTCGGACAAACAGATCACTAGGGCAGCCGATTTAGCCGCCGACGCCGACAAGATCTTGGCTTCAGTTCGCGACAGCAGCGAGAAGGCCAAGGCTATCGTCACACATGTCGCTGACTTGGCTACCGGGCTAGAACTGAGCCAGCAGCCTAAAGTTGATAGTGCTCTGGCTGAAGCGAGGCAGATTAAGTCTGATATTGCTGGTAAGTTGGATTTGTATGGTCTTACTGCAAGGTAAATTGACGTCCGTCACGTGATTTAGAAAGCTTTGTATGAAGATGACAGCAGTAAGAAGGCCAAAGCCATCGTCACACATGTCGCCGACTTGGCTACCGGGCTTGAACTGTGCCAGCAGCCTAAAGTTGACAGTGCTCTAGCAGAGGCGCGGCAGATTAAGTCTGATATTGCTGGTAAGTTAGATTTTTATGGTCCTACTGCAAGGTAAACAGACGTCTGTCACGTGATTTAGAAGCTTTGTATAGAGACGACAGCGGCGAGAAGGCCAAGGCTTTCGTCACACATGTCGACTTGGCTACCGGGCTAGAACTGAGTCAGCAACCTAAACTTGACAGTGCCTTGGCCGAAGCGAGGCAGATTAAGTCTGATATCGCTGGTAAGTTTAATCTTTATGGTCTTACTGCAAGGTAAATTGACGTTCGGCACGTGATCTGCGGTCTGTGATCTCAACATGCGCAAGCTGCTTGCACCGTGTAGATGCACCCTTATGACATGACAAACGTCTGTTTAACTTTTTTGTAGTAAGACTAGTTTGTTGATAAGATCTGATGTCTTCTTTGGTTTTCAGGCTCGTTGCATTCTATTTCTGTTGGTAGTTTCATAGATCATCAGTTCACCATACTTTCATGCATTTCTCTACTTAGAGCCTATTTATATCCTGCATTAACTTTAAAGCATTTAAGTTGTATACCACATTATGATACTTAAGTTACATGCTGTATAACCTGTACATAATAAATTATTTTGTCTCCACAGCTAAGGACTTGGCGCCGAAGAAACAGCAAGCCGACATCGCCTTCAGTAATGCTACCAAACAGATCGAGCGCATGAATGTTTTCGTACAACCGGTCAATGAGCAGGCTAAGGTAAACATTTTTATTTATCATATTATCCGGCTTCGCACGGAATAACAGTATTTCCCCACTATTTAATGTATGTATAAACCCTTCTCTTCAATCACTCTAGATATAAAAAAACCGCATCAAAATCGGTTGCACAGTTTTAAAGATTTAATGATAGAACGGGACTTGGGTTATAGGGACAGAAAAAGCGACTTTGTTTTATACTATGTATTGATTATTCTATTCCATGCTGTTTAATATCTACTGAAACTGCAAAATTGTTCGATTTAGGTCGTAAGAATCTGTAAAAATGTTTCATTTCCCATCGTTTCAATTACAGCTTTTAATTCAGAATTTGCATTTTCAATATCATTAGTTATCTTATTTGTTTTTGTTTTAGAAATTCCACCTTCTGGTGAACGACACCCGTGATCTCAAGACTAAGCTGGATGAGATGCTGCAGTACACAGACTTAGCTCAGCACACCGCCACCACTGCTGAAAACCTTAACGCTAAGAACAGGTATAACTAACAATATGAGAAAAGATAAATTATATATTATAAATAAATATAAGAAGGTTAGCAGCAATGGTGTTTAACCTAACTTCATCACCATCAGCCTTTCTGTCATCCCAGGCCTCCTCTCACTCAGAAAAAGATTGAGAGAGTTAATCACCACGCTTGCTCAGTGCAAGTTAGTGATTACAAAATTTACAGTCCAGATTTCCTCGAGATGTTTTCCTTCACTTGATGTACATCGTCGCTGGTGTGTAGAATATACTTAGAAAGTACTTGAGAAACTAACCTGGAATAGAACCCACATTCTTATTTGATAGGTTAGTGCTTTACCCACTAGTCTACCACGACTGTGAACTTTACTAGCGAATATTTAACCTCACCAATATTCAATCCTCCTAGGCAATCCAAATTCGGCAACAAGGTAGCTTCCGTAACAAAGCTGAACGCAGCAGCTATGCAGGATCTCATCGACGCTGGCTATGACATCGGCAATGGAACATTCTACAATCTTGTAGCCGCCACAGTCGTAGACAACTCTACCAAAGCTCTGGACAGCATCAGAACAGCCAACCAGGACATGATAGACCGTTTGGAAGACCTTGAGGTTAAGCTGCCGGACCTGAGGAATCTGACTGAAGTGGCTAACCACCATACTTATATGTTGAGGAATAGGGTAAGTTGCGTGATCATATTTGGGTGACGATAAGTCTTTTGGATTTTGACTGAAGAAAAGGAAAAAATATTTCGGATCGTGTATTGATTATGTTGAGCTAAACATAAAACAGATTATCATATAGAAATACCAGCATTCAGGAGGTTTTTAAAATATTCACGAAAATTGTTAAAGATTCGCCAAGACAATTAGCCCTTCAAAAAACCTAAATATTAAAAAAAAGCCAACAATACAGTAAAAAAATAATTGCAATCCCTTTAATGAATTACAGGCGGATAATTTAAGAGCTCTAGCTGAGAGAGAGAACAACAATTCTCGTACTCAACACGCTTACACCGCAGCGTCAGCTTACTCGTCCATAGTTCAAGAGATTGGAGACGCGAAGAAGGCTGCCGATGACGCCGACGAGGGTGTCAGGAACATCACTGAACTGGTAAGTCTATTCAGATGATAGGTTCTGGCCTAAAAACTCCAGCTTTACGAACATATTGACAGCTAGCTTCCACCTGCGGCTTTGCCTGCGTGGTGTGTTGATAAAAAGTAGCCTATGTGTTATTCAGGGTATCAATTATTTATATACCAAATTTCAACCAAATAGGTCTAGCCGTTTTTGCGTAAAAGAATATTTCTCACATTCTCACAAACTTTCACGATTATAATATTAGTAATCAGTAATATTAGTAGGATTTGTAGGAATATTAGTAGGATTACCTAAAAAAACTGAGCTCTTCTTTCCTAAAACCAGTTGTATTTCTAGTTAGGTACGCTTAATTGATCAATAAGTGCCGCCCTAACCGGAGTGAGGATGCATTTTAATATCCAGATTGTTCATTATCGTTAAACAAATATATCACCACATGTCAATTAACAATTATTTTTTTGTACAGACAAACACACTGAACGACCGAGTAGTCCCAGCACGTGACAGATCCAGGAATCTTCTAGAAGCTGCCACAAAGGCCCAGAACATAGTAGAACAGGCTCTCAGTCCTAATTTAACAAAGGCCGAAGAAAAACTAGCGCATGCTAAGAAAACGATGGGATCTGCGGATGACGATAATAATGCTATTCAATTGTAAGTAATTTTAGTTGTAGCATTTTTCTGTCGATTTTTGGTTCAAGGTTCTTAGTACAGACTCCAGTGAGTCAACCTATCCATCTCCCGAGCCTTTTTTCGCCATCTTTGTTGGGGTCGGCTTCCAGGCCTACCGTAGGCAGCTGAGAATCCGATTCTGTAATTTTTTTCCAATTCAATGCAAATTCAAACTCATTTTTTCAAACTTGGCTGTAAAACAGCGTCAAAATAAAAGACAGCCACCAAAGCGCCCGTCCTTCACATTTGCCTTCCATTTGGCAGATTAAGCTGGGTTGATCTTCTGTCGTCTGCACAATCATCATGCCGAGCCTTTTCTCTTCACGTCACAATATTACCATATTATTGTTCCCATAGCTCCCTCCGAACACCGCCACCGTTCTCCCTGGACAGCGAGGTGGATGCAGCTGACAGAGTGAACAGCACGGTGCAGTCGACCCTGGACGTGATGTCTCAGGTCGGCACTGACCTGGCTGCCAGCAAGGAGTGGGCGCAGACCCTGCCCAAGCTGGCTGATGAGGCACAGAAGATGACTGACACCGTCGATAGCCTCGGTAAGCAGATTAATTACGAAGTTAAAACATATTCATGATCAATTCCACCGGTTACTGATAAAAGCTCTGATAGCCTATCAAGAACTTATCTTCCAAATAAACTATAACATAATGATAGCATTATCTGGAAAAAAATATGAGCCTGTTTTATCTTGCAGATAGCATTAACTAAGAACTAACTTGATTAGGTACTTAACTTACAGATAGCATTGACTATCATGGGATCGGCTTTCCTACTCTTACGACACACTAATCCTACAAGTAATGGTCTTCTCCTTTGGGATCTGTAATTGGGAAATTAGCTTTCCAACGGTGAAAGAACTTTCAAAATCGGTCTAGTAGTTTTTGAGATTGTCCATCATAAACAAAAATACCAAGTTTTCCCCTCTAATACATTAGTACAGATCATGTAACTAATGGAATACTTTTCACCACAGTGAAGGACATTGACAAGCTGAACCCGACAATCACTCAAACCTACCACACGGTGAAGGCCAGACAGGATGACCTGGAGAACCGACGTCAGGAGGCCGATGAGAAACTGCTCAAACTCAAAGAGCTCATCGAACAGGTGAACTGGACTATTTAATTCTTCTTGAACCTAGACTTCACAATTGATTTCTGACACTTACGCGAATATTAGACATTTAAATAAAACGACTTTTACGGAATTCTATCGCTGTTATGTTACCTTAATATTATTTAATTCCGACGTTTTGGATCCTTTAGTTCGAGCATCCATGTCAGCCTGTGACCATGGATGCTGTCAAGGATCCAAAACGTGGAGATTAAATAATATTCATATAACCGCGATAAAATTCGTAAAAGTAGTTTTATTTAACTGAAAGAATTATTCACATCGGACCAGTAGTTACTAAGATTAGCGCGTTCAAATTTCAGCTATATATTATTTATATTTTTCTTTAAATGTCTATGTAAATCCCCAGGCCCGTACAGTAGCAAACCGTATCCAAGTTGGCGTAACCTTCGACCGGCTGACGACTCTGCAGCCACGCTTACCGGACTCTGTGGATGAGATGTCCACCTCCACGCACGTCTCCGTCTACTTCAAGACCAAGGAGAAGAACGGCCTCATCCTCTACCTCGGCAATCCTAAGGACACCATGCTCAGAAGGACCAGATCGGTAAGTAGCTATGTCCTTGAAAAATATCAATTCACTAGCTTCCGCTTGCGGCTTCGCCCGCGTGATGGGTTGATAAAAAGTAACCTATGTGTTAATCTGGGGTATCACCTATCTACATAGCAAGTTTCAACCATATCGGTCCAGCCGTTTTTGCGTGAAAGAATAACAAACATACATACATACATTCTCACAAACTTTCACATTTATAATATTAGTAGGATGGTAGGAAGCAGGATTTGCTCCCCACGGTTTCGCCCCCGTGAAAATACTTAAAAAGCACATACAAACTTAGAAAAGTTGCATTGGTACTTGCCTGACCTGAAATCAAACCCGCGCCCTCATACTTGAGAGCTTGGTTCTTTAACCAATAGGCCACCACGTCTAAAATATGAAGTGACTGGATTTTAACATAAATTATTGAAAAGTAGTCACAATCATTAAAGCACAAGCAATTAACATAATTCTATTCCCCAGGATGACTTCATGGTGATTGGCGTGGAGAACGGCTACCCGTACCTGAAGATGGACATCGGAGACAGTGCGGAGTCAGGTCGCGAGCCTGCCAGGATCGGCAGCGACAAGTTTGTGGCCGACAACCGCTGGTACCAGGTCATCGTCGACAGGTAAGACGGGGTTTTTGTTGGCATATACAAAAAAAACTAACTAAAATAGTACCCTTATCATTCCGTTTTGAACATATTTTTGTCACATTATTTTCCAAAAGATTTTGAGTAAAAAAACAATATTATAATTATAATTATCATTGTCGTGTGAAACTGATTAGATCTTCAATCTCAAATACTACCTGCAATAACTATGTAATTATTACCTAACAATACCCGTCGCTTAATTAAAAGTTGTGATTTTCCTTCAATACTATATTCTCAACAAGCGATCCGCCTCGGCTTCGCACGGGTGCAAATGCATATAAACCATCCTCTTCAATTACTCTATCTTTAAAAAAAACCGCATCAAAATCCGTTGCGTAGTCTTAAAGATTCAAGCATACATAGGGATACAGGAACAGAAAAAGTGACTTTGTTTTATACTATGTCATGAATAACTATCAACTTCAACGGCAACAGGGTCGGACGCAACGTGAAGCTATCCATTCGGGAGAACTTAGACAACGGCTCAGCCGACTACGTGCACTCCAAGGAGGCTGTGCTACCAGGACAGCATACCATCTTCAACCTCGACCGGCAGAAGTCCAAGCTGTATGTAGGAGGAGCCCCGTCAGATGCCAAGCTGCAGTCAGTCAGCTTCCCCGCGTTCGAAGGACAGATTGAAGAGCTCATGATTGGAGACACGCCTGTTGGACTCTGGAACTTCGCTAGTGCTGAGAACTTGAAGGGAGCTCGACAGAGGTAAGATATACTATTACAAGGGAATTTTGTATATGTTTAGTTGCATCCTGTCATATTAACAAAAACTACAAAAGTTAGTCATAAGGCCAATTTTTTATCCTTATAGCGTGGACTAACTATACAGGACACAGAATATACTGACCTCCCCCAAGCGCTATTCGCAGAGACTTTCCAAACTCCTTCTAATACCTACAAATAAAACCTACTAGTCAATATTTGTAAATTTCAACATATTATTATGTTCTAAGCACAATATTGCTTGGTACAAATAAAGACATAATATTTTCCCAACAGAGACAAGTTGATATCGAACCCGACGGGTCCTCAAGAGTACCGGTTCAACGGCCGCGCCCACGTCACGATGCCGGGTCGCCGATACCTCACGCCGCAGAAGAATCAAGTCCTTCTGTTCTTCAGGACGTATGCACCTGATGGACTCATCTACCTCGTCGGAGAAGGAGCCTCCTTCTTCTCTATCCAGATGCAGAATGGCAAAGTCTTCTTGCAGGTATGGGCTATACCTACATAATATATGTAGTACTACTGATACTTACTTCTTCTTATCACGTTTTTGCACCTTATCAGGACTTCCTTCCAATACCCCCTGTATTAACCTTCCCCTTAACACCAGTTGTCCCCAACTTAAATCTGTTAGCTTTGCATTTTTATTTCTAGATTAGGTATGCATAACTTTAAACCTTATTTATAGAGCTAAGTTTTTGTTACAATATTTTAATTCTAATGAATTTCTCTTACTTTAAATAAGATTGTACCTATTATCTACTAGGCGCCAGCACAAGCTCAAGCGAGCTCCTTGTTCACAATTTTTACTATTATTATTTACTTCACAACATTTTTGAGAAGCCAACCATCTACTTTTACTTTTTCATAAACGATTTATTTATTATTTATTTACTTATCACACACTATTTCCAACAGGTCTCACTCGGCAACACAGATGACCTTCTCATAATAGGAACCGCAAACTCCTACAATGATGGCAAATGGCACAGACTGGATGCTGCTCGAAACCTCAACAAGTGCTCTCTGAAGGTAGACCGAGAGACTCTGAAGGGCGAATCAACAGCCAGAGAAGATTCCATCATGGCTCTAGATACTATGAACTTCGGTGGTAATAATAAGGGCATAGTGGAAGTGACGAGGACTGGATTCGATGGATGTATAAGACAGATCGTGATGGATGGCCAAAATATCGATTTGACCGTCAATATGGAGTCTATTGGAGTTGCTTATGGTTGTCAGGTGAGCTTTTGTGAATTTATTTCGTTCTTGTTCTAATATAAACCGTTCCGCGGAAATATGTCTCTTCACGTCTGTACCAATTATTCTATCTATATAACTGTTGATTTTTGTTTAACTAGTGAAAAGAAATTATTAGAGATAATTTCCATTGACCCATACAAGTAATAACAAATACCTCTCTCCAGTAACCGAAACAATAGATAGACAGAATATAGGGAACATTATGATCATTTCTCTCCCCACCTTTCTTTGTATTGAGATTGACCCCAAATTCAACGTTCTAGTGATAGGCTCAAAATCAAAAATCATTTATTCAAACTTGGCTGCAAAACAGCACTTTTCAAACATCAAAAAATTACAAAAGACGATTCACCACTTCCTGTGTTCTGCTGGGAAGAAGAAGTGGCGAAACAAACACCCCAGTGACACATATTGGCTCTTTCGTAACCCAGTTTATTTAACAATATATTGTACACATTCCAGTTCGCATCGCTAGTATCACTATCAGGCAAGGACAGCTACCTTCGCTACGTGGACGTGACGGCGCAGAGCCTGCAGCTCACGCTCAAGTTCAAGACGTCGGCGCCCGACGGCTTGCTGTTCGTGTACGTCAGCCGGACGCAGACCGCAGCTATGCCTGACAGCATCTCCCTGTCACTTATCAACGGTGAGACACTTGATATGCCAATTCATTTTTTGAAATGACATGCCGATTTTCCTAGACTGGTACACAGCTACATCAGGTTAGACTGGAAGCCGATCCCAACATAGTTGGGAAAAGACTCGGAAGATGATGATGCCAGTTCTCCTAGTAATTTTTTTGCAATTGGTTTTATGATTAAAGCTAAGTGCATGAAAGAAGTTCAACCGACAAGAGGTAGGCTCTTCAATTAAAGAAGAAGAAGAAGACCACATATTTAAGTCAACATTTTTTCAACTGCCCATAAATGATTGACTACAGACTATGCTAATATTTAGGGCCGAAATGGAATCTTTTTCTAGTCACTGGTAGAATAAGTCACCGAAAGTTCAGGAATATTATAAGAATGCGATTACGACTTATTCTACGCCTTTCGAGTGCCAATTCCTGAACTTCCTATTAAGTAATTATTTTCCTGTGGTGATAAAATTTGGTCGTTACGGCAGGTACACTGGTGCTGATGAGTCAGCGCGAGGAGCTGAACACGGGACTGAACACGTACAACGACTCGCAGTGGCACGTGGTCACCGTCACGCACAACAACAACGCCCTGCGGCTCGTCGTCGATGACTTCGACTACTTCAGGTAATGCTCCATCTTCTAACTCAGCCTTATCACCCCACTACATCCCTACTAATATTATAAATGCGAAAGTAACTCTGTCTGTCTGTCTATCTATTACGCTTTCAGTCTAAACCACTCAACTGATATTAATAAAATTTGGTACAGAGATAGAGTTGACCTTGAGAAAGAACATAGGATAGTTTTTATCCCGGACTTTTGAACAGTTCTCTTAGAAACGTGTTTCCCTGCAGTCGCAGTCGTTTTACGTGGGCGAAGCCGCGGGCGGAAACTAGTATGAAATAAATCATTTTTAAATCTACGACTCCTCAGGATATTTTCCTTCATCACTTCAGATAATACTCCATCTTCTAACTCAGCCTTATCGCCCCACACTACATATGAAATAAATCACTTTGAAATCTAATATGACTCCTCAGGATGTCTCCCTTCATCTTAACTGACGGCTGTTCTCTATATTCCGTCTAACAATATCATTTGCATCATGGAACTTATGTCAATTCCTATTTAAATTTTAAAATTGAAAAACATCTGGTAAACAACAGATAGATAGAAATGGCCGATAGACTATCATTATTATATTATTAACTTCATTCAAAGACTGCCATGTGTGTACTATCATAGAGTGCACTTATCTAATATATTTTCATGTTTCTTTTGACGAAGTTGTTTAAACCCTAATGCAGCGGTTCCCAAATGGGGTTCCGCGGAACCCTGGGGTTCCGTGACAGGCCCTCAGGGGTTCCGTGGAAAATTCAAGATTTCCATATGGTAAATTGTTTCACTTTTGATAATATTACATTATTAATCATTTTCAATCAAATTGTTTTAAATATACATTCCAAAATTCCATTTAGGCACCATGTAGGTGGGTACCACTCGGGACTGTAAGTACGAGTTCACGACAAGTGGCGGGGGAAGGCCACAGCAGCAGATAATTTAATTCCGTTTTTTACAAATTGTAGATTAACTTAATAACTCCAGGTCTTCGGCAATCGGCAAAAATAGGAAGCGAGTCGGCCAAAAATCACCGCCTTTTTTGGACTTATCTCATTGCCAGGATTATACGTTTTCATACATTTGACAGGACGTGAAATGACACGGCATACGAGTATTTCCAGTGGCTATTTTTACCATGAATCAAAAAGTGTCATTATTTCCAATTTTTGCACCTCCGCGAATCCGAAAATTTCGCGCTCGCTTCGCTCGCGACTCCATATTACCTGTGATGCTTTTATGTTCGTTTAATAGCTCAGGTATCCAACACCGAAAAAATTTCGCGCTTTTCCGTCGAGGTTTCTTTTGATGTTTATTTTTTATTCCTCTGGTTCAGAAAAAGCAATAGCGCTTTCTTCTGCTTTTTATTCATTTGCATTTGCTTTTTTGTGTGGATATTATACTTTTTGAGACCTTATTAATTTACAGTGGTTTTGTTTATTTTGTGTAGATACTAAAACTAAAAAAAATTCGCGCTCGCTTCGCTCGCGATGTTGGCTACCACTGTATGTCTTTCAATGCTAGCGGGTGTTTGGAACTTCTTCTTTTAGTTAAAAAAATCGCGCTCGCTCGCCTCGCACCTGTACAAACCCAATCTATTTCTTTTTGCGTTTACTTTGTCAGTTTTTAAACTGAAAACTATTCACATAATGCACAAAGTCAAGGGCGGCTAAATTGTTTTCTGGCCCGTGTGGCAGATAGCCATGCTACGCCTGAGTATACTGAATATGTCTCTAACCATATAACCATTTGGTGCGCTACCACACGCTATGAGCCGTACCTAAGTGTATTTACGTCTTTAGTTTACTTCTTACTTAAGCTAAGGTTCCGCCGAAAAATGGTGAAACGAAAAGGGTTCCGAAGCCAAAAGAATTCGGGAACCGCTGCCCTAATGGATCAGTAACACAAGACATTTTGTTGCAAACAGCTCTATTTTACTTTATCTGTTCAGCACGGACACCGCACCTGCTCCGCTCCATATCCTCGACGGAGTACTCTTCGTTGGGGGGGTACAGCCAGGGTACGTGGTGGGAGGGAAGGTTGGCTCCAAGGCGCCCTTCACTGGATGCATCGCCGACGCCACCATCAACGGACAGGTGCTCAACTTGCTGGAGCCCTACAGCAATAGCAGCACCACCTTCGGAAGGTGCGGTGCCACCACCACCACTGGCGGTGTCAGTCCAGGTACGTTTAGCTTTACAGTACTTATGTTATACTCTTATAAATTAGACATTATGTACGAAATAACTTTATGAGACCGCTCACCATTTTTTTAAATACTTGTGAGGTTATCTTATCATATCAAGCCGTCGAAACAAAATTGTCAGTTTGTTCTATTATAGTAACTACTATTAATATTTACCAAATTCCGAATAAGATGCACGGGGTTGACACCCGCAACTCCTCATAGGTCCAGTTGAAAACCAGCGTCAGACACTAGCTGTCTGGCAAAACGCTAGACTGGATCTATTTAGCGCAACCTTTTGTAACTTTCGTATTTTCTATTCCTATGTTATGTATATCTTGTGTTGTGTTAATAAATATTTTTTATTTCTTTCTCTTTCTATCTTTACTATGATAGAGCTTGTTAACAACTAACTGTACTATTCGTGTTCAGATCAAGCGCAGTGGGCCGCGACGCCGCCCACTGACGTTCTGCCGACGCCGGGACTGCCGGGCGCCACGGAGCCGCCGCCGGGCCACGGTACGTTACCCTCAACATTAGTACCTAGCTTTTTAATAACTTGCATTTTAACAGTAAAACACTAGTACTGGGCTGAATCCGGTTAGACTGGAAGCCGACCCTTTTCCCCAGTTGGGAAAAGGCCTAGGAGATGATGTTGATGAATATAATATCAGATAGATCGGCAATCGAATGACTTTTAGTTTCTAGTGAAGCCAAAAATATAATGCATAATTGAGTAACTTTAACAATTGTTTATGTTGCCTCAACTTACAAATCGGTATTTGTGGCGTATCTTGATTTTGATCATAAAACATTAAAAACATTTTTCAAAATATCGTGGGTTTGTTGTTAAAATTTGAGTTTAGCCTCTAGAGTCATCCTCCGAGCCTTTTCCCAATCATGTTGTGGTCGGCTTCCAGTCTAACCGGATTCAGCTGAGTACCAGTGCTTTACAAGAAGCGACTGCCTATCTGACCTCCTCAACCCGACCCGGTTCCTATACCCGGGCAACCCGATACCCCTTGGTTAGACTGGTGTCAGACTTACTGGCTTCTGACTACCCGTAACGACTGCCAAGGATGTTCAATGACAACCGGGACCTACAGTTTAACGTGCCATCCGAAACACAGTCCTTGGTGTCTAAGATATACTTAGAAAGTACATACAAACTTAGAAAAGTTGTATTGGTACTTGCCTGACCTGGGATCGAACACGCGCCCTCATACGTGAGAGGTTGGTCCTTTACCCACTAGGCCACCACGACTTTTTCACCTCTAGAGTATCCGTTTTTATGCACTACCTAAGTTTCGGAAGAATTTCCTTAAGACAATAACACAACGTTATATATCTTGTCCAGGCGAAGAGCCGTTACTGCACAACGTGGTGCTGCCAGGGCCGGAGCCGGACACTACAGCGGCCCCACAGAGCACCACCACCACGCCTCGTCCCACCACCACCACGCGACGCCCACCACCCAAGCCTGAGCCAGGCTGTCACCTCGCCTACGATCCCTTCTACACAGCGGGAGACCCTGATATCGGATACAGATTCGGTAAGCTAATGTGTCAAAGTAAAATTTTATTTCAAATTGGCCTATAATTTCGGTAAATGATGATCCAATTGTCGAATGAGCACCGTGTATTCTATAAACCAAGATTCCTCCCCTCTTCTACACTGTCGTGACCCACGTGGTCCAAAATAACCTATGTGACAACTGTATGAAGCTTATGGAGTGCAATCAGATATTGTGTATTGAGTATTGCATGACTGCTAAACAGACGACTGGGTAAAGCCTCGTGTTGATAGTAAACTTGTTTTTAACAAAATTTCATTCGCAATTCAAATTGCAGCAACACGTTGCTGAGTATGAAATCCCTGTGATTTGTGCACTCAATACCCGCAAGATATGAAGCCCGAATCCCCATCATCACTATATCCATATGTCCCATTGTACGCTTAAATCTTCAGAACAACGCAACCGATTTTCATGCGTTTTTTTTTTAATAGATAGTGTGATTAAAGAAAAATGTTTATGCGTATAGTAACATACATTAAATAGTGGGGAAATGTTATCCCATGCGAAGCCGGAGCGAGTCGCAAGTTACCTATCTAATGACTATTAATTCTTATCAGGTACCCGCAACGACAGTCGCATCGAGTACTCGAAGCTGCCGGGTCGTCACCTGCAGGGTATGGACCTGAGCATATCACTGCGCACGTTCGACCGGCACGGCGGCCTCGTGTTCTACGCCGCCGCCGAACGGGACCCCACGCAGTTCCTCGCCTTCTACATGAAGGACGCCAAGGTACCTTGACTAGTTTCAGCATCCGCAGTTCTTAGGGATCTATCAGACGGGGTCAAGCGGTCAAGCGTTCAAGCGATCAGTTTTGCCTTCTTTGTGTCATATTTCGTTACATAGATAATCTCACAAAGGAGGCATTCTGACCGCGTCGGTCAAGTAGTAGTAGAGCTCGAACGCAGAACGCTCGACCGTGTGACACAGCTTTCTGTCTGATAGATCACTAAATTAAGTTCGCCATCTGGCAAAGCCTTGTTTCCGAGCCCAACTTAGTTGGGAAAACGCTCGGGAGATGATGGTCGAGTACTCAACATATTCTGATCTAAAATATTCTATTTCAGCTCCACTTCAAATTCAACTGCGGTGGCGAGACCGCTATCATTTCATCTTCCACTACGTACAATGATACGGAGTGGCATAGCGTCACTCTCTCCCGCAGCGGCGGCCACGGGAAGCTCGCTGTCGACTCCGAACTGGTTGGAGAAACCAGTGTGGTCTGCAACTCACCTGCGGGTCTCGCAGCACCCTACTACTACGGTGGGCTCAGGGACTTGGATGCTCAGATCAGCAGTAACCTTGAGGTAATAAATATACAGTTACTGCCTGTCCAAGATACATATACGTACTTAGAAATTACATAGAAAACTTGCATTGGTACTTGCCTAATCTGGAATCGAACCCACACACTCGTACATGAGAGGTTGGTGCTTTACCCACTAAGCCCTATACGACTTCGAGGTAGTAAATATACAATATGTAATCATTTTCCCGTCAGTCCCGAAAGGATGACAATACACAGGACAGGTCAGATATTCACATGGCTCAATAAAATGTCACACTTTATCTATTCATCATAGTAACAAGTACCCCACAATAATAATACATTTTGATTTATTTTCCCCCAAAATAATCACGACTGCCCTTAAATTGGGTAAATTCAAAAAAAGTTACAACATGTTTGAAGACAACAAGGATTTTGTTTGCCCTTGTGACCGATGTGCTCCATCCGTTCATGGGACGGACAGTAATTTTAATACATATTGTATACTCTTTAAGGGATACGTTCAATCTTAGCTGTGTGGATGTGGTTAGGTCGACTCCAGTCTATTGGAGAAGCCAGCGTGGCCTACTCACTCGAATGAACACGCTACTTATACTGAGTATTAAGACTTCACATAGTGTAATTCTTAAGCTCTATTTCACTAAGAGAGAGAGAGAGGCAGTTGTGAAAAAACCTTCTTTCGTTAATTATTTATATTGAATCAAAGTGAATACTGAAATCTGAATGATTGAAGTCATCGTGCGCGAATGGGACAAAGCTAACGATAACGTATCAATTTAATCAGATCCAATTTCCTTTTTATAGTTCGGCCATTCAGAGAATGCGTTCCTGACACGTCGCGATTGAACTGACTGAATTATAACATTCATTGATTATTGATATAATAATGTTGTTTTAATGCTCCTCAATTGTTAAAACGGTAAACAACCAGCAAAAATATTTTTATCGTAACTGCAACGCCATTGCAAAGTTACGTCGTCAGTTCAATCGCGACGTGTCAGGAACGCATTCTCTGAATGGCCGAACTATAATCGGATAACCAAATATCATGACGATAGTAACTCGGGAGTTTCCTGCAGTACTGTAATATACCTAATGTGTAATTATGTGTACAGGGCTTCTACCAGCCGTTCAAGGGTTGCCTGAAGGGTCTCCTGATGAATGGGCAGCGCGTGACGGACGTATCGTACCGCGTCAACTCCCTGCGCTGTACCGACACCGTCGAGGAGGGCGTCTACTTCGGCGCCTCCAACAACATGCAGAGCAACTATTTGAAGGTAATATATTCACGAAATTATCATACCACTTAATCGCGTAGAAATAATCTTAGAATTGTTTATTTAGTAAAGACTGTCATCGGAAGTTGGTCGGACTCACCTTCCCTTACCTAGATGGGTATAAAAGATATTACAAACATATTCTCTGGTTCTAAGCTAACTAAAAATCCCCTAAAAATGTCAACCAAATCAGTTCAGTCGTTCTTAAGTTGATTTGTTGCTACTCAGACATATTCGATAAAATGCTTATAATTATTAAGTATAGCGATAAACACTTGGGTTTCCATCATTTTTAAAAAGCCATCTCCCTGATATTACGAGATAACGAGATTCAATGCATTTTACCTACCAGCACTTACGCTCAAGTAAGAGTTATCTCGCAACAAACTCGCCTGTTACATCAATTCTTTTTTTTCCTATCCCAGCTCTTAGAGAACTTCAAAGTAGGAGATGAGGTGTCGATCTCCATGGAGATCCGTCCCCGCAACAGCACGGGACTCTTGCTGAGCGTGCACGGCAAGCGCGACTACCTCGTGCTCGAGCTGCTCGAGAACGAAGTCGTCGCCAACGTCGAGAACGGCCACGGACCCTTCCGCGCCAGCTACTCGCTCGGGAACAAGTTCGCGCTCTGCGATGGCAACTGGCACAAGATACACGGTAAGGCCTATCATACATCATCATCTTTCATCATCGTTACCTCCGGTCGTGTCTGATTGCCATCCCATCGGGCTATGAGAGTGAAGGAATAGTGAGTGCACATATGTCCTGTGCAGTTGGCTAATCTCCTTACATTAGAACAGCCGCCGTAGCCGATAATTGGCTAAAAGGACATCATCATCATCATCTTCAGAGCCTTTTTCCCAACTATGTTGAGGTTGGCTTCCAGGCTAACTGGATGCAGCTGAGTACCAGCGTTTTACAAGAAGCGACTGCGCTACCTGACCTTCTCAACCCAGTTACCTAATACCCCTTGGTTAGACTGGTGCCAGACTTACTAGCTTCTGACTACCCATAACGAGTGCCAAGGATGCTCAATGACACGGTAACACCTATTATAGTCTGATTAATGTCCACCACATGAGTCTATGATACTATCATCATCATCTCACGAGCCCAGTTTCCAACTATGTGGGGGTCGGCTTACTGTCTGACCGGATATAGCTGACTGTCGAAGATGTCACCACGAGCGCATGGATATATTAACACCAGATAAGAAGGTCTAAGGTCTCTAATTCTCCATCGTCGTCGATTTTCAAGATAGTCTGGATTATATACTCCTACGCAGTACGAATATACTTGGTATCATGCTTTCTGTAGCATCTGAAGAATGGAGGTCCTTTAGATTTATTTATGTATTATGTATGTATTAGCTAGTCTATTGTTGACCTCGTCTATCATTATGTATAGGTAAATAAAACACATTGGCAGTCACTTTAATTTTCATATTGATCTCATAGATAAGATAATAAAACAAACAGCACTCATTTTGTACATTTATTTATTTGATTTTCCTTCTAATTATACCTATTTGTCTGTTTGCAGTGGTGAAGTCTCTGTACGTAGTATCGGTGGGCGTCGACGGGCACTTCTCTAAGCCGGGTCTGGGCGCGTACGCTTCCACCGACACTCGGTCGTCTCTGTACATCGGCGGGCACGAGAAGCCATTACACCGGGTGCGCGGAGTTCGCTCTCGTCGCGGCTTCACCGGCTGCATCAAGAACATTGTCATCGGAGAGTCGCCCGTCAAGATACCTCTCACCGCCGCCGGCAGGAACACCCACATCGGTGTCTGTCCTGTAGATTAAACATCCACTTAATACGAGGAGCTCATGAAGCTTTCATTGTGTAATCTTGAACCAAATAAATATGTTTATGTATTATGAAGTCGTATATCTATAATCATAAAGGAAATAGGCAAATAATCGGACTTTTGAATGTTATTTTAAAATCAGTAATATCATAATATAAATGTTTAGGTGAAAGTGTATGTCCACTTTTTTGTAACTAGTCTTTATTGACCCCAAGTGCCTTTTATACGTTGTAAATCTGTCTTCCATACACATTATAAAATATCAGATCAGAATATAAATCATACAAACCAATATATCAGTTTTTTTTCTTGGCACTCCTCTTCCTCTTGTTGTAGCTTCCGAAGTAGAGTGCCATCGTTGACCGTAGAACTGCACCCTTGAATGCAGAACCTGAACACAAAACATTCAAAGTGTGTTAATATTATAGTCTTATTTACGTAGTAACTATTATATAATCTGTGGTCTTATCTTACATATTTTAGCTCTCGAGGTAGAATGACAGAATCCACTGAGATTCAATTCGGAATGGTCAAATAAAATATTATCGATGATTTAAACTACTGGGTGCGTGAAGTACATTCCTTCAGGACATAGACAAATAATAAGTGCCTATTCAGATAGATATTAATTTTGAAAATGACCGTGATGACCAAAAAAGAGATGGATAGATTGACATACCTTTGAGTTTGTAATAAAATTACGAGGTTGATTACTTACAAGCTTAGCATGTGAACCTTAGACCAGGTTTAGTTTTATGTAAGCCTTGCTTTTAAGTTTACGAGCCACTGCTCTGAAGGAGCCGACGCGTAGCTGATGTCGCCCAGTGACAGACTTGGGAAGGTCAGCTAAATGCAAGTTAAAACAATAAATGAAACAGTATCTCAGGACGAATGCTGAACCTGGTACGACGGACGAATGCTGGTAGCTATACGTGGTGTATTGAAAAACGCTACAGTGGCTTCAATTAGATTGGTATTCTAGTTGTAGCCATCGTAGAATTTCAAATCAATCTTCTGCAAAATATCACCTTAGTACGTTTGAAGAAGACATATTTCTTCACGTTAACTGCATCTTCCCGCCTTCAGCTGATGATAAGTAGTTTAAAACATGAGACCCTGTACAGCCAAGTGGATAGAATTAATAACTAGCCCGGTATGGCAATACAGGGTACACGTTGAAAACTATTGAGTAAGTAGCATATCTTCAGGTAGTATTCGGTTCATCTTCTTCCTCCTGCCCTGTTCCTAATTTTATATGGGGTCGGCGCAATTAGTAATCCTCTACTATTTTTCCCTAGCATCGTCATACTGACACTAACTCTCTTCCCTGTCATCTTCCATGCATGCATGCGTATCATCTCTCCTCATTACATGCCCATACCATGACAATCTTCTACTTCGCATCTTTTCTATAACTGGCGCTACTTTCAGACTTCCTCTAATGTAATCATTCCTCACTTTATCCATTCTTGCAACACCACACATCCATCTCAGCATTCTCATTTCATCATCTTCGGTTCATCTGCCTACATATAACATAGTAGGTACGTACGGTAGCTATACGTGAAGGGAAGACACACATTGAACAATGCAACAGCAGTTTAGACTTCAGGTATCAAAAAATTTACACGATAACGCGGAGATAAATTCACGTTCACTGCATCTTCCCACCTTCAGCTGATGATTAGTAGTTTAAAACATGAGACCCTGTACAGCCAAGTGGATAGAATTAACAACTAGCCCGGTATGGCAATACAGGGTACACGTTGAAAATTATTGAGTAAGTAGCATATCTTCAGGTAGTCTTCGGTTCATCTACCTGCATGTATATAACATAGTAAGGTACGTACACAGTATAGTGAATTCAGACAGTATAAATAATTTCGCTGCTCGCCGCACTCGTTGGCGTAACGATGTCCAAAACATGGCTCCTGTGGAATACGGATATATGACACATTTTTGGTACCTACACCCGGACTTCTACAGGTACCACGTTAGGGACACTTTTTCTTGGCAATTCAGCTGTAAAATTACACGGGAATATTGTACAGGCATAAATATGTAATACATAAAGTAGTACAGCAAATATTATAACTAACAAATGTCGTACAAAGTTGAAACAAATATCCCACACAAAATCAAACATGCAGAGTTTCTTCATGTCATGAACTCTATTAGTATTATTACAAACAATTGACACGTGTTTAAAGGCTACTATACACAGTGCCGTGTACCCGGCGGTATGCAAAGCCGCCGGCTTTGTCGGCTTATCGGCATCAGTTCCTTCACTCAGTAGCGTTCTATGTGACTGTCACAACCGGAATGATGCTTGACGGCTTTGTGCGGCTTGTATTGCCGGCGGCATAGCCGCTCAGCATGAACCCGGCGGCGTTGCCGCCGGCATGTGTGTAGTGGCCTTTATAAAAAAAATCATACTGTGCTACTGAGGATATATCTCCAATAGAAATAGACACTGGAAATGTATAACTACATAATCTTAATTGATGGTTTCTTAATCTTCACGTTAACTGCATCTTCCCGCCTCCAGCTGATGATTCGTAGTTTAAAACGTAACACCTGTACAGCCAAGTGGATAGAATTAACAACTAGCCCGGTATGGCAATACAGGGTACACGTTGAAAACCATTGACTAAGTAACATATCTTCAGGTAGTAGGTAGTCGTCGGTTCATATTCCTACCTACATATATATATATAAAGTATACAAAAAGTGCCAAAAAGTATAAAATAGATTTAGCTGCTCGCCGCTCTTGTTGACGTAACGATGGCCAAAACATGGCTCCTGTGGAATACGGATATATGACACAGTTTTGGTACCTATAAACCCGGTCTTCTACAGGAACCACGTTAGGGACACTTTTTCTTGGCAGTTCAGCTGTAAAATCACACGGGTATATTGTACAGGTATAATTATATAATACATACAGTAAGTACAGCAAATATTATAAGTAACAAATGTCGTGCAAAATGTATATTATGTATATTATGAACTCTAATGATGTTTATACAAACAATTGTCACGTCTAATAAAAAAATATGGTCGGCATATCTGTAAGCGACCTTTGTTAGTCTTAAGTTGTTCTTCTATGGTAGATCTGTAACGTAGAAGATATAATTAAGTGTAATAAACCGGCCAAGTGCGAGTCGGACTCGCGCACCGAGGGTTCCGTACAAATGCTGTATAGATAAAAAGTGAGTTTCGCGCCAACCGTTCAGTTTAGAACAATCATAGTTATGGTAATTTCGTGAGAGTCAAAATAGTTAATATTTTTTATTTTATAATATAACTAAAATAGTAGGCCAGTACCTTGTAAAAGTTATTTTATTGAAGTTATTTATATACAACATTTTATAGTCATCATTCAGAAATCTGATTGAAAATAACTAATTATGTCTTAAAGGTCATGGGTAGGGAATGCAATCCCGATCCCACGGGATCCCGATCTCGCGAGATCTCGTGTAATTTTTCGGGATCAATCCCGACGCATCATATGACGAGATCCCGTTCGAGATTGACGGGATTGGGCGGCAGTGGTCAGCGACGCAACACACACACAACCAAGTCCTTTTGCACGTATATCTACGTTCACAAGCTTAGACAAATTAGAATCTACCATTAAAAAAGAAATGGATTTGTTTGAGTGTGGAGGAACAAGGGGGCGATTTTTGCAGTTTGCATATGATTGCTTCGCCACGCTGTTGCCAACCAGCGTCAACGCTTCAACGCGAATGCCTTTCGGTATTAAAGGGCATTCTCAGCAGCGGGGTACATTGCAACGCACATTAGATGCCGTTTAGCAGATGAAACTATTAATACCCTTTGTTTTTTAAGGAGTCATTTTCAAAATCACCCTTTTTCCTAATTCCCTTGAAATAAGCTTATTGTTTTGATTACCTAATTTACCTACGTTAATTTCCTTACAACCTGATTATTATTTAGTTGGTAAGATTAAAGAATTAAGGACGCGTTTGCAAAATTGATAGGCATGAAATCGAACTACTACATTGACACGGCCCACTCACACAAATGTAGGCATTGTTAGCTGCAAGAATATAGTCAAATAAACAAATTTTGAAACTTGGATAATTTATTTTGTTTTTTATGTACTCAAGTACTTATCTGCGTTTAGATAACCATAAAAATTTTACTGGTTTTGTTGGTTATGTATGATGACTATGATGAAACTTTACCTCCGGTCTTGATGGAGTGACCTGAATGTATATCGTCGGTGTCTGCTACTGGAACTCCGCGACGAATAGAGTTAGGTGTACCGAGTTTGGGCTCGTTTTGTTAGCTATGATGAGACCTGACCACCGGACTTGATGCAGTGACCTGAAGGTATATCCTCGGTGTCTGCTACTGGAACTCCGCTACGAATAGATCTAGGTGTACCGAGTTTGGGCACGTTTTGTTAGCTATGATGAGACCTTACCACCGGACTTGATGAAGTGACCTGAAGGTATACCCTCGGTGTCTGCTACTGGAACTCCGCGACGAATAGATCTAGGTGTACCGAGTTTGGGCTCGTTTTGTTAGCTATGATGAGACCTTACCACCGGACTTGATGGAGTAACCTGAAGGTATACCCTCGGTGTCTGCTACTGGAACTCCGCGACGAATAGATTCAGATGTACCGAGTTTGGACTCGTTTTGTGTGTTATGAAGAGACTTTACCACCGGACTTGATGGAGTAACCTGAAGGTATACCCTCGGTGTCTGCTACTGGAACTCCGCGACGAATAGAGTCAGATGTACCGAGTTTGGACTCGTTTTGTGTGTTATGAAGAGACTTTACCACCGGACTTGATGGAGTAACCTGAAGGTATACCCTCGGTGTCTGCTACTGGAACTCCGCGACGAATAGATCTAGGTGTACCGAGTTTGGGCTCGTTTTGTTAGCTATGATGAGACCTTACCACCGGACTTGATGAAGTGACCTGAAGGTATACCCTCGGTGTCTGCTACTGGAACTCCGTGACGAATAGAGTCAGGTGTACCGAGTTTGGACTCGTTTTGTGTGTTATGAAGAGACTTTACCGGCGGACTTATGGAGTAACCTGAAGGTATACCCTCGGTGTCTGCTACTGGAACTCCGCGACGAATAGATCTAGGTATACCGAGTTTGGGCTCGTTTTGTAAGTTATGATGAGAATGAATAAATATATATTTTATTTAATACAAGTGATGGTTTCATGTGAAATAAAAGAAGGTTTTGGATTCATTTTAATTTATTCACAAATTTTTCAGCCCTAGAATATTTTTTTTTAAGTGCGAGGAATGTACCCTCAGCTTCATATTCCGTGACATTCTTGGGTCAATCAATTCTGGAAGAAGACAATTTTGGTAAAAACTAATTAAATTTATCTCCATTTTTTCCTTCCAAAATTGTTCATCTCTTTGTATGTACTCATATTTGACTTTGCCAGGGCCCGTCCAAATAGCAAACACGCAAGTGTCTTGCCTAGTAATGCGTAGCTGTCCTTGTATTTGGTAATACCATTTATGTTTTTTGTTTACCGTAAATAAATTATCACTAGGCAACCAAAAATCAACTTTTTTGAGTTTAATGGCATCGTCTGGCTCCAAACCATATGCCGAAGATGGACATTTTATTTCTATTATTCCAATCTCACACTTTCCGTCGGGGGTTGCTCCAAGAAAGGGAAATTCTCGGTCTATGAACAACCCGCACTTTTCAATGGGCATATTCAAGATCGCTGCAAGTTCGCGGATGGCAGTCGCTTCATTGCTTCTGCCATGTTTTATTGACGGGATATTGCTTAAGTCTTTCTGATACAATATTTGTTTTATTAGTGGTCCACACTCAGTGGTTATGCGACGTTTACAGACTGCTGCGAACCACGACGCTGTCAGCAGTTTCCTTCTAGTTTCTAGCCATAATGTACTGCCACTCTGCAAAACTGTGTCCCTTTCTAAATTTACCTTTTCAGTCTCCGAAAGTTCTAATGCATTTAAAAATTTATTTTTGGCCTCTTCAAATTCTTCCTCGTTCATGTCCACCTTTTGGCAACTTTCACCATAATAGGCATCTTTAGATGCAGATGGCTTTGGATTCTTTTTCTTTTTAATTTTTCTGTTGTGCCTTTTTTGATTTAAATTTTGGCGTAATTTTTCTAGCCGAACAATTTCGGGATTGGCATCTGTGCCAAAAATATATTTGTGTACTGCCGACTGAAGGACACCCGTGTTATAGGACACCACGGCTGCAGCACAACGAGCAAGATAGGACCCCCGCTGGGTAAAGTTCACTCTTTTGCCTCCTATAAATTTTGCAACTCGTGCATTAAAACTTTCCACTGCATTATTTGTTTCATTGTAAACAAAACTACAGGAATGCAGTGAAAGACGTTGGGCCAAATCTTCAACTTTTTGAAAGACCCCGTAAGCTGTCAGTTCTGGCACCATATTATTCACGTTGCGTTTTTTGACGTCATCACTACAAAAATAAGTTGCGCAGTTGGAGTGATCACCAAATATATGATAGGGACCATTTATTATATCATTTTTGATACCTCTTGCCTTTTCTTCGAAAGCAACGTTTTTATTGGACCAATATTTGACGCTACTATCAATGCCCCAACGTATACGCAAATAATTTTCTTTCAGAATCTTTCGGCCCCTTATGTGGAAAGAAGTATTACTACAAATTGCTAGCAGGCCTTTGCAGTAATTTCTTAGTAAATGATTTTTACATTCGATTTTACCCACAGTTATGTTATCATAAGGCCTTGCGTTCCTAATGCTAGCATAAGTGCTTGAATCACCATCTGCTATAAACTGGTGGTAGATAAGTCCATGCATACCAATGGACTTTTTGAAGCCCTCTGTTATTACAACTGCTTCTATAGCGGTAGAAGGACCTTGAAAATTTTTAAAACAAGCATGTTTCCTAGGTAATGCCCCTTTATTTTCTGCTCGTGCACAGATATTGCAGAATTTATTTTTGACACCATAATATAATACTTTTTTTGAGTGCATGCCTACGATTGCACCAACACCGGAGGAAGCACTGTAATTGGTTCCATAAGAGCGCTTGGACCAACATGCATCACCCGATACAGGTATCATAGCTAACCCATCTGTATTTACACTTCCAATAGCTAAAGCATTGTCTTTCTCCTCTTTACCCGCCTCGATCATGTAGTGCTGCGCAGCCTTTTTCCACCACCGACTTATTATGTCATGCTTAGCTTGGTACAATCGTACTGACATTGGTGGCATATTTACATGACACAAAACAGTATTAAGCTGTGTAACCCCAGCACCAATCGTCATTATACCAGCGACAATTTCTTCATTCACGTCCATTTTATTTTCAGTTTTTTTGGATGATTCTAACGTGAATTCAGCACCACACATTTTGCATTTAATTGAAAAGGTCGAGTGAAGCCCAGACCTTTTTTCACTCAATAGTTCAATTGTACTCAAATTACAATTAAACATAGACTTATGATTGCTGATTCCTTGTAATTGCTCCATAAAATAAGCCATTTCAATAAGCCTTCTTCCTGAAATCTGATAGGTTACTTTTTCTTCATCCACAGCGGTCTAGAAAAAAATATTTAATTTGTCATTTGTACCAAAGGACGTTAGCAAAACACAATAATAGTACATGTACAAGTCGTAGTAAAGAAATATGATAACTTACGTAAGATGTCTCCAAGTCATTGTTATTGGAAGTACTACAATCTGTTTCTTCTGAATGCACCTCACTTATGTCACTAGAATTGCGACTCACTTCTCGAAGTCTGTGAAAACAAACGAATTAATTTGACAGTTCTCAATTATGATGAGCATTCCATAAACAAATGATTACCGTCTTATATTTTCCAATGCATTTTTTCTGGAAAGCACTTGTTTACGAGAGCTTTTGCCAAACGTTCGACTTCTCGGCATCTATAACAACAATTGAATATTCATAGTTATTATGTACTCAAACATTTTATTATAAAAAAAAAAAAAAAAAATAATAAAAAAACGAGTCCAAACTCGGTACACCTAACTCTATTCGTCGCAGAGTTTCAGTAGCAGACACCGAGGGTATACCTTCAGGTCACTTCATCTAGTCCGGTGGTAAGGTCTCATCATAGCTAACAAAACGAGCCCAAACTCGGTACACCTAGATCTATTCGTCGCGGAGTTCCAGTAGCAGACACCGAGGGTATACCTTCAGGTCACTCCATCAAGTCCGGTGGTAAGGTCTCATCATAGCTAACAAAACGAGCCCAAACTCGGTACACCTAGATCTATTTGTCACGGAGTTCCAGTAGCAGACACCGAGGGTATACCTTCAGGTCACTTCATCAAGTCCGGTGGTAAGGTCTCATCATAGCTAACAAAACGAGCCCAAACTCGGTACACCTAGATCTATTCGTCACGGAGTTCCAGTAGCAGACACCGAGGGTATACCTTCAGGTCACTTCATCAAGTCCGGTGGTAAGGTCTCATCATAGCTAACAAAACGAGCCCAAACTCGGTACACCTAGATCTATTCGTCACGGAGTTCCAGTAGCAGACACCGAGGGTATACCTTCAGGTCACTTCATCAAGTCCGGTGGTAAGGTCTCATCATAGCTAACAAAACGAGCCCAAACTCGGTACACCTAGATCTATTCGTCGCGGAGTTCCAGTAGCAGACACCGAGGGTATACCTTCAGGTCACTTCACCAAGTCCGGTGGTAAGGTCTCATCATAGCTAACAAAACGAGCCCAAACTCGGTACACCTAGATCTATTCGTCGCGGAGTTCCAGTAGCAGACACCGAGGGTATACCTTCAGGTTACTCCATCAAGTCCGGTGGTAAAGTCTCTTCATAACACACAAAACGAGTCCAAACTCGGTACATCTGACTCAATTCGTCGCGGAGTTCCAGTAGCAGACACCGAGGGTATACCTTCAGGTCACTCCATCAAGTCCGGTGGTAAGGTCTCATCATAGCTAACAAAACGAGCCCAAACTCGGTACACCTAGATATATTCGTCGCGGAGTTCCAGTAGCAGACACCGAGGATATACCTTCAGGTCACTCCACGTTAGCAGTCACCAAAGTACTTCATGATCACGTGCGATGAAACGTTATTTTTTAGTGAAATATTTACAATATTGCATAATATTTTGGTGTAATGATAAAAATCAATAATCTTACCTTAGAAGGATCAAATTTGGTTAGTCGAATATTTTGTATTTATACAGCGATCTTTTTCAACACGAGCAGCTGGAAACGAGCGATACAGTGTCCTCTCACGACGGCGGCCGAGCGCAGACTGACTCAGAATGAGGCTTTCGCACAATCGTGGGTCGGAAGGAATACAAATAAAATAACCCCTATTTCAAGCTGTTAAGACTCATCGTTAGTAGCAAAATATGTGAAAAAAATTGGTTTTGTTTTTATTTTTTCTAACCTTATTCATAGCACAATACTGTATTTTTTTTCCTCACATTTAATCTTGACTATGTTTGCCTATTTACAAAAAATAAATCAATATTAAATTACTTTATTCTTAGTAGAAAATTGTACCTAAACTTGACCCGGAATCATGAATTTTGTAGAAAGGGGTTACGAAATAACTTTTTTATGATATCAAAAATTTATTTTTTCAAAAAAAACCTTCCTCGCGTTTATAGTTGAAGACCCAAGCTATAACTAGGAGTTATTTGTCATATTTGATTTGGCTTGGTTTAGTCGCAAAATGTACCGAAAAACAGCTTAATTTTGCTCAAACTGCAAACGCGTCCTTAAAGGTTTTTATTTTCCTTCGAGTAATATGTTATTTTAATTAACCTCACTATCACAAACAAGCAGTTATTAGCTTTTTCAGTCATCTGGATTCATTTTTTTTTTAAATTAGACGGGATCCCGAAAATTCCGGGATCCCGCGGGATTGATATTTCTTATCCCGCGGGATCCCGAATTTGCAATCTCGAGTCGGGATTGCATTCCCTAGTCATGGGGCATATCTGACCCGCTTTGTAAAAAGTGGCGGACATGAATCAAAGTAGTTTTAAATCGTAGAGAATGGTATGACGTTTCTTTGAATATAAATATTTTATTAAAATTCCATGGAGACGAATGTCCAGGATCGTTTGAAAAATATAAAAGATAAGCAGTTTCAGAGGATTGTACAGGTTGCAATGCTAGTTTTTATTGTTAAAGACATTTCATAAAGAAGGAAGGTGCCAATCCGGATGACCAGGATCTGATGAGGATCTGGAAACCCTGAGAAATCGAGGGCAACTCTTGAATATTGTAGGCACGCATCGAGTCATAACCAGACATGTGAGTGTATTTTTGAGGGTACTGGTAAACAGTGAAGGTTTGGAGCTGATTTGATTATGCAGACTACAGAGAGTCAAGGGAACTCCCGAACGGTATGTTGCAACTACCACGTGTTTGGGCTTATTTTATTCGTATTGGCGAAGACTTTCCACAAAGATAGGTTTGACTGCCATTGTGGGATCGACAGCTAAGATCAGATATAGTTATGGGAACTCCTTTACAATTTATAACGTAACCTTGTGTTGGAGCTTATTTTAGGTGATGAGACTTTCTCACGTCTCCATCATCAGATAAGCTCTAAACCTTCACTGTTTGATAGTATCACCAGACATACATCTGAGAATCAAGTTTTAATCCTATGCATGCCTACAATTTCTGATAGTTGCCCTCGATTTCTCAGGATTTCCATCATCAGATCCTGACCTGATGACAATGGAAATAAACGGCGAGTATACTCTTTCACTACAAAGAAATGATTTCTCAAATCCGTCAAACTTGGTCGTTTAAATTCCCCATTGAAATGAGGAAAATATTTGATGTTTACACCTGATTTTCTCTAGATTCCCATGGTTCACATTGATGCGACTAATGCCATAGTAAATCAGAGCCTTTATCATTATACTGTGCTATATTTCGTTCGTATCCGCCGTGGGTATGGTTTTCATACTAAGGTGCCCAATGACCTTTGAATGATTTAAAATTTTTCACAGTTTAGAGGCCATTATATTTAAGAAGTGTTTGATATGAATTTCACTTTTTATTCAAAACTTTAATATCTCTACGCGTTCATGTGAAAAAGGGTAGGAAAGTTTATAATTATTAAAAAAATATTTTATGTCATGTAAGCAAAAATAATATTTTAATATTTTATGTAACTTCAAATTTATCATTTTCGCAATTTTTCCTTTATCTGTACTATATAACGTTGCTTCGTGCCGAATTTTAAGATTCTGAGTTCACGGGAAGTACCTTGTAGGTTTTGATTCCCTAGCGTGTGACGGAAATTCGTCTAAGGTGTTGGTAAAACTGCTGTATCTTTTGATCGCGTTAACTTAGAAGTTTGATTTTTTCATTGCTTAAAGGGACAATAGACCTAGGTATTTGGTATAAATTTCAATTTGGTACCTTTATTCGTTCGTGAGAAATAAGGTAGTGAGTTTCATTTTATTAAAATATTTTTATTATATTATATAACAAAAAAAATGAGATTTTCGCAATTTTTCCTATATTTGCATTATATAACAATGCTTTATGCCAAATTTCAAGATTCTGAGTTTACGGGAAGTACCCTGTAGGTTTTGATTCCTTTGCGAGTGTCGAGAATTTGTTGAAAATATCGACATAATCGGTTGTATCTTTTGATTGGCTTGGCTTAGAAGCTTGATATTTTCACAGCCTAAAGGGACAATAGACCCGAGTATTTTATGTGAATTTCAGCTTGATACGTCCACGCGTTCTTAAGATAAAGGGTCTTGACAGACAGACAGACAGACAGACAGACAGACAGACAGACAGACAGACAGACGGACAACAAAGTGATCCTATAAGGGTTCCGTTTTTTCCTTTCGAGGTACGGAACCCTAAAAAATAGCAGAAATTTGAATTTTTGCATAGTATTACGATATCATAATTACTCTCCACAAAAAAATATAAATCAACTGTAAAAACCGATTACGCTCAACACTCTCCGGTTACACTCACCAGGTGGCAGGAGAAGTCAGTCGGATAGTATCGCTACGTTGTTCACAAGTAGTACAATAGATGTCGCTAGCAACCTTGTGACACTCAACAGATGTCGCTTTCAAGTTTGGTATCTTATTTTTACAGAAATTAGGGGTCCACTACTGTTTGTATTTTATGCCGGTCTGTCGCCATGTATATATATATGTATACCCTATTGTGAGTCTGTGACTTCCCTGCTTGTGAAATGTAAAGATTTTTCTAGCAATTCTATGGAACTTATTGCCATAGAAATAGATAATGAAGTCTTTGATGTTTAAGGCAAGTACATGTTAGATGATTCATTCATTCATTAACTAATTTGTATAACGCTTCATGTTTATAAAATGCTGAAGCCGTTTGTAATCTTATACATAAAATACTTGTTACTGATCTCGACTTAAACGCCTCAAAACTATCTTTGTTGGAACTTTTATTTTTATTTAAAAGTCGAGACGTTTATAGATTTCACTAAACAGTTGCGAGACTTGTATTTCATTTCAGTTCTTTGCACTCTACCCAAATTTTTGCAAGACTGTCGAAGATGTCACCACGATCGCATGGTTTATTAACACCAGATAAATGGGTCAAGCAGGGTAGTCTTACAGTAGTCGATTTTAAAAAGATGGTCTTGATAAGATACACCTACGATTTACTATTTATTTACGTGGGAAAGTGTGCTTGTTTTATTGCTTATTCATTTGATACTATCCCGCCTTCAGCAATGAAGAATGGAGGCCTTATCCTTCTCATACTATCCTACTAATATTATTTATAAATGCGCAAAACCGCCTGAACCGATTTGGTTGAAATTTGGTATGTACCTATGTAGATAGCTGATACCCTGGATTGAAACATAGGTAGCTTTTAACACGACACAACACAAGACGCGGAGAAGCCTTGGACGGAAGCGAGTAGGTAAATAAAACAAATAACACTCATTTTGTACATTTATTTATTTGATTTACTTTGTATTAATAAGCATTTATCTGTTTGCAGTGCACAGTGCGACGGGCACTTCTTTAAGCCGGGTCTGGGCGCGTACGCTTCCACCGACACTCGGTCGTCTCTGTACATCGGCGGGCACGAAAAGCCATTACACCGGGTGCGCGGAGTTCGCTCTCGTCGCGGCTTCACCGGCTGCATCAAGAACATTGTCATCGGAGAGTCGCCCGTCAAGATACCTCTCACCGCCGCCGGCAGGAACACCCACATCGGTGTCTGTCCTGTAGATTAAACATCCACTTAATACGAGGAGCTCATGAAGCTTGCATTGTGTAATAAATATGTGTATGTTTTATGAAGTTGTATTGTATCTAAAGTCATAAAGGAAATTACAAGAATTAAATATTCCGGGAATTGAACCAGATACCTCGTGCACAGCTGTCGCACTTGCGACCACTAGACCAACGAGGCAATCAAATTGCTTATTAATTAATTATTATTGTAGATATTTAAACTACTGGGTTTGTGAAGTGTATTCTTTCAGGACATGGAGAAATAATACCTAAGAGCCTATACGGAAAAATATTAATTTTGAAAATGACCGTGGTGACCAAAGAAAAGAAGATTAGAGAGATAGATTGACATTCATTTTGAGTTTGTAATAAAATTATTAGGTTGATTACTTACACGCTTAGCACGTGATCTAAAGGCCAGGTTTAGTTTCACGTAAACCTCGTTTAGGTTCCGAAGCTACCGTTGTGAAGGAGCTGGCGAGTAGCTGATGTCGCCCAGTGACAGACTCGGGCAGGTCAGCAACGGTAGGTATACCTTCATGTACCTAAGGAAGACACACATGGGAAAATTCTACAATAGCTTAGATACACGTTCTCAGTTTATTGATTATAGAATATCAATACTGCAAAATAAAACTTTAGTAATTCAGTTGTCTAGCAAAAAACTCACCACGCGATAACGTGGATATATTTCTTCACGTTAACTGCGTCTTCCCGCCTTTAGCTGATGATTAGTAGTTTAAAACGTGAGACCTGTACAGCCGGGTGGATAGTGTTAAGAACTATCCCACATGGCCCTACAGGGTACACGTTGAAAACTTTTGAATACGTAGCATACGTCTTCAGGTAGTCTTCGGTTCGACTACCTACATGCAGGTATATAACATAGTTAGGTAACTACACAGTACATTGAATACAGAAAGTATAAATAGATTTAGCTGCTCGCCGCTTTCGTTGTTGTAACGATGTTCATAACATGGGGCCTGTGGAATACGGATATATGACTCATTTTCTGGTACGTACATACCCGGATTTCTACAGGGACCACGTTGGGAACACTTTTTCTTTACAGTTCTGCTATAAAATCACACGGAAATATTGTATAGGTATAAATAGTACATACATTCGTTGAAATACACAGCAAATATTATAAGTAACACGTACAAAGGTAAAACAAATATCCCAAACAAGTTTCATGATGTCATGAACTCTAATGGGTTATTACAAACAATTGAAACGTGTTTACTTAAAAATTGTATTCGAAGTTACACATTAAAAACACCATTATCATTTACATACATATATAGGTTTACACTTGACAGCATGAGCTAGTTAGGTAAAACATATTACAATAAATGGTCAAGAAAAAATTACATCTTAATCATAATATTTCAATACTGTTATCAAAAAGGTTTTCTATGGAACATTGTAAGAATAGGATAGAGTAGAATATCGTTTATTTGCTTGAAAAATGGTTACATATATAGGTCTTAAAATACTATTACGCATCGCTCGCAGTTTGGCCATTGACGCCTGTAACCTGTAGCATAGCGTCCATTGGCGCCGTTTATATTCCTGGATAGCTACAGGGACCACATCACGAGAACTAGAAGTGCCACAATGTATAAGGTATACCTGCAATCAGAAACAGCTAATTAAATCATCTGGCCAATCCATACATACAAATTACATGCAAAAATGTACATAAAACCAATTCTAGACTTAAAAATAGCATCTGTCTGCCGGCGAATGATGTATTGCAGTTGATAACATGTTGCCTATAGGACCGGTGGGATTATCATATTGCTAATACGGTACCGGTATTACAGGGTAAATGTTAAAAACCATATTCCAAGAAGTATTTCGCCGTGGCAGCATATCTTGTCAAAATAGCTAAGTTGCTGTTTAATACAAATAATCAGACATGCAACTCATATAATAATGAAAAGTGATCCTATTATGTTGCAGCCAAGTCGCCGTCGCAGCCAACGGAACGAAATAGTCGACCAATCAGACAGCAAGCCCTCTGACTGAACAACGCTGTTCAATCACACGTTCGATTGGTTGGCTATTTCAACCAGTCGGCAGTAGCAACTGAGACCAAATAAAATTCAAGTTGCATATAAAAAGCATTTATTTTTAACCCGCAGACCAACACATTTACACATTATGTATAGTTATCGGCACGGATAATGAGCTCTCGGCGGAAGAGTGGGGATCGCTTTGCGCACTGTACACTTATGGCAATAAACCAATAGATCATTTCTGCACAGGTGAAGGTCAGGGCTCAATATCCTTGCCGAATGATTATACGATAATATTTAAAGATACAGTAAAGCCGTTGTGACGGAGCCTCCACTCGATGGATTGTGGTTTAAAGCGGGACGCCTGTTCCGTCGGAGGGATAATTCTTTGGGGGAACCCCATACCGACGACAACAGGGTACCCGCTGAAAACCAAAGCGAGTTGCTGCACGATATCTTCGGTCCAGCCTAAAGAACACGTTTAAATAAAAACATAACAGAAGTTGACTTTGCGTCAATATTTACAAGCGGTTGACGTTAAGAAGAATTTTATACAGAAAAGAAGAACTACGAACATCTTAAAACAATTAGGAAAAATGTATTGCTTCTCCCTGACGAGCTCATAGGTAAGATAATTAGGTAGGTACACTAGAACTGAACTCGATGGGAACATCCAAAACAAAACGGGTGTGGTTATTGGTTTATCGAAGATTGACGAACAAAGTCATAGGTATTTGTAGAAGTGGTCGCATCGCTGTTCACAATGTAGGAACCTGTAGAGATACGGTCATATCTTTGACTTAATATACACCTATATGACTTTTACAGGACCAACTCGCAAACAGTCCACAACCGCAGGCCTGGAGACCTGTAAACACCATATTTACTGAAATATTCAATTGCTAAGAAAGATAGTACATATAAATATACACAAGTAATCACAATATGTTGTAGGTAATATCAGTTGCCTACGTTAAATAAAATATGTTATAGTTATTCAATCTTACCGAAACCCCTTTGATGTGAAGACCAAATTATTTATAACATGGAACCTGTGCAGCCAAAGCCATTTATATCTGCATCAAATAACCTTCGGATGTACAGGGACCACATCACAATAGTCCGTTATTCTTCATAATGCCTTGAGTAATAATGTCGCGACATAATAATGTCGCGACACCTTTTCACACACGGTCGGTTAGCACATACTAGTTTGAGTACATACTAGTCTAATTGGAAGATAACATTATATTAGAAATTATAAAAAGAATATATTTTAATGTCTTTCAGCGCTTTCATACTAGCGGATTAAGCTCGTGCATAGCTAAATCTATACGCGCGTCACATTCCGAAAAATCTGCAGCTCAGTTGAAATGGAAATCCGCTAGCGTGAAAGCGTTGACATGGTTTACAAATAGATATACAATATAATTTATCGTGCCCAGCATCAGTATGATAAGGAAGCTGATGATGATTATGATATAGTATATTACTGAAAGAACCGATTACCAACAAGACAAGCACAGAATTTACACAAGAACGATGTCGTCGCTGCTCGTGTGCTGATTTCGTTAATAACAGGGAGCCTGTACCTCCAAGTCCAATTTTTCAAGTCCATTGGAACTCGGAGATACAGGGTGCGTGTTATTAACCAGGTAGAAAGACGAAGAACTTCTCTCGTCTATCTGTCGAATTAAAGAAGATTAGGAACATGTATAGAACACCATATAACCATTACGTTACTGGAAGTAAAGATAACAATTTATTTGATTAGTTAAAAGCACATCTTTTAACAACAGATCATCCCAAAAATAAAAACGTACGGTAGACTGCACATCAGTGGTAACTATCATGCACCTTAACTCAATAGTAATAAGTACGATTTTCCTATAAAACTGTTACCACTGACCTGAAGTTGACTGTACCTACTTAGAACTCACCCCTAACCAAGAAGTTTCGGACCAAAACGACGTAAAAAAGGTCCAGCGACTGCTCGATGTAATGCCGTTTATAATATGGAACCAGTACATCCGAGTACATAATATAGTGTTGCTAATGTCCTCCGGAAGTACAGGGTCCACACGACAAACTAGCTGTTCTTCGATGGAAGTCACAAGGGTATCATCCTGGCTATCCACTCTTATCTAGTAGTGTGCATTTATTGGTCTTATGAACTCAATAATGTATAAATTCAGTAAAGCCTGCTGATGTTACTAAATCCTGTGATGGCGGCCACCGTTCGAAGAATTGAGGTTTAAAGCGGGAAGCCTGATTAGTCGGAGGGATAATTCATTGGGAAACCCCATACCGACGTAATCAGGGTACCCACTGAAAACCAGAGTGAGTTGCTGCACTTTATCTTCGGTGTAGCCTAAAAAACACGTTTAAAAAAAAATCGACAATAATTACAAGCAGTTGATGTTAAATAGAGAAATGTTATACAAAAAAGGAAAAGTACCAACCACTAAAAACCAAGTCTCAATAATGAAATATATTACTCCTCTTCCATTGGGAGTCAGGGGGTAGTCATCTTGGCTATCCACTCTTATCTTATAGTGGGATTAACAACACCAGTACGTCTGAGGTAGCTTTCTTTCTGGTGATGGCGTCACCAGTCGATGAATTGAGGTATAAAGCGGGAAGCCTGATTAGTCGGAGGGATAATTCATTGGGCAACCCCATACCGACGTAATCAGGGTACCCGCTGAAAACCAAAGTGAATTGCTGCACGATCTTCAGTCTAGCCTAAAAACACATTTAAAGTTTAAGAAAGTTAGCTTTGCCTCAATATTTACAAGCGGTTAATGTTAAGCCGGGAAATTTTATATAAAAAAAGAAATAATACCAACCTCTAAAACCAATTAGTTAATTTCTGTCGGGAGTCAGGAGGGTGTCATCTTGGCTATCCACTTTTATAATCTTGTAGTGTGCATTTATTGGTCATAACGTTGGTACGTCTGCGTTAGCAGTCTTGCCTGAAAATATATGAATTAATTAGTGCACGGGAACGTATATGGAAAATCAATAGAAGGCTGCTTACCTGATTCCGGTAAGGGATTATCGTAAAGGTGTGAATTTAATTTATAACAAGAGCTGTAAATAACATTATTTATTGTGTAAAATTAACTTTTCACATACACTTGCCCTCTTATTAATAAACACTGATAAAGTTACACCAAGGAATAAGAGAGGAATAACCATTCATTTTTCTTGAATTAACTTTACTTCGTGCTTACTAAAAAGGGGTTAAAAAACATCAATATCAAAAATGTAGGTATATTTAAAAATATCGTCATCGAACACGAGCTGCTTAGCAAAAGGGCTAGGCAGGTGATGATTACATATAAATCACATGTAGATGCCGTCCCTTAAAACGGTCTGTTTTATATTAAAAACGAACATAAAAATACATCAGTATCAAAAATATCTTTACTTTGTAACAACTTCTAAACATCAGTCAAAAGTTTATATATTTTTCAAAATATATGTTCAATCACAGTCTGCGCGCAGCATTATCAGAGCGTAGTTAATCTAAATATATATATAAACATACAAAAACAAATAAAACTGGTAATTAATGACCGGTATTTGAAAACGTGATTCTACTCATGATTATAAACATTTTTTTCCCCATTAATTTTTTTTTATACCTTAATCACCATAGCAAACAACTTTCTGTACCTGAAATTACTTGTTAGGCATAATTAATTTCATTTCTCCGATGAGATGTGTTCAAGTATCGGTGATGAATTACCAGTCGCCCTATACAAGTCGCCAAAGGGCTAAAACTTGGCCAGGAGTCGTGTATAAGTAATCACTTGTATGGTACACAAGACCCCTATTATGTTAACTATTCATCAAAAATTTTAACAGTGTAAAATATAAAAAATATTACGATGGTTAGCACCATTAAACTACAACGATAACAGAAAATTTTCGGTTGTCAAATGATCCATTTGACCAAACTTGTAACTTTTACTCACGTAAGTAGCTTAAGTAATTATATAACTTATATATTTAAGAATTCATAACCCCTTCGTAGGTCGCTTATAGTAATTTGATAAAACTTTTTTCAATTACAGAAGTTGCTTACGTATTTTTACGGAAGTAAGTATAAGGGTGCGGGGTTATAGTTAAATGGTGCAACTAACTCTTTTTTTATGTCTAAGTGTAAAAACCTTTATAAAAAATATTTTTTGACCCGTAGGTACCTAATATAGAACGAATCTCGAGCTCATCATTTCTTGAATTAAAGTACATTTTGACCCATTTAGTCTATGTCATTAAAACCATATTCCATAGAGTCCATGGAATAGGATTTTTTTTCAAGTTTGTGTATAGCTACATATAACTATTATTTATAAGTATAGTCAAATAAATATAATTTAAACCGTAATTAATAATGTTAGAGAACGTTGTCGACAGAAGAACCACAGAAATTAACGTTTTATAACTTCAATGTACAATCAAAAGGTTCGGGCTATATACCTCTAACAAAATCAACATAAAGCCGAGAATGTCAAACCTACTGATAATTATAGATAACAAAATAAGTAATTATCTAATCAAATTCATAAATAAAAATATAAATGAAAAATACATTGGTAAATTGGTATCGTTTCAGCTTCTGTGATAGGTACGTACTTATAATATAATGTTTTGTCCTTTACCAGCACACTTTGTAACTTAGTTTTCTTGGTTTCGTAGTCACGCAAAAAATGTTCCATTTTCTTCTTAATGTTTCATTATATTTGTAACGTTTTTGGAATTTGTTATAAACATAGTTTATTTGGCTTCTCTGTCACGAGGTTTTCTACCTGATTCAATTTTTTTCTTATTTTTCGTTATTTTAAAGGTGTTGTATATAGTTTATTGGTATGTTTAGTATAGATGTCCCGAATTGCTGTGAACAAATTAGCAACGATGATAAAGCTATATAAATACATAATAAGTAACATCGAGTGTCAAATGTTTATTTAGAAGTTGTTAATATTTACCTGAGGCATTCATTTGTTTAGATATTGCTTTCATGTGTTTAGGTCTTTTTTTAACGACGTCAATAATCATCAAATGACTCCTCCCGCTGGGTTAGCAGCGGTGAGGGAGTGTCAGACTCTTACTGACTAAAAACCGTCGTGTTCCGTCGTAGGCCTTTTATGTATCAGGGCCGCGGTAACTGTTTCGAACAATCCCGCAGTTCCGGCAGACCTTGGCCCTGCTGCGCCCCGCTGATGTGTTTAGGCCTGACTTCCATTTGCTTAGGCAAGCATTCCTAAAAACAAGAAAAAAATAAGTAGGTACGTGAAATGTCTGTAAAAAATTATATGTACTGTGGTTTGTTTTCTGCGTACGCACCTCCCATTAATTTCAATGTATTCAAATAGCAGTTGTTACCCAGCACGTCCATTGGTACTTCGTTTCCCTTCAATGATTGCCAGTTCGGGCCCCTATCTAATAAAATACCAACCAAATTACCTTTATGAAATAAAACCAAAATTACCAGCACTTAAGCAAGGGCCGGCTTGCTTAAATGCTAGTAATTTTGCACCACTGCTCACTAAATACAATAAATTCAAACCGTGTTTCTGTATCTGTATGTAACTAACTATATTTTATTCATAAAGATGATTTGATGATTCTTCGCGGGAATTGTTTTTAATGAACAGTGGTCCAAACCGGAGCCACGAAAGATTGGATATTAAGTATAAAACTTAGCAATGCCAATTGTGTATGTACTTTGTCTTTTGTGCCTTTAAACTTGGTGCGCCATGGTGTTACATAACCTACCTCTACAAATACGATAAAAATAAACAAAATTAACGCTTAAGAAATATAACAACAGTGCCTTTTAGATAGAATTCCAGGAAACTACAATATTTCTGTACCTAATCTGAAGATTCATCTCTCAGAATTCTAGCTAAATGATAATACAGATTCGCAGAGCATAGTTTTCAATAAAATTAACCTGAAACATAAAAAAATCCCTCGCATAAATATTAAAGCTTTTAGTTCCAAGTCTCTAAAAATTAATTGCAATTACGGTTATGTAGAGGGATGCGTGTGCTCGATAATCAATTAGTTTTTGGCACAAATGATACGCAATGATTAGGTACTAAGTATGGTGGGTATATACACTACATATTTCATTCAGAGTAGGTACATCACTACATAATATAAAACAAAGTCGCTTTTTCTGTCCCTATGTCCCTTTGTACTCCAAAAATTTTAAAACTACGCAACCGATTTTCATGCGGTTTTTTTAATTGATAGAGTGATTAAAGAGGAAGGTTTGTATGTATAATAACATACATTAAATAGTGGGGAAATACTGTTATCCCGTGCGAAGCCGGAGCGGGTCGCTAGTTAAGTGTAAAACGTTCATACATTTACCCCGATAATCGTAACCATCAAACGAAATAAACAGTTCTAGAACATCAATCTCCTATGACAACATTTCGACAGCAATACCAACATAGTTTACAATTTACAAAGCATTTATAATTTTAACGAATTTTAGGCTTATTTAGTTTGGTTATTTTATGTGGTTTTAGTGATAATTTCTCAAGAAATCGAAATAATCTTAGCATAGATTCGTCGTATTCGACACCTGTTGACCTCTCTGTAATACAAAACAAGTTCATATTAGATCTTTACCTGAAGTCATAGTAATTGTGTGTAGAATAAATGGTTTTTCTTTGTTTTCTAATTACCAAGGGACTTACCGCTATAAAACACTTATTTACTGTACCTCTTACAAATTATTTACTATTTTTAAATCGTCAAAACAACATTTTATTTACTGAAATATATGTACATATTTACATGACGTAAAAATAAACTTATTTATTTATATTATTTACTTACCAATGTATTTTTAATATAGGCTACTTACCAATGTTTTACTTACCATTCTTTACCAATGTATTTTTTATATACATATAACCTAATAATATACCTATTACCAATTATTTACTTCGCATCTTATTGTTAATACACCAACTTACCAATGCTTTACTTACCCATGTACTTTTAATGGTAAAATACTTCGAGCCGATTTTTGAGAAAAACTCGATACTTACTTTCTTTGTAAATACCTTTACCTACTTACCCAATAGCCATTGCAAATAAAGCAAACAAATGCAAACTGGAAAAAAGATGACAAAGAAAGTCCAATATTCTAATGCTTTATTGGGAAGCTCCTTAACGATCAATCAAGTGGACAATTTGGGTTTTTGGATTTTTTTATTAAATTAGACTTTTGGGTTTGGACTTTTAGGCAATAATGCGACCCATGTTTATAAAACCTGAAACAAAAATCGCATTTTAAAAATCGAAATCGAATGGTACCTATTTTATAGCAAATTCTATACCATTTAGTCTTACCAAGCCTTTATTTGAGAAGATCATGAAGCTGCTACTTATTACGCCACAACGTCCTCTGTGAAGTTGACGAAGAACGGCCTTCGTATATGACGCTTAGGCGCTGACCTGGAGTAGCCGACTGCCGCAGGATACTCGCCAACCGAAAAAAAAAATGTGCCATCAGAGATGACCGGAATGGAACACTACCTCTTGCAAGAAAATGCACTTGAACTAATAGCATGATACCTTGACCGCTTGACACCTCATTACCAAACTAATAACCTCTTTACAACAAAATGCCGCATCTTGTACCTGCAATGCTTTCAAGAAACGGCATTATGTTCTAATTTACCTCAGTTACCAGAGGTGCAAGCGGGACACATTACCTTCCATATTTAAAAACAGTTTTGCAAATAGAAACAAAACAAATTTTTAAATATTTGCCTATTTACATTCGGTGCATTTTCTTGCAAGTCAGCCAGAATAAACATCCAAAGGCAGTGTTACATTCACCTTTTGAATTGGTAGTTTTTAGCTTGGTCTTCATTCTTGAGTAATGCGCAAAATTTCCATCCAGATGAGTATGATAGTACTTTCGTCCATAACACTATTACTTTTCTCCTCTTCGCCAGTTTGGATCTACTGTAGCGGCCACTGTGTTGACGCAAGTACCTTAAGTTAATGGTGTATGTGATTTTCAAGTATGTCGGAAAGATGTGCCCACAATCTGACAGCTGGATCTACCTCTGTTCTTTGCTAATCTACTTTCAACATCTTCCGTAGAACACCTGTACATATTTTAAAACAAACGACACACAAAACTATTCAAAAAAATGCAAATTTATCTGAAAAAGACAAATTAAAACACCATACAACAAAACAAGGTACCAAGTAATTATTTAAAAGCATCAAAAGAACAACAAAGATTCCTTTTCATAACAACATCCTAACGGTAAGCAGTTAGAACCTACGACATTGTTTTAGGTCACAGAAATACAATTACACATACATTTTCCACTAAGTCGTCACGCCGTCTTCTCTTCCCGCGATGTCAGGGTGCAGAGATCAACGTAAATAGTCTACAATAATTTGGGGCATAATACTTGGAAACGGCTCGTATTTATCGAAGTATGCATGAATTTGTTAACTATTTACATCAACCTTCACTACCACACTGTGAGATGCACCACGGGAGGCCAATGTTTTACACTTACAAATAGAAATAATAACACTACGCAACATTTTCCTTTTTTATTGTATCCAAGGTGAAGTTTACTTTACATCAGTACGAGTTTCCATTCTCGTGATATTTTTTTTCAGCTACGTCGTACGAATTTCCTTGCATTACTAATTGACATTTTAGTATGGACAAAATACACCGTAAATGTAAAATGGTATATCTTGAGAAAGAAAACTCGTAATGATGTAAAGTAACTGGATTTGAATTGAGAAGAGCAGTACTAAATGATTCTTTAGTTAGAAAATACGAAAAAAAAAATTGTGTCTGTAGAAAAATGGCTTTAAATATCGTTAAAAAAGCGTTTTTAGGCATTTTCAGATTGGTTTTTCTCCAAAACTAGACGTGCTAGAGCAGTCCAGTGTTCTAGACTTCGATTCTGTGATAGATAATCTGCAAAAATTTATATGTTTCACCTTGGATACGAAAATGCTGTTGACTAGTGTAATTTAATAAAGACATACGAGAATTAGGTAAATTACAAGTTAGTGTATACAGTAAGTAAATGCGCATTCAATATAAATAAATAAACTGCAAAAGATACATCCGTCAAGATTTCGTTCCTCTCCCATCTCTTCTCTTCCCACGATGAATACAGGTGTCGAGGCCAACGTGAATGTTCAACAATTAGTTATGATAAGTTTGTCCGGCCGGCCAGGCAAGTCAAACGAAAACAAAATTGTGGAACATTCATGTAGAACCTCAATCACCACGGTATCTGGTGCAGCAGCTATCTAAATATAGTTTGATCTCAGTGAAGGAAGTTTTAAAGCTCTATAATACATACATTGTTAACGATTCAAGATAAAATTATTTTGTACCATGACACACATTGAACACACATGATCAAAAAGTGTTTAAGTAACATCATGGACCTTCAAAGCGCTATTGTCCCCAGGCCGCGGAACAAATTTCTTTTTGATACATACAAATTAAGACTTTGTGAGTGCATTTTTTGCGACAAATCCGACAAACTTTTAATGCGTAAAAGTTCCTCGTCCTAAGGATTGGTAGGTTGAATGCTTCTTCGTAGTGCACATGACACGTAATCTTCTCTTCCCACGATGAATACAGGTGTCGAGGCCAACGTGAATGTTCAACAATTAGTTATGATAAGTTTGTCCGGCCGGCCAGGCAAGTCAAACGAAAACAAAATTGTGGAACATTCATGTAGAACCTCAATCACCACGGTATCTGGTGCAGCAGCTATCTTAACTAAGTGAAATATATTTCGATCTCTGCCAAGGAACTTTTAAAGCTCTGTAGTCTCTGACTTCTCCTGCAACATCGACAGAAGTCGTTAAGATTTTGAGAAACCTGAATCAGTAAGACTTGCCAGGTTAACAAACATGCCTACAAATTAAAAGTATCAAGGTAAGGCTTAAAATTTCCTTGGCCGATTCCCTGTCTTCAGGCCCATATGAATATTTATTATTGTCATATTTTTAGTGTCTTATTCACCATCCAAGGCCAATAATTACCAACATTTTTTGCAATGCATTTACATATTATATAGCAACCATGTCATTTCTAGGCACTTAATTATATCATGTCTAGTTCAGGGCCCCATCTTCTAGAGACAAGAATTAAACATAGAAATAGAGGTACATGCTTCATGCACATCGAAAACGACTGAACCGATTTAGATGATATCATAATAAAGATTAAGAAGACGCGCCTTTAAGAAAACTACAGGCAACGTTTTGTAGTAAACGAGAGAAATATTTGCTCCTAGACGCGATAAGGATTCTTTTCATGTAACGTCATTTTTGTTTAGAATACCTACACGTTATTAGGGTGCATCTATACGGTGCATGTAGCTGGAGCAAGTTAACGTGCGCAAGTGACAAGAGCACGATATTCAGCTTTGGTAAATGCGCGAGTCGCTGGACCCGCATGTTTTTAACCTGCGCCTCAACATGCGCAAGCTACTTGCACCGTGTAGACGCTCCCTTACAGTCTGGTAGCTGCCCGTCGGCGTACTCCCCATACCATCAGGTTTGCTGTCGCCGCTGTCGACTGCTCTCTGCCGCTCTGCGTGGCACCTATCACCCTGTACCTGTTATTTATTTAGGGATTGTTCACACCAAAAGTATTGTCCGCCGCTGACTGTGAGTATACTCACTGTCTGCCCCAGTGTGAACGTCGACTCAATCTGCAGTACGCGTACTCACCAAGCCGACAATAAGCTATAGCGTACGATGCGCTACATGTGTGAACAAAAGAATAGGCTCGTGTGGGTTCACACTAGATGCGTACGCTGAGCGGCTGACTATTCTACACATAAAAGAGCTCAGTATTTGAACCCCCCAATCTTCATACATAACAGATGCTATGTCTTCCCAAGCGCATCTTCGTAAGTTTCTATCACTAAATTCTTCTGAATTCGCATTCCAAATACATTCTCTAGAATGTACTTCTGCAATAAACTTTTCGGTGTCGAACATCGCGAGGTGTCACGTGTCACGTCTGTCCTCATTGAAGTTTGTTTCTCGAGTGTATTGCGGCCGAGGCGCGCGGCGGTGCGGGCGCGGCGGAGCGGCGCTATTCGGCAACTGCGTCCGCGTAGCCAATCCGCGTCCGCCGTGCATAGTCGCGTAGTAAAATAATCGGCCACTGAGAGTCAGCGACAACAGACGACGTAATAGCGTATAGTCGGTTCGGTGTGAACGACAATTTCAATATATATGGAAAAGCAATAAACTGCGTAACGCGCGCTCACAGTCAGCGGCCGACAATACGTTTGGTCTGAACGATGCCTTATAGGTACCTACGTAAAACGTTCATTTGTTTTTTAGCCTAGGAAGTTCCCAGAGTGAATGGCATTAGCTATAAGTGTAGATCGCTCATTCAGCGTGTGCAGATGACAAACGAAGTCGTATCAGTGGGGTACCAAATTACTTAATTTGGGGTGGAAACCATGTCTTGAATGGTGAACAGTTTTCTATGTACGTTAGCTGTAACTTCAGTATTCACAAATATTGAAGTACCAACTCGCAAATTTCGTGAATGGGATATATTTATACGGGCCTAAACTTCCATAATCTTATTACAGCGTATGACATAGGTGTGAGATTGAGGTCCTAGCACGAATTTTCTCTTTCAATATTTAACATGTTTATTAAAACTATTTTCGTTTAAAAACGATTCGTACAAAATTGAAAATTCGTGCTATTTTCTATTCTATTCAGTCAGATATATTAAAATGTTCCAAATATTGCATGTACCTATAGTGTGGTACTATTTTATTTTGTTAGCAATCAGGTACATGTTAAGGTCATCAAAAGTACGATGAGAAGAATCGAACTAATGAACAAAAAAGATTTAGAGAATCTTTCCATTACTATAATAACTTGTCTAATATCTTTTCTAATATATAGAAGATTATTTGTTTTAATAATAGAAGGATTTTTTTGTTTGTTTGTATCTACAGTAAAAGCTCCGAAACTGTTGAACCGATTTGAAAAATTCTATCACTGTCGGAAAGCTACTCTTCCCGAGTCTCATAGGTTATATTTTATCCCGGTCCGGGCAGTAGTTCCCACGGGACGCGACTGGAACCGCGGAAAAAGGGTTAGTTTATAATTTGTAAGTATAAAACTATATTATTTCAGACTATCCTTAATATTAGGTGTATTGTGAATAGTTGAGATGTTTCGAGTGTTATTTGGCACCTACATACATAGATACTTATTTGGCAAGCAGTCAACGAAGCAACAGCACTTCTCGTAGTCTGGTGTTCTCCCTCGAAGGTCGAATAACTCCACAGTGCCAACAGGATAATATTATAATAAAAATGAATTAATTTGACTATTGAGAGACTAGGAAGAGAATTTCGAAGTTGTATCCTGGGTTTAAATATGAGTACCTAGCTAATTCCGATAAGTATTATTGACAAAACTTATCATTTGCTTTACTAATACTAAAAATGCGAAAGTAACTGTGTCTCTTTGTCAAACTTTCAAAACAAAGCTACTAAACAGACTACATAAAACTCCGAGGAAGGAAATAGGCGACTCTTATAATCCACAGCTTTTCTGCAAGAACGACTGAACCGATATAGATGATTTTTTCTACGAGAGCAGATATGACCCTAGAGAAAGTTACTGTCTATGTTTGAAAAAGCCTGAGCGATGACTACTTTTGGCTGCTGCATAGACTGCATAAAATTTAGTTTATTTGCAATATATTCCAGTACTTTTTCTCTTTATTTCATACTAGTCTTTAAGTCAACAGCTAATGGTTCTTGTAAAAATAATACATCGTTATTGGTAAAGGCATGGGTGCAATAATACTGGCTCATATAGCCCTAAAAAAAAACCTTCACTGGTTACATAAATTGAAAAAAAAAACAAACAACATTGAATACATTTAAAACATATATTAAGTATTTTCAAATTTCATTATGCCGTAAATTGTGATAATAATTCAATTAATTAAGGTAATATAATTAAATTATAATAAGTAATAAGTTTGTCCGCTGTATAAATATGTACGTTTTAGTGCGTGGTCGTAATTTTAAGGCGATTATGAAGGCCGGTTTCTGAGCACCCCAACCGGCGAAGAGGTGATTAGGAACGGGCCCTTAATCGCACAAACTCCGTATAAAATAAAATAATTATAAAACCTATTTTTAGTCATTCAACCTATTTGCAAAAATTTTGACGGGCAAGCGGTGCAGACCTTGCCCGTCATATAATTCCGATTGAATTTCTATAAATAGTGTAAAATAATTAAAATTAAAATGACCATTTGTAAGGCGACTATGAGGCCGGTTTCTGAGCACCCCCATCAGCGAAGAGGTGATCAGGAACGGGCCCTTAATCGCACAATAAAATAAAATAATTACAAAACCTATTTTTAGTAATTCAACCTATTTGGAACAAATTGACGGTCAAGCGCTACAGACCTTGCCCGTCACATAATTCCGATTGAATTTCTATAAATAGTGTAAAATAATTTAAATTAAAATGGTCATTTTGTAAGGCGATTATGAAGGCCGGTTTCTGAGCACCCCCATCAGCGGAGAGGTGATTAGGAACGGGCCCTTAATCGCACAATAAAATTAAATAATTATAAAACCAATTTTTAGTAATTCAACCTATTTGGAACAATTTAACGGACAAACGGTGCAGACCTTGCCCGTCATATAATTCCAATTGAATTTCTATAAATAGTGTAAAATAATTGAAATTAAAATGGCCAATAGTAAGGCGATTATGGAGGCCGGTTTCTGAGCACCCCCATCAGCGAAGAGGTGATCAGGAACAGGCCCTTAATAGCACAATAAAATAAAATAATTATAAAACCTATTTTAGTAATTCAACCTATTTGGAACGATTTGACGGGCAAAGTCTGCGACGCTTGCGATGATTGCTTGATAGGTTGAATGATTCAGATTGAATTTCTATAAATAGTGTCGAATAATTAAAACTAAAATCAAATATAATGTATCAAGCTCCTGAGAATACAAAAATAAAATAAATTTAATCAAAGGGCTCTTTTCCAAAAATTATAAACCCAAGAATAACAAAACGAAAAAAAATACGGCATTTTTTATAACGAGCCCTTATTAACTGAAAATCGAAGAGCTTGAAACATAATATTTGCATGTCCTTAAAATTACTTCGGCTTTAAGTTCGGCATCATTAGGCATTGGGCAACGCTTGGCATCCAGTTATAATTAATCTCATTAATATTATTTATGACTTATAAGTAGTTAAACTAAAGGCATCTCAGTTCTGTTTTATAGTTGACAGTTAGTATTTTGTCTCAAACCCACTTTCTAACCTATCTTAACCTACCTAAACCTACCTACCTATACTTAACATTAAACTTACCTCCCCACTCAGAGACATTTAATGGTTACTTAAGCCATTCCTTAGTGAAGGATTTGTATGGCATTCCGTCCCTAAGGAATGACTTAAGTAATCATTAAATGTCTCTGAACGGGGAAGTTAATCTAAATAACCCTAGGACTACCTTACATCAAAACCTACTTATACTTAACTAACTTATCCTATGGGGGAGAAAATTAAAGGGGGGGGTCAACAAAAAAAAAAGGCCCCGTACATCGGCTCACAGTCGAATTTTAGCACCACGATATATATTTGCACTTTATCGCAAAATGAGCTCTAATTCCAGTTAATCAAGCATGCCGCCCCTGCGTCAGGCGGCAGACGTGCGTTTATTAAATGGAAATAGAGATCATTAGCTAAAGTGCAAATAAGTATCGTAGTGAATTCGGCTGTGAGCAGAGGTAGGAGCCGGCAGTGCAGTCCGCTCGATGGAGATTCACACCAAGCGGACTGCCTGCCCAGGCGGCGCAGTGCCTCGCAGTGCCCAGGACAGGAGGCCTGCGTGCCACGGCGCCGCGTTCGAGACATTAGGTGTTACGTCTCGGCGTGCCCAGTAAAACTAGCTACAGTGCCCTTCCTCCGAAACACAGCAGAGCATTACGCTACTGCTTTACGGCGGAATATCTGACACTGCGGTGGTACCTACCTAGTCGAACTCTGGCACGAGAGTTCTCCCACCAGTGTCTTAGAGCATACGGACACGGTGCTTGTGGTGAATATTGGTGTTTCACCCACGCGTTGATGCGTTGTGGCATCAGTGCTGCTGTGTCGTCTCACATACAATTTTCACGGACATGTCGCACGATGCGCTGCGGTGCCACATCGGATTTGCAACCGTTCAGATGAGAATTGAATGTGCGACGCATCCTGTGCCTCCACTCTTCCAAGAACTTTGCGGTGTGGCACCATAACGCACTCGTCGTCTTATGCTCTAGTAATAATACGTCCGAGGCCGACATCGGCAACGACGGCGTTTTTCCTATAAGGAGATCAGCCAACTGCGCAGGACATATTATAGTAACTATTCCTTCTCTCTCATAGCCCGACGGGACGGTAATCCGACACGACCGGAGAGAGATCAGGCGCACGACCGACATTAACGTGCTCACCGCACGGGTGAATACATCACCTACGTCCAGGTTACGGGCTGCTTTGTAAAGAGTTTATAATCCCACGATTTCGGCCCGACCCGAAAATCGAACCCGAGACCTCAGTCATAGCAGCCGCGGTTGCGACCACTAGACCAACTAGGCAGTCAATGCTCAAATCATCTTCCTGCCCTGTTCCCAAGTCATTTCGGGTCGGAGCAATATGTCTTTTTCTTCCATTCCTCTCTGTCAGATATAATTCTTACATCCACTCCCTTCTGCTTCATGTCCTCTTACAGGCAAAAATCAAAATCAAAAGTCATTTATTCAAAGTAGGCTGAAAATCAGCACTTTTTGAACGTCATATTTACAAAAGACAGCCCCCAAAACGCCCACCCTTCACCATCAATCAAACCATCTTTTCTTCGGTCTACTTCTGCCTCTCCACCCTTCCACATTTATACTTAGCACACTCTTTGTAGCATGCGTTTCACACCGTCTCATCACATGACCATACCACGACAAACGCTGACCTCTCATTTTTTCTGTCACTGGCACTACCCTCAGGCTTCCTCTGATATACTAATTTCTCACTTTCTCCATTCTGGTAACCCCACACATCCATCTGAACATTCTCATCCCTGCTACATGCACTCTGTTCTCATCCTTCTTTTTCAATGCTCAACACTCTGATCCATCCTCTTCCCACAGAGGCCGGGTGCTGCCCCTGCGCGTCGCCTGGGGGGTACGCTCTAGCCCTATCGCTCATATCTATTATACTGGACGTATTGCTAATGGATTTGGCTTTATTTTTATGACCGGCCGCCTGTCTGACGTCAACCCTCCTTGGGAATGCTATTGTTGGCGGTTTTCACTTTGCCTGAGGGTCGACCCATGGTGCTGAATATTATGCACGGGGTCCATAGTTCCCTTAGTCGTCTCTTACGACACCCACAGGATGATATGGGTCAGCCCTATTCGAAACCGGGAGCTGCACGGTTTAGGCAGTCAATGTTCTAGCAGGATTAAAAATAAACATATAAAGCATGGTAAATGAAAGGTAGTCCTAGAAAAAAAGAAAGTACATATACATTATCATTTCATCCGCCTGGCCTTTTCCCGTCTAAGTTGGGATGGACTTCCAGTCTTACTGGATGTAGTTATTCTAGTCTTTAGATGGAACGACTGTCTTCCTAACGCCTTCAACGGTACAAACGATAGCTCCCGTTAAGACTCACTTTCTGCCAAACACGACTCCACCACTGCCAAATACACAGGAATGCCAAATGGACAGCCGAAACCTATAATTTAACGTGCCATCCGGAACACGGAGTAACTCGTTCGGACATAGAAAGTCACCAATTGCGCGGACCGACTGCGCAAAGCATTGAATTACCTTCCACCACAGGCATTTCCTGAACTTATAATAGTATTACACATCTATTTGTCTCTAAGTTATATTCACTATATAAAGTCAGTAAAGAAAATGTAAAAAGACCAACTACAGCTGACTCTGGAGGCTGTGAAAGTGCTGTGGGTGGTATGAAAGGGTCTCAGAATACTGATCCCATATTTCTTCTGAAGCCTTTAGCGTAGAAGGTCCACGGTATTTTTGTATGCTACCAGTAATGCGAAGAGACAAATAAAATGTGTACATACACCGATAAGACGCGAGTATAAAAGTGCAACAATTATACGAGAGATCACACAGTTGGCATTAGCCGTTATTGCAGTTATGATGTTGGAGTTTTGAGTTTACTATTTAAAAAAAGCGGCACTAAAACGTACATATATATACAATTATAACAATACCAGAACAATCATGTAGAATATAATACATTCACTCAGTCAGCGGATTAAAAACATCATCTATATACATTTATAGGCATCCATATTAGAACATCACATTATTAAACAATTTTTGCAAAAATTCTCTTAAGTCTCATTTGAAAGTCCTTAAAAATTTAAAATATATACACCCAGGTCTAAAATGTGTCACGCAGACTATTTTCCATAATTAATAAAAAAAAAACAAATCAATTCATTCATAATTAAAACAACAAATTAATTTACAGAATCATACACACACACTTAAAATTAAATGATACAATAATATTTGGTAACACAGAAAAACGCTTTTCACTCGTTATATTGGTAACCATAAAACTAATAAGTAACATCAATAACACTCAAACAACATTTATCGACAGATTATATCAACTTTTAAAATACGCTAAACAATTGTACAGTATTTATTTTATTTTATATTACGATTTACCAGTAATTGAGTTACGAGTGACCGTATTCAAGGTACAATTTTCTAGATATTTATTCTAGGGTACAGTAGCATGTTTATAACAGTTTGATGTTACAACTCTATTGTAAGGAAACGCCGATACTGTAAATCACACCAGATAACATACAAGTTAGATCCAGAAGCTTTACTTTCAGAATTTAGATTAAGGATGGTGAAACCATTATTATGTACACAAGTAGTAAGGCGTGAAAGGCCATCATGGAGTCAAAAATGTAGTTGTACATTAAATGTATAATAATACACGATCTGAGGGACTACGGACCCTTCATATTTGCAATGTGTACATAATATGTGTAATCTAACAAAGGTTAAACGTATGTGTCAGGACGATACTTCATAGGTTTACAACTCTTTTGTACATTTCGGTGATGTTCTATATTTCGACAGTTTCACAATACAAATATGTATACTCTCCCTGCTCCGCCTACTATTTTGAAAGATTTTATTACAATATTAATGTTGAACGTTATTGAAATTTGTACCTCTATATTTCGTGGTAATTTACTAGACAAAACAGTAGATCACTTTTTTCGCACGGATTAGTGAAAAAACACGTTATTTCATAGTCTCATTGTAAATGTAAGAGTGAAGAATCTTGCATTGTTTTTCCAAGTTCTTATGAGAATAATGTTATCTTAAACCTCATTTTAAGATGTACCGAGCATTTGAAAAATTGAAATAGTTAGCCATCTCGTCTTTACATATAACGAAATCACCCAAAAAGCTAGCGGAAAACCATTTTTCGTTCAACTCTAAGTTTCTCGTTTCAAATCTAAGTTAGATGCGACATAGTCGGAAATCCACATCCGTGGTCACCTAAGTTAGATGCGACATAGTCAGAAAAGCCTATATTTATAGTCACCTAAATTCGAACGAAGGATATTTCAACGATTGACTATGGTAAAAGTTAAAAAATTCTTCTTCAGAAGACGTAAGTAAGCAGTCTCGTCTTCAGGGGTGACGGAATAACAAATAACTAGGTTTCCGGAAAAAAATGCAAAAAAACGCATTTCTCGCCATCAGCACCATTGGGAAATAAGGTAAGATACGACATAGTCGGAAACCTATATCCATGGTCACCTAAAATAGATGCGACATAGTCGGAAAAGTCTATATTTACGGTCACCAAAATTCGGCGAAAGTTGAAAAACTAGCAATCAACCTCCCATCAGAACCGCATCACCACCATCGTAAAACGCAGTCACCACTGAAAAAATAGAAAAAGTACACAATCCCCTTCAGAGGAGACGGAATTACCCAAAAATAGGTGTTGTGAAATAAATGAGAGTCACCTAAATTCGGCGTAGGTAAACTTCAACCTTTTTACTTTGTAGTGGAAAAACTGGCAATTAACTCAAGCCTCCAAAAACAGCATCACCGCCGTCACAAGACGCACTCAACACTGGAAAATGGAAACAGTAAGCTATCCCATCCCAAAAATGCAAAAAAAAGCAATAGATACTCCAACGTTTGATTATGACAAAGGTTAAAAAATTCTTCACAAGACGCAGTGAACACTGGAAAAACAGAAAAAGTAAGCAATCTCGTCTTCAGGGGTGACGGAATCACAAATAATAAGGTGTTGGCAAAAAAACGCATTTCTCGCGATCAGCACCATTGGGAGATTAAGTAAGATGCGACATAGTCGGAAACCCATATACATGGTCACCTAAAATAGATGCGACATAGTCGGAAATGTCCATATTCACGGTGACCTAAATTGGGCGAATGTTAATTTTGACGAAAATTGAAAAACTGGCAATCGCCATCAACACCACCAAAAATTAGTGTTGTATAAACAAGGGAAATACAAAAAATATAAAGAATCAATGAAGAATGTATTCCCAGGAGCGATATGGAACAACCATCTCATCATCAACGCAGATGAGATCATTCCCGAGAACCATACCACGGAAGATCTCCGCGACGACATTACATTGCTGGGACCATATATTAACAAACTTCAGAAACATGTTCCCAAAATGGTTGACGGCACCATTGACTTCAAGAGTACAGGAAAAGTTTCGTCATTTGTCAGCAACAAGATGTCCGATCTATGTGTCCCAGCACGTGAAGTTGGAGAAGACCTCCAAGATTATTACCGCAGAGCACATCCTATCGGATACATTTAGGAGTATTACTCGTACGCCAAACTGTCAGCAGCAGAACGCCTTGAAGGGCAGATTAACTTGTTTGGGGAATTACGAAGATTTGAAAATCTGCGATATCCACTGTTCACGATGAGAAAGTGAAGCAAATCAGTTCTCGCCATCTAAATTCAACCGAAGGATATTTCAACGTTTGATTATGGCAAAACTTACGAAATTCTTCTTCACAAGACGCAGTGAACACTGGAAAAACAGAAAAAGTAAGCAATCTCGTCTTCAGAGCTGACGGAATCACCCAAAAACAGGTGTTGTGAAATAAATGAGAGAACAAACGTTTCTCGCACCAACACCATTGGGAATGAAGTTACATGCGATAGTCGTAAACCCATATCCACGGTCACCTAAATTCGGCGTAGGTAAACTTCAACCTTTATAGTTTGAAATTGAAAAACTGGCAATCAACACACCTCCAGTCAAAACAGCATCACCACCGTCACCACACACTCAACACTGAAAAAATGGAAAAAGTAAGCTATCCCATCTTCAGAGGTGACGAAATCGCCAGAATATGAGAATATTATGGAAAAAGGCAAAAGAAAAGCTTCAGATACTTCAACGTTTGATTATGACAAAAGTTAACAAATTTTTCTTCACAAGACGTAGTGAACACTGGAAAGACAGAAAAAGTAAGCAATCTCGTCTTCAGGGGTGACGGAATCACAAATAATCAGGTGTTGGCAAAAAAACGCATTTCTCGCGATCAGCACCATTGGGAGATTAAGTAAGATGCGACATAGTCGGAAACCCATATCCATGGTCACCTAAAATAGATGCGACATAGTCGGAAAAGTCCATATTCACGATCACCTAAATTGGGCGAATGTTAATTTTGACGAAAATTGAAAAACTGGCAATCGCCATCAACACCACCAAAAATTTGTGTTGTATAAACAAGGGAAATACAAAAAATATAATGAATCAATGAAGAATGTATTCCCAGGAGCGATATGGAACAACCATCTCATCATCAACGCAGATGAGATCATTCCCGAGAACCATACCACGGAAGATCTCCGCGACGACATTACATTGCTGGGACCATATATTAACAAACTTCAGAAACATGTTCCCAAAATGGTTGACGGCACTATTGACTTCAAGAGTACAGGAAAAGTTTCGTCATTTGTCAGCAACAAGATGTCCGATCTATGTGTCCCAGCACGTGAAGTTGGAGAAGACCTCCAAGATTATTACCGCAGAGCACATCCTATCGGCTACATTTAGGAGTATTACTCGTACGCCAAACTGTCAGCAGCAGAACGCCTTGAAGGGCAGATTAACTTGTTTGGGGAATTACGAAGATTTGAAAATCTGCGATATCCACTGTTCACGATGAGAAAGTGAAGCAAATCAGTTCTCGCCATCTAAATTCAACCGAAGGATATTTCAACGTTTGATTATGGCAAAACTTACGAAATTCTTCTTCACAAGACGCAGTGAACACTGGAAAAACAGAAAAAGTAAGCAATCTCGTCTTCAGAGGTGACGGAATCACCCAAAAACAGGTGTTGTGAAATAAATGAGAGAACAAACGTTTCTCGCACCAACACCATTGGGAATGAAGTTACATGCGATAGTCGTAAACCCATATCCACGGTCACCTAAATTCGGCGTAGGTAAACTTCAACCTTTATAGTTTGAAATTGAAAAACTGGCAATCAACACACCTCCAGTCAAAACAGCATCACCACCGTCACCACACACTCAACACTGAAAAAATGGAAAAAGTAAGCTATCCCATCTTCAGAGGTGACGAAATCGCCAGAATATGAGAATATTATGGAAAAAGGCAAAAGAAAAGCTTCAGATACTTCAACGTTTGATTATGACAAAAGTTAACAAATTTTTCTTCACAAGACGTAGTGAACACTGGAAAAACAGAAAAAGTAAGCAATCTAGTCTTGGGAGGCGACGGAATCACCCAAAAACAGGTGTTGTGAAACAAATGAGAGAACAAACGTTTCTCGCACCAACACTATTGGGAATGAAGTTACATGCGACATAGTCGTAAACTCATATCCACTGTCACCTAAATTCGGCGTAGGTAAACTTCAACCTTTTTATTTTGAAGTTGAAAAACTGGCAATTAACACACCTAAAGTCAAAACAGCATCGCCACCGTCACCAGACACACTCAACACTAGAAAAATGGAAAAAGTAAGCTATCCCATCTTCAGAGGTGACGAAATCGCCAGAATATGAGAATATTATGGAAAAAGGCAAAAGAAAAGCTTCAGATACTTCAACGTTTCATTATGACAAAAGTTAACAAATTTTTCTTCACAAGACGTAGTGAACACTGGAAAAACAGAAAAAGTAAGCAATCTCGTCTTCAGGGGTGACGGAATCACAAATAATTAGATGTTGGCAAAAAAACGCATTTCTCGCGATCAGCACCATTGGGAGATTAAGTAAGATGCGACATAGTCGGAAACCCATATCCATGGTCACCTAAAATAGATGCGACATAGTCAGAAAAGTCCATATTCACGGTCACCTAAATTCGGCGAAAGTAAATTTTGACGAAAATTTAAAAACTGGCAATTAACACACCTAAGGTCAAAACGGCATCACCACCGTCACCAGACGCACTCAACACTGAAAGAATGGAAAAAGTAAGCTATCCCGTCTTCAGAGGTGACGGAATCGCCAAAATATAAGAACGCTATGGAAAAATGCAAAAAACATCATTTCTCGCCATGAACACCACATAAAAATTGTTGTTGTATAAATAAGGAAAATATAAACAATAAGCATGCAAAAAAATATAGACATAGGGTAAAAAAATGCGAAAACATAATTCCTAATTCCTCAAACAACCATCTCTCTACATTAACACTTCTGAGTGTTGGGAGAGCTTAGGTAATTCACCAAGAATATTAAATTCTGAAAACTGGGGTTGTATTTTTGATAATTATAGGTACCCATAATCCAGTAAAACAGTCCGAGACGTATCACAAAATAGGTTATGGCAGTAATGAATGAACCATAACAATGTACTATGAAACAACGTGCTTTGCCGTTGCAGTGTGTCGTGACTTTCAAGCTAAAAAGTTTATTTCATTGCTTGCTTTAAAAATTATTTGAGTGTAAGATATCCAATTTGTCGGATGCATGAAATAATTCCCGCTGGACGCAGATGAAACCGATGATGAAAACATACATTGAAATTAAAAAAAAAACGCATTATACGATTATAGGCAGGCAGAGTTGTCATTATTCGTCGATAACTTTAGTTAACATAGAAACAATAAAATGTACAATCCATTAAAATTTATACCGATTAAAATAACATGAAACATATTTGTACAATACATCCTCCGAGCCTTTTTCCCAACTATGTTGGGGTCGGCTTCCAGTCTAACGGATGTAGCTGAGTACCAGTGCTTTACAAGGAGCGACTACCCTAACTGACCCCCTCAACCCAGTTACCCGGGCAATCCAATAACCCTTTGGTTAGACTGGTGTGAACTGGTGTCAGACTTACTGGCTTCTGACTACCCGTAACGACTGCCAAGGATGTTCAATGACAGCCGTGACCTACCTATCTGTACAATACATTATGACTAAATAAATTATACATTACTAAACAAAATATTGCAACAAGGAGGTATTGAGAGTGTCTTCCGCGTATAGAAAGAAAGCTAAGGCTTGATGTATGGTGTTGAAAGATGTTGTATTCCTGAAAAATAAGAAGATACATATACATGTAAAATTTGCCTAATAATGGTAATCAGAAATACTTCATTAGCAATGCCGTCGTGTAACACGCTAAGCTCGACTGTCACAAAACAATTATGAAAGAATAATAATTGTAAAAATTAGCGAGTCGCTATAAAGAATACTGGTCGCAAATGCAATTGGCAAATAATATAATTGATTGATATGACTTTAGCAAAAGAGATGTACTAACCCGTTCTACTGATGCTGGCTCTCGACAATGAGCATGATAGATTGGTGCTGCTGAGCGTCGGCGTGGATGGTAGGCACAGAGCGCAAACACTCGATCTGGTGAGCTGCCCAGTCTTTCTTCTGGCAGTACGTAGAGCAATAGGGGGTGCGGCGACAGAGAGAGCACTCAGCCGATGCCTCGCGGTTGCAATTTGCACACTATATGGACAAACTGTGTTATAAGGAATGGGTACTCAAAAATTGATACGACCTTCCCTGCAAAGTCGCCTTCTTCCAACTCTTTCTAAATATAAGATCCACAAAAACTGGGGTAATATATTTTAGAGGCAATCATTTGATCCATAATTTTATTAGGTTTGTACCCCCGTATTTATTCCGATAGCCTATTAAACTGTTTAACAAGTACATATTTAGAAATAAAATATTTGCATCCAAAATAGCTTACGCAGTTTTTATTAGACCTTATATTATTAGGTATAATTATTAAGATTTTAGTCATTATTTACTACGTAGTTAATATGTTATGCATTTCATATTGCAGACAATAGTGAATGTAAAGTAATGCTGCGGTCCTAAAGTTACATCATATCAAATTGCACTGTGAAAATGTGCTTTGTATTTAAAATCTTTTTCACATTGTGCTTCAGTACAGAATGCCATAATACACCATCCTTGGTTGCCACAACCATGCGTATTATGTGTGCAGTATGTATGCAGCAATACGTCTGTGCATGCGAGCTATGTGTGCACGTATGCATGTAGCTATACATCTATGCATGAGTGCTATGTGTGCACGTATACATGTAGCTATACATCTATGCATGAGTGCTATGTGTGCACGTATACATGTAGCTATACATCTATGCATGAGTGCTATGTGTGCACGTATACATGTAGCTATACATCTATGCATGAGTGCTATGTGTGCACGTATGCATGTAGCTATACATCTATGCATGAGTGCTATGTGTGCACGTATACATGTAGCTATACATCTATGCATGAGTGCTATGTGTGCACGTATGCATGTAGCTATACATCTATGCATGAGTGCTATGTGTGCACGTATACATGTAGCTATACATCTATGCATGAGTGCTATGTGTGCACGTATACATGTAGCTATACATCTATGCATGAGTGCTATGTGTGCACGTATGCATGTAGCTATACATCTATGCATGCGTGATGTGTGCACGTATGCATGTAGCTATACGTCTATGCATGCGTGTTTTATGTGTGTATGTATGTATGTAGTTGTAGGTGTATGCATGCGTGTTATGTGTGTATGTATGTAGCTATATGTGTATGCATGCGTGTTGTGTAATGTAGCTATGTGTATGCATGTGTGTTATGTGTGAATGTATGTATGTAGCTATACGTCTATGCATGCGTGTTTTATGTGTGTATGTATGTATGTATGTATGTAGTTGTATGTGTATGCATGCGTGTTATGTGTGTATGTATGTAGCTATATGTGTATGCATGCGTGTTGTGTATATGTAGCTATATGTGTATGCATGCGTGTTATGTGTGCACGTATGTATGCTACTATACGTCTGTGCATGCGTGCTATGTGTGCACGTATGCAAGTAGCTATACATCTGTACATGCGTGCTATGTGTGCACGTATGCATGTAGCTATACATATATGCATGCGTGCTATGTGTGCACGTATGTATGTAGCTATACGTCTATGCATGCGTGTTATTTGTGTATGTATGTATATAGCTATGTATGTATGTAGTTATATGTGTATGCATGTGTGTTATGTGTGTATGTATGTATGTAGCTATATGTGTATGCATGCGTGTTATGTGTGTATGTATGTAGCTATATGTGTATGCATGCGTGTTATGTGTGTATGTATGTATGTAGCTATATGTGTATGCATGCGTGTTATGTGTGTATGTATGTAGCTATATGTGTATACATGCGTGTTATGTGTGTATGTATGCGTGTTATGTGTGTATGTATGTATGTAGCTATATGTGTATGCATGCGTGTTATGTGTGTATGTATGTAGTTATATGTGTATGCATGCGTGTTATGTGTGTATGTATGTATGTAGCTATGTGTATGCATGCGTGTTGTGTGTATGTATGTAGCTATATGTGTATGCATGCGTGTTATGTGTGTATGTATGTAGCTATATGTGTATGCATGCGTGTTATGTGTGTATGTATGTATGTAGCTATATGTGTATGCATGCGTGTTATATGTGCACGTATGTTTGTAACTATATGTGCAAGTTTGTATTTAGGTATATGTATATGCATATTCTTATTATTCTTATGTTGCTATATGCATTCATTTCCTGTTATGAATATGCATGAATCATAATGCAAATTCATGAATGTACACCTGTGTGAATATGCATGCGTACGCTTGTATGTAAATATGGGTGTGCCTGTATACCTGTGCTTATGTATATGCATGAATCCCTGTAGAGAAGAGTGTAAATTTGTGCCTGTACCCATGTTTATGCATGCATGTATGCATGTTTATAGATAAGAGTGTGCATGTTTACCTCTGTACCAATGTATGTATGTTCGTCGTTTAGATATGCGTACGTATGCATAAGTATGCGCGTACGCATGGATGCGTGTATGCATTTGTATAGGCATTGCATGCTCGTTTTCATGCGCATGTGTGTATATGCGTGCATGTAACCGTATGTGTGTAAGAATAAGTGCTAATGTGTGCCTGTGTGTAGCTATAGGTATACATGTATACTTGTACCTTCGTTTATACAAGCATATTTGTGGGTAGTAGGTATGGCTGTACATGTATATCTGTACCTGTGTATATGCACGCATGTGCATTGGTATCAGGAGGCATGTGCACCTGCATGCATGTATGCCTATGTGTGTAGATAGATGCTGTGTTTGAATGTATCCACAAGTCCTTTGATTTATCAAACAACCAAAACTCGAAAGCATTGCACCCACAATTCCGCAAGCAGTAATAACAATGGAGTCCATAGGGCAGCAGGCTTTGAAAATGAAAGCCATCATGGATGATATGTCCAGTTTCCGATAAGCTTTTGTGTATAAGTGTGAAATTGCGGAAGCAAAATGGCGTCAGAACAACATGGCCGCCAAACGTAGCTGCATTCAATATGGCGGCACAAGTTTGAATTTCAAAATGGATTCCCCCTTCCCCCCCCCCTCTCCCATCAGGTGCCGCGCATGCGTTTGTGCAATGCCTTAAACAGCGTACCTCACGGTAAAACAAAATGGCGCCAAATGTTTCGATATAAAATGGCGAAACTTGAATCAAAATGGCGGATCTTGATTTAAAATGGCAGATCTCGACCCAAAATGGCGGATTTCGACTAAAATGGCGCAACATATCAAAATTTGACAACTTTTGCCTAGCCAACTAGCGATTTATATGGCAAGTGGATGATCCAAGTCTAAAAAAGCTCAAACGTAGACACGATACTCCAAATCCAAAACTGCAGCAGCTCGGTGTTAAAATGCTATAAAGTACATGACAAGCCAAACGTTTCACCCTCTAATGCCCGTTGTTAGTAAGGTTAATGCAATGGTAAAAACTTAGCAGTCACACCTTAAAGTCTAGACTGACCTTTTTAGCTTCAGTGTCGTCCACGTTGTGCAGCGACACCTGTTCGGCGTCTACGTGCGCGTCGACGCTCGCGGCAAGCAGCGCGGTAGCTCGCTCCTGCTCGAGGCGCTCTAGCTGCCGAGCATTCACGACGCGAACGTCCTCCACGCACTGTTTTAATTCCGATGCTAGTCTCACTAACGATTGACCGATGTCGTCCAATCTTTTGAGTACGCCACTCATATCGGGAAGTCCTAAAACATTTTTAATCGCCTTTAGAGACTACAACCGAAACGACTCCACTAAAACGAACTTTGGACGAAACGAACTTAAGAACGTTCAGCTTTGTTCGCGCCGTAGAGTATTTACTGATTATCCGAATTAATTGCATTGTTCGATAAATTGATTATTGCCCGTTGATGATAGTCCCTAAATACCGGAGGACATGGCCACCCACGGCCAGCTAGGGCCGCAGATGGCCGTCACTCAACACGACTTATCGCGGCGACGTCACGAACGGAAATGAATGCAACCCGCAGGACCTAGGATGCCTAACCGGTGCAAGGGGGGGGAATGGGGTGTAGGGGGGAAGTGGTGGTGTAAGGAGGTGGAGGGTGGTGGGTGGTAGGTGGAGGGTGGTGGGTGGTGGGTGGTGGGTGGACGGTGGAGGGTGGTGGGTGTTAAGGGTATGGAGGGTGACGGGTGGGGCGGTGGTGTGAGAAGGTGGGTTAAGGTATAACAAGGTGGGTAAAAGTGGTGGGTATACAAGGAAGTGGGCGGACGGAGGGCGGTTTTTGGAAAATGAGATGGAAAAGACGAAGGCTAATGAACAAAATAAAGTAAGAAAAATAGAGGACTAAAATTGTTAAACTTACGATGACAGAAAGCTTAATAAAATAGAGTAATTAAAAATAACTTATCCAAATCAAAGAACGAAATAGTATTTGACAAAGACATAAGAGGAACATATAGACGAAGTGGGGAGTTTCATACTTACTTAGACTTCTTAGGTGAATCAAATGCATCCTCGATAGTGTAAACACGACAACGATAGAATCTTATTCGTATTAAGCACAACGGTTGAGATAATTTAAGTATCTTAAAGTTTTGTTTGTTTGCTATGTGACCCATCGAATCTTTTTTCAATTTCAGAATTTAAAAGTAAAAGATATCAGTTTGGAAAACGTTAGGACCCCGGATTTAAACACTTTTCACACGCGGAAATGTAACTAAATGGTGCTCAGATGGAACACCAAAGCATGAGCAGGAACTAAGTTCAACGCGGACGACCTAACTGAACAACCGAACGAACCGAACTAAGGCAATTACTAGGGCTCAGGCTTTCCAGAAATTGTAGCCGGGGCTCGAATCTGACGCATGCGCTGTTGCCCTGTTAGGTCTTGTATCAAGCAAAAAGGGACCCTAGGATAGCTAGCTTCGGTCTTTTCCATACTATACCGAGCTCGTTTATTTTGCGTAGGATACGTCTGAGGGGAAAATCAATAATTCCCGGGCCGTCGCTAGCTACGCAGTTCCGAAACAAAGAACAAAGACCCTAAACTTTTAAGACAGCTGATCACCCTAAAGTCCCTTCGTGTTTACAAACATTATCCTTAAATAGGTCAAGGTTAGGGATAAAACAGCTTTGATGAAAAAAAAACAATAAGCAAATGATTATTTTGAAGAAAGTTTACAGGTTTGGGGTAACATTGTAGTTTACCTTATCCTAGTCATTGAACTTTACACGACCGTGCTCCGTGACCGAGCTTAGGGTAGGTCGTTGAGTCGTTGTAGTTTCTGATGCAAATCTGTTTATTAAACTTTTTCTGAAGCATTTTTAATTTTTTAAAAATTATAATCTTAGATCTCTACTCATCCTAGATGTTGCATAGCTTGCAGTTTGAGGGTGGTCGCAGTGTAGATGAAAACCCCCTTTACACCCGATATAAACGGAGTGTGGGTTGCATTTATTGATCGGATGAGGAAGGTACACCAAGTTGCCTAGATACAGCTCAGAGAACAAAGAACTACCTGCGTGGGCAGTACAAGGGAGGCTTGGGATGGGAGAATTTTATCCCGCAAAATGGAACATTCTAGATGCATTCTATGGAAAAGAGAGGGGGGAACCATCTCCTCCCCTAAATGCATGCCCCCTCGGGTGCAGGATTGTGTTAGGAAGGGTAGGGAGGTGCACCACAACTAGGAGTCTGGAGAATCTGGGATGGGGGAGGTAGTTTCGCACCATACTCCCGAATGCATTCCTCCTGCCGTGGGGGGTGCATTATCGATTCGGCCCGGGCATCCGGGCACTTCAGCTATTTAGCTCCAAAACAAAGAAATTAGGTTTTGTGTAAAATTACACTAAATAACCCGGTTTAGTAATGCGATTAGCATTATGTCAGCGTACAAATGCCACTTTAAATAATATTAAACATTGCAAGACAAATATGCCATTTTAATTGACTATGTATTTGAAAACCTGGCAGAAGTTTTCAATTTGATACCTTGATTTATTGATTAATATAACTAATCCGCATGCAGTCACATAATTACCTCTACGGCTTATAACTTTTTAAGATGAATCCCCGAAATCTTTATTTCTTATTTCATTGTCTCAATAAAACTTCCAAACTACTAAGATTTCGATTCAATACATAAATCAACAATTTAATGAGTAAAGATTTTATAAAACTCCAAAAACAGTTAGGTAAATTAAATATTTTTAAGGCCCTCAACTATGACGCGTGGGGCGGGAGGGGAACGGGAATCAACATCCACGCCCTAGTTTATCTAGATATGCCTCATTAATATGCACGACCAAAATTCGACTCACTATTTTTTTTTGTTTGATATCCTTTGTTCTAAATGATCAGAATCAATACATAATGATATCTACTACAGCTGTATCTACCATTTTCATCAGAACCCATTTCACTGGACAACTTTTATCATGCTTGATGTTACTAATACCAATAGAAACAGTTTTCCGCATCAGAGCTATCGTTAAGCCGTCATGTGCCGCATGTGATACCAATAGGCATGTAAACCAGTATCGAATCCTCCCACAAAGCTGGGTCCCTTGCTACCCAGGGGGATAAGAACTTGACCTTGTGGCAACAAGTGCCGAGTCAACTGCGGTGCTCATGACGTCACCCTAGGTAGGTCAGGGTTCGTGTCTAGGGGAAACGGTGACGTCATCGTTTTTTCAGCCACAACAAACCGCGCTGGGAGGCCATTTCATTCATGGGTGTAGGGTTAATGCGTAATGGCGATGCGCAGGCTTAGCTATGCGTTCATTCACGACTTTTAACACCTTTCTGATCATTATGGGTGCACGCATCGTCATGACGGATCATTCCACTTTGTTCTCTAAAACGGCTGGTGTTTCCAACAGCTACAAGCTACCTAGACCAAACGCTTAGGTTGTCCTACCAATAAGCGTTGACCGATCCGTGTCCGAAAGTTTTACTTCGTGGTTACCTATGAAAAATCTTAGTGTAACTTAACGTTTTACGAGTCATGAAACTACAGCGTGAAACTACGTAGCAAAGTATTGACAACACATTTTTTTTATCACTTGATTTATGATCTATTTAATCATGCTCGGCTATATTTTGCCTAACGAGAGCTGTTCGTTCGTATTTTCGTAAGAAAAAAATAAATTTCTGTGTAGACATAAAAATTAAATATAAAACATTAATTGAATTGCGTACTGCGTTTCTTTATTTCCGCGTTGCGCATTGCACGCAGGTAGTGGGGATGGATCAATAACTTGCCAGCCCTTGCATGTTCTAGATTTAGCTTTGGCCGGGACCACATAGAACAAAGAACAACTATATTTAATAAAAAAAGATGTATTTTAGATTATTTAATCATCGTATCCGATAAGACCTTTTTCCTGAAGGCTTAGGTAGGAAGGTGGATGCGATACTCTGTGGTAATCGCGCTTTTGGGCTTTGTAAAGGTAATCAGCTGAATAATGTTGCTGGGGAGTTTGTTCCACCATTTCTTTATCACAGCAAAAACACGTGAAGTGGTGAAGGGCTCGATTTTTTTAAGGTGGTCTTTTGTAAAATTGCCCTTCAAGAACAATGTTTTCCTTTTGATAAATTACTTTTTATCCTTTGAATATACAATCTTGGTGATACCACCAGGATTGTAGGTATTCTATTAGTATAAACTAGTATTCTAGGTGAATTAGATAATCTTTAAAGATGCTTGTGATTAAATTCATCGTTACATAGTCCTACGTAAACTGCACAGATTAATAGCTTTCAGAGAGAACTCGATGAACGAATTATATTTTTGTATTCAGAAACGTACTAAATCTTAAGGTTTACCCTATTGCAACTGCTTTGAATAATATATTCACCAGTTTAAGAAAAAAAAATACAATAAAAGAACGGTTTCTGACGTATTAGTAGCTACATTGGGATCAGTGAAAGCAATTTTCATCCATTTTAAAGTGAAAGCGAATTCCATCGCTTGGCGTTGTTGGCAAGGTGCCAACTGCGCCAAGTTCTCGACCACGTGGGGAGTGCTTAGCATAATCGATACCACGTTTGGACGCCCGACTACCCGCAAGTTCATAGACCATAGAGCCTTGAACTTACAGGCAACAGGTATTTTATAGGGGTAGGTCAGTAAAATACGAGTACGAGTGTAAAGTCACAGAGGGAAGACGTAGCTTCTTGAGACGAAAAAGGAATTTGCACCACATAATTATGTCTTTATTTTATAAAGAACCATGTATCCCTTATGACTTTGGAAATGTCTTTTATTTATTTAAATTATCATCTAATGAGTTAAATATATTTTTAATTGACTTCTCTGGACGAAAGAGGTACTCTGTATCGGTATAATTTGCAAGGGTGATGCATGTGGGGAGCAAGGGGCGCATAGCCCGGATATATTGATTTGTGGGCTGACCTGCAGCAATCTGTAGGTTGTCTAGATTCGCAGGGTGGCCAAACGGGTGAGCCAAGGGGTGGGGGCAACCAGGAATAGGACACGGGATGCTGTAGCCACCCAACCCCTACCCAAAACCACCACGTACGTAAGCAGAGGTATAAACCGGTGCATACGTAGGATAAATAAATTAAACACAAAGAAATTAGTGTTTTCGGATAGTTATTGCACTGATACTATTGATTTATCGGCAGATGAGCCTAAAACTACACTCCAAGGCTAATTATGCATATTAAAACGGTAATTAGCTGATCAATTCATCTGAATTATCATTATATCCGGACTTTCTTTGCTGCATATATGCCAAAATACGTTGATAACAATTTTAAAATCAAGATTTATAATTGTAAATTTTATAAAATTTAATACATGTCTTTGTTCTCGAACAAAGGTTAAAGTTCGCAAAATCTAGGACAGGGTGTAACTCAAATATCTGCAATGCGGACGCGACTGCGCAATGCATTTGGGTGCAGGGAGTGGGTGCAGAGGGGTGCACCACCGAACATTCTAGACCTGCGTCCCGGCGCTTCCTACATACCGACCTAAGTATATACCTCACGGGTAGCTTCATTGATTTTGTAAGGTACTGGGTACTGTTGCAATTATTCTAAGGCCAACTGAAATTGTACACAGGTTCATATCATCATTAATTTTAATTCAGTATTTGAATAAGTATACCTACATTACTTTACTGATTCAAAATCTTTATTCGTATGATCAAAGTTCGGTAACAATAGTATTGAGAGTAAGATTTGTAAAAGGCCTTTCTCAATTTTGTGGGAGCAGGCTCAGCGGCAACAAAAGTTCATTAAGACATTCAAATTTAAAAAAAAAGAACGTAAAATCTCCCATAAGTTTCTCTGTCGACTACAGAACAAAATAAACCTCGACAAACACAATTAATGGACTTAGTTTTTACATTTGAGATTTTATTTTTTGCTCTTATTTTTATTTTATTGCTATTTATGTTTTATTGATGTCTGAACAAACAACTTCTGGACCAACGAAATGATATGCTTTCCCAGTCATCGAAGAACTAGCTGCACACATAGATAGTCACCCACTCTATCTACAGATATCCTAAATACGTAACTATTTGTACAACACAACATTTTAATCGACAGAAAGATAAGCAAGCTATTACTTGGACACCACCTTATTCTCATCTCCATTTTACAAAAAAAAAGAATGTTGTCTTTTCTTTTACTTCGACAATGCATCAACAGCTGAAGTCATAAAGATCGGCCAAACACAACATTGTTGGGTTCAACGACCTAATCTTCCTAAGACCCAGAACCTCGTACTAAAGTCATAATAAAGCCAATTTCAACTAGCACATTTCGAGATACCGGCCAAAATAATACGGCGCAATTCGTCATACCCCCTATTGCGTAGTTTCATCATCCCACTGCATTTATTGGAGGCGGTGGGCCACCAGAAGCAGGGAGAAGCGCGTTGCCCGCATCCGCTACCATATATGGTAGCGAAAATTCGCGACGCAACAGGGTGGTGCAACGGTGCGTTTGATTGGTGAGTCTAGATTTAATCAACCCCGCACCTCGACCCCCCGGGAGGGCGTTGTCGAGTCCAGCTCGATCGATCTAGCACTCCCGGCTACCCGATGAGTACTTCAATATTACGTTATGAAATTGTATTTGCATCTTGCACACGGAAACAAAGGATGTTGATAAAAAAGTAATAAGATCTAAAGTTATTTGATTGGTACGGCAATTTAATACTTAGTAAGTCTAGGTAAAATCATAAAAGAGCAAGTATGCCAAGGTATTCAAAGACCATAGAGCAGACTATACCACGACACCAGATAGCCCTACCCTCGGTTAAGCTGTCGAGTACTTATGAAGAAAAGCCTACGGCATACGCATGCATACGCATAATTCCTAATGCAGTGATGAATGGAAAAATAGATAGATAAATATGGCCTTACTACAAAAACTTAAACGCCTGTTTTACACTTGTCTAAAAAAATTGTGGCTGGCAGGCGTTTAAGTTTTTGGAGTAAGGCCATAACCGTCTTACCACATAAACTTTTAAACGTCAGTTTGAGACTTGTCTAAAAAAATGACAGATTATATGACGTTGACATATGGTTCATTTTGCAGCCACAATTTTTTTAGACAAGTGTAAAACAGATGTTTAAGTCTTGTTTGTAGTAATGCCATATTTATCTATTTTTCCATTCATCACTGCATTAGGAATTACTTTAACAAAGGCGACACTGGCCTGTTTCATTGAGATCCTTACGTATCGTATACATAGGTACCCAGGTATAGTTCGGCCATTCAGAGAATGCGTTCCTGACACGTCGCGATTGAACTGACGACGTAACTTTGCAATGGCGTTGCAGTTACGATAAAAATATTTTTGCTGGTTGTTTACCGTTTTAACAATTGAGGAGCATTAAAACAACATTATTATATCAATAATCAATGAATGTTATTACGTCGTCAGTTCAATCGCGACGTGTCAGGAACGCATTCTCTGAATGGCCGAACTTATAGTAGGTAACCACCGTAGGAGTCAAACCTGGCGTGGTCGGTCTACGGATTGGTGACGATCTTGCTAAGTCATATCGAGTACCACTGTGATTCGGAAGACACGTTGGTGTCATTTCAACGTCTTTGGCAGTATAAATCTGTCACCTAAGGTCTGACGACCAGTCTTACCGGGGGATACCAGAATAAAATAATTATATAATCGGTACATGTGAAACACTAATAATCTACTGCATCCAGTTAGACTGGAAGCCGACTGAAATATCGTGTATAGATATCGTATGAGCTTTGAGTAATCCCATGGAGAAGAAAATGACAAGCGGAGGTGCCATAAAGGAAAGTCGCCTAAGAAATGAGGATGAGCGGGAGACGAGAAACCTTACTGTTTTCGCAATAATACACCTTCCTTGGTCTCGCAATTTTTTAATAACAGCAAAAATCGTTGACAGATGTCTCAAAGAACCCGGACGCCTCGTTATTTCACTCGTAACTGATCGTTTTGTTCATGGCAACCTTACGAATTTGACCTAGAAGACGGCGCCTGATCTATCCGCATAGTGGCATATCCACTCATCTTTCCTTACTCCGTGAGTAATCCCTTCTAAATGATGAGTACCCTTCGAATTGAAAGGTTAAAGTAAATAATAATGTACATGGTCTAGACACATAGTACATGAGGGGCGGAAGGAACGCAGACAGGTATTAATTTCCACAGCCTCCCCCTGCTGACATAAACATATGTAGAGTTGTAACAGTGCAAACAAACGCAATTTTGAATTTTGGACGCAGGCCGATTCGACCGATGTAAAATAAATGGGAGGCCTGTGGACGTCCTAGTCATGAGTTGTATTTGAAGTAGAAATTAGGTTTTGTACTTATCGCTTTTTTTAAGATTGAAGACACAATAATCTGTAAAGTGAGGCGAAGTGACTGTCTTTGCGAAAAACTCAGCCAAAATACTATGCGACTACCCATAAGAACTGTGTTATTGGTTACTATCATATTTTGTGGCAAATCACCTAGCTGCAAGATAAACTGAAGTATAGTGAAATACCTATATAAAAAACTAGCTTCCGCCAGCGGCTTTGCCCGCGTGGTGTGTTGATAAAAAGTAGCCTATGTGTTAATCCAGGGTATCACCTATCTACATACCAAAATTCAATCAAATCGGTCCAGCCGTTATTGCGTGATTGAATAACAAACATACATCCATACATTCTCACAAACTTTCATATTTATAATATAAGTAGGAAGTAGGATATAAGTAGGATTATAATATAAGTAGGAAGTAGGATTCTAAACGACAAAATTGTACACTATACAAGAATACTTTTAAAGGTCGATTTTCTTCGATTTTCAAAAAGAAAGCCATCTCATTACAGGCTCAAGCGTTTTGTTCTCAGAACTGTCTATTAACATCTGCCTAGCCTTCTCCTAATTATGTTGGGGTCAATTGGGGTGGCCTCCAGTCTGACCGGATGCTGCTGAGTACCAGAGTTTTATAAGTATCGACTACCTATCTGAACTCCTCAACCCAGGTATATGGGCAATCTGATACCCATTGCTTAGACCGGTTGTCAGGCTTAATGGCTAATGGCTACCCGTAACGACTGCCAAAGATGTACAAATGACAGCCGGCACCTACAGTTTATCGTGCCTTCCAAAACACAGAAGTACGCGTCATGACAAGATGCTCACCCTGTAGGGACCGACCGCGTCAAGAGTTGCTTAACCTTATGATCGAGCGATCCACGCAGCTTTGACTTAGCCTCTAGCTATACCTAGGGCTTAGTATCGAGTTTTCAGATCTGTCTATGAATATTTTAAATAGAACTCTTGAAAAGGAGCGTCATGTTTGTGCCATATTAAAGACAGAGCATTTGAAAAGACGGAGACCTATTATGTTCCCTTGAATGATGTTTGAATTGATGTATTAGTGACTATTACTTTAAGGAAAAATCAAGATAACAGAAATAATATGAAAGTAAAAAAAGTTAACGTAAATTGTTTTTAATACTCGGGAGCCGAGTTTGCGTATCATTTCCGTAACTCATATCGAAGATTTTCAATAAACCATAAATGCCAGCGAATATTACTCATACTCGAACAATGCAATTACGTATGTGCGCCAATATTCCATAATTATGTGATAAAGGTTAGAAGTCAGTACTGCAGGGTCCATTCAGAACAATCGCAGAGAAAAGCTAACGCTAGCCTTTACATAGTAAGTAGATATTCGCGGAAGTAAGATCAAATCACAATACAAATTGCCTGGTTACCCACTAAATATAACATTTACATACATTAATTAAAGTCAAAACGCAAAGCAGAATATGTAAAAAATTATGCGTATTCGATAGAGCTCATAGTTAATATGTAGAAATACAATTTGCTTTGCTGCAGTTCTGCTGTATCGATCGCGTCTGGACCTTTGCAAGGCACCTATAAATAGATGAGTTTATGACTTGCGCATTATAACATTTGCTGTGCTCGTTTTTATTTGTATAAATGTTCAAAAATATTGAAAAAATCGCCGGGCACAGCGTCTAGAAGTATCGTAATCTTAAGGGACATGAAATTCCCAATTGTTATTATTGTAATCACTTCGATTTAGGATGCTTATAAAATATTGTCCTTAACTAATTAAGTGCCTCATAAGATTGTTATTTTAAAATTGCATTTACTTTAAATAACATCGCCGAAGAGTGGTAATGTAGGTAAGCTGCAAAGCATCACACCTTATAGTAGGACAAACCTCGCAAAGAGCAACAAATTGAACAAAGCAAAATTTGTGATGTTAAAAACTGCTGGATTTATTAAACGATCTAATTATTTTGTTACAAACTGTATGCTTTAATAAAAGGCCGTATATATTACGAAAGAATGATCAAGCATAGATATTGTTTTGATCGTAGCCTTATTGCGCAGACCACTACTGTTTGAATCCACAGACTAGTTTTGATAGAGCTCTGTAATACTAATTTCAGATTGATACATGGTGCACAGCAAATTCTTGTCTATGAAAATTGAATTCGCGTACGATAAACATTTGCATTTGCTCGCTTTAGCCTATATGCAACAGAACTCCCGGCTAATTGGAATTTTAATATTATTATTTTTTCGAGCTCAGCATCAGAAAATAATATCACTGATAGCGCAGACAAGAAATAGTAAGTATACATTTTATTCGCTAACGCATATTATGAAATTAATTAGGCATAGCGTAACCTCTCACTGCGTTATATTGTGGGCAACCAGACGCAATATTAAGTTAAATTAAAATGGACGCCCGCATTATAAGTATGTAATACACATGTAAGAAATATTGGGACATAAAATTAAGTACTCACACACAAAAAGTTTTAAAACAGAGACTAAATTCTAACAGCGTTTTCACACTAGCATTTTTAATGTAGGAATACGCGTGACGCACCAAGAGCAGAAAATGTCTGTCAGGATTACTTGATCCAAACGTTTTGTTGCGCGGAAGAACCGAACGAAAATCCTAGTGTGAAAGCGCTGTAGGTAATAATGACTTAGCATATAGAGCTTACCTGGTATGGATTCCGCGTTTGTATCAGGATTCTCTAATATATGGTAATCAGCGTTAGTGTCCAATCCCTCAGCAATCGTCTGCCAGGCCTCCTTTGAATTATTGCTATTGTTACTGCTCTGATGTATGTTATCAACCTCGCCTTCTGCCAAATTGGTTCCTCTCCTCACTTTCGTCTTCTTTTCCTCGCTATCTTGGTTATGGCGTCTTCGTCTCTTATAAGGAGTGAACCACCGCACGGGGCCCATAGCTGGAAATTCAAGACTAGCATTATTTATCAAATCGATCAGAGTGCCTAGTGCGAGTTTTGCAAGTTAACATTCTCGATGCGTAAATTATCATACTTCACTTCATCATACTACATTACAACTTAAGTACGTAGCATTAATTTTAGAACTGTTTATTTAATAAAGGCTGTCATCGGCACTTGCTTGTATTCTAAACGCGCTCACTTGCAAAATAGTAAACGTCATTATCCGGCAAGATGAATGATGGTGCTATAATGAAATCATATGATGTAGCATACGACTCTTTACTTCAGCCAAGTTATAATTACGTATCGAGCGAGTAAACTTACAAAACTCGGAATCAGCACTCAATACCCATGTACTTGTAAAGTGTCTTTAGTTGCAGGTGATATGTGTGTGAGTTAGTTTATGCTTTATATAAAAATAAATAAAAACATATAAATATATCCGTATACAAGTGCTGCGTCCGTGGCTTGAAGTGCAAATCAAGGAACAAGATATTATTTTATAATAATTTGTACTTATTTCCAAGTAATCCGCTAGTGTTAAGCAGTAACTACTGACTTTCGAGAGCGGTAATCTTCATTCAAATTTATAAAGAAGCATCTATTTCAACTGCTATTAAACCTGCGGCGAGTGACCTAACACAGCAATTATTACAAGAAAAAACATTCGTAATCTTTAAATAACTATCTACACTTTTACACTAATATAATAAAGAGGAAAGCTTATTTGTATCCCTAAGGGATCCGATACTAAACCGATTTAAAAAAATATCATCACCGTTGGTGCGGGACGCAGGAAACCGCAGGGAATCGGCTATATGTAATGTAGCGCATTTAACTGACCGTCTAGGTAGCGCCTAAAGTTGTTGATTAAATAAGACACTGGTAGTTATGCTACTAAGCAGCTTGGTTCAACAACCAGTAGAACAATTAATGACGGTTTTAGTTACAAAATCATAAATATTCAAGCGCTATTAAAAGGTAGTCTATGTAATCTATGTTCCTTTTATTTTATAACCAAAACGCTGGAAGCGGGGAGTAATTGATTACTTTAGAAATTAAGTCATTTATAAGAATAAAGGTGGATACATACTTATGTGTCATGGCGTGTCGTGTATGACACTGATTTAAATAAAATTTGGTACACAGGTAGTCTAGAGCCTGAGAAAGGACATACACTGTGTAGTACCCACATAGGTTTTCACCCGGCTGAGGGAGGTGGTTCCATCGGAACGTCAAGAAAACTTTCATAAAACGCAATTTCTGCGCCTAGTGCTAAACTTATATTTATACTTACTTTTGTTTTTAGTAATATTTTTTTGAAACTGGTTACGTCTGATATAAGCTAAAGGAGGTTCTAATCAATTACTTTTCGCAATGTTAATTCCTTATCACAAGGATAGTCGTATTATCTAAGTAAATCTTGGGACACTAACGAGTGATTAAATGTGAAGGAAAACATGTCGAAAAACCTTGTCTAAAACTTCTGAAATCATTAACAAGCATTAAGCAAGCATGGTGATTAACGTTTAATCCTTCTCTGTGTGAGAGGAGGCCTGTGCCCAGCAGTGGGACGATAAAAAGGCTGATGATGATAAAGGATAGTCGCAAAACCGTGAAATTCTATGTAATAAGTATCACCCTAAGGAGGCAAACACCAATATACTTTTTAACTTCTTTGACTAACTGATCTAAAAGCGCTGAACTCTCATTAATTTCAAGAACTTACAGTTACAGCCTCTCCACTAATGCGGACAGCGACAACTATACTTATCGCTGAAAAGTTAAAATTTAAAAAAAAAATTTAGGTGCTTCGGTGTAGAAGTCAGTGTCTATATAATATATGTACCTAAGTTTATTTCGCCACTGACTTCAAGGCCGGCGCACCTATTTTTTTTTTTAATTTTAACTTTTCAGCGATAAGTATAGTTAAATTTTTATTGTTAATTTTTTATTTTTTATTTTAACTTTTCAGCGATAAGCATAGTTGTCTGTCACTGTCCGCATTAGTGGAAAGATTTCGTCAATATGAATAGTATACGCCCAGCGAGGAAGTTAATATACGCCGTTGCCGAGTTCCCTCGACCTTCTCTGGTCTCCATCATCAGGTCAGCTACAAACCTTCACTGTTGTAGGTACAGTGTTATCAGGGTCAAGTCTTTACCCTATGCATGTCTGCAACTTTCGAAAGTTTCCCTCGATTTATCAGCGTTTCTATCATCAGATCCTGACCTGATGACTATGGGACCACTTGGGAAGTATACCATATCAAACAAAAAACAATTTTGAAAATCAGTCCAGGCGTCTTTAAGTAATCGATGAACATGAATAAAAGAGTTTAATAAAAAAAATATCGACAAATTGAGAACGTCCTCCTTTTTCGTCGGTTAAAACGTGTTAAGAATTTGCTCTCCTCTCCGACCCGGTCTGTCTGAACGGACCCTCAGACGAGGCTTGCAGTGCAGTACATCTCGAGTAATTATGCTTCTATGCAAAGAAAGAGACCTAAGCTGCGCAAATACTAGTATAATATACTAAGTAGTAGTTGAAGATTCATTTGGCCTAAAACATGAAACTCAATGGAAAAATAAGTGATATGCAAACGTTGCAATCAGTAGCAATAATAATGGAATGATTTACTGTGGATAACAATAACCAATCCATATGCTGTGTCTTGATTAGAGACTGAAAGGTGACATTTGCTTCATATACTGTTACTGTTACAGCCTTTTTATCGTCCCACTGCTGGGCACAGGCCTCCTCTCACACGGAGAAGGATTGAGCATTAATCACCACGCTTGCTCAGTGCGGGTTGGTGATTTCAGACTTTATAGTCCAGATTTCCTCAAGATGTTTTCCTTCACCTTTTTATCAGCCATTGGCGTCCAAGATATACTTAGAAAGTACATACAAACTTAGAAAAGTTGCATTGGTACTTGTCTGACCTGGAATCCAACCCACACCTTCATACTCGAGAGGTTGGTTCTTTACCCACTAGGCCACCACGACTTGCTTAATATAAATTAATTATGTATGTCAAATATCAATCTCTAATTGAAAAACAATGCATGGATTGGTTATTGCAATCCGCATTCAATGCGCTTAGTAGATAGGTGTTGATAAAATTTTTGTTGATCCAAGTTTTTTTTTCTAGCAACAACACTAGGAAGTGGTAAAAAGGGCTATTGTTGTGGGTGCTATCCTAGGTAAAAGATAAGTGATGATTTGATTGGCTTAATTTCATTAAACTTAAAAACTCTGCCTACCTCTGCTTGCCAAAATATTGAACTGGTGTGATATGATAGTTTCATGTTTACTTATTGCTTTGGTATAAAAACACGGCATACAAAGGCATGTAAGGTGCAAACTATCTATACAAAATGTCATCTAGTAAGGTGTAGCCGTTTTGACCTCCAATAAGACAAAAGCAAACACACATTCGCATGTGGCATTAGAAAAGTATTTCTTTAATAACTAATCCTATTTCAAATTATTTCAATCGCTCAGCACTAGATATTTTTAAATTGCATTACAAACTAACACCCACAGAGACCACAGAACTATTCCCAGAACCATTAAAAATATCAATAGTCCTCTTGCACTAAATAAACATACCAACGCTGTTGAATCAATGTTGAATCAATACGGAGAAGTTCCAAGTAAATGTAGGAAGCCTACAGCTATCAGTTGCAAACCACAGACAAATTGATAATAAAACACCAATAAGTACGGTATCATTACAGCAAAAGGCTTGCCCACTATTACTCGGTATTAGAAAATAACCAGCTTTAGGTCGGTGAATGAAGGCAAGATTTTCCTTGAAGTCTGGGTAATATTATAATGACTGAAAGATAATGATGATTTTCAAAAGAATGATGATGATATCTGCATTGTAGGCAGCTGCAAATATAAAGCTTCTTTCTGTGTGAGCATGCCTTGTATTTTCCCTTACATAAACCCCATATAAAGATAGTGCACCGTTTTAGCTTTACAAAGGATGTAACGTCAATGGATGACCTTGTTCACATTTGCCTGTCTGTTGTCTTTTATAAGTTGTGTGCCTTTAAATGAAAATACATGGCTTAAAATCCCTGATTAAATTACATATTTCCAAAAATGCAAATTTAATTAATGCAAATTTATGTATAATTGTTATTTTGAAAACCTTTACCTTTTACAAGATACCTAAAATAATGCTAACTATCCTACAATAACTACTTTATGTTATTTGCTGCATAATCTTGTGCATACATGCCTACTCATTACATTCCAGTGAACATAGATACTATTATTTAATTATATCTGTGTTGTTATCATCAATGTGGTCATTTGCCACAAGCAGTGTATTACAAGCAGAAGCCGGCCTATTGACTTGTATGTGGCATCACTGATTGTCAAAAGCATGAAGCATACTTACCTCTACCTATGATCTCCACCATAATAGCACTATAGCTCTATAGTTACCTTACAGTACTCAGGATTGGAACTAAATCTAAATGAAAGCTGAATGCTAATGATTTTGCATCCCTTCAATAAGGAAATACTATTCATACTACAAGCATAGAGCCTGTTTGTTGTCACTACATTCGTACAGTATTGTTAGGTTAGTGTATGTGTTGACCTATCATGCCTGGCTAATTACTGACTTACTGTATCCCAATAAAGTACTGTCACACCCCACCTGACTGATCATCACAGCATGCCCCACAGGTGCAACTGGTGGCATGAGGGGTCAGAATGCCCTCATCTATCAGGGCCTGGATACTTCGCCCACCAAACCTAATAGACCTTTTCCAGTCCTTGCTAGAGGCCCTTCCGCATAAGGCCTCGAATTCACTAGGCGTGTACCATTCCATTCCATATTTAATGCACCTGCCTCTACCACCAGAGCCAAACCTCAGTTTGTGCAGCTCGGCGGGCGTGTTCTTGCACCTGATCGGCAGGATAGGCATGTTAGCAGTCTCATCCCAGGAGCAAGCGCTCGTGTGTCGCGCGTTGGGCGTACTCGAGCTGCTCTCCTCCTGTCGTGCCGGCGAAGGCGGATTCTGTATCACTATATGCGTAGGCTTAATTTCATCTGATACTGGCCCGCCTGATATAAAACCACTATCAACACATATCATAGGCTTGAAATGCGGCAGCTGATCTGACGTTATCACGTTAAATGTCGTCCCAGTAATGAGTGTGCCGACCGGCAGAGACACTGGTACAGTAACCACGCCATTAGAATCACTAGACAATCTTGTGTTTTTGATTCCAGTCGACAAAACAGCTCCGCCATCAGATCGGTCGGCATCGTGATCGGCCCCCGCCGACAGGGGATCGGCTTCGGATACTTCGGTAATGTCCGGCATAACGACGTTGTCCGAACCTCTATTCTCCGCCATATCTTGTTTCCGCCCACCCGTGGCATACACCCTTGCGGTGCTGATGATTTTTTAAACTAACACATGAACGTTAAACTACTAATATTCACTCACACTAAGCGATTATCAACTTCAATCACTGATCCACGATCCGCCATTAAATCGAAAAATGAAAAAAACATTTCACGTACGCTGCTTAGGTTAAGGCGGGAATTTTAAAACTGATCTGGACCTACATAAATATAAATATTACATTCCGACGAAACGACAAGCACTATCTTAACATGTTATATTTAGGAAAGCTCTTTAATTTAGCTCTATTTAGCCGTATTAAAACAATAAGCGTTTTAGTTTTAATGTTTATATCAATAAAGAGTTTTTATTCATATTGTTTTTGGCAGTATAGGTTGGTGTTGCCAAAGTTCGAAATCCATCATCCAGCAGAACAGTGCAAAAACTTCATGAAACATTTTGCTATTCTTCTTGATTTCGATCTATGATTAGATCTTTCTAAAGCACAGTAGATTTGCTAGTCTCAAATATATTAAACTAGTATTAATTCAAAGTGTAAAAATTTTAAAACAGTAGGGAACACGAAGATTTTCAAAGATGTATGTGACAGTTTGCTAAATCTATTTAATTTTTGCAAGTTATTTTATTATACTCTTGTTTAAGTATAGTTTAGAGCACAAACAACGCTATTGTGGAAATTATTGATTTTCCTGGCGCTTAGAACATATTACGCGTAGCGAGCTAGCGTTGCGTTGGTAGAGTATTTATCTTTAGGTCCTGAACTCGCGCCAATTTTAAAATCTGTATTTTTCAGTTACGAAATTCATTGTAATGTGTTGAATTGTTCAAGATTTAACACAGAGCACAATTTTTTAGTAATGGTGTTAAATCGAACAAAAATTAACACATTAAAATGAATAATTAATTTTGGAGTTCTGTAATATTATAAATATGAAATTTGTTTTGAACTATTGACTAGAATCGTCAGTAATCATTTAGCAACAGTAGAGATTACTGGTCATTCTTTGAAAGAGACCTCAGAGCTCCGGCACACAATGCGCAACAACACCGCACCGCAAAGTTTCACCGTATCGACGGGCACGAGCGTTGCGGTGCCGCAACGTTGTGTCGCAGCGGCGCACGCATCGTGCGCTCGCGCCCCCAAGTCCTGCAGTGAAGCAGTTGAAAGCCTGGTATGATTTCTCTTGCACCGGGCACGAGATCAGCTTAGTAAAGGCTCGTTTTATCCAGGATCCTCTGTAAATTTTACCCCCCTACCCTTCTGATCACCAGTTCTGTGATTCTATGATATTTTAAATGATTTTATTATATTTTCTCCACATGTTTTATCTTTCCAAATAGTATTTTTGCCTAATAGTAGTTAATTTTAACCATAGTGAAAGCTTCTAAAATTATAAGGGAGAACACAAGGTGGGCAAAATAAAGACACATACAAGATAAAACTTACGAAAATCATGGCACAACGAGAAGGTAAAATAAAACAGAAACATAAAAAGTATACTTAAAAAAAGAACCAAAAAATTAAGGACGTTTTATTTTATTATTACCCATCACTAACTACTACATGATATATTGATACCCATAATGGGTGACGTCGGGCTAAATAGATGAATATGACATATCGTTTCTCACAGAATATCTTGATTAAAATGATATAGATGAGTTCACATATCTTATTTTAAAACCTTACAGTTAGGTACACATATTATAATCGGTGGCTTAAAATGTATACGCCAATCAAATACAGAATTAATTACTTCACTCAGAGTTGCTTAATATGTTAAAAGACAATAATTGATACACAATGTGCACAGAGTGCAGAAGTCACAGAAGGACAGAGCCTTTTGGTATTCTTATAAACTATGGCTATATAAGACACTGAGACACTGAGAATTCATTTGATTAAATATATCATTGTTAACTACACACATAAGAATTAAAATGTATCGTACTGTAGACTAATTCGTGATTTTATGGGTGATTCTTATTTTCCACACAATGATGAATCATTAATGTGCGGTCCATCAGAATCACCAGTGGCCAAATTGGGTATTTCTTATATCATAAATTTTGTATTCAAGAACCGAAAAGTTACTTACATACTATTTCGTTAAAACATTCAAAAATCTTAAATCTTAGTCGTATCATATTGATCATAATTATTACCATTGAAACCGTAGGCCTTATAAGACTTATTATAATAATCAATCGGACGAAAAGCCGTACACACATCGTCACACGTGTCCGTAGAATGCTGCATCTTCAATATATTGATGGGCAGTGGGCTCACGTGTGACTACAGGACTACTTAATAACATTATACACCATTGCGGCGATAGACATCCATTACATTTAATGTACGAATAAACATTAAGCTCGTCATAGTGCACAGTAATTGTGGCTAACGTCCAGCAGAAAACCAACGTGGGACTGACCACTGCTGACTTACAGCGTCAGGAATCTCGGAGACATATTGAAGCAGGAACACACAATAAATTAATTATTTCCTCCAACATCTGGATAAATGCGCACACTATTTGACGGAGAGACACACAATTATGTTGATAATACACAAATAGACACAAAATGTTTATAAGTAAAAGCAGTCCTTCAGTTACGTATGGCCGTACCAGCACAACAACTACTCACATCCTCCTCAATTTTCACACCTGATTACCTGTAACAAAATATATCAAAGCATGAATAGGTATTTCCTTACTCTTATAATTCGTCAAGGTAAGGCGTAACTTACCAATCCATGTTGACGCCACCTTCTTACATCGGGCGCTGTCTACGAAAGCCAAGAATCAGGCGCACCCAATTAGCATACATCTTACCAAGAACCCTCTGGATCTTGATGATATCTGTCACATAAAAAGGTTTTATTGTTTAGGAACAGTTTATCAAGGAGTTATAAAAGTAAAAATACATCTATATCAAGTCTTTGCAGCTTTTCTTAATATCGGCTGCGCAGGCGCAAGTCTATGTCAATACCAGCCAAGTCTGAAGTAAAATGAGCGAGCTGTAGGAATACTCAAATGCATCAAATAATTTAAAATAGTTAAGAATTTGTTTAGAAAAGTAAAAATGAACTGTGTCTCGTGATTACCGTCATACTAGATGCGCAGTTTCTGCTGAGCCGATGTCTGCACCATGGTCAAAGTTTCCAGATTGCACTGATCTTCATGATTTCCCCAGTCGCGCTGGAGGCAAAAGCTTGAGCAATAGCACGCGGCGCGGCATTTTCCGCATACTGTATTTGCCTCTCTGTTGCAGTTGCAGCACTGGTAATGTATAAAGTATTAATTAATGGTAATTGTTTAGAAGAACTAAATGATAGAACATCGTTACATCAATGATATGGACAGTTTTATACTCTTACTTTGCCAGTTTCCTCTGCACCCACTACATAGAGTGCAATCGCTGCAGGCTCGATGCGTCTAAAATTCCCCGTGGAATCCACAGTAACGTGAGACGACAGCAAGTTCAGAAATTCTCCAGTGTTGTTTCGAACTTTGCGGACAGTACTGTCTAGCAGTGAAAGCCCTTGAAATATGTTCATTAGAGCTGGAACAAAATATCAATATCAATTTAGTTTAATTTTGCCTACTAAATATTAGAAAATTTATAATAGGTATTCTTAAGAAAATGACTTAAACATACCTTGATAATCCGAGATGGGAGCAGCTGCGGGAGGCGGGCGCGGTGCCTGCGGGATCTGTCCCCGTGGTTGCAGAGGAACCCGGACTGGCACTGGAGCTTGCACAGCGATAGGCTGTCGTATCATATTGGGAGCAATGTTTTGCATATCAGCGAGATTAGGACGAGTTGGACGTCGAGTCTCCGGATAATTTGAGCGTCCATTATCAGAGCCGGACTGATGGCCGGAAGAAGACGGAAGTCCACTGTTGGAAGCAGTTTGGCGGTTTCTACTCTCTAACTGGGGAGGACGTCGATTTTCCGACGCAGCTGCTGGTGGGCGGTTTTCCAACGCAGCTGGAGGACGGTTTTCCGACGCAGCTGGGGGGCGGTTTTCGGATGCAGAAGACCGTCGATTTTCGACCGGAATAGGCCGTCGATTACCAGATGCAGATGGCCGTCGGATTTCGGCAGATGCACGACGGGGTTGTTCAGCAGCTTGACGACGGGGCTGTTCGGCAGCTGCTCGCCGAGGCTGTTCGGCAGCCGCATGCTGGGGCTGTTCAGTAGCTGGACGACGGGGCTGTTCGGCAGCTGCACGTCTGGGCTGTTCAGCAGCCATAGGTCGGGGCTGTTCGGCAGCCGCCTGCTGGGGCTGTTCGGCAGCCGCCTGCCGGGGCTGTTCGGCAGCCGCCTGCCGGGGCTGTTCGGCAGCCGCATGCCGGGGCTGTTCGGCAGCCGCATGCCGAGGCTGTTCCGCAGCCGCATGCTGGGGCTGTTCCGCAACCGCATGCTGGGGCTGTTCCGCAGCTGCACGTCTGTTCTGTACACCAGCCGCAAGACGGACCTGTTCGGCAGCATTAAGGCGACGGGGCTGTTCGGCAGCATTATTGCGAAGGGCTTGGGCGGCTTGTCGCCTACGGTATTCAGCGATATTCGGTATAGCCGCTGCGGCCATCTGTTGACGATCGGCGAGATTCTGAAGGCGATTTTCTACAACCATCTGTCGATTAGCATTCAGCCGATTATATAGAGCAGCAATGTTGCGCGAATGGATGGTGTTATATGATGGGTTAGAGTTCCCATCGGAATCAGTGCTAAGATCTGCCGTAGCAGAGCTCTCGGCCTGAGGTCTGCTATTCCCAGGATTTTCCAGGTCTTTTTGGCCTCTTTTAGAGGGACATTTTCTTTTCCGCTGTTCCCCAGACATCTTGTTGTTCAACTTCACCAACTAAAGGAAAATAATCAAAATTAATTAAGTACCTTAAAAGTTATTTATATTCCTAAATCCTAGAATTAATCGTTTTTATAAACTGAACAAACTTCATAGAGGATTTTTAGCTAGCGTTATATACCTACTTACCTACACTCACCACACTTCCCTTTTTCTGTCTTTTAATTAGTTTGTCTAAAAATTATTGTAATACATATGTTTTAGGCATACCTTTTGCTTACTCTACTATATTTTTACTGGACAGGACTTGATAATGTGGAAATTATTTTTATATTATTTAAATTATGTTTTAACAATAATTTATAACAGCCAACCCACCCAAAGCAAATAATTTAGAAAAGCTTGGCTATTAATTACCTATGTTTAAAGGACATTAATGTTCCATTATTGCTAAAAAAAAAAAAGGCCCGGTTTCCCAAAAACATATTAAAGGTCCTTTTATCATAAAACAACTGTTTACATTGAAACTTAGAAATCGTAGCTGTGGTCTATAATTAATATGTAGCATTTTTTTGAAATTGTGAGAATTATAGATATTACTTTTAACCTTTTAAAATTGATTTTCTAAATATCTTGACTTTAAGGACTGAGACTGCCTATCTATGATTTTTTGAGTGGAGTGGGGAAAGAAATCAGTGACACCATAAAACATTTATTGAAATAAAAAATATATTAAATAAATAAAGAAAGAAAACCGCTGCACTATAATATTTATGCTCCCGATACCCTGGAATATTTATGTTGTGTTGCCATTGCTGTCATTGAAGATCTTTGGCAGTCATTACACGTAGTCAGAAGCTCGTAAGTCTGAAAACCAGTCTAACCAAGGGGTATTGGGTTGAGGTCAGATAGGCAGTCGCTCCTTGTAGATTGGTACTCAGCTGCATCTGGATTGGACTGGAAGCCGACCTAAACATAGTTGGGAAAAGGCTAGGGAGACGACGACTCCTGTATATTTTATTGTAAAATACATTATTTTTGATCGACTTTTTACAAATATAACTAAGACTTGATAACCCTTGATTTACCCATGTTTTATACAAATGGTAAAGAAATCATAACTTTTATTTACATGAACCATCTAAGTGAGAGCGGGGTGGCTAGATACTGGTATGTAATGACAAAGGAACCTAACAATTTGGGCAGTCATCCATTGACCGAACCTAGTGAGCGCATCTTACTCTTGGTACCAACTTGGCCATCAGAACATTAACAAAATATATCTAATAACTTTTTTAACTGATTAGGATAATATCCTATTTATGTTATGTTTATTTATATATTATTATGTTTAGTAAATAATTACTTTTTTATCTGTAAGCTCAAAACCACTTAATCACTGAGTTTAAAAGAGTTGAGGTATGCAAGTGTTCAAGTATTAGGTACCTTGATATTCAAATAAAGAAACAGCTACCATAAAAAATAATAAGTATTGTAAGTATCCCAACCAACAATAGTTCAATAACACACAGACAAGACCTGTATTATCCTATTAAGACAGAATCATTGATAAAAACATCTTTTCAATAGAAAGAACCTTGTATAAAAAAATCAGTAAACTTAAAAAATTAAAAGTAAACTTAAAATTCCTCACCTAATTTAACAGAAGACTCGGGGCAGTGAACTCAACAACAAACAATAAATAACTAATACAAATATTGAATTAACTCGGGAAAGACACCGGCCTTTTCGCCACCGACACCGGTCGCGGAATGGTAAATTTACAGTGACAATGAAAAGTATTGATCCAAACGACTGGGAACAAGGGGAGCCTGAGCCTGGTAATACCAGATCAAAATTGAGATTTTGGACCCTATGGAGAGAAATATGCACGCACTGTGAATCGAGTAGAAAGAAGATAATAGCGAGCTAAAGCTAATTCAACTAGCACTGTTTGTTTATTCAAAATTCGAAAATAAAAACTACGAAAAATAGTGTAAACAATACGATTTTGAATGCAACTCAACTCATATTATTTGACGTTTGTAGTGATGTTCCTACTTCCTGACTCCTGTGAAAAAACTAAAAATGGTTTAATCAGCCTTAATCGAATTATAATTGTTTTTTTCGATAGAACAAAACTGAAGAAAATGAGTGATCAGCTGATATTTAAAGAAATGTAGGTATGTTTAGCGACCTCGATGGCGCAATGGTCATCATGCCGGACCGCCGAACCTGAGGTCCCGGGTTCGATTCCCGGTTCGGTCGACATTTGTGTGATGAGCATGCTTGTTGGCCGTGGTCTGGGTGTTATGATATGTATTTATAAATATGTATATATATAGCTATATGTAGTTTATCAGTTGTGTTAGCACCCATAACACAAGTTAATAAATAACTTACCATGGGGCTAACCGACCGTGTGTGAAAAAGGTGTCCCGACATTATTTTAGCAAAATAAAAAGATAAGGGCCACACTAACCCTTATATCTTTCGTTTTAATAAATACAAGAAAGTTAATTTTGACAAAAACTACATTACAACGAATTTTATAAACTTTAGGAATGAACATTATAGTATAAATGTAATGTGTTAAATACGTAATTGAATTGCGTTCCTTGTAAATTCATGAACGAAATAATAAATGCCAAAGTATTCAATTTCGCGGGCTGACCAAATACCATCAAATCCGAATGCGCAACGCACTTGCGTAAAAGTATCGATTGGTCGAACGCCATTTTTACGCAATATAAGCCAGCCAAGTTAGGAAGCCCACATGCAATTCATTTCTCCTACTAGAGAATCTACTTTTATTCACAGCAGTATTATCCATAGTCGCTTCCCGTTTGTACGAAAACAAAATACGAGGAGGGAAATATTGAAATTAAAATGGCATTTCTATCAAACATCTTATTTTTATCGACAATGTGAATTGAAATGTGTAACAACATTCAATTTTAGTTGAAACGCGAATTAGTTCTTCTGTGTTTTGATAGAATCGTTAGTTTAATCAAATTAAGAGTGGAAAACTTGTGTATTTAGTAAACTACTGAAAGACATGGAGGAGTTGAGGTCCAAACACAAATCACTGCAGAGTGCTGCTCACCACATTGCCCTGGAATGCATCCATCCTCAGGTACGTAACCACTTGTGCTTATTATATCATCAAAAGTTAATCAGTTACACTTACAATTTTAATTAAATTATCCTTAGTAAGTGTGGTTCTGTTCTAGTAAAACTATTTACATAATATTTTGAAATGCTTCACCAAATATGTGGTAAAAAATAGTAAGTATGAGGGACACCTACAATAATAAATATAAACAATCTTAAGAAGTCCTTCTTTGATTATTTTTTATATGGATATTCCTGCATAACTTTTGACTGCCAGAAAACTTGATGTAATCACAAAGTCTGTGGAACTCTTCTGATTTATTCACATATTATCCGCCCCTAAGATGAGCTTCTGGGCAAAACTACTTAATGGAGTTTCAGCGTTGTTTGGAAAATGATTACCGTAACTATGCGCCTAAAACACACCCACAGAATATGTGTAAATGGATTTAAGTCAATATTGGTCTCTACCAGCTATACCCAAAGCAAAAAAAAACTGTTCACAAGTTCTCCACCAAAAAAAAATAAAGTTCACAAAGACATTGCCAATATTACAAGACTTTAATCCCAAATTAATATACACTTTGTCGAATTTCAGATGTGATTTAGCATTGGTAACAGAATTTTCAGAAAACATGAAGAGCCGGATCCGGTGGGACATGACTTATAATGGCTATCAGACAGATTACCGCAAAGTACTACAATTTAATGAACCGCACTTTGAGTGTGCAATGTATATGCTATTGTTTTAGATTTTGTCACTGCTGTTATTGTGTACATACATTTTAACACCACTGTTGATGGAGCTAACTTAAATTCAGGGGAGCATGATTCTTTATTACAGGAAAGCTTCAGTCATACGTTTTCAGCTGCGCTCTTGCACAAGGCAATATAAAGTAAAACATAAATTGTGTTGTGATTAAAAGTTACATAACTTAATTTTGCTTATGACTGTCACTCCATAACAATGAAGTTTAGAAACCTTCAATATAAAAGCTTTTTGTGTGCTCTACCACATTTTGTATCCTGCTCCCCTGAATGAGCCAATATGTAGTTAATCAGCACTTTTGTATCAGAAGTCAAAATTATATTTACTTTATCAGATATGCATCGGGTGTTCTCTATGTTACCAAAAAAGTATAATAACATAACATTTTTGATAATATGATGACTGTTTTTCATTTAGACCTGTTGATGATTTTGACTTCAGAACGATTGTAAATATAAAATTTGTCTCTTTGAATTTCACAGTGTGAGATCACCATGTTGGCATAGCTAAATATTTTACAGATTCAAATGAATTAATAATTTATTGAACATATGAAAAAAATTATGTATTACATAGAAATATATTTGTTCACATCTCATGCATAAGATAATTTAAAGTTTTATCATGAAATCACATCTCACAAAAGGCTAGTGGTGCAATCATATAACTTCAGTTAAAATAACCAACAGACTGACACTATACACACACATACAATCACTGCATAAAGTACCATGCATAAAGAAACAAGAGTACAAAAAGCTAAGCTATGCCAACTCTGCACAGTTGTTCACAGTGGTATTTGTCCGCCCATGTCTGTGCATTGGAACTAGCAGTCGACTCACGGGTCACCGTACCACGTTCACCCGTACCCTTCCCCCGTACGGCTCCAGCATGCGTTCCAGAATACCCAGCACAGCCCCAAGATGTTTCATCCGAAGGGACTCAAACCACACCTTGTAAGTACACGCTTGATGCTTTGGAGCCTAGTGTGAATAGTCATATTAATGTATGTGATTTTTTATTGGTTGTATGGAGTTTAAATATCAGTTGAATTTACTTTAAGAGCAATTCGTTTTTTACATGCAGTCTTTTGTCACTCAAAGTGACTGATTGACAAAGTGGCAGGGGATGATTTCTTAATTCAAAAAAAATAAAGCTATTATTTTCCATTTTATAATTCCAAAATCACTCAGTTGATATTATGAGTAAGTGTTCATGTTTGTCTCAATTATGTTGCAATTAATTTTAACCAGTCAACACCGTAAAGGGCGCAGCTTTTAACCGAATAATAGGTATGATGGACTTGTAATAATATACAGACTTGGAGCACAAAACACTATATAGTGTATTATCATCACTTATTTTTTATTGGTTAAAAAACTTAAAATGCTTGTGTGCCGCAACAATGCACAAACAACACTTGCTTTTCTGTAAAAAATACAAATAAGCTAGACACTACAATAAGTATAACTTCTTTTATATAATAAAAAGGCTTCTATAGCTTTTCACCGCTGTTTGTAGGATCCCCGGGCATACGGAACACCGAATGATAGCCCTATCCTGGGCCGGGCGCTATGCCTCACGCCCCGAGGCAGTCCAGTACCCGGACGGGTCTCTCATCTCAACGAGAAGTTCCAAGATTCCTTGACTTTGACCTCTGATACTGATGCCTTGGTAGCCAAGATCAGTGCCATGTTTCCTACCGTCAGCGAAACGCACATCAAGATATTGTTGAAGAAGTAAGTTGGTATTGTGTTATTCTGTTTTATATTTATGCCAGTTGTGTCCTCGTTATAAGCTTGGCAAAAAGAGACTTAAGCTTCATTAAGTTAAATTAGATTTAAGCTTCATGCGACATCTATTCTGCTACTTATTACTCCAAACTGCAATGGCATCATGATACAGTTCTTCCACAACCCCATCACAGGTACTACAACAGAGAAGCGGTAGTTATATCGGCGTTACAAGTTGAAAAGCACCCCATAACGACGCCGGGGCCTCTCACGATGTCCCCATCAGCTGTGCGACTCCAAAAAGGGGCTCCGGGACTTCATTCTGCTTTGCAACTCGCTAAAGGCATGTCGGGGTCTATGGCGGGGTCTAGCCATTATTCGCCCTTGACGGGCACGCCTCATGGTGAGTTTTTAAAATACCTAAACTAAACATAGCCCTGAGTCACTTAATTTGCTGTTATAATATTACTAACTTGTACCAGCGGGTTTACCTGCATCCCGTGGGAAGCTCTGCACGAACCCGGATAAAAGTAGCCTATAGCCTTTCTCGATTTTGCTATCTAACACTGAAATATTTTTTCAAATCGTACCAGTACTTCCTGAGATTAGCGCGTTCAAACAAACAAACTCTTCAGCTTTATAATTTTAATATAGATTAAGGAATTAATTAAACAGCGACTGCTCGCACATTGATCGCTTTGCCTTTTTATGGGTATACAGTTTCAATCCAAAAAAGAGTAACAAAACAAGCCTTGAATTAACGTTGGGCATCTCATAATAGACCGTAGAGACCACGGACTAGTAAGCGCAGCGTAGGACGTCCACCAGCAAGGTGGACAGACGACCTTATGAAGGTCGCCGGATGACGCTGGATGCAGGTCGTCTCCAACAGGTATCTGTGGAGATCTAAGGGGGAGGCCTATGTTCAAAAGTGCACGTCCTATGGCTGAAATGATGATGATGATCTCATAATAACACAAAGGAAAGCAACAAATGATTATGAATTAATTGCGTAGGATCTCCATCATTACTGCGGCCAGCGTCAGGTGCTTCCAGCTACTACGGTGCCAGGTCCGTGGATGGCCAGCCGGCGAGACACCAGTCGCCGAAGATGAAACTCAAGTAAGTAGAATCGGTGTTTAATCACTATATAGTATAAAAAAAGTCGCTTTATCTGTCCCTTTGTCCGTCCCCTTTGTACGCTTAAATCTTCAAAACTAAACAACGGATTTGATGCGGTTTTTTTAAATAGTTAGAGTAATAAAAGAGGAAGGTTTATATGTATAGTAAAATACTGGGAAAATACTGTTATCCCGTGCGAAGCCGGAGCGGGTCGCGAGCCCGCCGCGAGTCGCGGGTCGGTAGTTTTATATAAAAAAGGTTAACAATAAAAATTTAAATATTTCAAAATTTGTTAAATTGTTTGATTAGAAAATAATAAAAATTAAATCATTTTTTGATAGACAGATGTGTTGCTAGGAAGTTTGTTCATCGCCGTTTTTATTCCTAGCCATAACTCTAGGAAGTTGTAAAAGGGGGCAATTTTTATTTGATATGAAAATTACAATACTCATACATATTTGAACGAAGGAGCCACTAGTAAAATATAATGAGAAGAAGAAACATATTTGACTTTAGTCTGAACATCAGAATTGAGTTTAGTTTCACCGCGAGAAGTAAGGAAGTAGTTTTACTCTCAAATGTGATTGGAACCGCTAAAATAAAACTTTATTCAAGGTTCAATCCATTGCTATATAAAAATTTCATCTAAGCTGAGCCCGTGGTACCTACTCATTCTTTTAATTCAAAGTTTATTCCGCAATTGTGCCTTAGACCTGTTGCTCTGAAATACTGGATATAGGTCACATATCAACGGAAAAACGCTATCCATTGCGCGATATGTTTATTAAATCTATGTTAGAAAGCAATGAATGAAGTAATGCCATCCAAAGGTAATCTTCGATGAATCATGAGTCAATCTGACTTTATCAATGTAATCTTTAAAATTATCACCAAAATATCATTCTGTCAGATTTATTTACTATCTAACCCACGAAGAAACGTGAGGTTATTGAGTGAAATAGTAAAGAGTTTGTATTTAAATATGTTTGATTTGAAAAAGAGGAAACTATGGCTAAACCTGTTCTTGGCTTGTCGAGGGCCAAAGATGTTGAAGTTAATGCCATCATGTGTTAAGGGAAGTGATGATAAAGACTCTTTAAAAGAACCTTACCCAGAGTTTGATATCACTGGTTTTTTAAAAAGGTCTGTATTCTATACTACACTGTTTTTTCTTCTGTGAAAATCGTACACCGTATTTTTTACTTGCCATACATTAGTTTGTTTCTGAAAACACGAAGAGTATCCTTCGGTTTCGGTTCGCTTTAGGGACCCAGTTAGGCCAGTAAAGCAGGCAGTTAGGTTTTTTCTTATCTTGTAAATATTTTAAGAGAAAAATATAAAACCAATTCTTAATATTCAACCCCCGTTTACAGGTACCTCAAAAGCATATTCCCAAAAGCAGAAGAGACGTTGATCCTAGACGTTCTAGCGAACAAAGATAATAATGTTCAGAAGGCCAGCGAAGAGCTTATAGGTATGGGGTTCAATAAGAAGGAAACTATCGTGCAGCAGAAGAAAGAAGCCACGCCGTTGCCGCAGAAGAAAGTCGTCACAATCATGAAGACGATGGCTGAGAAAGAAGAATGTAAGTGTTGAGTTGATATTTATATAGGTACGGGGTATGGTGTTATTTTCCTAGAAGAAGAAATGATCTATTAAAAAAAAAGAGATCAGGTCTATATCAATCCCAGCGTGGTCCACCATGGCCAAATCCTGCCAGGGCTGCGCGATTGTTCGAAAGAGCTGCAAGTCTGGTACATTAAGGAATTCGGAAGAAATATGTCAGTATGAGACTGACACTATCACGTTAGCGGGAGAGGTCTTGATGATGACTACACATAAAATAAGTTTATATCAGTAGTGTTGGATAGTTTAATTCTTTGATAAGCTAGATACATTAATGCGCAAACACAAATATAGCACATTCATTTCTTTCAAAGATCTTAATTAATAACAGCATCCTCGTTGGTAAAAATAACAAATGGTGATCAAAATAATTTTGTTTCAGTAAAAGAAAATCTGCAAAAGAAATATAGCGGTATAGCGGAACGCGTGATATCTTTAGCACTAGAGAGCGTAGACTACAATGAGGAAAGAGCTGAACAGATGCTCAACGCCGTGCTACAAGAGGAGGCGGCGCCCAAGGTCACGAAGGTCGAGGTCAAGGACACGAGGACGGTGACCTTGGAACCGAAGAAGGGGTAAGATGCATGAGCTGTTTGATGTTAGGTGATGACCATGAAGGTTTGTTGGGATAGTCAGGTATATGAGATACTTAGAGCGGATTTTATGAATCCAAGTAAATCGGAATAAAGGGAGGAGGATGTTAAAATATTTTTGCTTGTTCCATTAATTTGGGAAAGTAGCTGCCTGATTTTTGGTCAAATGAAACATTGATTACCTTGCAAGATACAGTTAGCTGTTCTTAGCTGCAAATTACTATTTAGAGATATTGATGGTCAATAATTATAATCACCAAAAAACACACACAGTAAAATATACCTAATACTAATTGAAATGAACTGTTGAATCGAGAGTGTAAGCTTCGTCAAACCACGGTATAATTTAATTCCACTAGTTCATATACATTACTATCCTAGCTTGCCTTCATAATCATAAAGTTTAAGATCCAAGGAGTGATTATTTATAACTTTCCCTCTACAAAAAATTACGTAAATAACCACTGCTTGAAAACGAAATTTGAGCAATGTAAAGCTTTGTATATTACCCCCGTAATAGAAAATACCAGAAAATAAAATAAAAGAAATATAAAAATGAGTATCGCTCAGATTTCATACTCTTCCATCAATAATATATCTACTTTGACTACTGTTCTTTTACAACTGACATATAGCTCGTTTCTACGTTACCGTAGATATTTTGTGCCCCTACTATCTATAATGTAAGCATAGATTACTTGCTCACATAATAAAAAAAATAGAGAGAATAAATCAAACTGCAAACAAATCGGCCACTCAAAAATAAAATTTGTTGTATACAGAAAAAGTATTATTTTGTAATACATCTTAATGTGTCCCATTCACAATATTATGAGCTGGTTCATTATATTTTAATAACCAAAAGAACGTCCCGTTTGCAGTACCTATACATACTTTGCATAATTTAAGGTCCTGCTTACATAATTTTTAAACTGAAAGATGAGGTTTGACAATTCCATTGCTCCAGTTTACTGTTATTTCACGAAAGATTTCCTTTCTATAGTAAGTAATCTATGCGACACTTTCTGATTCCAACCTAAATCCAATGCTTTTTAGCTTCTCACACTACAGTGTTGCCTAAATATCTGCTTAAATTAAACAATATTAAAACAAGAAAAATATGTTAAAATTTGTTGGTAAGTTCAAACTAATTTTAATTTCTATTTTTTTTTTATATAACAAGCAAAAACATGACATCCAATTCTAGCACTGTACAAAGTTTTCGTTCTATCAGTATGTCATCGATTAATATAATGTCACATTACATTGCTTATTCGATGATATTTTTGCAACACTTCAACATACATGAGATAATTATTTTAATTCAGCGGAGTTGATGAGTATACATTCATATTAAATTCAGTTAATATTTAAAATGTCACCTGTAATGATCTCCAAAATTCGTTCGTTACAACAATGATAAGTATATCTTGCTCACAATGGAACTATATCAAGTTACAACTTGGAAGTAAAATACCTAAATATATACTCTAATTCAGTGCAAATAGTACTTGATTTACAACAGCGTTCAAGCCCGTTTGAAGGCATATATAAAAAAGAATTACATAGATTTGGTCCCTTCCTCGTTTGTGTACCAGTGTCATATTAAAATTTGCATACCGATTGAACGCACCAAAGCAGCTATGACACCGTGTCTCTGCAAATTAAGATTCTTATTGTTATTCCATTGCGGAGTATACAGTAGATATTTATAAAGTACGTGACAATACTCATCGTCTCCGCCCATCGCCACTCATACAAATCGTGCGCCAGTTTTCACGCGGAGGTGCGGTCCCCGAGCCCGGCGCCAGCTCCACCCGCCTCCCGCCGCATCAAGACGTGGACCGAGCACTTGAAGTATGTTATTGTTGCTTATCGATGATGGCTCTTGTTTGTTTCAAGTCACGTTTTTAGGGATCTATCAGACAGAGAGCGATCACGCGATCGAACGTCCTGCGTTCGCGTTCGAGCTCTACTACTACTACTACTTGACCGACGCGGTCAGAATGCCTCCTGTGTGAGCATATCTATGTAACACAAAGAACGCAAATCTGACCGCTTGAACGCTTGACCGCGTGACCGCTCCTTGCTTGATAGATCCCTTAGGAGTCCGTTTTCATAAACATATATTTTGGTATCTTTTAAATGGTATGCTGAAGTTGAAAATGCAGCTAAATTAGCTCTCAAATCAGATAGAACACTAATATTTTGTAAAGGACAATGCTATTCTTTGTATGGAAGTTGGGCTCAAGAGTTGCCCACAGTAACTGCATAGTGTATTATGTTCCAGAGGCTTATAATAGGTCCCAGACCGAAATATTTCGAAAGCTATCCCAGGAGTGCTGAGAAAAACTGGTTTGACTCTTATTCAATACTACGAAAAATATGCTTACGAATTCTTAACTATTCCACTTTTATTACCTTAATTGAAATGCATTATAATATTAATCGACAAATACGAGGTATTGAACGAGATTTTTTTTTACCGACTTCAAAAAATGGAGGAGTTTCTCAGTTCGTTTGTATTCTTTTTACGTAAGTACGTGCATAACTCCGTCGTTTACCAACCGATTTAAACAATCATTTTATTGTTTAAAAGGATTTACTTTCCAAATAGTTCCAGGGTCCAGGGTCTGGTGATAGAAACCTTAAAACATTATGGAACTCTCGGAAATTGTAAGCACATATCGAATAAAAACTTGTCAATCGGGTATATGTCTCCGACACCACAAAACTGTGGAGGTTAAGACCTGACCTGACGATGGAGACGACAGTGAGACGAGGGAACTCCTCAACGGTATCTATTTACTACCTCGTGTTTGAGCTTATTTTATTCGTCTTGATAAGATTTTTCCATTGCCATTAAGGATATTAATTGCATGACGCTACTCGAACTTAGGACTGATTGTGGTAGATAGAGACTGAAAAGCAAGAGAAACAACAATTACCTTTAAACGTCTATTTCTGTTTTTTTTTTTTATCCTGTTAACAGTGAAACCACTATCTATCTGATATATATATCTCTATCTATCAAGAAAAGAGGTTGTTAGGTTTGTGGCTGCTTAAAATGGCTTGCTAACAATGGCTGGCTAACATTAGAACTGGTTTTTCTCGGGACCTCTGGGACCGATTTCAAAAATATTTGGATTCCGTCTTAAGAGTGAAGTAAAAAACCTATTTTAATCATTCCCACTACTGGGCAAATGGCTTGGGCTTCATAAACTGACTGTTCAAGTTGGACGTTAGAACCGGGTTTTCTCGGGACCTCTGGGACTGATTTCAAAAATATTTGGATTCCGTCTTAAGAGTGAAGTAAAGAACCTATTCTAACCATTCCCACTACTGGGCAAATGGCTTGGACTTTATAAAGTGACTGATCAAGTTTAACATTTGAACCGGTTTTTCTCGGGACCTCTGGGACCGATTTCAAAAATATTTGGATTTCGTGTTAACAGTGCAGTAAAGAACGAATTTCCACCACTTTCACTACTGGGCAAATGGCTCAGGCTTTGTTAAGTGACTATCTATGGAGACCATTTGAACCGGTTTTTCTCGGGACCTCTGGGACCGATTTCAAAAATATTTGGATTTCGTGTTCAGAGTGCACTATGGAACCAGCTGAAACTACTCCCACTGCTGGGCAAACTTTGAGCCCACACCCTGGCATTGTCCTTTCTCTAAAATGCCTTATTATGGCCAAGGAATTACAAAGAGTATATGGATGTCTATGAAAACGGGCGTTGTGGTCGCATAAATGAAATAATGTGGTTTTAAAATAAATAACATTAGTGCTAGGAGAAAGATCTCCAATAATATTACATGTCGCAAGAGAATTAGCTGTCAGGATAGTAAAAATACGAATAATAATAGAAATTATGTGACTAATTAATATAAGTGTTTATTATGATATGTTATAGTAAGTTCAACTCAGTCTTGCGCGCGGCCTTATGTGTGGGTAACCCTTATACATACACAGTGACTTTGTGTGCATGACAAGAGGTACAGTCGGGTACAAATACAGTTATTTAGGGGTTACGGCTGTTTAAAGAAAAACAGTTATTACGTAATTTAATGTTTATTTATTTATAATGATTCTGAATCGCTACTTAAAAAATCAAATGATGAATTTTCGGATTCGCTACTCTCACCGAGGTAAATTATAAATTTTGACTCCATGTCAAAATGTCTATAGTATTTTTCTTTTTTCTTTTGTACATGTCGACAAGTATTACCCAACATCCCTTCATCAATATGACTTAAACGTTCATTTATGAGTTTCATTATTTCCGTCTTATTTTGGTCGACATTATGCGAAGCAATATTATTTTTTAAAATTCCCCACACATTTTGTTTACATTATTATACTAGATTATACGTCTTTTTACATTCTTAGTCCACACTTTTATTTATTGTCCGCGTACCCCGAGATCTAGAAAATATGTAAGGAGTATTTAATTCATCTTAGATATTTCACCTCATTTATTTCTTAGATTCTGTCAACGTCAATTTGAAAAAACTTATGAGAAAATAATGAAAAACTGTAAAATGTAATAATAAAAAGCTTTGAATGTTGTTTCATTTTTTGAAACGCTACCTGACTCCTTAAACATTTTCTCCGTGAAGAACTAGACATTTTCGTAAACGACTGTACCCATAACAAAAAGCGATAAGAACACGTCATGCTCGGACGACGTCACTGTCACACGAATGAAAGTTGTATATTTACAAGCCGACGCACACATAGGGCCGCGCGCAAATCTGAGTTGAACTATCTATACTATTGTGCACCTGTTGATAATGAGCACTCGAAATCATTACAATTGATCAAAACTATTTAATCATGTTTTCCTTTTAGTATCAAATCAATAAAGGAACAACACGGTTTTCAATATTATATTTCACGAAGAAACTCTTTTACCTTAATCTTAAACGAAAATAAAGACTTTTGGGAATCATGTTTAAAAAATCTTGTCATTATATCAGTTATAGAAAGTAACTTGAAACAAATAATTTTAAAACATTTCATTAAAAGATTTTGCTACATGTAATGTTAGTAGAGATTTCTATAAAAATATCAAACAAGACCCAGCATCGACCCTTGCAGAACACCATATGAGATGGTACAAAATAAAATGTGTGTGTTAGGTACAAAGTGTACTAATGTACCGCGAATGTATCGTGAATGTCTTTTGTCACTGTGTTGAAATTAGTTAGTTGTGTGAAATGTGTGATTTCTAAGAGTTATGTATCGCATGGTGTGGTTGGTCTAGTCGAAGGCTTCTGTTGAGTTCTCTTGTCTAAATGTTTATGTTGCTTAGATTAAGAACTATAATTGATATTTTTATGTATACTTCTAATTTTATACATTAAAATTTAGGTTTTCTTAATCTATTAGAACAAATAGGCATGCTGTTAAATGTAAGTTTGTAAAAATAATTTTATTTTTGAGTATGTAGAAGTGAGTCGCTTGAGAAAAGGTAGGATTTTTTTATTATTGTGTGATGTCGTCGTGAATTGTATACATAGTTTCGTTTGTTTGTTTAGTCATAATTTATTTGTTTCATGTTTGAAATAAATTTTCTTCTTCAAAGGATCAAAAGTTTTAGCTGATCAATCATTGTAAATTTTTATAAATGTCACTATAGTCTCACAAAAAAATATATCTTAGATTTAGATATTTATACTCAAAATTTCAAAATGATCACAATAGTTCTTAGGAACGATAATGACGTTATTTTGTTACATAATGTTAGTGATTAGATTTAGAACATCATACATAAACTTCGCTAGTTAGTCATCACATTCATGATCATTTTATTATTATTTAGCTTTCTCAGAGTCACTCTCTATCACCAATTACTTCAGAAGCACTATAGTTTCCAAAACTTTCTTAGATAAAATAACTAAAAAGTTTATTTAGTTCTTTTAAGAGTATTGCATGCCGTGTTGGTCTTGGATTGGTTTTGTTTTGTACAAATATTGGTTCAAACGTTTGGGGAATGGTGTTGCAGGCCTATTCTGAAGACGAGTAGCAGTGTGGAGGCCAAGTTCAAGTCTCAGTATTGTTCACCCACGAAAGGTCCTAACCCTTCGCTACGACAAGGACCGAAGGACAGTTTGCTATTGTATGTATTTAGTACTCATTACCTTACCGAATTGATACTTCAATGTACCTTTGTCTATGTTTGTTATTTGCTTATGTGTTATTTAGTGTTTAAACATAACATCTAGCTAAACTTTACTATAGTTGCACACCAACTATTCATTTTAAATTCCTCGTGGGTTTCAGGCCAAAACCTTATATTTGTAGGAAGTAGTTAAAACAACTTTTATCACAGCCTTCAAACCATTATGTGTTTTCACACATATTCTTTTTCTTTTCACACACAAAATACATGTCTACAGAGAAGACTACATGCCGTGGACTGGGCCTGACCCAGAGTTACGCAGCGGGCAATCCGTCAAGACCGAAGGACCAGAACCTCGCGATAGGCCGTTCAACCTCGCCCGAGGCCCTTCAGGACTAGCAAAGGGCCCCGCCGGAATCGCTAAAGGCTCCCTCTATCAGAAATTAAGCAAAAAGTCCGCTAAGATGTAAGTTTCCTATTGTATTATTGATAGTGACGACGGATTACGGACAGTATTAAAATTGACTACTAATGTGACCCTCCATGAATTAACCATCTATATATCTGGTACACGAATGTTTAAGCAAAAATAATAATTTCTCAGTATCAATCCAATCTATTTCCGATTTAAATATAGTCCAAAATTAATTGAGAACTGTTCACATGTTTCAGTATCGGCTAAACGAACCGAGATTGCAACACCGACTGTCTTCGCAGAAAATCCTTCAATGAATGGAGAAACCGATAACATTTCAGTAGCAGCTTGGATAAAGGGTTTAAGGTGTGTGTTCTAGAAGTAATGTGAAGTCAGCCCTAGGCCTGTTTAACGTAGGCATCGTCCAATTTAAAAGTAACGGCAAATCTCAAGTGTTTAATTAATAATTAATTTACTGCATTAACCTCTTCCTAACTTTGTTGGAGTCGGCTTCCAGTCTAACCTGATGCAGCAGAGTACTAGTGTTTTACACGGAGAGGCTGCTTATCTGACCTTCTCAGCTCAGTTACCCTGGCAAACCAAGAAGACTGGTTGGCAGACGCGTGGGGCTGTTATATAGCCAAAGGCCCCTCCTATATTCAAGTCAGCTGCTAAAATAAGCCCTAACTCATTAAACAATCAAGGTATAAAATTATCTCATTATTATAAAAATCTTCGTAAAAAACTTGCTCAAGACAAAAATATATCGGTATTTGAATAAGAGCGCTGTATAAGTAATATGAAATCTTGCCTAAACCTAAGAATTGATACAAATATTCATTTTTAATATTATACTTCACATGTTCAACCCGTTGTTATTTCATGTTTTACAATATTGTAGTTTTATCGAAGGTCGTACTTAGGCCCGGTTTCAGTGGTTATTGGTAAATTGTCAGTTGTCTGATAGTTAATGCTATCTGTCAGATAAAGGCTGCGAAACCAGAAGTTATAATTTATAAGTTACTGATAGACTATCAGAGACTTTGCTTAACGTAACTGATGAAACTGGGGGTAAAAATAATAGTGTTCCATTATAACAGATACTTTACTATTAGTTTTTGTGTCTTGTCATAAGACATGCTCACCGTTTAGAAGTAATTAGTAAAACTTAGAAGTATACACTGTTCAATGCCAAAACATTTACTTTATTGTTGTTTATTAGTTTTATGTAAATTAGGAAGTTTTATATAATTTACTATTTATTCGTTAATTTATTGGGAGTAAACCATAACTTTTCCCAAAATAAAATTAATAAACCAACAATATAATTCTATAGACTTGCGTTGTGCCCAGTTCTTCCGACCCTTGCATTAATCTAAGTAATAAAAGTAATTATAATTACTACGTCAGGGAGTCTATATCCGGCCAAAAATTTGTATGGAAAAAGTGTGTATGTCGAAAAATGTATTTTTTTAAATAATGAACGAAAACTAAGGCTTTGTTAATGCTAAGTGATTTGGGAAAACATTGTTTTCTCCAAAAATGTCGTAATTAAAATGTAAAAATAAACCCATTTTGTTTTTGAGTGTATTCTTGAAGATTTTTTTGAAATATTATTTAATTGTAACTGTTTTCGTAGCTAAAAATCATTGATTTCGTGATGTTCTCAAGGTTCTGTTTAGTGACTACGATTCTTAGCGCTAATTAGCATAATAAATTATTTTTGTACATAGACGCGTTAATTAAGTGTGGTTAATATTATTATAACAATGTATGTGCAATATTTCTGCCTGTTGGCTTATGAACTCTTGGTAAATGTAGCTTAAGTATCATTTAATACAAGATTTCCAATATCTAAGGTCAATGACACGAACGCTTCAGTTTCGTAAAATCATTTTAGTTATTATTATAGACTTATAGAGCCACCGAGTAAGTATCTGCCACATTCAGGAAATTCAGTTCACCCATATTCAAAGAATGCGGTTTAATATTTAAAAATCAACTATTGAATAACTTTTTGAAATCTTTAAAATCCCGTTTTTATTGGTGAATTTTTTAAAATGGCAACACCGAATCAAAACTAGTAGCTCTGTCATGAACAGCCTCGGTGGCTTTATAACGCAAGATTTAAGCAATTGTCTTAGATAATGATAGATTAGACATCTATTTTCTTAAGAGAGAGACAGCCAAGGGAGAGTTAGAAAGAAACAACCGTAGTTATGGCCGTTTAGACTGTAGCTATTAGTTCAACCATTGTAGGTAACTTTAGCGAAGGATAGGTAAAGTATTTCTCCCTCCTTATATAGTTTAAACTCTTATACGAACATTCCATCCTTCAAAAATGTTATTTAAGGTTCTTATTCATGTATATTGCATGCGTAATTTGAAACTTATTTTTAATTTTCTTTCTAAGAGTATCACCAAAAAGGTCTGATGTTTAGTTGCCGATAAAAAAATATTAGGGCATAATATTCAACCTTTAGAAGTCTTAAGGTCTCTGCACACAGCGGGCGCGGCGCGGCGGGACGGGACGGCGACGTGACACTGAGCAGTTGTAATGTACTAGATATTACGAAGGCCGCCACACAGAGCCGTCCCGCTCGGCGCGACGCGACGCGACGATCTAGTACATTGTGTCGCGTCACCGTCTCGTCCCGTCGCGCCGCGCCCGCTGTGTGCAGAGATCTTTAAGGGCTTTGTAATATGTTGAATTGTTTTATAGGAAGCCATTCTAAATATATATGAGTGCATACCACTAGCTTTCAGAATTTTGTAGCTTAAATTTTCTATACATTTTAGAGTATCCAATAACCTTCATGGTATTGAAAGTATTACAGAATTGTGCCAATTTTACAATTCATTATTTGTATTAAGTATTAATAATGTACCTGCAATTGAAATCTTCATCAAACATTCTTCCATGTTGTTTTTATACAATTTCGTTGTCAGATTTGAATTAGAACTGTAAATGATTGTGGTAGAATGGCTGCTAGCCGTGGTCCATTCGTTAGACAGTTCTCATCAAATAAGTTTTCCTCTCAGATGTTGGCTACGAGTGACTTAATTACAGTCAAAATGTGTGAACAAAAGACGCATGCGCTAATTTCTGAGCTGCAAATTAATTTGTTGACAACTGTAGGTACTAGTTACAGAGCAAATGACTAGACATTCCAAATAGGTATTTAGTATTAAGTCACTCTAAATCTAGCCTAAATATAGAACCAGCTAACCGAAATCTGCTGAACCTAGGTAACAATCGGACAACTCTTGAGAATACTAACGTCTTCAGAGTGTTTTATTCTTATAAAACTTTAGTGTTAAGTGTTAAATCAAATTTAGACTTTGGCCATAATGACATATCTTTTGAGGCTCAGTCTCTTCCTAGTCTAGTTCTGAATCTAGTCAATTAGGATAATATATTGTAGCGATCACATATTATTTTTGTGAATATTGTCTCAATAAAATTGTTGATTATGTCCAACTAGTGTGTTATTTTGCCCTAAACCTTTCTAAAATCGCAACCTGGTATTGCTATTGATGAAATGATCGCATAACAAAAAAAAATGGGAAATGGCTGGTAATCAATAAAAATAAGAATTGATTCACACCAATTTATTAAGTAAAGTTTAAATAGATATTAAGTAAAGTTTGATTAGAAACAATTTTGCGCCAATTTTTATACTCACAGTGTTCAATCCTTTAAAAGCCACATTCACGCCTTATCTACGAGAATTTTACTTCCTAATTAAGGTTACCGAGATAAAGTTAATAAATTACCTAATGTTATCTATTTACGTACCGTAAGGCAGAGAAGTAAGGACAACACATCTCCACTCAGCTATATATCTAAGATAATTAAGATAGGTTTGATTTAAACTCCATATAAAATTCCCGTAGCATTTTGCTTTATGAATCAACAGTCAACTCCACACAGGATTCCATATTTATTATTTTATCCATAAATAGTTATTTGTGTTAAAGTGAGCAAAGTTATCGAGTCCCGAGCGTGGAAGAGAAATAATGGGGTCGCGAGCAAACCAAGGACTCTATGTTTGTATCATTAGCGTAGCGAGTGATTTTAAATGAGAATCTTGAACGTGTCGAGGGATTCAAAAACTTTGCTCTGTTTGACACTTTGCTCACTTGTAAGTTGTAACACAAATAAGTAACTATGAAAATCTAAAATGGATCCGATAAAAGTTGTACCCTACCATCCACGAAACCTTATTCCACTACACATATTACGAATTGCGGAGAGTCTAAAGACCCCAACTATTTTATTCGTAAATGTAGATGTAAGGATTGCTTTCGACCAAAGCTATATCTTTTTCTAGCTGCCTGAGTTCTGCTTCTAACTTTGTCTTGCGGAGTATTTTCGGTATTGTATCCGTAAGCATTGGCAGTTGAAGGAAGGCCTTCTGCATTAACGACCAATTGTGCTTCAGATCCTGTGAAAGGATTAAAAAACGTCCTTATTAAATAACATATTAAAGGTTGCTAATATCCATCTGCGGGAAGGAGTTTCCTTGAGACGCCGGCGAAACTACAAAGGGGAGCTAGTTTACTACTACCTACCTACTACATATTCGAATATTTAGCACTTACGTCAAGGAGTTTTTGGCGATCTTCAGCACTGATAAGCTTGCACAAGCTTTCCTTATTGTCCTCAGCGTACTTCATTTTTTCTATAGCTTTCTGGATTCTTCTATTTCTCTTTGTGAGGTAAGCTGGCATCTGACCAAAGTCTGGTCTAAGACAGTATTCGGGAACCTCTCCAGAACCTTTGATCTTCTTTATATGGCCATCCCTAGTATCTACAAGCCTAAAAGAAGAAATGCATGGCTCTTAGATTTAGGAAAACTTAGTGTGAAATGCGTATTGGAGTTACTCACAGCAAATATTTATTAGGTTGGTTGCAATGCTGGCTAAACTACTTTATACATCATAGGTAGGTACATGAAAAATTACCTTGGTTCCACAGGCTTCCCTTTTGTCTTTGTAGCTTTCTTAATATTAATAAGTCTGAAGTTAGTTGTGGGCTTTTCCTGTTTCTTTCCCGGAGGCGGACGTTTTGGTACTGGTGGTAGATTGCCAGACACATAACACTTATGATCAGTTTCTTTAATAGGCTGACCAATTCCTTCACCTTTTTTCAGGAACTGAGTTGGCGGTTTGAGAGGTGTTTCCGCGTAACCAAATGTGCGACGGAGTTGTGGCCTCTTTGCTTCTTTCAATTCCTTTTCTAGTTTTGATTCGTATCTGAGAAAATGTATAGCAAACAACGTTTTTAGCAGGCGTAGTAGCCGGAATAGATGAACGCAACCTATTAGTGGAACATATGTAGTTGGTCAGGTACCTATTATATCGAGCCAACTAGTATTGAGGATGGAATATACCTACCTAGATCCTGACAGCATTTGATTTACCTACCTGGGAGTTTTAGGTGGTTCTGGTGGCGGTTTGTCCAAAATTGTATAAATGACTTCATCGTGATGGATTATTTCAACGACGGACATTGTATCGAAGCAAGCAAAAGCGAATAAGAACAAAAAAGGATAACAAAAAGTTAAAAATATCGTATATCGCTTTACACCGTGTAGGTTGCTATAGAAACATAAATAATATTTATTTCGGAATCAATGAACCTCTATGAACATTTTACCACAGTTTAGATATATTCTCTTCTTTATATTGTGATTTTATCAAGGATACTTTATATGAAATCGTAATATGGCTACTGGATAATACAAATGAGATAAAATTATTATTTAAGGTTTGTACAGGTTCATGGTGTTATTAAATTCTCCCGCCTTTTTACTACGGTATAATTGATTGAGTGTGAAACACTGGAATTCAGCTGCATCCGGTTAGACTGGAACCCTACCCCAACATAGTTGGGAAAACGGTTAGGCAGACAATGATGGATTGAATGTGAAAGATAATATGTATATGAAAAGAAGCAAACATGGAAGAGGAACACATGCTACACACACCAACCCCAAAATGAAATGGACAATGAGAATGGATACGTTGTTGGTTGTAAAGGGGAAGCGGGACCGGATTTTTTACGATTTTCCCCTAATTTTCTTTAAATGTTTACTCTGACAACACTGAGTAGCTGTCATGTTTACCCAGAGCCAGCCAGAGAGCGCTCTACGGCTCTACTATTACGTCCGGTCGATCCGTCAAAACAAATGTCTTGGGCTCGCTCACATAATCGGCGATTATTTTTAGATAATTTTGCGTATTATTTGTACAAATGTGTTAAATAACAGATAGATAATGTTAGTTAAAGGTTTTCGGGGCGCTAGGACGTACAGGGCCCATAAATGTGTAGGTGTAGTATCGCGAGAATTTTCCAGTCGATTAGACGCTTTGGATCATGAAGAACGGTTAGAGGGTTGTCTTTCGGCTTTGCCTCCGAAGGCTAAAGTGGTAATATGTGGGGGCGGGATGATGGGGGCAGCCGTGGCGTACCACCTCGCGCGCCGCGGCTGGGGCGACCAAACCATCGTCGTAGAGAAAGAAAAGTACGTACGTACCCATACCTATACTATATGTAGAGACGTACAGTACGGCTCTTTGTTTCATATTACTTGTGAATTCAACGGAGTTGTACGTATTGTAGAGTACAATACGACATGATAGTTTTGTTTTAGTGAGAAATAGTACAAAATGAACAGTATTTAGGCTTGTTTAGTATGAAATGTTCTGTAATAATGATTGCATATTCAATGGTGGACAGCCATTAGAAACCTTTGTCAACTTGCGATTCGGAATTTAAACAATATTTTTATTGCAGTGCAACTTGCTATTCTGATCTTTTAATTTATAGTTTGTAAAAAAAATTAAGCAACAAATTGGAAAAAGTTCTGTTTGTGATTTAATCATTTTAATTAATAAAATTAAAATAGAAATTATAAATTTTGAATAAAGTAACCATTTTAACTCCACAAAAATTGTTTTTTCATCAATATGTTTGCAGAACAATTGTTATATTTTCAGAGTTGGCATCGGCAGTCGCTGGCATTCCTCAGGACTGGTCGGTGCCTTCAAGCCTACCCTTGCTCAAGTGCGTCTGACTCAGTCTTCTATAAGGCTCCTGCAAGAACTTGAGGCTAAAGGCAGAGCCACTGGCTGGAAGCAATGCGGGTCCCTACTGCTGGCACGTAACCGTGACCGCATGACAGTGTACAGAAGAATGAAGAGTCAATCAGTGTACGTAAAAATGAGATGTTGACACAAGTGTTATTATTCAAGGTGAACTTTACAAGTAGAGCAGCATTTTTCAATATTTTTTTAATTTGCCTTTTGCTACACCACTATGATTTCGCTAAGATTTCACCTGCATCCTGAAAGAACAACTGCCTATCTGACCTGAAGATGTTTTAATGACGGCCATAGCTTCCTTTTATAATAGCAAGATATTCATTTTATATTCCAAATAATAATACAATTGTTCCAATATTACTGTTTTTTTAAACAGATCTTGGGGTATACCATGCGAACTGGTCTCCCCAAAGCGATGTCAGGAGTTGTGGCCTCTTCTGAACGTCGACGACGTGTTGGGCGGTCTCTGGATACCCGGAGATGGGGTAGGAGACCCACACTTACTCAACATGGCGCTGATGAGAGAAAGTGTGCAGAGCGGTAAGGTTTTATGCAATACTAGCTTCCTCTTGCAGTTTTATCTGGTTCTGGTGGGAATTGCTTAAAGCACTTGGATAAAAAAGCAGCCTTCTATCTAAGAGTGCATCTACACGGTGCATGTAGCTGGTGCTAGTTAACATGCGCAAGAGACAATAGCTTGTGGGTGGGTATTGTGCTTTGGTACATGCGCGAGTCACTGGACGCTCACGTTTTTAAAAATGCATGTAACATGCGCATGTGCCTCAAGATGCGTACTGTGTGTAACAATGAAATAATTTTACAAATTGGTCCACTTAGTAAGATTAGTGCATTCAAGTGAGCAAACTCTTCATCTTTATAACATTACCATAAATATAGATTTTTTGTTTAAATCTTGATTATAAACTACATATTTCTGTGACCAGGTGTGGGGGTAATGGAAGATTGCGCCGTTACCGCAGTGCTATCGAAGAACGATCGTGTCTGCGGAGTGGAAACGAATCGCGGTGCCATCGAGTGCGAGTATTTCGTCAACTGCGCTGGATTCTGGGCTAGAAAGGTAAGATAAATGAATCTACTCTAGAATAGGTTTCCACAGGTCTCTTGTGATTACGGCGGATAGAACGATAGGATGCTGTGCTGCAAGTAAAATTGGGATAAAGGGACATTTTGAATTTTTGCTGCCGACTGCAAACTGCCGACCGCAGCTGTGCTACTGGTCCCAGCGGTGCCCAGCAGGACCAAGGCCTGCCGGGACTGCGGGATTGATCGAAAGAGTTACCGCGGCCCTGGTACATAAAAGGTCTACGAAGCAACACGTTGGGTTTTAGTCAGTAAGAGTCTAACACTCCATCACGCTGCCAACCCACAGCGGGAGGAGTCATTTGATGATGTTTACCATCGCTAAAAAAAAAGCTTCGCTACTGGTTTATATGTACATAAAACCGTTTTGGATCGAAATGGCAGCAACACGTGCAGTCAGCAAGAATTCAAAACGTATCTTTAAAAAAACTTCATGAATGAATGTAATATTATCTTGCAGGTATCATATTGCGCTTATCATTTTGTTGTATTGTCTAACAAAAGTTATTTCTCTGTATGCTGACTGAGACTTTTGCGAACGATATCACATGATGACTTCAGAATCATCAGACATCAGAATTCCTCTGCAATTTTGATGTATGTACTCACTTATACTTTTGTACAGTCTACATATAGTGAAGAGGAAAGAGAATTTTGTTTCTTTGTACTCTTAAAGCTCCGAGATTGCTGAACCGAGTTGAAAAAATAAATTTTACTGTCGGAAACTTACATTATTGCGGAGTAACATAGGCTATAATATTTTATACTGTTCTTTGTTAACGGACATCACCTCTTTTTATACCAAAATTCATCTCATTCGGGCAAGTAATTTTAACATAAAAGCGGAACAAAATCTTGTGATTATCACGGATTTGGTATATTTAATTGAACGTCTAGATTTCGATTAAATTAGTCTGCTTAGCGAACTTATGTATCATTTGTGACGAACTACTTGGCATATGCTGGCTACTTGCAACCTATGATCAACTACTTGCCTATAAGAAGATATACATAATAAGTCGTAAATTGGCAGTGTTCCATAATTATACTAATATTACACCAAGGAACACTTTCTAAAGAAAAACTTGTTACAAACAATAAAACCGACTCTTACAATATACCAGAGCCTTCTACTATGTCTGTCCAAATACTATGCTGAAAACCGCATCAAAATCGGTCGCCAAACGTGAGATAATCGCTGACAAACATGCATATGTATATACAGGTCAAACTGACAACTTTCTTTTTTGAAGTCGGTTGTAGAAGACAGCAAAAGCGAAATAACGTAATAGCTTATTATTCTAGTGACAATAAAATATGCATCATTATCGCGAGATTTTTTTTTGTGTTTTGCTACTTATTTTTTACACCTTATTGCAAGCGAGCGATCTTTCCGCCATTTTTTATTATTTCGTCCCAAAACAACCTTCTGCAAATTCATCATCTTCTGAGCATTTTCCCAATTATTTTGGGTTCGGCTTCCAGTCTAACTGGATGCAGCTGAGTACCAGTGTTTTACAAGGAGCAACTGCCTGTCTGACCTCCTCAACCAAGTTACCCAAGCAACCCAATACCCCTTGGTTAGACTGCAAATTATAGATACCAAAAAAGAAATAAACGTAATCTTTCTAGTCGTGGACATATGATACAGTGACCGAGGGCAATATCGATTCATTTTTATATAAGAAAGCTAAAAATAGATAGAAAAATGACTTGTACTTTCTGTTACTATGTCCTGAGCGCATGCGTTTTGACCACGATTGTAGGTAATTAGAATAGCGAATGTGATTTATTTAGTATCTTTGAAACAGCTGCAGCTATTGAAATGTATTTTGTTATGTAAGTAAAAATGCTGGCAGTGATTGATTTTCTTTGAAAGTGCTGCAGCTATTCAATTGTTTTTTTTTTTTTTTAATGTTAATAAAAGTGCTGGCAGCTATTCATGTTACGGTGTTCTATGCAAAAGCTATTTTAAGTTAGAGAAGGTTCATCAGGAAAATGCGTCGAGTGTATCGTAAATGTATGTTCGACGCACTAACGCATCATCGGTTAGGTGTGATTGATTGAATGTTTTATCGTATGTTTGTCTGTTTTGCCGTTATGCGACCGATAATACGCGACGTATGTTCCGTCAGATATGAACCTTCTCTTAGTCGAGTAATTATGTGGGCGTTTTCATGTGCGCTGGCGTTGTCATGAATTCTGGTTAGTGTTCGGAATTTTGGTGATTATTTAACGAATTTTTTAATGTTTTGGAAGAAGTGACAATCTTTAACTTAAAGAGAACTTGTCAAATAAATAATGGAGTACCTTCGTTTACAATACTCCGTTATTATTGTTTAGCACCAGAAATAAACAGTTTTGTCTCAAAAATCGGTATTTTATCCAAATTTTTCTTGTAAGAAAGTTTATTAACGTACGAATTTGGGTGCCTTCATATTGGAAGAGTGCCACGACAGCAGCGGCACTTCAAACTCTATTGGCCGTTCCCTATACTCTATCTATCTATAGTTTTGTTTGCTGACACTTTTTATCTTCTTGACAATGAAAGAGTCAGCAGTAGATTAAAGAAGCTTTAACTTTAATGGAGCTTTGTGCAACTGACGGATAGGAATTGTACGTTACTTGTATTGAGCTTATATTACAATTCTGTCTCAAGTAAACAAATTAGATAGATATATTAGGAACGGCCGTTATTATTTAAAGCTTAGGCTGGAAACAGTGCTCGACCGACGGTCAGCGCTGACCGTTGGTCGACGTAGCTATGTCTGTGCAAGTCTATGAACGCGCACACAGCTACGCTGACGGTACGCGCGTGATTTGGTATGTGATTCGGTCAGGACGTACGGTCACGGGTCACCACTGACCGTCGGCAGAGCACTGTTTCCAGCCTTAAAGATGAAGTATTGTATATTTGTACGCGGTGTCTCGTTCAGGTTTTGGTGTATGTTTTCAGGTTGGACAGTTGGCAAGACCGCAAGTAAAAGTGCCGCTGTTACCCTGCGAGCACTACTACCTTCATACGAAGCCTATTGACAACCTAGATCCGATGACTCCAGGTAATTACTCTTATAAAAATTCATTGAGCGGTGAAGTGGGAATCATCCTGCCCTAGATTTTTTTTAGAAAAATAGAGAACGAGAGCTTAGAAAATTGTTATAAGAAAAGTAACGAGATGTAGAGAGTATACATAGTCCGACTTTGCCGCACTAGGTTCCTGCCTACTTGGCCTTTTGGCAAATCCGCTACTATTTCTATCCATCCTGCATATTTTCATACCAGCCGTTTTCCGGAGGTTTTGCTCGCGACCCTTGGTAACTTCTGCCCGTACCGGCATATAATTTAGCCTATGTTACAAGAGTGTAGCTTTCCAACACTGAAAGGATTTAAAAAATCGGTGCAGTAGTTTCCGAACCTCTAGGGTACAAATAAACAAACATTTTTTTTTTCCTCTTTATTATATTACTATAGACAGATAATCTGCTTTCTACGTATTGTGAATTGTTGGTCTTCGGACTTTATAGCCATAATTTTGAAGGTTTTTATTATGATGACAGTTATCCGCGATCCGGACGGCTACATATACCTGCGTGAGAGAGATGGTTGCATCCTAGCTGGTGGCTTCGAACCTATAGCCAAACCCGTGTACGAAGAAGAAAGTAAGTATTGTTTATTGCTTTTCACATCATTATCAGCCTTTTTATCGTCTTACTGCTTGGCACCGGCCTCCTCTCATACAGCAATGCGGGTCGGTGATTTTAGACTTGTAGTTCAGGTTTCCTCGAGATGTTTTCCTCCACCTTTATTTCAGTCATCGGTGTCCCAGTTAGTATAACTAGAAAGTAATTCAGAGAATAGGCATTGGTACCTGTGTCACCTGGAATCCAACACACACTCATACTTGAGAAGTTGTTGCCCTAGTCACCGCGACTTGGTGTGAATATTAGCTTCCAGCGAGGGACCTACTTCTCGCGACCAGTTAAAAAGTAGCCTATGTATTGTTCTGATAATATATAAGCTTTACAAGCTGTTTCTCGCGGTTTCACCCGCGTCCCGGGGGAACTTCTTTCCGATGACAGTCAAAGTCAAAAGTATCGTAAAAATCAATCCATCATTTTTCTCTTTACACATACATATTTTACATAGAAATTTAATCCCTATATACTCCTATTAATTTGGTCCTCCTTACCCAGTAACATCAATGGCCCAGCGTTGCGTGCCTGAAGACTGGGATCACTTCCACGTACTTCTACAACAGCTGCTGAAACGAGTGCCGAGTCTCTCCCAGGCGGTGCTGCACAAACTCTGCAACGGCCTCGAAGCATTCTCCCCGGATTGCAAGTGGATTGTGGGAGAAGCACCCGAGGTTGGTCACACTTGTTCAGATCTAGGTTACTGCAGCCTGGTAAATTCTTTGCTACGTAGAAATCAAGAACCACTCGTCCGATTTCACATTCTTTCAGCTTCACATAAACCAACTAACAGCCAGTTTCTTCATCAAAAGTTAAAGCCAAAGTAAAAGTCAAAGTAATGACTAAAGTTAAAGTAACGGTTTAATTCAATTTTTCTATGAATTTTGCTGTCACTTTAGCCTTGAAAAAACGAATTTGGCCGTTACTTTAACTTTAGACATTACTTTAACTTTAACTTTTGATGAAATAACTGGCCATTATAAATAGCCTAAACAGTTGGTTTGGTTAGGCGAGCTCTTTCTAGAGTTATGAATATACAACGAAAATTGACATATTTTTTATATATTTAGGGTGCATCTACACGGTGTAAGTAGCTTGCGTGTGTTGAGGCAAATGCGCGGGTTACATGCATTTTAAAAACGTGCGGGTCTAGCGACTCGCTCATGTACCAAAGCAAAATACCCACCCGCGTGCACTTGACACTTGTCACTTGCGCATGTTAACTTGCTCCAGCTACATGTGCCGTGTAGACGCACCCTAAATGAAGAATCACTCGACCAATTTCACATTCTATCTAGCTTCACATAAACCATCTAATAAATAGTCAGAACAAAGCCTAAACATTTGGTTTGGTTAGGTGAGCGCATCTAGAGTTATGACTAATGAAAAGTGACATTAATTGTTATAGATAGATGAAGTATTTTTAAAGTAGCAAGTTTGTAGACTTGATTGTGGTACGTATATTGGTGACAATTTATACAATTAACAACAACATTTTTACAATTTTTTAAGTTTTTAAGGGCGCTTTCATACAACAACCGTATTTTTTGTATTTTTTTGCACATTTTATATCTAGATAAGACTTCGAAATTCTTCATGCATGAATGTTCTTCAAACCTAGAAAATTGTTGCTAGGGACTAAATGCATTTTCATTTTGTCGCGCTACCGCGTTTGAAAAACTTATTTCTTAATAGTTTACTTAAAAATTAGGATATAGTAAGTATATCTTATTAATAGTCGAAAATATGGATGGATTTCCTGAAAGATGATATGAATAAGAAGGAAGTGAGTGTCAGAGGGCAGAATGGAATCGAAAGACATATTGCGCCCCAAGTAAAAGCAGGAGGAAGAAGAAGATCTTATTAATAGTCTAAGAGCCCGCGGACCCCAGACCCATGTTATTTTATAAAAGCTGAAAGTTTGTCAGCGTATTATATTTGACCACCAGGTTTGCCCACCAGGTTAGAACAATAGCCCATTAAAAAGTGTGTACAGTAAAAAGTATAAAAAGATTTTTACAAAGGTATAGCACTTGGGTAATAAGTAGATATTGTTTCCAGCCAGACAGTTGATGGTTCCAACCTTGCCAGACAATAGTAAATGACTTATGCTAATGAACTTTCATTGAACATCCTTGGCAGTCGTTACGGGTAGTCAGAAGCCAGTAAGTCTGACACCAGTCTAACCAAGGGGTATCGGGTTGCCCGGGTAACTGGGTTGAGGAGGTCAGATAGGCAGTCGCTTCTTGTAAAGCACTGGTACTCAGCTGAATCCGGTTAGACTGGAAGCTGACCCCGACATGATTGGGAAAAGGCTCGGAGGATGATGCTAATGAACTTTCAGCTTTTGCAAAAGAACGCGGATCTAGGATCCGCGGCATCTTGTTCTATAAAGAAGCAGCAAGAAGAAGCAAGAATAACATGAAGATGACGACGTCAGGGTTTCTCTCTTCAATTCGTTCGATCCCACGAATGCTAGCGTACAGAGCTAAATTCGTGAAATCGGACGTTTTGAGGGCGGACCGAATCGCAGCTGCGAAGAAACTCGAAGAATAATTATGAAGAATTTAATTTTGTGATTGTTTAATTACTTCTGTACTTGTAATTAACATATTTATTTTGTGTATTTACAGAATGTAATATGTTTTTACGGTGTGTGTACGTACTATCAATATAAGACCTACCTTTGACTGCAATTTATGAGTTTAAAAAAATATAAAAAAGTTCGGTCATCACCATGAAAATTATATTGCACGTAAACGCCTCTGAGAAATAAGTTTATGTTGGGTAGATAATACAATAAAATAAAGTATCTGATAGTATGTATACTCTTTAAAGATATTTCTACATATAATGATAGTACAAGTATGACTCTTTAATGATACAGTATAGGCATTCAAACGAGACCATAAACATTTAACTGTAAATATTGTATCTTTGGCAATCGTTGAATTTGTTAGCGCAAGGGGGTGATTCCATTTTTTTGCTCGCGAGTGTAATCCACTGGTTTATAATTGTCCTTATTATAGGGAAGCATAGTCAAATATGCTTGTGTTCTCTCTTTGCCTTTTTCGAGATTTAAAAAAGGAGGTTCTAAGTTTGACCAGTGTGAGTTTAGAAAAGGTTTTTGACATGTTATTGAAGTCGGTTTTTTTTTTAAGTTAAGATATTACCTATGGTTTAAATGACATTCTTTTACTATTTCCAGATGTTCAACTACCACGTGGCGGCTGGTATGAAGACTGTAGGCATATCGGCCGCCGGCGGGGTGGCTGAAGCGACGGCCGATGAGATTGTCGACGGCTACTCTAAATACGACATGTATGAACTCGGCCTTAACCGGTTTCTGGGGCTACATAACAATAAGAGGTTCTTGAGAGATCGGGTTAAAGAGGTGCCTGGTTAGTACTGTTTTTTTCTCCTTTTATAATACAGCTGTTTATTTATTTCAGCTGTTTACTTTTTTTTATTCTCATTGGTTTAATCACAATAATAAAAAAAACAAGCAAAGTTCAAAGTTTGAAATACATAGCTTTTACATTATGTTGACAGTAAGTCTGACAACTAGTCCTACCAAGGGGTGTTGAGTTGCCCGGGTAACTGGGTTGAGGAGGTCAGATAGGCAGTCGCTTCTTGTAAAACACGGGTACTCAGCTGCATCTTGTTAGACAGATAGCCGACGCCAACATATTTAGGAAAAGGCTCGGAAGATGATAATGAATTAATAAATATAACCGTTTCATAATTCTAGGTGTCCACTACGGTCTTCCGTATCCGTTTCAAGAGTTCGAAACGGGTCGTAACCTCCGACTGTCACCTATTTACCCGACTTTGCGCGACAATGGTGCCGTGTTCGGACAAGTCATGGGCTATGAAAGACCTACGTGGTTCGAAACTGTTGGTAAGGAGTCTTTTTATCATATGCTAAGAAGTCGTGCCCCGTGGTAACTACTGTCCGTACTCGGATGAAATATAGTCTCTCTACGCGGGAACAGAGTAGCTTTCCAACAGTGTAAGAATTTTTATATAGGCTTAGCATTTTTTGAGTTTGTCCATTACAAACAAGCAAACAAATCTTTCTTCTTTATGTATTAGCATAGACTAGCCGTTTTACCGCGGTTTTACTCGCGTCCCGTGAAAACTACTGGCCGTATCGGAATAAAATATAGCCTATGGCACTCAGAAACATTGTAGCTATCTATCAGTGAAAGAAGTTTGGAAATCCGATCAGCGGTTCCAAAAATTACCCTACACACAAACTTACAAATCATAGATTTTTAATATTATTTAACTTTATAATTTTTCAGATCCAAAAGAGGCGTCGGACAAGCCCCGCCCATTTAAGGTGGCGTACACGAAGACGTTTAACAAGCCACATTGGTTCGACACGGTGCAGAGAGAGTATTGGGCGTGTAGGGAACGAGTGGGACTTGCAGATTACTCCTCGTTTACTAAGATTGATATACAGGTGTGTAATAAATTCTTGTAACCTTTTTAATACCTTAAAAAAATAATTTTTAAATACAACAGTGTACATTAAAAACTCGATCGGTAGTAGAAGAAATAGCACATGGAGAACAGAACGACTATCGGAAATGTCATAACGCAAAATCTCCTAAAAAACTAGCGCGCCAAAATGCGGGTGTTTGGGGGACGACTGACGAAACCCGTCCATTATTTTCAAAATAAACTCATCAATCAATCAAGACCTCATCTTAACATATAGGTTTTGACTTGACAAGGAACCCGAACGCCTCGTTAGTTCTAGTAACTGACCTACTATATGTTGCTTGACCTACAAGAAGGCGCCTGGCCTACCTTATGGCATCTCCGCTAGCTTTTCTTCCTCCTTGTACCAATCATTTCAAAATCTAACTGGAATTCGTTTTGTATCCCATTTTTTTAAAGTTCTAATGCTATCATGTAATATTAATTAGAAAGATTTTGTTTCCTGAACAATAATTATTGTCCCCTTTCTAATATGTATTTTATACAACAGTGAACATTTAAAAAAAAAAAAAAAAACATTTAAAATCTCTTTTTCTCCAGTCCCAAGGTCGCGAAGTAGTGGACCTACTCCAGTACCTATGCTCCAACGATGTGGATGTGCCAGTCGGCAGTATCATACATACGGGCATGCAGAACGAACGTGGCGGCTATGAAAACGATTGCAGTCTCGCCAGGGTCTCTGAAAATCTGTGAGTATGTTGGCCCTTTACTTTGGTACTTAATATACTATTGTTGTAAAGAGAGATTTATTTATTATAGTTCGGCCATTCAGAGAATGCGTTCCTGACACGTCGCGATTGAACTGACGACGTAACTTTGCAATGGCGTTGCAGTTACGATAAAAATATTTTTGCTGGTTGTTTACCGTTTTAACAATTGAGGAGCATTAAAACAACATTATTATATCAATAATCAATGAATGTTATAATTTTGTGCCAAACTGAGTGTCAAATAACTTGGTAAACAATATTTTTCTAAATCTATACTGCGCTATTACAAGGTTATGTCAGCGGTTTATATTTTGTAGTGCTGTGCTAAAAATAACAGGCAAGTATCGTAATCTGTTCTTATACAGTTATAATATAAAATAATACGTTTTGATTTTCTTTTTAAGAATTGGAAAATAATGGACTATAAGACTTAATTATAACTTTTATGAAATATAAAAATAAAACTATGACCAAACCGCATTTTTATACTTAGATTAAAAATGGTAACCCCAAATGGCGTTATGGGCCGCCATTTTGTGACGCTAAAACAGTCGTCCGTTGTCGTTTCGTGCGCATAGACCACGTTTTTCAAGTGTTTTCGATCTGTTTTTATTTGATTACCCGGCTTTTGTTAGACCGAGATATCAGGATTGATTCTGTTATTGATAATAATATAATTATACATGTAGGCGAAGATGATGATGAAGACACCACCTCCTCAAGCAAATCGGAGTCTGATTAATATTCTGTTCGCACATTCAATTCAATGTACTTGTAACAAAGAATAAATAAAACAATTTTATTATATGAATATTACCTTTTTTTGGTTTCCACTTAAATAACTAAAATATAAAACAAATGATTCCGCCAATTTAAAACGAAAATAATCTTAAAATAATGCGGCGGTTCATTTTGAAGGAACGGTAACGAACTCAGTGTTATGTTGTGCCCATCACTAGTCGTGACTAACTGATAGGTGTCAGGAACGCATTCTCTGAACGGCCGAAGTATACTAGATTCTGCCAGCAGTTTTACCCACATCCCCTGGGAACCGCTGCACGAACCCGGACAGAAAGTAAAATAAAATTAGCCTATAGCCTTCCCCGATAAATGGGCTATCTAACACTGAAATAATGTTTAAAATCGGACCAGTATTTCCTGAGATTAGCACGTTCAAACAAACAAACTTTATAATATTAGTATAGATATGAGTATGATCTATGACAGCTCCAAAGTTTACAATATGTAGATAAGAAACAAAGTAGCTTATAAGATTAGCGCGTTCAATTTGCAAACAAACAAACTCCTCAGCTTTATAATATTAGTATAAAAGATGTATCTTTTTTGGAATTCAACCTTTTAAAATATCTTAACCTTCAAAAATGAACCTTAAAAATTCTATTCCAGCTACATGATGATAGCACCAACAATACAGCAGACCCGTTGCAAAGCCTGGCTAAAACGTCATCTTCCTGCAAATGGTTCAGTGACTCTCTCTGACGTCACATCCATGTATACAGCAATTTGTATCATGGGACCTTTTACAAGAAACCTGCTTTCTGAACTGACGGACACTGATCTTTCGCCGTCAAAGTTTCCTTTCTTTACCTTTAAAGAAATCGATGTGGCGTTGGCAAATGGCGTGAGAGCGATGAATTTGACGCATACGGGAGAGTTGGGATATGTGCTGTATATTCCTAATGAGGTATGTTGTTTTTTATGTGCTATTTTAGTAGGTAGTTAAGTGATGGTGATAGGACTTTTTACACAAATATAATACATCATGATCTGTCTATCCTTTTCCCAATTATGTTGTGTTCGGCTTCTGGTTTAACCGGATACAGCTTAGTACTAGTGTTTTACAAGGAGCGATTGCCTGTCTGACCTCCTCAACCCAGTTACCCGGGCAACCCAATACGCTTAGCTTAAGAGCTTATCACACTTGACATTTAGGAAAGTAGGTTTCATTAAATCATTTAGAAACCTAATTAGGCTACTGAATTTAGTCAAGTGCAATAAATAAGCCCTTTAGATTGGTGTCAGACTTACTGGCTTCTAACTACCTGTAACGAGTGCCAAAGATGTTCAATGAGAGCCGTCTATGATGTTATATGATAAATTAATTTATATTTGATCTTACTATCTACTCATTTCCAGTTCGCCCTCCACGTGTACAACCGTCTGATGACGATAGGCGAGAAGTACGGCATATCTCATGTCGGCTACTATGCTTCGAGGGCACTTCGGGTGGAAAAGTTCTTCGCGTTCTGGGGTCAGGACCTCGACACCATGACTACGCCGCTGGAGTGTGGCCGTACTTGGCGGGTCAAGTTCGATGTAAGTATACACAGCAGACCTTTGAAATTATCATCTCCCGAGCATTTTTCCCAATTATGTTGGGCTCGGCTTCCTGTCTAACCGGATTCAGCTGAGTACCAGTGCTTTACAAGGAGCGACTGCCCTATCTGACCCCCTCAGCCCAGTTACCCGGGCAACCCAACACCCTTTAGTTAGACTGGTGTCAGACTTCTGACTATACGTAACGACTGCCAAGGATGTTCAATGAAATATAGGCATGATGTGAAACTAGTCACAGTTTGCCACAGTTTACCTTAGTCACAGTTTGCTCTTCTTTCCTTTTCAATAAGGCAAAGAGACTACACGTTAGGATCTGCAAGGCAGACAAAACTGCATGTCACAGTCAAATGCGTTTGTTGAAATAAGACAATGAACACCACCACCAAATCGTTCTCTTTCGAAAGAAGGAATGATGATGAACAAACTTCCCAGCAACACAGCTGTCTATTTCAATTAAATCATCCTACATTGTCCCACTGCTAGGGAAAGGTAAAATCTTTTATCTATTTCTATTGGAAGCGTGGTTTTGTAAATTCTTCTTTAATGTAATCTTTGGAAATTTTAAACGTACCTGTTATTTAACTGCTTGTATGTAGCTAGTTATAAAACAATAGAAAATCAATTGTGTTTCACGTATATCTGCGCTCCAGCATACAAATTAAGGATCCATTTTTATTTCCCTTCATCTAAATACAAAACTAGCTCATTAACAACAATAATTCTCAATTTCCAGAAAGACATAAAGTTCATCGGTCGCGACGCCCTTCTCCGACAGCGGGAGGAAGGTATTCGCAGGCAATACGTGCAACTCTTGCTGACCGACCATGACCATGAGCTGGACATGTGGTCTTGGGGCGGAGAACCGATATATAGAGACGGGAATTACTGTGGACAAACTACCACTACTAGTTATGGGTTTACGTTTAAAAAACAGGTGAGGTTTTAAGGTTTTTAACTGAAATTAAACATCTGAATCTTTTCTCTGCATCTGGATAAAATGTATGTTACTTGGGGATACCAGCAAAAACATATAGGAAGTGGTGAAGGGGGTGTTTCTGCTTCGATATGCTCTGGAGAGGAGAAATGACGCACGACGACTGTGGTTTTACTTGTTTAGTTTAATCGTTGTATAAAAACTTATTTACAAAGTTTATAACACAAATGTGGAATGTAAATGAAAATGAACGTGAGATCTTTCTGTCGTTGGTGGTCTGTACTGTAGTGTCTGTGTCTGTGTCTGTGTTGCGCGCGCGTGCGTTCCCGTCGAGCGCACGGCGAAATGGACGAGGCGAGCGCCGGAGCGCGGCGCGATGGCGTTGGTCGCCCCTCTCCGCCGCGCGCATGCGCTCCCCCGCTCGGTGCTGATGCTGTGATGTTGGCCGCCCCGGACCCGCTGTCACGTCGAAGCCGGAACAGTGGGCGTTTTGGAGGCTATCTTTTTCGATTTTGATTTGATTTTGATAATGTAGCTTTCCGACCGTAAAAGCGTTTTATAAATCGGATATGTAGTTTCGGAGCCTTTAAGGTACTGTAGCGTAGTTAGAAACTTTTTCATTTGTAAGGTTTTATTCATTATTTTGATACTGTCCGGACAATCATTTAAATGTGTTCTATGAGAAATAGTAGATTAGAATTTTTATATTGAAGTATGTCACTTCACCTCTCGAGCCCAAACGATAAACGTCGTGATATTGAATCATTTTTTTCATTTTGAGCAAAATAATTGCCTCCCGGTCCTACAGTACATAGTGGATCTTAGGCTATACTTTACTCAGGTTCCCGCACCTAGATCTACTTCTACTTCTAAGATCTACTTTGTATCTTAAAACTACTAAGCTTTGTCTGCAAATGGATCTTCTTCCCGTATTTGGATAAGATATAGCCAATGTTGCCAGCAATTGTGTAGTTTCAAACAGTGAAAGAGGTTTTGACCTCGGTTGAGTAGTTTTGAAGTTTGGTAAAAGTATGCTACTTTTTATCCAGGTACAAGAAATAAAGCCCTTTACAAAAGCTAGTAGAGAAACCACGTTCACTAATTAATTTAAAAATATTTCAGGTATGCCTCGGCTTCGTAGAGAATCTAGATAAGAATGGAGTCCCGCAACGTATCACGAACGACTACGTGCTCAGCGGACATTACGAAATAGATATCGGCGGTATCAGGTAATATTATACACACTTTACTATATAAATTAATTGTATTTTAATTATATTACATTGCTTTCTTATCATCATCTGCCCTGCCTTTACCAACTATGTTGGGGTCGGCTTCCAGTCTAACCGGATGCAGCTGAGTATCAGTATTTTACAAGGAACAACTGCCTATCTGATCTCCTCAACTCAGTTACCCGGGCAAGCAAATATACTTGTCAGACTTACTGGTTTCTGACTACCCGTAACGACTGCCAAAGATGTTCAATGACAGCCGGGACCTACAGTCTAGCGTACCCTTCGAAACACACTATCAATTTTTAAAATATGCTATATTTTTCAGATACGCTGCCAAACTGAATTTGCACTCTCCGAACTTGCCGACAAAATACCCGGATAAGGAACGCGACGTATACCAAGCGACGAGAAAGCTGCACGAACCACAACAGTTCTTAGGACGTCACTATCAACCGTAAATGTAAGATTTTCAGGACCCCAGGCACTGTTTCCAAATCTTAGGCAAACTGACTTTTCATATGGTTAATTTAATATTTATGACAAAACAATTTGGTATTTTTTAAATGTCAAAGTGTGATAGGAGACGAGTTGTAAACGGCAACTTTAAATTGGTTTTGTCGCAGCCCAAAGTACTGATACTCTTCTAAGTTGTGTTTATTTATGAGAAAAAGATGTTTTAAGCCTCGTGGGTACAATATCTAAACAATAGGACGCTTTACACAAAAATACCGAAACTCTTAATATTGCCATCAATCATCAGCATATGCCAAGTACGCATAGTTTTTCAAAACGTTTTGATGTAACAGAAAGGTACATCAATCATTAATTGAAACTGCATTATCAATTTTCTGAAAATCACGTCAACGTTTTCACTGGTCTTATATGGGCCGATTACGCGATTTTTCTTTGTAGTAAATAGGGCACCAGGCTCACTCAAAAAATAAACCTAGAGTATTATAGTAGTTCTGTTATTAAATTATATAGTTATTAGATTGGCATATTATGCGCAAGAGTTTTATGAAAATAAAACACACTGCAAACTTTTAGTCGGCCGGTTGTATGTACTGTAAAGTTTCATTGGAATCAAGATTTTCACTGAAAAAAAAAAACAACCATCGGTTCTACTGTCGGCTGACTGTTTCGTCTGCAGTATGCGGCTACTATTAATAATGATTTTTGATATGTTCAGAAAAAATACTTCATAATCTTCCAAAAATTGCTGCTTCCATTATTGTCTAAAATATTTGTCATTATTGTTTAAGAAGTCATTTTCATTAAAAATACCAAAATAAGTAAAAAACCGCTCAAAGTACGTAAATCACTGTAGATAAAGTCCAGTTATTATGATATTTATTCTAAGAATAGAAAATACTTTTCGCTGTCAGGGGCAGAGGTATTAGGCTGCCTGGGTACCTAACTGGGTCGAGGAGGTCAGATAGACATTCGCTCCTCGTAAAACACTGGGACTCAGCTGCACCCGGTTAGACTGGAAACCGACCCCAACTTAGTTGGGAAAAGGCTAGGCAGATAATTTATAAGATGTAAAATAATAAGTGATTGATATGCCATACTAAACTCGTATAAAATATACAATTTTAAAACTAGAAAGACCAAGGCAAGTTTTTTTTATATATAGAGTTAGCTTAACAATTGCAAATTAGGAAACGTCATAAAATATGAAAAGAAACAAAAATATAGTTTGTGCAATATTAAACAATGAAATTGCTTTGCCGCCAATTTGACTACCTTGGTCTTTCTAGTGTTACATTAGTCATAAAAAGTCTTTCTCAAAGAAAATGAAGGATAAATAAAGATAATAAGCATTACGAGATTATTAGACTAAATAAATAATTAACAAGTTAGACAGGCTTCTATTAGGGTCAATTCCCACTGAAAGAGCAGCGGCCGGCAGCGGCCGTAAGAGCACGGACAATGTAAGAGCGCGGCGCGGCCCGCCGCGCTCGCGCTCAATCACTTGCATACGGCCGCTGCCGGCCGCTGCTCTTTCAGTGGGAATTGACCCTTAAAGTCTTAATAAAGTTATTAGAAATGGAGCGGGCCAAAATTTGCCTTTATTTGTGGAATAATATGTTATGAACTCGGTTTGAGAAACCACGTTATAAAATTAACTATTGGTCGTACTAAAATTACGTACAATTTTATTGGAGATTTGCAAATTGAAAAGTTAAAAATATGCCAAAATAAGTTTAGAAGTGGATTTATTCTTTTGTATTTCTATTTATTTTTCTTTTTATAAAGTTATGGTATTTGTATATTCAAGACTTCTCTATAAGCTGTCTTGCGAAATAAAATTTGTTTTTGAGATTATTATGTTAAGATTTTGTATAAAAGTCACCTGCAGTTGCAGTTTGAACATTTTATCGTAAGCAAATTGTATTAGATAAATGTAAAATCAAGCATGTACATAGATACAGCCAAATTATTTAAATTTGTAAACAGTAAAGTAATACATATATGTAGAACTAGGTATTTAATATTGAAAGGCTTATCTGGTTCTGTCTTTGGCAGCCTGACATAAGCTTATAAAGGTACGTTCTGAACGCTAGCTGCCGATCGCATTTGCCGCTTCGATCCAAAACGTTTGCATGTAAATACATACAACCCAGTAGTGCAGCTGCGGCTGATTTCATGCAGACGCGGAATGTGCAGTCGGCAGTTGGCACTCAAAACGTATCGTTAACGTATCGAAGTAGTTAAGAAGACTTGGATGTTACTCTCCATTGTAAATTAGCCATGTTGCCAGATCATCTTGGACTCACTTTAAACCTAATTTTTTATAAGATCAATACACGCTGATGAACTTCAGTATAAATACAGTGATTAGATTTCAAACCATAGAATTAAAATGTGTCCAATATTTTAATTATCTATTAACGGCTGCACCCAATAATCTTTCTATATAATTTTCACATTAGCCCCAAATGTGCAATGCTTTTCTATCTCTAGTAACTAGAACAATAGATAGATAGAATATTGGGAATCACCATGACTAGATCTGGCAACTGTAAATGCACCTAATATTACATTTTACTGTACATACACCGTAAGCTATATAGCACCACGGAGAACAAAATGACTAGCGGAGATGTCATAACGGAAAATCTAAGAAAATAGCGCGCCAAAATGTCCACCGTTCGTATTTAACTTAGAAGGCGCCTGGCCTACCTACATCATGGCATCTCCACTCATTTTTCCTTACTCCGTGTATAGGACTTAAGATAAGCGTTTCAGTTCTGAGTTTTCAACAAAATTCTCTTTATTTCTGTAACACACAGACCATGTTTAGGTTGTTCATAAAAAGGAAATAGAACCTCGCCATAGCTTATACATAAAACCGCGTATTGCAATAGACTAGTTACTATAGTCAATATTCACTAAAATAATATATAGAATACAGTAGTTACTCAAATACTTACAAATATGTCCATTGTTTATCACTTCTTTAAGCAATGAAAAAACTGTAAATTTGTTGTTCTATTTTTAATTAAATTTTCTTGAAATAGGATGTGATTAAATTAACTTACTGAATGTTCATTCTATCTTCACCTATAGAATTCTTTTAAAGAGAACAAGGAAGAAGTGTTTCCAATGCAAACCAATATTTTTGTTGTTGGAAACAAGTACGTAACTGCGTAAGCATAAGGTCTATTTTGGACTATAGCCCACTCTAGGCTAAAATTAAGCTTGGATGATAATAAACTATTTTTAGAAACATAACACAAATTTCTTAGCATAAGGAAAAATTGTTGTCAACTTCATATATTTTCTGTTTTTTATAGATAGTCAAAAGTTTTAGGCGTGTAGTAAATAAATGGCGTGTAAAATAGCTATTAGCGAATAAGAAATGATGTCTTGCCATTATTGTTTTGAGCTATTTTGTTTGTAGATAGGAACTTCTAATATTTTCGCCGTAATCATGTGTCTGTCAGTTCATAAGTAATAGAATGCTCAACCTTACGAATCAATTGTTTTATATCGAATGAGTAGGCAATAGAAATTACGCTTTTAGACTTAATAAATACAAACAAATTAAAGTTGTACAGATAAATGTACAGTAAAAATAATTGAAAACTAATGAATAATGTATATATTAAAGATAGTTTGTAGTTTCCCAACAGTTTTTTGCTCATTATGTGGCGCGTTTAAAATATTATGTTGCACTTAATATAAGTTTGTCTTGCATATCATTTTGCGGCGAAAATACTATAGTATTAGATAAATAAAGAAATAAAAATCAATGCAAGAATTTACAAATGTTTTATTTACAAGTATTTATGGTCCAAGTTTACCCACAAAATCAACTTCTAGGTTTTCGGAAAACAACTGTTTATTATGAATTTTCAATTTTAATTGTCAAGGTAAACAGTTGTTTCACACAAAACGGATGTTCTCTGATAGATTTCAACTTTTTAAAAGTCAGGCTTTCCTCGAAATGTTACCTTGACCTACACCAAACCCTCACACTTATAATTGAAGTAAGTGCTTTAATCACTTACAGCCAGTTTCTTGATCAAAAGTAAAAGCCAAAGTAATGTTGTAATAGTAAAAGTAACTGTAAAATTCGTTTACTTTTGATGAAGAAACTGGCTGTAAGCCATTAAGACTAATCAGGTAAATTAACCAGTTACAGAATACAGTAATTTTACAAACTATGTGATTCTGGTTGAGGACAACATACTTCTAAGATTTTTTAATGCTAATATTAACAACAATAGGCTACTTACAGAGCTCTAACAAAATTAAAGAATATACTCAATACATAGTTCTAGAAATGTACCCAAGGACCATTCTTGGTTCTGTGCTGAATTATTGATCTTTAATTATAGAAAAAAAAAAAAACTAATTGCTACCACTTGTTAATGGGGACATAAACCGCTATATATTCAATAATTAATATTCAAATCAATGTCATAATAATCATTAATAATATTTATACACATGTATGCATACATGTTTCGTCAATTCTATTATCTAATCTCTTAAAGTGATACAATAACACTATGAAAATAGTCTTCTGTATGAAAGTTGTCATCTAAAACACAAAAGTGAAGTAACTCCATGTTAAGTAAGTTTACTCCATGGATATTCTCAATCCCTCTAGACACAACCAGAGGATTAAATTCAAATTCACAAATTCAATAAACTATAGATTATTTAATGCAATGATTACGTAATTCCAATTTCTAGATATTAAATTAAAAAGTCATAAAAAATACATTATTTTACACTAACAAGAAGGGGTATTGATGCAGTGACCCCAATCTATACTAACATCATGTTTTTAACGTTACTATTGATCAGAATCACTGTCATCAATAGCAACCCCCATTAATCAGAAAAAGTCATGGTACGTATTACTGACTGTGTGCACCGGCTTTCTCTTAAGCTTCTCTTTAATCAAGTCACACGGTGATTTGGTGCTGAAGTCAAATGGAACAATGGTTGAAGGCACCTTTTCTCTCAAGTAAGGAGCGGCTACAGGCCGTAAACGTGAAGTAAGAACTTTTCCAAATGCTGAGCATTTCCCACTTTTAATTTTTTGTTTGAGTATGTATGACATGTCTGTGGTAATTGGTAATGATGGTTCAGGCTCCGGAGCTGACAGCACAGCTTCCGATGCAGACTCCTTCGAGGAGTCGTTAGCAAACTCTTTGCCATCTAAAATCAGTGATTCAAAGGAACTGCTGATGCTGACGGATTCTTGAGGTTTCGTTGGTTTTAGTTCCCCAGGTTTCTGCACTGCTTTCATCAAGTCTATTACACAATTCTTTTCCTCTATTTCTAATCTTCGCATCTCTTCCTGCAGTCTCTCTTGTTCCTCTTCCTGTTGCTTTTTAAGCTCCTTAGCTTTGAGCATATTCGACAGCTGCTCCGAGAGAACATTAGCGATGGGGCTCTCACTCAAACTGAACCTTGGAATAGGCAATCTCTGCGACGATGATGAGATCCGAGTGTCAGACAATCCTCGAGGAAGGTTTAGCATCGGCATTGGCAGTGAACCGACACGACCATCGCTCGGGCTGTCATTTAAAGTGCAGTTGGATAAATGACTATCCACCAAAGCAAACAGAGACGTAAAAGAACTTGAATCAGTCATCTTGAATATTGTACAATCACCTTTGTTCAAAGTCACTCATGAAATTTAGTTAAGGAATCATACCATTTTAATTAATTTTATAATATAGTGCGTCATTTCTAATAGGTTCCTTGGTAGAATGATAAATACGTATTTTGTGTTATCTTTCTTTTTGTTTACGAAACAGGGAACTGCAATCAATTTTCCACCAGTGTTGCCAACTCAATTTCTTTAAAGAGCTATAGCTATATCATGGCCTTCAAAAAAGAGCTAGAATAGAGCTAAGCTTTTGGAAAAAAAGAGCTACAATAATAAAAATTTACATTATTGATACAGAAAAACCGGCACATGGTAATAATATCTTCTCAATTAGAGATATTAAAAAGAAATTTTAATACTTTTTTTTCACATTACATTTAAATTGGCAATATTGATATTCATAGACTATGTGTCCCATAGACTATTTATTTTCTTATGATTTTCTTGACAGGTTTGTTTAATGTTGCCAACTTACTTCCTTAATTAAGCAGGACCATGACATTCACATAAAGCTCGCTGTAAAATAATATTATAAAGCTGACGGTTAACCAGGACTCCAAGCTTCAATGGTCTATTTATTATGAAAGAAGGGAGTTCAGTTAGTGATGGATGTCGTGCGGCTGAGATGATTATGATGATCAATGATGCAATGTTTAAAGAGGACTCACGAATTCTAAAAAGGTAACTAAAAGGTAACTGTAAGTGGTACCTTATTTTTATTTGATTTTTAGGTCCCAGAGTACCACCAGAAAGCAGTGTTAAATATAATTTTGTAAGCTTATTTATAAATTAACACTAAACCTGGGTCACACGAGGATCCTGTGAATAGACAACTTTATTCTATTTGAAGGTATTTATAAACTATTTGACGTTATTCATGCGTTATTCGAAACAAAATTAATGTGTGCAATTTCTACTCATTTTAAAAATAATTATGTAAAATCCAGACCACATGTTAAAAGTTTTCCTTCCATGCTGGCACTTGATTTTATTGAACGACAACATCGAAGTTGTGTTTATACAAAATACAAACATAGCAAGTATAGGTATGAGGTACACGAGTAAATTCGTACGTAACAATAATATAGTTAGTCTGTGGTAAAACGGTGGACGGAGTGCTTCGCCAGCTGAAACGGGAATCGTGAAACTTTATTGCAAGTCGTATTTTAAACTTGTTTAAAATTCATTTGCACGAAAATCCTAGCTGATATGCGCCATAGTGAGTTTCTGAAAGCGGTTTCGTCGTCCTGCGCCGACCATGCCAGGCGCAAAATATGAACAGCTGCCGTTGAAGTCGGATGCTGATGAGGATGTGTTTACAACGAAGCCGAAACCGAAATGGTCTGAAGTGTGCGTGCAGAAGAGCCTGCTGTCTTTGGGTTTAATTCTCCTGTACTTCTCGCTGTCCATCGGCCTCACGTTTTACCAGAGATGGCTGTTGACGGTAAGGCTTCTGTTATCAGTGACTATTTGCTTAACATGTTTTGTTTTTTTGCTACGTGTTTGTAAGTTGTTCGCAATGTTCCATGTTTGAGTTTGCCGCTGTGCGTACTTTACTTTTTACTTATACAGCAAATGTTTACTTTAGTTTGCGTTTGCGATATTATTTTCATCAAATTAAGCTTATTGTATTGCTTCGCAAATTCTCGCGCATTTCCACCTCGAAGTTAGTTACGTCACTAAATGTTTTGTCAAAAATAATTGCACATTTTGGCTTAGTTATAATGTCAAGTTGTAATTAAGTATTCTATAAAACTGGTTTGTATACTAGTCATGTTTTGAAGTCAGTTTTTCTGTTTATTTATAATGTGGTTGGCATACACCTTGTAGAGTAAAATTAAACTTAATTTGAATTATTTTGGACATAAAAAGTATTTAACACATGTTGAAATCATATGAAAATAATTATTGATTTTAAAATTGCAAATAAACATTGTATAAAAGTAAATAATAAAAGAAAAATACTGAATTTTCTCTGGTACTACAGAATATTAATTTATCAATTATTGCATTAACTCCAATACATTTAATCTAACTTATCTTGGTCAATAAACTTACTGGCTATAGATATTATTTATTTAACTAAATCAATGATAGGACAAGCTGTTATCTATTCAACATAAATCTATGTATAATTTATATTATGTGTTAAAATAACAAATATCTTACACAGTTGGAGTTTGAAATACTATCCAACATCTTATCATGACAGAAGGCACTTAATCTTTTCTTTTTGTATATCTTAACCTGCCAGTTTGCAAGAACAAAAATATAAAACAGCATTTTTAGTTATCTACTATGAACACCCAAATTACAAATCACCAGTTCTTCTCTATGGTTTCACCTGGCATCAACTGCTTGTATACAGCAAATTATAAAACAAAACATAATCATGTGTCTCATGTATCTGTGCTATGCCATACACCGGGTTTAGCACTATAGTTAAAGTGACAACCAACTTTACTATTAAGTATGAAAGGTAAACTTACACTCATAAAAGACACCATTAATATAATTTGTATATGTATAACTTAAACTTAAAGTAAAACACATAATCTACATGCATACAAAAAAACTGAAGGCTGATTATTTTTCCTCAAATGCTACTCAATTTTTGAACATTTTTCCTTGTTAGTTACTGTACAATATTCATTTCAGTTATCATTACCATTTACCAAGCAACACATATAAGTTGCAAAAAAAGGTTTTTTTTTTAATATATTGTTTTTTTTTAAAGAAAATATATTTATTTAGATAAGCCATGTATTTTATGCATCAGGTTATTTACGAAAAGTTCTTTGATTGCTAACTGCAAATATACTTATTTGCAATATAAATATTAACAATTAAAATAAATAATTTAAAAGGGTAAATTATGAACAAGATAACTAGGAAAAGATAGTAATTTGTCAGGATTTGAAATGGCTCGATTCTGTATTTTTCAGTGTCATTTTTCGATTTATTTCTTAATTTTAGCATTTTTACATTACACTACTGAAATAAAGATTTAGATTTTTTTATTTCGAATTTACAATTTACAAAATTTTATCTCAGCCAGAGACATTCATAGGTGTACAAAAAAAAAATAGCTGTCCAGCCGTAATTTCGCTTAAAATATTCAAACTTCACAACTACCTTTTGGTCAGTGGGTCGTCTTAGGTAACGTTTTTTAGTAATTAAGATATCACGAACCCCTTTCGGAAAAGTATCTGCACGTTTATCGTCAAATATCTTCGTCGCTCTGTTGCAAATTACCGATACACCGACCACCAATCCCTTAGGGTCAATTCCCACTGAAAGAGCAGCGGCCGGCAGCGGCCGGCAGCGGCCGTAATTGCAAGGGATTGTGCGCGAGTGCGGCGGGCCGCGCGGCGCCGCACCGCGCCGCGCTCTTACATTTTCCGTGCTCTTACGGTCGCTGCCGGCCGCTGCTCTTTCAGTGGGAATTGACCCTTAACGATCGTCACAATGGGTGTCTAATGGCTGACTTCAGACTGGCAAAGTTATTTGACGATAAAAATTGCTACATTAGCGAGGTTGATTTATTACACTAGAGTACTATTAACAGCTGTGCGTCGTAGCTGAGCGATGTACCAAACGCTACCTACATCATATGAATGCATTTTCCATACAATTTTTTCATTCAATACTTTTTCCTTACAAAAATCTTGACTGAAGTGTTGCTATGCCGAGATTCCACCAAAATTGTTCGCGGTCAAAATTGTGTAATTTTCGGCGCGAGTCCACTGCTAGTACCTAGTTGTAACTGTATTGCGCAAAAGAAAAATGCAATTTCTCTGACATTTTAGAAGTGTTCGAAGGTTGTTTCTCACTTTTTTATATAGCGAGTAGACTAGTAGACATATGTGGGCGTCACAGTGCCACACACCGTTGGAATCTCGCCTTAGAAATACGTCATTACTTATATTTATTAAGTCATCATTAGGGAGTGCAAAATAATTCGCGTTGCGCTCGCTCAAGGCAGACCGGTCTCATTAGCGCTACCAGAATTTGCGATGGCAATGTTTCGCTTTAATTAACGCAGCTTTCACGCCGGATTGAATTCGGAGAAACATTGTTCATTGCAAAGCTAAGCCTGTTGGCGTTATGCATTTATTTGTGCGAATTTCAATCTGTAACAGTTGCTATATAGTAGAGTAGCAGTGATCACATAGCTAAGGATTTCCATAAACTATGTATTCATTGTTTTGCTAAAATTCGATCTCCAATCGAGAAACAACGTATGAATCAATGGGTCTTGCAACCATACGGTAACGTATATTTTCATAAACATTTTTGAAAGATAAAGGCGAGCTTAACTCAGTATGGCTTCTCTTACATCAAACCTTAAAGTGATAGAGATGTGACAGCAAAGGAAAATATTTCATGTTTATATTTAACTCCAGCATGAATTTCATCCAAATCTGTTCAGTGGTTTAACCGTTAAAGTAAAAAGAGAAAGAGTCAATTTCGTATATCCCTCGGCATTTTAATCGATATGATTCAATACTGTTTCTGCTAACTTTACAGAAATTCGATAGAGTTTCCTCGGTCGGGTTGATTTCTTTTAATGAAAGCTGTCTTTTAATGAAGCCTGTCTTGAGTAATAAATAATTGCGGGGTTGTAAAAGTGAAGCTAGTTTTAAATACGGCTGGAATGTAATTAAATTAGTGTTCGAGACTGAAGAAGAAATGTAAAATAACTTTTCAAAGATATAATCACTAGCCATGTTTGTTGCTGAAAAGTTCTTATCAGGTTTCTTGGTTTCCAAAGCAGCATGTTTTTATCTGACAATCTAATTACAGATTGCATTTTCAATCTAATGGTCGGTCTTCTCAGACTTTCATAGAATTGTTCTGGGCAACAGATCGGTGCGTACAAAAGCCAATGATAAGTCTGCACAAACATGCATCATATATTCACTACAGATTTTTACACGGACTTTAAGTTCGTACGGATATGTGTTTACTGCGAGTAAAAGATGGATTGATTGCCTAAAAGAGGACATGAAGCAGAAGGGAGTGGATGTAGGTATGACGTCTGAAAGAGAGGAATGGAAGAAAAAGACATGTTGCGCTGCCCCAAATGACTTGAGAACAGGGCAGGAAGATGCTCATGATGAACAAACACAACAAACACTTTATTTCCTACAAGTAACTTTAAAAAATTGCTATACAAACTTACAGTGTGTATCGTGTGATCCCACCATAATAATACCCATAGTTGAATGTTGGTACACTTTTTATACCAACTAATGTGACCAACTCCCAAACTAACAAGTATCCTCCTTGCAGGACTTCAAGTTCCCCCTCACGGTGGTAATGTACCACCTCATAGTGAAGTGGATACTCTCAGTCCTCGTGAGGCTGGTACTCCATGTCATCACGGGAACTCCTCAGCTGATGCTGCCGTGCATGACCTGCCTCCGGTCTGTGGGTCCTACGGGCCTGGCCAGTGGCATCGACGTGGGCTTCTCTAATTGGGGCCTGGAGCTGGTAACCATCTCTCTCTACACCATGACCAAGTCTACGACCATTATTTTCATACTTGGTTTCGCTATACTGCTGGGATTGGAGAAAAAGGTAGGTTTTTATTATTACTATATCGGGTGTGTCGTTCATAATCACATTGAATGAAATGCGTTAATATACTTGTTAATATATGTCCATTAACACAAAGAAAAAAGAAAAATACGTAAAAATAAAAAAATGAATTTTTCAAACAAAGTAAATAGAATAAAAATGTGCGAAAATTAGAACACCATATAAAAGTCAGTCATTACAAACAACTGTAATTCTTCCTTGAAAACTGACAGCTGTCAACTGATCAAAACATTCGATACTCCTAACTTTATCTCTGTTTTACACATGATGTTGTAAATTATAAAAACGAAAAATGACTCCTGTGGCTAAACCACTGAATGGATTACGTTATTTTTTTTACAATTCGCCATAGAATATCATAAAGTATATGCGATAGAATTTAATGTGATTGTGAACGACACACCCGATATATATTGTTCTCGGATATTTTTTTATACTTGTTTCGTATCATTGTCCGTAACATGAAGTGAAACCCTTGATATTGTTTTATACAGTGGTCTTTTTATGTAGGTAAAAATTGCAACTAGGTAAATTAAAGTTAAGAAAGCATTTCTTAAATTCTATATGTATGATTGGATTTCGATTGCTCCCTGCTGCTATATTCCATACTACGCATATCCATGTATGTAATGTTGATAAATCCCTCAAAATTTACATAAATATTTCTACATTTCAGTATAAAATATTAGAATAACGCAGTAAATTCGCCGAACCACCGAATTTGCCATCATGTCGCGTGGTTGTGACGCCAAATTGCATTAACATAACGTGATTGCGTCGACTGCATTGTACTTGCATAAAGTTTACGCTGTGTTCTATTATAATGTACATAATGCTATTGAAAACTGCGGGAATCGCGTACAAAAACATTAATTAAGAATATTAATTAACGTATTATTAGCATTCCATAATTCTTTGGACAACCAGTCTTACCAAGGAGGTCAGACTGGTAGTCGGTCCTTGAAAAGCACTGGTACTTAGCTGCATCCGATTATACTGGAAACCGGCCCCCCAACATAGTTGGCAATAGCGTAGGTAGACGATGATGATATTGGAATTCCGTAATTCAAAAGTTCAATTGGGGTGTTTTATATGTAGAGATGTCAGCAACCCCAGCGGGGCCCAGTAGGGTCAGGGCCTGCCGGGGCTGCGGGTTGTTCGAAAGAGATACCGCGGCCCTGGTACATAAAAGGCCTACGACGGAACACGACGGTTTTTAGTCAGTAAGAGTCTGACACTCCCTCACCGCTGCTAACCCACAGCGGGAGGAGTCATTTGATCAATATCTCGGAAATTGAAATTGGAAATTGAAAATCCTTAAAATCAAATATCTCGGAAACTACTCAACTTTGCCCATACGGAAAGACCGCTTAATTATTTGCTTTAAGAGCCTGCTATCAAGTCCTGCAAAATTGACGTCATATTACAAGTTAATCCTTAGATGAGCATTCGCGGTTCTGGGTTTTAAGCACGGAAACGAAATGAATAGCGGAGATATCATATCGCAAAATTGTCTAAGAAAGTAGCGCGCCAAAATGCGGGTGTTCGGGGGACGAGGAACGTACCTAGTTCCGCCCTCATATGCCTTCTTTAGAACCTGATTTTTTTTTTACGAAATCACCAGTCAATCAAGACCATTTGACTTTTGATTCATCGTGATTTGCCAAGGAATCCGAACGCCTCGTTAGTTCTAGTAACTGATTACGCCTCTCGTACGTTACTTGACCTACAAAAAGGCGCCTGGTCTACCTGCCTTATGACATCTCCGTTCATCTTTCTTTCCTCTGTGGTAACAGGCAACTCTACCTAGCATTATACATCTTACTTGCTAATAACACTGCACCACCATGTTTCTACTACATATATACAAATTATGTACATCCTGTATAGAAATTCCTTAGCGAGGGTTGGCAGGAAGTTAAACATGACAATGCATTTCAAAACTTTAATAATAAATCGAATCGTTCTCAGAACTTAAAGCTGATTTATGTCGACCTTTTCAAAGTTCTAGACGTACGGTTGTGAATTTTGACAGGAATTCTTACTTTAAATGCGAAAGTATCACTGTCTGTCAACCTGTCTTGCAGCCATTTCTAATATTCTATATAGGTATCTGTTGTTTATTTCCTATCTCTAGTGAGCAACAAGAGCTATGAATTTGACGTTACTTGCATGGGTCTATTGTCGAAACTCCATCTCTAGTAAGCTTATCGTAAAGATGGTATATTGGAAATAGCCGATAGTGAAATACGTACTCAGAAGTCAGAAGTTAGAACCTTACAAAAGTCTTTTATCTGGTTGCTGGATGAAGATCCCCCATCCCCCAATACTGGGTAACCGCAGGGAACAATTAGTTGTACAAGAATATAGCTATTAAAAAATCATCCAAACATATTTACATATTACGAAAATAAACTACCAATTATTATAGCAAGTTGTTGGTAAAAGTAAATTGGCTGTAGGTATAAGAAACTTAGTAACATCCATTGTTAATCATAATCATATTTATAAAACATGACTTCTTTTGCTTGCTAATTTTTTTGTACTTGAGATGGTTATAGTAACATGTTGCTTTAAGGTACGCATTGAATTCTAGCTGCCGACTGCAACTGCCGACCGCACATGCCGCGTTTTGGATCGAAGCGGCCGCAGCTCGTGCAGTCACCGTCAAATATTGATGTCAGATTTCTGACAATGACTGCGCATGCTGCTGTCATTAATGCCGTCTAACGGCCAGTTTCTTCATCAAAAGTTAAAGTAATGTCTAAAATAAAAGTAACGGTCAAATACGTTTTTTAAGGCTAAAGTGACAGCAAAACTAATACAAAAATTGAATTTGACCGTTACTTTTACTTTAGACATTACTTTGACTTTTACTTTGGCTTTAACTTTTGATGAAGAAACTGGCTGTAAGACATAAGCCATGTTACAAGGGAAGTAGCTTTTCAACAGTGAAAGTATTGTTCACATCGGTTCAGTTAGTTTCGGAGATTTTATTATTTATTATGTTAGTATAGATAACCTTTGTAAATAAAGCCTACAGATATATTATACGGTTATCTCATATTAGGGTTTACGTGATGAGCTGACGAATTTCATTGTAAAATCTATTGTGTGCCGTCCAATTCGATTACACGTCCGAATGAGCGTCGGTTTACTGTAGCGGTAAACGAATTAACACCACACAGGTACTGTGAAAATAACCGTTGAAAATTGTCAACTGATTTATTTACTTTATCAATTTGAATGGATAAATCCATGAAAGGGGATGAACGTGTACGAATTTATGTGTGTTCAAAAATTTTCATTCTAGCAGATTGGAATAAGTTTATCACCTAAATTTTATCTCATCATATTCATTTATTTATACAATACAATATTTATGTAAAAAAAAAGTTCGTCCTAAATATGTTACATAAATATTATTAAAACTAAACTACATAATAATGCACACGAAGTATCGGTGTAAGAAGACGTAGTCTCGTTCAGAACAGCAGAGACAGACTCCTTGTTATGCTAATTTGACGAAAATATAGCTCAAGTTTTTCTTTTAACGAAGCTTCTGACAAAAAAAAAGAAACTACAGTACGAAATTACATGACCCTTCCACCCGTGAAATAAGGATGATCATTAGAACGGGATACATATTTCATAGTCAGCGAGTTTCTAACTTTTAACTACTGGTTACACAAACCTTTACTGAAGCACGAAGATCTTGCACGCTCGTTATAAAGTTACTAGAAAGTTGCACCAATGAAGTTGTTAAAGCTAGCGAAGCTGATGTTCGATGCACTATGACTGCTCGCTTATTAGGGGGGTAGGCGGTAGGGGCGCCACCCCACAGAACTTTGCATAATACCCATAATCTTCGCTGATAGACTCAGGAAATATGCAAACTTAACCAAATATTTAAGCCTAAGTTCATCGGCAGCTTAAAGTTACGGCAGTTATCTTAGGAAGCTTTTATAATTGTAAGTTTTGCTCACGGAAAGGCTACTTAATTAACTTCCGATTAATTTACCTATGCACAACCCTTTTGTAAGTCGCTTATAGTAATTTTAAGAACTTGTAACTTACGGAAGGTACTTCCATATATTAACGGAAGCAATTGTCGGTTTTAAAAAAGTTGTTTACTATCAATTTTCTCGTCCAGTTTTCAAAGCAAACAGTTGTTTTAAGAACAACGTACGCTCATGTTGTTTTTTGAGAATGGGCATTCAGTAAATATGGAGAGTATAACCGAATACCTCGTTGTCCAAATATGTAGGAACACGATGAAAATTGATTGTGTATTTGTTCAGTGAAATATTTTCGTCAAAAATCTGTCCGAAATACGTGAGTTGAAAAATTTATTAAAATTTTTGACGAGTTTATTGCATTTCACGCTTCAGTTACCGCAAATATTGAGTTATTTATAAATAACTAATATTCTGTGTTATTCATATCAATTACTTACGAACTTTTTTTGAATATAACCAATCCTTACTATAATATTATAAATCGGAAAGTGAGTTTGTTTGTTTGTTTGTTCCGCTTTCACGCCGTAACTACTGAACCGATTGCTTTGAAATTTTGCAGACGTAAAGTTAGAAGTCCGGATTAAATAATAGGGTACTTTTTATCCCGAAAAAATAGATATTCCCGAGGGAAAACAAAAATATTGTTTGCTTGATGGATGGATTGTAGATGGCGCTGTGTGTCGTTTAAAACAAGGTAATATATTGCAAACGAATATAAACATGTAAATTTAGAAGCTAAATGATACGATAATGAATCCCCGAAAATGAGGAATTCCCGAGGAATGATGTACAATTTGTTTAATCGTCTAAACTGTTTTTTTTTACATCTACATATATATTGCAAACGAATATGAACATATAAATTTAGAAGCTAAATGATACGATAATGGATCCTCGAAAATGAGGAATTCCCGAGGGATGACGTACAATTTGTTTTATTCCACGCGGGCGAAGCCGCGGGCGGAAAGCTAGTTTAAATATAAAAATGTAGGGAATTTCTTTACTCAGAATTTGATCGAAAATTTCGAAACACTGTTTCCTTGTAACATATAGGCTTTATTTTATCGGTTGAAACGCATACTAAAATTATATGTAACCATATTTTCGAAACAGCGTTCATAAACTAACCAAAGAAAAGTACAGTGACTAAGGTAATTTTACTCTCTTACTATAGTTCGGCCATTCAGAGAATGCGTTCCTGACACGTCGCGATTGAACTGACGACGTAACTTTGCAATGGCGTTGCAGTTACGATAAAAATATTTTTGCTGGTTGTTTACCGTTTTAACAATTGAGGAGCATTAAAACAACATTATTATATCAATAATCAATGAATGTAGTTACGTCGTCAGTTCAATCGCGACGTGTCAGGAACGCATTCTCTGAATGGCCGAACTATAACTAAAACCCGCCATGTTCCTTCTTAAGCTCTTTACGTACCAGTGCCGCGGTAACTGCTTCGAACAATCCCGCAGCCCCGGCAGGCAAGAATCCCGCAGCCCCAGCAAGCTTGTCTGGATATCTTAGGTTAAACTTTGCCCGGGTATTTTAATGGGACGTTATTGGAACCGCGCGCCTAACTTAGTTACAAGTAAATAAACTACGTTATGCACTTGATCAGGCTACATTAATGTCGTTACGGCGGCACTTGCTGCCTTCAACGTTGCCAGAGTGAGTTTCAGTGCAGAATATCTGGGTCAACTGTAAAACTTTATTGCAGTTTCTTCAAACTAAGAGGTACTATCATGCTGAAATACATAGAATGGATTCTTATTATTCTTCTGAAACACGTAAAAGATAAATTATGTTTTGGTTATTATTGGCTACCTTCCGCCATCGAATTTAGTCTCTTTCTTCATCAGTCAAGTTTTATCAAAATCCATGTCGTTTGCAAGTGAAGAAGGAATCTACTTAGAAACTTACAACTTTCGCCTTTGTAATATAAGTGTGATAGTCGGTATGTAAATGAAATCTATCTATCTTCTATCTATATAAATAAAAATGAATTGTTGTTCGTTAGTCTGATTAAAACTCGAGAACGGCTGGGCCGATTGAGCTGATTTTGGTTTTAAAATGTTTGTCGTAGTCCAGGGTAGGTCTAAACGGTGAGCAAATAAGAAAAAATAAAAAAAATATTGTGTAAAATATGCCTCCAATAATTAGGCGGTACGAAGTTCGCCGGATCAGCTAGTAAATAAATAAAAGTCAGAATCATAATATCATTTTAGAGTCTATAACGTGTTTGACTGCGCGCACTAATGATTTAAAACATTACCGTTCATTATCTATGCTATTCTTATAATTAAAACTAATTAATTTTATGTTCGGTAACAGTAAAAAATATATTGAAGAAGTGAACCAAAAAAATTTAGATATTATTATATCGTTCGTATAATTTTATGTATTAGTTTATATGTATTGTTATGTATGTCATAAAGTTGCCTGAAATAAAGTTGTAAATATATAACACATTGTAACGAGCGCATAAAAATATTGATCGAGATATTATCAAATTTCTTTTGATTTGAAACTCAACAGTTTACGGTAAGACTGGAAGCCAATCTCAACTTAGTTGGGAAAAGGCTAGGCAGATGATTATTATATAACTCTACATTCATTCTGCGATATGGTTAAATTAATTCATAGCTATAATTCCTTAGCGTAGCAAATGATTTCCTTATCAGCGCTCGTTTATCTAACCATGGCGTTATTTTCAGCCTTCAACAGTTAGTTTTAAACGAAAACATAATAGAATCATTCGGCCTGTATTTATGGTCATTGGTTATTTTATTTAAAACATCATCATCTGTATGAATCTTAGCTGGTAATTATTGATAAATAAATAAATAATTATCATCATCTGCCTAGACTTTTAGTCGCAGAAATTCGTTTGAACTTATGTAGCAAGATAAAATAATACTGCTTGTGTTATTGCACGAATGTCTCTCAATTCTATCAGTACACGACCAGATTCATTACATTTGTCAAAAATAGAAAGCTAGCAGGCCAGCTATATGACAGAAAAAAAAAGATCTGGATTGGATCCGGATTTCGGGCTACGCGACGCAATATAGGGTTCCCTTCCGACATTCGATGCAATACACACATGGCCAAATTAAATCTTTTTTTGTTCACTAAATAGCTAAATTACCTTTTTACTAATAAAATATGGTATCTAATCTCGAATATTATGTCAGTGTGATTTGCCTTTGATTTCAATTTGATGTAATTTCCTATTTATTTGTTGATTTGTTTACTAGATATAGAAGTTTATTATAAGCCCCATAGATACAAGTAATGTCAAAATCCTATCTTTAGGAAGCAAAATCACAGATAGATATAATATTGAGTATGGCCACAAAATAAACTTCTGTCAGCGGTTTTACCAGGTTAAACCTCGATAAATAGGCTATGTAATCGTCATAAAACTGAAATATTTTTTTATTCCAGTCCAATTAGCGCGTTCAAACAAACAATTTATTCAGTTTTATAATATAAATATACCTTGATTGTGTCTGAACCGTTGTGATGTAAGTAATCGTTGTCGATGCATCGCTCGCGAGCCGGCCTGCATCCGCCGGTCATATGGCTGGCGAGCTCTATGTAATTGCTTTGCTGACGACCGGTAGGGCTGCCGATTTGTTAGACATGTTTTATATCAATCATCCATACTTGGCTGCAAAACAGCACTTTTCGAAAGTAAAAAATAATATTACAAAACACAGCCCCCAAAACGCCCACCATCACCCTATCATTTTATATCACGATAGACTGCCTCGTTGATCCAGCGGTCGGGATTGCAACTGCTACGCACGGGTCTGGCCGAAAACGCTTTGGTTTAAGAAACTTTCACAAAGTAGCCTGCAGTCGGTGATTGATATACCCGTGCATCGGAGAGCACTGTAAATGTTGATCCTGCGCCTGATCTCTCACTGCGGTCGTGTCGTATTTTCCGGAGTGAAAGAATAGAGAGAGCACCTGTGTCTGCGTAAAAATTTGTGCACTATACCTCTGGTATGTCCTGCGCAGCTGGCTGATCCTCTTACATGAGAATAGCCACCGAAGTCGAAATCGGCCTTGCACTTATTATTTATCTCATAGGGCGAGCCATACTTGTGTGTAAATGCACATTGTCTTTGTACGACCAATGACATTCGTGAGATAAAACGTCAATGATGTTGTCTAATAGTTTCCGCTCGCGGTTTCACCCGCATCCTAGTGGAACTACTCCCATGAAACGGTAGCCTACATCCGTCTCCTGTGTAACAGCATTTTTGTATATTTTTCATACTGTACCTTGCCTAGGTGTGATGGGTAGCCTGGATTTCTGGGTTGAGGAGTTCAGTTAGGCAGTCGCTCTTTGTTAAACACTGGTACTCCGCTGCATCCGATTAGCTTGGAAACCTATCCGAACATAGTTGGGAACATTCTAGGCAGATGATGATGATCGTTATGCTGTAAATATTACGAAGGACATTGCTATCATATTTTTTATAATTAGTGGTGGGACTGACCCTTCGGAAGGAGGAAATCCTCGGAAGTAAGTATATTTCCTTTAGTTTGCGTTATTTATTTAATTGGTCTTTTTATGATTATTATTTATTTGCATTCGTTGTGTTGTTAGTGCAATTGAATATCAAGTAGTACATATTGTTTAAAAATAGCTTCACATAAATATTAAAAATAAATTATCTGCCCAGCCTTTCTATAACTATGTTGGGGTCAGGCTTCCATTTAATTCTTACCTGGGCAACCGGAGGTTAGATAGGAAGTCACTCCATTTAAAACAATGGGTCTAGTTGCCTCCTTAGTAAGACTACTTGTATTGACTTCTTGCCATCCGAAATACGGAGAAACTAGTCATGACTGGTCACCAATCCACAGACCGACTGCGCCAAGCATTGGTTCTCCTTATGATTTCTCGATTTGATTTGATAAAAATTGATGATTGATTGAAAAAATAAAGTGCCAGCCCTAGCCACATCGCTTCCGCGCCGCGTACTCGTCCTAGCGTATTTGATACTCGAAACTGTCTCTGCATCAGCGATCCTTTTGTTGCTCGCTTTTATTTACTTTGTGCGAAAAAACTGGCTCTCAACACCAAACATTGTACCCTACTAATATTACCTCTGGAAACGAATGTTTGTATGTACGGATGTTTCAATGTATTTTTGGATGTGTGAGAATGTATTTTAGAATGTTTGTAATTTGTATGTATTTATGGATTTTTTGTGCATTTATTGATGTTTGGATGTATATAGATGTTTAGATTCAATAAAATGAGATGATATGATACCTAGATATGATTAGATGTGCATTATGTATGTATGTTTCTTTCTCTATATTCTCGTCAAAAGTACTGTTTGGATTTTCTTGAAATTTGGCTGTAGTGTAGCCCATAGAAATAACGATTAGGTTACTTTATAGCAGGAAGTAGTTCCCACAAGACGCGGGCAAAACCGTGGGAAAGGAGTTAGTGTTTTATAGCTCAGATATTGCGAATATATCACAATCTTCCCGCATCTTCGTGTAGAACAAAATGCAACAGAAATATGCAGTTGATGGAATTTCCAGACACGATATGAAAATTCTGATTTGAGCAAGCGTGGTTTACGCTCATTCCCTCTCGATATGAGAAGAGGCTGCAGCCTTGAAGCGGATCGAGTAAAACGGCTGATACTTAATGCTGTTATTCAAGTTTAAGATCTCAGACACAATCGAGTTTTCTTTTGTCTGAAAACGACCATTCCCAATGCCCTATACATATATTTGCTGTTTTACTTACACTTATTCTATCTCTAGTAAGAAACTAAAACAACAGATAGATATAATATTGGTAACGGCCGTAAGTCTGTAACTGCTCGCATACAAGAGGTTAATTAATTTAACTGCATGTGAGTTACAGCGTTTTCACTGATAAACTTCTGAACTGGTTTTGATAACATTTCCTATGGAGATAGAAAACACGTTTCGAACGATATCACCGTCTGCATTTTCCCAACTGTTTTGGTCTGCCTCATAATCGTATGGTGTTTAACTAGTGTCAGATATGGAGCGATTGCTTATTTGATCGGGTGGCTAGGTTGCGAGCATCAAATAAGCAATCGTTCCATATCATCATGACAACCTTTGTTAGTCTGGATGATCATAGACGGGTTCTGGCTGCCCGTAAGGACCTGTGGGGTATGAAGCCGTCTCATTGAGATACCGCTAACTCGCTGTGGGTTAGCAGAGTGATAGAGTGTCAGACTCCTTCTAGCTAAAACCCATCATGTTAGGTCAACCTTCTTAGGTTTAGGTGCCAGGGCCGCAGTAACTCTTTCGAACAATCCCGGTAGGCCCCACTAAGGTTTGCTGATTCTCTTTGAGGAGCGCGTAGGATCAAGACCCCCTCAGGTTAACACATTAAAACAATTATTTTCATATAAATATCTATCGCAGACATTATCTTATTCAGATAATATCGCACAATAAAACAACCGTCAGATAACTGACTCAGTTCAAAAGCGTTTTGATAAGAAATTCCACGTTTCCATTAATTGTCAAGGCCATTAAAACAATTCGAATAACTTAACAATTATGATTGATTACCTTCTGCCAGTGGTTTTTCGTGTCCCGGGAACTCGCACACCCGGGTAAAAGTAGCCTACAGTCTTCCTACATACATGAAACCCTATCCTATTATATCGGACCAGTAGATTTTAAGATTAGCGTCATCAAACAAACTCATCATGTTTATATATAATATAAGCATAGATTGATAATATTTAGCAGAGATACATTATAGAATGTATCTCTCTCCGCTCATATCGGATTATCGTCCCATCGGGCTATGAGAGTGAGAGAATAGTGAGTGCACTTGTGTTTGCGCAAATGCTTGTGCACTATAAGGGATTGTTCACACCAAACGTATTGTCCGCCGCTGACTGTGAGTATACTCACTGTCTGCCCCAGTGTGAACGTCGACTCAATCTGCAGTACGCGTACCCACCAAGCCGACAATAGGCTATAGCGTACGATGCGCTACATGTGTGAACAAAAGAATAGGCTCTTGTAGGTTCACACTAGATGCGTACGCTGAGCGGCTGACTATTCTACACATAAAAGGGCTCAGTATTTGAAGTTGCTCGTAGTATTTTATAAACGATAAAACTTATTTTTTTCAAATCAGACGTTTCACTTATATTTCAATTACATCATGCGCATTCAGATAGTTGCCATTTGCGAAGATCTAGAGGAAGACGAAAATAATAAAAAGAAGAGATTGTGGGTACATCCCTTAAATTTGAAGAGATGTTTTCTTGGTCAATTTCATACTTTATATTTCGAATATAGACTTTATCCAAATAAGTTCAAGAAATATTTTCGAATGACAGTAAAACATTCGATGAGTTACTATCTTTAATACGTTTAAGTTTATATAAAAGGGACACAAATTATCGACGTGCTGTACCGAGGCGCGGGGCGGTGCGTACGCGGCGGAGCGGCGCTATTCGGCAATTGCGTCCGCGTACCCAATCCGCGTCCGCCGTGCATAGTTGCGTTTTAAAATAATCGGCCACTGAGAGTCAGCTACAACAGACGACGTAACAGCGTATAGTCGGTTCGGTGTGAACGACAATTTCAATATATATGAAAAAGCAATAAACTGCGTAACGCGCGCTCACAGTCAGCGGCCGACAATACGTTTGGTCTGAACGATGCCTCATATGCCCTGCGCAGTTGGCTGATCTCCTTATATGAGAAAATCCGCCGTGGCTGAAATCGGCCTTGGATGTCATTATAGATAATGAATATGAACTATGTTATCACCTAGTACAAATTATTATTTTAAATGATAACGCGTGAAAGGTTATATCATCCGGGGAATTCCCAAAGATGTTTGCAGGCCTATCATAGTTCTTATGAATCACATCTATTGAACATATCCACTGCATATTGAAGTGCATATATGTATAGGATGACTGGTAATAAGAGTGACCGATTCTTGAACACGTGAGTCTTCACTTATGATTACAAATAACTTTTCCAAAAATCTTTTTTTATACTCATTAGTTTAATCACAATTTGAAAACAGCTGTCTAAAACTGCATTTAGCACACGCACCTTCTTCCGATGAGAATAAGTTTGGTTGAGATTTTTTATATTTTTTGTTCCAATAGAACTGATATCTGAACAGTGCACACAGTAAGTCGTACTAATTAGAAACAAATATTATTACCTCTTTTATTTACAAGGAAAAATGCTTTAGTACATACGTATACTTACATATTACATTAAATATAAGGAAATCTATTTTCCTTGCTCTAGCTGTTTGTGATAAGCAGAACCAACCCACTACTTTGTAGAACATTTTCAAACAAATCGAATTACTTTAAAAATAAATATAAAGAGTGCTTGCACGTGGACGGATTTCGATTCATAATGAAAACCTCTTGAGTGTAAAAATATTAACTTTTCAATCGGGAGTAAAAATTGTATCCTTTGCGAAGGTTATTTTCTAGAAATCCAATTAAAAAATAAACTAATTGCAATTCCGAGGCTTTCACCCTCAGACGACTTCTCTTTTATTTATAAATATTAAAGAGTAGTTCTAGTACCTACACTGTTTTCTTTCATACATTGCTTTGTTTACCTAATGCCGGCTACTGACCGACAGTTTTGACTAACCATTCAAATTGTTAAGTTGAAACTGGCTTCCCTTATGTCTACAGTTTAACTAACAATTCAACTGTTCATTCAAAATTGAAAGTCAGTAGTCGGCATAAGGGTCCATGATTTTTCCGTTCCTCATTCAGCGACTAAGACGGTTAATAATGTCCTACCTGCGATCGGGCAGTCAACCGTCGACGGGTAAATTACACCGATCAATTGAACCACTTACAATTTATAATTCAATACAATAACGAGCCATAAGCTACATAATTATAGCACAGAGCTGAAATGCGCTAGTGGGTCGCGTCTTTTCAGCCTATGTCCATTTTCAATATTCTATCTATCTTATATAATCTTGCTTACTAGAGATAGGAATGAGGCTAATGCACGAAGTACAAAATGCTAGTCATTTAATTCAGAGATATCATAATATCCTAAGAAAGAAGCGCGCCAAAATGCGGGTGTTCGGAGGACAAGAGACGTACACGCCTTCTATGGAACTCGCTTAAACAAAAAAAGAAACAATCAAATTAAACCAATCTTCGAAAATGATCCTAATGTTCTAGTTACTGATCACGCCCTCTTGACCTGAAAAAAAAAAGCCTGAGGTACCTAACTTATGGCATCACCTCTATCTTTCCTTTCCCCGTAGGCCAATAATATGCAAAATTCTATCTCTAGTAACCAAACCATCAGATAGTTAGAATATTGGAATCGTTCATTACACGAGCTCTTCATAAACCCCCGATTTAGTAATGCACTTCCAAGCTATAATTTTCAAATCAGTTATGCTACTGCAATTTTCAAGAATTCAACTGTGAGACAGCAGTGACAGCATAATAATAAGGGAATGATAGGAACATGGACAGCAGCTCTATTAGAATCAAATATGTATTGCATCGGATTTACTGGGCTTCGATAGGGTAGTTTCAGACAGGGCTGGATTGACCATGTCACGAGTAGAAATTGCTAGGGGGCTCCCTTAATTCCCGTCACCCGAACCGGGCTGAGTGCACCAGTCTTACTAGTCGACAAAACAACATTGCTGTTTCATATTTTTTAACTGTCTGGGACTCAGTTTTTCATTTCTTTTTTCTTTTTGGGTCTTCTTAAAGATGGATATAATCTTGCTATCATGGGGCCCCACTTATAGAAAGTATGGTGCCCCGCCTAGTCCGGCACTGTTGAAAGGTAGAACAGATTCATTGATCGTTTCTATCGTTGCATTGGCTACGGAACAATTATGTACCTTTATAATGGTTCTTCATTATTTACCGATGGCGAATATGACTATAACTCAAAACATGGTGTTTACAGAGACGCGTATTCCTTTGATGATTTTGCCCTTTTATTAAGTAGTAGGTGTTGTTATTTTCACTCGAGACGGCATTGTTATAAGCTGTTAGACATCAGGACAAAGCTTGTAAACTGAAACCCTAAAGTAATACTTCTTTTCATTCATAGAAAACTGTGAAAGCTTGCACCTAATGCATTCTTTGTGTTTGTTTCAAAAGTAACTGAAACTCGAGTACCCACTAATGCTCCTTTTGTTTGAAGAATTCAAGGAAAGCTTATTTCAGTGTTCCGTAAATAAGTAGACGGTATGAAATCCCTGAGTCCCAGACCTATTGTTTTATATAAGCATAAGTTTCTGCGTTGGCTGCAGTATTTTCGAGTATTTTGGTGAAAATCTTATGTTTCCGAAAACTTGGTAGCTTGACGGCTGTATACCTATTGTATAATGAATAAATTATACGTCATTATTTCTTTCAAATTCGGGCGCTCTTTTTAAAACATATCGTTGTTAACTGAAATAATATTGATAGAGAAAGAGAAACTTGTTCCATTTCTTTTCAATGGTTTCTCAAAACTGAGACAACTGTCCGTTGAACAAAACTGACGGCCAACTATCAAACGGTACGTAAGACTTCTGAAATAGGTTAATGTGACCTCTATATGCATCGGGCTGGCATACTTTTGCAAAATTCTGCATCTAACCGGAAAGAGCTGCCAGGATGTTTGACATGCAAAACTTGAGGGGGCTTATGTCCAATCTCAAATATGATGAAGATGAAGCATTGGACTTTTGTAAAGTCGGCGTTTTTGTTTAGAATGTTAACATTAAATTATATAGTGCAGTTCTACATACATAGGTGCAAGATCCATTTTATGGTTATTATTTACTTCTTTACATCTATTGCTGACTCTTTCTTTGTCAACAAGATAAAAAGTGACAGCAATAGATTTAATGAAGCTTTAACTTTAATGGAGCTTTGTGCAACTGACGGTTATAGTTCGGCCATTCAGAGAATGCGTTCCTGACACGTCGCGATTGAACTGACGACGTAACTACATTCATTGATTATTGATATAATAATGTTGTTTTAATGCTCCTCAATTGTTAAAACGGTAAACAACCAGCAAAAATATTTTTATCGTAACTGCAACGCCATTGCAAAGTTACGTCGTCAGTTCAATCGCGACGTGTCAGGAACGCATTCTCTGAATGGCCGAACTATAGTTTCATTAATACCTAAATAGAATCTTATGTAGGTATGGGTCTTTAATAATTCACTCACAGTTTTTTTGCGTTTCCTTGAAGCTTTTTCCCTAAACTGAAATATTTTATACTACTTCTCTCAGTTTCTATCTGTCATATAAATTAATTGCTGATAACCTTAAAATGCAGACAGGTACTTCCATGCTTTAATGTTAGTAAGGATTTCACAACTATGCACAACATTTAATATTTATCAAAAGTCTTTACACTATTCAATACCTTTGTCCATCTCAGTGAACTTCATTCAATGCAATTTTATATCTTCTTCCAAAGACCTTGAGTCCAATTCACCTTGCGATTCAGTAGCGCGAACAGCCAAGGCATCTCTCGCCTTCAGTTCACGCTTCAGAAATCTCGATTACATCGGTATTACGTTTAACTTGTTTTTGTTGCTATTCGATCATTTAGTCGTAAAAAGTACTTCCGAAGCTACTGAGCTAGAAACTGTTTATTTGTAAATGTATTTCAGAATCTGCTCGTATTGAAACCGGGTTCGTACTATCTGATCATCGTTGAATATTAAATTAAAAGCTTGTTCAAATGAAATATGAGTATAAAATCTGAAAACATGGGTGTTATTATGTCCATGTCTATTCGCCACACAAAAATTTTCTACCACGTTTTAATTAATCAAAGCTGTATTTAGTCAAAACTAAAGAGCCCATTCAATTAAAGTATGTATTATCCGTTAAAGGGCTACCACGCATCTAAAACACTCAATTGACATATTCTAGCGAAGAGTCCCGATTTCCTTTGTTCGAGTTCAGTCCCCGAAACTGGCTTTGCCTTAGTCTAATCTGTTGAGTGGTTCAGCATGTAGTACCTCTATAGTGCACGTCACCTCCTTGTGTAACACGGGTAATCAACTCGGCCATTTGCCCGACTGACGACCAAGTACTTGTAAAGATTTCAAAGCAGAGTTTCGAAAATACTCAATACGATTTTTTGATTATACTGCTCCTGTTTTAGCTGTATAATACAAATATTGTAAGAAAATGCTCGGAAGATGAATACAAATATTGGAACCATTGCATTGTTTAGTCAGTGTATCATCGTATGCACAGCCTTTTCCCAACTACGTAGGGGTCGGCTTCTAGTCTAAACGGATGCAGCTGAGTTTATGAGGTGCGACAGTCTATCTGCTTCCTAGGCCAAGTTACCTGGGCAACCCATTATCCGTAGGTAATACAGACTTACTGGCTTCTGACTACTAGTACAGTTTATCGAGGTTTCCTTCGTTTAGTCAATGTATAACACTACAAAGTTGCGATGGTTTGATAGTTGCTTGACCATTGATGTCTGCGACCGTTTACATGTTATTAACATTATTATAAAGGTTTATTAGTAAACAGTTGTTACAAAAGACAAATTAAATTAATATAAAAGGCATGTTTAGTCTAGATAAGATAACACAACAAAAACTAATGTGTTTATATTACCTAGAAACAAAGACTTAACAACAACCTATTCTATAGCCCGAAGGTGCTAATACCGCCATACGTGGGCGGTTCCAATCACAGTCCGTCTGAAGTCTAGACAACTATTGTTATCGATATAGTGTTACTTACCCACGGAGGAAGAAAATATGGAGATGCCATGATGCCAGGTAGGTCAGGCGCCTTCTAGGTCAAATTCGTACGGTAGGCATGACCAAAACAATCACTTACGAGTGAACTAACGAGGCGTTCGCATTCTTTGAGACATCTTTTTTTTAGGGGTAATCATTGAATTACACATCCCGATGTGGGTTAGCAGCTTGAGATAGTGTCAGGCTCTTACGGACAAAAACCCATCCTTCTTAAGCCCTTCATGCCCTAGCGTTTTTGAGGCATATGTCGTCAACGATTTTTGGTATTACAAGAAATGGTCGGGTCCAAAGGCGTATTAGGGCGGAAACGGTAACATTCTTCGTCCTGCGCTTCCTCGCATTGTGGCGCGCTACTTTCTTAGGCGATTTTCCGTTATGGCGCCTCCGCTTGTTATTTTGTTCTCCATGGTGTTACCTAACCACCGTAGTCCCTTCCATGATATGCATGGAGTGACATAATTAGAGGGACGTCGTCGTGGCTCTGTTGTTGATATTAAATGTGCTAGTTTACAATATTGAAGATCATTTTACAATTTACATAGGTTGAGAGTGAAATGGCGATGAATGTGTGATGAGTATGAGTGTGTGTGTGTGTCTGTTTGTTACTTACGCAAAGGAATTGATGAAGCTTTGGTAGTAACTACATTATATACCAGAATAACATATAAGCTACATGTTACAAAGGTGCGGGTAGTAGTTCCTCTACAAGACTGTTGAAACCGCTGGCTGAAACTTTTTTTTGTTGTCGCTGTGCTAAAAATGCTATTACGCATCCCCTTCCCGTCGGGGGACGGAAGAGGGGTATATGGGACTTCCCGGTAAAGACGTTACCGGTCCACCCACTAAAAAGGCCCAGCGGCACTCCGACCTCGCCTGAGTGGAGGGGGTCTGGGAATCTATGGCGTCCAGTCCCAACCGCTGGCTAAACCTAGTATTTTGTAATTTGGTCATCCTGTTAGCCCAGCAAAATGCTACTGCAATTTCTACCAGTAATTGCAAATGAAATGATGTAATTGAACAAGTTCCGTCACAGATTACTTAATGGTTACTACACAAGGTTATAGCTTGTTAAAAGAAATAAGATAATAGCTCTACTTAGAGGCAACTAACCAACCTATACAAAATCAGTATCTACTTGTTTCTTGTTTACATTATTATATGCATTGGGTTTTCTGAATATCATTTCCACTTTATTTTATAGAGTTTTTATGTACCGGCTTTAATACCACGAAAAACTTTGAATTAACTCTAGCACTAAAGTCATTACTTCTATCCATGTATTTTTGGTCTTGTGTTAAAACTTGTATAATGTTTTATCATCACACAAAAGTGTAAACTCTCTTGTGAAGTTCAGGTAACGTATTCCATCTCTGTGTTCATAACATGCTACTCCTAGGTAGTACAATACAAAATCATTATAAAATGGAAACATTTTAAAGTATTATTAAGGGTTGTTGGCGTTGTTGGAAGTTGGCATTCATCGGACAATTTACTTACAAAATGATGGCCTGAATTATGCTATGTTCACTGCACTGAAAATTATTTAAACGTAATTACGTAATAACCGACAATTTCGATTGATAGCGCTTCGTCCAAGCCAGGTAACAATATAATATTCGTATTTTTTTTATTTTCTCAGCTTGGATCATTGTTATCAAAATTATATCAATCATATTTGAAATGGACTGAAGTTGGTTTATTAAGGGCTTTTGTTAGAAGGGGTTAACCATCTGCCTCGTCTTTCCCAACTATGTTGGGGTCGGCTTCCGGGATCAACGCATGCATTTGTACCTACACTAGTGTTATACAAAGAGCGACTGCCTATATGACCTCCTCAAACCAGTTACCTGGGCAACCCAATACCCCTAGGCAAGACTGGTGTGCAGATTTATTGGCTTCTGACAACCCCTAACGACTCTATGACGTCTGTGACACTATACCTCGGTTTCCTTTTTAGTTATATGCTGGTGTTCTTGCTGGTGAAACATTAGCTTGCTACGAACTTAACTTTTTGAATAATTTATCAAAAGCTAACTTTGTTGGTGGCTACTAGAAAGTGTAAACGCTACTGTCAGTATGGATTTTCAGCTGTTTTACAAAATTGTTGAAACTACCTACGGTTACTTTTCTTGATGATGTAAGAACCATGCGTTCAATGACAGATATGTCGTGGTAATTCTGTAGTTGCTTCGTATTTGCTCACTATTTGCCGTGGAAACCAGATAGACTGAAGTTCTCAACATATTACTTTTCGTTGAATACTTTATGGATCCCATTTATACCATCATGGGCGGTTGACAAAGCACGGACACGTTAACGATCAAATTGTTACCCTGCAATCCGGTCCTGCTCCAATGTCGGTCTTGCGCCTGATCTCTCTCCGGTCGTGTCGGATTACCGTCCCGTCGGGGTCGGGGTGTGAAGGAATAGTGAGGCACCGCTGCTTGCACAATTGCTCGTGCACTATGATATGGCCTGCGCAGTTGGACAATCTTGGCTAGGACGACAATAAACATGGATGGTAACAGTACCTCATATATTTTCTCCATACAAGAAGAAGCACAATGATATCATAACGTATCGAAACACAATACCTTATTATTCGACAATTATTTCTGCGAATGCTAACATTTCATCCGATTTTCAACAAATATAAAGGACTTTATTATTTATCGTTCTTAGAAATACTAATGAGATTGATCCGTGTCAACATAAGGAATGTTTGCGAAGACGTAATTACGAAATAAACCTTGTATTTTTAAGGATTCATACTTCGCACAGGATTGGAGAAGTTTCAGCATTTTGCTTTGAAACTGTTCCTTGCTTTGAAACTTTGCGGTTGAATTTGTAATTTTGTAGGTAAAATGGAAAACTGGAAAATATTTTGAGCTTTTGCTATTTCTGAGACTTCATGTTGATATATAAAAAGACATTTTTTTTTTCGTATGTTGTTTAATTTGCGTCGGTTAGACCTATCCCGAAATATGTGGTTTGAAAATATGAGTCCGTTGCTTTCTTAGCATCCCTAAAGCTTTCACTCGCTTTTCACCCATTTTACGTATATCTAACCTCTGCTTTAATTTAGTCCTTGTTCATTCTGATTGCCAATATTCCTTTCTGAGTTGTTACTGCTTCATATTGTTTTGATATACATTTGCCTTTCACGTCAGCCATGCGCAATGTATTCATGCTGCTTTTAGATATATAGGAACATATGTGTATTCAGATGGAAGCCCATTAAGCTTTTGATAGCAGTATATATACCAGTGTTCATTTATGTATACAGCATACATGTCAAGGTGTATACGAAACTGACAATCTGTGTTCTAACGGCTAGTGTCGCGATAGGTGATGAGCCGACAATCGCATAGAATGATTATAACTCTAGGTGTAGTGTACTCTTTGACGAAAAATAACGAAAAAGGTTTACATTATTAACCTTCTAACATCTCGAAAATATTGACTACATCGGTTTCGCTCCATTTGTTGACATTACCAGCGATCCTTTGAGACTTCTACCGTACACAACGTCCCAACAAAATTCTACAAATTAAATTAATTCCAGATTTTTCCTTCCACAGTCTTGGTCTCTCGTGGGCATCGTGCTTATGATCGCGGCTGGCCTCATCATGTTCACGTACAAAGCGACTCAGTTCAACCTGCTGGGCTTCAACTTCTTGCTGATCGCATCCTTCGCGGCAGGCCTGAGGTGGACTTTCGCGCAACTGCTGATGCAGAAGTCCAAGTTGGGCTTACATAACCCAGTGGATATGGTGTTCCATGTGCAACCTTGGATGTTTGTCTCGTTGCTGCCGTTCACCATCATGTTTGAAGGTTGGTTGTATATAAATAATACTATTTTATCTTTATGATTGTACTTTGAATGGTTTTACCTTTAATTCACCTTTGCTGTGGTATTTGCATCCGAGTACATGACTTTAGGAAAACATTTCATCGCCAGTTAGAGCTAGGCTATATTCTCGTCTATTGATAGACACGTGTAAAATTTCACGATCAAAGGCGGACCAAAATGCGAATCTAAAAATCCAAAACGGTGCAACGGATTTCGTACTCCGTTTCCCAAAAGTAGGTCGAACGAAAAAAGCCTTTAAAACAACTCCAATCACTCCACTGGCAGCATAGAAGGGGCCGCAATATAAACGTTACGGGAATACCCACATCGATCGGAATTGCACCTGCACTTTACACAAGCCCAAGCTTTATGCAAGCAAGCCATAGAGAACAAAATTACTAACGGAGATGTCATAACGGAAAATCTAAGTTAAGAAACTAAATTGTGGGTGTTCGGGAGACGAGGAGCATTACTGTCTCCGACCATAAACAGCTTCATTGCAACCCGCCAATTTTTCGTAATACCAAAAATCGTTGACAGATGTCTCAAAGAACCACTACACCTCGTTAGTTCACTAGATCGTTTTGGTCATACGCTCCTTACATATTTGACCAATAAGAAGGCGCCTGACCTACGTTTCGTATGGCCTCTCCGCTCGGGTTTTCCTTATCTTAGACCTGCTCTTATGAAAGTCGAAGCTTTATGCAAGCAAGCAGAGTGCAGAGTAAACCTCTTAACTGGCAACTTTACTCTTCATACTGGCTACAGCTTCTCTCCTTGAACTAACTATAACTCTTACGAAGTTTCTGCTCGAAGTCACTCATTTTGCTTGACGTAAAGTTCGTTTTGGAACATTTGAGTTGAGTTAAGTTTTGGCACTATATGGATAGTAGCTTCCGTCCGCTGTTGCAACCGCGTCCCGAGAGAACTTAACGCACATATTTGTAAAAAGTAAACCTTATGTTATTTTCATATAAACGCTCTATCACTGCCAAGTTTCATCAAAATCCATCCAGCATTTTTGGGAGTAATTTACAATAGTTTCTGTAAATATTCAAAAAATCCTTCGAAAAATATTTAGAAGTTTGGTTTTTTTTGTTAAAAAATCGTTTGGCCTTTAATCTCTGATGGAAAAAACGCTACGACGACGTCTTCATTCAATTTGAATGAAGTCGGGCAAAAGTCATTGATTACAAATCTACATCCGAATTTTATATAATAGGTATTGTTTCATTGTGCATTGTGTCACTGCTGTCTAAATTATCTTTCATTCACGTACTCATAAAAAAGTTATCAAAACTAATTTTCTGCCGCTTTGGTTTCTGTTTTTGAAGCCCGGGTTCGATTCCACAATTGTGTGATGAGCATGATTGTTATAATAATTTACTGTGGGGCTTTCCGACCGTGTGTGGAAGAAGGTGTTCCTACATTGATTAATATGATATGTCCTACAGTTATACTGAATGGCACTCGTCCTAACAACAGTGACGTCACACACTTATTCACTTGAATGCTCCTGTCTTGTCACTCGAATCACATATGGCATACCAAACCAATTTCCATAATTCATATAATTTATACCAAACAGTGTTTAGTTTACCTACTAATAAATAAAATAAAATTGTTTAGAATATAATAATAAAGATTTTCAGATTTTTCGCGAAATAAATATATATTTTTAGTAAAGTTTTATTTCGAATCTAATCGGTAGGTCCTGCACGAATCGTAAAAAATAAAAATCATTGGATTAGCGATTTGTTTATTCATCTGTAGAATTTTTAGTTTTAAACGTGTTAAATTTGTGAGATTCTATTCTTAGACATGTTTTTCTTTGGTTCCATTTCAAATTATAGATACCTGGACAGCAAAAGTTCTTTTGACGTTCTACCATACCATAAGCTTGTAATAGACGCCATTTTGTTAAAGTTCCTCCTATACTTACTCTTAAAAAAATGTATTCCTTCGTCCATATGAAGTCAGCAATGCGCTTTTAGACCAAAGTAGACTCGGTTCTATCATTGATCAAAATCCTTCGTCAACTATCGAGCGTGTCATGTTCTTATGATTTATCAGCACGGGTTATATTCCCAACGTTACGCGAGGGGTGTCCTCCCACATGACGTGTGAACATATATCATTGGACTGCGAAAATTCGATAGGCTAGCACAGCAATAAATGACTGCCTCGTTGGTGTAGTAGTCCCAAGCACGACCGCTGTGCATGATGTCTCCCGTTCGAATCTGAGGTTATGCCGAAATAGCTCTGTGCGTTTTAGAAACTTTCACAAAGCATCCCGTTGTCTTAAAGTTGGTCACTGATCACCCGTGCATCGGCGATCTCGTAAATATCGGCGCTGCGCCTGATCGCTCTCCTGTCGACTCGGACTTACCTTCGGGCTATAAGAGTGAAGTCCACCTCGTGCGCTGTAAAATGTCCTGCGCTGCTGTCTGATCTCCTTATACGTGAACAGCCGCCGTGGCCGAAATCGACTTTGGATGCCATTGCAGCTATATTCTAGTCTTGATCTCAAATCTGCAATTCGTGTGGCAGGAGTCTCCCTTCCTTCATATGGTGACCATTACTTCAACGATCGTACAGAACATTTTTTTTTTTTGCACAGTTTCAAATTGTTTAGCAATGTTCTTGGAAAGACGATAATACGGAAAATACATCGAAGATTTTCAACAAGTATGAAATAACACCGCAGACTTGCGCTATGCGAATTTTACACCTCGCTTTACGTCGCACGAGGTTCCAAATATTTGAGCGATGCGACGTTGCATCGAAGTTTTATATGGTTTTATTTACAAGCGAAGACTTAGTTAGTCAGTAAAAGTCAGTTTTATTAAAGCAACTGTTTACTATGAATTGTTTACGTTCAATTTTTAAAGTAAATACGTGTTTTATGGAAAAAACTTAAGGCACAAGTTCATAGAATCCCTCAACGTTTCCTTTTACAATCTGTTTATTGACATCGCAGCTCATTGCAGTTTCTAAGAAAGGGGGTCGAGATTTCCCTTAAGCAGATTGCTCTAGCTTCCAAGTACTTCCAACCTTTCATGACACCGTTACTCGGATTTATAAAGCGAGATTAAAAACTGTGTTATCATGTTACCTTAACGAAGTTCGGAAGCCTGGATGCTGTGGGAGATAGACTTAATTAAAGCTTTAATAAAAGGTGTTAATTTAATTCCGTGGTTGGCTGTGCAGGTTAGAGTCAATGAACTCGACGATAGCTCAGTGCGATGATTGTATTCGATGATTCGGATGATAAATTAAACTTGGTGGACTGTATAAATGGTATAATAAAATAAATGACTGTTACAATATTAAACGCGACGGAAAATAAGAAATGCGTAAGCGCAGCCGTGCTCGGAGCGGTGCAACAGCTGACTGCTGTGAAGGGCGCGCGGGGCAGCCGGCGCTCGTCGCTCGTGCAGTCGCCGGTGGCTCCACCCGGTGCGATGGTATTGAGTATGTGACTCAACAGTCAACAAAATAATTTTTAAATTCATTACACAGTGGAAGCATATATTTATATTTTATAGCAAACAAACACACACTTAAAACAGGGTTTTTGATAAAGTGCTCTGCCAAATGGCGCAATGGTCACCATGCCGTACTGCCGAACCTGAGGTCACGGGTTCCAATTCCGGTTCGTTCGACATTCTTGTTGGCCGAGATCTTGGTGTTATAATATTCATATATGTATATCTAGCTATGGGTAGTCTATCAATTGTCCTAGCACCCATAACACAAGTTAATTCATGACATGACTTACCCATGGGTCTAGCCGACGGTGTGTGAAAAGTTAAAGTCAAAAATGTTTATTGAAACTAAGCTAGATTTTAGCACTTTTTCACGTCAAATTTACAAAAGGACAGCACCCCCTTTCACCACTTCCTAGTGTTGTGGCTAGGAAGAAGAATCGGTAAAGAATAGGTGTCCCTAAAAAAAAGACTTAAAACAGCATACTATTGACGGTTTCCAGGGTTCGCCTGCTACGAGCACTTACAGAAGCTGACGGCAGATAAGCTTCTGCCCACGATACTTAAGGTGTCTGTCGGCGCCACGTTGGCTTTCGCGATGGAGATCAGCGAGTTCTTAGTAGTCACATACACCTCTAGTCTCACACTATCCATCTCTGGTATATTTAAGGTGAGTTCCTTTATAATTTGTTCTTGTTGTTTATGATATTCTGTTTCACATCCACTCCCTTCTCGCATCCTCCTTCAAGTTACTTTTTATGTATTAGATACTAGCTGTTTTCCCACGGTTCCGGGGGAATTACTGCCCGTACCGGTGAAAAATATAGCCTATATTACTGGGGAATAGTCTAGCATGTGTAAAGTCGTGGTGGCCTAGTGGGTAAAGAACCAACCTCTTGAGTATGAGTGGGTGTGGGTTCGATTCCAGGTCAGGCAAGTACCAATGCAACTTTTCTAAGTTTGTATGTACTTTCTAAGTAAATCTTGGACACCAATGACTGTGTTTCAGATGGCACGTTAAACTGTAGGTCCCGGCTGTCATTGAACATCCTTGGCAGTCAGAAGCCATTAAGTCTGACACCAGTCTAACCAAGGGGTATTGGGTTGCCCGGGTAACTGGGTTGAGGCTCGGAGGCTGAGGATGATGTTGATAATATTCTGTGTCACATCCACTCCCTTATTCATGTCCTCCTTCAAGATACTTTTTATTTATTAGATACTAGCTCTTTTCCCACGGTTTCACCCGTGTTCCGGGGGGATTACTGCCCGTACCAGGATAAAATATAGCCTATATTACTCAGGTATAGTGTAGCTTTATAAAGAAAGTTTTCGGATCGGTCAAGTAGTTAGAATGAGACAACCAGTTATTCAACTAGCAGTGACCGTTTTGACTGATTATTTCTTATAGCATAACATAATATCATTATGAATATGATGATGAAGTGTCTGATAGCCAATCAGAAAGTTAGCTGACAGATAAACTACAACTTTTGTTTTCACTGGCCTAAGACAGCAAAATCTGGCAGAAATTATAAGCAGCCTGCAGATCTGGCAGACAACTTAACTATCATATAGCCAACTGTCATTATCGTAACCAGTGAAACCGGACCTTCATATTTTACAAGAGGCAGCCCCGAAACTTACTGTTACATTTGCAATAGTTTTTTTTTTTTTTAAATATTCATTTATAAAAAAACCTTTCCAGGAAATGTGCATCCTAGTCCTCGCAGTAGAAGTAAGCGGCGACGTATTATCGCCGATCAACGTGGTAGGCCTCGCCGTCTGTCTACTCGGCATCATCGGCCATATCATCCACAAGGTTCTCTTCATCAAGTCCGTCGCCGGCACCGTCCACGCCATCGACCAAGACTTCGACGCCATTAAAGACTTCGAGACCGTGCGGCGGACTTCGAAGTCGAAAGGGGAACACGACACGCCGCTGCTAGAAGAACAAACGTGGCCCGCAAGTGAGGAAAGCGATTTTGATAGCAATGTGGTGCTATTTGAGGTGCTGCAACGACGAGACGGTAGGTAGATTACCAGCACAGAGTTCCGATTGGTTTGGCTATATGGCGAAGGAATTTGAACGGTTTTCATAGGACGCTAAGGTCGATTTTCATTAGCATTTTTAACGCATTTATTAGATGTAATGACAACCGCTTTCAGCGGGTTGGCTTTTGTTGTATTGTTATATAACCAATGGCACTAATTTTACCGCTTATTGGTATACATATTACATATACATACAAGTTTGTATACAGTACATTTCAATAGATATGCACCGATCTTTACAATCAGTTAGTTCTATCAATATAATCAATATAATCTTTACAAAGATAGTTTTGCAAAAATATATAAATATTATTAATCCTATGAAAATGGGAAACATTTCATCCCGTTGTTTAATTTTTGAACATGCATAAGACCATTATCGTAGGTAGTTGATAGCAGAGTAAGTACCAAAAATATTTTTGTACGAAATCATACACAGTTACTTGTATCTTCGTGTAATATTGGATTGAGATACACGAACTCTCAAGGCTACTTAAATAAGAGTGTATTCAAGAATGAAACAATTGAACAAATGCCGAATTTATTATAACATGCGATCAAAATACTCACTCTCATGTATCTAAATAAATCATTACAATTTTGACATATAAAATATGCTAAACCTTAAAGAACTAACTTGACTAACTGACTTTAGTTTTGGTATGTATTTACCAAAATAATCTGGTATAGTTATCGGCACGGATATTGAGCCCTGACCTTCACCTGCGCAGAAGCGATTTATTGGTTTATTGCCTTAAGTGTACAGTGCGCAAAGCGATCCTCACTCTTCGGCCGAAAGCTCATTATCCGTGCCGGTAACTTTAACACATTCTTGCATCGTTTGAAACAAGGTCATACGTGTAGTTTCACATAATCATAAAGCTTTAGTTACTCATAGACATAATTGAGTAAAGAGAAAAAATACCTACTTATTGTAGCGGGTTTGTCAAATCAATCTATTTGTACCAACTGTAGCATGAATCTTTATGTAAAATACACAATGCTCTAGACTTTATGATCAGTCAATTTAAAAAAATAAAAATAGGCAATTTAAAAATATTCATAGCTGTTGACATTAGTTAAAATACTGGTTACGATTAAAACGTTGTAACCAGTTTTATCCTCTTTTGAAAATTAAATAGAATTTTTGCGAACTAGGAAAAGAAGCAAGCACATAGTAAAATATAGACTGATAGCAAGCCTTTTAGAAACCGGTACACCTAACATTTGTAATAAGGAATTGATTTTAGTCGAGATTGTAGTTTTTAAAAAGTCACATGTTCATACACTGTACGGTTGGATACTCACTGTGTTTCAATAGCAAGACATTTTGTTTGAGGCGAAAACAGCTTTTAAATGAAATCGTCAACGAATTTTAACGAGAACAGTCATGTTATAAAAACCACATTGCGTACCTATAAAAAAACGCATTACTTTATTTTAACTATGTCTAAATAAATAATAAAACAACCCGCTTTCACACATAAATATAAATAAACACAGAAACTCAATAAAATATAACTTTTTGAAGTACCTATCGCATAGCTTATTTCTAAATACAATTCAAAAATTTCCAATTTCAAAAAGGTTCTATTCACGTAGTCACTCAAAATTATTCTTAAAAAATGTTTTATTGGTTTGTAGTTCCCGCAAATCCTAAGAGGTCGCGCTGGGCGAGTCGAAATGAACGGACCGCGAAGAAAAAAAACCACGACCGTATGTATTGAAGCTTTATAGACTTTTGTGATGAAAACCAATGTATTTGAGGCTAAAACAATTAGAAGTACGTGTGTGAATGTGTGTGTCAACAAGTGCCTGTCATATTGTGAGAACTGTAGTCGTAAATAAGAGGTACCCAATCTTTTGTGCTGTTGACAGCTGTCATTTGCCGGACTGTCAACTGCACCAAAAAAAAAACGGTTAGACCATAATATAAAAAAAATGTTTGAGGTTTTTTGTAAGAATTTTTGAAAATGGAATGTAGAATGTCCTTATAACGTAATGAAAATATAAAGTAAGTATGTAATGAACAGTGTTGAAAATAATTAAAAATCATCAAAAACTTTGTTGTTAACCGTTGAACATTACAATTTAAACAAATGAAAAAGAAAAAAACTAATAAGAAGTAATGATAACCGACCTACTTTCTAAGAAGACTAATTAAACGCACAGTATTTTTGTCTATGATAAGGTAGTCACAGCAATCTAGATTCTACATAACTAGAAGTTTTAGAAAACTCTTTTTAATGAAAAAATATAAAATATAATAAAAATTGTCTGTTTTCGCCTAAAAAACATCCAGCTAGCATTGTTAAGTGTACATATAGCCCTTGTTACATTTTTGATTAGCATATACACTATTGGTAGAGTTCAAATAGTATTTGGTTAAAAGCTTGAAATTCCAAAGATAACTTTTGAAAGAACTCATTCGTGTAGCTATATGAAGTTTATCAGTTGTGTTAGCACCCATAACACAAGTTAATTAAAAACTCACCATGGGGCTTACCCACCGTTTGTGAAAATTAGTCTCGACATTATTAATTTATTTATTTCATTTAATTCATAAGAAAATGCAGTTTTTTAATCAACGATACTTTTTTGTATTCAACCGTATAGTGTTGCGAGCAGACGACATTATCAGACAATTAATAGTTTTAATGATACTAAAGTGAGATTAATGATAAAGAATAATTAAAATGATATTAAGACAGGCTAGAAGATTAATTTCATTAAGTTCTATTCAACCAGATAAATCAATCAAAGGAAAAATATTTCGAGATTTTTTTATAGATTCAGTGCTAGGTATAGGTAGACACGTAAAAGTTTGGGTAAAAACTGGGCTTCGACGCATTCGAAATTATTAAATGCACAAAATAGCACTGCCATGCTAATATAGAACCACTTTTTTATTAGGGAAGTGACTGCAACATAGTCAAATTATATCGAGTATTCAGTATAGATTAGACATAGTGCTGCGATACTGATTCCTGATCGCCAACCAAACATTTTACCAAAGCAAACAATCGGAACTCCGTACGACGTAAAAACGTTTTATGGAAAATTGTATTTTTAATATATCGATATTTTTATACTGAATAAGGCAACACTATTATAAGTTTTAAAAATGTATCATATTATTTTTATTGTTGAGTTTTTTTTTTGTTTTGCCATAGTGTGGCGAGCGAAAACGTTAATTTGTAATTGTAATTATTTTACATAAAGCAAAAGTTATTAGGTATTAGAAATTGCGGTTCTAATTTTATACTTTCCTAATCTACTTAAAAACGTGCATCACAAAATGAATTTGTGTAACTATTGCAAAGAATACTGCTTGCTTATTCGTTTTCGATAGTATGTATTCACTTACAATCTAAAAATAAATGCCTGTATGTACTAAAATTTGACTTGGTTAGAATAACAGCTTCAAAACTGACGTAGTTTGTAATGTACTATACAAATTGAAATAGAAGAAAAAACGACTACTGTGTAACAACGTTGAGGTACGTTTTGAATGCCATTTGTCAATCGGCTGCAGCTGCACTACTGCTTTGTATGTATTTACTTGAAACCGTTTTGGATCGAAGCGGCAGCAGCACGTGCAGTCGCTCTTAATTATGTATTGTTTTCATGCAGTCGCGTTATGTGCGGTCGGCAGTTGCAGTCGGCAGCTGGCATTCAAAACGTACTATGAAAAGTTGAAGATATCTCTCTCTGGAACTGTTTTCAGTTTTTCACTCCTTCTGACATGTATTACTCTGATCAGTTAACATTTTACAAGATATAATATACATTTTAGTGACCTTTTGTAAATAAATTGAGTAATCCTATATACTTACTTGTATGTGATTGTAACTTACATTCCAATGTATTTTCGAAATTATTTGGTGTTTCATAATATGTGTAACTTAAAAATATTGCTTTAAATGTTAATTGTAATCCTAACTATGTGTGAATTATGTCTTTATTCCTAAAAATGTTTTGAAACATTTCTATCGATAAATATCTTATTTAAGGCTTTTTTATCAATATTTGTTCATCTGTCCTGCCTGTCTGTGTATTTGTTCGGCTGTCATTTGAACATCTTTGGCAGTCGTTACGGGTAGTCAGAAGCCAGTAAGTCTGACACCAGTCTTACCTGGGAGAATCGGGTTGCTCGCTTAACTGGGTTGAGGAGGGCAGATAGGCAGTCGCTCCTTGTAAAACACTGGTACTCAGCTGCATCCAGTTATACTGGAAGCCGACCCCAACAAAGTTGGGAAAAGGCTAGTCAGATGATTTCTTGATAATTGTTATAAAAATAATTTTTATGTATAGTTTTCTGTCACTACTCAATTTTCAAAATATGGCCTAATATTCCCTTATTAATATTCCTAACTGCTATTACTATTAGTCGACAATTCAAGGAAAAAGATAAATAATGTTGTTCGTTATATCAACTTTACTTCTCAAGACTTTTCATGCGTTTACAATTATTTTCTCCAATTTATACAGGAATGAGTTTCAAGCAGTGCAAAAAATAACTGATGGTCCAGAATCATTAACAGAACATATCTGCATCATCAGTATTTTTTTTTTTCATTTTTTTCTGCCCTAAAATCAGCAAAATATGGATACTATAGTTCGGCCATTCAGAGAATGCGTTCCTGACACGTCGCGATTGAACTGACGACGTAACTACATTCATTGATTATTGATATAATAATGTTGTTTTAATGCTCCTCAATTGTTAAAACGGTAAACAACCAGCAAAAATATTTTTATCGTAACTGCAACGCCATTGCAAAGTTACGTCGTCAGTTCAATCGCGACGTGTCAGGAACGCATTCTCTGAATGGCCGAACTATAACTATTCTTACGCGCTTGGAGCAGCGCTCGCATCATTAAACCGGTTTCGCGTTGCCGCCGTGCCTACTTGCTGTCGGCGGTATGTGCGGTCAGTAGTTGCAGTCGGCAGCAAGAATTCGAAACGTACCTTTATGCAATTAAAAGTCAGGCATTTAAAAACAAGCAAATGAAACACAATTATTTTTATAACTGATAAACAAAAACAAGAGATTCTCAGGTGCCTTTCGATTTAATATAATATTCTGAATACTAATTGAAAACTGACAATAAGAAAAAACCGCAAGTTACGTGACGTTTTATTTGAAAACAAGCAAGTTCCAAGTTTTTGTTTCTATGCAAAATATCGTAATATTTTGACGACAATGTACATTTTACATAAATAGTGGTATAAACCAACGATTCTTGCATAAAGTGCATTTACCTATCCTACAATTTTGAAAGCATGATCCTGTCTAATGTATTTAAAATATGAAACCTATGTTTGTTGTGCATAATATATAAGTATGTCATTATGCATGAAACAGCTGTATGAAGCTATTTGAAAACTATTTTGATCAGGATTTTGAAAAAATCTCGAAAAATACGCTAGCATTCGAATTCTCTGAAAATTCATTAATACGTGTATACGTATCATGTTGTTGACTTTCTACTCTTGAAATTAATAAATGGAGTACATTATTTGTTTGACCATTTTATACGTAAAATCATAGGTAGGTCTATATTATCTGTTTCAGCATTTAGTAATGAAATGTCTTGTATGTATTGTTACTGTCAACACAGCTCATTAGTAAGGCATCAATTCTCAAATGTTGTTCATCAAGTTCGAAATTATGTCTATCGTTTTCCATCTCAAACTTGAAAGTATGAAAAACATGAATTGTGTTGGCGTTTGTGAGAATTACTATTTAAAAATAATTTATTGCAATCGTTTTTAAGGTAACTGCTGAAACGTTAGGCATAATTTATAAATCCGCCGTGACTGCACACTAGTTTTAGGATAAATGTCGCTAGATGGCAGCACACGATTTTTCTGTAATAATTATCCTGTATGTGTGTTGGTTGCGCAATTAATCTAAACTGCTTGATTATGTGTGTTTATTAACATTTCCACTAAGATAGCAGATTTCACTTTCACTATGTAATACTAGGACGACGTTTGTCACAGATCTCAATGTGCCTCTAACGTTTTGGCGGTCATTAAAACAGCTTTTTAATATGAAAATATATCACTTTATTTACAAGCGTAGTTATCAATCGCCATATAAAAAAATATGAACCAATCAATTAGCATAATCACTAAACCATGATTTTATACTGCAAAGTATTTTGTATAGTATATATTATACATGTTACTCATCGCATTTTATACTTTATACGAGTTTTAAGTAGTGTTATAAATGTGGCGCTTGAATAACTACGTTTTCTTGTATCGGCTCATCGCAGGCTCGAACTACTAAATAATGTGATTAAATAGTGGTTTGCACCGAATAACTTTATGTAGGTACACGTACCTATTGTGCCTGTTTACGTCTGTCGTTTGTTTTTGTCATACTATCTATTGTGTAAGAAATATATTATTTAAGTACTTTCACTGTTTTATTTTTTCCTTGGATCACCTATCCTATTATGAACTTATAAAGAAGAAAAAAATCTCAATTTGTTTTCATAAGCAACCTTCTACCAACGAGCTAAAGCCATTGGCTAAAGCTGACTGACAAACTGAGTACCTATGTCTAAAATTTTTGGTACCCTGAGGCTTGATTCTGTTAATTTTAGTAAAGCCACATACGATTGATATCCAACTGAAAATCAATCACGACTCAATTGCGATTGAAGCATAAGCATAAGGCAAAATTTTAAAACAGAGTTTGGGAGAATAATGCGACTGTAGAACAAAAAAAATCATTGATGGAAGATATTTTATTTATTATAAATAATACATATTTAAGTGACTGTTAATTTAGACTCGAATCATTTGCACGCAGTTGGCACCATTTACGCAACCGTATTTTTTGGTCAGTTATTTTTTCCCTTTTTTTTCGATCACAAATGTCCAATCGCTTCTAATCTAATCTCCCCTTTCTTCTTACTACTTTATGTCTCTCGTGTATAGTTATTGTTCATCACATGTGACGCAAATTCTTGATCGCAAAAGCACAGCGATAATGGCCGTCTCTTCAGTAGTGGAAATAATTTAGGGTGTAGTTTGATTACAATATCAAAGCTGCCCTGAATTTTCTGCCCAAAAGGAATCGAACACATGTCAGACATAGACCTCAAATCAGTGGGATAAAACCAACCACGTACAAAACAATTGCATTTTATTATCCGACGATAGAAATAATTTGAAAAAAGTTATTTTGTAAAGGTCGAAATTACACCACCATATAAACACTTCTCGTGACAAATATTTGCAGTAGCATTTATACGGGATTGATGGAAGGATCTTTTCAACTTAGTTCTTGAGGATTCCTGTACTGAAGCTGAGCTGGGAAGGTGTTCTAGCCACCAGCTGTCCACTCAGTCGGAACAACTTGCCGTTGATCGAAGTAGCTGCTTCCATTTTCCTCAAAAACATATTCTTGCTGGACGTGTTCAGAGTTTTCTCCGTCAAGGTCTTATTGGATTCGGAGTCCAGAGAATTGATTATCGAGTCTGCATCCGTGTCCATATTAAAGATATTGGTATGCGACTCCTCGCGCCACAGCTTCTGCAAGTTGAGCGCCATCAACTCCAGCTGAACCTGCGACAGCTCCCTGATCACGTCGATTTGCACAGACATCACGTTGTCACACGTCTTCAGTAAAGAGTTGAGCGTCTCCAGAACGTTGGCTCGTCTCTTCTGGATACTGTACTGGTTATCAATATTTCGCTCGAAGAAGGCCAAGTGCTCGTATAGCTCTGCCAGCTGCAAAGAGCAGGATATGTACTGGGCTGAATGATGCTCGAAGTCGTAGTAGTGCTTCGCGCGCATCAGCCATTTATATGTGAATGCGAAGAGCTTCCGTGCTTCCTCAACACTGCAAACGCTATCTAAAGGTACCTTGCTCTCCATCTCTTTCAAATCCAGAGACGGAAAGGTGAAAAGCTTCTCTGGAGTGCAATCTCCCTTTCCGGACTTTTCTGCACCCATATCTTTCATATTTTCCTCTTCTACTTTCTCCGTGCTCTCCAGCCTATCTTCGAGCAAGTCCACAGTCTTCCATAGGTCTGCTCCCGTCGATGGTTGCGTAAAATATTTATTCAAAATTTTTTTCTTCGACATTTTAAAGAGCGTCAAACCGTATTTGACCCAGTGATGGCTCAACTCCAGGAAATGAATTTCAAAATCAGCCTTCTGCAACACGAATTCTTCAGGCATGAGCTTGCAATTGTCGTGGCAGGTCCTCAACACGTGGTAGGCAGCGCACAGGTGATGGCGAGCATTACCGATTTGGTTCAGATATGTGAAATAGTTGCCCAGTCGCGCCGTCCTCAGAGCCCAGTCTTGCGGTGTGCCTTCCTTCATTTCTAGTTGCCTTCGAAGCGCCGTATGGTTATACAAAGTGTATTTGTGAGGTAGATTCATTTTATTGTACAAGAATGCCTGCATTTGCACATTGTTCGTAATGACTTTGTCAATTTTTTCTGGATTAACACGTTTGATATTGTTCACCGGCTCTGCTGTGAACAAGTCTTCTGCATCAAGGAACTTATCGGGCTGAGACTTGCTGATCTGATCATATAGATCCTCCATACTTTCCAGAATTTCGCGGGCTACAGATATCTGATCGAGTTGGATGAGGTAGTAACATAGGAGATTCTGTATTCTTAACAAGATAAAGAGACACTCGTCCCTCAGTGCAAACTCCTTCAATTTGTCAAATGACACTTGCAGCATGTTCCTCTTCTCGATAAGGGATAAGGGCATCGTTTTGGCGGACAGGAGGGCCAGGTAGCCCTCCATCGCTAGGGACCTTATATACTGATCGTGATTCTCCTTACCTAAGACTACCAACTCATTGGAGAGGGTCTGTATATCCTTCTTTAAGTTTTGCAGGCGCTCTGAAGAGTTTTTACTCTTTATGCTGGATCTTACGCTTTCGAATGTGGTCGTGATCCGATTTAATGTTTCCATCTTGTTTTATTATAACACTTATAATTTTTCATTTATACGAAATGACATCGAACGAGTAAAATTTTTGCATGGATTCTTGGCACTGTCAGATTTGATTGCATTCTGTTTTGTTGCAGAATTTTAGCGAACAAACGCCAACTTTTTCAGCCAGTACGGATAATAATTTAAGCAAAGAGAAAGAGTTTAATATTGACTAATGATATCTTTTTTTGTAAGTATAAAAATACCTGTTGAAACTGAAAACCCTATCAGTCTTCTTTTTGAATATGATAAACAAAAGTTCCCAAAAACAGTGCCAGATGGCACCTAGCCTAGCCGTTCGAGCCGAGACCCGAGAAATTAAATTTAGATTTCTAGAAAAATTGTTCTTAAAACCTCTCGTGAGGGCAGTATTAAGCAACTAAGTATGTATACTTAACTATACTAATGTTATAAAGCTGAAGAGTTTGTTTGTTTGCTTGAACGCGCTAAACTCAGGACCTACTGACCCGATTAGAAAATTTATCTCAGTGTGAAATAACCCATTTATCGAGGCAGGCTATAGGACGTAATAAGATTCATCAGATAGGTAGTTCCCATGGGACGCGAGTGAAACCGGCTAGTACCAATATACAACTGCTCACCATGTACAGCATAACTTACTTACTTAAGTATTCCAATTCTCTGAATTCTCAATCGGTCCACACGGGCGGGGCGGACCTTGGGTGCGAGTGCGGGGCTGCTATGCAGACCATTTCCCACCTCATCGCATGTCCACTGTGCCCTGAAACTTGCTCGTGGCAGGACCTAATGAGCGCATCCGGCCGTGCTCTCGCTGTGGCGGCATATTGGGCTGACAAAGTGTAGTCTCACTATAAGACATGTCATCGGCACGAAAGAAGTAGAAGTATTCCAATCTCCAAACGCTATTGCAGATACCAGGAACAGCTAGTTATTTATTATTCTCCAGGTTATTTTAATTTTGTCGGAGGAGTAAGTTGAATCACTTCATGGCTCACAAAAGCAGTGGAAATACGAGCTTAGTATTTGATAATCGTTTATTCATGTTTCTACGAACAGATACAAGTGACTAGTTAATTCTAAGTAAAATAACTAACTAGAGTCTAGTTACTTGACTGTGGAGCATTGCTCTCCGAGAACCATAAACTACCATAAGTAGTAATTATTTAAAGTCAAAGTCAAATCATTTATTTCAATTAGGCCTTTACAAGCACTTATGAATGTCAAAATTTTAATAGCTATAGTGACTGACTAAAGACTTATGGATAAATTCAGAGATATTTAATGGTTACTTAAGCTGTTCCTTAGTGCAGAATTTCTATGAGAATCTGGGGCCCGATTCTCCTAAGTTAATAATGTCAAAATCGAGTAGAAATCGAATCGCAATATGATCGCAATAGCAGTTTTAACCATATCGGTCATTCTGCTACTAATAAAAGACCAATCGTATTCGATTGACATTTGATTGGTGTGCGATTGGTCTGCTATTTTGGTGATTTTGGTCCATACGGTAGTTTGCTGTACAATCATTTTGCAATCGTAAATCATTTGCAGACAAAATGATTCATTATTGAATGACAGAAAAGGATTAAAATGTTTATTTCAAAGAAAAAATAGCGGAATGCCACATACGCTTCAATCGTAATCGAGTCGGGATCGGATCTCAGTCGAATCGAGTCGAACGTGAATCGTATGACGCTTAAGTAAAATTAGGAGAATCGGGGCCCTGTCATTAAGAAGTGATTTACGTAATCATTAAATGTACCTGAGTGCGGGGGTAAGACTAGATCAGTATACTATACAGTATATGAATGTGAATTAAAGTTATTCCTTCTTCGTTCCAATAATATGCTTCATTCGAGACAGTAATGGTTACATGGAGAAGTTTCCAAATGGCACTTGTACTCATCATCCTCCTGCCCTTATCCCACTATTACAATTAATAAAGATATGTAATTTCAAAATTATTTAAAACAATTGAGAAAAAAGTCTACCTTATGCATAATGTATTACATACATTGATTACACATGTTTTATTAAACATTATTGTTTAGAGAATGCTAGGTACTTATTATTTCTATTTTTTTATGAATAATAATATATCCCATGACCACTAAGGTAAACGCGGGTGAAGTCGTCATGCCCCAATAGTCGTCAATTAATCTAAAAACTTTTATTTATTATTTCTACTGAACTTAAAATGGCCCGGTTTATATGTCAACATATTGTTGATAATATATTGCACAATTGAAATTACAATACGGGGTTTTAACATTCATGGCGTCTGAGATATGTTATTCGAAAAGTGTGTGCCCTAAGAAAATAGTTTTTTCATGAAGTTCAGCTGTCAAAAGTGAAACTCAGCACGTGGTTTTGTGCTTTGATTTACATAACTCCAGTGGGGTCTGTGGTATGTTTCTTTGTTTAATTAGATAGTTAAGTTTATTTGCTAACGATGTAATATGCAATTTTCAATACTTTTAACATAGAAGATGTATTTTTTTAATGTGACATCTATTGGTACTTTAAAACTCCTATTTGACCCAAAACCCGTCAATTTTAGAATTATTATGACGACTACTGGGACGTGCTCAAAAGTTGCACCTAAACTCGTCATAATGAGGATATTTTGTGTTTTACAGTACAAAATGCGAATAAATAGCTAATATCGGGATTTTTACAAAATTGTTATCTCTCTAGAACAAACATATTTAAGGTTTAGACTACATTTGTTGATAAAACTGCGTTTCTTTAAAGCTTTTTCTTAGGGGTACATTTTACTCTCCTGGTTCTAGATGCACGTACACAGTCCTGTTATTCGATTCAATTAATATGTTTCTTAATGGTTAAATCCCCTGTTTCCTATAAGTATGCATTTTCTACGAGTGTTTTTTTTAGGTATATATTGGCCGCTGTAGGCCTCCGCCATTCGATTAAGGACACACGATACATATCTACCGCTTTGGGTACAACTACCACTAGCCTTTGTTTCTACTACGCTTGGATTACAATTTGTGGCAAGCAAAAATTGACTGTTCTTACACTATGCTTTTTGTTTGAAATAGCTGCATGTCGTCACGCGTATTGTACCGCGTCTCCCTAACTTGCTTTAATAGCGTCTGTATAAAAATTATGTCATTCAACTAGTTTTGACGCAAAAAATATTAAAATCAGTTTTAAACCTAAGATGACATAGCTTCCATCGCTGTCACTGCTTTGCTTGTCGTATTCGATATTAATGGGTAAAGAGTAATCTTATAGTTATCGGCACGAATCTTGAGCTCTGTCTGTCTGAAAACTAATACAGTGCATCAAAAAATTGTTCCTCATCGCTGTCACTGGGTAATGTACCCAAAAGGCTGGCAGAATTGCCACGTTGGATGGCAATGCTCAACCTCTGTGCGAAATAAAAGCCAGCCTTTGGGTCCCGTGAAGTGTCAACCAGGCGCTGGGAAATATCCTTGGCAAGAAGGCGGGCTCTTGGACCCCACGGCCCAAGAGTTTCAACCCCAAACGGCTTGAACATGTACTTGAATGAAGGTTACTATATTTGCGCCGCTTGAAGTTCTCTGCTTGTGCAGCGGCGGAGCCAGCACAACATGCAGTTCCGGGATGGGAGAGTTCCGGGAGATGGCGCAAGAGTGTCGATGCATGTCGCGTCCCACACTAAAGTCCTACCCAACTTCCACGGAAATAGCGACATGCCGTCTGGTCTCTTGCCATTGTCGCGTACCAAGCCATTTGGTTCGAGTACGGCTGGTACGCCGACGGCAACAAGAGCGTGACGGATCACGTCGTTGATGTTAGCATGTCGTGGTATGCGGCCGGCACTGCGGCTGCACGACTTTCCAAGCATTTAAAGCCTCGGTCAGACATGGCACCTCAAAATTGACCAGCGTGGTGGTCTCACAGACTTTCATATTTACAAAAATAATAAAGGGGGAAATATTAAAACTAAGTATCAAAAAATTCATCCGCATCGCTGTCAGCGGGGATCGTGCCCAAAAGGCTGGCTGCATTGCCACGCTGGATGGCAATGCATATCCTTTGGCCGAAGTATAGGCCAGCCTTTTGGTCACGAGTGGACTCCACATTTTCATGTCATTTATGCTGGCGTGTCGTGCCATGTGACCAGCACTTTTGCCACAGGAAAGACCATGGTGCCCAAGGCAGTCCACAGATTCGCCACACTGACAGCGATGCGGAGCCCCAGTGGGAGCGCCGAGGCGTAGGCATGTAGCGAGCCGGAATGTTGTGTCACTCAGCATGGTCCCAACGCTGGGTGACGGCAGTGCGTGAAGCCATAGCCTGACTCCCACTCTCCCACAGCCAGTAGCACGCTCAGCAGTATTGACAGATGTTTCAATTAGTCTCGTCAATCTGCAGAGCGGCTCGTCCCACTGTCTCTGGGAAGCCGGGTTGTCAGGGAAGGCTGTATTTGGGTAAGCCACTTTCCAGGCGTTCATACCATGCACCTCAGAATCGACCAGTGAAGGGGCTAAAATTTTGCTGGTCAACTCCTTAGTGCCGCAGACCGAGGATAGGAACGCCGGTAGACTTAAACTGGAAATTTTGCGGACGCCGAGGCCACCGAATCTGATCGGAAGGGTGGCTTCGCGCCCGTGTCGACGGCGCGCGTTGTTCCACGCGCTCCTCAAAGAGATGTCAGCAACCCCAGCGGGGCCCAGCAGGGCCAAGGCCTGCCAGGGCTGCGGGTTGTTCGAAAGAGATACCGCGGCCCTGGTACATAAAATGCCTATGACGGAACACGACGGTTTTTAGTCAGTAAGAGTCTGACACTCCCTCACCGCTGCTAACCCACAGCGGGAGGGGTCATTTTATGATTTTTGACGTCGTTAAAAAAAAAAAGGGTGGCTTGAAGCCACGCTCGGTCGTCCAAGGCCAAATTAAAAAGAGATGAAGGATAGTACGGATAATTTGGTCAATTCTGTCTAAAAGATGTGGCTGCTTCCATAAGGGAGAGGAGCGAAGGTTGTATATAAATTTTGGGAAAACACAATATTGGTTTTCCAATTTAAATATTTTAATAGTAATAATTTTACTCGTGCTACATATGCACATGACTGCATGGTTATATGATTGATTACGAAATATAACATATATTTTATAGACTTATTTTGTGATTCCCAGCGTTTGATAGATAGGAATATAAATTAAAATGTAATATAATATAATCTATTTTATTGAATACTTGCTCTTGTAACAGATTATGACCTGCTATTCTAATTAGGGATTTGGTTTTCTATCTATCTACCTAATGTTTCAAAGGCACAAGTATGCTTAACAAATCAAGCACAACAAAAATGTACATAACTTGAACTTTATGTTCAAGAGCAGAGAGTTCACATTAGCATTAAAAGTTGACGAGTACTGGGAATATTTGACGAGTATCCGTACAAATCAGACGACTATTGGTACAAATCGCCCTTTTTTTACTTTTGCCTTAATAAGTACATAAACCCATGAAAATGATTAAAAAAACATTAATTACTTAGAATAACGAATAAATACTCTATCACGTCATGCAAAAATTTTCATTTTATATTGAATATTTAACACACAGTAACGCTTCAAAGTCGGTGATTTCCGAAATCCGACGAGTATTGGTACGTTTACCTTATCAGTGTTTGTAGAGCTGAGAAAAAGGACAAAACATTTTTTTTATATAGTATTATAGTTCGGCCATTCAGAGAATGCGTTCCTGACACGTCGCGATTGAACTGACGACGTAACTACATTCATTGATTATTGATATAATAATGTTGTTTTAATGCTCCTCAATTGTTAAAACGGTAAACAACCAGCAAAAATATTTTTATCGTAACTGCAACGCCATTGCAAAGTTACGTCGTCAGTTCAATCGCGACGTGTCAGGAACGCATTCTCTGAATGGCCGAACTATAGTGACGAACAAGAGACAACTCGTAGAACATAAAAGTTTAAATGTCTATGTCAGTATACTTATTTAAAGGGTGTGTTGTACCTAATCACGTTAAATTAAATACGTTAATACACTGGTTAATATACATATGTTGATTAGCACACAGAAAAATATAAAAAAATTTCAAACAAAGTACTTAAATAGAATATAAATGTGCAAGAATTAGAACACCATATAAGAGTCATTACAAACAACTGAAATTCTCCCTTGAAAACTGACAGCTGTAAAGTGGTCAAAACATTATAGTTCGGCCATTCAGAGAATGCGTTCCTGACACGTCGCGATTGAACTGACGACGTAATAACATTCATTGATTATTGATATAATAATGTTGTTTTAATGCTCCTCAATTGTTAAAACGGTAAACAACCAGCAAAAATATTTTTATCGTAACTGCAACGCCATTGCAAAGTTACGTCGTCAGTTCAATCGCGACGTGTCAGGAACGCATTCTCTGAATGGCCGAACTATAAATACTCCTAACTTTATCTCTGCTTTACACAATGATGTTAGTCCCCAGGCCGGCGAACAAATTTTTTTTTTGATACATATACATTTAAGACTTTGTGAGTGCCTTCCTTACGATGAGTCCGACAAACTTTTCGAATGCGCAAATTTTGGTGCCGCTGCGTTTTTTAATGCTTGACTCCTGGAATTGTCGATATGACGTCACTATGACTCTTCGTACATACCTGTTTCATTTTTTGAGATTCGTTTAATAAAGTTAACTAGAAAATGGTGGTCAACTTGTCCGATAAAGATCGTGCTGCGTTTGGAGTGTCCACCATCCTGAAAATGTCGATATGACGTCACTATGACTCTTCGTACATACCTGTTTCATTTTTTGAGATTTGTCTAATAAAGTTAACTAGAAAACTGTGGTAAGCTTGTCCGACAAAGATCATGCTGCATATGGAGTGTCCACCGTCCGGAAAATATAGATATATTTTAAGATTTGGTATAAAGTACTGACAATTGGTGTGAAGTATGTTAATAGTAAATGTTGCATTTAGAAAGTCGTTTCGAGTGATATAGTATCATTACTACAGGAGGGATTTATTAACACCTATCGATAAAATAATCTTATATAATCTCTAGCTTCTGAAATACTAACAATTCGCCGAAGTTTTTTTAATATGAAATGTTGCATTTAAAAACGTCTTTTGAATTATGTATAACTCATTACTAGAGATGGGATTTATTTAATTGAAAACATCTATCAATAATTATAATTTAAATAAGCTCTAGCTTCTAAACTACTAACAATTTGTCCGAAGTATGTTAACACGAAATGTTTCATTTGGAAAGGTTTTTCAAATAATATATAATTTGTTACTAAAGAAGTAATGGATTAGCTTGACAGAACCTACCGATAATATAATCTTAGAAAAGCTCAAGCTTTTAAAGTACTAACAATTTGTCGGAGTTATGCTAATACAACCTTGCGCTTAAAAATATCTTTTGATTGAAATATGGCTCATAACTTCAAGTGAGATGTTATTCCTTAACACAATGTAAAGTATCAATAATATGCCTTAGGTCAGTTATGTCTTCCAAAATACTAAGAATCGGTAAGTGGTATGTTAAGACGGAATATAGCGCTTAAAAAGATCTTTCGATTGACATATGGTTCATACCTAGAGGTGGGACATTATTCCCTAACATAGTAAAACCTATCGATAATACGCCTTATTTGGGCTATATCTTCTAAAATACTAAGAATTGATAAGTGGTATGTTGAGACAAAATGTTGCGCTTAAAAATCCCTTTTGATTGATATATAGTCCATTAAAAGATGTGGGATATTATTCCTTAACATAATATAAACTATCAACAATACATCTTAGTCAGGCTACTTTTTCTAAAATAGTAATTAAAATTGGTAAGTAGTATGCCAATTTAATATACTTAAATAATGCACGTGAATATTTAAGTCAGAAATTGACAAAAAGAATAAACTTCTTCCAATTGTAATATTCTTTTCTCATTTTCTTGACGAATACATTGAGTTAAATAGTCAGTATTTAACTCAATGTATTTGTCGGACAAGTCCATATTTGCATTTAGAATAATGTTATCTATCATTGTTATTCTTGTCCGACATGTATGTATGGGGAGACACAGTGACGTCATATCGACATTTTTCGGATGGTGGACACTCTAAACGCAGCATGATCTTTATCGGACAAGTTGACCACAATTTTCTAGTTAACTTTATTAAACAAATCTCAAAAAATGAAACAGGTATGTACGAAGAGTCATAGTGACGTCATATCGACATATTCAGGATGGTGGACACTCCAAATGCAGCACAATCTTTATCGGACAAGTTGACCACCATTTTCTAGTTAACTTTATTAAACGAATCTCAAAAAATGAAACAGGTATGTACGAAGAGTCATAGTGACGTCATATCGACAATTTCAGGAGTCAAGCATTAAAAAACGCAGCGACACCAAAATTTGCGCATTCGATAAGTTTGTCGGACTCATCGTAAGGAAGGCACTCACAAAGTCTTAAATGTATATGTATCAAAAAAAAAATTGTTCGCCGGCCTGGGGACTATGTTGTAAATTATGAAAATGAAAAATGACTCCTGTGGCTAAACCACTGAATGGATTAGGTAATTTTTTTTACATTTCGCCATAGAATATTATAAAGTATGTGATAGGATTTAATGCGATTAGATATGACACACCCGATAGACCTATTATGGCGGACCTATTAAGACCATCCTCTGAGCCTTTGAGAACTTAGAACTTAGAACTATGTTGGGGTCAGCTTCCACTCTAACCGGATGTAGCTGAGTACCAGTGCTTTACAAGGAGCGACTGCCCTATCTGACCTCCTCAACCCAGTTACCCGGGCAACCTAATACCCCTTGGTTAGACTGGTGTCAGACTTACTGGCTTCTGACAACCCGTAACGACTGCCAAGGATGTTTTAATGACAGCGAGACCTACAGTTTAACGTGCCATCCGAAACACAGTCATTTGTGTCTAAGATATACTTAAAAAGTACATACAAACTGAGAAACTAGTTATAATGTACTACGTACGAACATTATAACTCAATGCATGTTAAACAGTTTAAGGGAGTTACTTGTAGCTGCTCAATCACCATCACAACACTTTCGAAATGCCATGATGGATGACTAATCACTAAAGTAACTATAGGACTATTGCACTGTTTGACCCGAGGAGTATGACTAAAGGCCCCAGTACACGTTGGCCCAAGTGCGGCCAATACACGCCATCACCAATGTGTACACGGGGTATTGGTGCAGGTTGGCGGACATTTGTCAAGGTTGGCGCGCATTCGGCGAGTTGTCGGTTTTTTGGGCACACATCAAAGGAATCTTGGCCCAGCTTGGCGTGTGGTGTTTACACATTCGGCCAATGTTTAGTTCGTCACCGACCGCTGAGGATAAAGTACACTTTTGTGTTGCGTGTAAAAATAAATATAGTAGTAAATATAGTAGTGTAGTAAAATATAAATATATATAGTAGTGTAGTTTAATATAAATATATATAGTAGTGTACAAATAAATAGCCGAAGCCTTAATTACTTCGACGTCCATCGCACGTGGTTTACCAGGCAAGAATGAGCCATGCGCCAATGTGTAAACACCATTTGATCGTGGCCTACATTTGTGCATTGCACAGCTTGGCCCAACACAGGCCAACGTGTACTGGGGCCTTAAGATAGATATCCAGCACGCAACTCAAAACAACAACACAATGACAGTATCGTCCAACATAGACTGCCTATGCATGGCATTTGCTTTTGTGCTAATTATATTATTTTTGCCAGAATTAAAATGTACACTCTTATAATTGTATTTTCACAAAACAATTCGAAATTTCGAAATAATGTGGTTATTTTTTTTTTTTTTTTTTTTTTTTTTTTTTTTTTTTTTTTTTTTTATGGCAATCTGCCGTATTTGACGGCAATTTCTGCCAGACTCGCGTAGCTAGTGACGACACATGGGAAAATATGAAACAGAAAAATATATAGAAATTAATGTAAGAAAATCATTCCAACTTTTCCGGTGGAGGATATCGAGCCTGCAACAAAATACATACACTATAATTAATGAATTTGCTAAAACTAACTTAGGTGGTTCCATTCCATTGACATTTTATCACTGACATGACACAGATGATAACAACTGTCATTCAACGTTTTGTTTCATTTTAATATATCCGATCAATAATAATATTGTTTAGTCTAAAATGTATTATCTAGTCTATATTATAATCGTTACAAAAATAATAAAAGAAAGGAAAATTAAAATCTATGCGTCAAAATACTCATCCGCATCGCTGTCAGAAGTTTATTCGAGCGGCTGTTATTGTGCTGATTGTTACGGCCAATTGTCTAATAGCCTCGACCAACACCTCATTAGGCTTTTGTTAGGCGGCTGGTCAAGGGATTGATTCAGAAGGCAGTACTCCTTGATACGGCGCGTATTATGAGGAGTTTTTTGTCCCTTTGACCCTAACCACCGGTACCTTGAACCCTGTGAATTCGAACACTATACGAGCTACTATACTATATGAGCTGGTCAGAATCATGCAAACCAATCTTCAAGGCACACAGTCTATTAATCGTACCTTGCATATATATCTATGAAGTTATCTCTTTGTAACTAACGATAACACATTTAAACGCAAAATTAATCGCCTTCCATTAAAAATGCACGGACCTTAGCTGGAACTTTTTAGGAAAAACTGTGCTTTTATGGCATCATTGATTTATAATTCTCTGCCTAAGGGAATGACTGACTTGCAGTATAACAATTTTAGTATTGCCCTACGAAAGTGTTTCTGAACAAAAGACATTACATGTCGATTTGGTGCCCACTAAACGCCGTACTGATCCTATTCTTCTTTTATTGCCAAAATTTAAGAATTGTTACTTTATTTAACTTGCCACTCGCCACTTGCTACTCACCACGACGCACCTACCCTCCGAGCAGAGCTGCTAACCCTGCTCTAGCGACTCCACTCTGGTTGGCCAATGAAGGCAAGCCAAGAGGCGGGAGACCTATTCCCCGTCATGCTTCACTCCGACTCCGGCCGGCGGCCGGAGGTGGGGGACAGTATACTCTCCCCGGAGCACTCGGATATATAGCCCCGCGGGGTCGCTACTCCCCGTCATCCACCTCAGATGCCCTTTATTTATTATGTATGTCTCTGCCATGCCCTCGGGACTATAGAGTCCCGGGGCCCGATTCTCCTAATTTTACTTAAGCGACATACGATTCACGTTCGACTTGATTCGACTGAGATCCAATCCCGACTCGATTACGATTGAAGCGTATGTGGCATTCCGCTATTTTTTCTTTGAAATCAACGTTTTTATCCTATTCTGTCATTCAATCATGAATAATTTTGTCTGCAAATGATTTACGATTGCAAAATGATTGTACAGCAAACTACTGTAGATAGACCAAAATCACCGAAATAGTAGACCAATCGCACACCAATCAAATGTCAATCGAATACGATTGGTCTTTTATTAGTAGCAGAATGCCCGATATGGTTAAAACTGCTATTGCGATCATATTGCGATTCGATTTCTATTCGATTTTGACATTATTAACTTAGGAGAATCGGGCCCCTGGACTTTTGGAAGGCGAACGTGGGGCCGAAGCCAACACGCTGAAACCCTTTTGAGACAACTTTAATGAAATGGTGACACAAAACCGACGATTATCCCTGTATACACTATAAAAATGTACCCAAGGACAATCCCCGGTTCTGTGCTAAACTATTGCTAACTATGGTTGAAAACTACTTGGGCTATTGTGATGGGGTGCTAATGGACTAGGAATGGGGGATAACTATGGGAATTATGGCACCTGCCGATAACAATGTTTGCACACGTAAAAATGGCAGGTGGAGACTTGCCAGCTCACTTACTGGGCCCCCGGGAATCAGTCACTGAATAGCAACAAGAGGGCAACAGGTACATGAGCGGCTGAAGGGTGAGGATACCTCGGCGGACTTTAAAAGCAGATCACGCGCTCTCTGTGGGTCCAGCATCACCGGCCCACTTGCCACTTACCACAAGGCACCTACCCTCCGAGCAGAGCTGCTAACCCTGCTCTAGCGACTCCACTCTGGTCGGCCAATGAAGGCAAGCCAAGAGGCGGGAGACCTATTCCCCGTCATGCTTCACTCCGACTCCGGCCGGCGGCCGGAGGTGGGGGACAGTATATTCTCCCCGGAGCACTCGGATATATAGCCCCGCGAGGTCGCTACTCCCCGTATTATTATAAAGCTGAAGAGTTTGTTTGTTTGGTTGGTTAAACGCCCTAATCTCAGGAACTACTGGTCCATTTGAAAAATTATTTCAGTGTTAGATAGCCCATTTACCGAGGAAGGCTACTTTTTATACGGTACGGGAAGTAGTTCTCATGGGTTGCGGGTGAGACCGCCGGCAGAAGCTAGTTTTTTTATTTTTAAATGTTATTTATATTTAATATTTTAAAATGTATGAAACATATTACTAAAAAAGTAAACGAAAAAAAATATTTAATTTAAAAAAAACCTATTAAAATAATGTCCTATGTACCTATTTTTAATCTTGGATTCTACCAACTTCTAATGATTTTTGGCACATTAAATATTCTATTAATTCTCTAAAATTATTGTTGGCAACATTGGTCATACTTCCTCTGCTCTGTTTATCGATCGCTGCACAGAGTACTTGGATCGCTGTCAGCGCCGGTGTGACGAGAGCTGCCAAAACTTCATTTTGTATTATTAAAAATCGTAAGTTTTTAAAAAGACTAACAACACAGAACAGACATCGTTTCAGCCACTGGTAATTTGTAGTAAATTTATTTTTAAGAACCGCCCCTAAGACGACCCACTGACCCTCGCTTTCCATGTGCAAGCACGTGCACGAATATAATTTTTTTTGTATTAAATTCTTTTAAAAATATTTTATTTTAATTCAAATGTTGTATATTCTATGTAATTGGTTTTGTTTTAATGCTTTTTTGGGCTTGTTTATAGCCTTCAATCAAAAATAGATTTTTACTTACCCACTGTCTCTTTATAATACACTGTCGATCCCCTCGCCTGACAATATACTATGTATCTAACGCATCCAGTCACTGCACATTCCCTAGTACCACAACACAAAACACGATATTTACATACATTTGTTAAGATATTATTTATTTTATTCATTAGGATCACCGATTAACATCATCGCGGTAGCGCCGGCTATCGCTGAAAACCAGCGCTGGGACTGTCTCCTTTCGTTTCGCATTATGCTGAGCGAGCGAATTCTAAGCCTAACCCTGGCGGGTATGTATATCTAAACAATAATATTATGCCAAGCTAAGCTTTCTGCTAACAGAAAAGTGTTAGGTATGCACATGTAACTAAGTGCAACTCGTTTTAAGGCTCGATTTCAATTTGCTGTATCACACATGTAGATTTTATCATACCTACCTACATTTTGCATTTTGTAAAACCTCATGCCAAAACCTTGATAGCGTTTACCTTCAAATAAATATTAACACTACCTTATATCAATTCTTGTTAACAGCATCGTAGGTTTTATAATATTGGGTTCATGTAAATACATGCTCACCTGATAATTCCGAATAGTGTAAGTACCATATCAAAATAGTTACATGAATCTCGTGAACCCATGGTTATATTAGAAGATGACCCGCTGACCTACAATATCCCACTTTGGTAATGGTAGTTCCTAAGTATGGTATTGTTAATACTATCTAAGTATGGTATTGTTTTGGAGGTCAGATAGATCCGCCTTTGGCCGTCCCGCACTGGCAGGCAGCGCCTCTCTCTGAATAACACCAAACATCAGGAGCAATCCACATTATTGGTTGAATGTCTATGTCTCCTCTTGCTGTTCCGGCCGTAAACCCGGCGAACAGCATCAGGGGCCACCAGGCCTCCGGCCACAACCACCATCCGAAATGTTATTTTAGTGCTGCTAGTGGTGCCAGGTCCCCTTATTACTATACTGACTATATATATAAGTAGTACTATATAATTATGTAAACTATATTGCATGAGTGGTCTAACTTACTACATTTGTTTCATCCATGTTGTACATTAGGCACTCCCTTATATCCTATTATAAAATTGGAGGCTAATTTTATTTTCATTAAATTCATTCAATGCTTCGAGTTAGTTAAGGTATGTAGGGTGAGTGCTAGCTAGCATGTGGTGGCTCCATATTGTATAATGCATCTATATATAAGGTTCTTCTAACCTACAGACAGACATGTGTTGCTGGGGAGTTTGTTGCGCCACTTCTTCTTCCCAGCAAAAACACATAGGAAATGGTGAAGGGTAAGCCTTTTGGGGGCTGTTTTTTGTAAACTTCTGAAGTTCGAGAAGTGCTGTTTTGCAGCCAAGTTTGAATAAACGAATTTTGATTTTATTGATTTGATATGATTATTATTTTCTAGCTGAATTTGTCCACCCACCAACGGAAATCAATCGGATGGATTGAATTTTGATTTTCAATTTGAATATGTTATTTTCAGCTTGGTGGTGCTCCGTGGCAGGTGGACACACCTATACAGAGCATCATGGTCATCAGGGCAGGTGCATGGCGACAGGATTTACCTGAACAAATAAAGATTTTGCGCACGCATCCAACAACAATTCAATCAAACAGGTCTGATTGGACAAAAACTCATTTTTTATGTTTACTAATCTTGTGGTGTGATACTAATACAGAAAGTCTATGATAAAATGTCATGGACTTACCCTCCCAGAGTGTTGGCATGTACTCGCAGTAAGCCTTTGCGAACAGTGGTATTGTCTTCTTCAGGTGAAAAATCTACATGGTATTGGTACAGTCGCTACTGGAGTGTTAAGTTAACCGTGAAGTAATTCGCCTTCAAATCTATCACTGTTCCTGAGGTTTCAGTGTGCAGAATCTTAGGTACTCATCAGGTGCAGGGTATATTATTAAAAAAAATAATGTATGAAGTCTAGTTAATGTGTAAAGTCTAGTTATGGACTTTTGCTCCTATACATTATTTTTTTTACATTAACCTAAAATTCTGTATACAAAAAATCGTGTTTGTGTTGTGTATATGCATGATACTCTGTATTCGTCATAAAATGTCATGAACTTACCCTCCCAGAGTATTCGCAGGTACGCGCAGCCTTTAAGAACAGTGGTCTTCTTCTGGAGAAGTCTACATGGTACCGGTACAGTCGCAACTGGGGTGTTCTGTTAACAGTGAAATAAATGGGCTTCAAATCTATCACTGTTCCAGAATTTTAGGTACTCTTAGGCTGGTGAACATATTCATCCGGTTAGACTGGAAGCCGACCCCAACATAGTGCATTTGACGACCTCGATGGCGCAATGGTCACCATGCCGGACCGCCGAACCTGAGGTCCCGGGTTCGATTCCCGGTTCGGTCAACATTTGTGTGATGAGCATGCTTGTTGGCCGTGGTCTGGGTGTTACAATGTGTATCTATAAATATGTATATATGTAGCTATATGTAGTTTATCAGTTGTTTTAGCACCCATAACACAAGTTAATAACTAACCATGGTGCTAATCGACTGTGTGTGAAAAGTTGTCCCGACATATTTGTTTATAATTGGGAAAAGGCTCGGAAGATGATAAAGATGAGTACCTAAAATTCTGCATACAGAATCCTCAGGAACAGTGATAGATTTGAAGGCGAACTACTTTACGGTTAACTTAACACTCCAGTAGCGACTGTACCAGTACCACGTAGATTTTTCACCTGAAGAAGACAATACCACTGTTCGCAAAGGCTTACTGCGAGTACATGCCAACACTCTGGGAGGGTAAGTCCATGACATTTTCTGATGGATTTTCTGTATTAGTATCACGCCATAAGATTCGCAAATATAAAGAATGAGTTTTTGTCCAATCAGGTACCTGTTTGATGGAGCAGTATACTGCTAAGCGCTTACACCCTGACCCATTAGAGTTGTACTCTGATAGGAAAACTGATGGTGAAAGGATGCCAATTTTGATAAAGGTAAGGTTGACAGATGTTGAAATAAGTTATTTGTTTACTGTAACGATGTGCCTAATAATAACAGGTTTGCATTTCAGGTACCCCCACGTTATGGAAGAAAATAATGTAACATTCAGGCGTCGTTTGCAAGTGCAGAGTCCACTTTCTTTGTGTAAAAACGATCACCGCGTACCACGTGGTCGCCGGAGGGCGCGCCTATTACCAGCAGACCATACCCACAAGTTACGTATCGCTGCTATACGCGTAAAGCAAAAGTGCTCGTAGCCTGCAATTTGCAATGTTGTGACGGGTGTTTGTTACTTTCAGGCCGCCAGACATAACGCATCGCGATGGACCGGGGACCCGAGAGAGACCAGGAAATCAAACTGTGACAATACATTACATGCGTTGCAACGTACAGGGTCGATGATGTTTATGATACATCATCAACCCTGTATGTTTTAATGCGTGTAATAAATGCAAGCATCGCAACAATCGACTTTCAAGATGCGTGATGAAAACCTTAACATACCTTCTGATAATAGTCCATATAAGTAACGAAAATATTCATTATATGAACTATTATCAGAAATATGTTATAAAATATGAAAAACTTGACATTTCACAAACGCAAATCATACGCATTCCATTTAAAACATTATATAATATTAACTTGATATAAACGTACAACAACAAAAAAAAAAAACGCTGTACAGTTATTCAAATTCATACTTTTTAGATAGTGTTTTTTTTTTTTGCTTTATTATAGGATAGTTTTTTTTGTGTTGTAAATATCTATGTATATAACACTATGTAAATAAATCTAATTCACACTCCATTTTCTATTTATTTCCTAATAAATGTTTTTATAACTTATTTACAAGTTTTTTATTGCATAGTCAGGAGCTCGTGCTCGTGTAGCTTTACACATTTCATTACATTGTGTTCTTTAGATTAAGGACAAAAGATATTTACTATTGATTGAGTCGTGATTGAAGCTCAGTCGGATGTGAAACGAATGTCGCTTAAGTAAAATTAGCAGAATCGAGCCTCTGACCAACTGTACCTACATATCCTTCAATTCATATCCTTCTCATTATCTATTTACCTAGCAGCCTAAAATCGACAGCACATTAAGCTTTTCACTTGTGCTGCGAGCCTTACTATTTACCTACACCGATTGTTATAACAGTATCTTAGTAGGTACTATATGCATTATACAGTCGTGGTCACCTAAAAACACTTGTAATCTTAACTTACCGGGCGGCCCCGCCCGGTATTCATCTGTATTTCTTTTTTCATGGCAATCCCATTGGATCTTTCTATTGTTTTCTTTGTTTCCTTTTTTTAAATACTTAAGTGGGTATTGTGAAATGTTAAAACTAATGACTATATTCAATAATCCCCTGCACCTAGTTTTTTTTCGCCTTATCCGAATCTGGGGCGGTATGATCTATAACGAGACCTGGCTATCTAGTTAAAGACACTTCATTTGTACAGAGGAAGAAATACAAATTATTCATATTATTGGAGTTACTTTTCTACAACAACATTCCCTACACTATAATTAAACATTCCAATAAGTATTAATATTTGGTTTATTTCCTTTTACCCCAATAACAGTAACATCCCTGAACGAGCAAGCGGTCAGTTTTGTAGAAGTGGCTAAGGGAATTTTCTTCTACCTTTCTGAAGGGTCTTACACAAAACAATGGCGAGCAGCCCCACACTATAACATTTTCGCCTCCTACATTTGAGAACTTTCTTGGTAGGTATACCTACCTACTTTGGTTTCATCACATGTTTTGGAGGTGACTAAAGCAATTTCTTTTCTTGGAATTCATCAAATCCCTTTGATTTATCAGATAAAAAAAATCATTTTTCAATACTTGGTCAGAGCAACTTTCATAGAAATACCTTTGACAGAAAACGCCAACTACATTTATATTTAATATTTAAAAATTTAAAATATATGTTTAAAAATAAATAAATGGAAATAAAAATAAGTCGTTTTATGTAAAAAAAGCAAAATCGTCATTTTGTTGGTTACGATAATATACGGAGGAGGTGTCGAAATACTGAAGAATTACCTAAATAAATAGGTATTTTGGGGGCTTCCATACAACAAACGTTTTTTTGCTTATTTTTGCTCGATATCGATAACGGCAACAGGTAGATGCTTGAAATTAGTATTCACTAAATATGGAATGTATTATAATTATGGAAAGTTTTATAAATACCTAATAGTGCCCTTTGTGCGCGAGTCCGACTCGCACTTGGCCGGTTTTTATTTTAAACTCTGTAGATTTACATGTCAATTGTATATAGTAGGTATTGTACCATATATCGGGTGTGTCGTTCACAATCACATTAAATCCTATCACATATACTTTATGATATTCTATGACGAATTGTAAAAAAAATAACCTAATCCATTCAGTGGTTTAACCACAGGAGTCATTTTTCGTTTTTATAATTTACAACATCATGTGTAAAGCAGAGATAAAGTTAGGAGCATTGACATATATTCTAGCGATAGACAAGAACATCCATACAAATAATTTACCCGCTATGTCGTCTGTTGACATTTCGTTGACGTATTGTGACATGTAGTCATCCTCATTGATGTTAATTGCAGAAGTATCGCTCGTATTTTGCCTACATTTTTCATTACTCAAAAAGTTTATATCTAAGTGAATTCAAAATCATGTAATATATCAAAAAGTTTATTTATATCTAATTGAATGCAAAATCATGGAATATATTAAAACCAGGAACTTATTTTTAGGATTTTTAATATTAATTACGATGTTTTTTTTCTTAAGAGGGCTATCACAAATTTTCGCGAATTTAATTATTTTTTCTTGAAAGTAAGAACATACCATGACAAAGTGAAGTCTGTTTTCATTGATATTTTACCTACTGCTAGTTTTATGGCACATCTGTTTCTGCACGATTTTCTTAATCCATAATTCAAGATGGCGGGCGGGAACAAATTAATGCATATTTGTAAAATTGAATTGTAAATGAAAAGTATGATATACAAGCGTTGTAATAGCATGAACAGCGTGTAATTTTACTAACTTGACTCTCGAATAGTTTATATGTGTAAGTTTATACCTTGATATGTATTTTCTATTTTATAATTGTAGTTTCATAGACATCCATCTGACGCAGGTGTCAAAATCGCTCTGATTTGCCATTTTGGGCACTGCATAGTCTGCAGTGCAGTTCAGTGTGGTAAGCTTTTTGTTCGGAACGTTCTATCTAGTACGTAGTACATATATATCGATGGTTAGGAGTATCAAATGTTTTGACCAGTTGACAGCTGTCAGTTTTCAAGGGAGAATTTCAGTTGTTTGTAATGACTGGCTTTTATATGGTGTTCTAATTTTCACACATGTTTATTCTATTTACTTTGTTTGAAAAAAACATTTTTTTATTTTTACGTATTTTTCTTTTTTGTTTGTATTAATCGACATATATTAACCAGTATATTAACGCATTTCATTTAATGTGATTGTGAACGACACACCCGATATGTTTATGTAAATAAAATAATACCAAAAAAAAAATCATTCTATCAAGTAGCAAATTCAACGAGATGACTGCGACATATAGTCGCACACAGATGATTGTTATGGTTTTTACAATTTGAACGAGGCCTAATAGTCACATATATAGTAGTCACATACTTAGGGTGCATCTACACGGTGCAAGTAGCTTGCGCATGTTGAGGCGCATGCGCATAGGTTAGGTACATGAATTTTAAAAACCCGCGTGCTCTTGTCACTTGTCATTTGCGCTTGCTAACTTGCTCCAGCTATATGCACCGTGTCGATGCACTCTTATTCTCTATTTGGCTGTGATCAGGCTGAAACAGCGCTTCAGTATAGCTTTAACATTCTTAAGCTGATATAAAATACTTAATTACAGTACCGTCGCACGGTAGATTTCAATTACCTATCTATCCGTGAATTTCTTAACTAAAGATAGTTAGACATAACTTGAATGGGGCCAATAGAAATCCTTAGTAAGACAATAATGTAACGTAAAAAGAAAATAACCCGAAACGCAGGTTTATTATAAACCTAGTTCGGGTGGTCCATACAGCTATTAGATTTAGACCGTCTTTCTCGTATATATTATGTATTTCTAGATTAAGTGAAATCCTATGATTACTTTATTTTTATGATTTATTTACTGCTATTACAACTGAGCTATTTGTATCTGTACATGTGTTGAACTATGTTTTTTTAATAAATTTCCTTTATTTTATAATGTAGGTAAGGATATAAATGAATGAAACAAGTGTAACTCGTCATAAAATTTATTTGAAAATTCCAATACCCCGAGGTCCTAACTGTGGACTATCATACTTAAAGGCAACGCTGAATAAATCTTTACAAGTAATACTTTTATAATATATCTAAAACTAATGTCAGTAAGATCGATTTACATGTCAATAGAATTTTCACTCAACGTGATTCATAAATGGAGTCTCTAATGAGACATAACCAGCAGCAGAAATAACATCAATTCCCATATATTTTTGGTTTATTTGTACTTATAATAGGTAATAGCCTAATCGCAAGCAAATCCAGTTTCGACTAGAACAACAAACTTAATTTTTAAAGCCTAAAAATGAGTTTTCAAATAATTAGTACTAAGCCACAAGTTTTAGTTGCTTATAGTGCAATGTAATTTAATACACATATAAGACAAAACCCGACATAACTGGGCGCATTTTTATCTTTCTAAATTCCTATACAAATCATAATAAATACGAAATCGCAAACCCTACATACAAATAGTTATTTACTTTTCCATAGTTTATTTTTAAATGTGACATGAAAACCGACCTTCATAGAATAACCTAACAGAAAAAAAAAACAAAAACTTAACTTTTCTTACTTTGAAATGAAAACAAAGTTACGTCATACGAGTAAAAAAGTAATAAATAAAATGCACAGAAAATAAATTACAATAGAACAAAAACAAATTACTTCATTTATAGGTAATTATTATAATCTTCACACGTGTCGTTCCTTTTCCTGCAATAAATAGTTTTAATTAGAAAATAATATTTTTATACAATTAGTCGCATCGCCAGCTTTCGCAGAGCACAGAGTAAATGGGTACCCAAAGTCGCGGTGCTAAGTTTGAAGGAGGGAAGCCGATTGATTCTTAGATACAGAAATACATATGTAGTCAAGTGGTCCATCGGTCATAATATCTTCTAAAAATCATCTAAATCCATAAATAATGCAATACAGGGACGCATTGAAAAAACGCAAATTTTCTTCGAAATTGATATTTTCTACAGACAGATGAACTACTTGATTGAATAAAAGACAAATCAACCAACTTTCCTCCAACCCCCGTGATGCTAAACCAACTTACATAATCATACCGACCCAGCTCCTCAGTCTTGTCTCGGAACCGACGGGTACCTCCTGTAAGTCAGCGATTTTCTTGGAGACGCACTGTAAGCTCTAACACCAGCGTAAAACTTTCCTTTCTGCGTTATAACCTCAAGTCTTGCCGACGCTTCAGCCCTTCCGAATTCATTTTCAATAGTAATCCTATATACTCCAACATCTTCTATCGTAACTTGTTCAATTTCTAGAATTCTTAATAGTTCGTCTTTTTCCTTGATGGTGAATCTTGCAGAAGGTGTGATGATTATCCCGTCTTTGTCCCAGGTAGCCCAGGGTGCGGGCTGGCCTTTGACTGCGCATTTGAAGGTAACATTTTCACCCTCTTCCACGACCTTATTGAAGGGATATGTGTAGAAGGAGGGGGCCATTTGTCTGGTGGGGCTGCAGAGACGGCGGGTGTCAGGACCTGGGAAAGTGGACGGATAGACTTTTGATTAATCGTCGTATTAATGTCGGAAAAGAGCGTACACTTTCTGTTATTGAGTACCGAATAAGGAATCAAGTAGATAAAAATTGTTTAAGAGCCATCTCTTCAACCAACGGTTCCAATTTGTCATTGAGTTTTTGGGGATGATTTTTGCTCTGATGGTAATTAAAAAGTAGCAGGTACGCTCATCATCTACAAAATATAGAGAAAAGCGAACACTTCGTTACCCAGGACTTTGTCATAACGGTCATGGCTTTCAAAAACTTACCAGGAGTTCTGGAGACGGATCTGGCAGGAGTACTCCGCGGCGTGGACCGAGGCGTGGAGGCTGCTGAGAGCAACGCTGGCGGTCTGCGCAGACGCTGACTCAGGGTGTTCGGCTCACCAGGAGCTGATGAGTGGATAATACGGTCATGGATACAGTTGGTCAACTTTTTTAAAAGATAAAACTCTACAAAGGTAAAATTGTTATTTCGCTTCAACAGTACTAGAATAAATTTTGTATTACCTTATCAGTTTTTATATTCTTATGTATTTTTTATTAATTAAATAAGTTTTATCAAAATACGCAGATGTCTGATCTACGCTTAGGTTGTTTAGAATATAAAGACGACATAAATGTTCCAGCGGCTTTTATAGAAGCCAATCCAAACTGACTCCATCGCTTACCGCGGCGGAACGCGGAACCGTGTGTAAATCACTTTGGAATACTGATAACAATAATTGGCGATTGATTCACCCGTGTATCGGAGAACACGTAAATGTCGGTCCTGTGCCTGATCTCTTTCCGGTCGTGTCGGATTGCCGTCCCATCGGGTTATGAGAGTGAAGGAATAGGGAGTGCACCTGTGTCTGTGCAAATGCTCGTGCACTATAATATATCCTGCGCAGCTGGCTGACCTCCTTAAATGAGAACATGCCGCCGTGGCCGAAATCGGCCGTGGACGCCATTAACAATAATCCAAGACTTAGTCAGGTGGCTGGATCGAGGGACTGCTTCAGAAGGCAGTACTCCTTGATACGGCGCGTATTGTGAGGAGGTTTCTGTCTCTGGGACCGGGACCAGACCACTGGTACCTTGGACCCTGTGCCTGTGACCGGTGACCACCTATTTTATGTTTTAAAATGTTTTTCATACTTATAACGAATGAAGATCCAAGACTTACGGTAAACAACGAGGCAGGCACTAGAGGTTGCCTTGCCAAGATTGTTAGAAGCCTCGCAAGAGTAAGTTCCTTCGTCCTCCGCCGTCACTTGTTTGATCTTGAGCCGAGCGGCGCCCTCTTCGAACGTCGACTCGAAGTCATCGCAGTCTCGAATTAACTGGAATAAGTCATTAGAATCAAGTCAGCCCTTCTAGAAATCTTCTTCATATATAGAATTCAATCTAGACGCCAATGACTGTGTTTCGGATGGCACGTTAAACTGTGAAGGTCCCGGCTATCATCGAACATCTTTGGCAGTCGTTACGGGTAATCAGAAGCCTGACACCAGTCTAACCAAGGGTATGGGGTCTCCCGGGTAACTGGGTTGACGGGGTCAGATAAGGCAGTCGCTCCTTGTAAAGCACTGGTACTCAGCTACATCCGGTTAAACTGGTAGCCGACCCCAAAATAGTTGGGAAAAAGGCTCGAAGGCTGATGATGATATAGAATTCAAGCTTCCGACCTCGGCTTACCCATTTAATATCCAAACAGACAAAAGCCTGAGTCTATGTTTCGTACAGATGCATATCAATCGGTTCAGTCGTTTTGGCGCCATTTCGTTACACGAGCTTTATATTTAGGCTTACTTTATTTAGCCTTCCGTTATCAAAAATATACTCGTAGCATATTTTTGATCTCAATACATGGACGTTGCACAATTCGAGTAAATAAAAGCTTATCCCAAACTATAATGTTTTGCCACAAACACCACCAACAAATACTATGGCAATCATCTCAGCCATAGGACGTCCACTGCTGAACATAGGCCTCCCCCTTAGATCTCCACAGATACCTGTTGGAGGCGACCTGCATCCAGCGTCTTCCGGCGACCTTTATAAGGTCGTCTGTCCACCTAGTTGGTGGACGTCCTACGCTATGGCAATACTAACCTCATTATAGTGGAACCACCTGATATCAGGCTCGGGGTTGCCAGTGACGTGACACTCGAACTCCACCGCATCTCCGTCGTATGACAGCAAATCTGTCAGCTCCCTCTCGAAACGGGGGATCACTTCCACTCGCCTGGAATGGAGTTTTATTAATGCACTTCTAGAGTAGCATTAAAACTTAAAAGTACGTGTTTGATGCTAGCTGACGAAAGGCCCCAGCTGCATTACTGGTCGATTGCATGCAGTCGCTGCAAGTGAGGTAGGCAGTTGCAGTCGGCAGCCAGCATTCAAAACGTACATTTGGCCCGGTTGCAGGTTGTTCATACGTTACGGTAAAGTTAAAGTTAAAATTTTACCGTTGTCAATTTTGACCCCGGTTAATTTGACATTTTTACTATGAAATTTTAACGTTCAACAACGTTTTTTTGAATTTAAACCCTGTTAATTTTACTGTAACTAGAATTTAACCCTAACCTTGACGTAACTGAGCTTCGAACAACCGGGCCTTAGGCCGAAAAGGTTAGGCTAATGTAGGTTGTGCCTCATGAAACGCCAGCGGTTTGCCGAATTACCAGAATCAAAAGGGTTAGCTAAGACTGTGAATTTTGAAGAATTGCGTAGAAAGTGGTAAAACAAGGTTGTCTGGACTAATTCCAGGTAGAAAGTTCGTCGGCGTTTTGAAAAGTTTTCAATGTGATTTTCAGAAAACTGATGATGCAGTTTTAATAACTGTTTATTGTACCTTTCTGTAACTTATTATTGTGTCTTTCTGTTCTTGAGGTGGTGACCTAGTGGATAAAGAGCCAACCTCTCGATATTGAGGGCGTGAGTTCGATTCCAGGTCAGGCAAGTTTTTTTACAAAAGAGCTTATTTTATTTCAGTTTGTTTACTTACCCGTATCTGACGTTATGTGTATCATCTGTTGATGATGGATCTGAAAACATAATTAAAAAATAAATAAATACTACTTATTGACAAGCAAAAATTCTTAAATATAGTAACCATCCAAATAATTGTTGACTTGTGTTCCATCATTAAAACGATAATCATGATAAGCTAATCTTGTAAGTAAATGATTCACTTATTTTAAAGTGTGTTCGAGGACGAAAGAGGAACAAACAGACACCCATTCGTACATGCATGCGTACAAACTCGTATTTATAATATTAGTTACGTTTTACCTTTAGCCTTAATCTGCAAGGATATAATCGCCTTAGCCTCTCCGTGCACATTCCTGGCGACTACGGAGTAAGCTCCAGTGTAATCGAGCTTAGCGTGGGGAATCTCGAATCGATACTCAGGTCCGTCTCCAACGCGCTTGAAATGTGTTGCGTCGCGGTAGTAGTCCGGCTGAAATGACAATGAAAAGTCACGTGAATTAACAAAATCATTTATATTCAAACTTGGCTGCAAAACAGCACTTTTTGAAAGTAAAAAAATTACAAAAGACAGTCCCCACAACGCCCACCCTTCATCTTTTCCTTTGTGCTTTTGCTGGGAAGAAGTGGCGCAACAAACTCCCCAGCTACACATGTCTATCTGTAGGTTAGAAGAATAGTCCGACCAAAGCCTAAGCAGCAAGTTTGGATAGGTGAGCCCGTTCTTGAGTTATATACCTATATGGTAAAGATAAAATGTCCTGTTACCTTTAAGAAGTCGCGTAGCCAGTACACATCAGGTTTGGGATCCCCAATCACTTCGCATGCTATGATGACAGTGTCACCCTCCCTGGCTTCGCTGGAGCGCGGCTTTCGGACGAACATCGGTTCTTTTGAGTACCTGCAATACGTATAAACTTTGTATAAACTTTACTTTTGAGTATTACTGGAATCTATTGGAACAGTACAGAAATTATGTGACTGAGCATAAAAAGTTTATGCTGACGGAATTACCCTTACGTATTATATATACCCTTCATTGCATCAGCGAATTAATATATACATATGTTTGCCAAGACATTGTGTGTTATACTGTTGCTAAAACTGCCTATTATAATTCCTACACTCTACCTTTACTAACACAGTGTAGCTACTGCTTTGTTTTCAAAATATTTCTTGTCTAACATTATTCAGTGAAGACTTATAATTAGCATTCTGCCGTCTGTGATAACTAAGTAATTTTAAGCTTATGACTTCTTTCGAAAATTTGTATACATAGCTGTCAATCTTCCATAATTAAACGGTTAATTTTAGAGTTCTACCTTCTTCATTGCGCAAGCTGTATTGTACTCTTCGAAGTGACTTACCGTTCATCAGGTGCATTAATCACGACTGGCGGCGTCCTCTTCTCTCGAGGCTGTGCCCCAGCCACTACTTCCACCTTCCCCGAAGTTGAGGCTCTCCCCACCTCATTAGAAGCGGTACAGGTGTACACTCCTGCATCTCTGCACGTGACGAATGCGAGAGCCAGTTCTATCTGTCCGTCACGGTCTAGTGTCATGATGGCGCGGCGGCTTGGACGGAGCCTGACGCCATCGCGGTACCAAGTCACGCCAACGGACGGGTAGGCTTCTACCACGGCTGATATTCGGAGCTCGTCACCTGTGAAAGAAGATTAGTTGTTTTAGCTATGAGCCTCATGTAAGTTATGAAAGAAGTTGATCAAAGTGTGGTAATTTGTCGACTGTTTTCAGAAATATGGGGCTCGATTCTGAAGGCTTGTTCTTTCAAGCTTCCCAAAAAGTGTTTACAAATATAACAATTTACAATTGCAAGGGACACGCTCAACCCAAACAATTTCAGTTGTTCCTTGTTTTTTCATTATGTTCACTAATGTACCATCCATTAACTATCACTAATTTATTAAAAATACGTAACTATTTTAAATGCTTCTGTATGTTCATCAAAGTACTCCGATACAATACCTTCACGCAATCTGTAGAGAGGCTCAAGCCCACAGCAGAACTCGGGAGCCACGTATGCCCTAATGCCCTTGTCTACCACCAGGCTGCATCGGCAGCTGACGGCTCCACTGCTGTTCCTGGCCATGGCCTCATACACCCCTCCATCTTCTAGAGTCGTGGGGGCTATTTCAAGCGTATGGAAGTGTTCGTCCTGGTAGACGCTGCGCCGACCTTGAAAATTTGGAATTTCATGTTAGAATGTTTTTCGAGAAAACTAGAGCTGTTTATTTTATGAGTTTGTCCATGTCCTTTAAATGGGTTCAAGCTGTCGCGTTTGTTTCCCTATAGTTTTTATACCGTGGCAATCATGTTTGGAGCTCTTGGCAGCTACGGAACGTAGAATGTTTCAGGATTTAATTTCAAGACTTTAACTTTGCTTGAATCATTTATCAAAGTAAAGGCATTCGTTTAACAACAAAAAAAAGTGGTCCCAAAAGTGTATATAGATATGAGCTACAGTAGTTACAAAGACATGGTGGTCTAGTGGGCACCTGGGTAAAGCACCTCTCATGTATGAGTGTGTAGGTTCGATTGCAGATCAAGCAGGCACCCATGAAACTTTTCTATGTTTACCAAGGGCTACTTAAATGGTGAAGGATCTCGAAGAAATCTTTACCATTGAAATCACAAACCCGCATTGTGCAAGCGTGGTGATTAACGCTCAATCCTTGTTCGTGTGAAAGGCGGCATGTGCCCAGCAGAACGATGCATAAGAAAGGGCGTAAGTACTTACTGTCAAGCACCAAATGCTCTCCATCCTTAAACCAGTTGAGGGTCGGCGGCGGGTTGCCGACGACCTGGCACGTCAGTCGCACAGGGTACGTGGCCTGCACGCGACGGTCTCGGAGGCGCATCGTAAACTGGGGAGGGTAGTCACCTTCTGCATCTTGAGAACGCTCTCTGGAAAAGGATTGGGATTTTGTGAGTTCTGGTTATTTTGAACGAATTATGATAAGTGTTATCATACCTACTTCTATTTAGCTAAAGTCATTTTTTGTGTAATAGATAGACATGTGAAAGCTCTTTAAAAACGTCAAGCTATTTGCATGGTTTCAAAGAATACTTTCTAGCCTTGTATCCATTGCATCATTTAGAAACATTCGTTGTCCAAAAAGCGTAAAAAATTGGAGTATACATAGATAAAAAAATAAATCTTTGGCACATGAGGAGGAAACATCAGTATACTAAAATAAAAACATACAAGAATTTTATGAAGTGCCATAAACAATAACAGGTGCACAATGAAAATAATCAGTTTTGATGTACATACACGATAGATATCATACTAAACACACAACGAAAATAAACTCTATATTTCCCAAAAATAACACCGTAATTCCTATCAATATTAATGAATAATATAATGACTAGAAGGCTCACCTCTTAAGCTTAGCATCAGCTTCCCATATGAGTCTGTCTGTAACGACGGCCAGTCTCGCATACGTCGACGCTCTGCCGTGGACATTGGACGCCTCGCAGCTGTATCTCGCCTCATCTTCAATACAAATGCCCTTGATCGTCAACGAACAGTCTTGACCGTTGTACAGAGTCGTCATCCGGCTCTCTTCCTCAATCTCGTGCCCATTCTTCATCCAAACTATTTCAGGCACCGGCTTGCCCTTCACACTGCAGCTTAAGTTCGCCGTCTCGCCCGCTAACACCTTCAGTTGTCCTGGCAAGATCTCCACAAACTCCGGTCGGTCTCCAGCTAGACCAACGCCAAATGGTGTTGATGTTTGCACCGATTCTCCCCAACCGTATCTGTTTCTAGGAGTCACTCGGAAGTGGTATTCTTCGCCTTGTTTTAGGTTGAAAGCGTCGAACGAGTTTAAGGGGGTTATGCCGAGTTCAACCCAGCGAGCTCCACCTTCTTTGCCGAGAAGCCAGCTTTCTATCTTGTAGGCGAGCACTGGGGCGGTGTCGCGGGGGTCGGCTTTCGGCCAGGCGAGAGAGACCCAGTTGTTGCCTCCGTCCACGACGCTCGGCTCACCCGGGATGCGGTCCGGCACGGCTAAAACGAGAACCGATGCGGCACTGACCTTAAAGAATACTTGACGTGATGCCAGCCGACACTGCCAGATGACTTATTGTATTGATTTGAGATTGATCGGGCCAGAATTGGCAGGTTAGGTTAAATATAAATAGTGGGGATGATCTAATGATTTGTTGCTGAGTGCTCAGCGTTACCGCCACGGTAATGATGACTGACTGGCGGTAGGCGTGTTAACGGGTTTGTTATCACGCGTTGTGTAACATCTGAGCTACGATCTGAGCGCACTGGCAGGTTTAACGGCCGGCATATACGCAAGTATTCATTCGAGGACAGATATGCGGTAGTCAAGTTTAAAGATTTAGAGTAGCACCCGCACAATGTAGACTAAACTATCAGTCGTTTTTAGGGTTCCGTAGCCAAAATGGCAAAAACGGAACCCTTATAGTTTCGTCATGTCCGTCTGTCCGTCTGTCCGTCTGTCCGTCTGTCACAGCCGATTTACTCGGAAACTATAAGTACTACAGTGATGAAATTTGATGGGAATATGTGTTGTATGAACCGCTACAAAAATATGACACTAAAGAGTAAAAAAAAGAATTGGGGGTGGGGCCCCCCATACATGTAACTGAGGGATGAATTTTTTTTTTTCGATGTACATACCCGTGTGGGGTATCAATGGAAAGGTCTTTTAAAATGATATAAAGTTTTCTAAAAAACATTTTTCTTAAAGTGAACGGTTTTTGAGATATCAGCTCTCAAAGTCGTAAAAAGTATGTCCCCCCCCTCTATTTTTATAACTACGGGGTATAAAATTCTAAAAAAAATAGAGGTGATGCATGCTAATTAACTCTTTCAACGATTTTTGGTTTGATCAAAGTATCTCTTATAGTTTTTGAGATAGGTTGATTTAACTGTAATTTACGGAACCCTTCGTGCACGAGTCCGACTCGCACTTGGCCGGTTTTTTTATTTATAACATTTTTTATAAAGAATACCTTGATTCCCATTTAAAGATTTCAGTCGTTCTAATACCAGAAAAAATCCTGATCTTCATAAAATGCGTACTACGATTCATCTTCATACTGATTTATGAGCCCAAATGAACTATCAGCCGACAAAAAAGAAAGTTAAAAGTAAAAGTTTGCGGTGTGCCTACTGCTAATAAAACATTTTGAGGACTTATGAGAATACTTACATTTGTACTTCCTTTCAGATATGGACAAAGCCGAATCATCCAAAGGATAAGTCCAGTCTGATATTAAGTTTTCGGACGAAGCTCGCTGTCTTACCTGAGGAAAGAATAGCAGCAGAATATGAATATGAAGAAATACATACGTGTTTAGTCAGCAAGATATCTTGAGATACCATGAGGTATTAAATTGTAGGGAACAACGGTATTTGTTAACTATAGCTAACATAACAAGCGATGCCTTCACTTGGACAACTATTCTACTCTCATTTCAATATTTAGAATACATGCCACAAGACACATATGAATGAAACTCACCACAACAGTGACGAACGCACGGTCGCATCCATACGCGTTCCTCGCAAGAATGCAATAAGTACCGGCGTCAGATACCACGGATCTCTTCAACGTGAACTTGACGTAATCATCGGACGTCATCTTGCAGACTCGCTGGCTGGTCGTGATGTCCCGAATGCCTTTCATGAATACCACTGTGGAATTTGACAATGGAAATACTTAGATGATGTAGTTTGTACTTACTAGCAAACATGTAGTGAGGCAATGTTATTGAGAGACCTACATTATTTTTTTATTTGAACGTTTCAAGAGCAAAAGGGAGATGAAGAGGAAATAATAATAAGATCAGATTGAATCGAAAACTCAACATTTCTATAAATACTTGTATAAACAAAATGAAAAAAATCTTGAAAAAGTAGCTACGAAAGGATTCCAATTGGTTTGTTTTTGCAGTTGCAAGTCAAGATATAAGGAACATTTCTTACCCTTAGGCTTAGGCTCGCCTTGAACCCTGAATGAAATATTGACATCTTCGCCAACAGATATCAGAATATCCTTATCAGGCCTGCCCGCTATGATAGCTGGCTTGCCTTCGTGTTCTGTGGGAGGTACCACGGTGATCGCAGCATTCATATCAACGTTACCATGAGTACTCCACGCTCTGCATGTGTATAGACCAGATTCCTTTTCAGTGACATCCGAAAGGGCGAGAGTATAAAGACCCTGTTCTACAAACGTTCTTGCGTTCCTATAGACTTCAGTGACGGAGCGACCTTCTCGGAGCCATTCTACCCTGGTAGGGCAGCCTCGGATTTCCACCTGCAGGCCTATAGTGCCCCCTTTGACGACCTTGTAGTCTGATAGAACGTTAGTGAAGTGAGGTCTTCGTGATTCCAAAGCTTGGCGGTTGAAGTGAGATCTTTCTCGCGTGGCCAAGTTTGGACTGAGGCGATTTTCTTTACCTGAAATTGAATGATGAGTAGTTTACACAGCTGTTTAGAGTTCAACTAGATTTTGTAAATTACTTCTAAGACAAAGCCAAGACACTAAGTTCAATCTAAGTTCTGCTATTGGTCTCTAACATGAGTCATTAATGGCTGTTCAAAATATTCTATCTTTTCATTGTTTTTTTTTATAGGGATTTAATTTTGACATTAGCCCCATACAGGTAATGACAATAGATAAATATCGGGAACGGCCATGAATAAGCCGTCATTAGCTCATGTTACTCACCAGTAAAGCTAACAATATGTGTGATCTGATCCGTCCACACGGAGTTCTCGGCTTTGCACGTGTACTTCCCGCTGTCTTCTGGAGTCGGCGAGCTGATCGACAGCCTGCAGACGCCATCAGCGAGGTAGTAGGCTTGATACCTCTCGTTAGTGGTGATGGCTTTGTCGTCTTTAAGCCAGGTGATCGTAGGAAGCGGCTGGCCGCGGATTCGGCATTCTAGGATCAGCTCGTTTTCGGCCAAGTGGTATGTATCTGTAGTAAAAACATCGAGTATGTTTAGATATACATCTTCTTCTTATATATAAAAATGAATTGCTGTTCGTAAGTCTTCGAGAATGGCTGGACCGATTTGGCTTATTTTGGTTTTAAAATATTTTTAGAAGTCTAGGGAAGGTTTAAAGTTTGATGGGTTGATAATAATAAATTAGTAGTTTAGAAAACCTGAAAAATACGCTTTTATAAACACACGTTCAAAGTTCATTACAAGCCCTTTCGAACAAGTCCAAACACGGCTATACGATATTCCATCATGGAAATCCCAAGCCTGTTTTCAGGCTAACCGAAGGATACAATATTTTTAACGAATTAATCTATATGTGACATTATGTCTTTCACAGCTTTCACGATCTTTAAAGACACAAAACCCCAAAGTAGGTGTACTTTAGTAATTTTGGAAAAATTTACGAACTAGTTATTGAGAAAAATGATATGTATCTACATATATGTATGTATATGCATACTTAAATATTTTTGCCAAGAGTGTGTTTAAGAGTGTAGTTGCAAATAATATAAGAAAGAACATTTCTCAATAATGTCATCAGCCATGTTACAATACAATAACAATATCAATTTTATTCACGAACTAACATCTATACGAATTACTTATGTAGTCCGTGTCCTCTAGATTCCGTTGTACAATCCCTAGTTAGCTGGCTAGTTACAGACAGCTGAACTATATAGTCTCACACGTATTTGTGAAACGAGTACCCTAGGGCTTTCCGTAGTGTCATCAAAATGCTGGTAGAATGGCAGCAAAAAACCCAAGACCGAGAGAAATGGAAGCCTTCACCTGAGGGGGGTTCCAGTAACAAAATGTACGTACGTACATAAATTAGTAAATAAAATTATTTTTCCTTTAATTCCTTTATCGAATAATAGATGGCGTTAGTGACATGGGTATGAAACATTGAGATAGGAATATATGAAAGCATTTTGGTGACTCACGCGAGGTCACGACCTTCCGGGCCTTACGAATTTATCCTTATTACCAATTCGGGTATTATGTTGTGAGTCACCCTCAGTTCTATTTCGGTGAAAATTCGGGGAAATGGAAGATTATATCGAGCCTTTGGTAGCTGGTTTACTTTAGTGTAATTGAAGTAAAAAGTTACGCATATATAAACGTTGCTTAAGCATGTCTTAAAACGTTGCTTAGAAGGTGATTAGAGATTTTTATAAGTAAGGCTGATTGTCTATTAAAGTAAAATTTTAAAACTCACCGCGAATAGATCTAGTGAAGGTCGGTGGGATGGGAGAAGCTTCGAAGCTCGGGTACACTTTTAGGTTGGCAACAGTGTTCACAGACCCATTTTCATTCTCAACCGTGCACGTGTATTCAGCTGAATCACTCACAACGGCATTCAAAACTTCAAGTGTAATAAGCCCATCGATAAACTTCGTCCTATACTTCAATTTGTCATCTAGAAGCACGCCATTTTTGTACCAAGTAATTTTAGGATCAGATGACGATAAGACACTACATGTTAGCTTGACCCTTGAGCCCTCAACGGCAGTTCTGTCGGTAAGGTAAGTAGAAAATACAGGTTTTCTTTTCAGGTCTCTAGACAGCCCGGAGCGCTTTTCCGAAACTAAGCTTCGTGCTTCGCTTAAAGCTTTAGACCTATGTCTCTCAACCCTTTTGTCAGACTCCGTCCTGTCGTACCTTTCAGTCCTCCTTTCGTCGCTACTGACAGGTTGCGGTGGCGCTGAAGATCTTAGCTGCGAGTCTAATACCAAAGTTTTAGCTTTGTAGATAGTCCCACTCCTGCCAAGTGACTCTCTTTCTGAGAATTTTTCGTGTTCAAAAGTTCTCTCTCTGTAACCGGGTGGTCGTGAGAATTCCATGGTGTAATCTCTGTGGTTGTGGTCCACGAATTTGGTTCGTTCGACAGAACTTTGTCTGGTTGGTTCGTAGTGGTACTCTTTTATGTAATGGTCGTCTACATCAGTTGCGGTAGTCACGTCGCCATTCGTTGTTCGTCTGGGCTTGGAGACTTGTACCTCAGAAGTTGATGACGGCTTTTGAATGTCATCAAATAACTGTTCTTCAATTTGACGTCGTTTTTCTTGTCTTATTCTTCGTTCATTTTCTCTAAGCTCCTGTTCACGTTTATCGATTTCTTCCTGTTCTTTTAGGAATCTAGCTTTTTCTTCTTCCTTCCTCTTCTTAGCTGCGTCTTTACGAGCCTTTTCTAATGCCTCTGATTCTAGTTTCATGCGTTCTTCCTCTTCCTCTCTTTTCTTTTTGGCAATCCTTTTCTTTTCAAGTCGAGCTTTTTCTTCTTCTTCTCGTACTTTTTCTTCTTGTTTTTCTTTTTCAAGTCTTGCTATTCTTTTCTTTTCCCTCTCTTGTTTTTCTTCTTCTTCTTGTTTAGTTTTATTTTCTCGTTCTATGGCTTCTAATCTTTCTTTCTCTTTTAATTTTTCTTCATCCTTTTTCTTTTTCTCAGCCGCTTCTTTTTCTTTTAATGCCTTTTCTTCTTGCTCTAGTTTTAATTTTTCTTCTTGTTTTCGTTTCTTTTCGGCAAGTTTCACCTTCTCCTCTCTTTTCTCAGTATCCTTTTCCTTTTTCAGCTTTTCTTCTTCTTGACGTTCTTTTTCTTTTTTGCTCTCTAGTTCTTTTTCTTTGGCCTCTTTTTCACGTTTTTCCACTTTGGCTTTTTCTTTATTATCTGTGGTATGATCCAGTTTAGATTTTCCTTCTTCTACTTTAGGTAGTTGTTCTTCACCTGCACTTAGCCTTTTGGGCTTGTCAGTTTTCGTTTTTGCTCCATTTTTCTCGTCTTCATCCTTTTTGCTTTTTGACACCTTTGCCTTTACAAGTCCCTCTTTCTTTTTCTTTTCAGTCTCTGAGCTTTCTTTTTCAGCATCCTTAGTTTTTGCGACATCTTCCTGAAGTTTTTCGGTTTCATTATGTTCAAACTTTTCACCGTTAGTGGCTTGTATCTTTACTGCATCATCTTTTTCTGTCTTGTTCACTTCCAAATTGGGTTCGGAGTCTTTTTTCTTTTTCTTAGAAGGCCTTTTCTTTTCGGCCCCGCCTTTCTCAAGTTCTTCAGCCTCTACTTGCTGTTTCTTGAGTTTCTTAGCCTCAGCTTGTTGATCCTCAAGTTTTTCAGCTTCAAGTCGCTCTTTCTCGAGTTTTTCAGCTTCAAGTCGCTTTTTCTCAAGTTTTTCAGCTTCAAGTCGCTCTTTCTCTAACTTTTCAGCCTCAAGCTTCTGTTTCTCGAGCCTTTCAACTTCAGCTTGCCCCTTAGCGAGTTTGTCAGCCTTTGCTTGCTTCTTGGCAAGCTTTTCAGCTTTCACGCGCTCTTGTTCTTGCTTTTCAATCTCGAGTCGCTGTTTCTCAAGTTTTTCAGCTTCGAGTCTCTCTTTCTCGAGCTTTTCAGCTTCTACGCGGTCCTGCTCTTGTTCTTCAGCCTCAACTCGCTCCTTCTCTTCCTTTTCGGCTTTTAGTTTATCCTTCTCAAGTTTTTCAGCCTCTAGTCGTTCCTTCTCGAGCCGTTCAACTTCAGCTTGTTCTTTAGCGAGTTTTTCAGCTTTAACTCGTTCCTTTTCTTGCTTTTCAGCTTCAAGGCGCTGCTTCTCTAGATTTTCAGCTTCTAGGCGCTCCTTCTGTACCTTCTCGGCTTCTAAGCGTTCCTTCTCGAGCTTTTCAGCGTCTAATCGTTCCTTTTCAAGCCGTTCAGCTGCAGCTTGTTCCTTCGCTAATTTTTCAGCCTTTGCTTGTTTCTTTGCGAGTTTTTCAGCTTTAACTCTCTCCTTTTCTTGCTTTTCAGCTTCCAAGCGCTCCTTCTCTGCCTTTTCAACTTCTAGGCGTTCCTTCTCCCGCTGTTCTTCCTCAACGCGCTCCTTCTCTAGTTTTTCAGCCTCTAGGCGTTCTTTTTCTAGCTTTTCTGCTTCCAGGCGCTCTTGCTCTCGTTTTTCAGCTTCAAGTTTCTCGTTCTCGATCTTTTCAGCTTCAAGTCTCTCCTTTTCAAGCTGTTCAGCTTCTGCTTGTTCCTTAGCGAGTTTTTCAGCCTTTGCTTGTTTCTTAGCTAGCTTTTCAGCTTTCATCCGCTCCTTATCCAGCTTTTCAACCTCAAGTCGCTCTTTCTCTAACTTTTCAGCTTCAACTCTCTCCTTCTCGAGCTTTTCAGCTTCTAGTTTATCCTTCTCAATTTTTTCCGCTTCAACTCTCTCTTTTTCTTGCTTTTCAGCTTCAAGTCTTTCCTTCTCGATCTTTTCAGCTTCAAGTCTTTCCTTCTCGATCTTTTCAGCTTCAAGTCTCTCCTTCTCGATCTTTTCAGCTTCAAGTCTCTCCTTCTCGATCTTTTCAGCTTCAACTCTCTCCTTCTCAAGCTTTTCAGCTTCAAGCCGTTCCTTCTCTAACTTTTCGACCTCAAGTCTTTCCTTCGCGAGCTTTTCAGCCTCGAGTCTCTCCTTCTCGATCTTTTCAGCTTCAATTCTCTCCTTCTCAAGCTTTTCAGCTTCAAGGCGTTCCTTCTCTAACTTTTCAGCTTCGAGTCTTTCTTTTGCGAGCTTTTCAGATTTAAGCCGTTCCTTCTCTAACTTATCAGCTTCTAGGCGCTCTTTCTCCACCTGTTCAGCCTCTAGACGTTCCTTTTCAAGCCGTTCAGCTTCAGCTTGTTCCTTAGCGAGTTTGTCAGCCTTTGCTTTTTTCTTAGCGAGCTTTTCAGCTTTCACTCTCTCCTTTTCTTGCTTTTCAGCCTCTAGTTGCTCCTTCTCTAGCTTTTCAGCTTCCAGACGCGCCTTCTCTTGCTGCTCAGCCTCAACTCGCTCCTTCTCTAACTTTTCAGCTTCTAGGCGGTCCTGCTCTAGCTTTTCAGCTTCCAGGCGCGCCTTCTCTCGCTCCTCAGCCTCATCTCGCTCTTTCTCTCGGTTTTCAGCTTTAAGCCTCTCCTTCTCGAGCCTTTCAACTTCAAGTTTTTCCTTCTCAACTCGTTCAGCTTCTTCTTTAGCGACTTTTTCAGCTTTAACTCGCTCCTTTTCTTGCTCTTTAGCCTCAAGTCGTTCTTTCTCAACTCGTTCAGATTCTTCTTTAGCGAGTTTTTCAGATCTATCTCGTTCCTTTTCTTGCTCTTCAGCCTCAAGTCGTTCTTTCTCGAGTTTTTCAGCTTCTAATCGTTCTTTCTCAAGTCTTTCAGCTTCAGCTTGTTCCTTAGCGAGTTTTTCAACCTTTGCTTGTTTCTTTGCAAGTTTTTCAGCTTTAATGCGCTCCTTTTCTTGTTTTTCAGCTTCTAGGCGGTCCTGCTCTAGCTTTTCAGCTTCTAGGCGCGCCTTCTCTCGCTCCTCAGCCTCAACTCGCTCCTTCTTTAACTTTTCAGCTTCTAGGCGCTCTTTCTCTTGGTTTTCAGAGTCAAGCCTCTCTTTCTCGAGCCTTTCAACTTCAAGTTTTTCCTTCTCAACTCGTTCAGCTTCTTGTTTAGCGAGTTTTTCAGATTTAACTCGTTCTTTTTCTTGCTGTTCAGCTTCAAGTCGTTCTTTCTCGAGCTTTTCAGCTTCTAATCGTTCCTTCTCAACTCTTTCAGCTTCAGCTTGTTCTTTAGCGAGTTTTTCAGCTTCAATCTGCTCGTTTTCTTGTTTCTTGGCAATCTTTTCAGCCTCAACCCGTTCTTTTTCAAGTTTTACAGCTTCAGCCTCTGCTTTAGAACGTTTATCAGCCTCGGTCGGTTCCTCAGCGAGTTTATCGTCATCTTGTTGTTTTTTATCAGACTCGATTTGATCCTGAGTAAGTACTTTATCTTCAGGAGTAACTTTTCCAAGATTTTCAGTTTCCTCCTGTTTTTTAGTAAGTTGTCCATCCTCTTCTTTTTCCTTAGTGAGGTTTTCTTGCTGAACTAGTTGTTCAGTTTTAACTGGCTCTTCCTTAATTTCTTCAGACTCCGCTTGTTGCAGCCCTTCAGACTCTGATCGATCTTTTTCAACCTCTGTAGCCCCAGACTGTTCCAGAGCTAATTTTTCAGCCTCAAGTTGCTCCTTCTCAAGTTTTTCAGTCTCAGCAAGCTTTACAGCTTCATCTTTACCCTTTTCAAGTTTTTCAGCCTCAAGACGTTCTTTCTCAAGCTTTTCTGTCTCAGCCTGTTGGTTACTATGTATATCCGCTTTTTCTTGTTCCTTAGCAAGTTTTCCTTCTACACGTTCTTCTTTTTCTTTTTCAGCCTCACTGGGATCTTTCTTAACCTGTTCCGCTGTAGCATCCTCTTGTTGCAGTTCTTTGACGTCGGATTGTTGACTTACATCTTCTTCGTCAAGCGCTTTTTTGTTTCTCTCAGTTTCATCCTTTTGTTCTTGTCGTTTTTCTGCTGTTTCCTTTTTCGATAGTTTCTTCTTTTCAGCCTCTTCTTTGTCTTGCTTAACAATCTCTTCTTTTGTACTTTCAGATTTATCTTCATCTAAAGTTTTCATATCTGTTTTAACTTTTTCAAGTTCCTCATCCTGACGTTTTTGTGTTTCCTCTTCATCTAAATGTGTTTCGTTCTCTTTTGTTACTTTTTCCTTTTGTTTTTTCTCTTTCTCATCGAAATCTCCATCTTTTTCCACTTGTTCTACTTTTTGAGGTTCTTGCTCTACTTGTTCTTGTTTTTTCACATCTGTGTCAGCCTGTTCTACTTCTGTCTTTGGGGCTGAAACTTCATCTTCCTGTCTTGTATCAGTTATTTCAGACTTTTTCTCAGATTCACCGGCATCTTGTTTAACTTCGATATCAATTTGTTTTGATACATCAGTCTTTTCTTCCGACGTTGTTTTTTCAGTGTCCAGCTCTTCAGAAGGTTCTTCTCTACCTGTGGATTCTTTGTGAGAGCTGCTATCCTTCCCTTCAGGTTGGCTCTCTTTAACATTGTCATGTGCCTCGACCTCTTCTTGTTTCTGTATAAGCTGTTCATCGAGACTGCTATCACGTTTCTTTTCTTCTTGTAATTGTTGATTGATACTTCCTTCGGATTCATGCTTGGCACCCTTATCATCCTTACTGGCCTTGTCGTCTTGCTCAAGCTTTGTGTCTTCTTCTTGAACAAGTGGTTGTTCTTGTGTAGCTTGATCCTTGTCTGGTTTTTCAAGAACTTCTTGTGGTTCTGTTTTGAGTTCTTTAATATCCTGTGACTCCTGATCTTTTTCAGGTTCTTTTTCCAGACTTTGTTCAGCTCCTTGATCGGTTCCCTCCGTCTCTGACTGAACTTTTACACTTTCAACTGCCTCTTTGTCAGAAACAATTTCTTCTTTTGCACTTACATTTTGAGCGTCATCTTTTTGAAGATCGTGCTCGGCTGGTTGTTTTTCTTCTGCTGCCTTTTGAGCGTCATCGCTTATTTCTCCTTCCTCAGAATCTTTTCTTTCTTCTTCAACATCTTGTTGGTCTTGTTTTGGCTCTTGTAATGATTGCATCGCAGGACCTTTGGCGCCTAGTCCACTTCCAGGTTTTTCTTTGTTATCCTTTTCCTCCATTTTCTGTTGAGAAGCACTTTCGTCTAGTTCTTGCGTGGGCTCTTTCTGTGCCTTATCTTGCTCTGCTTTCTCTTCAGATATTTCTTTCTTATCAGCTTCTTTTTTCAATTCTGAACTAGTTGCCTCCTCCAATTCTTTTGTTTCCTCCACAGTTAATGTCTGTGTGAGTTCCGCTTCTTCTCTTTTTTCTAACTTTTCAACGCTTTTTTCTGGATGCACTTCTCCTTGAACCTCAGTTTCAGCTGTGAGTTCATCTTCCTTTGGTATTACAACTTCTTGTGCGGCAGATTCTTGACCCTTCTTTTCGGTTTCGTTTTGTTCAACTGATGTTGTAGCCACTTGTTCATCTTCTTGGGCTGGATTATCCTGAACTTCGTCTTCTAGTTTCTGTTCAGGTTCTTCACCCTTCAATTCTTGTTCAACAGTTTCATCATTTTCAATTAATTTAGCCTCTTGTTGTTCTGCTTCCTCTTCAATGGAATGAGACGTATCCTCTTCTATCAATTCGTCTTTCTGTAAACCAGCAAATTGTATTAAGTTTTGTACAGCAGCTACAGCTAATGATGTGATTTCTTCTACGAATTCAGAAGCAACTTGTTCCACTTCAGATTTTATGTCTGGTTCTTGTATAAGTACTTTCTTGCGAGCCTTTTGTTTCTTTTCAACAGGTTTTTCTTCGGTTTTACTTATAGTTGGTGTATCGGAGGTGGAATCTTCTCCTTCTTTTCCAATTTTTTCTGGTTCATGAGCAGACTCATGAACATCATCCTCTGGTTGCACCACATCAGCAGTTTCACTAGATATTTCCTTAGAAACTTTTGCTTGTTCATCACTTGGCTCTTTTTCTGCCACTTCTGATTTCATTTCCTTCGATTTTTCAATCACTTTCTGTTTTATTAAATCCACAACATCGTAAATTTTCGATGAAATTTCTAGGAATACTGGAATTTTCTCCTTTACCTCTACAGTTGACTTAGTTTCCATGTCAGTAAGATATTTGTTTAGACATTCTAATAGGTTATTTACCCGTGTTGTTGTTTCTGGGCCTAATAAAGAAGCTTGTGGGACAAGAGTTTCACAAACATTTGATTTTAACTCTTCGAGTATAATCTTTGTGAATGCAGCATCACTTGGCAATCGAGCAGTTTTATCTAAATTAATATAAAACTTGATATCTTCAAAGTGATTTAAAACTTTTCGCAGCGACTTGGAATATGCTTTCCAGCCTTGTTTGTTAGAATCATCAATTTCTAAAATTCCTGACACGTTTTTAATGGAACGCAGTATAGTTTCAGAAGGTTTGCCGTAGTTTTCGAACATATATCTTTTTTGTATACTGGAAATTGTTCCTCGCATATTCGATATACTGCCATAAACAGAATGAATAGCTGTAAGAATGTGATCTCTTATTTCAGTACTAAGTTTAACTTCAGCCAAATCTTTTTCAAGAGTGAAAACTTTCTCTTCTAATTGATCTAAACTTTGCACAACATCAACGCCTTTTTCTATTAAAACGTCAGCGTTGCCAACAAAACTGAGTTTAAGTGTTTTGATTGTGTCTTTAAGAATGTTCAAACTGGACACAATACCCGAAAGTTTTTCATCCTTGCTATTGGCATTGGAAGCCTCTTCTAACAGTTTAACTGTTTCATCAGTATCGGTGGAACACTTTTCGAGTATATTTTCGGTTTTGACTTCTACGGTCACTGTTTCAGCTACCTGAGTACTAACATCTTGAGTTTCAGTCATGTTGTTGACTAGCAGTTGTAATGTAGCACAGGCTTCCTGGAGCAATTCAGGTGGACTGTCCTCGTTAATCTGGAGCTGCACACTCCGCACGCTGCACTCTAAATCTTCAAGAGTTTCATTGAGTGTGTCATTTGCTGCTCCGTCGTAATCCCGCTTGAGTTTAATAATCACGGTCTGCACCTCATCAAGAACATCTTTTAAAGCTTCGGTTTCTTCAACGTCTCTAACTGTTGCAATATTTGTTTTATCTGTTACTTCTTGAAGTAACACTTCCAGTTGTTTCATTGAATTTCCTTCTTCTTCAGCGATTTCAACTGAAATGTAAAAAAAAGATGTTAAAATGTCTTTTCGACATGCTCTAGTTACCCAAATTAGTGTTTAATTTATGACTGCCTTATCGCATATGTATTAGTTACGGTGTTACATAAACATAAAAAAAATAACTGTCATAATAATATTCAATACATTTGTAATTACCTATTTCTGCTGCATTCAGAATATCAGGCATACCAAATACTATAGCTTTCTCCAAATCTTCCTGTAAATGCGTAATGATTTCTGAAACTTTTTGAAGAGCGTTTGGATCAACTTTGGGCGCAATATCCTCAGCATTCTCCAATGTTTTATCAAGTAATACTGATAATGCGTCTTGTAACTGTTCCGCTAATTTTACTTGTTCAATTTGTTTTGTTTCCTTGTTTACATTACGCAATGAAACAGTTTCTTCGCCGATCACGAACTCTAAACTTTCTTTCAGACCTTTAGCTAGTTCAATAGTTTCTTTAAGCTCTTCTGAGTTAGTTAGCGCAGAAATTTCACCTACCACTTCGGACACCTCTTCCGATATAAACTCATCGATGTGATTAATGAGTGCCCCTTGTTCTGTAAAAAGAAAAACATTTTAGCTTTGGTAATAATTATTATGCTGTTGATATCCCATCAAAAGCTTAGCGTACAGTGCATATATATTTTTAGTGAGTGCATGTAAAATTGTGCATGTGTGTGTGTGTGTGCGTGGTGTAGTGAGTGTTATATTTAAATTATCAAGTCTAAGAGCCTATGAAAAAAGAACTTCACTAATTGAAATTGTAAAAACTTAGTAGTCTTATTACGATTATTTCCTTCGAGTATCTTAGTGCACCTTATGTATTACGAAATGAAATGTAAGTATGGTAGATATTAAAAGTCAAACCCATGACTAACAAAAATAATAATCTGTTTACCGGTTCCTTTTACTAAACTATGCGACCAGGCATCATCTTTTTTAACAATTTCAATGTCTTTCGTTGAAGCATTATTTACTGTGGACTCTAGATTTTCTGTAGACATACGATCATTATAAGTACCATCAGTGTTCAGACTTGGGGTGTCTGACAAAGCATTTTCCACAGTCGAGGGTTTTACAATATCGTGCACATGTTCACTGATATCTATTAAACCCTGAGACTCTATCACAGTAGTTATCTGTGTTTCATGGTTTTCTTTCATTTCCGATGGAGTCACTTCTTCTAAAATTAATGGCTCAAAAATTTGGATGGAATGATCTGCTTCAATGCGCTCAGTTTCTAAAGATTCTGAAACGTCATAAGTTCGTGCCTCCAGATTGTTATCATCATCGCACAATTTGTCGAAAACAATATTTTCACTTGTGACTTCTATGTTTGTAAGAGCTTTCTCTGAATCCTCCTGAATGTTACTAGCATTTATGTCATTTTCAATCGTCTTTACTGCATCTTTTATAATGTCTTCAATTTGTTCAAGCACCAGTAATTCAGTTTCATAGCTTGGAGCAAACATTTCGGTTCCAAAGGTGTTACTTTCAAGTTCTGAGCCGATTGCATTCTGTTCATTTTTAATTAAGGGTTCTAGGTTTTCTAAAACTAGAGGTTGTATATTCTCACTTGCTAACATTTTTTCATCGAAACAAATGTTTGGTGTAATAGATTCGGTTTTTTCACTGTTAACATTTTCTAAATACATGGATTCGTTTTCTTTATTTTCAGTAAACTGGGCAGCAACCGATTCGCATTTCTTTTCTTCGATAGATGACAAAGATTCCAGAATTAATGGACATAAATTCTCACTCAACATCGATTTACAATTAGTTTCCTCCGGTGCTTGGTAGGTAACATTCGAGTTCACTGTTTCCATTTCTTCGATGGGAAGTGCTTGTTCTATAACTTGTAAAGTATTCTGTTGTACAGCAATAACTCCTAATTTGTCTTCCAAGGTCTTGACAGCAATTTTCTCATTCTCCTCTAAATGCTCAAGTAAAACTTCTTCGATTTGAGTTGGAACCACATTCTCAATTTTATCATCATTTGATTTCTGAACAGTAGCACTAACTGGTTGAATATCCTGCATTGGCATTAAACCTTCTAAAATCATGGGTATATCAGTTTTAATTTCATGATATGAATCAATTTTTGAAATCTCTTCAGTAACATTTTTTGTGTCAATTGAGTCAATAAGCATTACAGATTGACCATTTTCAATCAACGATTTATTTGCATCTTTATATTGTTCTGTCGATGATGCTGTAGTTGTATCAATGTGATCACTCATCAATGATTCTGATAAAATAACTTCACCTGTTTCAGTAACACTCATTTCTGGTACTGAACTTATTTCAACACTAGGATACGCGAATTCGTGACTTTTATTTTCAATTGGTGTTGTAGACTCCAACAGCATAGGTGGCAAGCTTTTGTAAACTTGCAGAGTTTGATCAGTTAACTGCTCATCAGATTTCATTGAAAAGGCTTGCTGGTTCTCTTCAATATCCGTTACAGAATCTAAAACAATGGATTCGGATGTTTCGCCGATGGATATTGCATCTTTGGTAAACTCAAATATGGAACTGTTATCCACATCGATAGTAGGCTCTACTTCTGAAATAATGGGTGGATTCCTTTCAGATACCACGATTTCTGTATCAAAAGTATCTTTTTCATTATTCAAAGATTTGTCTTGAGCTTGCTCGGACTTGTTTTCATCCTTTTTTAGTTCTTGTAAAACTGGAGTAAATAGCTCATCGTTTTTCAAGTCTGCAACAGTTTCAAATACTATAGGTTGAGATGATTCACCCGCAAGTTCATGAGAATCGACTTCTTTTATCTCAGCTATGTGTTCAGCGGTTTCTTCAAGACAACTTTCTAAAACGATTGGTTGAATTTCCTGATGAGGCACAAACTTGCCAGAAGTATCTTGTTCTGCTACACTAACTTCGAGTGCTTGTTCCTCAATGGAACTTAAAGTTTCCATGGTTAAAGGCTTAAAAGTTTCACAAACTACGGAGTCTTTGTTATCTACATTATCTTGTACTGTAGAATATTCTGTTTCTACTTGACTATGTAATATTATGGGTTCTGCTAAATGAACTGGTTCCTCATTGATGTCTGCATCAATGAGTTCTTGGACTGAAGGTAATTTAATCGATTGATAGATTGATTTTTCATTTGACCCGCCTACTTCAAAAGGTGTTTGTCCATGTCTTGTCTTAATGTCATCGATCAAACAATCAATCAATGACGGTGTATCTTCGAATGTTTCAAAGTGTGTGTCTGAAAATATGTAAGAAAGTGTACTTTAATAAATTCGTATGTGTGTGTGTGTGCTGTGTTTGAGAGAATAGAAAGCGGATAGACAGAATAACATAGATTTGTTACGATAAGTTATTTTTGAAAAATGGCTAGTTAGTTTTTTTTTCTTATATTAATATGGTTTTCCAAATTGGTATTTAATTATTTACGAATTGAATTAAGGTTTAGGAGCTTTTATTAAGTTATTTAATAGCCTTTTACTTTTGTTATTTTTTATTACTTTGATTGTATTTCTAGAAAGCGTTTTAATAAATCCTTTTTATTTGTATTATTTTCACGAATGCATGATAAAGTTATTGTAACTACAATATCAAGTAATTGATTATAAACAGAATTATCGTTACCGTCCTGTCCTTGAACAGTTTTTGAATAATCGTAAACTGTAACTGTCTCGCTTTTATCGTCCCGAGTACCATCTGATTCATGACTAGGGATTGTTTCTGTCGCAATTACAGGAGAATTTTCCAATTCTGTCGTAACTAAGCCATCAGTATCAATGAGATTATCTACTGACTCTTCATATAAGTCATTCTGTATTTCTAGTTCAGAATGTTGTTCTTTTGGATCACAAACAGCAATTTCCAAATCAGGTGGTGTTGTACTTTCTTTCAAAAGCGATTCATCGCCTGATTTCTTTAGTTCGTCTATAGACTTATTACCTTTATCTTGTAATTTTGTTACGTTAATATCCACACTTGATTCTGAAAATGTAGGTTTTTAAAAGATATTTCAAGGTTTTTTTTTGTTTTATGGACAACTAGAATTTATGTATATTTAATAATTGTTAAAAATGTAATTTTTAAAATAACATTTTTTTTTCAAATGTGAGATAAAATTTAAGATTTAACTTTTTGACAACAGAGCTTATAAATAAAATGAGAATAGTTTGCTATTTCAAAATAGGCACAGCACTTACTAGTAGCTATGTGTGTTTACGATGCGTTTTTTGTCTGTTTTTAAATTCTAAACGCGCTATAAAATGTATTTGAAAAAAAAAAACTAAAAGACTCAATAGTTAGTTACCATTGTCTTCATGTTTTTCAGAAACTCCTACGTTGGCAGCTAATTCTTGAATATCAAACTCTTCCCCCACTACTGGTATTATTATAGTTTTAGCGGTTTCTATAAGCAAAGATTCAATTACTTCACTATGAGTTGTTGGTTTTGATTCTAGCCCCGTTTCTTCAACATTAGCTTTGGCTGTTTGTAATTTAGTTTCGTTACTATTATTATCTTGGTTTATGGTAACCTTTTCATTCGCATTGATTTCGAGTTCATGTGTTTTGGCAATCTCTGTAGTTGCTTCATCTTTATTAAAGACTGTTTCTTCACTTTCGTTACTGTCCTTTTTATTTTCTTCATCAGTATCAAGAGTATTTGATGGTGGGTTCGAATCTGTCAAGATTTTCTCTTTAGCAAGTGAAGTTTCAGCAGTTAGAGATTCATTACTATCAGCAACAATTATTGAAGTTTCCGTTCTAATTTCAGGCTCAGGTTCTATTTTCTCCAAAACCTTGGAATTTGACTTATCAACGTTTTCATTATCCACAGACGCTTTCGAACGTTCTGATATTAAAACATCAAGTACGCTAGCAAATGATTCACTAATATTAAGAACCTTTATCAACCTTTCTTTGTTGGTTGTTCCGTCTATTTGTTCTATACTTTCAAGAGCTACTAGTTGCAAGGCTAATAAAGCGCTATTCAAGTCTTGAACTAACGCAAATTGATCGTTATTTATTTTAATTTCAGTATTTTTGGATACAATGTCTTGGAGTATACTATCACGCAGTTGTTGAGCGACTAGGATTGATTTTGCAATTTCTGTATTTTCTGATGTCACAGACAACTTACCGACTGTGTCAATAATATCGTTAGATAGATATTCATCAAGTGTGTTCAAAAGTGTTTCTGTAAAAAAACACATTTTTGTATTGTGTTTTACATGTTTCATAAAAAGAAAGCTATTATTTATGATTTTGCAAATTTGCGATGCTTAAATGGTTTTTAGTAATTTTATAATGATTAGTTTGCAGTTCAAAGGTCGTCATCTATTTCGTTCAGTTTAAAAATAATATTAATTTAAATTATTAAATATTTTTTAAATTAAATATGCTTTCTACTTGAACACCAATGATCTACTTTCCCAAAAGAAAACTTCGTCAATGTAAGTGAAAATGTATGTTTGTGTGTAGTGTAAGCAGTAAAATGTAGTGTGTTTGTGAAAAGTAGTTAACATAAATTAAGCAGAGACCCATTGTACAAATTTTACTTATGTGAGTATCAGAACCGCTGGGAAAATTATCATATATTATTAGTTCTAACGATGTAATGACCAAGTTGATATACAATAAAATGTGCAAAGCATACCATTATTATCTATTAAATTGAATATGGCATATAGTGACCCAAAGGCTGGTTTTTATTTTGGTCAAAAATTAAGCATTGCCAACCATCGTGGCAATGCTGCCAGCCTCTTGGATACACTCCCGGTGGGCAGCGATGAGGAGTTTTTTGATGCAATTTTTTAAATATTTATAGCAAAACATAGTAGGTAATAAGTTAGATAATAGGTGTATACAATATTACTATATGGCATAGGATTAATCATATTTAGCCAGATGATGAAGAGTGTCAAAGCCCGCTTCAGTGTTACTTTCTACGCTATTATAACTGCACAGTATGGAATTTTATAGTTCGGCCATTCAGAGAATGCGTTCCTGACACGTCGCGATTGAACTGACGACGTAACTTTGCAATGGCGTTGCAGTTACGATAAAAATATTTTTGCTGGTTGTTTACCGTTTTAACAATTGAGGAGCATTAAAACAACATTATTATATCAATAATCAATGAATGTAGTTACGTCGTCAGTTCAATCGCGACGTGTCAGGAACGCATTCTCTGAATGGCCGAACTATAATTACTAAAATAAATAATACGATACCAGGCGATGAGATAAATTCTAACAACCCACGCCACCAATTTGTTTAAACTGTTCATCATACTGTGTAGCTATGAAGAATGACAAAAGCTCTTTTACAAAATTTATGCAGCATAACGACATTCATTATTACCAATGCCAATCTTAATGGCATCCGTTGGTTGAGAAGATTCTTCTGTAGCCTTTGTTGAAGTTATCTCATCAGTCATAGTTGTAGTAACAGTAACACTTGCACTCTTTTTACTGTCTTCAAGAATATTAGTTGCTTTGCTATCAGCTACTGGTTCTGTTTCCGTTGCTATAGCTCCATCAGATGTAATTGTTTCACCGGAAGATGGAAGAACTGGGGTTGCCTCCATAACTTCTGGAGTTTTACCGATACATTCGAGTGATTTTTCCACCACTTCATTAACGATTGTTTTTTCTGCTTGGATAGTTTTCTCAACTACGGCCTGTTCATTTCCTGAATCTGATACGTCCGTCGGTATTGTACTAACACTTTCTGTTCCCTGATCAGCTGGTTGATTGGTCAATTCTGAAGTTGTAACCTTTTCTTGCACTAAAGATTCTTCTACATCAGTCACTGCTGTTGCAGCTGAAGCTAGATCAGCTGGACTTAAATCAGCAACTTCACTACCCGCTGTTGTAACGGCTTCATTCTCGGTCGCTTGTTTACAAGTCTCTTCAAAGCTTTCTGCTATAGCACTGTCTTTTTCAGGTTCTAATTGCACTGCTTTAGCCTGGGTATTTTCAGTCTCGATATTAACTATGGCGTTTTCAACTACATCTACTTTTGCTTCAGTTGTTGTTTGCTCTAAAGGCGTAGATTTGGCTTCCATAATAATTAGTGTATCAGCGTTATCTACGGTTACTTCATGTACAGTAGAAGCATTCATCTGTTTCTCCGCGTCTAATAAATTCTCACCAGTTTCTTTTACATCAACTTCTTTACCTTCAGTTATGGACTGCTCCAATTTTTTCGAATATGATTCGATAACTGAGGATACTTCTAAGGATTCTTGGACTACACCTTCTTTTATGTCGGGCTGATCTTTGGCTACCTGCTCAACTGAAATATTTGTTTGCTTCTCTAAATCGACCAAGTCCTTCGTTTCTTTTTTATCAATTTCAGTTACAGACGATTCTGCATCTTTGAACTCTGCTTCAATAATCGGTAATGATTTTTCTGGAGTTTCCGTGATCGCTCCTTCTTCTATGGTGGGTTGTTCTGTAGGCAACTGTTCAACAGGCACATTTGGGAGGTTTTTATCAATATCAGATAAGGACGATTCTGCGTCCTTAAACTCATCTTCTAGTAGTTCTTTGGTAAGTTGTGCCTGATCTTTAGAATCATTGATCTGTTTCTCTGAACCCAACAAATTCTGAGTTGCTGTTTTATCAACGTTTTCACTTTCTGTTATGGTCTGTTGGTCAGCATTATTGGATTCTGCTTCGATAAGAGACATAGATTTTTTAGATAATTCTTCAACTGCTTTTTCTTCTTCGGGAAGTTGTTTGGTAGCAGTTTGATCTACAGGTAAAATTGACTGTTCTTCTAACACAATCTTTGATCCCTCTTTACTAACATTTTGGGTATTAGTTTCTATATTTTGAGACTCTGTATCAACAACAGGTGAAGATAATGCTACGGATTCTTGATCAGCCCCTTTTTCTTTAGATGGTGTATCTAATTGAACAACAGACTCTAAGGGTAATTGATCACCAAGTTTCGTAACATTTATTTCACCTTCTATTTGTAGTTCAGCAGTTTGAGCGTCTGGCTTATCTTGTTCAAGTGAAATAACATCCTCAACAGTTACAACTTCACCCCCACTTACTGCGATTTTCTCTACTATGGCCTCTTCCGATGTGGTTACACCCTCTAAAGGTAAAGTTTCAGTAGCAAGTTCACTTTCTTTAGATGGTGTATCTAATTGAACAACAGTCTCTAATGGTGAAGGTTCACCAAGTTTTGTAACATTTATTTCATCTATTATTTGTAGTTCAGCAGTTTCAGCGTCTGGCTTATCTTGTTCAAGTGAAATAACATCCTCAACAGGAACAACTTCATCCCCACATATTGCGATTTTCTTTAATATGGCCTCTTCCGATGTAGTTACACCCTCTGGCGGTAAAGTTTCAGTAGCAAATTTACTTTCATTGGATGGTGTATCTAATTGAACAACAGTCTCTAATGGCAAAGGTTCACCAAGTTTTGTAACATTTATTTCATCAACTATTTTTAGTTCAGCAGTTTGAGAATGTGGCTTATCTTGTTCAAGTGAAATAATATCCTCAACAGTAACAACTTCATCCCCGCTTGCTGCGATTTTTTCTACTATAGCCTCTCCCGATGTTGTTACACCGTCCAACGGCAATGTTTCTTCGCTGATTACAATATCAGTGACTATATTTTCTGGAGCTATCTGCACGATATTTTCTGCTTTTTGAGCTTCAGTTTCAACTGCAGCAGTTGAAGTTATATCTTTTAGTACACTTTGGTCTTGTTCTTTAACATCAACAACTTCTATTGGACTTTCCGAAATCATATCACCTACTTGCTCAGTTAAGGAAACCTTAGTGATTGTTACAGTAGAATCCAAAGGCTCCATTATTACTTCCGTAACTTTCAAAGAGCTGTCTTGCTTAGCATCGCTTGGAGTCACTTCTTCGAGCACTATTGGTTGTTCAGAAACAACACCTTCACTACGTACAGATTCTTCAGTCACGTTTGCTGATTCAGCAGCTGATTCTATGTTTTGTTGAGCCTCATCACTAATTATTGAGTCAGTGACGGGGATAGTTTCCGAGATTTCTAGTGCTTGAGATTCTTTGACGGGCTCTTTTGTATCATCAGTGACAACAGTACTATCAGTAGTGGTACTCTCTGTTATCAGTTGTTCAGTTTCAACAACTGTTTTGAGTGAATTTTCGACTCCAAGTTCAGCACTAGTTTTCTTGGAATCCTCACTAATATGTTGGGTTACTATTTCAAGGGCGACCTGTTCTTGGTTTGTTGTGAGAGTCTCATTAGAAGTTGTTATTTCTGTAGTAATTTCTGTAGAAAGCGGTCCAGTTTCAAGTGCTGTGACATTCTCTGGTGAAATGTCCGTGATAACTTCGACGCTACTCTCTGATTGTTCAAGAACTTTTTCCAGACTTGTAGTGTCAGATTCATCTGATTTCTGGGACGATTTAACATTATCCTCGTCTGATTTTGCTTTACTTTCTTCTGCCAGTTGTACATTTGCTTGAGATATAATAGCTGTAATTTCTGTTGATAAATGTGTGCTTGTATCGGCTAATTGCTGTAAAACATCGTTTCCGATCACTTGTTTTACTTCATCAGCAGTTTGTAAAGTAAGTTCCTGGACTGCAGATAAAGCATTTTGTAGTTGTTGAAGTTGCTCGTATTGTGCCTCTACAGGTTTTTCAGCCATCTCGATGCTCACACGTAAATCACTTGCAAATGCTATCGATTGTTTAAGGTCATCAACGTTAAGTGTTGCAGATATTATATCAATTGTTTCAATAATGTTGTCGGATAAGTAATCATTGATGTATTGTAATAGTGTTTCTGAAAACATGTAACTCAGATGTAGTGTACAGTATTATAATACGGCTGTGAACATAGAATCTTTAGAAGAAAATTTCTGTTAAAAGTGGTGTGTGTCACTTAATTATTTCAAAGGTAATTGGAACTTTCACGACACTTATAAAATGTTCAAAAGAAATAATAACGTCATTTAATCAGTGATCTTGGGTAAAAGAAATAAGTCACTATAAATTATAGAAAAATTATAGACTAACTTCGTTTTCCATCAATATCATAACTTTCATTGAATTAAATAAAAATTATCCAAAAATTATAATAAAAAGTGAAATTACCTGTTGTAGCTGTTTTGAGTGGCTCCTCAGACTTCTGCACCGCCTGCTCGAAACTGACTGCTTTAATTTCACTCTCCGTTACTTCTTCCAAAGTAATAGGTTCAGTGTCTGAAGGAATGGCTACTGCTTCATCAATTGTCGCACTGATTTTAAACGTTTCTTTCTCAGCCAATGTAAGAGAAGCATGAGTTTCCAACTGTTCCATTAATGTAGCCTCGGCTTGCATTTCTTTCACAGTTTCTTCATCTGCTTTTTGCATCGTCATTACATCTTTAACTTCTGATACAGAAGTTTGTACTATACCTACTGCAATTGTCGTGGCCTTCATTTTATCAGCTGGAATAGTTTCATTAGCCACTTCTAACTCTGTATCTATTTGCTTGGTATCAGATTCCAATTGTTCAAGCTTTGCTTCTTCAAATACGGTTTGTGTTGCGACGACCGCTGCAAGATCAGTTCGTAAACTTTCAGTGATTGCAGCAACACGTTGTAAAGTATCTTTGTTGATTGAAGGGACATCTGCTAAAGTGTCTAATGATAAGTTCTCAAGCGCTGCTAAGGCTGTATACAATTGTTGTGCTAATTGTGCATTTCCTGTACTGACATCATCCTTCAGAACATCACTAGTTTCTGCTTTTAATTCGACTTCAGAAGCAGCGATGTTCTCACGCAATTCTCTGGCAATACTAATAGATTGCTTCAATTCTTCAGCATTGATGACGTTGGACAGTTCGTTTATTATTTCTGTTATATCATCACACATAAACTGGTCTATATGTTGAACTAACAGTTCTGAAAAACAAAAGTAAAGAATAAAAATCTCCAGAAGAACACGATACAGCAGTATAATTAGGAAAACAAAGTAACTTACCGATAGTAGCTTTAAGTGGCTCTTGTAGTTCAGCTGTTTGGCTTAATCCAATATCAACATGCTTCTCATCCACTTCAACTTCGTGCAGCACTGGTCCAAGGTCTTCTATCACAACAGCACTAACAGATTCCGTCTCCAATATCTCTGAAGAAGCTACTTCTTGAGCTTGATTATCAACAACACTAAGTTTTACATCTTCCTTTATAACTGCTTCTGTATCTACAGATTTAGCTGTTTCCATAACAATGGCTTGAGTACCCTCAACAGCAAGTGTTTCATCAATTTGAGGGCTAGCCGATTCTAAAGTTGTTTCTGAGGCTATAATTTCAGCATCTTCCGATGTGACTGTTTCCTTAGTTACAGCGATAGCTTTTTCCAACATTTCTGTTGTTACAAATAATTGCTCAGAAGACGATAATTGATCTACTACACCAGTTTGCTCTAGAATAGTTTCTTCTGATTCTGTAGCTGTAACTAGTTCTGGAATGGCTACGACTGCTTGAGACTCTACTGTCGCCTGTTCGATTTCAGTTAGAGGCTCAGCTGGAGCCTGTAGTGCAACTCGAATTCCTGTAACAGCAACCAAGTCTGCACTCAACTGGGCAGTTACTCTGGTAATGCGCTGTAAAACCTCAGTACTAAGCGTTGGCGCTAACTCTTGCACGTGTTCAAGGACTTGAACTTGCAGAGCAGACAATGCTGTTTGGAGTTTCTGCGCCAGTCTGGTTTGTTCTTTGCGAATTTCTGTCTCCCGACCAAGACCTGCCTCTTCTTCTGTAATTAGTTCTGAAGCAGCAATGCTTTCCCGTAATTCTTTCGCAATATCAATAGTCTCTTTCAAATCGTCAATCTTTATGATAGCTGATATTTCTTCAACTATTTCAATCAACTCAATGTATTGATCAATATGCTGAATAATTTGCTTAGCTTTTTCTGAAAAATAAATGCCACGTTAATCCAATTACGTTTTTGTATCGCTTGCATGATTTAAAACAGAATTACTGGGATTAAAAAAAAAACATCGGCGACAATATTAACCAGCGATGAACGAAAATTTTCACGAAGATTTTAGAATAACATAAATTGAAAAATGGGATTAATAATGTTGTTTATTGATGTTTATGTTATATTAATTTGGTCTTCACTTGTACTTTTGTGAAGGTAATCAATTAATCATTTTTTAAATAGTTAATAGTAATGAGGTTTAAACGAGCAGCATCAATCCTTTTTATACGATGAACTTTGTATAAAGCGCTGATTAATGTAGCCTAAGCCAAATTATTGACATCCACTCTAACTTTACCTTCTTTAAGTTCAACATTTTCCAATTTATCTACTTTGTCCAATTCAACCAATAGCTGATAAGCGGCAAGGAATACGTGCTTCATGTTTTCAATTTCTAATGGGTTCTTGCCATTGTACACTTCTGTACTTTGCCAATCGAATTTCGACATTATAGCTTTAAGGGACTTAATTTTTTTAGTTTTTAATTCTGATATTTTGGAAGAGGCCGAATCATCGGGGTTTAGTGCCAATAGTCCTTGCAGTTCGCTCGCTATTGTGAGGCTTTCATTCAAGTCAGCGTCGCTAAAAGTGCCTGATGCGACTAACAGATCCATTTCAATACCTATGAAACGGTCAATTGCGCTTTCCAAAGAATCGATATTCGAATTGACATCTATAAAAAATTTTGATTGACATCAATACATTTATTAAAATTATCAAACTTTCCCACTTTCCCAGTACGGAGACAAAAAAAAAAAAAACAAAATTTGCTATATGTAGAAGATATCAGACCAACAAGGTTATTTTCATTTTCTATGTAATAAATTACCTCGTAATTGGCAAAAAGCTAATTAAACTGATTGTACATGTGTAACGTAAGTTAAATCGTGGCTTGTGTCTAAAGTCTAAATAACTATTGGTTTCAACCAGTTTCAATTAATTTTACAAATTATTATGTTCTACAACTGGTCAGTAGGTACAACAGATCTAAAGATTTAACCCTGGTTAAAGAACTACTCATTAACTTATCATTATTCTTTGTTATGAAAAACTCACCTTTTGGAAGTTCTTCACTGTAAGCAGTTGTTTTTTCCGAAGTCAAAATAGAGTGCATTGACTTCTCAATATCTTCCACCGGCTTAGCAATTTCCTTTACAACTTGTGCGACTTGAGCGTTTTCTAAAGATCGCAGACTATCTTGTATAGAGTGTATTTCTTTATCCACTTCCATGATTAGAGAAATCTCTTCATTGGCAATTACTTCTTCTGTTTCCATCCTCTCCATCATTTCTTTATGTTTCTCTGTCATGGTCTGTACAAGAGATTCTGTAGTTGTGATATCAACAGATATTGAATCTTCATCCACACCTCTTAGGACTTGTTCTTGAACATTTGTTAGTTGACTGTGTAGTGCTTGTAAAGGCTCCAGCATTTCCGTCAAAACTGCTTTCAGAGGTCCTTCTTCTAACTTTTGTTTCGGAATCTTCACTTGCAGAAGACTCTCTTGTAATATGTCTGTGCAGTCTGATAGGCATTTCAACAAGATCAAAGTTTTTCCTGTACCACTCGCATCTTTGAAATCGTTATGTTTTTCGATACATACTGATACCTTTTCAAGCATTTCTGTTGTGCCCATATCCTCATTTTTCAGTTTTTCTGCTTCGATAAATGTGGCGAATTCTTCGATCATGTCAGATAGTGTACTATCCTCAATCTTACTAGGCCTCGCACTTTTAATTTCGTCAACAATCTCAATCTGTATATTTTGCAGAGAAGATTTGGCGGTTTCAATAATTTGTACAAACTTATCAACTGTTTCAATGATTTGTTTGTCGTCTTTAGTTTTCTTTACTGTTTCTAATAAGCTAACTGAATTTTCAAACTTGTCCAATGGTGCTTTAATCAAAAGTTCAGCTTGAGAGTCCACTATCTTCACGAGAGAGCTTTGAACATTCTCGAGGCAATCATCAGCATGAATAAGGAAAGTAGCTAAACAGCCGTTGAGGTCATCAGTTAGTTTGAGTTCCGATTTCTTTATTTTAAAATCGTTGATTGTACTTTGTAGAGAAGTAAACTCTTGTAATAATCTTATTATCTTTTTATGAGTTGTAGCTTTTGATATTAGACAACGCAAAATTGTAAATTCACTTTTACAAGTCTTGAAAAAGTCTTCAACTATCATAAGGTCTGCCATTGGCAAGTCTGGTTTGGAATCTTGCACCACATTAACGGCACTATCTACAATATCTTCCATCAGCATAAGAGAATCAGATTCTATTTCCACGGCTACTTGTGGTGAAGTACATGTCAAGTCTGAAGCACGAGATAGGTCCACAAAATCATACTGTTCTAGTACAGCAATGTTACTTTGCACTTCATCAATAGTTTGAATTAATGCAACTTCTTTAGCCAACTTTTCTGGAGCTTGCGGGGTAAATTGTATGAGTTCTTCTTGCACAGTAGCGACTTTTTCATATAACTCTTCTGTAATAGTTTTCACCTGCTCGATTTTGATTCCTTTGGAGACATCGGTAGCATCAAGTAAACTATCAACAGTGCGTTCCAATGCTTTAACTTCTTCTGGCACTGGAATATTTTCGACAGTTTTAGTAGTTTCAATAATGTCTTTTAAATGCTCGCACACTTCTCTTAGTGTGCCAACTTTGTTTGCTATCTCAACTGTATTATTGGCCGTTTGCATAGCAGGGAATACAGCGAGCATACACTTATCTAAATGCTCTTTAAATTCAGATACGCTCTGAATCACGGAATGTATTCTTTCCGTCGGCATTTCTAACAAATTTTCATATATTGGAATGTTGCTTGTGTCTAACACCGACAAACTTTGCTGTAGTTCCTGCATCGGCTCAGCAATAGCTGTAAGCTTTGACGGGTTCAATAAATTAGGTATTTCATTTGATCCCTCCATAATAAGAGGGTGTAGAACCTCTTCGATTCCTGAATGCAATTCACCTAATCCTATAACGAATGACTTTAGACTAGAATAATCACTGACTTCAGATAACGTATCTAATGCATCAATTATTTCTGGAGTTTGTAATACAGTGATGTGTTCATTCAAAGTTTGTAATGCTTGTGCTGTTGCTGTACTTTGAACCTCCTGATTGAAAGGCAATATCGCTTGTTCAATAGCAGTTTCTTCGGCAGTTGGTAGCACTAAGCGGTCAGACGGAAGAGTGTCTGCTGTTGTTTTTATTCCTGATATATCTTCTAATGTTGACATTTCATCAGCCGCTTCTACTCCAGCCTGTTCTTGTATCATTAAAATACAGCTTTGTAGATTTTGTACAGCGCTAGCCATATTTACACTTACGTCATAAGGAGTTACATCTTCACCATATTGAGATATAACATCCTGCTGTAATATTTCTAAAGTTGTGTGAAGCTCATGAAGTGGTTCTGCTATAGTTGTTATAATTTCACTATTTTGTTTGAAGCTTTCAATATTTTCCACTATCTGTTGATTCAAAACCATTATATTCTGGTTAAGTTCACAGAGTGGAGTAGCGAATGTTTGGGCAAATGATGATTTATCTGATATATCAGAAATATGTTCTTCTTCGATTCCACTAGCTTTAGTTGAAGCTATACTCTTTTTCAGTTCTTCTAAAACAGGGCAAATATTCTCCAGTGTGGGCGTAATGCTTGTCTTAAATTCTTGAGTGGATTCTATTGCTTTCACATTTTCAATTGCAGCTATTGCATGATCAATATGTTCAATTGCTACTTTAGCTTTCGTTTCGCCGTACTCATGAGGTGCTATAGCCTTTACGTGTTCAGAATCAACATGTATGGTCATTTCTTCCGCCGTATTGATAGCTTCCTGAATACCAACCAAGGTGTCTGCTATATTAGTAAGAAGTGAACAATTCAGCTCTGAATCAAAAACATTCGTGATAAACTGGTCTTGTATAATCCTTAACGTGTTGTGTAGACTCGCAAGAGGCAATACATTATCGACATCTAGATTCTTTATGGACGCATTAATTCTATTAACTGCGTCACAAATTTCCATAAGAGTGAAATATTTCTTAGACTCGTTACTTTCTATTACATTTTCTAACACTTTCGTCAAGTTTTTGTGAAACACCGTCATGTGCTTTTTAATTTCTGGCAACGGCTCTAATCTTGGCAGGTTATTTTCCAAAGCAATAAGGATTTGGGCCATCTTTTGCAAAGCATCCAGTTTATTCTCACTCTGCAAGACGTCAAAGGTGCCAACGTTCTTTTCAATCACCTCTATTTGTGACGATATTTTGTTGAGGTTTTCTTTAATTGAGGCTACTGCTTCCTTAAGGACGGCTTGATCTTCACCTTCAGATTCAGTAGAGAGTTGTTCAAAAGAAGTTCTTAGCTTAACAACTGACTCCATAACAGTTTCAATAATTTCAGTATTGTATTTATGTAACGGTGAAGTTGATTCTTTTACCGACAGTGTTTCAATTTGTTCTAGAGCTGTTTGCAAGTCCTGTATGGAACCGGACATATCGTTGAGAATAACTTCACTGTTGCGTACTTTAGCAACATCTATAATTTTACCACTTCCAGCACTTTCAGCGATGCAGAGCAAAGACATCAGAGGACTTTTCAATTCAAATACTGCCTTTTGAGTATCCCTCAGATGTTTGACTTCAAGAGAAGGTTCGTCGACTTTGATTTCACTTGCTTCGCTAAGAAGATTTCTGGCTTTGATAGTGTCTGCGGAAAATTTGATAACTGTACTCATTTCCTTATTTAATGACTCGATTTCTGTAAGAACTCTGTCTTCAGTGAGCAAATAATCTGTAGCTGTTACAGAATTAATGTCTGTTATTAATTTCTGCATTTCACTTCCACACGTTTCGATAAATGCTACGCAAGTCTTTTTTACAAGAGTTCTACTGTCACTCTCCATATCAATGCACTTTTCAATAAAGGCTAATGACTGTTGAAGAGCCTTCAATGGCTGCGGCAGACTATTAAATAATGTACTGCTGACCTCTTTAGACTCAACAGCAGATTCTTTAACAGCATCTGCAATACTATGTATTTCCGACAATGGAGAAATTAAACTACTTATAATTTCTAAGCTTCTCGAAGCCGTTGCTGCCGATGACATGAGTTCAGACTTGAGAATGATATCTCTTTCAATAATTTGAACGTCATTTATTACTTTAGATAGCGAAGTGCTGATGTTGACCATTTTATTCTTAAATTCTTCATCTGTAATTGACGGTTTCTTGGGTAATTCTATTTCTACGGACTCTTTTTTCCTGAGGACGTCTTCCCTGGCTTTGCTTACCGACTTTTCACTGCCTGAGCTGGATCGTCTTGAACTACGACTGGTGCGCCTTTCTCTCTTGGGCTTAATAACAGGAGACGGCTCTGCTTCAAATGACGACTGACGCAAAACTTCATCCTTAAATAGAATAGTTTTTGTAGGCTCTGATGATTCCTGACCATCCTCTCCTGAAGGCTTTGAAGATTTAGATTTAGGCTTTCCAGAACTGTGCGCGCTCGCAAAACTTTGTAGATCCGACATCGCTTGAGTGTCATCATCCCTCTTTTCTTCAGACAGAGATTGATCTCGTGATAAACTGAAAAAGTCATCGGCACTTCTCTGGGAATCCGACTTCTTCCTCCCTAATTTAAGAGAAACATCTGACTTTTCTTCCGACATCATTGCCATTGTTTTCTCTAAATAGTCCTCTCCTCCCATTCCAATATCTTGGTCTAACGACAACTGAGGTGGACCGTTTTCGTCGGCTATCGATATATCTTCGATATCTGCTTCAGTACGCATATCTTCATCAGGCACAAAGTAATCGGGTGAGACGTCAATTATAACTGCCTCCATCAACAAATTACCAGACGTCGAAGTTTCTTTCACGAATCTTAATGGAGGGAGTTCAACCACATTGTGTTCTGTAATGTTTTCTGATAATTGGTCAGCATACATTTCAACAATTTGTAAAGCTTCTTCTTCGGTCAAGTCCGGAGTTTCGTACAGAGACACCGATACTTCTTTCCCATCAAAAGAGAATGAGATCTCACCTTTATCATCAAGAGTAGTTACATCGCCAACAGGAGTATCATACATCTGTGAAGTTCTTTCTTCATGTATAGTGCTGAGGGATAAGTTCCTTTGCAAAGCCTGTTCTTCAGCTTTCTTCTTCTTTGCTTTCATTGAATCTTCAAAGCCAAGTAGTGAAGCAGAACTGGCGGCAATACCCATACAGTTCTGTGCCTCACACGTATAAGTTCCTAGACAGCAAGTGCCATCTTGGCCAGATATGATCCTGTGAATGTCACCTGGCTTGAGTTCTTCACCATCTTTGTACCATTTCAGTACAGGTTGAGGGACACCAATGACCTTACATTCGAGGTTCACGGCCCCCTCATCAGACAATATTGCTTGAAGATTCTCTAAGAATCGAGGTTTCTTATAGTGTCTAGGTATGATTAGTTTGAGGAAACAGGAGGTGACGCTGTGTCCGAAGTCGTTCATAGCGACGCATTTCCACTCGGCTTGGTCGAGGAACTCGAGGCTTTGGATGTCGAGGTAGAACACCCCTCGGTCTTCCCGGCCGTGGTGGCAGCGAGAAGACTCGTCCACCGGCTGGTCGTCTCGGTACCATAGTACCGACGGTTCAGGCGGAATGGCGACTGAAATGAACAATTAAAATGATTTATATTCATTATTTATAGATGATAAATAATTATTTTGAGCAGGTGAAGAAACTAACGTAATGTACAATATACTGTAATGTGTAGAAATTAATGTAATGTACGCTAATGCGTATGCCTTGTCTAAATTGAGTAAATCACTTGAATAGAGACTTCGTTTAACAGAACTTGAGTCACAAGTATTTATTTGCAGTTAATTAAATTCAGTCAAAGTTACAAGTGTCAGTATGACGAGTGACAGGGGAAAATGGCAGAGAATGGCATATTGCGCCAACCCCAAATAAAATTGGGAACAGGACAGGAGGAAGAAGAAGAAGAATTAAATTGAAAAAGTTTACCTTTAACTGAAAAACGGAATGGCTCATCAATTTTAGCTTCGACACTCTTCAAACCCTGGATGAACTTCGGCGCCTGATTCTTGGAGAACAGCTGTAGTTTCTCTTCTTCATTCAACTGGTTCTGGATATCCTCGACGGTCAGTTCAGCAGAACTGCTGGCTTGGCCCATGCAGTTCCTGGCTATACAGCAGTAAGACCCTAAGGAGTTGGTACCAGTTAGTTGGTAGACGTCTCCTGGCTTCAGTTCTTGTCCATCCTTAAACCAGCTGAGTACAGGTGTTGGGAAGCCTACAACTTTGCACTCGAAGGAGACTAGGCCTTCTTCTGTTAACACCGCTTGAAGGTTCTCCATGAATCTCGGTTTTCGGTAGTTTTTGGGCACTGAAAATATAAAGCACAAGCAATTAAATCTCATTTACTTTTTACATATATTGTTACATAACTTATTAAGTATATCTTCAGGTGCCTGAGTTAAAATATTCCGTTTAGATACAAAACAATTCTGTATTGCTTGTACCCATCGAATGTAACTCGCCAATGCTTAGCAAGAACTAAGATGATTACGAATTCGTAATGATTTTGTATTCTGATTTCAAAGAAGGCCTGACATGTAACTTGAAACCTTCAACTAACGTTAGGCCACCACAGTGGAGCGAAGCAGATGACCCGTTCCATTTAAACCTGGGGACCGATTCTCCTAAGTTAATAATGTTAAAATTGAATGGAAATTGAATCGCAAAAGCAGTTTTAACCACATCTTGCATTCTGCTACTAATAAAAGACCGATCGTATTCCAATGACATTCGAAAGGGTTTGCGATTGGTCTGCCATTTGGTCTATACGGTAGTTTGCTCTACAATCATATTGCAATCGAAAATAATTTGCAGACAATAATGCTTCATTATTGTCTATGAGCTATCGACTATGAGCACCGTTGTAAGCGATACCACTTTTTACCACTTGAATTAAGGCGTAATATTAATGACATATGTTATTTAACAAATATCGCAAATGGCTCTGTTGACTGCCCCGAACTGCTGAGCAAAATATTTATTCGTACCAATCAAAACAAATTACGAAAACGGCCTCTACTACAGGCACCACACGCATCAACAAATTATAGGGGTAATGCCTTCTGCATACGCAGCGTTACAGCTTTTAATAAATTGCCATCTCACCTGGATATTGATCTATTCTGCACTAGCGCACAAAAGATAAGAAAATTTTTGAATACGGACTATTTTGATGGGAGACGCATGTAGTTCATTTACCTGTTTCCTGCTAAAATGTTCCCATCCTCCTATTCCTACTTGAATTAAGTATAAAAGTGAAGCAAGTGAAACACGTTTGTTTGTTAAAAATATGAACTTAATATAATTCTGTAAACATGTGGAAGCTTGTCATTAGCAATTATTTTATATACTTTGTTAAATAATTGGTGTAATTAGTCTGTAAGCTTTCTTTAAAACAAAATAAATAAATAAAATAAATAAATTATTGAAGCACAGAAAAGGATAAAAACGTTTATTTAAAAGAAAAAAATAGCGGACTGCCACGTATACGCTTCAATCGTAATTGAGTCGTGATTGGATCTCAGACGAATGTGAATCGTATGTCGCTTGAGTAAAATTAGTAGAATCGCGCCCCTGTTTTGTTTCTATGTCAGCGTTCAAGAGGTTCAAAATAGTTCCGCTAGATGGTACTTTATTAAATAACGCGTCTGTTGGTCGGTAAAACAGCACGTCAAGCGGCAGTAGTATTAAAAAAAATGTTTACAAACATTGTATTGTTTGAAATGTTTTTTTCAAGGGCTTTCAAGAAGTGTCCGGGGAAAACCCGGACACTATTCATGTAAGGAAGCACCTCATTGAATTTAAGTATATTGTAAATGAATTAATAAAAATTAGGTCTTGTTTTGTTTTTATCGTTCATTTCGTCGTCGTCTGGGGAAAATATGCGATTTACACCAAATGTCCACGTTTTTTTGAATGTTTGTTCGGGTTTGGCGGAGATGGCAGCCCTAGATAATAAACTGAAGGTCTCTCACCATCCATAGTGACATAGCAAGTGGAGATGCCCACGCGGCCGCCGCTGCTGGTTGCGACGCACTTCCACTCTCCCTCGTCAGGCCACTCGGCGCACGGCACCTCCAGCAAGTACCCACCGGCCCCGTCTTCTAGCACGTGGTACCTGAAGATAGGATCCAGAACTGTTAAGACTTTTCCAAATCAAAGACAATGTTTCTTATTTCAAATAGGCCTATAGCAGCTCTTTAGGGTGCATCTACACGGTGCAAGTAGCTCGCGCTTGTAAAATATATTTCAAAAACGTGTGGGTCCAGTGACTCGCGCTTATACCAAAGGTCCCCCACCCGCGTCCTTTTGTCACTTGTCACTTGCGCATGTTCATTGTTCCAGCTACATGCACCGTGTAGACGTAACTTAGAAACGTCAAGTTGCACGGTTCCAGAGAGTGGGGAGAAGAAAATGGTAAGTAACTCCATAGACACTCTTTTCACTTTTTGAAGATCGACTTGGCGTTTGGAATGTTTATCTTTACTACATATGTAGGTACATATATCAGTATATTGTGGCGAAATCTCGCCATAATCATTATCAACAAGTTCATACAACCCAGTTCCATATTTACCACAAAACAAACAACTAGAGTAAAGTTAATACGTAGTTAAAGTCAGTGTAAATATGACTAAAAATTCCATTTGAACATACACGAGTATGAAAGAAGATTTTAAAGCTCGAAATAATTTTCTATTTTAAGAAAAACGAACTGGGTTGTTATATGCTTACTACTATTTTACTCCAAATACAGAAAGAAATAGGAAACTGAAAATACTTCTTCAATGTTTGTTCAGCGAAATATAAAGTACATACCAAAGAGTACGAACACACTACAAACTTTTAGTTGGCCGACAGTTTGATCGAGCGATTTATAAGTATGGATATGAGTGATAGTACATACGTAACAACGATCAGGTTTTTGCCGGAATCAGACCGACTAAAATCGTTGATTGGAATCACGATATTCTTAAAAAAAAATTGGCCAACAGTCGGCCCACTTGTTTGTCAGCAGTTTGCCGGTGAATGCACTTTAGTAAATAATGTTTGCGAGAGAAGAAATGTATGTTTTTGCATTATTAGTGGTTTAAATCGTTTCCCGGTGTATAAAACATCAACATTTTCTATATTTTTAATTTCAAAAGTAGTTTTTCGTGGAATAGTAGCGTAGATATTTATCATAGCGGAATGTGTGCTTTCCGAAGCACGGAAAACTCGTAATGACAAGATGGTCACCCATCCACGAACCGACCGCGCCAAGCGTTGCTTAACTTTATGACCGACCGATCGACTTTAACTTAGCCACATATTCCGTCAGTTGCACAAAGCTCTATTAAAGTTAATGCTTCTTTAAATCTATTTCCGACTCTGTAAAAATGAAAAAGGATAATACGTGTTTATGTCAGATGTTTATAGTTCTGAATAATAATTTATATTGTATTTGCGGGACCTGGAAAATACCAAAAACCAACGAACGTTCCCATTTTATCCAGTGTTATTTATTTTGCAAACCGCAACAACCCATTTCTGCTCTAATCCCGCTAAAATATGTAAATAACGTTTCATACGAAAAACGTCAAAACATTGCTAGTACATACATTTAATGTACAGAACAAGATTGGAGTATTCAATAACTTAGTGGTACCATCATAGACTGGCCGGCTAGGCCTGCCCCGAAATGAAGCGGCGCGGCGGCGCGCGGCGCGGCGGCGCGGCCCCTGACAGCGCCACCGAGACGCCGCCCGTCACTGCCCGTCACTTTGACTTTTGATTTTGATTTTGTTTACTTGTGTTTTTTATAATTATTTATTGTAGTGTTTAAGTGCAAATTAATAAAACTAACGGATGCACGACGACAATGATGTGGTAGAAAGTGAAGGTCAATCTTCGGTATCACTGGATGCCGTGAAGAGATGCCCCCTGTGCCCCCAGGCACGCTTTTTTAAAGGTAAGCGGGGTTTGAGCGTACACATTGGGAAGGTCCATAAATCCCAGTGCCCAGGGCCTACCAATGTGACCGCGCCAAACCCAACTCTTATCACAACTACACCAACTCTCGATCCTTTTTGGCAAAAACTATCGAAATTCAAAAATTCTGTCCCAATATTAAAGCGGGTTCCCCGTGGAGCCAGGCCTCTGGTTGCTCAACACTTGGCAGGTTGTGTTCGCCTGGCCGCACGAGAGAACTCGCAACGTGCTTGGGAGGAATTGCTCACCTTCCCCTATAGAATTCTGCATGTTCAGAAAAGTTTGGCAAACAAAAAGTCACTAACAAAACAAATTAAAGACAATTGTACAACTTTAGGCCATACAGATTTCGATACTAAATTACCGACTCAAAGATGCTCAAATATTTCACGCCTAGTGGAATCAAAGTTGAGTGAAGGTGACATTCGGGGGGCTGCTAGAATTCTCTTCAGCAGTGATGTGGTGGCGCCGTGTTCTCCAGAGACACTTTCCGCTCTGGAGAGTAAACACCCTGCCCCAGCCGATGACCTCTCTTTTCCCGAACCTCCTGATCCGGACACAGATATCCTCACAGTTACAGGTCGACACCTGGTTACAGCCATAGGCTCCTTCAGATGCGGCTCTGCAGGCGGCCTCGACGGCTTGAGTCCGCAACATTTAAAGGATCTCACCTGCCCAAGCGCCGGGGAAGCAGGTGAGTCGCTTTTGAAGGAGCTTACGGCCCTGACCAACCTTATGCTCTCCGGCAAGGTGGACGAAACCGTCATCGACGTTTTGTACGGAGCCAATCTATGTGCTCTGCGCAAAAAGGATGGCGGTATTCGTCCAATTGCCGTGGGGACTACTTACCGTCGTATGGTAGCCAAAATCTGCTCTAAATTTTGTAGTGAGGAAGTTTCGGAAAAATTTCAGCCCCTGCAGCTAGGTTACGGCTCGAAAGGGGGCTGCGAGGCTGCCGTACACGCCCTGTCGACCTATTTAAATCATGGGAAAGGAGATGTCATCCTGAAGGTTGACATCAAGAACGCCTTCAACTCGGTGAATAGGGACACCTTGCTGGCAGAAGTCAAAAAAGAAATACCCAAAATTTACAGTTTTCTTTGGCAATGTTATACAAGCTGTTGATTTGCATCCGTGCCATATTCAAGGAGGTAATTATGCTAATGATTCTCGACCCAAATCAATAAAAAAAATGGTACGTAATTTTTTTTCTTTAATTTTTTTTCCGAATTCCGTAAATGTCATCTAGCCCTTATTTAAACTTGGCGCGTATGTTACTGGCGTTAAAACCGTGCTGCTCCCTCACACAAACGCAAACACAAAGCATACGCAACGATCACTCATAAATTTCATTCATAAAATTGGATTACTTCGGAAATACCACGACATTACAATGACAAAAAAAGCAGTGCATATTAGTTATTTCCCATCTACTGTAATTCCAATTGATTATTTACGTATTGTATGTCCTCCTCCTGAACTATGGCACAAATGCAAATCAACACCTTGTAGATACCCAACAAAATTATTATATCGGAACAACCTGTTAGAATCCGCTGTTGGCTGTCAACAAGGTGATCCACTCGGGCCTGTGATTTTTAGTTTGGCGATTAACCCAATTATTCGGCAGCTAAATTCTGAATTTAACGTGTGGTATCTCGACGACGGGACCCTGGGAGGCAACAGAGATACTGTTCTTAATGATTTAATTTTCCTAAAAGATAAATTCCACGACATTGGCCTCGACCTCAACCTATCTAAATGTGAACTTTTTATACCCGACTCGACTGACAGACAGACTATTCTTCAAAATTTCCTCGCAATAGCTCCTGAAATTAAACCGATAGACCAAAGTTCTCTTTGCCTCCTTGGATCGCCTATACTGGAAGATTCATTTTCGGATTTTATTGAGAAGAAAATTCAAAATTTTAATGATGTTTCGGAAAGGCTACTCAAAATTAATATGCATGCAGCCATCACCATCATACGGTACTGCTGTTTTGGACCAAAACTTACATATAACTTGCGTGCTTCCCATTTATGGAAGCACACCAACCTTTTGGACAAAATCGACGAAATTATAAGACATACACTATCATCCATTTTAAATGTGGCCTTGGACGACAGAGCTTGGTCTCAAGCGACTCTTCCCATCCGTATGGGAGGACTTGGTGTCCGTAAAATTTCCAGTGTAAGTTTACCAGCCTTTATTTCCTCGGTCCATGGCACTGAGAAATTGATCAGGAAAATATTACCCACCACACTGGTCAATTTTGAGGTGCCAAGCCTGACTGAGGCTTTAAACGCTTGGAAAGTCGCATGCCCCAACACCGACTTACCCGCCAACCTGTCCTCTCAGAGACAGTGGGATGAGCCGCTCTGCAGAGTAATACGGAAAAGTTTAATCGATACGTCAATGACTTCTGCAGAGCGAGCGCGCCTACTGGCTGTGGGTGAATGGGAGTCGGGTCTATGGCTTCTTGCACTTCCGTCCTCAAACACAGGCACCATGTTTGATGACACCACCTTCAGACTCGCCGTTTGCCTCCGACTAGGTGCTCCATGCTGCTCTCCTCATCGCTGCCACTGCGGGGAAGCTGTCAACAGCCTCGGTCACCACGGCCTGTCGTGCAGCCGGAGTGCCGGCCGCATACCACGACATGCCAACATAAACGACGTGATCCGTCGCGCTCTTGTTGCCGTCGGCGTGCCAGCCGTACTCGAACCAAATGGCTTGGCACGCGACGATGGCAAGAGACCAGACGGCATGTCGCTATTTCCGTGGAAGGTGGGTAGGACTTTAGTGTGGGACGCGACATGCGTCGACACTCTTGCGCCATCTCACCTTCCCGGAACTGCATGTCGTGCTGGCTCCGCCGCTGCACAAGCAGAGAACCTCAAGCGGCGCAAATATAGTAACCTTATAGGCAATTACATGTTTGAGCCGTTTGGGGTTGAAACTCTAGGGCCGTGGGGTCCGAGCGCCCACCTTCTTGCCAGGGATATTTCCCAGCGCCTGGTTGACACTTCCCGGGACCCAAAGGCTGGCTTTTATTTCGCACAGAGGTTGAGCATTGCCATCCAACGTGGCAATGCTGCCAGTCTTTTGGGTACATTACCCGGTGACAGCGATGAGGAGCAATTTTTTGATGCCCTATATTAGTTTTAAGTTGTATATATATATAAGTTTATTTTATTTTCAATTATTTTCAATTAATGTAAATATTTTGTGAATAGATAAATAAAGATGAATATTTTTTTTCCGACTCTTTCTTTGTCAACCAGATAAAAAGTGTTAGCAATAGATTTAATGAAGCTTTAATATTAATGGAGCTTTGTGCAACTGACGGTACGTAAAATAGATAATTATCCAATTTTGTTATTCTTGAAAATTGTCTTAAACATGTCTTTTTAACTAATTAATGCACCTACCATGCTATCTCTGCATCACTCTAAGGTTGACTGGAGAGAATTAGTGGTGTTCAAAGTTGCTATGTGGCAATAACTTGCTATATGCGAAATGCTATAAATTTTTATCATGCTATTTTACTTGCTATATTTATAGCATGCTATTTTATGCGTAGGTTCACTAAGTAGGTGCGAATAAAGCAAGCGCAGTGACTGTTTGCTGTAGTTGCTTGCTAAGTTGCTATACAAGAAATTAAGAATATTACATCGCGTTTATGAATTCTTACGATAAAATGGAACAGTAAAAAACCAATGAACTTTCCTTCATACTTTTCAGTAGTTTTCAGGCTTAGGGCTGTCGTTAATTGATTTTACGCTATAAATTAATAATTTGTAAATATACATTTCGGGCGTAAGTGTTTTTATGAAATAAACTAGGTATGTTATGAAAAGCAATTATAGGCGTATTTAAAAGTTCATTGATAGTATGTACAAAAATAATCTATTTAGCGCGAGCGACCGATAGCAAACGCAAAGCATGCGACGACTGGCCGCCCCGCCCACCGCCGCGCCGTGTCTGCTACTCTGCTAGTCTGCTATGGCTGCGATTGCGATTCCTGCATGATGCGAGTTGCGACGCGCGACGGACAGAGACAGCACGCGTGTGATATTTTATTAGCAAGTTAGCAACTTAGCAAGTAGCAACAACTGTGAGCCACGATAGCATTTGCTATATGCTATGCATAAAAAGCACGGTGCTATATTTTGCTATATGATATATTATCCACCACTAGAGAGAATGCCTATGGCATTAAGTCCGCCTTTGTAATTCACTTTGTGATTGCATAAAGTTAAATAAATATTTATAAACCTCATTTCTAAGCATCGAAATATTCGTAGAAACGAAAGACTGGCAGCCTATAACCCTGTTACGGTTTCCTCGTTACTCTCGGTATGACCGACAGCCAAAAAGGTGTCCTAGACTGCGGTGACAGGTATGGCCGACAAAAACCGGTGTTTTGCACTAAACGTATTAGGCTCTTTTCACGTGCATGGCTGCTGTACCGTGACTGTATGTGAAAAGTGCGTTAATTACAGTTTTATTTATAAGGTTGCATCCTAGACTTTGTGGGGTGTTGGTTTGGCTGCGCGTTTTTTTTTAATTTTATTTTAGCCCTTATGTGAGTGACGAGGTACCCGGGTACCTTTAGCATTTTCAAATTTAACGAAAAGTATGTTTTACGCTCTGTAGGTGGCTGTGATTTCCTGAGAGCTCTTAACTATTTATAAATTATATATTTTTTAATCTTTTAACCCAGTCAACTATTTACAATGTTTTGTAGAAACCAAAACATAATATAAACTCACAATAGAGTGACGAGGTACCCGGGTACCTCTTTGTGTCTTGTATGACAATGAAAAAAGTATTTATAATTTGGTACAAAAATGAAATAATAATAATTTTTTTATGATGTTTTATTTCTATAAAAATCACAAATTCTTTGTTTATGCAGAATTAGTACATGTTGTGCGAGTTACTGCATGTTCATCACAAACTGGTTTTTTACAGTTAGTGCAAGCTTTTCGTGTTTTTCTTTGCTTGCATTTGAGTTCTCTGCATATGAAGCAACTTCCGACGGCTGCAACACGCCCTGTAGAATCTCGTCTGGTCCGACTTATAGAAGTTGTAGATCCAGAAGGAATCGAGAGCCTTAGTTCTTGGCCAAGCACGTCCTGCATTGCAGATCTTACATGTAATTTTGATGTCACAATGGATTTTTATTATTTTTCTTCTATATTTTTACCACACAGTTGTAGACTCAATGATTTCAGAAACTTTCTACGTCTGTCACTCAAGACAAATTTTGCGTTATGTTCCATGTAAATGATATACATATGCTGCCAAAGCTGCAATGTCAATAATATTGTAAAGAAGTGCTAAAGGCCACCGATTCGTTCTGCACAACTTATCCATATAGTCCACTCCACTTTTGGTTTTGTTATAATATAAAGTTATTTCTGGCTCGGCAGTTTCCTTATCACTTTCAATAACTGGTGACATGTGCATTGATGACAACATTATTACTGCTTTGTACATAGCAGCACACAGTTGCTTCTTTGCTAAAGGCGAAGTTAGAAGAATAAATCACCCTCTCCTTGTGTGCTTGCATATTTGGAGGAAGAAACCGTTTATTTTTTCTTACCGTTCCAACTAGTGTCATGTTCCACGAATTCAAGGAATGAGCCAGTTGAAGAGATGTAAAAAAAATATCCATAGTTACATTTAGTCCTGAATTTTTATATTTAGCCACGAGATCTAACACGATGCATTGAGTGAATTCAAGTGTTTAGCTTAGCTAAAATAATAATATCAAAGTGAGGGTAATGTTAAAACAGACCTTGATTGTTTAAATTACGTCTAAACTGTATGAAGGTACCCGGGTACCTCGTCACTCTACTAAAGGTGTTTTATTCGTCACTCACATAAGGGTTAGTTACGCAATTTATATCTAGGTAGTTAAGTTAGGTTTTTGATGGGCATTATATGTAGCCTTTCTTTTGATTTAATAGTGAGCAAGAAAAAAACTTAAAAAGTTGAAGTTCGTACACAGATAAGATAATGCAGAGCCTGAGAAATGATATGTTACTGTTACAGCCTTTTCATCGTCCCACTGCTGGGCTGCGGCCTCCTCTCACTCGGAGAGGGATTGAGCATTAATCATCACGCTTGCTCAAAGCGGGTAGGTGAGAAATGACATAGACTTTTACCCAGGTACAGATATAAGTTCCTTCACGGGAGTAACCGCAGGAACAGGTAGTTTGACAAATGTACAATGATACATGTTGGAACTGTCACGCTTACCAAAATCGTGAAAGGGCAAGTGAAGTGAATACCTTGAAAATATTGTTTTTTTGAATACGTTTTGTTGAATGTGACATCGGTATAAAATTCATTTAAATGCATGTACACTATGTACAGAGTGTATATTGAAATAATATATTTTGGATTTTTTCAAAATCCGCTTTTATAAGACTATTTCGCTTCATTTTAGTTTATCCAATTTTTATGAAACTTTTATCACGCAATATTAATCGATGGCCAACCTATTTTTATTAAAAAAAAATCAAAATTTCCAAGATTCAAATTGAATAGAAACTCAATATTTTATTCTATAGTTATGATGAAAAACAAACGAACAAACATACAAATACAAATAAAATATTTGTCAGCCATGTTCGAACGTTTAAAAATTTGAATGAAATATTAAAAAATGTTGACTGTTACATTTGCTTGTCAAAAAAAGGTTGGAAATGTGAACTCTGCTTGTCCCTTTGTCGATTTTCCGAGTGCGAAATACCTTGACTACAATGCTACTCGTTATATGTGAAAAGGGCGTTTCAGGCAATTGAAAAGTTTGCATTCAGCAAAAAGTATTTTATCGAGTGCACTAATATAAGTTGCTTTTGTTGTACCAAACTTTGCAGTCGGATTTTTCTGCAGCTCTGTTTTTAATATAGTTTGCCAAGTTTTATAAAATGACGGCCATGTTTCAATGTATTTTTTATTGAGACAACTTTTGTTAACATAAGTTCTTAATTCATTATTGTACTTCATATATTGCATTTTGTACGAATTAATAAAAAATCTACGATATTACGCGATCCAACATTGCTCATCCATGGTGTAAAAAGGAACATTTTGAAAGAGACTTGACTTTTTTTCAGTGTTTCTTCTGAAAACAGTGACATTGGTAAGCTTTTAAATAAATTCCTGTAAAATTGATTTAATCAATTTTGTTAAAAGCACGCTGCATACTAAACAATTAGCCGACAATTTACCCGATGGTTGACAAATATCTTGATTCCAGTCAAAGTTTTATTCGGTCTGATACCGGCTAAATACTTGATCTTTATAATGTGCGTCATACCATTCATCTTGACACTGATTTAAAAGCCCAAACAAACTATCGGCCGACCAAAAGTATACTCTAAATAAATATCATTAACGTAAGCTTTACAGCACAGTGTCGTACTCACCTCTCGCTGGGTTCCACCTTCCCTTCCTTGTTGTACCAGACGACGCTGCGAGGCCAGGGTGGCACCACCACGTGGCAGCCCAGGGTCAGAGGCTCGCAGACCCTCACGAACTGGTCCTCTAGCTCCTTCGTGAAGATCGGCGGAGGCTCTGGAGTTACGCTGCTGAAAGGGAAATTTAATTTTTCCGTGTCAAATAATATTGGACAGCACTCCTTGTTAGTTATCTATGTTAAAGATAATAAACTGCCGTGCTCGGGGTCTCAGGTACGATTACCTGATAATGAAAAAACTACATTCTTGCTAAAACTTTATCACACATTAGCTTCACTTACAAACATACAAGTAACAAGCTATTCACCTGGTACTCGGCCTAGCGGATCCCTCCCTGCTGCCGCGGCCGACGACATGGACCTTCGATGAGGAGTAGGCTCGGCCCATGCAGTTCACCGCCTCACAAGTGTACGTGCCGAGAGAGGTGGGGTCTTCCGCATTCGCTGTTAACGCGAACACATCGCCGGCTTTTATTTCGCGACTGTCCTGCAAGATAAGTAAACGAGGTTTTACAAAATGGCAGTTTTAACCTAGATTTATCGAAAACAGGCAAATAGAACTTGTTGTTGAAAAGAGAACTTGTTGTTTTGCTTGAACTAAGGTACTCTAAAAGCCATCATAATATCTAAGAAAAAAAATCTTCATGCTTTAAATGGTTCTTAGTTTCAGCTCAGCGAATTCTTTCAAAATCAAAATCATTTAATTAAATCAGGCTGCAAAACAGAACTTTTTGAACGTCCATTTTTTTTACAAAATACAGCACCCAAAACGCCCACTCTTCGCCACTTACTGTGTTATTGCTGGCAAGTGGGAGTAGCGCAGCAAATACGAAATAGATCATCAAGGCTGTCAACACTTGTCCATTCTTGGATGTTCTTCAAAGATTTTTTGCCTTTCCAATCCCTATCTTACCTCTTATTAGGTACGTATATGCTTGTGCTCTATAATATATCCTGCTCAGCTGGCTGATCTCCTTTTATGAGACCAGCCGCCAACCAGCTAGGAAGCCATCATTAAACAAAGGTTGTATATTGTTACCTTGAACCACCTCAGCACGGGCGTGGGCACGCCGACCACCTTGCACTCGAGCGACACCGTCCCCTGCTCAGTCAGGAGAGCGCGGAGTTCCTCCACGAATTCAGGACGCTTGTAGGCTTTTGGTACTGGAATTTTGTATAGACACTTTAGAAAAACAGAAAGGTTTCTTTATCTGCACACATATTTACTTGATTTCGAGAGAAGAGCTCGTAGTGGCTAAAAGCTGCATGGATCGATCGATTATGAACGCCAAGCAACGCTTTTCACAGTCGATCCGTGGATGGTTGACCATGGATCTTGTCATGACGAGTTCTGCCTTTTTCAAATCTCGCGCGGTGGATCGGCGACCATCTTGTGATGACGAGTCAGAATCCACCTTTTTCGAAACGCGCGATAATTGATGGGCCTGCAGGCTAGAAAGTGAGACTACCAGTCTTATCAAGGTATTCGGTTGCCCGGGTAATAAGGTTGAGGAAGTCAGATAGGCAGACGCTCCATGTAAATCACTGGTAGTCAACTGCATCTGGCTAGACTGGAAGCCGACTATAATAAAGTTGGGAAAAGGCTACGCAGATGATGATGACTTTTCTTGAACATAAAACTACCAATAACAGTAGCGTAAAGCTCAAATCTGTCACCTATAGTTGAATATGTCCAAAGTGTCTATGGCTAGTACAGCAGGTGTTCGTTCATAAATCATGAAATATCGACGCGTCGAATTGGCCCTTAGAGATAAGCAGCACCCTTAACATCATCTGACCTACTTATGTACCCACTTACCAAGCACATTAAGATGAGCAGAACAGCTGGCCCGTCCGCCAGCGTTATCCGCAGTGCACGTCCACCGGCCTGCATCGTCCACGCTGATGGCGCCGACGTCAGCACACCAGAAGTTGCCGTCCCGAGCTAGTGCTACCCGCTCCGCTTCGAGCAGCCGAAGTTCATTGCGGACCATGTCACCTAAGTGATCATCTGACCTACTTATGTACCCACTTACCAAGCACATTAAGATGAGCAGAACAGCTGGCCCGTCCGCCAGCGTTCTCCGCAGTGCACGTCCACCGGCCTGCATCGTCCACGCTGATGGCGGCGACGTCAGCACACCAGAAGTTGCCGTCCCGAGCTAGTGCTACCCGCTCCGCTTCGAGCAGCCGACGTTCATTGCGGAACCATGTCACCTGGGTGAACAAATAAAATTTGTGTTTATTAGGGTTTATTTATTTTTGTATTTTATACGAACCACGTACAAGAACAAAAATAGACATGGCGCAGCCTTAGCATAACTTCGTTGCCAATCTTAAGCCCACGTTCATCGACAACAAAACGTTCGTTTTTCTTACTATAAATTTTCACGATTAATTTTCAAATAAAGTTGCGTTTGTTTTTTTATTATGAATGAATTTCGCAAGGTGGCAGATAGTACAGTCGCTTAGGCAATTCGTGTTGGGCAGTAATTTAGGCTTTCTATTTCTCTGTATAGACGGAACATAGGTGATTTAGATAAAAATAAGTACACATATTTTGAAATTATAAAATAAACAATTTGTTAAAAAATAACCAACTAATTATTTTCGATCCGCTTTTGTCTGTAAAAACATTCAGGTATTATAATAAACATTTATTTATAAATATTATATATAAGTTTACAAAAGGTTTTTGTATGAAAACCACACATTCATTTAATAAAGCTTTTTATACATTTTTGATTGCGGGCTACAAAATATTGGTGTTGTATTACAGTTGAAAAAATTGTAAATAGCAACTGTCTAGCTTTTGATTTCAGTTTTTTTTTATTAGTGACATGATAGTGGAATCTGGCTAATAATTAGTACGACTGTTGTTACTGTTACAGCCTTTTTATCGTCCCACTGCTGGGCACAGGCCTCCTCTCACACGCAGAAGGATTGAGCATTAATCACCACGCTTGCTCAATGCGGGTTGGTGATTTCAGACTTTATAGTCCAGGTTTCCTCAAGATGTTTTCCTTCACCTTTTTATCAGCCATTGGTGTCTAAGTATACTTAGAAAGTACATACAAAACTTAGAAAAGTTGCATTGGTACTTGCCTGACCCTGGAGTCGAACCCACACCCTCATACTCGAAAGGTTGGTTCTTTACCCACTAGGCCACCACGACTTTTACGTTTAGTACGACATCATGTAAAAATTTGAAAATAACTCTGTCAGTCTGTCACCCTACACTCCAAAAGTACAAAACTGATTTTAATGTACCAACTACCCTGATAAGTAGTCTAGAGCCTGAGACTTTTACCCGGTTGCGCGGAGTGGTTCGCACAAAACATGTTAAATACGTATTTAACATTCCCCCAATTTGAATTCGCTAAAGCAAAAATAAGTTACTGTGGCAGTATTCTCAGTAGCCAATGATTTGTATCCGTTTTATGTTTCGTAACTGATTACAACGTTAAATAATATTCCTATACCTATGCTTTTTATTTAATTAGCCTATTGTATATAATACTGAGCAAAGATTCCCCAAGAGCTTTCCATCATTCTCAATCGGTCCCTTTTTGGCCAGTCTATATTATTTTATGACAAGAATTAGACTCGAAGTACTACACTTTAAAATGAAGAAAAAGTTGTAAATCTATCACAGAAAGACTTGATATGCAAGCAAATGTACCTACACTATACATTACACGTATAGTTAAGTATTTCAATATAACAGTATTACAGTTAGTCAGTAATGGATAATGCTATCAATGTTTTGCATCGCTTTGTGTGATTATCAGCTTGTTATTTTGATGGCCATCATCAGAGCTCGGCTTAATTGAAATGCTAGGGTTTACATGAGATCTGTATGTCTATAAATGGTAGGTAGATGCCGCTCCCAATATTCGGTCTATCTGTTCTTTAGCTTACTGGAGATAGGAATTTGACATTACTCTTGTATGGGTGTCGAAATTCAATTTTTACTGAGCAAAACAAAAGATAGACAGAATATGGGGAGCGGTCGTTAATGTTTTCTTTTCTATGTGTTTATGTGTCGATAGGTATGCAATAAACGATTGTATATAAGCATATGCTCATTAGTACTACTTACTATTTGTAACGCGGTAGGATAATTTAATTTTTACGTTCGATTTTCAAAGTAACAAGTTGTTTTAAGAAAAAAACGCACGTTTATGTCGTCGGTGAACTTCGACCTATTATATTTTAAAATAATTATTAAAAGGATATAATAAAAAAAATACTTTTCGAATCTCAAAATATATTAAAAGCTTCACAATAGTAAATGGTGGTGACACCACGGTATGTAACCATAACCAGTCAATAATATTATAGCAAACACTGTATGAATGTTGACCAAAATTGGAGCAAAATTGTGAACTGATACTTAGTAAGTACTATGTGACCACTCACTCACATAGGCTTCCAAAGCTATTATAAAATCACACAACTCATTAAAAGTTATTAATTAATTGCATAGTAAACAGTGGCCAGTTTTATTCATAACTACCTTCCACCCGCGGTTTCAGCTGCGTCCCTTGGAAACTGCTGTCTGTATCGGGATAAACTATAGCCTATATTACTCGGGAAGAGTGTATCTTTCTAATGGTAAAGAATTTTTCAAATCGATTGAGTACTTTCGGAGCCTTTAGTGTGTAAACAAACAAAAATAGTTTTGATTGTATTTCAACAAAATCTATAGAAGTACTCTACAAATTGTACAAAGCATTTTAATTAAATATGTATATTAAAACTTATTTATTGATGGCAACTAGGCTCAACAATAAATAAATAGTAATTGAATACAACCAATAAAACAATTCGCGCAAATGAATATAAATAACTTCTTTTCTTAATTCGCGCCCTTTGACGCCATCTTTGTTTTTCCGGGAGCTGTCAATGAAAGCGCGGGAACGGAATAACAGATTATAAATACCTAGCGGATGCGGTTTGAAATAGACGAATTATGTCATGAGCGCTCTCTTGGACATTCCGATGTGTTTCAAGGTTCTTGCTTGACTTTTATGAAAATGTGTTACGGCGAACCGTGGGTAGTACCACAATTTAAATATATTCTCTTGTAAACAGTTGTGAAGCTACGTATTAACGTTCGTCACAATATCACTCACACACGCATGTGGTCGATGCACAACTCTCAGTACCGATAGCGCCGGTAAAAGCTCGTCGATACACATGCGTGTGTGAGTGACATTTTTACGAACTTTAGTAGGTACCTTCACAACTGTAAATTTTTACTCTGTGGTAGTAAACTAGGCGAGACGCGAAAGAAAAGTCGTTGATTTGTAAACCTACAAACTCCAGCTGTCCACGATTTTGGCTACATTTCAATGGACATTGGTCCATATTCAAGCAAGCTTCACGGAGCGCTCGGTAAATTCTATACGGTTGTATTCCAAAATTATTTTATTACTATTTATTTTAAACATTAAAAAGGAAAAGCGTGGGCTGATTTTATATTTGTTTTCATATGTTTTAAAACTCTGTCTTTATAATATGCTGTGTCTTAGCAATAAATTGTTTTTAAGAAGCACTCAATCTTGTTATGTCATAGACGTTTATTTGAAAGACATGTTTTTGCGCTAGTGTTACTACGCTGGTCACTATTTTCGGCGCACGCTGTAAATTAGTTTTTAATGAAACATTATTTGAATATCAGATATATATTATATAGAACGGCTGCAGTTGTAAATAAATGAGTTTAGAGATTTTAGTGCCAAATGTCGGTCACCCAGATGAAACTCTTTTTTTGTAAGAAGTATGACAAGGTTTTTGATACATAGTTTTATTTTTCCTTCTTTTGTTTTTGTAAAATATAGATTTAATATATTGAATAAGTGTGTATAACTATAGTTCGGCCATTCAGAGAATGCGTTCCTGACACGTCGCGATTGAACTGACGACGTAACTACATTCATTGATTATTGATATAATAATGTTGTTTTAATGCTCCTCAATTGTTAAAACGGTAAACAACCAGCAAAAATATTTTTATCGTAACTGCAACGCCATTGCAAAGTTACGTCGTCAGTTCAATCGCGACGTGTCAGGAACGCATTCTCTGAATGGCCGAACTATAATATAATTATTAGCTGTAATTAGTAGCGGTTTTAGGGTAGGGCCCGGTTGGGCGATGGCCCAGCGCGCCGGATAAGAGACGCCGCAAGCGCCTCCAACCAATCCTTATAGTCTAGTTTACTTAATCAACCCTAAATAAGCGAAAAAATCTTTATGTTGGCTAAAGAATTGAAAACTTTGTCAATCGAAAACGAAATTTTGAATATGTAAGTAAATGGTCGAGGAAGTCCGTCCACCAACAAGGTGGACAGACGACCTTATGAAGGTCGCCGGAAGACGCTGGATGCAGGTCGCCTCCAACAGGTATCTGTGGAGATCTAAGGGGGAGGCCTATGTTCAGCAGTGGACGTCCTATGGCTGAGATGATGATGATGATGATGAAGTACCTAAATGGTTGTTTCTGACACACTACACAACAATATACCAAAATTTAAAAAAACCCCCGACCCAAAAAAAGTACGCAATAATTACGACAAAAGGTTAAAAACGCTAAACCCTATAAAAAACAAAAAATAACTTTTAACACTACGTAAACAAAATTTTGTCGTGTCGGGGGACCGCTCTAATTCATTACTTTAGATACGTGTTTTTTTTTTAAACGAATGTTATAATTAGGTAAGTATCATTTGATTTATGTAAGTATTTATGAAGGTAAAAAGCGGTCCCCCGACACGTCAAAATTTAGTTTACGTAGTGTTAAAAGTTATTTTTTGTTTTTTATAGGGTTTAGCGTTTTTAACCTTTTGTCATAATTATTGCGTACTTTTTTTGGGTCGGGGTTTTTTTTTAATTTATAATTTAATTTTATTTCATGCTTTTTAAAGGAGCTCCTTAATTTTTCCTTCTTTCATTTAATTTATTTTATCTTAAGATGGGGTCGCTATATGCGATCTCGGCCAAAGGAAGCTGTTTAACAATCCTCATGACAAACTGGCTCTGGGAGAATTGCACAGATTGAGAAACAATAAAGATTAACCTTTTAGATTTTACATTCTAGATTTTCAGCAAAAATATAAATCGGTTTATCCGTTTCATTCCAGCATTCCAGGGTTTCATTCGCCACATCCCATTTCCAGCATCAGGTTCTCGTCAATCAGAAACATGAAGAGAACTCGTCAAGACAAATTCAACGAGCCCAAACTCGATGGGTTTACTAAAAGGCAGTTCAGGGTTACGTCTCCTACCTTCGTGCCCTAACAGCAGACCAGCTCAGTGGTTCCAAAAGACATTAGTGTTTCAAATTTCAGATCCCACATATACTTGCAAGTAAACTGAGCGTGTAACATTCCTATCACACCTATCAAATGAGCTGATGACCTTGAAGACCTGAACCGATTTCCACCAAACATAGCTAAGAACACTCCCGACTGACATACCTTTTAAACAAAAAAAACCGCATTACAATCGGATCATCCGTTTGGGAGCTACGATGCCACATACACACACACACACACACACACACACACAGACACGTCAAACTTATAACACCCCGTCGTTTTTGCGTCGGGGGTTAAAAATAAACTGCAAAGTCGCCATATTTTTTCTAAATATCATCCGTCACTTACCTTACACTCAGTCGAGCTGACAATCTCCACTAGGAACCGGGTCCTGGTGCCAACCTTCACCGTGAGGTCTTGCAGACGCCGCAGGAAGGTCGGGGGGTCTTCCCCTGTAGGTGCCTCGTCAGCGCATACCTCCAGGCGCACCCGGCTCGTGTCACTGCCGGCTGCATTGCTCGCCTGGAAAGAAGTAGAAGGGTAAGAGTGCGTCCTGAGTAGATTAATCAAAGCGAATGCGCAAATGTGGGTCCTGTGTGGATTAATCAAAGCGAACGCGATCCGAAGCGAATTCAAAAGGACGCTGCACCACGCTGTTTCGCATCAAGTGACGTAAGATACTTTAAAAGAAAACGACTGTTTTTTGTTTTCGCGTCGCTTTTTGTTCGTATCCAGATCGTTCACTTAGGACACACGGAAAATAATATCGGGACACCTTTTCAGACACAGATAAGGCAACCTATTGATACATTGCTATTGGTTAGTTTGTGTTGTGGGTGCTAAAACAATTGATAAACCATGTAATTATACCCTACGTCCATACTTTATGAATCCATTTAATACCCAGATCACAGCCAACAAGCATGGTCATTACAAAAATGTTGACCGTTCCGGGAATCGAACCCTTTTAACAGGTCGAGTAAAATAACTTACATATTTTCAAAAAAGGACACTCATTAGATCATTATTTCTATTTTAAACAACATATTTTAAAGGCCAGGCTTCCTATAAAAAAGTCTTTTGTCCTTAACAAAGTTGGCTACAAACTTGTAAGTAAGTAAACAAATTGTAGTTTTATAAAGTAAATTTTCTTGAGAACGAGGGTACTAGAGCACGGCCATTGTTGTTATTGTCAATTATTATTATACGATCGATGTCCCCTCGAGGTTAGGCCATATCATGTTGTTAAAGGGCTATAATTCTAACCACTTTTCTAACAAAGCTACCGTAATTGTCTTCTTCAAATAAAAAAAGAAATACTTTGTAAAATGGTTTTATAAGTGCGCTTAACAGTCTTATCGAAGAGTATAGGGTTGATCGGGTAACTGGGTTGAGTAGTTCAGATAGACAGTCGATGCACGTAAAATTCTGGAACTCGACTGCAGCCGGTTTGTATGGAAGCTGGACAAAATGTAGTTGGAAAAAGGCTAGGCAGGTGATGAGGTGCGGTTAAAATACCTTACACTCAGAATCAATAGCATTATAGACTTTTGGTAATACAATTAAGTATATATGCCAAATCTCATTTCGATCAATTCAGCCCTTTAAGCGCGAAAGAGTCATAAAAAATCTCATTTTGCAGAAAAAAGGTTCTTGTAGAATCTCTGCTTACGCAGATAAAATAGACCCGATAAGAGATAACTAAAAAACAAAATACGTTCACTAAAATCCCATCCTTAGAAACTCCTATCCTTTAAAAATCCTAAAGCCAAAATCCCCAAATTCCCCACAGTGTCAGATTTAACAAACACCTGATCGATAATGGATTAACCATTCCCATATGTCCTGCACACGTTACCGACTGCACAAAGGATAGGTAGTTAAAGTACCTCAAAGGCGTTGACAAGCGGTCACCGACCTCTGAAAAGCGTGACGTGAACTATTCGTAGGATTTCCGAAAGGTAACTTTGACACTAAATGTGTGCCGGTATTTTTTACGTGTCATGGTAATGATAGATAGATACATAACTACTTACATCAGATAGATAGATAGATAGATACTTTATTAGGTACACCATTTTTTTCATTTTTGGTCCTAATACTAGTTAAAGTATGTATGTGCCATTTTGGGCGGTCTTATTGTTAACAGCGATCTCTCAACCTCATACTTTTACATCTCTCAATCTTAGGATGGATTAAGACGAGATTTAGAAGGTATATGGCAGGCAGTATACAGTTAGACAAAGTATTCACTTGCAACTTTATTATGTTTACAGGCACTAAAGTTTTTTTTCTATTTACTTAGGTTCTTCATTTGTTTTACTCAGAGTGCTGATTCTGAGTTTTGTAAGTTTACTCGCTCGATACGTAATTATAACTTGGCTGAAGCAAAGAGTCGTATGCTACATGACATAATCAGAATATAGCATGTTCATTCATTTTTCCGGATAATGACGCAAGTGGGCGCGTTTATAATACAACCAAGTGTCGATGACAGCTTTCAATAAATAAACAGTTCTAAAATTAATGCTACGTCATTAAGTTCTATGATAATTTACGCATCGAGAAAGTTAACTCGCAAAAATCGCACTAGGCACTCAGTTCAAACGTCATCTCGCACGCTACGTCCTGGCAGACAAACGGACATACATACATTTCTATATGTTCTACAGATAGACAAGCAATATGTAGATAGTCACAGTCGGTCCTGTGGTTTAAAGCCACTCTACCAAGCAATGGATGGTCGCAGAATATCCTGCGCTAACAATATGGGGTTATCAAAATGTACGCTGTTGAGGAACGTGCTCACTTGTTCCAGGATTGATTTACCTAGACAACATTATATTATACTTATTGGTAGATTTCAAATCAAAGGATAGATAGGTATAACCTATTGCAGATCGAATTTTGATATTCGCTCCACTAAATTACAAAATAACGGTTAGGTTATACAAGTTCGCAGTAAAAGACAATTTTCAGTAATACCTACTGCAAAAAGTCTGAGAGTGAACTTCGTTAAGTATAATAAAAGATTAAGGTAAATTAAAAAAAAAAGATTAGGTGAAATAATTCTCCGGTAGGTACAATACACGACTGTTTTGCAGCTGTAAACAAGTTACGAAGCATCTTTTTTTGCTAGGAATCAGCAAATTATTGTCACTATAGTTGTACCGTGTGTCAGAATCTTACTCACTTTACGCCTTTACGTCCCAAGGCCGCGGTAACTCTTTATCCTCCTATCCCGCAGCCGGCAAAAAGTTACGAAACAGTCCCACTATACTTATGTTATGATAGAAAATAATGACTCACCTGTAGTGTGTACACATTGGTGTCTCCGGTCCGGGCCGACGAAACCGTCAGCCGGACTCCGCCCGCGTCGTCCGACGCCTGAAACCGTTCGTCTAGCGACGCTCCCGCGCGGCTCCTTTGTAAACACAGAAAAAAACAAAATTAGAACACGAAAAAAGAGTATAAATGTAATATGTTGCCAGAAATGATAAAAAAAAACGAAATAAGAACACTATAAAAATAAAAATATAAAAGGACATCTTGCCAGTACTAATTCAAAGAATAAAAAAAGTTGATTTGTGATTTTTTTATTTGTTGATTTTTAAATTGATGCAAGAATTTACAGTTTACGATTTCATGAATGAAAATACAAAGGACAAATGTGCATACAGTATGACCGTCTTTTGGTGTAGTTTATGGTGTAATAACGGTATTTTCCCTCCAAAACTGACAGCTGTCAACTTCACAAAATACACGTAAGTTTGGTATGAAAAATGTAATGCACGTAGATTATATTTAACTTTAAATTATTTATAGTAAAACAATTAAAACTAATATGATTTTCATTCCTTTACAACATATAGATGGGACTATATTTTATGACATTCTGTATTTCTAATGACAATTCGAACATAAAGATGAAATGATTTCTTTGAAGTATCTATGATTCATTAAATGATCACATATGGAACATGAAAGACAATAAACATACATTTAATGATACTATGAGACACAGACTTCTATTAACAACACGACAACGAAAGTGACTATAATAAAAAAGTATGTTACCCAAATGAAAGGACTTAAATAAATTATCTACTTTAAAAACGCATCTGTTCAGCCATCTAAGAGATATGGTGCCACAGACAGACTGACGCACATAGGGGTAGCAAACTTTCAACCCCATTTTTGTGTTCGCGGTTAAAAATACGAACCTAACCGACCAAAGACAATACATAATAACTTATCGAAATCCAAATGTCATTTTAACTTTACCAGAGAAACAAAACCATTTATCTTAACTATTACTAAAAAAATAGTTTGTAATATCAAAACTACAAATATATTTGACCGAAGACCAATTAAATTGTCAACATATATCCATTGTGCTACCTCTCTTATATAAAAGACAAACTGGGCTTGCATGCGCATAGAAGATCAAGGAGCGTACCAAAGACAATGACTACAAACGTCAAACAGGTAGCGTTACAAAGAGGTCGCTGCCTTGATATACAACCTCTATATCTATAGAACAGTCTGTTATTCAAGACATGAAAAGAGTAAATCAAATTAATTAACGACCTAGAACATCGTTCTAAAAATGAATTGATTTACGGACAATTACAGAAACATTCGAGTAAAAAAATGGAGCAAATATCTCTCGATTATTTTTATTTTCATCACGGATAACGCACTATTATTCGAGTCATCATCTGTTTAGCCTTCTTCCCAACTATGTTGGGGTCGGCTTCCAGTCTAACCGATCAGTGATTTACCTGACCTTCTGGTGAGACTGGTCATCAGACTTCTGACTATCCGTAAAGACTGCTAAAGCTGTTCAATGACAGCCGAGACCTACAGTTTAACGTACCCTCCGAAAAACAGTCATTGGAGTTCAAGATATACTTGGAAACTACATATAAACTAAGAAAAATTGCATTGGTAGCCTGACCTGGAATCGAACCTACACATTCATACTTGAGAGGTTGATTTTTTATCCAGTGAGCCATCACTACACAACATTCGAGAAAAAAATCGATTAAATTCTCGATTATTTTTATCGATTACGCACTATTCGAGTATTCGTTCAAATTGCATGGACGTCACACTAGACAAAATAGCTCTCGTAAGCATTCGAAGGCGTCAACATGCCGCGGTACTATGAATTATCGATTAATATCGATCGGATTCTCGAACAATACACAAATAGATACTCATATAGTTTTCATGATGTCAATGTTTCATTGGAACACGTGCACGAATGCTATGGAAACTCAAAAATTGTTTAAGAATTACTTTTACAAACTCAATGGTCATAGGACGTCCACCAACAAGGTGGACAGACGACCTTCTAAAGGTCGCCGGAAGACGCTGGATGCAGGTCGCCTCCAACAGGTATCTGTGGAGATCTAAGGGGGAGGCCTATGTTCAGCAGTGGACGTCCTATGGCTGAGATGATGATGATGATGATGATGATTTAAACGTTGCTCGGAATATCGATTTGTCAAAAATTACTGGTAGGCTTGTAGAAACGTTCAGAGCACATGAAAATAGTTCTAAATAGATATGACGCCGTGATGAATGGAAGCCGTTGGCTACTGAAACTAATTTATTTCTAGTTACGTTTCACAGTCGTGTGGTATTTAGATTTGACGACCTTCCGACTCAGACAACGGGCGGAATGAATTGGACGCTAATATATGCTTAGTACTAGCTTCTGCCAGCGGTTTCACCCGCATCCCGTGGGAACCTCTGCGTGAACCCGGATAAAAACCCTATAGCCTTCCTCGATAAATGCGCTATCTAACACCGAAGGAATTGTTCAAATCGGACCAGTAGTTCCTGAGATTAGCGCGTTCAAACAAACAAACAAACTCTTTAGCTTTATAATATTAGTATAAATTTAGAGTTCATTTACTTTTATAACCAACCTTTTTTATACAAGAAACTCTATATGACATATTTACACTATAAATTAAAACTATTACTATATTTACAAACTAAATTATTCCCTACAACTTACCTACAAACTAGAATAAAAATAAACAAGGGAATAAAAAAACCCAAAACCAAAACCAGCTGAGAGTTAGGCGTCTATGTATTAATTAATAAATAACTTTTTTTTATCGGTTCAGATAGTTAGATAACATTTTCTGTGCTATCGGCATCTACCATAGCTGAGACGTGGCTTTATTGGTGCAGGAATATTGATTTGTTTAGTAGATTCAGAAAACCCCTACAATATTAAAAAAGTCACCTCTACGAATATTGCTGTTATGTAGGCACATATTCCGTATTTATTTTGAACTGAACGTGGAAAAGGTAAATAAAATATATTGATTCTAGGAATCCGTCTATATCTCTGTCTAGTACATATTTCCTAAAAACCTTAGTGCCTCAACTTTCGCAGGCCCAATATCAAAGTTGACGATTTCATAGAAATGCTTGCCTTTTCTAACTTCATAGTTGCCAAAGAAAGAATATAAACTCTTTTGCAAAAAAAGCGGGCACCTATGCGAAATCTTGGTTTTAAGGACTTCACGTGTATTTCAAAGGATTTTAATAGCTGTAGTATGTTACTAGCATCAAAAGGGTTAGCCAAGCATGCGTGAGTGTGTATTCTAAATTTAAATTTTGTAGAATTTGCTAAGAAACCGGTTAAACCTTGTTTTGGACTAATTGCTGGTAGAAAGTTCGTGGGCGTTTTGAAAATTTTTTGACGTGATTTTCAGAAAACTGATAATACAGTTTTAATTAATGATTAAAGTATCCTTCAGTTACATCAAAACATTTATGAAAAACTGTGCGTATTGGATATCGTATTTGATGTAACAGAAGGGTACTTTAATCATTAATTAAAATTGCATTATCAGTTTTCTGAAAATCACGCCAAAAATTTTTTAACACGCCCACGAACTTTCTATCAGCAATTAGCCCAAAACAAGGTTTAACCGGTTTCTTAGCAAATTCTACAAAATTTAAATTTAGAATACACTCTCACGCATGCTTGGCTAAACCTTTTGATGCTAGTAACATACTACAGCTATTAAAACCCTTTGAAATACACGTGAAGTCCTTAAAACCAAGATTACGCATAGGTGCCCGCTTTTTTTGCAAAAGAGTGTAGATATATGTCGTCATAGAAACGTTTATAAGACTTCTGAAGTTCAATAAAGGAAAACTTTTAGTAGGTATCACAAAAAAAATCCTACTTATATTATAAATGTGAAAGTTTGTGAGAATGTATAGATGTATGTTTGTTATTCAATCACGCAAAAACGGTTGGACCGATTTGATTGAAATTTGGTATGTAGATAGGTGATACCCTGGATTAACACATAGGCATACTTTTTATCAACACACCACGCGGGCGAAGCCGCTGGCGGAAGCTAGTATATAATATATATTTGATGAAAAATAAGTGCTTTCAATAGTATATGCCAATATATAACTAGACTATGAAAACTTATTCTGAAAAGTAGCCAATTTTCAGTTCAGAAATTCTGAGTCTAACAAGCCTACAAATTAGTTTTATCTCAAAGTAATTGAAAATATATTTCTTTTACTATGTATTTCTGCCTTTGTACCTCAAAGGAAATCAACTATCAGACTTGCTCTGATCCCAATTTTATTTGTCTCTGTCACTCGTTATAATATATAATTAGGTACTTTGGAACCTACAAATTCCGCCTAAGGAAAGTCAGAATTTACTGAGTAGAACAAAAGACCAACAGCCGACCTTCAACAGCTTGGAAGCCAAGCTGACCTTGCGCCCTTTAATCACCCGGCCCCAACCCGTCCCGAAATAAATTACATTGCGATATATCAGCCCGTCGCCAAAATCTTAGCCCAATTATTGTCTGCGATCGGAAACTGAAGCCCAGTTATCTGTTGAGAAAGCTTCTTGGCTGTCAATGTGGTTAATGATTTGTAGTTGATCGTAGAACGTTTAGTGTTCGTTCTAGTTTGTAATTTATAGAGCAGTTTAGTTGTCGGTAAATGTGAGACGCAGGAAGGACGCTGAGACTGAAGGAACTCTAGGGCATCAATCTTTTAAATTATTTAAATTATATAACTTTAGTCAAATTCAGAGTTCCTTTCAGCTCTAATTCGTGATGCTGCCTGGCAGCCTCTAACGTAGATTTTTTAAAGCAGCTGCAACAGCAGCAGCTTGTGGGAAAACTTCGTTTCTGAATACCCACTCATCCACAAAAGGATATGGCAAACCAAGGACCTACCACATTCATGGCAGAAATCGTAGTAGCTTTTTAAATGCGGTGATTCAATAAATATAAGAATTGACAATGGTTAGAAAGACTGTTACTTGTGAGAAGACAGCAGATAGAAGAGGATAGAAGAATAAATCGTGCTACGCCGACCCTAAATAAAATTGGGATAAAAGCAAGAGAATGATGATGATGGTTCAATAAGAGATAATTTCAAAAAAAAAATATGAAAGAATCCTTACTTATTGATTGATAATTTACAACTACATTCCAATTATTAAATGTTGTTTTGGTTCACAGTGCACATTAAAGCATACGCAAAACATTAATTCTTACGCACAAGTGTTCAGACGCCAGTAAGCGTCAACATCTGAAGACATTGCCAAAAACTTTGCATTGTTGATGTCGCGGTATTTTGAACGTAACTCTTGCGCAATTTACACACATCGCGAAGGAATATTATACACATATAGTTATGGCCTGGATTAATAATAATATTCTTTGTAGAAGTAGCTTTTCTTGGGAAATCATCAAATGTTAGTCCCGCTGTAGGCGCAGCGTAAGTGTCAGACTCTGACTGGCTAAAACCCACCATGTTCCTTCATAAGCCCTTTATATACCAGGGCCTCGGTAATTCTTACGAACAATCCCACTGCCCTTTCTAGAGGTAGTTTGGATTAACAAATGGTACTGATATGCAGAATCAATGCAGAAGTCATGTTAAGTAAATTTGATAAAGTTAAATAGGAGTTCTATGAACTTTTACAAAGATAGGTCAAAGTGATTCATGAAGAAAGTTAAAACACATCATTTGTACCCTGTTAAAAATCTTTCCAAAAAATCAAAGTCATTAAATTTTGACCAAATAATCATAAATTAATCCCCAATAAACATATACCATAAACTCATTAACATAACAGACCTTTTTACACCATTCCCTTATATTCTTAAATCTTCACCAAAAGCTTTTGCCGATAATTTATATTCTTCAAAGTCTATATAGAGCACGGTATTAAGAGGTCAGTGAACCCGCCTAAATAGATCCCGTGAATATCCCATGGATCCATACAAGACGAGGGAATAAAAATTTACTGGCGTCAAGTGTGCCTATTTGTAGCTAGCATACCAACAGAGTGCAGACTAAACAGTCGGCCGATAGTTGACCCGAAAGTCGGCAATTTTTTTAATAGAAAATTGATTCCAATCAAAGTCTTCAGTCGGTCTAATACCGGCTAAATACTAACCGTCGTACCACAAAAAGTTTTAAACGTCTGTTGAACACTTGTCAAAAAATTACCGATTATGACGTTGAAATAAGGTCCGTTTTGCAGCCACAATTTTTTAGACAAGTGTTCAACAGATGTTTAAGTTTTTGTAGTTAGGCATCTTTGAAATGTCCAATTCGTGAGCCCAAACAAGCAATCGGCCGACTAAAAGTTTGCAGTGTGCGCTTATTATAAAGATTGCGATACATCTTACGATCTATCGGCGAGATAGCGCGGTGGATATTTTGGGATCCATCTTCACGTGTGTAGCGTATGATAATGCATATAAATCTTTCAATTAGGTATGTTAATGAGCGCATGATAATAATTATAAATCTATTAATTAGGTATGTCAATGATGTTTTGAAATAACCGGGATCAGGGTTTGGGACTATCTTTAAAAAAAAAAGTAAATATCTATCCTATAAGTAAATAATATTTTTATAAACTTGTATATAACTCTGTATATTTTTTTGTTGTTAACAAAACTATTAAGTAAACATTTTGAACAAATAAAAACTTTGAGAAAGTCACTTCTAGTTTTAAAATTATTTATTTACAATCTCACCTTTGTTATGTTTCCCCTAAATCCCCTATTTTACCAGTTCTACAAGTAAATACAAATTAACCGAAAATCAGACATCAGTTATTACAATTACTACATTGAAATGTGCCATCAAATTCTGTGCCTAACACAAAATTCTGGCCGGTGAGTCAGTGAGGCCGTCACTTTCATATCCTAGCAAATTTTAGCTAACACGCCTTCAGGCATATCGCTATATTCCACACGCTACAATTGATTAACACGTCTCTTAGATCATTAAACCTACTGGACATGGAATTACCGTACCTTCCCTTTGCCAAAGGTAATACGGTACATGTATGCGACAAGTTTAACCTTCGTAAGATCTTTAAATTTTACAAACATCGTCATGCTGCGGGTCAGATTTGAAAGTTATTCTATTGAATTATACTAAAAACGATGGAAAAATATATTTTATGGATTCTTTTGACATAGGTAAGTTGACACATATTTAGGTATTTGTACAAAATTACTATGGAAGTATATATTATTATTTAATTAAGCTATGCTTAGTTTGTGGTTTAACGGTATTACCATAATATAAAGTATTTTGTAAGTAGTAAACTTTTTTAAATTTGTCGTGAATTCGGATAACGAGCTAACACTAATTGTTGCCGAGTCTTTCACATAGAGTTCAATGCTTACGGCGTTTCCAGTTGATTAGATGATCTAAGTCATGTCTAAACAGCCTCCAGGAGCAGGTATCAAACGTTGAAATGGCAGAATCCGTCCATAATGAACCGTGCATTAATTCCGACCTTTCGCTCTGATAGGCGATTCGAAACGTTAAGTTTATTTCGAAATTGTTCGATATGGAAGGTAGAAAGGCAAGCTCTGTTTACAAGCCAAATACATATACTTTTTGAAACTATGTAATTAAATAAGCCAACAAAATAATGGAGCAAGTATTTCATGAAAATCGTCAATGTTGTGATGCAAAATGACATTGAACTTACCTATCAAGTTTTTTTACAGAACTAAAAAGATGTACAATAAAAAATATAACTTTCCCAGTAAATACCTAAAACTAAAATTATTTTGATTATGAAATATCGGTAAAAGTCTTCTGAAGTTCTTCGAGAAGTTACATAAACTAGGTATAGTAAGTTCAACTCAGTCTTGCGCGCGGCCTTATGTGTGGGTAACCCTTGTACATACACAGTGACTTTGTGTGCGTGACAAGAGGTACAGTCGGGTACAAATACAGTTATTTAGGGGTTACGGCTGTTTAAAGAAAAACAGTTATTACGTAATTTAATGTTTATTTATTTATAATGATTCTGAATCGCTACTTGAAAAATCAAATGATGAATTTTCGGATTCGCTACTCTCACCGAGGTAAATTATAAATTTTGACTCCATGTCAAAATGTCTATAGTATTTTTCTTTTTTCTTTTGTACATGTCGACAAGTATTACCCAACATCCCTTCATCAATATGACTTAAACGTTCATTTATGAGTTTCATTATTTCCGTCTTATTTTGGTCGACATTATGCGAAGCAATATTATTTTTTAAAATTCCCCACACATTTTGTTTACATTATTATACTAGATTATACGTCTTTTTACATTCTTAGTCCACACTTTTATTTATTGTCCGCGTACACCGAGATCTAGAAAATATGTAAGGAGTATTTAATTCATCTTAGATATTTCACCTCATTTATTTCTTAGATACTGTCAACGTCAATTTGAAAAAACTTATGAGAAAATAATGAAAAACTGTAAAATGTAATAATAAAAAGTTTTGAATGTTGTTTCATTTTTTGAAACGCTACCTGGGCCCCGATTCTCCTAATTTTACTTAAGCGTCATACGATTCACGTTCGACTCGATTCGACTGAGATCCAATCCCGACTCGATTATGATTGAAGCGTATGTGGCATTCCGCTATTTTTTCTTTGAAATAAACATTTTTATCCTTTTCTGTCATTCAATAATGAATCATTTTGTCTGCAAATGATTTACGATTGCAAAATGATTGTACAGCAAACTACCGTATAGACCAAAATCACCAAAATAGCAGACCAATCGCACACCAATCAAATGTCAATCGAATACGATTGGTCTTTTATTAGTAGCAGAATGCCCGATATGGTTAAAACTGCTATTGCGATCATATTCGATTCGATTTCTATTCGATTTTGACAATATTAACTTAGGAGAATCGGGCCCCTGACTCCTTAAACATTTTCTCCGTGAAGAACTAGACATTTTCGTAAACGACTGTACCCATAACAAAAAGCGATAAGAACACGTCATGCTCGGACGACGTCACTGTCACACGAATGAAAGTTGTATATTTACAAGCCGACGCACACATAGGGCCGCGCGCAAATCTGAGTTGAACTATCTATATTCAGGTAGAAGATGATTATTATTGCTTAGGTTTAAAAGCATTTTTTGTACTTACATGTAATTTGAAAGTAACAAAGAAACTGCCAATTTGCCGCCTACGGTCCTAGAAGCCCAAAAAAAATGCGGTTACCTAAGTTCCTGCCATGAACCCGAGGTGCAAAGCACGGCTGCATCAATTTGAAGGGCGCCATGCCAGTGGCTGGCAAAATTACTGGCTCATGACGAACTATTGTCTTAACATGACAGCCGGGGTGCATTTTAACGCATGTAATGCGTACCACGGAACGTATTAGGACCAAATTCAAAGTCGGAATACCAAAATTGTGGATTTATGGACATTTTAAAGCGTAGAGAGGAACGCAGCGTAGAGGATTCTTATAGAGCATTCCAAAATCAACTTTAAATTAATTATAATAAAGCCGTGAATGCTCGAGAGCTCTCGAGCCTCTTTTTTTAGGTTCAAGCGCATAATCCACATTATTTCAATAACGTTAAAGTTGATTTTCAAATGTCTTATGAAAATCCACTCCTGTTGGTCCGTGCTGGGCCTAAAATACAAAATTCGAAATTCTGAATCGAGATCAAATAAGGCGTAAAGAAGATTTAAATCAGAGCTATTAATCAATGTAAAACATCTCTAATTTAGCGTCACAGTCTTTTATCTTTTCTTGACTATTAGGAATTATATTTAGAAAGTAGATCAATGTAAACATATCAAACGGCAGATGTTAAGCTTTGCGTATGATCTTACGAAAATGAAAATTTCTTGGAGTTAATATTGTAAAGCAAGTGTTGGTAAAGATTGTAAATTAAAAATTAGTCAATTAATTTAAAAAATGATGAGGTGGATGGTTAAAAAGAATCAAGTGGATAAGATATACCTAAGTAGCCTAAATTCACTTCACCAACAATCTCTTAATCTAAGTGCCACTTAGAATAAGGGCTCTCCCAATTTTGACATAAATAACTATGTATAAGGGACACCTAAACTTTGGTGAAAACGAAATTCTTATTAAGTGTTCCGTAAATGCTCTTAAGGAATCCCTAAATTTAGGGATTTGTTGGTGAAAATGGGCATTGCCAGAGATAGTGTAGCTTCACAATAGTGATAGATTTTTTCGAATCGGTTTAGTGGTTTCGGAACCTTTAGAGCACAAGCAAACAAAAAATCCTATTCGGGATAGATCTACGAGTCCCATATATCGTGTCCCAACATTCTTTTTACAAACGCAGTTGAAATACCTTAAAAATTGCTACGTACGGCTACCAAAAAGAGACTTAGGCCGCTCAAAACTAGTTCATTCGCTCTGTCACGGCTTACTGGTCTAAAATCCGTCAGTACAGGAAATATTTCGTTCTTCAATGAATTATTGACATTCCACAAAACGAGTGAATGTGATGGACGTTTTTGTAATGGAATTTTCACTTTTAGAACACTCAACTATGAGCCACGTGCAGATTTTTATACGCAGAAATTAGCACGAACTAAGCTGTCGACTGATAGTTGGCTGACAGTTTTAAAGGTAATTGTAAAGTCATCAGTCATCAGTCATCATGTAAAGTCATCAGACTTTTTTGTCAGTCTGGTACTGATCGGATACTCATTACCTACTTATCATTCATCTCTGTAGACTGATTTATCAGACCAATCAAACTATCAGCTGTCAAAAAAATTTAATGTGGTTTTACTTGCATGTAGGTACGTAGGTATAGAGTTACACCAGTTACAAGCCTAGAGTACATTATCAATTTTAAACGTGCGAGATACTTCCAAAGCTATGTAAGAACAGAGCATGAATGAATTTTTTAGTTGTATGCAAAATTAAAAACAAATAAATTCCCACAGTGTATGTTTGTAAAACAAAGTTCTGTCATTGTATCATGCTTCATACTTTCTTCGTAATATTTATTTTAATTCATGAATACCTGCCAATATTTTTTTGTTTTCATTTTCATCTGAAATATTATTTCGACAGTTGCAATGTACGTATAGAGAGACTCTGATCGCCTTTTGATCATGAGCGCGGAAATATGACTGTGTAAAGGAACGAATCTTCCATATCCTATGGGACATATCGCACAATTTAAATATATTCTCCTGTATAGCAAAAAAAAAAACGAAGTCAAAACGTATCTTTAATCTAGAAATCTTACACATCTATACTATCATAACAAAAGAGAAAATATTTTTGTGTATGTGTGTTTCATAAAACTACTGAACCGATTAGACTTCTATCACTGTTGGGAAGCAACACTCTTCCCGAGTAACATAGGCTATATTCTATCAGTATATGGGCAGTAGTTCCCACAGGAAGCGAGTGAAATCGCGGGAAAACAGTGTAGTTAAACAGTGTGGTAAACTCTACTATTTTGATAGCCACAAAATTATGAACGCCGGTATAAAATGCCGGAACTAACATGTTTATCGAAATAATTATACAATATTTACATAGTTAATTAATTAAATAAAGCTTCAAAATGTTTTATTTAACTTGCACTATTTGCTCAAATCGCAAAACGTTTTGAACACTGTGCAAACTTCACTTTTGAAAAGTTAACCATAAACCATGCGCTGCTCATCCAACCTAATATTAAATTAAAAATTGCATAACCATATTTGTTAGTGCATGGGAAAATGTACCTTATGTTAGCAATAAGGTCGTTTATCTATACTAATGTATGAAAGAGGAATATTTTTTTGTTTCATCGTTTGTTTGTACCCTAAATTCTCCGAAACTACAGAACCTTGAAATATTCTGTCACTGTTGGAAAGCTGCTCTTTTCCCGAGTAGCATATGCCGTCTATATATTTCTATATATTGATTCTACCATAGGCTATCTCTATATATATAAATATATATATATTGATTTTGTTAGTTAATACGTTTAATATTTGTACACTGGTAATGGTAGAATGCAAGAGACTAATATTATGTAACACCTTAATGTACTGTACTTTGACAAACAAAATCTTTATCCTTATCCCCATACCCAACATCTATTGAAGAAAGGCAGATTGTGGTAGGTTGATGTGCTGTCCATACTTCACTCACACACACAAGTCTATAACTCCCGGATTACCATCAAATCGATTAAATATCCGATTAAACACCATCCTAATTGCAAACATCGATATTAAAAGCTTATTAAAACGAAGCGCGATTTCGATTAACGAGTTGTTAATCGATCATAAATCTATTCGAATTACACGGTAACATACACGTTAATTGTCCACGAAATTGATATTATTTAATGTAGATCGATTATTCAATCTAATGGAATTAATCTGAGCGCTTACACCAATATTTTACTGAAATCGAAATTACAAATAAACCATGGAAAGAAACCTATCAATTTCTATTATAAACTAGCTTTCGCCCGTGGAGCCCGCGTCCCGTAGCCGGATGGTGACAAAAACTATCCTAAAACCTTCTCCCGGGTCTAAGTTACCTCCCCTCTAATTTTCAGCCAAATCGGTCAAGCCGTTTTCATGTTATGTCGTGACAACGGAAAGCGGGTTTCATTTTTCTATATATAGATTATTTTAATATGTACCTTTTATTTTAATCCTTACTAATATAATGAAGAGGGAATATTTACTTGAATATCGTAATCTAAGGAACTAAGAGTCAGATTTAAAACAATAAAAAAATCATTGCCCATATACCTATAGAAAGGCTTATTGGCTGTCAATATTCATAAGCCTACTCGCACACTGCAGACTAAACAGTTGGTCCGGTGAAAGGATTTTTTTAGAAAATCGTGAAATGAATCAAACATTTTAGTCGGTCTGAGCATTGTTACGTGTGTCTTTCATTCATCTACACACTGATTTATGAGCCCGAACTAAGGTCGATGTCTTCACCAACGATGTTGATATTGAATGACAAAAGACGACACCAATCTTTATATGAACATTCTCATTATAATGAGGGGATTTACTCATTAGGAATTGATATCTGAGTTTTGTTGTGTCTGGCACTGTACAGACAGATCTGCTGTCCTATTTATAATTTTAAGTATGGATATGTGTAGAAAGTAGTTCCTACCTAGTAACAATAAATTCAGCAGAAATAATTAAAACAAAGTAAAAATTGAATATATTTAGATTTTACCTGTTTGTTACTCATTCACGCAAAAATACTGAACATTTTTGACGAAATTAACATGCCTTTAGGTAAAGATACATGAAAAGGCAAGGGCTGTTTTTAATCAAAATCCCACGCGGTTGAAACCAGGGGCGGAAGCTAGCGAAATACAAGTAACTGCTCTTTGTACGTATTTACGAAAATATGAAATTAATCACACCGAGCTATTGTTTTAATCATGAACAGTTTTACGTTTACAATTGTTGTAATTTAAAGATTATAGCCCAATATTACGTATTATTTATTTTAGCCTGCAAAAGTTTTGTTTTAATACGTATTTAAAAGGAAAATTCTTAGTGTGTATGTGTGAATATCACCGGGAGCAGCATATTTGTTACTTGCCGTTTTCCCACGGTTTCACCCGTGGCCTGTGGGAACTACTGCCCTTACCGTCGTAAAATATAGCTTACCTGTGTTACTTTGGGAAGAGTGTAACTTTAAACAGTGAAATAACTTTTAAAATAGGTTTAGGCAATTTGTAAGTTTATCCATTTTACAAAGAAACAAATTTTTCCTCTTTTTTTTAATATTAGTGTAGACTACGATTCTGTACTACAATGTGTGTCATATTTAACATACTTACTGCTGTTTGTTATTCCTATTAAATAAATATAAACATCTATAGGTGAGGAGCCACCGACTGTCAGTTCTACGTTTTTTTGCAGAGACTGAAACTTTGTGTAGTGTGCATCTTGCGGTGGTTAAGAACTATAGGCAAGTTCTACAGTACCTACGATGTTTGACCGACGACGATTATGAACCTAACTGATTATGATTTGTATCAAAAAGCTTAGTTAGATATCAAGAAACATTTGAATCGAAAGAACTTTATGACTTAAATAAGGACATAAATACTTTACTTGCTTAGCCTGCATCTGATTAGACTGGAATTCCATCCGACGTACCTAGATTATTTCTAGGAAAATAGATCGGCAGATAATAATAACAAAGAATATGAATATATTACATACATAGTATACCCACGTTACGACAGCTACATGTATTGACCGGGTTTTCAATTTAGCGGTTACGACGAAAAATATCAACAAACGGTTGTTTTTCGCAAAACTACGTTAGCTCATAACTCAATATTTTAGTACAGAGTGCCACAGAAAACTGAAAAATATTCACGTGCTTTTTCTGAGGGAGGGAGGGATATTCTCCTAAAGTTCGGCCATTCAGAGAATGCGTTCCTGACACGTCGCGATTGAACTGACGACGTAACTTTGCAATGGCGTTGCAGTTACGATAAAAATATTTTTGCTGGTTGTTTACCGTTTTAACAATTGAGGAGCATTAAAACAACATTATTATATCAATAATCAATGAATGTAGTTACGTCGTCAGTTCAATCGCGACGTGTCAGGAACGCATTCTCTGAATGGCCGAACTATAGTATCTATTAAAAGTGTGGATACTTTTTCTGATTCCCGTAATCCTTTTTTGCTGTCATAGCTTGTTTTGTACTAGTACCTAAATAAGTAGGTTTATTTTATTTATTTTTAAGATGGATTGATTGCCTGAAAGAAGACATGAAGCAGAAAGGTGTGGATGTAAGAATTATATCTGACAGTGAGGAATGGAAGAAAAAGACATGTTGCTCCGACCCGAAATGACTTGGGAACAGGGCAGAAAGTCACTTTGAAATGTGATTGCATTTTTTTCTGTTTTAGGCATACTTAGGTACTTTTTCTTCCAAGTTAAGTTCCATTTTACAAAACTTTCACATCAAAAAAACATTATATTCTCACTAATATTATTGATCCGAAAGCATTCGTGTCCGTCTGTCAGGCTTCCACTCTAAATATACAACTGTTTGGTTTGTTACACTCATACTTAGTCCAAAGCCTTAAAAAGAACAGAGGCTACTTTTTACCCTATTGTGCAAAATGGTTCTCACGAGACGATGGTGAAATTGCGGGAAGCCGCTACTTCACATAGACTTAAATACAATTTCTTCTATAAAAAACCAAACTAACAATGGAAACGTAAACAAAATCTAAAATTACAAAACACGCACGAAAACAGTTAAAATTCCCAAATACAACCGAAATAGAGCTTCCGCGTAACGGAACGTGTCCGGTAAATCGGTACAAAGTCTTATTTTGTAACTTTGCATGCAACATTACTATGAGACGTCACTGACTATTTTAAGCCACAGTCTACTATGTAGCGGTAAAAGTATGAGAGCACACTGAAGACTTTTAGTCGGCCGATAGTTGTTTTAGGCTCAAAAATCAGTATGAAGAGGAATGGCAGCACAGACGTAACAACGATCAGGTATTTAGCCGGTATCAGAACGACTGAAAACATTGGTTGGAGAAAAGATTTTCTTTAAAAAAAAAACAGCTATCGGCTAACTAAAATTCTGAAGACTAAACAGTCTGAAGACAGTTGACCCGATGGCTGGCATTTTTTTACTTTAAAAATCTTGATATTACTTAAAGTTTTGAGTCGGTCTGATACTGGCCAAATAAAAAATGCTTGATGGTTTTCTATATTGATCTGTGAGCTCAAAAAAACTATCGACCGACTAAAAGTTTGCAGTGTGCTGGTACTCTAAAAGTGTGCAATGCGTGGAATTGAAGCGGATACGGAACGCCCCAATTTCTTTGAGATAGTTTTTTCTGTAAACTTCCTTATTTTCATGGATGTTTTTATATGGAATTAGCTGGAACCGAATGAGACGTTACTGTTTATGATGGTAATTAATTTTGAAGTTACATAATATGTATTATCTGGGCTAATAGATAGCTCAATTAATGCATTAAGTAGTATGAAGGTTTGAAAAAGTATGAAAAAACATAAAAAAATGATCCCGACGAATTGAGATCCTCCCCCTTTTTTAAGTCGGTTAAAAAGAATAAACTGGAGAAAGTTAATCCGTCTTTTACTCTAAAACTACTAACTAAACCAATTTAAAATAAAATTTGGTTCACAGATATTCTAGTCCATAAAGCAGGACATAAACTTTTTATCCAGGTGCGGGGAGTAGTACCCTTTAGGCACGGGTGGATCCGCGGGGAACAACTTGTATAACACATACGGTGAGATAAACCACCGAGCGTTAAGAGCCATAACAAAATTCCGCCGTAAACCTAGTAACATTATTGCGAACGCTCTATTGAAAATAAAGACGGGTCACTTGTTGATCATACTGTTTGTTTATTAGAATGGAATATACCTACAGAATATTGCCGTGGATTTTATGTGTAAACAGGATTGAATAGCGTGGTATTTTGTTTACTTTAGATTATAACTCATATAAAATCAGGAATCGAATAAAGCATATAAATGACATTTATTTAACGGATTATTGTTTTATTTCTTACTAGCTTTCGTAAGGTTTACATTAATAAAAAGTAGCCTATATGTTATTCTGAATATAAGCTACATTAAAGGTAAGTTCTCTTAAAACTCCACCCAGCCGTTTTAGCTTGAAAGAGTAACAAGGACCCACATAGTTAAGTGCACACGTCCATCCTCCGAGCCTTTTTCCCAACTATGTTGGGGTCGGCTTCCAGTCTAACCGGATTCAGCTGAGTACCAGTGCTTTACAAGAAGCGACTGCCTATCTGACCTCCTCAACCCAGTTACCCGGGCAACCCGATACCCCTTGGTTAGGCTGGTTAAGTGCACACGTCCATACATCCTATAACATAAAATTGAATTAGGATATAAAAAAGATAGTTTCTCTCTAAAGAATGATTTGAAATAATGATTGTCTCATGAACTGCTCAATTTGTTAACATTAATGGTGACAAGACGGACAAATGTAACACAGTTAGTGGCAACTGGTGATGAACAATAATTTCGATTACACTACAACACAAACATTTGGCGTTAGTTAAGGACTGAGATTGATGGAGACAAACTCAGAAGGTCTGCCAATAGCGTGTAGTATAACAAGAATCATCGCTGACTCAGAGTTGCGTAAGCGAAGAAGAAACGTACTAGCACTGTAGTGATTGACAACTTGTAATACTAGGCTAGGAGTCTTTGGACACGTCATAAAACAATTTGTGAATCAGTAAGATGTAGTAGCCATAGACATTATACTAGCTTCTATCTTGTATTCTATTCTTCTGAAAGCAGTTTCACTAGTATCCCCTGGGAGCTACTCATACGTTAAGTCCAGCCTTAGTTTTGTATATTTCATGTCTAGTAACAAATATTTCAAATATACCGATCGATAGAGCAAGAAACTCCAAATCCAACTAAGAATTAATAACTTTTCGTCAAAATGTTCCTTATGTTATATCGTAGAGGAAGTGAAGCATATTTGGAATACCAGTTTGTTTTTTGAAAATAAATTGAAGGAGAAACGGGATAGCTCAATAAAAAAACATTAAATTATTGTCAAAATATTAAACTTTAATAATGAGAACAATCAAATATAAAAAATACCAGATATATTATCAAAATGCCTATCAAACTAAAAATACTCCAAAAACGTGATTTGACTTAGGGTGCAGATAATTTGGAATATAGTATTCCAAATTATATTCATTTTTTTTTCTTTGAAAATTGCTAACACTTTTTCTTAGAAACTAATAGAATTCTAAATGTTTTATAGTCATTGGCTCTTTACAAAAAAAGAAACTTTTACAAAAAAATTAAACCGACTCCCAAAAAACTGAAAAGCAAAAAAAACACGGTATTCCAAATTAACAACACGCCAACTTAACTTAAAGTTGCATGTCAAATTTTTAATTCTAGAAATATTCACAAAATCATAGTAATATCTTAAACTAACAAGGTCACTCCGCAATTAAAATAATTACAATAAAGATTTAGAGTATTACAGCAAATGATTACCACTGATTGCATTCTTACCGAAAAAGTTTTCAAATCAGGCTTCTCGTTCGCTGGGGGCTGGTAGCCGAAATGTCAAGATAGCGTCCTGTTTTTAATGCTGTATGGCTTTCTGTATCGTTTGACGTTATGTTTACGGCATAAAAACTCAGATGGCGTTTATATATATTTAGATATCGAAGTATTCCAAGTTACCTGCAGTATTCCAAATATGCTGCAGTTCCTCTACGCAATATGTTAAACCAAAAAGGAACCAGTACCATTAGTAGTCAGGATTCCCCAGTACTAATCCTACCTAAATTGTATAAATAGACAACCACACACTTTCAGCGTTAGCGTCAGGACCGCCGTCACAATTCTCCGATCCTCTCGAAATACATATAGAGAGTTGCTACCTAATTGCTACCAGCTACCATTAGTTGCTACCAATTGCTACCCTCGTGGTTTTGAAGATATTCAGCATCCAAAGGTGACAGCCATTCTGATATCAGGATGGCTGTCACTTTTCCCAGTGTGAAGAAACGGCGCATAAGTATTGAGTTTTTTTTTCACCCAGAGTTGCTACCTAATTGCTACCCTCCAGAATTAAATTTTGGGCCACAACGATTCCCTGGATAAAAAGATATTTAAAAAATGAGTTTTTACGTCCTGCCAAATTAAATTAGCAAGCAGTCAGTTAATACAAATGAGTACTTTTGACGTAGGCGCTATCTATTACAATCCGACAGCTGATATAAATGCGGCCGAAAAGTGAACTAAAGCAAGCCGCCATCTTTGAACATCATTTTTGATTATAAGTATTTATAAATGTTACCTGTTGACTGAAATTTCCCGAAATGCATGAAAAAAGTATTTATTATAATTACCTCAGCCTTCGATTGTTAACACGAAATAATTCAAAATTTATTAAATCATGTCAGGGTATGATATACACTCTTTTGCAAAAAAAGCGGGCACCTATGCGAAATCTTAGTTTTAAGGACTTTATGTGTGTTTCAAAGGGTTGTAATGATTGTAGTATGTTTCTAGCATCAAAAAGGTTAGCCAAGCATGCGTGAGAGTGTATTCTAAATTTGAATATTTTAAAATTGCTAAAAAATTTGTAAACCTTGTTTTGGACTAATCGCTTGCAGAATGTTCGTCGGTGTTTTGAATTTTTTTTAGTCCTTAAAACTAAGATTTCGTATGGGCGCTTTTTTTGCAAAAGAGTCTATTTTAAGTCAGTGACTGAAATAAAAATATTTTTTAATAAAATCAATATTGTTTTACTGTGACCAAATCAGTTCATGTTTTACGTAGACTTGGGTATGATTTTTACACGACTGGCCTTACTGGATGTTTTCGTGTTAACAATCGAAGGCTGAGGTAATTATAATAAATACTTTTTTCATGCATTTCGGGAAATTTCATTTAACAGGTAACATTTATAAATACACCTAATCAAAAATGATGTTCAAAGATGGCGGCTTGCTTTAGTTCACTTTTCGGCCGCATTTATATCAGCTGTCGGATTATAATAGATAGCGCCTACGTCAAAAGTACTCATTTGTATTAACTGACAGCTTGCTAATTTAATTTGGCAGGGCGTAAAAACTCATTTTTTAAATATCTTTTTATCCAGGAAATCTTTGTGGCCCAAAATTTAATTCTGGAGGGTAGCAATTAGGTAGCAACTCTGGGTGAAAAAAAAACTCAATACTTTTGCGCCGTTTCTTCACACTGGGAAAAGTGACAGCCATCCTGATATCAGAATGGCTGTCACCTTTGGATGCTGAATATCTTCAAAACCACGAGGGTAGCAATTGGTAGCAACTAATGGTAGCTGGTAGCAATTAGGTAGCAACTCTCTATATGTATTTCGAGAGGATCGGAGAATTGTGACGGCGCTCCTGACGCTAACCTTTCAGCAGCCTCTCACACAAACAAACAACTTACCTACTGCATAAATAATTTATAAGCGCACACACACAGCGATAGTTACTTTTCCATGACGATATAAAAGTCTGTTTTACAAAAGCATATATTATCTATATACTGATGTGCATAGTTTGTAAGTTCAATTGAATAAAAATAAAATAATAAGTTGAAAGTGAATTTCATAAACTTTTAGATTATTTTTATGTTGAAACTAGCGTTCACGGTTCCCGGTGTAACAAGGATTCGACCAAGGAACCCGGGGACGGACGGCAGCTCACACTTAAGATAGTCTAGTTACCCAATAGTGAAAGATTTTTTTAATCGAATCTATAATTTCGCAGCCTTTAGGGTACAAAACAAAACAATAAAAAAAAACTCATCATTGTAGTAGTACCAGATTAGTATCGAGATATACGTGGCATGTAGATAAGTTGAACTGTGATATTTGGTTTACATATAGTAGAAGTACACTCAAAATACGAGCACAGGTACAACATGTCATATAAACTAAAGTTCAGTGCTGCCCCCTGGCGTGGAGTTGCGCAAATACTCCCAAATGCTGGACAGCGTCCAAGCATCTTGCAATCCTGTCTATTGACAGATATATATGGCATAAACAGGTTTAATGGCATTCTAATAAAATGCAATAACAGTAAAACCCAATTTCAAAGATTTTTTCGTTCAATTTTCAAAATAATCAGTTATTTTTAACCGACCTCCTAAAGAAGAGGAAGTTCTCAATCTTTTTAGGGTTCCGTACCCAAGGGGTAAACACGGGACACTATTGTTTTCGCTCCTCTGTCCTCTCTCACGAAGCGTGACAGACAGCTGGTTGCAATTTGAATAGGTAACAACAAATAATGAAAACTAAAATGAGACAATTATTTTGTGGGACTCCCATACAACAAACCTGATTTTTTTGCTCATTTTCTAAATAATGGTACCTACTGAACCCTGAGTGCGTGATTCCGACTCGCACTTGGCCGGTTTTTTAAGAAAAAAACATAAGTAAAAATGGGCCTCACTAGGTTGGAATTCGGTCAACTTGCTTTATCCGTTTTTTGCTTTTTTTGGGCTATGTTTTACCCGTTTACGGGAAGAAATTTCCACAGGAAGCGAATAAACCCTACTTCATGAAATTGAAAAAAGTGCAAAAAAGCGCAGGTATCAAAAACAACACTTAAATTCATATTAATTCTCAATATAACAATATAAAAAATCAGCTCAGCAAATAGGTATCAAATTCAGACACAAGACAAAAAATATACTAAATAACTCCACTCAAATTACAACCAACAAATATGAAGTAAAATATTATAGCAGGAAACTACGAGAACATAATAGCAAGTCTTCAATTACAGCACTATGTATAAACTTCAATTTTAACCTCACTATATTACGCTTACGTATATGCAACAATTAAAGTAATCCTATACCAATGGAATAAGAAAGGTAACTCAGATTTGCGAATCAAAAGACTGTGGTTAAGCAGCAAGAGAAAAGGACGGAGTATGGATGGGTTACCATTGATGTAACTCCGGCCTGACACTTGTAAGTTAACTTCTGTAAGTTGTAAAAAGTTTAGAGAAATTGCTATAAGCGACTTGCGAAAAGATTCCTTGTTTTGTCGTAAGTCGATTACTTAAGATGAATGCTTCGACAATGAGATGTTATCTTATGATGTAATAATATAATACACCTCGAAGTAATTTGACGCCTTTGTTTTACTTCGAAAGTTCTTTTTATTCAGTTGCAATGCGAAATATTCTTCTTCTTTCGAGTCGATGACATGTCATATGAGACTACACTATGTTAGCCCAATATTCCGCCACAGCGAGAGCACGGCCGGATGCGCTCATTAAGTCCTCCTGCGAGCAGGTTTCAGGGCACAGTGGACATGCGATTAGGTGGGACATCGTCTGCACGGCAGCCCCGCACTCGCACCCAAGGTCCGCCCCGCCCGCGAAACCCCACCTGGATCGATTATCTTTGCTCCGGCCTACCTGTGTTCGGAGTCTGTTTAGAGACTGCCAGACTCTTCTCGGGAGATCGTGTCCAGGAGGGAGACTTTCTAAGAGCAGACCATCGACAGGAGCAACGGTTTTGTAGAAACCCCTGCGGCTTTTAAGCCGTTGTGGCACAGAGGTGTAATTGTGCATGGGGTGTCGTTGGTCTGTTTCGAGTTTGGCTCTCTCGATGCCAGAGGCTACGCTTCTGCGAACATCTGGTGGGGCAATGCCGGCCAGTGGGTGCAGCATTTGTAACGGGGTCGGCTTGAGGCAGCCAGTTATAATGCGGCACGTTTCGTTCAGTGCTACATCCACCTGCCCAGCGTGAACGGAACGACTCCACACTGGGCACGCATATTCGCCCGCGGAGTAGCAGAGTGCCAGGCCAGTGGTTCGCAGCACCGTTGGTGAGGCTCCCCAGGTCGTGCTCGTCAGCCTTCGCAACAGGTTGTTGCGGGAGGCAACTTTCTGCTTGATATTCTCGCAGTTTTTCCTGAAAGTGAGCGACCTGTCAAGAGTTACACCCAGATATTTTGGTAGCTTGCAATGACTGATAGGTACACCTCGCCACTGGATGTTAAGGGTTCGACTCGCTTCTCTGTTGCGCAGGTGGAATACGCACGACTGAGTTTTTGAGGGGTTTGGTTTTAGGGCGTTCTCCTGGTAATAGGTACTCAGGTCTTCGAGTGCCTTATTTAGGTTTTCCTCTACCTCCTCAAAAGATCCCTGTGATGTCAAGGCCAGATCATCAGCGTACAGGAAGCGAGTCGTGTTTGGGGTAGATGGTTGGTCGTTGGTGTAGATGTTAAATAGTAACGGAGCTAGGACGCTGCCTTGAATGCGAAATATTGAATCAGTATTAATGCGAAATATTGAATCAGTATTTATCGGATTTCATTTGAATTGTAACAATATACATACGATACGAGTAAAAACAATATTGTTTGATCACAACCATGATTATACCAGCCAGATACCCAATCTTTGTAATTTGCGTACCATTCATCTTCACGATAAGATCAAGCCTCATATTAGACATAGACTTACTTAGGTAAAATAATAAAAAAATATCTTATTTCACATTCGCACCATTTTCTTTTCCACCTTCGAATTTCCCACTCAGAATCATTGCATTCACCTTAATGGGAATAATATTACAAGTATAGGCTTCACTGTCTGTTGTTCACTGTTTTACTCACTTACTGACTGCAAAAGGCTTAACTCACGTGAACACGGCAATATTCAAAGAGGCTTGGTTTATTTAGTATATAAGTTTATCTTAATGTGTGGGAATCGAGTGTTAGGAATATCCTACTAATATTATAAACGCGAAAGTTTGTATGTATGGATGTATGGATGTTTGTTACTCTTTCACGCAAAAACTACTGAATGGATTTTAATGAAACTTTACAATAATATAGCTTATACATCAGAATAACACATAGGCTACAATTTGTAAACATATTGTTCGAAATACTAAACCTGCGCAGACGAAGTCGCGGGCACCAGCCATCTATAAATAATTTGTATAATAACCTGAATTTTTAAATTAAAAATACGTTAATGAGAACTAAGATCAATTATAAATAGGTGTATGAAATCCTTACTTAGGTAGGTACTCATATTACTTATAAAACGTTACGTACGTTCTAATATCAAAGCTAGACTAGCATTGAGCAAGCGTGGTGATTAATACTCAATCCTTCTCCGTGTGAGAGGAGGCCTGTGCCCAGCAGTGGGACGATAAAAAGGCTGTAACAATAACAGATAGATTAGAGCCTAAAAAAGGATATTAGGCTACATTTATCCGGGTGCAGAAAGTAAGTAGTCTACCTCGAGACGTGGATAGAACTGCAGGGAGCAGCTTTAATCTATGGGTAATAACAATATAATTCTATTTTTTTTTGTAAATGTAGTAGAAATCAAAGACTATTTTCTTCGTATACTAAGAAAAATAATATATGATTTAGTTTATCCTTGAACCTACCTTCCATTAACCTTTTTAAGTTTAACAAGAAAAATAAAATTAATAATTAAATTAATCTCTTTTGTATAAGGTTTCCCTATTGTAAATGATAATTCCTATTGTTATTATAAATTTCATCTTGTTAATTGTGTGGAAATGGTAAAATGTAAGTAGTTATATAAGCTATATTATATATATGCTCATATTTGCAAAATGAAATTATATCCAATAGATAGTAGTATAGTAGTAGCACACAATATTTATAACTATCAGATATACAGACAGTATTAGACTGACAAAAAAAAAGTTTAATGGGATGCATTGATTTAACTTCAAAATAAATTATAAGCTTACCGTCAAGGCCCTGTGCTTTAGTCTGCAGTGTGCGTGACTCTTACTAGGTACCTATTCTGTGTGGCTAACTACACTTTTTAGCAGACAAAACATAAAATTCAAAACAGTTGATAAGACTAATAAGGTACTCATTCAAATACGCGGGGGAGCTCACTCACTTACGATCTTTCCCAACATTCTATCCATCTATAGATTTTCTTACTACCGACAGAATATTGAAATAAGCCCCATACATGATACAAGTAACGTCAAATTCCTATCTCTAGTAAGCAAAGAACAGATAGACAGAATATTGGGAGCGATCGTTATTTGTTTATCAGTACACAGCATAGATATGCATCGGCCTTTGGATCTGCAGTATGTAACGAGTTATTTATAAAACGTGGCTGTCCAACTATTTTTGTCTGCCATTAAATTCATTTTGACGCATTATCAGAAGCTCGCGATTTATCCGAGATTATCCATCAGCACTTTGGGAAATTAACTAGGTGTAGCCTCCGGGGCTGTCTATGTTATTGTATCTGCGTATTGAAATATCCTATAGTCTACCTCTATAGTTGTGTGGGGTTCAAAAGCTGTCTTTTTGTATTATTTTTTGGTGCTGGTCTGTTATTTTAGCTCACATTTTTTGTGTGTTACAAATTGTATATCTTTTCGCATATATTTTTGGTCCAGATCCGTTTAGTTTTACACTCTGGACCGTGGTAGCTACATACCATATTTGAAATTACCCACATGTACAGAAAGTTACATGTGCGAGTCGGATTCGCAGTTCATTATCTGCCTAGCCTCTTCCCAACTGTGTTGGGGTCGGGTCGGCTTCCCGTCTAACGGGATGCAACTGTGTACTAGTGTTTTACAAGCGACTGCCTATCTGACCCCCTCAACCCAGTTACGAGTTTTAGTTAGATAGACTCACTCACAGTTAATTAAACAAAAACATAATAGCAAAACAGTAAATAATTAAATTGTAAAATGTAAACAACTATCTAATAATGAAATTCCGATCAAATCCAATTAAACAAAATACGTTATATTAGTTCTACTATCAACTGTTTCAATATATCAGTGTGGAATGCAATAATTTGTGCTGATATTAAAAACGTTTAAAAATTTCAATATTGAATTCATACGAACTTAATAAAAAGTATTTTATTATGAACTGTGTTTTCATTATTAGTTGTTCTCCGAAGTTCCACCCTTTATAAAAAGTAGCTTATATTATCCATTCTCGAGCTCTAAATTATTTGTGTAGGTCTCATGGTTTTACCGTGTAGAATAAGTACTTCCTTTATATTTACGGCAGTAATTCTTAATTTCTGTTTTATAGATCAATATCTAACATGGAATTACTGTGTATACGACCTCCTCATCAAAGTCACCGAGCAGGTAAACAATGTGTAATGTTACCCATCCCTTCCAAAAATGATGTTAAAAAAAAATAAATAATAACGTTTATTGACATGAAAGTAACATTACATTCTGGTAGTTGACGTCGAGCCACAAACTAAGCTCTGCTTGTGTCTTGTGGCTCAGAGTGCGATGTTTCATTATTATTATTAAAGTTACATAATCTTGGAGTTACTATAGATAAAATTATCAACTAATAGGACTTAAATTAAAGTCTAAAATTCTAAAATTAAGGTGATAAAAAAAATTAAATTGAAAAACAAGGTAAAGTTAAAGTTATCGGGCTTTTTTCTAGTGTGTATGTGAAGGTATGTGTGATGGAGTGTGCGTGTGAGGTGAGAGAGTGTGTGGAGTGTGGTGTGTGGTGTCTGTGAGGGAGTGATAGTGTTAATGTGTGGGTTTGTTGGTGGGTGGGTGACTTTGTGCTATAACAGAGCTTCGGTTTCGGTGTATGTCAATTTTAGTAGGGCTGCAGTTAGTTTCTTTTTACTCATATTGAGTGTACCGTCTCTTAGGTCACAAATTCGGTTGACCTTGTTATATGTGCTTGGATGTGAGTACTGTGTACAGCGTCTAGCTAGTTCAGAGTTGGCGTTTGGTAAGGGTATCCTGAATACCCGTTTGCTAATTATGTCCTGGAAGTCAGCGCGTTTTTTGATAAGGGAGTGAGTGACAAGTGAAGCCTTGAGTATGAATAGTTGGAGGACCCTTAGTACACGGAACATTTCGTATACGGAGTCTGTCGGGTATTTAAATGGTAGTTTTAAATGTGGAAGTCATACCTATATGTGGCGTTACCCACCTCTTTTGAGAATTATGTCTACGGTATATTTAGAAGCAGGTAGGTATATTATTTTAACCTCAGCCTACGTAACGTAATTTAGAGCTTTTTTTTTAATTTGTATCAACATGTATGTAACTTCGTTTTTTAAAAAAACTCTAATTTATGGAATCTTTTTTTTATTTTTAAATAGTGTATAGATTGAAATTAACGAAAATTAAGTTGGAACGCCAAAAATATAGCTAGAATAATAAATATTTGAATACATAATGGAAAAAGTTATGTGATCACTTCCAGAATGTGACTCTATTGAGTATGATATTAACAAAAAACTACTCAAAATATTATTAATATTTTTATTACTAATTAAAGAAAGCAATCTTGTCAAAAGGAAAAAACACAAAACACGACAATTCTTTGAACGTTTTATAACAAAAATCAAACTTCAATTTCAGTTATGTGACTTTTGATGCACATCGGATATTAATTTTTTAAATATTAAGCTATAATAAAAATATATTTCTGCAGTGATCCCTAGTTATGAATCAAAATTAAATTCCTGTCCATCGAGCGAAAACAGAACAAAACAGTATTTTATAAAGAATTTTAAATATTTTTTTGTTTAAAATAAAAAACAGGGACAGTCACACCACAGAACGCCTGAAAAGGATAAAGCTTCATCTACATGGACGCTACTATTATAATTATGTAATATTCCAGATCAAGATTTAATAATAATCAAGAAATATTATATAATACTATATCTTTTTAATAATGGAACAAATAAAAACAAAAAAATATTGTACCTCGTTTACATAAAGATTGTAAACATGAATAAAATAAAATTGATCCCCACAGAAAACTATAATTCTGAATTTCTGAAACAACATCACTGTTTTCCATGTAAACTTAACTTTATAGGATCAATCATGTTGTGACTTTGAGCTCAGCCGGTATGTGACCATAGATTTGGTCACAAAACGGAAGTCACATTTTCATACTTGCCGATTAAAAAAAAATTATAAAAAAATATTTGTGGTTCTTTTCCATTTGATGTCATTTTAAACAGTAACTTAAAGAAATGGCGGTTTCTAGAAATAAACAGCAATCCTAATATTTGGTTACGCTGTAGTAAAATTCAAACACATATCTGAACATAAATTCTGTTCTTGTACGGGGCCAGCAACAAAAAGTCTACGTTCCTCAAAGTCCTTTTGACGTTAATAGTAAAGTAAAGTAAAACGCAGTAGTATGTTTAAGTAGTGCCTGTTTCAAAGTATTAAGACCCAAAAATTGTGGCTTAAATTACTATAAAATGCTGTCACAATACTGAATGTTCAGGGTGGATCAAAATTTCATCATCGTAATTTTATACGTTTTTTTATGTAAATAAGCCAGAATATTACAAATGAATTGATGAATATTATTAAATGATGACATTTAGAAACTAAACCCCTTAAAAAATTTACATCGTCCGTAGAAAAATCGCTAAATATTCTTGATCCAATTATACAAATTCAGCTGGGGACAAGAAAAAAAAGCCTACTCCTGTTTATTTAAATGCTGCTAAAACAAAATAATGAATAATTAGAACAGAAACTAATATAATAAATTAAAATTAAATGTATTTTCTTTGGTCCAGTATCTTTAAAAACTCAAATAGTTAATGAGTTTAAGAATGAAATTAGGTCAAATCCGGGGGACAAGCAAAAAACGCACTTTACACAAATAAAAAAAAAGCTCTTTATCGAGTTTCATACCGTCTAGACATTACACTTATCTCTGAACAAAATGTACACTTTAAACCAATTAATTTGACTCAATATGAACATCTCATTATTTGCTTAAGAAATAGACACCCCCTATTATATCATGAATTTCATAATGTTATTGTACTAATTTAAAAAATTTGAATATGATACGGAGGAAGGAAAGTCATTTCGTGAAGAAGTTTTTGGGTATGAACGTGGATGGATATAGTGGAAGAAGACGACCAAAGAAACGATGGATGGATTGTGTGTAAGTCGATATGGTGACAAAGGATGTTACTTGTGAGATGACGGCAGATAGAGGAGTATTTTGAAGGAGAAAACGTGCTGTGCCGACCCCAAATAAAATTAGGATAACGCCAGGAGGAAGATGATGATGAGGAATTCGCCATTCATAGGCATCAGTGTTATTCTCGTTAAACATTATCATAAGAATTTTGTGTAGAATTACAATGTTTATTTTCAGACATAGACTGCTTTTTTTAAATAATAGTCTTTTGTTATGGGAAATCATCAAATGACTGCTCCTGCTGTGGGTTAGCAGCGGTGAGGGAGTGTCAGACTCTTACTGACTAAAACCGTCGTGTTCTATCGTAGGGCTTTTATGTACCAAGACTGCGGTAACTCCTTCGAACATAGACTATTTCTGATAGTCATCTGTTTTCAATGCACCCGAGCCTACTATACAGTACGTGCGCTACTAAAGTACATTATTAATTATTATATGGTATGAATAGCCATGTTGACGAACTCAGCTAATTATGAAATTATATTTACAAAACATTACATCAGTTTTCACTCAGCGGTGTGGGAAAATGTCCATTACTTGCGTAAATGTGCGGCGAATTCAAAATATATGGAAATACCGTGTACTGTACTGTAATAATTGATTTTGTGACTAAATATGGACTTAATGACAGGGATTCAATGTGTGGAAATTATTAACTAAAGTATATTTGTCCGACTGTTGGGTAAAATTGCGGAAAAATTGATTAAAACGGGGTAGTCTAACTGCCGCTTAAGAAAATACATCATCATCATCATCTTAAGCCATTTTCTACCAATTTGGTAGTTCTCTTTCAACAGTCTCCACTCTGCTCTATTTTGGGCCGTTTTGATCAAATTTTTACCAGCCATCTTGGTAATGTCATCCTCGTAACTCATCTATGGTTTTCCGAAGAAAGGACATAGTCATTCTATCCTGATGTAGTAACTAGTACCCTCATCGGGACGGGGGTAAAACCATGGGGAAAAGATAGCAACAATTTAATACAAAATCAATAAATTATTAATAGCAAGTTATATAATATTTGAACATAATACAGACATGATTGAACCACCCTTGCATTCATATTATTCGTCCACTGTGATTCAATGCGCTCATAGATTTCATGAAATTATTTGACAGATGAACATTTATTGGAAATTCTATCAATATGCGTATATTGGAACGAAATGTTCAATGAAAACATGAAACTTATAATAACTGTTATTGTGCATAATATTCCTTTTCAGGACTGTCAATTTCGCACTAATAATAGTTCATATTCATAGATTTCCAATTACGTAGATTATACAGTTGACCCGGATTCATTACTACGAATGTAGAAACGTTTTCAATATTGAAATATAATATTATAGTTGATCCGAATTACTTGGTTGGTACCAAGTTTTCAATAACCGTGCGTTATACATTTTGTAAGATAAAGTGAGCGCGAACCTATTTTAAATCTATGGATAATAAAGTACACCTACAGATTTAAGTGTCACATAAGTATTAATCAATTCCGCTGTTTCCAAGATTATGAAAAATATGCAATTAAGTGTACCCGCACACTACATGGTCAACCGATAATTCGTTTGGACTCATAAATCAATATGAAGATGAATGGTCGTATGCACATTACAAAGATCAGGAATTTAGAACGATCTGGCCGATATCAGAACGACTGAAAATTTAACTGGAATCAAGACTTTCTTTAAAAAATTGTTTGCCAGCCATCGAGTGACAAAAATGAGGAAATTGCAATTGTTGTGCATCATAATCATTACAGCCTTTTCTGAGCACTGCAAACTACATAATACATAAGTAACTCCCGAAATACAAACTTCCGTTACTCTATTTACGGTATCATTCATCACTGACTACTAATTTTTGCCTTGCAGTGTAAAGTTTTAAAAACTTACACCTACCAATTTAATTTTACGTAAACATTTTGGTATTATCCGGATTTCTTTAGCAATATACATTTTTAAAACTGTTTAAAACTTAAATCTTTCAGCTAGAAGTTTTATCTATAATACACGATTTTTTTTTTCATGTCGATAGTTTATAATAACTAGCTAGGTACACATAACCCCTTAGCATAATCTTTTAAGAATGTAGCGCGCCAAAATGCGGGTGTTCGGGGGACGAGGAACGTCGCTAGCTCGGCCCTTAGATGCCTTCTATGGAACCCGGCCATTATTTTCAAAACAAAATCACCAATCAACCAAGACCAATCTGTCGAAGATTGGTCTAGTTTTGACAAGGAAACCGAAGGCCTCGTTAGTTCTTGTAACTGATATCGCCTACCGTATGTTGCTTGACCTACAAGAAGGCGCCTGACCTACTTTCCTTATGGCATCTCCTTATGACATACATATCGTTGATTGGTAATATTATAATTTACACAGTGAAAATGTTGAATTTTTTTTGGACTTTTACAATATCTAATCCGAGTTTTCATCTTCAATCCACTATCCGAAACGCTTAATCCATTACGTGGTATCAAAAATAAAAATATTACTTTTTTATTTCATTATATAAGCCAGCCATCTTTCACGTCAAAACTACTGAATCAATTTGGCACAACACTCTAGATTTTGAAAATGGCAAATTATTACCTGTCCGAGTACGGACATTAGTTCCGGAAACCGTTTAACAATACACAAATAAAACATATTGGTAAGCCCTTAACCACGCTATTCCAAACCTTCACGAACACAAAAACAAATTAACAACGTACTAAAACATGGTGTTCTAACTCAAAATTGAATAAACAAAGCGACTCGACAACGCAGTTTCACATTCCGCCACAAGATTACATCAAAACATTTGATATACCAAATGTCCGTTGTAAATTAATTTCATTGCACGTAACATTTTGTACGGACAATACAACAGTGAGGTGCAAACGGCTTTGGGGGGAGCAACCCCCCTAAAATCACCCTTTATGTCTGGCCAGTTTCATTCACTAGTTTGCTGTCTGTGATATTTTCGAAAGAGGTGTTTATTTGGTTGTTACTCTATGGTATTAATGAATCGAAATTCAAAAAGTCTTTGTGGAATGCGAATTTTAATTTAAAATACTCGATTGGTAAAATGTTTTGGAAATATCGTGTCTGTTGCGCGTGTGTTGCAAAACGAAATAAAAAAGTTTAGTCTTGTCTGAAAGAATTTCCGATCAAAGTAATTAATGGTTTCTTTTGGGTGCATTCAGTTTACCGTCTACCGAGGGTCTGTGATTCCCGCGACAGACGCCGACGACGAGTGACGTTTTGCGACCGTACGGCGTACCTATAGGTATAATTGTTCAAAATTCTGTCCCTGACATTCGACGACGCTCGCTCGTCTGTGAGCACCCTATTCAAACCGGTAACTGATGCCATTAAGTACAACCTTTTCGACTAGTACTCTTGAAAACAGAAGTCTTAAACAAATCCCATAAAAGTTTATAGTGCATAAATATTAGTTTTTACATGTCCAATAAGCCCGGTACTTCATAAAGGACTTGTCAACATATTTTTTCCGCCGTGGCTGTTTATTAAACCACAGTTTTTAATTCCCCCATATCCGGCTTTCCCTTCTAGCTTCGACATAGAGGCTGTGGGCACGCCCTCAGGCTACCAATGTATGATAGGACTCATGGAGAACAAAATGACTAGCGGAGGTGCCATATCGGAAAATCGCTTAAGAAAGTAGCGCGCCAAAATGCGGGTGAGCGGGGGACGAGGAACGTTACTGTTTTCGCGAGCCTTTGTTGTAATATCAAAAATTGTTAATAGATGTCTCAAACAACCCGAATCCTTCTTTAGTTCACCAGTAACTGACCGTTTTGGTCATGCACACCGTACTAACTTGACCTAGAAGAAGGCGCCTGACCTACCAATATTATGGTATCTCCGCTGATGTTTTCTTACTCCATGGATGGACTTCACTAATTGACAACGGTGGACGTATTGCCAGTATCTGATCTTACAGAGAAAAAACTTCCTGATTAATGTCGGCTTCAAAGGACTGGTATTTTTGATAGTTTTTTCTATGTGTATAGGATATGTTTTTTTAGGGTTCCGTACCTCAAAAGGAAAAAACGGAACCCTTATAGGATCACTTTGTTGTCCGTCTGTCTATCTGTCTGTCTGTCTGTCTGTCAAGACCCTTTATCTCAAGAACGCGTGGACGTATCAAGATGAAATTCACATGAAATGCTCAGGTCTGTTGTCCCTTTAAGCTGTGAAAATATCAAGCTTCTAAGCCAAGCCAATCAAAAGATACAACCGATTATGTCGATATTTTCAACAAATTCTCGACACTCGCAAAGGAATCAAAACCTACAGGGTACTTCCCGTAAACTCAGAGTCTTGAAATTTGGCATGAAGTATTGTCATATAATGCAAATATAGGAAAAATTACGAAAATCTCATTTTTTTAGTTATATAATATAAAAAAATATATTTTAATAAAATGAAACTTACTACCTTATTTCTCACGAACGAATAAAGGTATCAAATTGAAATTTATACCAAATACCTAAGTCTATTGTCCCTTTAGGCAGTGAAAAAAACAAACTTCTAAGTTAACGCGATCAAAAGATACAGCAGTTATACCGACACCTTAGACGAATTTCTGTCACACGCTAGGGAATCAAAACCTACAAGGTACTTCCCGTGAACTCAGAATCTTGAAATTCGCCACGAAGCAGCGTTATATAGTACAGATAAAGGAAAAATTGCGAAAATGATTAATTTGAAGTTACATAAAATATTAAAATATTATTTTTGCTTACACGACATAAAATATTTTTTTAATAATTATAAACTTACTAACTACCCTTTTTTACATGAACGCGTAGAGATATTAAAGTTGAAATTCATATTAAACACTTCTTAAATATAATTGCCACTAAACTATGAAAAATTTTAAATCATTCAAAGGTCATTGGGCACCTTAGTATGAAAACCATACCCACGGCGGATACGAACGAAATATAGCACAGTATAATGATAAAGGCTCTGATTTACTATGGCATTAGTCGCATCTATGTGAACCGTGAGAATCTAGAGAAAATCAGGTGTAAACATCAAATATTTTCCTCATTTCAATGGGGAATTTAAACGACCAAATTTGACGGATTTGAGAAATCATTTCTTTGTAGTGAAAGAGTATACTCGCCGTTTATTTCCATTGTCATCAGGTCAGGATCTGATGATGGAAATCCTGAGAAATCGAGGGCAACTATAAAAAATTGTAGGCATGCATAGGATTAAAACTTGATTCTCAGATGTATGTCTGGTGATACTATCAAACAGTGAAAGTTTAGAGCTTACCTGATGATGGAGACGTGAGAAAGTCGAGAGAACTCTATGCATGTTTAAAAAAATAATAGATCCCATTAGTAGTGAATTCTCATCACCTAAAATAAAATAAGCTCCAACACAAGGTTACGTTATAAATTGTAAAGGAGTTCCCATAACTATATCTGATCTTTGCTATCGATCCCACAATGGCAGTTAAACCTATCTATGTAGAAAGTCTTCGCCAATACGAATAAAATAAGCCCAAACACGTGGTAGTTGCAACATACCGTTCAGGAGTTCCCTCGACTCTCTGACGTCTCCATAATCAAATCAGCTCCAAACCTTCACTGTTTACAAGTACCCTCAAAAATACACTCACATGTCTGGTTTTGACTCGATGCGTGACTACAATATTCAAGAGTTGCCCTCGATTACTCAGGGTTTCCAGATCCTTTCTTTATGAAAAGTCTTTAACAATAAAAACTAGCATTGCAACCTGTAAAATCCTCTGAAACTGCTTGTCTATTATATTTTTCAAACGATCCTGGACATTCAAAGAAACGTCATACCATTCTCCACGATTTAAAACTACTTTGATTCATGTCCGCCACTTTTTACAAAGCGGGTCAGATATGCCCAATGACCTTTAAGACATAATTAGTTATTTTCAATCAGATTTCTGAATGATGACTATAAAATGTTGTATATAAATAACTTTAATAAAATAACTTTTACAAGGTACTGGCCTACTATTTTAGTTATATTATAAAATAAAAAATATTAGCTATTTTGACTCTCACGAAATTACCATAACTATGATTGTTCTAAACTGAACGGTTGGCGCGAGACTCACTTTTTATCTAACCAGGATTTGTACGGAACCCTCGGTGCGCGAGTCCGACTCGCACTTGGCCGGTTTATTATTTTTACTTTATTGCGCTACTCAAAGGATGGTAATGTGTTTATCAACCCTAAGCCATGCAAAGGAGGGTGATATGTGCAAAATAGGGTATGTATGATTGTAACTTTGTGGCTGATATTAAAAGTAGAACCGTAGTAACTATTATATAATCTGTGGTAGAACGTTAAATGATGCGTTGGATTTGAATGAATTAAATAAGATTGTCCCACCAACTCTTGTAATTAAAGCTTACTTCATGTACCCACGCCCCGTGTGACCTTCTTCCTACATCCAAAGAAAAAGTAGTCATACTTTTTCTCAGGCTCTAGCTAGACCATTTGTATCCAAACATTTACGAAGAAGTTCTGGCATGAAAGCCGTACTTACATATGCTTTTATAATGTTACTAAAACAATAGTTATGAAACAAATCTTAGCCAAGAAAGTCTACAAACTATACTCTCAAAACGAATGTCAAAAAGGCCTTCTAAGACGAAGATATATTATTATAGATACCTATACATGTTATGTGCTGACCCAAATACCTGTCACAAGGTTACCAAAGTAAAGTATAAAAAGCAACGATGACATATTTAAGTGCTTATTTTTATTGTGGTCTGATAGCATGGCTAATTATAGATCTTAAGTAGTATTGGCAGATGCGCACGAGTTCAGGACGTCGCCCGACGACCCAAAATAGTTGACAAGTCAATATTTTTGAGTTTAAATTGAGAATTTTGCTGGAAGAAACTTCAGGTGGGTTTAGTACCAAATCGTGGTGGAATTCTAAAAACTTATACGAGTGAATATTTTTTTCGATATGTGGTAACTAAAAAGTGGTAAATGGATTTTTTTCCGTAATTTTAGTCAGACTGACTGTTTATCACAATGGTTGAAGTAAATATAATTAGTTTTACTAAAGGTGGTTTTCAATTTAGGTATCTTTCCGAAAAAATAAAATCTACATTGTGTCAAATGACCATTATAATTTTGTTAATTCGAGCAATATGCTTAAATAATACGAAGCCATTCTCTACAGATATTAAACAAATCCTTTAAACCTATATTGTAAAGGGAAATTGGAAATTGCCTATAGATCATACTTAGCGATTTCCCAGTATTTCCGTCAATACACGAACAAAGAGCCTCCATTTACCATATCGACTAAAACCCATAGAACAGATCAATTTGTAGCTTCGTATGGTATAGAACAAGAGGATTATTTTACTCTCAGGAATATGGAGCCTTGCGCATTGATGCACGAAGCTCTCTCGCAGTACTTTAGCTTATACCTGCACTACTACCTGAGCTTTGTATGTGTATAAATTTTGTACACCTTACTTCCTTATAAATCCTTCTATATATATATTTATTGGTTAAAACCAATTGCGAAAATACAGCTTTAATAAAGGGTTTTTTTAATATCATTTTAGCAGTTTGTGAAACAGTGGATGCTGATGGCTCAACAGGTTGTCAAGTCCGCCATGGATCTAAACTAATCTATTGAATATTCCCGAGGCCTTAGTATGTTCTTATGGGTTGAGATCATATGAACAAAGAACTGCATATGGAACAAAAGCATTCTTTCGCCGCACTTCGGCATTATTTATCTATAAAATTCTTATGACCACAGAGAATCGTCATGTTATTAAATTCTTTTTAACTTACGAGAAGGAAAAAATAAACTCCAAAAATGTGTAAAATATAAGGCGTATTTAATAATTCATATATGGCCATGACAATCAGGCTAGTATACCTATGTCTCTATCAGACTGAAGCCAACCAATGCTTGCTTGAATAATGCTTTCAGTAATTCAAGGAATCTTGTAATCCTTATTGTAACAATTATAACCAGAAATTACAACATACGTAGGTACTGAGTAAGCATAGACGCGAGTCTACGCAGATGCGTCACACCGCGCATCGGAGCATAACGCGGTAGACTCAAAACCGCTTACACTTTCATATGTCATATATCTAAGTTACTAATTTTTTTAAAAGATCCCGACGAATTAAGAACCTCCTTTTTTTGGGAAGTCAATTAAAAAGAGATTGTTTCTTAATAAAATTTTGAAAATAGGTTGAAAACAATACTTTTACATGTCAAATTTTTTATTAAAAGCGCGATAAAGTACTTTGAGAAGAAAGACCGAGACAAACTCAAGGGTCAAAGTCTTGTACATGACTACACCATGGATAAACTAATATGATTGAATGAAATTACGTAGTTCCTACGTCATGTGGAAAGTCAAAGGTGAGTTCCAAAAGATCAAATTCAAAATTTATTTGATAAAGTTACAAAGATCAATTCCGTGTACTGTCTGGTCAAAATAACATTGTATGTCACCTCTCACAATTGGTAATTTCTCTATAATAGTGTGGCCTTTCCATATCAACGGTACTGTTTAAAACAATTTGATTATTCAGTACCCAATCGTGATTGGGTTTCGTCAAAATATGTTTAACATGATTCTCAAAATTCAAACAAAATATGCACCTACGCGAATCTCTCTAATACTTGGTAAATATCGGTGTTATATTATAAATATGTGTGTCATTCACAATCACATTAAATTCTATCACATATACTTTATGATATTCTATGGCGAATTGTAAAAAAAATAACCTAATCCATTCAGTGGTTTAGCCACAGGAGTCATTTTTCGTTTTTATAATTTACAACATCATGTGTAAAGCAGAGATAAAGTTAGGAGTATCGAATGTTTTGATCAGTTGACAGCTGTCAGTTTTCAAGGGAGAATTACAGTTGTTTTCAATGACTGACTTTTATATGGTGTTCTAATTTTCTCACATTTTTATTCTATTTACTTTGTTTGAAAAATTCATTTTTTATTTTTAGTTATTTTTCTTGTTTCTTTGTGTTAATGGACATATATTAACCAATATATTAACGCATTTCATTTAATGTGATTATGTACGACACACCCGATATATGTAATAATATGTTGGTAATTATACAAACACAATTCAACAGAATTGTAATGTTACTTATTCTTTCTCATTTCTCAGGCACTGCTAATGCCATCTCATTTTCGAATACTCGAAACACTTATACTCATAAAGCTTTGTTCAGACTAGCCATAAAGACGTCAGACGACCCCGTACTGCACGAAACGTATGTAACGAGAGAGTTAAGGAATTGTCAATGTTACTATAGTAAGCGTATTCAGTAACGCGCTCTGTAGACTAACAATTAAATTGCGCAATATGATATTGTGCAAAATTGACTTCATTGATATTAAAAATTGTAGAATGTTTTTTAGCTACAAAAAAAATATTGCTCAATATTTTAATTGTATTATTGCCCAATGTCCATAGGTATAGGAACCGCTTTACGCGCACAGATATTTTTAAAGGGCCACCAAGAGTCCGTAACTAGGTTCTTTTTTAGATGGGAAATACTCAAATGACCACTCCCGCTGTGGGTGCAGCGTGAGGGAGTGTCAGACTCTTACTAACTAAACCCCATCATGTTCCTTCTTAAGCCCTTTATGTACCAGGGCCGCGGTAACTCTTTCGAACAATCCTGCAGCCCCGGAGTCTCTAGGTCTTGGAGTATCGTTCCTACATACGCAAACATACAAACACCAAGTCTGTGCCTTTACCTACGAAATTTATTATATCTGCCATACAATACAGGTACAATATTCTTCGGAATATCAAAGGGCTCCCTGTATAATAGACATCGTTCAATATATCACGGTAGTGCAATTTTCGAGCAATCAAATATATTTTTATCGAGATATTTTTTGTACGGGTTTGATTTCAGCTTTTAGTTGGTGTTTTTTTATTTTATGATGGGTACTCTAGATGGGATATTACAAAGTATATCGGGTGTGTCGTTCACAATCACATTAAATGAAATGCGTTAATATACTGGTTAATATATATATGTCTATTAACACAAAGAAAAGAGAAATGCATTTTTCAAACAAAGTATTATTAAGTAAAGTATATAGAATAAAAATGTGCGAAAATTAGAACACCATATACTTAAAAGTCAGTCATTACAAACAACTGAAATTCTCCCTTGAAAACTGACAGCTGCTGTCATCTGATCAAAACATTCGATACTCCTAACTTTATCTCTGCTTTACACATGATGTTGTAAATTATAAAAACGAAAAATGACTCCTATGGTTAAACCATTGAATGGATTAGGTTTTTTTTTACAATTCGCCATAGAATATCATGAAGTATAAGCGATAGGATTTAATGTGATTGTGAACGACACACCCTGCATACAACATAGGTACGTTCATCCGCAAGTCATCATAATCATCTGTCTAGCCTATTCACAAACTACATTGGGGTCGGTTTCCAGTTTAACCGGACGCACGTGAGTGTTTTATATGGAGAGACTTACACAACCCAGTTAGGTACTGGTTGTCAGACTTTCTGGCTTCTGACTACCAATTTAACACCTTCCGTGAGAACAAGATCATTTTAGAGGTAATAATTGTCACCCTCCACAGAATCAATCGACCCTAGCGGCTGTTATAGCTTATCTATTAATTCATTATGTGACGTTATTTTCTACGATTGTACTAAGTAGATTTATTCATGTGTGGCAATGCAGCCAGCCTTTTGGGCACGATCCCCGTTGACAGCGATGTGGATGAATTTTTTGATACTTAGTTTAAATTTTTCCCCCCTTTTTTATTTTTGTGAATGTATTAATCTATACTAATATTATAAAGCTGAAGAGTTTGTTTGTTTGTTTGAACGCGCTAATCTCAGGAACTACTGGTCCGATTTGAAAAATTCTTTCAGTATTAGATAGCCCATTTATCGAGGAAGGCTATAGGCTACTTTTTATCCGGGTTCGTGTCGAGGTTCCCACGGGATGCGGGTGAAACCGCTGGCACGAGCTAGTGTAAATATAATTGTAAAATACTAGGTCTGAATATTGGTTTGATAAACCAAAACGTACTGAATATTTTTTACCGCGTAGTAAAGATTTTTTTTTAAATAAGCTTGAATAAAATAGAGGTACCTGTAATACTCGATTTACGGCCCTTTCACACGGCAGTCCAGTTTTTTGCAGGATACCGTTTTTTGCAGGATCCCGTTTGATCGCAAAATATATTATATGCTAGTGTTCACACGAGCAAACCGCATGCAGGATCCTGCAAAATGCTGTTCCCGTCGATTTGTGCGATTCGGTTTTGTCACTTGATACTGGATCGTTCGTCCAGTAAAAAGCGGGAATCCTGCAAAAACGGACGCTGTGTTCACACGTAGTTCAGTTTTGCACGATACAGTAAAATGCCGGTCCCGCAAAACGGGACTGCCGTGTGAAAGGGCTGTTATTAATTAAATTATTGATAAAGACAGATTGGTGTTAAAGGTTTACTCAGTAGCTTCGCAGATGTGTATTCTGAATGAATAAAAGATAATGTTTGTAGCAATAAAATACTGAACGTTCATTCAGCGAAAAATTAATTACGGATCTTAACAGCGATAATTACGTACTTCGTAATTAAATGTTTCAATCAATACGTTTTTTATTTAGTTTTTCAGTGACTGCTCTCTACGTTAATATTTTAACTAAGACGTTATATTTGTTTTCTATTTTGTATATGAAATATGCTATAAATACTAGTGATACCTACATGTAAAAGTGACCAATTTATGAATAGGCGCCAATTATATGTCAAGGGCGCTATGTTTGTGTCTTCCAATGATTTATTCTTATTCTTTTTTAAGAAAATATGAATCGAATAATTCTTCACTCGATCTCTCTGAAAATTACTGATCTTGAGTTTTTATTTAACGATATATATAATAAGAAAAACAAGTCGCTATGCATTTGTTTGACGTCAAAAATACTACGCGCACAACAGAATACTCTACGACGAGATCGTAACAAGAAAATACGACATTGAAAACATTTACTGCAAAAATAACATGACTCGAAAATAAAACATGAACTCATTAAAGTTTCCAAATGAAAACTCTTTTCGAACACGGCTTAAGAGACACTAACCGAAGGGTTATCGATATTTTATGACACAAATAAATGACAAAGAAATATACCATAAAAAAATTCGCTCAAAAAAACAAAAGCTATAAGAAATTCGAACTCAGCCGTTTAAAATGTTACCGTTCGATTTTCAGCCATGCTGTAACTTCACAGTACCGACCTTAATTACATAACTAATAAACTAACTCAAGCACAACACGACACTGGCACTACACTACACTACGTACGAACGCAAAGGCCTGAGGACCCATGGGACGCTGCAGAACTCCTGGAGAATCGCTAGGACCAGCAAGAAATACCTGCTGTATATAGAGGAGTTAGACCTGAGTGGTCTACCGCCGGCATCGCCTTTGCAACAGTTGCTGCCCATATCGAGGGCGCATTTCGTTCGAATACCCGCGGGGCTGGGTTATAACTGCGCGCGCGCTGGTGTATTTTCGTTGAGGCGACTCTAGCGCCGCGGTCGGGGCGAGTCTCACGCGACTGACAATGTTGCGAGACTGAGCGCTTGGCTTCGGTGGCGGGATAGGCGGAGCGCGCGGATTCGCTCGCGTACGTAAGGGATTTTTGATGCGCTCTAATTTTTTTGTCTAAAGTCAATACTCTTGCACCCTCCCACCTTGCTAGCTCAGAGCAATGTGCTAGCGCCGCAGCTGCGGCTGCATAGAGCCTCAAACTTTGCAAATATAGTAGCTTTGCTGACAATTATACTTGTAATCCGTTGTGAGTTGAAACCATAAAGGTCATAAAATCTGAATGAATGCTCATCTCGGTTTTAAATATCAAAGCGACTAGTTGACACTTCAAGTGTCCCAAACATTTGGGTCAAAAGTAAAACTTTGCCATCCAGTAGTTTCAATGAAAAATAACTTTTAAAACTGTTTAATAACCATATTATTCGTTTTTGTCCAATCATAATTGTAAAATCATAAAAATATACATACAAACGGGCCTTTCCCAGCTACATTTTCTAAGAAACGTCAGCTTATAGTAAAATATTGACAAGCTGCGCGTCTATGGGGAAATGTCCTCGTGTATGGGAGATTTTCAAAGGCGATATGGAGAATCTGTGAGCAAAGATATGATGGATACATATCTGATATAAAAATCGTACTGCTAGGTTATTTGAAGGTAGTGTTTGTATTTTATTCTTGTAGGTACGTTTTTTCTTTTAATCCTCACTGCTTTTATAGAGAGAGTAACTCTCGACTGGTTAAATCGCTCTACTAGTATCACTCACTCACTACTAATCACTCACTACTATTGTAAAGAAAGTTTCTCTGTCTGTCTGTACGTCTGTCACATTTCCACGGCAAAATTACTGAATCGATTAATGTGAAATAAGATTACATAGACAGTCTGGAGATTTTTAACCTTTTTAGAAAGTTTTCGTTAAGTACGTCCCTCAAAACGCGGGAGGAACCATAGGCAACAACTAGTATCTATGTATGTGTTACAGCCAAAGTAATAAGTCCGCATATTATACATATTATCTAGCTATTATTTATAATATCTACTCAGTTTGGATAAAGTGATAATTAACACAGAATTAATCACATTAACTAGCAATTTTATATAATATCTCCATAGACTTAGATAATGTGTGATAATGATTATTTAAATGATAAAGAAGCTTGGGAATGAGCTGCTCGCTTAGTGAGTGATATCTTTTCAAATGCCTGTGTATTGTTCTTTTGACATTTAAATATTATTATCATCAGATAACATTTTATGAATGACATATTTTTTGACATTTATATATTATAATTGTATTTTTTTTTATTATTTATAAATGTATGTCTCTTCTAGACCTCGGGACTACAGAGTCCCGGATTTTTGGGAGGCGAACGTGGGGCCGAAGCCAACACGCTGAAGCCCTTTTGAGACAACTTTAATGAAATGGTGACACAAAACCGACGATTATCCCTGTATACACTATAGAAATGTACCCAAGGACAATCCCCGGTTCTGTGCTAAACTATTGCTAACTATGGATGAAAACTACTTGGGCTATTGTGATGGGATGCTAATGGACTAGGAATGGGGAAACTACGGGAACTATGGCACCTGCCGATAACAATGTAATAAATACACGTAAAAATGGCAGATGGAGACTCGCCACCTCACTTACTGGGCCCCCGGGAATCAGTCGCTAAATCGCAACAAGAGGGCAACAGGTTTATTATTTATTATTATTGTGAATGTGAGTATCGTGTATGCGAGCAACATTATATATTCTTATAACATAAATACTGTCTGGCGGGTTTGAGTATTTTTGAATGGCCTATGCAAATGTTCTGCAGATCTGGTATCGTCGTGTGACAGGTCGTTGAGCTCCCTAAGATATGGTTGAGCTACACGACGACTGATGCATGCGTGCCGTCTGTTGGGACTGGTCAGCTCCAGCCTGATGTGGCTCTTTCCTCAAAAGGCCATTCCAGACCGCGTACAAGGTGACACTCACACCTAATATTATTTGATTTATAACATGTTTGGACTTTAAAAGAGACTATGACCCTTGAGTTTGTTTCGGCATTTCTTCTCAGGGATCAGTCATTAGGAAATGCAGACCTCAGCGTTCTTAAAAATGACGTGTAAAAGTGATTTTATGTCCAACTTGCAAAATAAACGATTTCATTTCATTTCATTTCATTTCATGTAATAAAACAAGTAGGTAAAGATTATTATTTCTCCTTCTGTGTGGTCGAGAGACGACTCCCAGCCACAGTAGACGTGAGCCTGTGCGATGAGTTCGGGTGCCTTATCGGCCTTCCGTCTCGACGGTGCGCGTTGTTCAACACGTGGGTTTAAGCCACTAACAGTCTGACCTCACGCTGCACGCTCACGCTCACGCTCTCTGAGTCCCTCACGCTGCTCTCCCACAGTGGGAGGAATCATTTGACGATTTATCATAAAAAGAGTCGATAATAACTTGAGCCGTTTCTAAGAATTAGTAAGTAGTCAGACGATTATACCATATTTATTACTTTGGCTAACTTTGACCAGGTATTATGAATGAGATCCAGATAAAGCGATTAATCTATCACACTGTCTAGTCAATTTGGGTATTATATACAATGACCAGTCATTATGTATAATATATATTTAATCACTTTGGCTGTAACATATGTATTAATAAATCATTTCCTCTAAGTAGCTGCAATTCAATAAAATAAATCAACACAAACTAGCTTACACGTGTAAAAGATTATTTATTAGAAACTAAAGAGAAAAAATGTGCTTCAAGAGAAATACTGTTCATATTTTTTAATCCAACGCGTCCGAGAAGATTACAGGATTTACTCCTGTATAGATATTAAGAGCACACAACCAACTTTAAGTCGGCCGATAGTTTGTTCGGCTCTTAAATCAGTATGAAGACGAATGGTAGTACGCACATTACAAAGATCAGGGGCCCGAGTCTGCTTAGTCAATAAATAAAAATAGTATAAAAATTTAATCGTAATAGCAGTTTTAACCTATTCCATTTTGCTACTGAAATTTGAGCCATTTGGTGTGTACGGTAGTTTGCTCTACAATCATATTGCAATCGCAAATCATTTACAGACAATATGATTCATTATTGAATCTCTGAAAAGGATAAAGACGTTTATTTAAAAGAAAAAATAGCGGAATGCCACATACGCTTCAATAGTAATTGAGTCGTGATTGGACCTCAGTCGGATGTGAATCGTATGTCGCTTAAGTAAAATTAGCAAAATCGAGCCAGGTACAGTCAACTTCAGGTCAGTGGTAAAAGTTTTATAGGAAAATCGTACTTATTACTATTGAGTTAAGGTGCATGACAGTTACCACTAATGTGCAGTCTACCGTACTTAGCCTTTATCAGACCGATTATAGTACTTTGACTTTGATTGAAATCAAGATTCGGTTAAAAAAATTGCCGACTATCGGGTTAGCTGTCGGCCGACTATTTAGTCTTCAGTGTGCGGCTACTCTTAATAAACTTTTTATCTACTTGATTTTAATTATACACATAACATTTGCACTAGCATTTTTTACAATAATAGAACCACAATATCTTTGTTAAGTTTCCACGTGTAAAGAATTGTTTTTTAATGAAAATGCGTTATATCTTAGATCGAGAGCCAATGACTGCCAGACGTTCGTTAATTTATTTGTGTGTATGAAGGAAAGACTTCTACGACTTCTACTTCTACTTCTTCTTACTGATGGTCAAATTCACCTTAAACAACCTGCTTTCAAATTAAAAAGTTATTTCAGGATAATCGGACGTTTACGTTGTGGGTGAACTTTTGCCTTTATAAGTATCGATCAAGTTAATCAAGTTGAATTGGGTATTTACCTCAGTGGCCTACTTGACTCTCAGTACTTACAAGGCTTCCTTGGGGACAATTGGCCCAGTCATGAAAATGCATTCGAGCTAATCCGATCCCAACATCTGACCATAGGAAACGTCTCACCCTCGGGCTAGATATTAGCTAGCAAATTATTTCAGTGACAAAATAGAACCGAACTAGTAACTTACAGACAAACACACTTTTCACCTTTGCAGTATTAGTTTTTTTCAATAGTTTCGTGTTTATATTGTTTGAATTTAAAATCTGAAAATACCTTCAAATGTAGGCATAGATTTTTTTTATCCTAAACTAGCTTCTGCCAGCGGTGTCACCCGCATCCCGTGGGAACTACTTCCCGTACCGGGATAAAAAGTAGCCTATATATAGCCTTCCTCGATAAATGGGCTAACTAACACTGAAAGAAATTTTCAAATCGGACCAGTAGTTCCTGAGATTAGCGCGTTCAAACAAACAAACAAACTCTTCAGCTTTATAATATTAGTATAGATAACTTTGTAAGAAACAACTTTCAGATGTATAGATTTTTCACCCAAATAACTTTATCCTCAAGATTAAACTTATCTAACAATCCAAAATCGTGTCCTACATAAAAACTTTTGATACACCAACTATTGTACAAGACAAGATAACTATCTAGGACTAAGTTAGAAATCTGTAACTTGTACCAGACTTGATCTAAGATAGCTCGCGAAACACGCGTGTTATAGTTGTTCAAATATTCAATGCGGCACTTTGGCGACACAGAAAATGTACCGTATGTTAGTTTAACATAAGGCTTTATGGAAATCCTATAAATTAAAGAAGAGTAGTTTATGCATATATCTTTACTAGCTTTCCGCCCGCGGCTTCGCCCGCGTGGAAGTCGGTTATATTGCGGTATAAATCACAACTATAAGAAAACTTCTCATTCCCACGGAAAAATCTAAGAAGCGCGATGTAACGCTGGATACGATGAGCTACAGGTTAAAGCGCGAGATATCATTGCACTTCTTACGTATCTTAAAAAAAACAACGTCACCACGTTTTAAAAAGCTATCATTCCACTTACGTATTTAAAAACACATCGTTACCACGTTTTAAAAACACCCAGCGCCATCTATCGCATACCTCAAGAACTAAATAACTTAACTAATACTTATACCAATTAGTAATTCGTTGAATTATAGTTATTTCAGGATAAGTAGATGTAAAAAAAACAGTTAAGACGATAAAACAAATTGTACGTCATCCCTCGGGAATTCCTCATTTTCGAGGATTCATTATCGTATCATTTAGCTTCTAAATTTATATGTTCATATTCGTTTGCAATATATAAGTAGATGTAAAAAAAAACAGTTTAGACGATTAAACAAATTGTACATCATCCCTCGGGAATTCCTCATTTTCGGGGATTCATTATCGTATCATTTAGCTTCTAAATTTACATGTTTATATTCGTTTGCAATATATTACCTTGTTTTAAACGACACACAGCGCCATCTACAATCCATCCATCAAGCAAACAATATTTTTGTTTTCCCTCGGGAATATCTATTTTTTTCGGGATAAAAAGTACCCTATTATTTAATCCGGACTTCTAACTTTACGTCTGCAAAATTTCAAAGCAATCGGTTCAGTAGTTACGGCATGAAAGTGGAACAAACAAACAAACAAACAAACAAACTCACTTTCCGATTTATAATATTAGTAAGGATTTGTAAGTATTATAGAGTTGAAGAGTTTGTTTGTTTGCTTGAAAGAACATTTGCAATAGAGTTTTTTGTTAATTAAAACTAATAAGCATTTCACGGAGTTTCCATATAACACAAGGTGATTTTTTTGCTCGTTTTATTGATAACGGTGCGGAAACCTTTGTGTTCGTTTCTGACTCGTAATTAGCCGATTGTTTTATATTGTTGGGGAAAATCGGATACTATAGCCTAGCCAACTCCTCATTGACGGTTACAGCTGACAGGGCTGTCCCCCGCGCACCTGTAATCACCCCCGTTGCGTACATCTCGATCCCCGCGTAAGCCATGGGAGTGTCTCTATCGCTAAGGATGCATCTACAAAATACAAATTTTAAAAACGTGCGCGTCCAGCGACTCGCGTATTTAACAAAGCACAATACCACCCGCGTGCTCTTGTCACTTGCGCATGTTAACTTGCTCCAGCTACATGCACCGTGTAGATGCACCCTAACGAGCTAGCCTGGCTGTAAATGCCCCTTTCAATATGTCCGTCTTCAAACTTAAGATACTACTTATTAAATCAGATTATAGTCCGTCTGGTGTCAATGTAAACTACTTATGTGTTTGCATTTGCCAATCACTAACTACTTATTACTTTAGGACTTATGTGTGCAAGTTTTGAAAGGGCTTGGGGAGCCAAAACTTGTGGGGGACGCATAGACACCATATTCGTGGGTTGCTCTGTCCAATAGTTGATATTGATTTTGTGACTTGGTTTTCTATACTGTGAAACTTACAGTAACCTCCTGACTGAACAGTCGGCTGACAGTTGATGGTGGCTAATTTTTTTAAAATATTAATTCCAATCAAAGTAATCAGTCGGTCCGATACGGGCTAAATAAATACCTTGTCTTTGTAATGTGCCTAACTACCATTCATCTTCATACTGATTTTTGAGCTGATCAGAAACTACTATGTACTATGTACATCGATTAGAAAATTATTCTTTCATACAGGACGTGGTTGAAACCGGGGTGAAATCTATCTAGCTGATTTACTAAAATAATATATCATATAGGACCAGTTCCTAAGATTATCACTTATAGAGCAGTTTTGCTTTATAGAGTGTAAAAGAACTGACTTCACTACGAAATTACACATATACATTATTAAGAAAATTCTTACTAATTAATTTGTCAAGATTCTCTGTTTAATTCTAGGTAAGAAAAGGTGAGAAAAAATCCTTTTAATTTTGTAACAGTTAGTTGAAATACCTTGTAGCTAGGATATACAAGTAAAACCTTTTTGTTGTCCTACTACAAAAGAGTGTTGCCAGTACTTTTTAAAGTCACAGGGTGCTTACATAAAGAAACAGGTTACCGGTACAGATAAACCTGTACGGATAGGTACCGATCAGTGCAGGTCACACAGTCAAGATAAATCTTTATCTAATATTATAAAGTGGGTTCATTTGTTTGTATGTGAACATTTCATTCGTTTTTGGTCCAAATATGGTTATGATTTTCGCGTATATTTTAAATATGTCAGCAATATTTTATAGAATAAAATCGTTTAATTTGTCTCGAGTACTAAATAATTCCACCTGAGAATCGCGGAAACTGGCTACCATAGACAGATGTACAATATAGATAGGTACATAATGATAGGCCTAAGTATACACACAACTACATATTCTACATGGACGTAACGTCGGGCAAAGCAAGTCAAATAAAAAAAAAATTGAACAGACATCACAAAGTAATTTTTACTCAGACAGAAAATTCCCATTTTGTTTTTTTCCTTCTTTCTCAAAGAAAGGGGTGGAGACTGGACAGTCAAAGTCAAAAGTTTATTTTTATTTTTATAAAAAGTCTTTGCAGGTTCTTATGAAACGTCATGACATACAGTAGATGCATTTTCAAAAGGCTGTGTCCTCGGATAAAGGTAATCCGAGGAAGAGGAAAGAAATGTTTTCCTAATTAAAATAGTTTTAATTAACATGTCTTAAGCAATAGCTAAGTTAGTAAGTTAGCCTCGTGTTGTAACGGGATGGCAAGTGCTAATAAGTTCTTTGTAAAACTAAAATTTCTTGTTCTGTTGTTTAATTAGTTGAAAGGGTGTTGTAAAAGGTAAGAGCTTTATTATTTAAACTGGCTGTTTCTCGCGGTTTTTCCCGCACTCAGGGTTAGCTAGTAGTTTCGGATACCAACATATTACAATATTACTTCTTTAGATTAGTTCAAAAATGTATTCAATTGACGAGTCTGTGGCCACTTTCAACAAGAAGTCGTTTTAACATACGTTACAAAGGCATTAATTTTCATAACATTCGACAGCAAGACTGAACATGAAAATAATAGAAAAACGCTTTCACATAGCAATGAACCATGCGCAAACGCATGTGCTCTGAATCACTATCCGGTATAATAAAACTGGAGCATGGCAATGGCACAGGCAATGGCTTCAAAAGTAAAAACAAACTTTTCGAAGAAATTAAGCTCCTAAAATTATATTGCCTAACAAAAGACCTGACTATATAAATAAACTGCCATGAAACTAGTTCATGCTCCCGCTAACAGATGGCGTTGTACAAACAAACATTTACTAGGTCACGGTGGCAATGTGCTTCCGACATATAAAGCTAGATGGCGTTAGTGGCGCCTCGGCGCAAGAGTCGCATTTATTTTTGGTAGTAAAAGGTAAACACGTCGGCAGACATAATTCTAAATTAACCGTTTTGAATTAGACCGATAGTCCGGGGAAATTGGGGAAAGTAAAGTTAGCTACGGATGTGTTTGGCGCCTTATTTTAAATTGGTTAGTATTCCCGGCCTGGGATTTAGCAGCTGATAAATTTACTCTGTGTCTCTGCGTGTGGTATGCGCGAGATTCGATACAGAAACTTTACCTTTATTTTTATTTCATTGCCAACTCCATTAAGGCATATTTCACTTGACTACTGCCAATCATACGTCTCTTTGATTCTAGGATTTTAGTAAGTAAATGTCGCAGCTGTGTTTAATAATTATTATTTTAACTTTATCTACTAGCTAGATTTACTAAACGTTAGCAATTATTTCTCAAATTAAAGTTAAACACTTAAGCTTGTTTTCTCTTACACTACAAAGTCTAAGAAAGTATTGACTCAACTGTTTTTTTTTTTAACTACAATTCAACGCCCTTGTACAACAATTAAAAAGTTAACAATTCTTATTTTTATCAAATAGGTATTTGTGCAAAATATTTTATTCGAATTATAAATTACTTCCATATTTTTGCCCTGCCCCAATTACAAGTAGCTCCTGCCAACCATGTCAGATGCATTTGTGCATGCATCAGATAGGACGAGTCTATTTAGGTTGCCGCCGCAAGATGGCGCGCGCACAGTTTATTTTCATTGGCCCAATAAATAACTGACAATCGATGGGGATTATTCATGTAGTAATGAGCGAACACACAAGCAAATATAGATTAGTATATTAGATCTTGGTGTTTGAAGTTAAGTGATCAAATGAAATTCGTTAACAGACCATTTGGTTATGGATAGACTGCGCTTGCTACGGTCGGTCAATGGATGGGGGACGGACATGGAACTGGATCGGAAAGCATGTTCAAATTTTGGATCGATTCCAGATTTCACTATGACTATTATTCTCATTGCTTACGGTGAGATGCACCATTTGACTATAACAATAACCAATCTATTTTCAGTTGTCAAATCGCCGATTTAAACCATGAGCATTGTCACGGTTGGCTATGGTCGGTTATCGTTATAGTTATGTGGTGTAGCTCACCCTTTAACATCATGTATGCAAAAATAAGTCCGTCTGTCCGGCTTTCAAGCTAAAACTACTCAACCAATTTAAATGGATATACAGATAGCCTAGAGCATAACAAGAAACATGAGCTACTTTTAATCCAGGTGTGGGCAGTAGGTTCCTCAGAACTCGAGTTGCACCGCACTGAACGAAAACACGTTACAGATTTTAAAATCGTATAAGGTTTGTAAAGCGGAGAAAGAAAGCGGCTTTCATATTTATAGAAAATAACCCAGACCTGTGACCCAGACAGACAATAGACGAGCTTTCATGGTATTATTCAGTAACGACCTTTTCTTCCCATATATTCTTTTGCCCTTAAGATCTTTGTAACCCGTCTAGCCGTCACACAATACCACGGATAAAAGATGCACTGCGTATGTCGCAGTCACATTGTATAATCGGCTATATTACCTTACGCCTAGCCGTAAGAAGCAGTCGTTTTGAAATGCGGCTGTTCAATGATTAGCCGGATTGTCATAGCGCAACTGCTGTACACGAGGTCTTAGCTTCAATTCCCGGGTCAGGCCGAAATCACTTTGCGGGTTTTAGAAACTTTTACATAACAGGTAGGGGGTCTGGGGTGTTAAACTTACCCATGTTTGAGAGGACACGTAAAATAGGCGTCCCCGAATGCTACTCAGTAACAGTCTTTGTTATAATTACTGTCAGAGGCCGATAGGTAGATAAAAGAAAACTCTATCTCTATGGACCAATTCAGCCTGAAAATAAAGTTATTTTGATTTGATTAATTAAACCTGCCGCTCATTCGATATATAAATATCGAAAAGCCCTTTGATAAGCCGCTATCAAAAACAAGGCCGTTTCGAACTAGCCGTAATGCAATATGGCAGATTACACAATCTCACTGCCACACGCAGACGGTAGACAAAGTTAGTGGTAAGGAGATTAGTCTGCCGGGCTACCTGTTGCCTGTGTGCTCAAACCGTTTGCTTCTGAAGTGGTACGTTCCTGGACAACTCAGTTAATAGTAAATACTATTGATTTTATTTTGGTGTTTGGATTTGGCCTTAATCTATTTATATTAATATTATATACGCAAAAAAATATGATTTAGATTTCCTTGATAAATGGGCTATCCTCCGGGTCTATCTAACACTGAAAGATTTAATCAAATCGTTGATTAACGCGTTCAAACAAACTTTTCCACTTATTTAAGTACAATTAGTGTAGTAGTCAAATGCTTTTATTTTAAATAGGTTTTTGCAAGCTCTTATGAAACGTCACACTAGTTGCACGGTCCCAAAAAGTTGGTTTCATGGAGACGAGCCGGCAAGGAACTCCATGGACACTCTTTTTAAGAAAGTAATATGTTCACAGTATGTATAAAATATTAGAATAGATATACCTGTATCGTTCAAAAACTTCAATGGACTTCCATAATCATTTAATGCAGTTAGACGTAGACAGAAAAAAGTCTAGCGAACCATAACGCAATTTCCCTTGAAGGGAAGCAGCCACTAAAGGGTTGAAAGTAAGAAAGGTAGGCATTATTAGTAGTTAATTACTATGATGTGGCGGGGAAATTGCTTGCGGCAGACAATTACTCACTTTATTAGAATAAAAAGGAAATTAAGTACCACTTTTCAATAGTATAGTAAGTTTCGAAATGAATAATACGACGATGTATAGTTTTACATGTTGTTAAGTTATATCTATTGGGGCTACGGGATTATTCGAAAGAGTTACCGCGGCCCTGGTACATAAAGGGCTTAAGAAGAACACGGTGGGTTTTATTCAGTAAGAGTCTGACACTGCACCCACAGCGGTCTATGACCCCTTCACTATTTATTTCCTTGAATACGAAATATAATTAATTTTCATAATACTTCGATGAAAAATGAATGAAGCTGTCTGAAGCTGAAAGTTCAGCGCTTTTAATTAACACCTTTCAACTAAACACTAGTTCCCGAATAGTTCAAATATTTTTAGTACAAATACGAAAGAAGTTTAATTATTTTATCAAAAGTGGGTTAATTAAAAAATATTTTTGAATTAATATTTAAGTTTATTATAGACTACCCGATAAATATACGACTAATATTTCTTCTTTGTCTTTCCAAAATAAAACCTAGCATTGTTTGGGATTTTGTGTTATGAAAACACATATACACAGAAAAGCCAGACTAATTAAATTAAATATACTATTTCATCATTTCAAAAGTTTCTGTTCTACAAATAATTTCTATATTTATTTCCAATGTGTCTCGAAGTTACTACGAGAAACTTGCTACGAGTTTCGAGCTCTTTCGTAGAGGGTCTGCTACGCCGTAGCGTGGCTACGCTACTACGACTCGTAGTTTTAAATTAACTGTGCAATCATTTCAATTACTAATCAGATTGAAATCTTTTGATGCACTTAATATTATGCATTATTGAAGTGAGTTTATTTTTAGTATTTATATAAATATGTATGTTTCGTCTTTATTTTAGTAGTAGTAGTTAGTAGTAGTAGGGTTTGATTTCGGGTCGGGCCGAATTCGCTTTGTGGGTTTTCTTAAACTTTCACAAAGCAACCCGTAGTCTGGAAGTTGGTGATTGATTCACCCGTGCATGGGAGAGCACTTAAATGTCGGTCCTGCGCCTGATCTCTCTCCGGTCGTGTCGGATTGCCGTCCCATCGGGCTATGAGAGTGAAGGAATAGGGAGTGCACCTGTGTCTGCGCAAATGCTCGTGCACTATAATATGTCCTGCGCAGCTGGTTGAGCTCCTTAAATGAGAACAGCCGCCGTGGCCGAAATCGGCCGCGGACGCCATTATTATTATTTTGGTAGACAGTAATGTTAACACCATGCATAAAAAAAATATTTTTTAACATAGACGCCAAAATTTTTTTCCGATTTCAATATTAACAACTGCCAATTTTAGTTTAGTGAAACTTATTCTTGATGATGATAGACATTTCCCGTCATATCTACTTTTGTACAATACATAAACTGCCAATTACTTTATGTATTTACACATCTATACTAATATTATAAAGAGGAAAACTTTGTTTATTTGTTTGTTTGTAATGAATAGGCTCAAAAACTACTGGACCGTTTTTAAAAATTCTTTCACTATTCGAAAGCTACATTATCCACGAGTAACATAGGCTATATTTTATCCCGGTACGGGCAGTAGTTACCACGGGACGCGGGTAAAACCGCGGGAAAACGGCTAGTACTTTATATACTAATAACAAACCACGTTATTTGTGAGTGACAAAGGCCATATTTTATGTGGGAACGGAAACTATATGAAATTTATTTATTACTATATTTTTAAAAATTATTATATGAAATTATTACATTGAAACTAATTTAACTGGTTTAATTATAATTTTAATTTATTAATTAGAGGTGTGTTTAACATAATTTGCCTAGCTTTATATAGCCTAATTTTGTTGAGGTTTCCATGGAACTTAAATATATATTGTGCTAAAAAGTGCTCTTCTGCAGCCAAGTTAGAATATACGATTTTTGATTTGATTTGATTTGACACCGCAGAAGGAAAACAGTATATACATGTCGGTTTATATAAAAACTAGCTTCCGCCAGCGGCTGCGCCCGCGTGGTGTGTTCATAAAAAGTATCCTATGTGTTAATCCAAGGTTTCACCTATCTACATACCAAATTTCAATCAAATCGGTCCAGCCATTTTTGCGTGATTGAATAACAAACATACATCCATACATTCTCACAAACTTTCACATTTATAATATAAGTAGGATAATAACTGTGAATGGTTTGCCAGCCGCTACTCAATTTTTTTTGTGTCTGCGGATCTCATGAAATAGATTTGTGTTGTCTTTGAATAAAATCAGTTCGTTTCAAGTAAAGTTAGTAGCCACGTTGTTTTATTAATATAAAGCAAAGTTAGAAGTTACGTAGCTTACAAACTACCATTATAACCTATTTCCTTGTATTAGGTATGTTACCTACAAACGCTAGATAATTGATTGCCTACCACCGCAGATATCATGCGTAATAAACATAGGCAGAAGCCGAGCTTACTGCCCGCTGATAACCAAACCTCGTACACTCTCTATCGAACTATGTAATAACTATGTACTCCCCACATATGGGTAAAAAATAGGCTGGAAAGTTGCCATATACTCCAAACTCAAACAAATATTTTTTTTATTTCAAATAAGCCTATATGCTCTTTTGAAACTGGCTACAGGGTTCCAAAGTGGTATCGAAGAGTAGCGCTTTTTAAGTTTTAGTTTTTTTTACTAGGATAGTTTTTTTTTATTTATCATATTTTTTGTTCATTAATAAATCTATGAAAGGCTGTATAGCTGACAATTTTCAACACTATCCGTCCTATAGTTTTTGTGTGAAAGAGTGTCAAACATTGACATATATCCTTACAAACTTTTGCATTAAATAATATTTGTGCACTGGCCGCGATACAATACGTTACGTTTGTCACGTACGTCACGCAGGGCACTTCTATAGGTATAGACCATCGAGAACAAAATGATTACGACGGATGTCATAACGCAAAATCTTCTCAGATTACTAAACCGCCGTTATACGACTTATTAAGAACCCGTCGATTATTTTTTAAATTTAATCACCAATCAATCAAGACTAATTGATCGATTGGTATTGATTTGACAAGGAACCCGGACGCCTAGTTAGTTCTTGTAACTGATCACACCTAGCGTATTTTGCTTGACATACAAGAAGGCAACTGAGCTACCTTCCTTATGGCATCACCGCTATTTCTCGTTCCTCCACGGTACCAACTATTAGTTGTTTTCGCATCGCGTCGCTTCGCGTTCGCATCCTGATCACTCAGGTAGGAAGCGATGTTCAGTAAGAAATAGGACTAAACGAAGGCCAAGTTCACCGATAGCAAAAACGCCAGTTTTTTTCAAAACATCCGTTTATTTTCACGTTAAAGTTTGAAATTTCGCAGTTATTAACCAACGTCAAAAAGGAGGTTCTCAGAACTGCATTTTATGTGTTTGTGTGCGATTATATTATTTTTAGATGAACCACTTTCAATGCGGTTTTAGTATAGTTTTTATGTCAAACTAAGTTTCAATTAAACCAGCAGCATAATAAATATGTTTATTTTCACGTTAAAGGATCATGCCCATATTAGTATGGAGTCAAAAGTCAGCAACGCCATGCAATGCCCAAATTCCAGTTCTATGTCATACGATAGCTTTACAGCCATATTTGTAAGATATCTAGATTTAATATTATATAAAGCACCGATTCAAAAGATATTGGACATTAAACATGATAAATTCCCACTGGTTTTTTATACATTTTATCGTTTATAGACAGCATTGCTATTAGTTTTTCACTAGGAACTTCATGATCATCATGAATTCATGTCTTAATTGTATGTTATTAGATAAACATGTCAGTTATTTGAATATATTGTATACAGTAAATGAATATATACATGGGCCAAAGGACGAGATTACAGACCGTAATAAATAAAGCATGATTGAAACGATGTCATGTAGGTACTGCAATATCAACAAGAATGTCTTATTTTTTTTATTTTTTAACCGGTGCTTTTTAAGACTTCAAATTATCATCATAATTCTAGTTTTTATTTAATAGGGCTATCTTGTAATATACTTTCTCTGGGCGTTACTGGGGCACAGATGGGCATGGTCCTTTTTAAAGTTAACAGTTGTTTTCAGTAAAACGAACGTTTATGTCGTCGGTGTACCTGAGCCTGGGTGCTTTCTTTTTTTAAGGAAGACGTCTACAGACTATAAAAAACAACTGAACATAAATGCATTAGCAATCAGTTCAGTCGTTCAAGCGTGATGTCTGTGCCCAAAGGAAATGGGAATTAATTTTAATATCAGAAGGGAGAGATCAGAAATAGAAATTGGTAAGAAAAATAAAAATTTTGTTTATCATATTTTTTGTACCTGTAATTAGATCGAAGTGAAATATTTTTATTTCAAATAGATAGATGGATAGATAAGACATTTATTCAAATAGGCCTTTGTAGGCTCTTATGAAACGTCACACTAGTTGCACGGTTCCAAAAAGGTTGGTCTCATAGAGAAGAGCCTACAAGAAACTCCATGGATAATCTTTTTAAGAAAATAACTGGTTTGGTTACATAGTGAGAGGAGCCCTGGGCCCAGCAGTGGGACAATAAATGGACTGATGATGATAATAAAAATGAAAAATAGAAATTAACCAGAGTTCGAGAGATATTACGGATTTCTTTAAAGCCAAAAATTCTATAATTTCGAGATAAACATGCATACACATACACAGACAAAGTCACGGCCAAGAACGAGTCTCGCAATAAACGATATTATTGAAATACTAAAATCTAACGTGGGTGCATATAGCAAAACATTCCTTTGGAACACTCATAGGGAAGAGCATCATAGGTATCAATAATAGTATGACAACATGATGACTACACACTGACGTCTTGGTTACGTCATTCCACGTAAGTTGTAGTGGTCTAGTGGTGAAAGCTTCTGCCTCGCGAGTTCGAGTGTGCGGCATCGAATCCATGTTAAGCGTGTACCATTGTAACTGTTTGAGTTATATGTACTTTCTAGATATATTTTTGTTACTTATATGAACTGAGTAAAGGTGAAGCAAAAAAATATTGACGAAACCGCTGGACATTAATTAAAATCTGATATGTAGTGATTAACGCTCATTGATCCTCCTTTTGAGAAGAAGCCTGTGCCCTGCAGTGCGACAGTATAAACGACTCGTGCAGTAGTCGTCATCGCACCACTGACTGCAAAACGTGATGTATAAACAAAACACTGCATTTAAAAACAAAATTGTCTGAGTTCAGTGATGCAAAATGATGACATCTGTGTAAATTGTCTGTAGACAACTTCATACCTATAATCTGACGATAAAATAATAGCGAGAAGATAGCTATCCATAAATACACACTATAATAATGCATTTAAATATACATATGTACCCAGGTAATTCAGATGCAGCTTGAATTCCTATACGTTTATAATATAAATCTTGCAATACGCTGCCAAATGATGCAAATATTACATAGACACGACCCGGGATAGACTTGTAAAGTGAATCCTTTTGACTGATATTAAAAGTTAAAGTGCGTTTACTTGGTTCGTCTTAAACCGTTATTGGTTGGAAAACTTTGTACTCACAATCTCGGTTGTTAAAGTCATTTGTTCTTTTGAAGGTCAAGAAAATTATCGTAAAGGAAGCTTGGTAAAAGACAGTCATTAATAACGAATATATTTTTGATAATATTGTTGTTCTCTGTATGGGAAGAGGTCTCGTCTATCCTGTTTACTGCTTTTTTTTTCATTTATTTTTTAGTTTTGCTTTGATTAAATAATAATGTACTCTACTCCGATACAAGATGATCATAATAACAGTTCATAGCAAGAAGCAAACACTTAAATGTTCGAAATGCTGTTTATTTTCTGGGTTTTTATAATGAATCATATGTAAACTTTTCTAACGAGGTAACTACCCTCACCCGGTCAAATGCAGCTTTAGACCACCTGTGTTCCTTTTATATTAACGGATTCAGTAGTTTTATAAAAAAAGTTACGTGAAAGTTACTTTCGCATTTTTGATATTAGTTATTATCTGAATAAAGTACAAATTAATCAGTCTACACATACAATACAAAACTAGCCTTTTTTTTCCGACGTCAAAAATCATCAAATGACCCCTCCCGCTGTGGGTTAGCAGCGGTGAGGGAGTGTCAGACTCTTACTGACTAAAAACCGTCGTGTTCCGTCATAGGCCTTTTATGTACCAGGGCCGCGGTATCTCTTTCGAACAACCCGCAGCCCCGGCAGGCCTTGGCCCTGCTGGGTTCCGCTGGGGTTGCTGACATCTCTTTGAGGAGCGCGTGGAACAACGCGCGCCGTCGTCTGTCTATCTCACGGGTCTGTCGTCTAAATAGATAGAGGGACGATGAGCCACCCAAACTCACCGCCCACAGACCCACGCCTACAAAACTAGCCTAACATTTACATCGAACAGTTGCCCAACAATATTACACCAAGCAAAAAGTTATTTCCTTCACTGCCAGACATAAAATAAAAAGACCAGTCTACCAGACCCTTCGCAGTAGGTACGCAGCATCTCGGTAATTAAAATTATGCTCATGTTAGTATTTACTTCTAAGAGACTTTGACTCGAAAATTTCAGTTTTTCGCGACCATTCGAGGAAAAAGATGAAATAAATATATTGATGGTGTATTTTGATTTTGTGTCTTCATTTATTTTTAACTAACTTTCTGGCCGCGGCTTCGCCCGTGTCCAGTTCGGTTATATCGCGTTTCCAAAAGAACTCTTCAAAATTCCGGGATAAAAACTATCCTATGTTCTTTGTCAAGGTCAACTCTCTGAACCAAATGTTATTAAAATCAGTTCAGTGGTTTAGACGTGAAAGTGTAACAGACAGACAGACAGTTACTTTCGTATTTATAATATTAACGGCCAGTTTCTTCATCAAAAGTTAAAGTTAAAGTTATGGCTAAAGTAATGTCTAAAGTAAAAGTAACGGTTAAATTAAATTTTTCTATTAGTTTTGCTGTCACTTTAGCCTTGAATAAACGAATTTGACCGTTACTTTTACTTTAGACATTACTTTAACTTTAACTTTTGATGAAGAAACTGGCCGTAAGTAGAGATGTTTATTTTTAATGGCAAAGTTGGACTGGATGGTTGTTTACAGAGTGCCTTTGACTAGCTTTTTATGAGGTTTGTCTGAAGTTGTAATTTAAAAATCAGACTCATTGTTAATAAAATACATATAATAGGTACGAGTACTTTATTGTACTCTCCATAGTCCCAGAATGTTGACCTATACTTTAAATAATTACTTATACGAGGACTTATTTTCATCAGGACAATGCACGCGTTCACACTTCTGTGCAATCCATGGCAGAAATCCATCGGTGTGGCTTTGAATATGGGATATTCACCGGATTTAGCACCGTCAGACTTCTATCTGTTCCCAAAGCTGAAAATTTTTTTAGGTGGTAAACATTTTTTTACAAATGAAGAGGTCATAGCCGCCGTAGACGCTTATTTTGAGGAGATAGACGAAGATTTTTTTAAAATGGGTATCGAAGCCTTACCGGGTCGATGGAAAAAGTGTATTGAGCTCGGGGGAGAGTATGTTAAAAAATAAAAATATAATGAAAATCATGTGGTTCCATTAAGTACGTTAGGCTAGGAACTTTTCAAATGACCCTCGTACATGTCCTTCGTAATGTGCGTTCTATCATTCCTATTCATACTGGGGCCCGATTCTCCTAATTTTACATAAGCAACATTCGATTGACGTTCGACTCGATTCGACTGAGATCCGATCCCGACTCGATTACGATTGAAGCGTATGTGGCATTCCGCTATTTTTTCTTTGAAATAAACGTTTTTATCCTTTTCTGTCATTCAATAATGAATCATTTTGTCTGCAAATGATTTACGATTGCAAAATGATTGTACAGCAAACTACCGTATAGACCAAAATTACCAAAATAGCAGACCAATCGCACACCAATCGAATACGATTGGTCTTTTATTAGTAGCAGAATGCCCGATATGGTTAAAACTGCTATTGCGATCATATTGCGATTCGATTTCTATTCGATTTTGACATTATTAACTTAGGAGAATCGGGCCCCTGATTGTATGAGCCCAAACAAACTATCAACCGACTAAAAGTTTGCTATATGCGGGGGCTCTTAAGCTTCCATAACATGTTTCACAATGCATGTTACAAAATTAAATAAATAACAAAACAAACTTATAAGTACTTTACCAAAATAATGCTAAAATACTGTCCAGGTTTCGTAGTTTGTTAATCAGAAAACAGACAAACAGTGTCCATTTCTCACGAAGATTTTTTGAATGAAAACCGACTAATTTCAAACTGCATGCGGACTTATGGGCAGACGAACAGAGAGTAGTAATGTAAATATGTTGTTTTATATTATTTATTTTATTTCACGGGGTTCTCTATTTAAATACAGTATTTGCAATACTGCTACGTTTAGTTTGCGCAAAGGTACTAGTTTGCTTTTATGTGGAAATTCATAAAACCCTGCATTCATTTTTGCTGTCGCATGAGGTTCGATTTTGTTATTTTTTTATAGATAGTATAGATTTTTGGCTAAATCCATGTTATTCTAATTTTGAAACACGGGAAAGAGGAGAAAATGTGGTCGATTTTTAAATGGAAAAGATGAATGCGTCTAATGGAAGAGCTTTTCAAGTGAAAAACTTATGGTAGGTCATGTCTAACAGTTGCCCCGAAAAACCATAAACTAACTAGTAGTTAATAAGCGGAAAAGGTTGCGAGTAGGTATGTGTGTGTTTGGTATATCTTCTTCTTTCTCCTGCCCTGTTCCCAAATTTTACTTGGGGTCGGCGCAATATGTCATTTTCTTCCATTTTCCCCTGTCACTCGTCATACTGACACTCACTCCCTTCCTATTCATATCATCTTTCAGGCAATCCATCCATCTTTTCTTAGGTCTTCCTCTTCCTCTCCATCCATCTACATTCATACTTAGCACACACTTTGTTGCATGCGTATCATCCCTCCTCATTACATGTCCATACCACGACAATCTTCTACTCCTCATCTCGTGTTTGGTATATCTATACTAATATAATAAATAAGAAAAAGTATTTTGTTTGTAGCCTAAAGGCCCCGAAACTGATGAAGCGATTAGAAAAATTCTTTCACTGTTGGAAAGCTGCACTCTTGCCCAGTAACATAGACTATATTTCATCCTTCTTCGGGTAGTAGTTTCCATGGTAACTATACATAAAGACTCTCGAGAAACCACAGACTGGTGTAAAATATTGTTGCTATTTCATTAACATATTTATATATAATCGTTTCTTATTAAAATCTCCTTATTGTATCAATAATTCCCAATAAATATGATATCATACATATTATCGTACAACGTGGAACATATAAATACGATTTCAGAGAATAATCTTCTCTTTAATTGCTGAGTTTTCCAGACCGATTCGTTGAGCCAGAATTTGCGTTGAAACCTGATAAAAGCACTTGCCTTCCTTTAAAAATCAGTATTGTTTGTGTGTTCGGAACAAATTATTACATAATAATTACCTGTTAAGGTGAAATGGTTTTTAAGGGAATATTTACACATAAGTAAAAACTCGAAAGATTTAAACTTAATTTTAAGATGAAAATTGTAATTACTTATATGTAAATGTTTACTTAGTTTATCGGTATAATTAACAGAATTTAACAATTTTACTGGGAAGGCCTTTATTGGTATTGTTTCTTTAGCAATTTGGTAAGGAATTGTTATTTTATTATAACTATTGATATGTATGCGTACATATATTTGAGTGCACAGAAAAATACCATTTTGGTAGTATTTTTTACACGTCTCTCGAAGTTCAACCGATGATAATAGGTGTATGTATGTAACACTAATGATGCTCTTAGCAACATAGTAAAGAATAGAAGCAATAAACATCTCGTGTGAATGGTCACCAGCTGTGCTTAACGACCCTTGCACCTTTCTAAATCCAATCTAAAATATCAGCATTATAGTTCGGCCATTCAGAGAATGCGTTCCTGACACGTCGCGATTGAACTGACGACGTAACTACATTCATTGATTATTGATATAATAATGTTGTTTTAATGCTCCTCAATTGTTAAAACGGTAAACAACCAGCAAAAATATTTTTATCGTAACTGCAACGCCATTGCAAAGTTACGTCGTCAGTTCAATCGCGACGTGTCAGGAACGCATTCTCTGAATGGCCGAACTATAACTACAAACTAAGATCGACCCGCCACCAGAGAAAGTATTTAGTTCCAGTAATGTTTGGCAAACGACACGATTACTCACACAGCGCACGCGCATAGCACACATCATACACAACATGCACCCAGCGATCGATACGCAACTGACATTGACAACCAAAAAAACATCGACTTTAAACAAAAATTTAATGGCAACATTAAAATTTTAAAAATATAATAAAACAGAAACATTCCCGAGCCTCGAGCTAATGTAGTGCTCTGCATCCCGTCTTTATTTTTAATAACACATCATTGATGCTGTACACACATTTTTCTATAATGAAATGCCCCAAATTATAATAACAGTAAGCGCTGAAGTGTCAAGTGTCTTTGCTAGCTTCCTGGTGTTGTATTTATAATCGACACACGAAAAACAAACAACGCTTGCCGGCGAGCGGCGCTCGCGCACCTCCCGTCTCGCCTAACCTACATGCTGCCGCGGCGAACACTGCACGATCTATTGTGATCGTAGTACAGGACTCAATTATAACCTAAATCCGTTCAGCTGGACAGAAAAAATGTGAAACTCCTACCATTGATAGTTGAAGGGTGGTGTGCCGGTGGGGAGAGGCAGAACGAGGGTCGCGTCGCTCCCGGGTGCCGCTCGCACGGTGGCCAGGCCGCTGTGAGGGAAGGCCGGGGGCTCCATAGGGCTCCGGTCCTCTCGGCGCGCGCGCGACTCGCCGTGTGCGCGCGACGCCGCCCGCCCGCCGCCTATCTAAAAATAATACGGAAAAATGTTACGCGCGCGCCACCGAAATTCGTACGACGCGAATATTTTGCCAATACCGCGAGTGTGCTCGGATTTGAACGCAATCAGCTGATTGAATGACGGTCCAAGCTTTCTATGAACTTTAAGCACTTAATAAACTTTTAGCCTTTTAGCTTTTTGCCTTTTTTTAAGAAATTCCTTAGATAGGTAAACTGGTCTACAGCTTGAGATAAATATTATTAAGTTATCGGTAACCTAAGTTTATTGACATCAATTCGGATGAATTCGGATATTCACAAGTTACATATGTGTATTTTTGTTTACTTACCTGTTTTTCAACATTAATCCTTTCACGGTTTTACCAGTTAAGCCATATAAGCAAAACGTAGCTTATTACGATTTTTTTTTTCTTAATACCCACATTTTTTTCTATTTACCTAGCGTAGGTAGTACATACATAGGTATTTATCGTGTAAGCCTTACTTTTATGACCACATTATACCTATACAATGATGTATGAATAAGGTAGAAAGCAGCTTCAAATTATTCAAAACCTTCTACACCTTATTATAGGTAAGCTTCAAGCTTTCAAATAAATGTACCAAATTGTAATATTCTGATATAAAGCCGACCGTGTAATTAAAACTACTATCCACATTATGAGCATACATTTAACCACAATATATCTATTGATTTACTAAGACTTGTATAATAACATTTTACCTAATAGCTCTGTAACAGTGTGTTCCCTTCCTGCTATCGGTAGCTCGCTTGAATTCATCAGGCACTTTCATAAAACTAATAAAAATAACTAGGTTAGCTATTTAAAAGATCTATTCGCGCATAAGAAAGAACTAATAAATAATTCCGTACCATTTCAATGTATTTTTTATATTTTAAACTAGATATTAGTAGTTCAAGAAAACAGAATTATAGTTTTTGAATGATGAACGCGAACCGGAGTTTCTGTGGCTCAATAAAAACTAGCAGGAACCAAATTCATAATACGTATGTACTTTTTATAATATTTTTTTTCAGTGAACAGAAATTGCCTTCCAATCATCTCTAAGTGAATTTTAAACTTATTTCTTGTAAGAAAAGTTTTGACGTGGGCGGGCAGCCCAATCAGGATGGAATCAAAGCAGGCCGGGCACTAGAAAGCAGGTGAAGAATCTGGATTCCTGATGAACAATACGAGTGTGGGAGATCGTTCTCTCTGAAGTACATGATGACTGAAACTGATAAAGACCCAGTCGCACCATTTCACTATAACGATAACAAAACCAGAACTAGCCGTATACTTACCAACTGAAAATGGTTCGTTTACCGATATTGTTAAATGGTGCAACTCACCGTATGTACTTACATAAACTAAAGATATTATTTTCAGGCGCAGGACCGACATTTACGTGCTCTCGGCCCGACTCGGGAATCGAACCCGAGACCTCGTGCTCAGCAGCCGCACTTGCGACAACTAGACCAACGAGGCAATCACCTGATCTCTTTCCGGTCGTGTCGGATTGCCGTCCCATCGGGCTATGAGAGTGAAGGAATAGGGAGTGCACCTGTGTCTACGCAAATGCTCGTGCACTATAATATGTCCTGCGCGGTTGGCTAATCTCCTTACATAAGAACAGCTGCATTAGCCGATAATCGGCTAGGAGGACATCATCATCATCAGATATTATTTTAAAACTACTTTAAAATTATGTTAATTCTTATTAGAAAAAAAATTGTAGATTATAACGCAGAAAATAATTCAAGTCTATTTAAGTGAGCATTCAGGAATCTCACGACTCAACGAATTCAGCATCGAGAGATTTCGTAAAAAAATATAGGTAGGTACGATTTCAATTTCTTACCGTAATAACTTCGAAGTAGAAAGATCTGTCGTACGTTTTAATTGAGTTCACAAAGCACGAGACGTTTCTCTAGAATAGAATATGAATTTATTTCTACGAATTCATAATCTTATGTAGGTTGAAGTTGATTCCGATCCGAGATTCTCGAGGGATGCAATAAATTAGTGCTGAATTAAATCTTAGTAGTTTATTGGTAGATAAATAAAATGATTTTGCTTACCTGTATTCTGTAGGTCGTACATGCATAATTCTTGTTCGTTGAGTTGAATCTTCTTCGTCCTGCTTGGTCCCAAGATTATTTGCGCAATAAGTCTTCACTTCTATTCCTCCCTGTCACTTATCATGCTGACACTCACTAAATACTTAGTTGTATATGAAGCAAATGTAAGCTATTTTCACACGGCCGGATCCAGCCCTTAAAACAGGTTGTGGGAATATCCAGGTTTATACATACATATGGGAAACATAATAGAATGTATATGTCGCAGGGATATGATAAAAACGGGGATATGATCAATTCCCTAAGGGATTTGATCAAATCACGGAGGATGTTAAAATAACAACACGATTTTATCTTTTCCCTAAACAAATCTAGTGAATTGAACAAATCACTAGATTGGTTCAGTGAAATGACAAAAATAATTTTGCTTTGATATTTTAAAGGTTTATTTGGTAAGATATACCTACATAATTATGATAATCAGGTGTATGCAATACAAGGAAATATTGATATAAAAAATCACCATTACTCAGAACAATATTTTAATTTTTGAAAGAATCAACAAAAATTTCTTTAAAAAATATTTTAGTTGCGTATGATATGCCTATTTGTAATAATCACTTATTAAAACATGAAGCTGATTTGAGGCATCGTGAATAACATAAAACATTATTTTTCTTACAGGCACATCTATGACACCTACGGCTTGCCTAGTGTTTGCAAGCGCGACCCAAACAAGAACTGACATTTTTTTTGTCATTTCACTGAACCAATTTAGGGATTTGTTCAATTCACTAGATTTGTTTGGAGAAAAGATAAAATCGTGTTGTTATTTTAACATCCTCCGTGATTTGATCAAATCCCTTAGGGAATTGATCATATCCCCGTTTTTATCACATCCCTGCGACATATACACTTTATATATAAGAGAGTGCATAAGGAAAGTAGGTACATAAGGGAGTACATATAAATGTGGCGGGATTGGCGTCGGCTTCCAGTGTAACCCAACGCACCTGAGTGATTTACATGAAGCGAATGCCTATCTGACCTCCTTAGCCCAATTTTACCTGGGTAACCCGATACCACTTAGCTTAACTAGTTGTCAGACTTTGTGGCTTCTGATTACCCGTACCGATAGACGGAAATACGGAACTCGTTATAACATAGATGGCCAACCATCCAAAGATCCTCCGCGCAACTCCTAAGGCTGCCCGCTCACGTCCGATATCGGTGATCGGTTTTTTGTAGGGGCTGGGCTGGGCACGTCAGCCGAATGCATCCTGACAGATGGGCCAACATCGTCACCCAGTGGCTACCACAGGGTGGCCATCGAAGGCGGGGTAGGCCCCGGAAGAGATGGCGGGACGACCTGAATGCTTACAACCCTGGTTGGTGGGAAGACTCAAAAGATTGAGAGGTGTGGAGATAAAATGGGGAGGCCTTTGCCCAGCAGTGGGACAATACTGGTTAAGAAAAAGAAAATGTGCAACTCACAGGTCCTACAAAAAGTCGGTCACAAATCCTAATCTGTCCTACATTGATGTGAATGGACAGCCTTATGATATAACCTATTATGATCTATCAACCCGTGCGTTGTATTACATATAGAACAATGAATTCTAAACCAAGTAAACCCAGCTTTTAGTTGCCAGAACAAAACAACGTAACTTGTTTAAAATATTGTATTGAAAATCTGTTACAAAACAATCAGAGTGGACGGTAAAATAAAATTCATAGTATTGCTAGTACAAAAACGAGTTTAGTAGAATCTGCGTGTATTGTGTGACAGACAAAAGAATAATAACCCTGAACTATGTAGGTTAATCACTACTTTAATCCGTGTAAGCTATACTGCTACTGATAAGTTCCATCAAAATTCATTCAGTGGGTTTTTGCGTGAGTTTACATAAAACACTACTAAATGACGCCCATATGCCCAAGCTATGAGAGTGAAGGATATGTAGAAAGAGCACCTGTATCTGCGCAAATGCTCGAGCACTATAATAAGTATATCCTGCACAGCTGGCTGATCTACTTACAGCCAGCCGTGGCCAACAAAAGGTTAGGAAAACATCATCAAGTATTTCGAGACTTAGTAGAACGCATTTTAAACCATGGAAAGGTAGTAAAAAAAAACAAAATTATTGATATATTATTTATTTATAGTAAATCACACATATTCGAAATCACTTAGAACTTATTCGACTAGACCACAAATTAGGCTAATCCAATCATAAACCAGGACCGTATTTATATTTAAACAAGGCAAACATTTTTTGCAAAAACTATATAACAAAATGGTGACTACTTTAAAAAAAAAACTACTAATCGGGACAAACTAATAGTATAAGGCCCTGGTATTTATATTTATATTGACTTATATTTGAAGAGTACTCTTACTTAGTAAATCTTTTGAAGTTAATGTTGGTAAAACTTCACGCTGCTGAGTTACAGGCATAGATAAACTTTTAACATCGGTCGTGAGATGTTCTAAAATGGTAAATGGGCGGATATGATATTCGGAATGGACCGAATCGCCAGCCGATGTAAGAGCGATCTTAGACGATGCTGATATCAACTATACACACACTAAATGCACTTTTCGTGACTTACAACCTTTTCACAACATTCTAGGTATTGCATCTGTTATAAATACTCCTGCGTATGTAATTTCAAACAGTCAAAAGCGACATGATGAACTTTTCATATGAATTTAATAAGTCGTTAAAAATCTGGATGTAACCGGACTTCGCCAAAACTGGTTCGAACCGGTTTATATGGAACTTGGATTTCAGCCAATCACGGTATTGTACGTTGTAATTTAACTTTGTTCGAATTCCTGAATTACGTTTTTTATAAAATGTTTTTTTTTTCCTTATAATTGTAGTCTAGAAATATTAACCTTCATAAAAAAGTATTTATAACAGATAGCGAATAAGTTTAGCAGAGAGGTACTAGGGGTTTTAGCTGTACAGCGACAATTTGGCACTGTCGGGTGTAAATGCAGATAAAATAGTGACTTTTGACCGTCAGCTACAGATTTCTGTACTTGTGTCCATTTTTATTTCTTATTATTTTATTATTCCTAATATTTGTGTCCATTTTTTTCTAATTTACGGCTACCATTTCAAAAATCGTAAAAATACCTCGTATATTTCTTGTGCCAAAAGTGGTTCCAAACTACGTTCTAAATGTTGAGAACAGTGCCAAAAGGTCATTAGAAGAGGTTAATAGTAAATAGTGTCAAAAATATCAATCAGACTAAATGCAGTCTATACATTATTTTCGTAGTGTAGTGAAAGTAGCCTAACCTTTAGTTAAGCGGTGAGTTCAAGTTGATGTGTACCAGAAGTTGAATGGTCAACCCGAATTCTTTGGTTTATATATTGACTTGTAACACTGATCGAGTTTATTCCAAACCACTCTGATACAAACAACATCTTGTTTAAAAATAATATAACTACAATCACAAAATGGCGCAAGTCAAACTCGCGCGGGTTCCGCACAAATAAACATACAAACAATCTCAGTGAAAAATAAATGCAACCGTTTCGAGATCTTACAATTTGGACCCTTACATAACTCCGTTAATTATAAACCTAAATATAAAGTAAATAACAAAAAATTGAGCACCCATTTAGAAAAAAATAAGTACGGAACCCAAAAAAAGAGTACAAAAATAGTAAATAAATAAATGATAAAGATACGGTAACATATTTTTTGCTTCTGGCAAGTTTTAGCTCGCGTGACGACTATATTTACAAAAGGTTAGCAATCGCACTCTTAATTCAATTCTAATTTTAACTCTAAAGCGGTCGAGTGCACTCCCATGATTTTATATAGTGAAGAATTTTGAAAACTGTTTTACTATTCTAGACATATTGAATTTTACGAATACGTTGTGAAACGTATGTTTTTACAGCAGTTATAAAATACCTAAATATTATTTCGCTTGGACGTCATAATTGAAATAAAAATACGTTAAATGCCGATGAAACTAAAATTTGACATCCAAGGAGTCAACGTTTCCGCTAGCCTAAGCAAGCATGAAACGTTGACTGTACAAGACCGCTTTCAATTACACCATAGCCTAAACTGAGCGAAATGCTCTTAAATTTACCCGTTAGCTTCAAACGCCATGAGATTACCATGGTTTTCTATACGCATGGGCTTATATTAAATTTTAATAATACTATTTGTTTCCTAACTTAGCCCCCTTTCTGTCCGACTCGCCGCGATAATACGCCGTACAGAATACAACACCGTATTTTCAGGTTTATTTTATTTATGAAAAGTTGTTGTTCAAAAGTTGTTCCTGAGAGGAATTAAAGTTTTATTGATAGATGAACCAGGCCAGATACCTCCGCTTCGTACGAAGGGGAGGATAATCTGTACTGCCAGCTATTCAAGTGATTTGCCCGAAGTTTATCGTTAAAATCATTTGGCAAAGTACTCTTTTGCAAAACTGGCCTCGGAAAGCTTGTTAACAGCCAGATGAGTACGTTCCTCAATTTAGAATTTAGGATTTAAATTCAACGCCAAAAGAGATCTTTCAATTAAAGTACTGTGTGTATCCTGCACGGCGCGCGACGCGACACGCTTAGCAAAAAATATGTTATAAAAATATTACTTTTCACTACTCGTAATATTAAGTTTTATACAAAAATAGGGTAGAAAAGCTAAATCGGAACGTGAAAAAACTGCAACCAATGGTCGGCCCACTGTACAGTGGAACACGACTATCGATCAATCTAACCTAATCAAAAATAAAAAACTGGTAAAATCGTCAAAATACAAAAAAAAAATCTTTGGAAATCATACATATGTAAATAGTTTTAGGCCAGCTAAAACTGTCAAAATTAAGTAAACTAAATAATTATACTAGTGTACATATAGTTATGTACTTTTATATTACACGATGACTGATTTAAATCGGGAAAAGTTAATCATAGGCTTAATAAGAAAAAAGTATAATAGAGGAAATGAAAATAGGAGATTATTTTTAGCATCACAAGTCTTTTTCCGACTGCCAATGTTCAGGTGAAATATGGAATCTGATTTATATGAATTTCGTCAAACTTACGTGCTATTTTCGAAATACTGATATTTAAGTGAATAAAGTTCCGCTAAATAATAACGTTATTGGAGAATATTTTTTAATTCCAATTTTAAACTGCGAATCCTAACTCCGCATAGGAGAGGTTTCGGATGAATATGCTTGTAATTACAGTTCACGATAAATCGTTTTTTTTTTTTATTAAATTTCCATTTTGATTGGTTTCAATTATTAGTTCGAACTTCGTTGTGAAAACAATGAAATTTTATGTAGATCGTATATAAAAATTGGGGCAACGAAAATGTAATTCAAACTAGTCAATTCGAAATCATAGTATGTATACACGTACTACTACTACTTCACGTACCTACAACAGTTATAATTCGCGGACTAAAAGTCATTGAATGAATGATGGTGTGGTAATGATGACTGTGGTAAGTTCACATTTTCTTTATGCGAAATTACTATTGGCATTATATGATGGTTGCGTGCCAGTAATTGTGACCTATGGAAAGTGCATGATTTGATGGTATTATGTATTTTTGTCTGACATGTGGGCAGACGGTTTCAGACCACATTAAAGGCTATAAGCCCCAGTTTCGGCCGCCTAATCTTTGTTAGACTAGATGTTAATTTTATTCGAAGTCTCGGGGCGTTTCGTGAACAAAAAAGTCTTTAAGAATATATATCATGTGGGCTTGGCCGTGCTACCGTGTACAGTGATGGTGAACTTCCAGTCCGCTACATGAAGTAAGGAAAGGATCGGTATCAATTTCGATGGAATGTTGAGTTTACACCGTAATACATGGATTTTGTGATCAACTGTAAAGGATAGAACTACTCACAATATTATTTGTAATGTCGTTCGGAAGCAGCACGACTGGCACCCTAATTGTGAAGAAAAAACAAGTGAAGAAGTAAAAAAGTGAAAAAGATGTAGTTTCGATGATGATGATTTGAAAATAAATGATAGATGATGACGCGCGACTGAAGATGTCGAAATACGCAATTAGGATGCTAGTCTTCTTATTACGCAACTATATTCAAGTCTACGATTAAAAGTCATAAAGCGATAATTGTCATTTCTGAATCAAGAGCTAGTCTGTCGTCAATTTTGTCGTCAATTTAATCGTGGACCAGAATATAGTGTAATAAAACCGCTGTAAAAGTTCGTTGTAAAACGACGAGAAATGCTGCCTCCGCGAAGAAATCACTACAACACACATTCAGTAAATATGATTACAATTGCCCGTCTAGTTTGGATCGTAACAAACAGACCGAGCGTGGGTACTTACGCTAACAGTTATTTTTTTTATTGATTTTATTGTTTTATGATTACACCTGAAACACGGACAGATAGAATGATAGACAAAGTGAGATTCCAGATGAGATCCTTTCCTCCAACTAAGAAGAGCGGGGCGTTACCTCGCGGACACCGAGAGGGCTCACTAGTTGAGCCTTAGCAAACACATAAGATGGGCACGCTTTACACGTGGGCTATATCTGGGACCTTGTTGTGGTTGTCGTTGCGGCGCTTGCCCTTCGGCTTGAAGTCAATGTTGCCGTTCTTCTCGACGATGGTGTCTTTCATCTGGGGAGTGGTGAAGTTATTGTTGGTCTCTGGCTGGGTGCTGGTGGAGCATAGACAGGTGACGTCATGCATGACCTCAGCGACGTCGTCCTCGGGGACGGCGACGGTCACGGTGGAGCCTCGCTGCTTCTTCTCGGTGTAGCAGACGACAACTTGTGCCGGCTCTTTCTTCTTGCCAAGGCGGCGCCAAGCCTCGTTGGCTGGTAGGTCAGAGGACGAGCTAGAGGGTTGGTAGTGGTATTTGAAGTTGCGGCGTTGTCCACAGCGGCAGGCCCTCAATGCAGTCTCACGTCTGAAAAGACATAATGTGTGAGGGGACAGACGAGCATGGATCAGGAATTACATGTACTATTTTACACAGGCAGACACAATCTTTCATACACGCCGCGCACTTGAATTTTATATACCTAATCCATGTAGAGGATTAAACCGCACAGATCAGATGAGTCGAAGCATGAAATGTATACATATAGGCTACGAGTCGCTAGCTAAATTTGCAGAAATATGCGTAGTAGCAAGTTGCGTTGCTTATCTTAAACAATGATGGCCTTACTACAAAAACTTTAACCACTGTTTTACACTTGTCTAAAAAAAATGTGGCTCCAAAATGAACCATATGTCAACGTCATAATTTGACATTTTTTTAGACAAGTCTTAAACTGACGTTAAAAAGTTTTTGTGGTAAGACGGTGAACATTCGCCGTTATTGTAAGAACATTAGCGCTGACTTCACATCGACTGATATAGACTGGGTAACAAGGAAAGTTGGTTTATCTACAAAACTGTTGCAGTGTGCTAATCGCTCAACTTTTAAATAAAACCCTAAGTTTACGGTACGCAAGCTTTAAATACATGCAGGAACTTTATCACGTTAACATCGTCCGCATTTAGTCAGTGTCTTTCTGTTTTCACTCCGTGAAGGGGACGGCAATAGTTTTATTTTAGTAAAGGCTTACATATAGTAGGAGCCTTTAAGCTGTACCTGTGAACACCAGCTTTGAGTGCAACTAAACGCAAGGTGCAACATGCGTTTAGTTTCTACGTGCGCGTTTTGATCTCAAGCTTAGATAAGAGCTCGGTGGCTGTGAACGGAGACTAAAGCAAGTACTGTGTTCGCATTGATTGTGAATAGATCTTGAATGCTGTATAGTCAATTGGTTAATAGATAGTTTATATTGAACGTTTGTCTGTCCTTTTGTTTCACATTGACCGTTTCCGTTAAATAGCTGAACCGATGACGATGAAATCTCAATAGCTACTAAAACTCGGAAAGGAAGACAGGATAACATTTTTTAGAATATAAGTAAGACCACGTGACTAAGATACAGATTTTCTATGATAATTTATAATGAAATAATTCTTAAGAAAGCAATTACTAATTGAATAAAAGCAATACTTTAAACAGATAGTCTAAATGTTTAAATCGCTGAATTCAAAGTTGAAAATTGCAGGGCGGTAAGACCGTATGGCGTAAATTCCCACGGTTCACAACTCAGTCTACAATTTGTGATAAACTATTTACAAACAAAAGTAAAAGTTCTACAGTAAGTTTAAACAAAACTAGAAATATTTTAGTTTTATTAAAAACTAGCTGTATTCCCGCGGTTTCACCCGCGTCCCGTGGGGTCTATTGCCCGTAGTGGGATATGTTACTCGGGTTCATCCCTTTAGCTTTCCAACAGTGAAAGAATTTTTAAAATGGGTCAAACTAACAAAAAGTTTTTCCTCTTTATAATATTATTATACCAATGATAGAGATATATCTTATAAGTTGAGTGATATGGCTTAGTCCAGGGTTAGGTATAATACTTTCGCGTAGGCATTGTAAGTTAATCAGTAGGCCCAGCAAGACGTCCCTTTGAGAACGTATTTGTAAGCGATTTTTATGGTGTCTAATTTCAGTTACGGCGGTTGATCTCATTTAAGAACCAGCCAGCTCCGCAGGACATATTATAATGCACAAGCTGTTTCGGAAACACAGGTGCAGTCACTATTCTTTCAGTATTCCTTTATAACAATGATCGGGCGTGGGACAGATATTAACGTGCCCTCCAGGGCACGGGTGTATCAATCACCAAAATCCGAGCAATGTGGGCCCGACCCGGGATTCGAACCCGAGACCTAGTACACAGCAGTCGCGCGTGCGCCCACTAGACCAACGAGGCAGTTAACAATTGCTAACTAACGACACTAAAGTATTCATCATAAAAATATAAACTCAGTTCAAAAATATCATGCACGCAATCATTTCTCTATTGATTCACTTTTCAATGAACGAAAACCGATTCCTTGGTCTCTGTTGCATTAAAAAATTACTTTCTGAACAAATAAATCGATATATAGCAAGCTATTCCTACACTTTCCCCTTCAAAATTTAAACACCCGTCGTACCTGACCTTGAATTTTCTTCGTGTCTCGTCACAAAATAAAATATACATGACACTTTTGCTACCGAAGCTAGTTTCAAGTTCATCTTTCCAAACTTTTCTCTACTGAACTTGGTAAAGATGAAATTTTCTGAAAGCCTTTATTCAAATATTCTCTGTGTCTAAAATCAGTGATAGTTAAGCCCCTTTTCTGCGTAACGGGCCGCGCCTTGGACCATACATTTATAAGCCCCTGCTTTAAAATTGCAGGTATTGACATTGAATTCGAGGACAGACATATGTCAAAGGGGAAAAATCTAAATTAACAATATGAAGAGAAAAAAAATTGTCTGAATCCTAAAGGTTTCGAAACTGCTAAACGTATTTGAGGAAATCTCTTTGTCGCTTCTGTATGTCTGCTTGACATGGACTGCATTCTATCCGGGAACGGAATGAAGTTCCCCGGGATTGACGTAAAACCGAGAGAAACGACTTAGCATACCACAAAATCATAATTATTAACTGCATTAACTTTGAGCGTATGAGAAACGTTTTTTAACTCCCATAGCAAAAATAGCATAACAAAATATGAAAACTGCATTTTTAAGTCATGACCGTACTAAATTCTGTCTATCTCTTTTCCGCAAAAATCCTATGGTTAATGAGCAACCAGACGTTCCGGGGTGCGGGAGCGGGGCGGATAAACATTGCACAAAGTCTATAATTGTGTGGCTTGGTGTACAAAACCAGGTACGGTCGGCCCTTAAAGTCGATGTACAATTTCAAAATTCAGAAACTGCCGAACAACGCAGCGTTCATAAATTGTTTTGAAACACAAACGCCAGAATTGACTTAACATTCTAGAAGTTCAAAAGTATGTGAACTAGATCTAATCCGAAAGTACTTAATTTCGTACAATTTAATTTACCTACCCTAAGTCTAATTAACTACCCTATGAAAATTGTGAAAAAATAACTACGACATTTTGAATCCTTTCATCGTATGTAGTACTATTTACTAGGCACCCTGCATATTTACTCATACGCACAGTAAAAACAGTATATTCAAAGGATCAAAGGGAGTTACTTTTAGCTTCCACAGCAATCGATTTCGCGATCTTCGTTTGAATGTTAAAAATCGTGGTTGCTATAACCACTGTATGCCTATTCGGACTTTCTATCTACAAATACACTGAGGAACGAGTGTGTTCGCAGGAAACCATCAAAACACTGGGTATCGGCTATCAAATGTATGTACATGGTAAAGAAAGGTACCTACATGGCGAAAATAAATACATTTAGCAGCAGTTTTCTTCCAAAAACGAGTAAGTATAAACATTTTTGCAATTAAATAATTACTTTATTTACGTTTCTATAAGGCGGTCACTAAGCGGTCGAAATAATTGCTAGCGCAATATCTATACTAATATTATAAAGCTGAAGAGTTTGTTTGTTTGAACGCGCTAATCTCCGAAACTACTGGTCCGATTTGAAAAATTCTTTCAGTGTTAGATAGCCCATTTATCGAGGAAGGCTATAGGCTACTTTTTATCCGGGTTCACGCAGAGGTTCCTACGGGATGCGGGTGAAACCGCTGGCGGAAGCTAGTATTACGATATTGTGCAATAAAAATGTTTGCTCAAAAGAATAACGCGATCTTCGATATTAACTACACGTGAATATTGCACAATATCATTATATTGCGCAATTTGGAAAGGTTCAATCGTATCTGACGGAAAATGCGCCGAGCTTATCGTAAATGTGTGATCGACGCACTAACGCATCATCGCATCGGTTAGATGTGAACGATTGAATGTTCTGTCGTATACTAGCGACCGGCTCCGGCTTCGCACGGGAAAACAGTATTTCGCCACTACTTAATGGATGTTAGTATACATGTAAACCTTCCTCTTTAATCACTCTATCTATTAAAAAAACCGCATGAAAATCGGATGCGTAGTTTTGAAGATTTAAGCGTACAAAGAGACAACAAGACAGAAAAAGCGACTTTGTTTTATACTATGTAGTGATTTGTTACGTTACGATTTACGTTACGCGACGCATGTTCCGTCAGGGGCCCGATTCTCCTAATTTTACTTAAGCAATATACAATTCACGTTCGACTCGATTCGACTGAGATCCAATCCCGACTCGATTACGATTGAAGCGTATGTGGCATTCCGCTATTTTTTCTTTGAAATAAACGTTTTTATCCTTTTCTGTTATTCAATAATGAATCATTTTGTCTGCAAATGATTTACGATTGCAAAATGATTGTACAGCAAACTACCGTATAGACCAAAATCACCGAAATAGCAGACCAATCGCACACCAATCAAATGTCAACCGAATACGATTGGTCTTTTATTAGTAGCAGAATGCCCGATATGGTTAAAACTGCTATTGCGATCATATTGCGATTCAATTTCTATTCGATTTTGACATTATTAACTTAGGAGAATCGGTCCCCAGATATGAACCTTCCCTTATATTATGCGGTCTAGGGACCGCATAGCTATGAGTTAGCCACAAGCTTCGTTGTAAATAGCTAGGTATGGTTCTCTACCTGGCGTTATGTCTGCCTAGATTTCAAGGTTACTGCGTAATTATGCGGCTCAAAGAAATTTCACACGAAAAATTTGCCTCCAGTGCAAACTTTAAACATATTTATTTGTATAGTTGTAAAAATCCTGTTTTTTATCTGCAAGGAATTATTTAGATTGTACATATGTATTTTTTAAATATGTTTTGCTTCAAATGGTATAAGAGATTTTTTTTCTGTTCTTGAGATTATTCTGACAAATATAAGTAAAATTATTCTCAATTTTCTTCCACTGGTGATCTATCTCTCTACTAAACGGGAGCCGACGTATTATTTCACGTTACGTGTAAAAGACACGCAAATTGTTTTGTATGCGTGAACTCGGGACCAATAAGTAGTCACCGAGTCATACAAGGACAATGTGCATGTATATTTTACACCCAAGTATGGTATAGTTATCGGCACGAATCTTGAGCTCCGACCTACATCTGCGCAGAAGTGATTTATTAGCAAAGAACCAATCTCGAGTGACGGCTATGGCGCAATGCGCTGCGGGCCAATCACCGCTTTAGCCCGCTCCCGCGCCTCACTTCATACCACAAAAGGGACCCAATAAATTACTTCTGCGCAGGTGAAGGTCAGAGCTCAAGATTCGTGCCGATGATTATAAACTCAAACTCAAAATCGTTTATTCAAATTAGGCTGATAAATCAGCACTTTTCGAACGTCAAAAACAAAAGACGGCCCCCAAAACGCCCGCCCTTCACCACTTCCTATGTGTTTTTGCTGGGAAGAAGAAGTGGCGCAACAAACTCCCCAGCAACACATGTTGTATGTATATAACCGCATGTATATAACCGCATTTGACAGATAAAAGAGACAGATTATAAGAGCACCAGTTTGTTATAGACCCACTGCCAGATATCCGCGTACCTAATTCTACAGTATCGTCTGATATACATAATTACTACACACATTTTTTCTTTCCCGCAATTTTATTTTCAGAGCGTGATTTCAATCCTAGGTTTTTCCGTAAAACATTTATTTATAAATTAAAGTATTTCGGAGTAAGTACCGAGGATCATGTTTTAATTAATTTACTGATTCTTGGAATATTTTAATCCAGAATTTCTTTAAATCCAAAAATAATTTAACTAACAGGTGTCGTGGAACTCTTCGTTGTAAAAATAGACTTCCGAAAATGGATACTTAGAGTCTAACCTGGCTTCCTGAACACAGTTATCCGGACAATCTCATTGGTAAGACTGGTTGTCAAAGTTTATGGCATCTGACGACCCATAACGACTGCCAAAGAAGTTCGAATGACAGCCTAGACCCACCACTTTAACGTGCCTTCCGAAACACGGAAAACTCATCATGACAAGATGCGTCACCCTTTCACAAACCGACCGCATCAAACGTTGCTTAGGGTGCGTCTACACGGTGCATGTAGCTGGAACAAGTTAACACGCGCAAGTTACAAGAGCACGCGGATGGGTATTTTGCTTTGGTACATGCGCGAGTCGCTGGAACCGCACGTTTTTGTGTCTCAACATGCGCAAGCTACTTGCACCGTGTAGATGAACCCTAACGTATAAACAATTTGCGCTCGCGTCACCCAAACCGGCAACCAAAAACTGGTTTTAAAAGTACTTTTTTCTTACGCGGTGTCCTGCGTGAGCGACGAACGCGACGCGACGCGACGCAACACGACGCGACGTAATGCGACGCGATGCTATACGCGACAGATGTCCTACGTGATTTTGGTCATTACTTCTCAAATCATGGAGAAGTTGTGTTACAATTTTGCTTGAAAGTTCATATTTAAAGTACAGACAGCAACAATCTTCCAACTTGTTTGTACTAATAAACGATTTCTTTAATATTTATGTTTTTTTTGTCCCACAACAATCAACGCTTCTGAATAGTTCGCGGTGTCGCGTCTGGTCGCCCTCAAAACAAGTACGCGTTACGTCGCGTCTCGCCGCAGACTGTCACATAGGCCGCATGTAGGGAATTCCTTTGAGTTGATCGCGTTCGTCGCGTTCGCAGCGTCGCGTCGCGTCGCGTTCGTCGCTCACGCAGGACACCGCGTTAGATACATTAGGTCTCATTAACAATACGAAATACTTGATATCTGGTTGATACCAGATACTTAGTCATTCATGGCATCAAATTGCGTGAAGAAAATCCTAGACAAACATTACCTCTGGTCACCCCTTTCCCTAACACACATACGCACATAATAGATTAACTAGCAATGAACTTGAGACTCCCTTCAGACTAAACAATGTATAGCACATATTATCGGGTTAAAGGATATACGTCTCGGGTATTACATTTTCATTATCACGGACTGACCTTGGCTGGCCAATAATGCGATTATGCCACTCGCCAGCTTTTTACGTTCATACTGATATGCACAAAGAGAGAGATTAGTGAGTTTCTGCGTATTGTATCGGAAAGGAAAAATAGATTAAGTTTACTAACTAATTGTATTCGACAATTTGCATTATGTCAATTTACATTTTGTAATCTTAAGCAGGGCCGGATTAATGAAGTGTGGGGGCCCGTGGCAAAATTAAGATTCAAAAAGTATTAAGATTATTGCTAATGAGAATCGAAATACCGAAAACTACATGGCAATACCGAGGCATAGAACTTTAGACTGTAGAACTAGATGCTATTTGACTAATTCTGTACTGATCCTAAGGGTGCGTCCACATCTGGCGAATGCGCCGCGAATGCGCAGCACGCGAGCCGATCGCGAGCTGTCCGCGAGCTGCGCGCGTGCAGTCACTGCAATAGTTCGGTGCGCCTCTTTAGCGCAACTCACGCAAGGCTCGTATAGAGCGCGCGAGCGGCGCGCGATCTGCGCGCAATCAGTTCTCGCCCTTACAGTTCCGTATATTGGCTCAGTACTATCGAAGATGGCAGACGTCGCGCGCCGCCTGCGCGCCGCTCGCGCGCCGCCTGCGCGCCGCTCGCGCGCGGCGCTTAGGTCGCGCGCGAGCTGCGCGCGGGCGGCGCAGAAGCGGCGCACGAACAAAAATGCACGCGCGCAGCTCGCGGACAGCTCGCGATCGGCTCGCGTGCTGCGCATTCGCGGCGCATTCGCCAGATGTGGACGCACCCTAAGATGAATATTGAACCAAATAAAATGTTACGGTGTTAATCGGTGACTGGGTCATGTTAGTCACTCTAGCCAGACTGAAACTGACCCCAACAAAATTTTGAAAGAAAACTAAGCCAATAACCTAATAAGATTGAACCGCTCAGTAGCTTTTTGAACCAGTTGAAGTAATCAAAGATGAATGATCTCAAAGAGACAGCAAAAATTGGAGTAGTTTCTACAAAAATATTAACTTAGTGAGCAGAGAGTAATTTTAGTGATGGCCTCTTATTCTTTTTAGTTAAAATAAACTTCCGTAGGTACTCCGGTAGCGGTCAACAGCATTTAATATAGAATTGGACCGGGTACATCCAGTTCTTGGGGCCCTTCTTCGAAAGAGTATTTGGAAAATTCTAGAGTATTAGTTCTGCGGATACGCTGAGCGTCTTGTTTGCATTTTATTTGATGAAATAGCTGCTCAGATGCATAGATAATTATGTCAAGTTTTACAAGAGCTCTTATCAAGTCAAGCTTCGCGTACGAGATATGAACCCTATATGATTATTACAGGAATTGATATCAGAGTATATTGCTGTAAGGCTCAACAATTTTCTTTGTAGAATTTTTGCTTTATGAAAAACGTAAATCTTAGGATTAACTTTGTTTGATATTAAACATATTTTTCACGGGAAATTCAACATGACAAAACTTACATAATTACTACCGAATTTTTGCTTTCGCAAACGATCTGAGTAATTATATCAAGTCAGTATTAATACCAAGAATAGCAACCACAAAATTGAACGTTATTATTAAAGAGGAATTCTGTTGTCCAATTACCAAACTGAGAATTGCGTAATAGTTTCTATTTTGGGATGAATCAGACGTGCAAGTACGAGGCATATGAAAGTATTTCATTGTAACGTTAATGAAAAATGAAGTTAAAATTACGAGTGAAAACTCCGTCCGTGGTCCCGGTTTCAATTCCCGGTACAGCCAACATTTGTGTGATAAGCATGTTTTTTGGCTGTGGTCTGGGTGTTATAATATGTATTTATAAGAATTATAAGTATATGAAGTTTATCAGTTGTCTTAGCACCAATAACACAAGCTAAAAAATAGCTTACCATGGGGTTAATCGACCGTGTGTGAAATATGTCCCGATACTTATTTAAAATTACTTATTTACTTAGTACCACGTATATGAGCCATGGAATCGAACCATGGAACTAGAACCAACGGAAATCGAACCCGGGACTATTTTCGGCTGTCCAGCATGGTGATTACAATTTATTATAGAACAACAGCAATTGTCGGTCTACAGCTATTTAACATACCAACAAAAAAAAACATTCACAGATATAAAATCCGCAGAGCACAGCTTGAAACTTTGGCATCATGAACCAAGGGGCTAATTATGAACAAAAACTACAAATTACAACAATGGCAATAGCAGCAGAGCTAAGATCGGTGCAGTCAACTTATTTACTCGCTTCAGCTTTTTAAGCGCTTAAAAGCCTATACACGTCTGCTTGAAACTTTGACTGGGAAATTCAAATAGCTAGCGTACTCAACCTGTAGCTTTGCAGCGGCTGAAAAACAAAAGACAACCGATCGTCGCGACTCCAAGTCATACGCGACCGAGAAAAAACTTCTTAAATCGTAAGCAAGAAGGCCCTGTTTCACTAGTTGAAGATAAAGTGTCAGTTAGTTATCTGATAGTTAAGACCGCCTATAATTTGTGCTGGATATTGGTATCCAAGAGCTGTGAAACCTAAAGTTCTAGTTTATCTGTCAGGTTAGTTCCTGATAGGCTATCAGAGACTATCAGTAACCGGTTAAAAGGCCATAAATATTTTTGTAGGATCCTGTGGCGTGATGAAAGATTGCGGCTGCAGAAAATCTCACATGTAAAAGTAATTATCATTTAAGTTCTAACACAATTAAAAGTGAAAATACACAACTTTACCGACAAACTAAATAATATAGTTTATCTACCTTTTTTTTTTTAATCTAATATTTTTTTAGAACTCAAACGACGACATTAATAATAAAGTACTCACTCTTGCAAGTCCTTCTCGCGCTGTTCAAGTTGTAGGCGAACGGAGCACACCTCGAGGTACAGGTCATTGGCCCGGTTCAGATGATTCTCGTAAATTCTTTTAACTTGGCGAGCATCCTTCAGCTCCTCGCGACGGTTGGAGTCACCGCTCCCGGCCCCCTCCGTCCCCTCCGTCGCCTTCGTTACACTGGGAAATCATCCCCAACGTTAATAAATGGCGTTTAAACAAACTTTATTATCATCTGCCTAGCCTTTTTCCTAACTATGTTGGAATCTGTTTCCAGTTTAACCGGATGCAGCTTAGTACCCGTGTTTTACGAGGAGCGACTGCCTATCTGAACTCCTCAACCCAGTCACAAGGGCAACCTAATAGCCTTAGTTAAGAATGGTTGTCAGACTTACTGGCTTCTGCCTACCCGTAACGACTGCCAAAAATGTCGTAACGACAGCCGGGACCTACAGTTTAACGTGCCCTTCGAAAGTGTCATCGTTGACCAAGAAATACTGAAAACTGCGCGACTAAATAAACCACCATTGATTTTCCTATTAAAAGAACAAAGAAAATCAACAACATCGAAGTAGAGAAAAGTTAAAACAATATTTGTATTTAATTGCACTCCGAAGCTCTGTGACAGTCACGAGTAATATAAAATATTCTGTAAGTTTCCATTTTCAATAAACTGTATTTTTTTTGTGTACTCAGCTTCCAAAATATAAGTAAGTAACTAAAAGTATGAGCAAAGACGGAAACTGTAAAGTATTCTTTGGTCACTTACAGTTTCCAAACTTTTAAAAAGTTTTGAAAATTTGAAACTGTAAAAGCTTTTTTTTAATCGGTCTAAGTTTCAAAAATTTTAAACTGTCTCATAAAATTATGTTCAGTACATATTTAAATTACCGTAAACTGTAATAAATATTTTTTTGATTACTTACAGTTTCCAAAATTTTAGATTGTCTCATAAATAAAATTATATTCAGCATTTCCATTTTCGGAAACTGTAAAAGTATTTTTTATTACTTAAATTTTCCAAAATTTTTAAAAGTTTCCAAAATTTATAACTATAACAAAAAATACATTCAGTATTTCCACTTTCAAAACAGCAAAAGTATTTTTTTAATCACTAATAGTGTCCAAAATTTTAAACTGACACCTAAAATACATTCAGTAATATCAGCAAAATTCAAAACCGTACTAAAGTCACCGATACACTCTAAAAGCCTATTAATAATTCCCGGAGCCTACGACTCCGCCTACCTACATACGGAAGAGCGGGGAAACTAATGAACACTGAATATCAACCTCATTTCATCCGGCTGAAAGTATAACAAATTCCAAATCGAAGACAAATCAAAAATCAGGACGACAAAAATAAATTTAAAGTTCGAGAAATAATTACCGAACTTAAAAAAAGTTTAAAATCACCAAAACTTGAAAAGTAAAAAAAAAAATTCAAATACTACCCAAATACCCATCCCAAAAAAATTAAAACACATTATTAAAAAAGTAACTTCGAAAAAAATTAAATCAAAATTCACGACGAATTAAAATAAAAAAAGTTTCCGAAACAACTAAAAAAAAAGTTTAAAATCACAAAAAGTGAAAATAAAACCTATATTTCAAAAACTAAACACAAAAAAAAAGAATTTAATAAAACACAAAAGTAAAAAAGTGACTTCGAGAAATTTTCAAAAACTTACCGCGCGTAATATCTCAGCATGCTTTCTCGGATCTCCTTGCGCCACACAGCCTGGGTCCTCTTGAAGAGGTCAGCCGGGTAGGATGCCATTTCGTCCCCAGCAATTTCCAAATTCGCGGCGATAATTTTAAAAGGCGGCCTGGCGGAAATATTTCGCGTCAGTATTTTAGAGTTAAAGTCGCGTTGCAAGCGCCCCGTGTGTTACACTGCGAGTGATAGCCAACACTGGCCGGAAGGTAGGGTTGATGTTGCACCATGCATCCGTAGCCGCGCTGACGGATCGCGGTGCCTTGAATTCAAATTGAATTGCGCATGTGCATAGACCGATGCTTACGGGGATAACTACATAACCGTGTATTTTGATTTTCGTGTTTAGTGATTGGTCCGTTTGGAGGGGGCGTCACTTTTTGTTGATCATTGTTCTTTATTGAAAACTTTACGGATAGTTAACTTTTTTGTTTTACATACATTTTATTTAGTACTTTTATATTACGTAATTACTTTTTTCCGTGTTTTAATTATATTTACATAGATATATACATTGGTAATAAAAAATGTAGGTCAATCAATTAACATTTTCTGGTTTACTTTATGTTGACGTGTATGTTTATTTTTCGTCAATCGTAACTTAACTTTTACAATAAAAACTTATCTAAATATTTTTTTTTTAGGATAAAAACGTATTAGTAGATTTCAACACTGATTTCAGTTTCTATCGTGTAACGTTAAGTTGTTTAGAGGAAGAGCTATGCGTGAAAATGGCGGCGACGTCAACTACGAAATTTGACGAGCTTTAGACGACTTCGCCCGACTTGTTGCATCTACTGCGAGAGCCGGGTAAACATAATAGTTATAGGTACTATAGGACTTTCCAAGAAGACTTTATCTAACATAATGTAATAATGTTACTTATTAATGTTATTTTTTAGGGGACAGCGTAAAAGTATAGGTTGAATTTTAAAGTCACTTGGATTTTTTAGAGCCGAGTTATTTAGCCAAAAAATCCCTGTGAACTAGCAAAATAAAAACTGACCTAAAAATAGTCATGAAACCATTTTTAACTACAAATGACTGCAACTGTAAAGCCATATTTTTTTGTTTTTTATTTTGCCGTTTGACGGCATAGGAAAATAAACACGACCGAAAATAAAGAAAAATGACCACCAAAAAATGTAATTGCGTGTTTGTGGTAAAGAGAGCGCGGTTATTTTTTTACGAACATTTTTAAGTTTGGATTAAAAAGTGTTTTACTGACCTGTTTCTGGGTGTGCGGTTCCAACACTGCTTCATCAGCAGCTGCATAGTACTAGGACATGTCGAGGGTATAGGCAGGGCAATGGTGTCATTGCCCACGCCCCACAATATAGCGTTTGTTTCCAAATTCTTATAAGGCGTTTCTTGTGTGAGCAGTTCCCATAGAACTACCCCGTAGGACCAGACATCCACTCTTTCGGATGAGGGTTCGTGTCTAATGACTTCTGGGGCCATCCATGCGACGGTCCCTTTGAAGCTCATGACGGCACTTACGTCGTTCCACTCGCGACTAGTGCCAAAGTCGCTCACTTTTACCACGAGATTATCAGCGATCAGTATGCTGAAAAGAAAGTTCCTGCTGTACTATCTACATATTTGGATAGTCTTTGGGAGTGGAGTGAGAATATTTTTTGACTCAGTCGAACCCTAGGTTGTGTATTTTGTTTGATAGCTGGAAAATCCAGTTTTCAAGCAAGATTACTGAGTTTATATCTGGTGTCAATATAAATCTATAAATCAATCAATCAATCAATCTCCCGAGCCTTTTAACAACTATGTTGGGATCGGCTTCCAGTCTAACCGTTGTCAATATAAATATCAAATTATTTAACATCCTTTGTAAACCGGATTACCTAACATAAATTATTCAATTTTTTTTATTTTATAAAATAAAATAAATAAAAATAATTTATTTCAGACTTTGTGCCCATAATGGAATTGAGTAAAAATAACGAATTTGTATGCTCTACTGCCCTTGCACCTGGATAAAAAGTTTTCTATATTCTTTTTCAGTTTCGTGTTTCGTTCGTTAACTTTCCGTGTACCCATTTTTCGCATTTATGCAATACATGCCTAATAATTAAACATGTTTGCTAAATGTAATAGTAAAACACGAGTGTAAAATGTTCAATTACTGCGAAAATGCTATTTTTTTCTTTATTCTAAAGTGGGCGGTGAAGTATTTTCTTATTCTATATTGTTCAAACATTTATTTGTAAAGGGAATTTATTTGCACGTGTTTCCTTTGAACTGTTTTTTTCTTCACAATGCCAAAGGTAATATTTATTGAGATTAATTTTACAGTCCGGTGCTTGTTTTTATTACTTAAGTTTGATATCGATTTTGTGCGGTCTCGCGGCCCCTCTCAATATTCTATCTATCTGTTGATTTGCTTACTGGAGATTTTAATTTGACACTGCTTCTATTCTATTTCTTCTTTGATAGAATATCGGGTACGGCCTTAAGAAGACTTGAGGCATTTTAAGCCTAATAGGTCCGAGCCACTTCTTAGCAAGTTTATTAAATATGAATGTGTCCTCGAAGACGCAAATAAAGTCTTAACTTTAGTATTTTGCACCATACAACAGAAACACTGTAATTAAATACTTTTAACACGTGTGAAGACTTGCTAGATCCTTAATTAAATTTAATTATGTAGCTGTCCGTCAGTCGGTCTTTCAAGTCCAAACTACTAAATTAATGTAAATGTTTTTTTCTAGAGCCCAAGAAACTAAATAGGCTACTTTTATCCGGATGAGGACAGTAGAGCTGCGGGATTGCTCGATAGAGTTACCGCGGTCCTGGTACATAAAAGGCCTATGACGGAACACGACGGTTTTTAGTCAGTAAGAGTCTGACACTCCCACACCGCTGCTAACCCACAGCGGGAGGGGTCATTTGATGATTTTTGACATCATTTTTTTTTTTTTTTTTTTTAATAGGACAGTAGATCTCTCCGAACGTGAATAGAATAGCGAGAAAGGGTTTATATGGATTAAGCCGTAGTTTTTAATTCTTAATTGTAAACTTTTGAATGAGATTTTTAATTCTTTTCCCGTTACCTTTGTTGCGAGAATTTTTTGAATCATTCCGATGCTAAATTTTAACAAAAAAGTTTAAACATAATTAATTACAGCAAAAAATATTATGTAACATTTGTAGAGTTCATTGTTGAGCAAAACAATATTTTTGCGTATTTCTTTTTTTTTTTCAAAGAAATTATTTTGAATGGTCGTTCCAAATTCAATGCATCGGTCGTTTTACTTACTCCAGAGGAATTTGATATAACTTGTATAAGGTTAATGTCAAAATTATCTCCAGTAAACAAATCAACAGATACCAAAGAATAGGAAAGGCCGTTACGCTATGTAGCGAAAAATCTAAAGTTATTGTAACTTTTAACCGTATCGAAACAGTTCCTCATTGTTCCGCGGTCTTTGTTAGACGTTCCGTGCTCAGGACCTCATTATAATGATCATTTGAGAAGCAACATCAAATAGCCAAGGCTTTTATGCAATATTTATTTTTAAACGACCGGCTTCCCCATGAAACTGTCTTTTGTATTTTCTCCTGATAAAAATGGAAAAAATATTTTGTTTGTTTGTACCCCAAAGGCTCTGAAACTACTGAACCGGTTTGAAAAATTCATTCACTGTTGGAACGATAAATAAAAACTAAGCCCGAGTAACAAAGGCTTTTGTCAGAATCAGCTAGCAAAAAATAAAAAAGACTTGAAACAAGATGTTATGTTGAAAATGTTTAGTCTTTCTCGGTATTTACTGTTATTCTCTTTTGATAATAATTAATATGGTAAAAACATAAAGGCATAGAAAATTATAACACCGTATACATGTCATATTCAGAAAGAAATAACTTAATCAGCATTACCTAGGGAGGAAACGATCTACGTTTGTATGAAAAAGTTGCCCATAAGTTTCGTCTTAAGGGCCCTAACACAAGCGGATTGTGAGCGATCATAATGGGCGGAGCAAGTAATGCCCGCTCTACACCTACGGTCATCGCGCGCGGTCCGCGGGCTAAGTGGAGAGCGGGCAAAACGTACTTGCTCCGCCAATAATCGCTCGCAATCCGCTTGTGTTATAGCCCCTAAGGAACACCTACATTTAAGTAGATACAAAACATCGAACGATGCATTATAGTTCGGCCATTCAGAGAATGCGTTCCTGACACGTCGCGATTGAACTGACGACGTAACTACATTCATTGATTATTGATATAATAATGTTGTTTTAATGCTCCTCAATTGTTAAAACGGTAAACAACCAGCAAAAATATTTTTATCGTAACTGCAACGCCATTGCAAAGTTACGTCGTCAGTTCAATCGCGACGTGTCAGGAACGCATTCTCTGAATGGCCGAACTATAATTGAAAGACTAATTTGACAAGATTGTAAAAAGACCTAATTTATTACAGTTCCGGTAAAAGGATTAAAAGTGACCAGACGTAATAAAAAATTATGAGCGGCGTTGCAACATTTTGTAGACGACCCCTATGGCTGAGCAAATAAATCAAGGATGCAGTTTACATTAACTTATAATTATAAAAGATAGTGGGATATAATTAACTTGCACCGCCAATTCACTCGCAACCTTTCAGAACCACTCTGCACCAGGACAGAGAGTGTAGCTCCGAGCATAACGCGATAAATGGGTCATTTAACACTAAATTAAAATTACAAATTGGTAGTGTAGTGTCTCAGATTAGCGCGTTCAACACAAACTCTTGAGCTTTCCGCTAGCGGTTGCACTCGCATCCCGTGGGAACTACCCCGCGCACCAGAATAGAATATAGCTTACAACCTCCCTCGATAAATGGGCTATGTAACTCTAAAATAAAACTCCAAATCGGTCCTGTAGTTTCTGAAATCGAGTTTAAACAGTCAGTCCTGTAGTCTCAGAGACTAGCGATTAGCGCGTTCAAACAAACAAACTCTTCAGCATTATAATATGAGCAATTAAAAACTTGAGACTTGAGACGTAAGCAAGAATAGAAACAACGTATTAAAATAGAAACTATAAACGTAGTTGTTAATTTCTAAAGCGTCTACGATTGAATACACTCGACGCCGCGTAAAAGTTTCGCTTAGTTCCTAAAGCAATTGCTCTGTAAATGGAATATGAGATACAAGAGTATTGTGTCACTTAACAGGTAGATTATGTGGGGCAGAGGGCACTTGGAAATGTAATAATGGTTAATCGATATCGATAACAAGGTAGTCTAACGACCAACTTAGCCGTCGCGAGCCCTATGTGTACTTAAGAGGGGCACTTTTCGACGCCAATGCCGACTGTTCAACGGCACAACGCGGTAACTAGCAATACTCGAATCAAATTCCCAAGTAGGTTACTTGAGAGGTACTTGTAAAAAGTTAAAGTGAAAAAAATAAAAGTGCAAGGCATAAAATACATTTTAAGACATAAATACAAGCGTGGTTTGTAGATATAAATAGAGGTGTCCACTTATATGAAGAACTAATACCATTCAAGAGTCAGTCTCTACAGAGACAAATAGTTGTCGTAAGTATTTCAACGTACATGTTATTTAGTAAAAGAATATCTGAACAAATAATGGTATATACGAAGCATATATACCTACATTTAAGTATAGTTTATCGATTCCTATTTATCGACGGGGACCTCGAAGAAGCCAGTACTTTTGACTGCAGTTTACTCTGTGAATAATTTACTGCGCCAACCGTACTTTGTTGACGCCTACAAATACGTCCAAACAAAAATAGTTTCTGTTCGGAGGACACTCTGATGTGCTGAATACCCAGTAGTCATATAAATTGCAAATGTATGGCCAATAATAGCGTTTGGATTAAATTAAGTGGGTTACTTCGTTATGAATATTCTCAATCACACGTGCCCGCTCTGTACGTAGTACTGATTTCAATAAGCTGTATAAACTGTACCCTAAGTTGTCCAGGTAAAGCTCTAATGCATTACGTATGTCATCACATTACGGAGATAGGGCTGAACACTCAATCACATACCGATTAACATTGAGACTTACTCAATATTGTAGGTAGGTTATTCATGACTGCACAGTACGTACGCACCGTACGGCCAACACAGAAGATGGTATTAATTAACAGAGCGCAATGCGCGGAGTCCAAAAACAATAGGCGAGTCTGCGCAATCCTCATTAGTACCTATGTGTTTATCTGTTTATTTCCAAAATGCGAAAGTAACTCTATCTGAACCTATCTCCAGATTTTACAGAAAAACTGTTGAGCTAGGAGTCCAGAGGTACGTTGTTACCCGGTGAAGAAAACGACAAAAAACTAGATTTAATATTATCAGTGCACAAAAAATGCAGCTGTACAATAAAAGCTTTAAACCATGTCACGAGTTGTTACTCAACACAAAAATAAAGATTCATATTTGTCTTCCTATTCAATTGTTGAGCTGGCAATGTGCAACCAAATTGGTTTTCCTACAATAGGAATCCGTAGTTGGAAAAGGGTTGTCTGGGAACCTTGACTACCTCTCTACGTATTGACTAACAATGGACTTGGCTAACTAATTTTTGTGATGTTTTTTAGCAAACCAGCTAATATTTTTTGGTGCAGCGGATTGTATTTTAGCCCGTACAGAGCTTTGTCAGGCTGCACAGCGCTTTAACGAGCGTCACAGCGCTTTGAAACAGCGCTGCAAGATAATAATACGCCTAGTGAACTATGCCGACGGCGACTGCCGGTGTATCAAACAAAAAGGGCCTCGTAAATACCGAAACAGAGAAACAGTTAATTTGTACGAATATTTATTTACTCGGAATATGTACTCCAATTAAAAGTTGATTAAATTCATATCTCGGAACAACGAGCTTTTTTTCAAAAGATCGTTCTTGCTTTTGAAACGTAATGAACACAAGAATCCGGCAATTTATGAAACTTCTTTGTTAATTAATACATTGATACATCATACGAGAACGTATATATTTTTACATGAATGGAAAAATTCTCAGGTACTGAAAACACAAAGAAATATCCTCATATTTGTTTAATTAATTACCAGCTTTTTGTCAAGAAAAATTTCATATACACCTAGTGACCTCGTATTGACTATTTGATGTTATTCTAGCATTGGAATAGTAAATGCAGTCAAAGGAGAATAAATATTAAAACAATGGAAGAAATTAAATCTAAACAATTGAGTCGGCTCTTTGCAAACAACATAGACACGCTTTTGTTGTCTGCGTAACGAAACATCTAGAAAGGCGGACCTACAAATTGAAAGCAGGAATTCTCCGCTTCAAATGAAAAAGAAATTGCGAAAAAACAATGGCATATATGACAAAAAGCTGGCAAGCGTACACAATAATAATAAAGCACTTACTTCGGAGATTTCAAATCTCTGTGGATGATCTTATTACTGTGTAAATAAGTCATCCCCTGCGCGATCTGTTTGGCCCATTTCAGGATCTGCGATGGTAAGAAGCCCGACCCACTATGAATGTATTCGAATAGTGGGCCGTACTGGCAGAATTCCATTATGATGTATGCATGTGGTCCGTCCGTGCTGACTCCTTTGAATTGCACTAGAGGAAGAGAAAGAAAACACGAATTAGAACAAACAGACAAGTTTATCTCGAGAGTTAATTAAACAGAAAGTTGTAGGGAACTCTGGGATCAAGTCTTAGTTTACAGGAAATTCTAAGTTAATGTGGGGTACAGATGTCATGTGAAACTAGGAAGGTATTAGGTTAAGAGCTTTCTGCGGCGATTCAAAACACGATACAGATTGGTCTGTTACACAAATCCGAATTTCAACCTAGTTCGATATTTGGAGTAAACCAAACTCACTTTTGGCCGAGAGTTGCATTAGTTTAAATCTGTGTGGGTTACACGTCTGATATAAATTAGTGAAGGTCGAATTATAGCCTATATATTTTGTAATTACGTAATTCGGAATATTCCAAATGTTCTCTTTAAAGTTATTGGTGCTTCGGTAATGCTATTAATATTCCACTAACGTGCAGTGCCTGATTTAAGCCGTTAAGAGCTCAACTCAAAAGCGAAGTTTAAGCATAGCAAGTGTTGTAAATGTAACGTACTTGTTGTACCACAACGCTGACAGGGTTTTAGGAAGTTTGTTATACACAATTCAGTATCGCCTAATTCTGTACAGTGCAGACTGTGCAGTCAAGTAGTAAAACCCCTTCAGTCTCCCATTTATTTGTATCGATGAACACTTCGTTTTAAAGGATCTAAGAAGCAAACATTAAATTTTCAAGAAAACAGTTCTTGACAAAGCTCTTGGTTGTTCATAGACACGTTGGTTTATTTCTGTTATCAACTTAGTGCTGCGGATGTACCATCTCAAGGAAATTAAAACGTGGTCAAAGAGGTGTTCTATGAATGAACCGATAAAACTTGTAACAATATTTTGCACTACACCATAAAAACTTTTAAAGGTCTGTTGAACACTTGTCAAAGAAATTGTCAGGCGTTGATATGAGGTCCGTTTTGCACACACATTTTTAAAACAAGTGTTAACAGATGTTTGATTTGAACATGACTTGAAATTGCCATTCGAACATTTCGATGGCATCAAACTAAACTTGACAGTGCAATCAAGATGTTACATCGAATATCTCTTCCGCGATTATTAGTAGTATACTGTCGAATTGCAATAGTATATCCCAGGTATTATTGCTAAGCCTCAAAGGGCTCAAAGGAATGGATGTATTGATTTCGATATACTGTCTGTACCCAGAACTGAAAGGATTGATGGATAGACGTTATACGTTGACAGATCGAACGTTAGTTAGTTAGACTACGAGTATATTTGATTTTGGTTCAGGTGGGTGAAATGAAAAGATTGATTTTTCGCTTTTAATTTAAAAATTCAGCTGAACTACATGACGTATAGGTAGGTTACACGCACAGCGCGGCAGTTTTTTTTTAAAGGGGCAGACACAATACGTCGCGACGCGTTGCGTTTTGGTATTTCAAAAGTGAAAAGGCTGACGATTTTAAATAAAAATCATGATTTTTGATCACTTTTTACAATGACGAGTTGTATTGTATGACGTGTGCCAATGGGAATCAAACGGCTCAAATAAGTTTTTAAAAAAATCCTTGAAGTTTTAATGAACGTCATTATAACTAGAAGTCTAGTTGGATATTTTTATTGAAACTTATCTTGCATTGACTGTAAAAAAATTGTTCGAACTTCAATAAAATCCGTGGAAACTTTCGCATAAACACCGCCCGATCGCGCGGAGAAAGACTACTAAATCGTGCGTGAACCGTCTTAGGACCAGTCCCAATATTCTATCTATCTATTGTTTTCCTTACTAGAGATAGGAATTTGACATTACTTCTATGGGGCTAAATTCAAAATTCCATCTCTAGTAAGCAAATCAATATTAATATTTGGAACAGCCGTCAAGCTACACAGCAAGAAACAAAAAACATAGACCAACATATGTAGAGATACACTGCTCTCAGACTGAGCAATAACAACAAGCCACATTGACATTGAAATCCTCTTTAAAGTAACCTTCCGGACTGCCGCCGACAGCCGGAAAACGAACCCTCGACAATACACGGGCTAGTTTATTTTCCTTTTGATTCAGTTGTTATTCGAGTCCTAGCAATAATTGAATGTCGCGGTGAAATAGCGGATGTAAATAGGTCAATGTCGAGTGTGCGTTGTTCGGGACGTTTTGATCCATTCCCTTGATTGCATTGCAGCCTGCAATTTACACGGGGAAATCTAATCTGTGTTTACGTTTGTCAACCGGTTGGCCGTGAAAATAGGTGTGTTTTGTTATGCGATAGGCTGTCGTGATTAGCTGTATTTACTTTGTTGCGGTTAAAGCAATAGTTTGATTATGAAATTGTGTGTGTCTATACATTTTATGTCGATATTAAAGTTTCAGCGGTTAACAAATGCTTAGTGTAACATTTGGGACAAAGATTTAGCTTGCTGGTTGATTTGTCGTTTCAGAGTCATTAAGATTATGATATTTATCCGAAACCGATTTTTTTATTAAAGACCATCTCGAAAAAAATGGCGTATCTCTCGTCACAATAATTTTACAACAAATATATTGCTTACAATCAACAAAATGTAGTTTGAGGTTAAAATAGTGTACTAATTAGAACGAAAACCGATGGCATCTAAAAGCAAATTCTGAAGCTCCAAATTGAGAATGTTATTGAATTTACTATGAAATTAATAGAAGCAAATCTAACTACGATTTCGACGAATTTCCCAGTTCGTGGAATTCGGTACGACATTTTGCCAATTCTCAGTATGCTTAGTTAGGATGGCAATATCTATATACATACATAGGTACATACATAAACATGTATGTTGGTACACCTTTGACAGTCGGAGTGTATATTAGAAGCAAGATATCCGAAAACCAGTCTTACCTAAGGGGTTTCGGGTCTCCCAAGATAACTGGGTTGTTAGACTAGAGCTTTTTTTTTTGATGATGTGACATCGTATATGTAGACAGATTATCCAAGTTACCTTTGACGCAAACATATTCCCTACGAAAAACTAATCGTTCATGTCAAGCCCAGAGACTGCACCAAAGCAGAACGGAGCGTTTTTTTAACCAATTTCTTCTTTCAGCCGTTTAAATTAGCAAACTTTTCTTAACATTTTATTTATTAATTTATTTAGTATACTATGGAGAACTTACAGCTAAACAAAAACTAAACAATAGAAGGAGACATAGTCGACAGAGAGCCAATTAAAAGTCCTCGCTTATAGTAAGCAGTTTACTGAAATATGCTCTTTTATGCTACAATTATTTCTTTCGGGTGTTCTTATTCAACTGCGGTGAGATTTATCAACAGGATTTTATGCTCTTTTAAAGAGAGCAGACGACTACTTTTGCTTGTTTTTGCTACAATCTTATCAAGATGCCTTTTTGAAGACACTGAATTCTTGCTACATTTTTATTTAATTCTGGAAAATTTGTAACATGAAATAGCCTTACAAAGTCTACTTTTGAAGACACTTCCTTAGAATTTTGCCTGGATTAAAACTCTAAGATAATATTAAAAGGCAGGGAAGGTTCCTGGTTAGCTATTTATTCGGCGGCTATATTTTTTAAGCTGACTTACTAATAGTATTAAAACTTTGTCAGACAGCGGGTAAAGATTGAATGAGAAAAGCTTAAGTTTGAAAGTCTGCCGTGAGAGTCCTGTGCCCGACCGTGGACTGTCTGGAGAATGATGATCAGTAGCAGAGCTACTTAAGGACAATTACCGGACTACCTATTGTCCACTGCACATTTAACTACTTAAGGACTTCATCAAATGTTCAATTCCTTCAAGCAATAATATATCATGGACACTTTCAATGGCAAAACAATATAAAAGCTAAATTATAATAATTGTTTGATAAACATAATACCGCCCTGCCAGTAAGAGGATAATATGTTCATGTTCTAACTAATGAGATATCTACAACATACAACATACGACATTTATGTATTTGGTTCGAGGAATACCTAATAACTGATATTCCTCATTTATGAAAGTATCACAAACGGCGACATGTTTTACGTTAGATACTCTTTTTAACTGATACTTTCCAATATTCCTTCATTTCTCAGCGTACCGTTTGCATGTTATTACGTGTTCTTAGAAAAAACATGCTTTTCCTTTGACATATGATTGTGCGGCGTTGCAGGAAAAATTAACATGGGTATGCAAACATTGCTATGTACTTATTGATTTGCGCTGCAATATTTCTCTTTATAATGATACACGTAGGCGCGTTCGAAGAATAGATAAAGAGGACAGGAACTTGACTGTTAAAACCCTGTGCCACAATATCGAGGTATCGAGTTGCCCGGGATACAAAGTTGTGGAGGTCATATAAGCTGTCGCGAAATGTCAAACATTAGCACTAGAGCAGTAATAGGTACTAGTAGTAGTGCAGATATTCTGGAAGCGGACCTTAAATAGAGTTGGGAAAAGGCTAGGCAGATAGGTTGGTTAGTTCGACAGAAGCTCGTGTGCTACGTTGATAGGGTATACTCAAGAAATCATCTTGAGTATATTGTTCTACTAGCTGTTTCCCCGGGGAACTTCTTCCCGTACCCGGATAAAAAATAGCTTATGTACTAGGGAAAAATACATGATGTGCCAACAAATAGATAAAGGAAGATCAAGCGATCAAGACTACCCCAAGAAGTTGTGTCAATGTCTTTTACCTGCACGGGTAAAGTTTTCGGGAGCCTCATAAGCTACTGAAGGTTTCAATGTCGCCAAGTATCCCGGGCAAGTGGAATTGTGTCAGTAGGTCATTGTCAGGGTTTCGAACCTTCGAGCGGGTTCACTCGGCGGTACGCAACCTGTTGGAGTCTCACGCGGGTAACATGAATAATTAGAATATATTTAAAATTGTACAATGTTGCGGGAAAAACGGAAAAAGTTTCAACGCGAACTGAGTTCAGATTTGTCGAATGCAATTAAATATATGTGGGCATGCTTTATACAGAAGCGTGGGCGCATAAAATTGTTGCTGTCAGCGACACTGGAGATATTTGAAACTTTGAAAGGCATGCACATTAGTACGTACATAGTCTTGTGTACCTACAAGACAAAGTCACACACACACACATACACGGATAACATTTTTCTAAACAAGAAATAGAAACCTGATATCAGGATAAACAAATGAAACCCGATAAACGGTCAGCTAATTCCTAAGCTACCTATGACTACAATTGATCCGTACAAGTGGTCAGAATGTAGGCAAATCGTTTATCATATATTTCTGACTTAAATTTATTATTATTCGATACATTTACAACTGAGCAATATAAGATTGTGGATTACTAATCTAATCATTTCTAACGTAATTCCTCCTCAATCCAGTTAGGGTCGATTCACATTTGACGCACAATGCGTCGCGTATTATCGGTCACGTACCGCCATGACAAACAAACATACGATAAAACATTCAATCATTCACGCCTAACCGATGATGCGTTAGTGCGTCGATCATACATTTACGATACAACACATTTTCCATCAAATATGAACCGACCCTTACACTGTCAATAAGATACGACCCTTATACTGGTAAGACAGGCTGTCTAACAGGGTTTTCCATCATCAGATCCTAAACCTGATGACGATAGATGGGCTTCCATACAACAAACGTGATTTTTTTGCTCATTTTCTAAATAATGGCACGGTACCTTTCGTGCGTGATTCCGATTCGCACTTGGCCGGTTTTTTATGTTCTAAATTCTAAAACAAATCATTCAAATTCGAATTGAAAAGCTCCTCCTTTTTGGTAGGTAGGTCAACGGAACAGACCAACAGCACTTCACGTTTCATCAATCCAACTCAACGAGTTCAGGATAATTTGTTCCGATCTGGTATTCAACTTAATTGGAATTCGTTATAGGTTTTATAATAGTCCCATTTCAATAGAGATGCAGATGGACTAGATATAAATCGGATTAAAAATAAAATACAAATAATCTTCAATTGATATCGAGTTGTAAGTACTCGAACAAATTGGGTTTTCCATGAAATAGTTAAAATATATTCATGGTTTGAAGAGCTTTTCTGATTCGATTTAAAAATATTTTACCTATATAATGGAATCCTTTCGTTTGAACTTGTTCATAGCATATTTTAAATAGGTCATAGGCCAATCTGAAATTTTAGAGGCATTTTTATGTTTTAACGCCGATCAAGTTGCGCGGAACTTGTTAAATAAAACTGTCAACATGACTCTGGTAGTTGTTTCATCTGAACGTTATAAACATTTGCACGGAACAAGTATGAGCAGGGTAAAAGACGTATTTTTTCTCCCAAATTAGGACGATTCAAGATTTATGCAGAATGACGATTAAGATTTCGTGAAAAGACGACTAAAATTTGCTCCGTGCGGTTCGTTCATCACCGGTAGATGTGCTTTCACCATAAGTAATTTGTTTGACGTCCTACCTAATACCATCTAACTAATGTCCTATCTGGAGATTATATCACTCTCGGGTGAACTTCGAGACATTCTGAATTCGAAACAGCTATTTGGAACGACAGCAAGCAAAGCACTGTATTACACCAAAGGGCGTCTATGGTCGCTTTTACCCGCTAGCCAGTGTACTCTCAACTCTGACATGTAATTACCTAGCATCCAAAGTCCGTCAGTATCAGGCTCCAGTTGGTAATGTCAATGCATCCAGATTAATCCGAAACCAATATCCGTTTGTATCCAATGTTAGGGAGACGCAAGATATCAGGTTTGGGGAGGCCTATGAGGCAGACGCGTCATGTCCCTTTGTCTCAAGGAGAGATGGTAACACAAAGGAAAATTTGATGTTCAATCCTCTGATAAACCATTGTTTGGTTCACAAGTCATTTACGAATTGATAAGTTTCCACTAACAAACATTTAGGTAAAGTCAGATTTTAAGGTACGATTATTATTAGACATGAATGATAAGGTATTGACAATGGCGTGCCTGACCTTTGGAGGACACTAATAAGGTCGGTTTATGCCCTCCTAAAGCGACCTCCGCCTACGTTTATTTGGATACACACAATTAGGAGGTAGTCTTTAATTCACCGTCTCTTTGTGTATAAGACTCCTATTCGTTAGCTGATGAATTTCGGAATCTATGTTGAATGAAATTATTCAATATTTTTTGTATATATCTAGTAATATCTATTGACATAAATAAACGAACATTTCAATATAAAGCAAAATAATTATGCCATCACAGCGGTTTGTCGGTTGAAAAGTATTTCAATTGGTCAGCGGTTTTAATCCCACAATTATTTTATTGTTTACTGTACCTACTAACACTAAAATCAATCGATCACAACATATTAATGTAGCATTTCGCCGCATAATTAATTATTTCCCATTAAAGGTATTTACCGATGGTCGAGCCTATTATAAAAATATTAAAAATTAACAGCCTTACTCATAAACGTGAATTAAATATAAGTAATACTTAAGGACTGTTTAAGAAAATTCTTACTTATAAACGTTGCTTAAGCATGTCCTAACTAACAGTTAATCACTACTTAAGACTTTAAGTCAGTGGTTCTTAACCGGTGGTCCGCGGACCACTGGTGGTCCCTGGAGGCATTCCAAGTGGTCCGCGAAGCTTATCTTCGCGACGTTGCTATACGTTATCTAACTTAATTTTTATCGACTTATCTATGCGAGCGGGGGTTTTCGTATGGACGTATATCGGGTGTGTCGTACCTAGTCCCCCCATTCATGAAAATGTATGTTTGAGCTACATTTTACGTAATTTTGGTTTTGAGTCTTAAAAAATAATTAAAATTTCGCGCTCGCTTCGCTCGCGTATTCAGAAACTGTATGCCCTTATTGTTGCATTTGTCAACAAACAAAAAGTTAAGTACGTTTGGGCTAAATTTTACGTAATATTTGGTTGAAGTCCGTTGAAAATTTCGCGCTCGCTTCGCTCGCGCATTTGGAAACTACATAGGCAAGTTTTTCTTCATTTGCATTTGCTTACCTACACAACTGCCGACATGCGTTTAGCTTTGACTAGAAGTGACCCAAAAATTCACTTTTTACTGATAAATAATAAAGAAATGAGTGCTAATTTAGGTAAACCGATGAGGTGGTCCCCGGCAAGACAAACTTTAGTTAAAGTGGTCCCTCATGTCAAAAAGGTTAAGAACCACTGCTTTAAGTAGTGATTAGTTAAAATGTTGCTTAGAAGGTGATGAGAGGTTTTATAAGTAGATAGAGCTTCCTATTGAATTTAAATAAAATTCCGATACACCGATGGCTCTGAGCTGTTTATTTAAGTTGAAAAGATTAATTATATAAACTTTGATTTGTAATTACTGCTGTACAGAAATAAACTACCGGTGAAGTATTAAATTAACAGACGTCACGGTAATTATAAAACAGGAGCAGAATAGCCCGATTTCGAAGAAGTTTTCGTGACCAATTTTGGCTCACAATTTATTTCTTCCAATTAGTTACTTCATTTGAGAGTTTATTTTAAAATTTTGGATCCTGTTTGCCTTAAGGACACCGCTTTTTACGTCGACGTAATGATATGTCGTTTTGAGTGTACATTCATAGGGTGACAGTAAACAGTACGGTCTGTACGGTATTACACATATGGAAAAGAATGTTGAGATAGCAATAATATAAAAAAGTAGGAACTTATGACTTGAACGAGACGTTAACAAGTACCAAAATCACTTCATACGCCTAGCTTTTACCTTAGCATATGGGTATTGGCTTTCAGTCTAACCTGATGCTACATTTTATATGGAGTGACTGGCTATCTGACCTCATCCAATTACCAAGGCAACAAGATAACATTGGTTAAACTGGTTGTCAGACTTCCTGATACCGATAATTACTGCCAAAGATGTTCAAATGACAGCCTTGCTTAACATATCATAGGCTGATCCCTGCGGCTGTTAGCCACAAGATGCTCTAATTACCTAATGTATTAATTAGCTACGCCTCATCAGGTATCTGAAATCTAGACAAGCTGATAACCAAAATTAATTCCTCGAATTAAGGGAAAGTTCTTATCAGACGGAAAATGAGTCGAGCCTATAGTCATAAGGCAAGGCTGTGTTCAAACCAAACTGACTGTCAGCCGCCGAATGTCAGCGTCTACGCATATTACGAACAACGTATTGTCGCGTCGGTTAGATGTGAACGAAAGACTGAATAAGGATGGAAATACAATAAAATGCGTAAGGTTCGCTCGCATTCGGCGGCTGACAGTCAGTTTGGTTTGAACTCAGCCGTAAGTTACGAACCTAATTAATTCCACGATTCTAATATAAAATAAATTTATTTTCAAGAAAACCAAGTAGTTTTAGATACCTAAATTGTTGTTACTTCACTAAAATCTTGATGTAAATGGCACTTCCTGATAAATTGCTTCCCGGAATACAGAAATCTCGGTCAATTATGGTATTTCAATTTCTACTTCTATTAGATTTTGGAATAAAATAGAAATATGAACAGTTCTTCCTACGCTGTCAGTAAATTCACAACCGGTCTCAAAATTCTACCTATCTTTTGTTTTGCGTACTAAAGATAGGAATTTGACATTATGTACTTTTATATAGTGCTAGTTGTTAGACTATCGTCGCCAATGAAGACTATTTTTTTTTCACTACTAATATAAGCCACATCACGGTAGTGTCAAGTACATAGTTTTCATACGTTCTGCTTAATGCTTACATTCATAAAATTACGAATGCACATACCACGCGACCATTTTCGACCATCACTATTTTTACAAGACTACAAAAAGGAATTTAAGAAGTAACAACTAAAACTAATTAAACCCGAACCGATTTCGATGTATTAGTCCAGTAGCCAACGGTAAAAAAATCACTCGTTTTTGAAACAGTATTAAAACATATAATTAACAATTATAAAGGCTCTTCTTCATTGGTAATTAAAGCTCGCAGTCGGAGTGCGATTAGATATTGTTTCGACTGATATCGAATTGACCGAGAAGAGCTAGTAGGTTATAAAATTTCTTGCAGCTTATCAATTAAATTAACAACCAATGAAAAGGAGCCTTTTAAAATACCAAAATATTCTAAGACTTACCGATATTTTCATGGTTGAGTTTCCTTAGATGTTTGATGTTTGTGTCGTTGCGGTCCTGCGGCTGTTTGACAGCGACGATTTCGCCCCTGTAGTGGCCGCTGAAGACTACGCCCTGGGCCCCAGCTCCCAGGTACACCAGGTTCGACAGCTGATCGTAAGGTATCTCCCATTCTTGTTCTAGGGATAACATAAAAAAACAAATGAGGATAGGATACTGAGAAACAAAAACTATAGAATGTAACTGCTATGGTAAAATAGTCCGTATTTTACCATAGCGGTTACATTCTATTTATGCCATGGATTCATGTGAACATCCCGATTGACTATATTTCAACTCAAATGGAAGGCACAAACCACGCATGGAATACTCAAAATAATTAGCAATAATCCGGCATAATTGCTCCATGTTCATTACTAAAATTCTGAGTATTGCAAATCTGAAATCCGATCGTATCCAATAATCTGCCTAGAATTTCCGCTGAACCATAATTGATTAAATCAGTCGACTGGATGTGTCATAGAGCGCCGACAAAGCCTAATTCAAAGGGGAATTTCGAAACATAGCCAATAGGATTAATTTATATAACTTGAATGCCTCACCTATAGGTCTTTGTGAATAATAACGCTCATAAAGGACTTTCGGGTTACAGCCAATAATACGGATTTATTAATTGATAGAGAGCGTAAAGGGATGGACACTGTTACTGGAAATAAACTTGATAGGCAGTTTGACACAGAGTTAAGTACTTACCTACTTGCAAATGTGAATAATGATAAAATATTTATTTATGCTTAAAACAGTTTACAAACCAATTACATTAACATATAATGGAAAATAAATAGAAAAAAATAACATGATATGAAATAAAACACATAAAACTTAATACAATATTAATAAACAGAACAAAAGGTAAATATACAATTTAATTAAAGCAAAGTAGCTTTAATGTTGAATGTGTTCGGTACATAGCTTTTATAGTGACACTTTTAACCCAACGCCTTAGAAACTTTAATTTTTTCAGTCTAAAACATTTGTATGTACACAAATATATAAATCCATAACCTTAACCAATACTTTATTTTCTAACTGTAAAATCAAATACATATGACCAATAAATACACCATGAAGTAATCCTTTAAGTGGAGTCACAGACTTCAAAAAGCTCAAACCGACTCGTAGGTCAAACATACTATGTACATTTATTAAGATGCAATTCCGTAATACAGTTGTACGCCCATGCAAATGCTATGAAGTCGACGGATTACTTTTCTCAAGAAAGTCTTCGCTTTTCTTAGAAAACCTAGCAATATTGGCTAAGAACGTTTGTGCGTATATTCATCCCACTCGGTAAGTAGCGACGGTACTTTTCGTATTAGATTGCGAACGTCTAATTCAATTTAGAGATTTAGATTTTTCAACCACCGCCGAAGCCCCTGAAAATAGTTAAAAAAGTGAAATAATAATAAATTAAAATAGTAGGATGAAACAAAACAAGTGAAATAAATCATAGTAGGATGAAACCACGGAGGAAGGAAATATAAGCAGGAAGGAGAAGGTAGGTCAGGCGATTTCTTGTAGGTCAGGTTCAGACGAAGAAGTATTTTTTTAATTCAAAGAGTTGGTCTCATGGAGAAGAACCGGCTAGAAACTCCATGGATACTCTTTTTAAAAGAAAATTAAATTAGTTACAATAGTTTTCTATCTTTTCCTGAGAAAGTTGTACAATGCAAATTGAGCTAAAAATGCATGAATAAATTTATACTTTTAACTGATTACAAAGTGTTCTTGATGCCTCAAGTTCCTTTAACTTTTCCTCCAAGTCTTTGACAGCGGAGACTATTCAAGTCATCATTTTGTAATCCTTGAGTTTAGTTACCTGAAATGTGACAGGAAACAGTGGCAGGCAAATGTTTCTAAGGACACAATTAGGACAGCGCAAATAGTTGTACAGAATGAGAACTAGCAGAAAAAGAAAATTTAACTAAAAATAAAAATTAAATACAGTGGTAAACAAGAAAAGTGACTATAATTAAGGAAGGGTACATTAGACAGGAAAGTTTGACTTGTTGTAGTCAATTGAAGTGTTTGTATGTCTGTTTTCACACAAACAGAGTCATTTAAAGAACACTTCAAAGTATTAAAAATACTGACATTTCCAAGTTTATACATATAAACTACCTTAAGTCACTTTGCTAAGTAAAGACAGAAGAGGAAAGAAAGATACGAGAAAAGTATAAGATAGCTCCAAATTTTAATATATATAACTAAGCATTGCTCCGGGTACCAATCAGTGGAATTGTTTAATAGGCTACCAACTAATCTCAAGTTATTCATTCATTTAAAAAGGAATTAAAAGCATTTTTGTTGGAAAAATGTTTGTACTCGGTATCAGATTTCATGCCTGATGCTATATGATTTTTTATACTAATCATTATCACTGTGTCAGGGAATTGAATTGTGTCACTATCTTTACTATAAGTTGTGAGTACCTACCTACAAATATTTTTGCATGTACCAAATATTGTAACTGATAAGTACCTACGTAATGTAATTAACTTAATGTCCTAATGTTCTACACATTGTAATTTTGTTTTGAATAAATGAAATGAAAACGTTAACGTCGTCGATTCTGCTTCCACAATATATTGTCAAGCAGAAGGAGACAGTAACTGAGCCGATGTTTGTGTAGGAACGTTGCTCATAACAATGAGCAGTGTACTTAAGTGGTTTGTATAGTGTATAAACACAGAGACACAATAATATGTATTAAAAAAAAAAAAAAAAAAAAAACTAATTGTTTCAAAAACAAAAAACAGGCTTTTTGCATCGTTTCTTAGCTAGTTATGTATTGCCATCAGAACCCAGTCTCTGTTGGAAGCTCGGTACTCGAAGTTGTTGACTCGTATATCTACCTAGGACAAGTAGTCCAATTAGGTAGGTCCAACTTCGAGAAAGAGGTCAACCGCCGAATCCAACTCGGCTGGGCAGCGTTCGGGAAACTACGCAATGTCTTTTCGTCCGACATACCTCAGTGCCTCAAGACGAAAGTCTTCAACCAATGTGTGTTACCAGTGATGACTTACGGCACCGAAACGTGGTCTCTCACTATCGGCCTCATCTCAAAGCTCAAAGTAGCTCAACGAGCTATGGAGAGGGCTATGCTCGGAGTTTCTCTACGTGATCGAATCCGAAACGAGGAGATCCGTAGACGAACCAAAGTCACCGATATAGCCCACCGGATCAGCAAGTTGAAGTGGCAATGGGCAGGCCATATTGCTCGCAGAGCAGATGGCAGATGGGGCCGAAAAGTGCTGGAGTGGAGACCACGGACTAGCAAGCGCAGCCTAGGACGTCCACCAACGAGGTGGACAGACGACCTTATAAAGGTCGCCGGAAGACGCTGGATGCAGGTCGCTTCCAACAGGTATCTGTGGAGATCAAAGGGGGAGGCCTATGTTCAGCAGTGGACGTCCTATGGCTGAGATGATGATGATGATGATCAGAACTCAGAGCGTATGAAAAATTTCATCCTAATCTAAAGTGGGTCAAATTAAGATTCCAAGATGTTCTTACATACATATTTACGCGAGAAGCTAATGATAGTGCAATACAAGCTTAATAAATAATATAAGCGTGTATATAAAAAAAGAAAAAATACTCCACCGATTTCAAATCATCCGTTTAGCAGCTGGTTCACTCATTCACATATTAACAACATTGTTACATACACTTATTAACTAAATTACACGATTATAAAGAAAGATATTTTAAACACAATTATCAATAAATAATTATTTTTCTAAAGTATTAAATCACAGAGCCGTTTTTACACCAGTGTTGCCAGAGCAAAAAAAAAAGACAAATCAAAACCATTCTACCAAAGATTGGTCTTAATTAATTGGTGATTTTATTTTGAAAACAATGGGCTTGTGGGTGTACTCAGTTGTTTGGGGACGATGAACGATCCCGAACACCCGCACTTTGGCCAAGCTACTTGGAAAATTTTGCGTTTGGACGTTTCCCGCAGACAATACCTAAAAGGACTAAACTATGTGTATGTACAATAAGTTCTTTGCAATAGCAATGACTGATTAAAAAGGTGAAAGAAAAAATCTCCAGGAAACCAGCAGTGGAACAATAAAAAGGCTGATGATGATCCATACTGTATATACAGAAGGTATAGACAGATCTTTCTTGCCATATCGAATTTCATCCATCCATCGTCTCTTTGGTCGTCCCCTTCCACTATATCCATCCACATTCATACACAAAAGCTAAAGATCAGACAGAAGATTCTACACCGTTGTTGAAATATAACGAAAATTTTCCGTAGTACTCAATGCATAATACTTTTAATCAATTTCCTACTAAGACACTATTATGTATATTCTAGATAACATAAGACATTTAATTAACAATGTTTTTTATAATTAAGAGTGCAGTTATGTTCCATAGTGAACAGGATTCAATAACAAATTGAAATTGAGGCCTATTTGAAACTAAAACAAGTTGAATTTGAGTCAATCTGTCACTTATTGAAAATGACAAAAAAAACTTACTAAGAAACAAACCGGATCCAAACCGGCCCCGAGTCCTTCGTAACTAACAACAACTAATGAATAACTTTGAATACCCAATTCTATTTTTCCCAAAAAAAAAGATGAAGCTCTAACATTAGCTTTTTCATCTTTATCTTTGGTAAGCTTATATTTCGAAAATGATTATACAAGCATATGTACTAAAAAATATACCAATCATATGTCACTATGCCAACTGCCTAGCTTATCCCCAATCACATTAGCGTTGGCGTCCAGTGTCACCGGATACTACTAATGTTTTACATGGAGCGACAGCGTATCTAACCTCTTCAACCAAGTTATCCCCCAGTCTGCCCAATTCTTGTAACTAACACTGGTTGTCAGATTTACTAGCATCTCTACTAGACCGACTACCAGTAACGAATGCCAAATATTTTCAAATGACAACCAAGACCTTCAGCTCACATGCCTATACAATTTTCAAAACATGACATTTTATTTTTAAAACCTTTTCAAAATTCTCCCTAAAATCACAATCAATAAATCATTGACAGATTATTTATAGTTAATGGATCAATTGAATCATTATCTCAATGAGTAGTTCATTTGTTTAATAAGCATTTGTATTAAATCATGTGAAGATTACCTTCAAATGTTTCAGTTTATGTCAATTCTTGGAATTTATAATTAGAACAGATCCTAGACTGAGCTGCAGTAAAATCAATATCTATGCCCCTATGTCCTAAATATGAGACCTGACCCAGATTCTAACTGAACTGGAAAATGGAAGTGCATCAGATGGTTAAGTGTTGCAGGCTTTCTTGAAGTATATCTTTTTAGTAATAAGGATTGATTCAATGATTCCTTTTGTGTACTAAACTGCTAGATTTATGACAAAAATAAAATTAAGGAAGATGCTGTTCAGCTTCAAACCAAGATGAAACCAAGTTTGATCAATTTGCTATCAACATGATGTTAACATTAATTTAATTCTGTATCCACATGTAATGATAGCTTTTCAATGTAACACATTAGCTAATTGATAGATAATAACAGCATACAACTACCAAATTGAATACAGAACAACAAGGCCATTATTGCTCTTCCATGTCTTTCTTTAACTTATGCTATGCCCTGAAGTCTTCCACAAAAGTTGCAATAAAGCTTGTCTAAGCAGCTCTATAGCCATTTCCAACTAATAAGAATCTTATAGTAACATTATATTACATTTTAACTGAATACACAAGCATCAAGTCTCTTCAGTTACTGATAAAATTACTGGGAAAATGGGTCAAGGATGCGACCTTTACAGAATCTTTAACGAAAAAGCAAAACTCCATAGACACGCGCCATCCTTGTAATAATGGCACATAATAGTCCTCTAGTAATGATTCTTAATTCAAAACATCAATAAATCCGCGACGCAGCATCCCCCGAATCGAACAGGCAGCGCAGCGGCCTTCAGTCTCGAGCTATTTATAGCACAAAATGCATAGGGTCCCAGTATTGCGTACCCCACATAAAATGACTAAAAACTCACCTTGTGGCTTGTGGTCTGCTGTGCTGAATAGGGAGAAGACGGTGGAGAAGCACTCCATCACGCCCCCCATCCATAATAATTTCTTTTTGTCTTCTTCGGGTTCCAAGGCTGGAAAACATCCTTGAAGCCTGTCCTCCAAAATATCCGGTGCATCGGGGTCCTCGGGAGGACTCCCGTCCATCTTGTATGCTGGTTCGCAGCTCTATTTTATCTGCACACGAAGTAATATGTTAATCATTTACACAAATAAACAAGAAAATCCATTTTGGAAATAAAAATCAAAACAAGGATCTCACTCACTTCTGAGGCGTGAACCATAGACAGACTTAATATTTTTCTTTACAGTTTACACACACAGCCATAGTGAAACTTCACAGATTATACACAAAGAAATAAATAATAAAATTCTGCATTGTTCCAAATTATAAGAGTTTGTTGGTCAAACATAACCTGATTTTAATTTAACTGAATTTATTTTAAAAGAGAGGTTCTTTTATTCTCTTAGATTTTCAACATCGCACCATTTTCAATTTTAATCGTGCTGATTAGAGCATAGACCGATTTTGACACTTGTGTCAGATGTCAGATAGATGTGTAAGAGCTCGATGGTAAGAAGCGCCAAACAAGGCATAAATAAACTTACGCACATTATTAACAATTTTATAGTCAAGTAGGTAAGTAAAATTACACTTTGTCATCGATATATATTTACTACACTACCAGATGTAACGTTTCGTGTTTTCCCATTGAGTTGAGCTTCGCGCATTACATCAGGCATTAGTGCGATTTTGGCATAGCTTCAGGTTGGATGTGTCCGGAGCGAGACGAACTTTTGACATTTGACAACTATAATCTAAATCTGGACCTAAATAACAATTCATTGGTAATCAAATTTTTTTATGTAATTAAATGTAGTTCAAGTGTTTGAATAGCAAGTAATTTCATTACAATTAAATTTGCACGATAAAATTATGAACCAAAAAAACCATGCAGTGCAGATGTGCCATAAAACTGGTAGTAGGTAAAATATTAATGAAAACAGATTTCAGTTAGTGATTTTATGTTCTTTCTTTTTAGATAATATGACGTCGTGTGTATTTCGCTACTGTAAAAACACTTCTAGAAATGTCAGCGCATCATCAGGGATCAGTTTTCATCGGTAAGAGAAGGAAAAGATATAATATATGTTACATACAGCCAAAGTAATAAGTCTGCATATTATACATATTATCTAGCTATTATTTTAAATATCTACTCAATTTGGATAAAGTGATAATTGACACAGAATTAATCACATTAACTAGCAATTTTATATAATATCTCCATAGACTTAGATAATGTAATAAAACAAATAGGTAAAAATTATGATTTCACGTTAACTAACTAAAGTGTCTGGTAGCTGACCTTAATATAATTCGAAAAAGGCTAGTTAGCACAGTGCAGGGCACCCCATAATATGTAGTAGCGAAAAGTCTCCTCTTTGAGGTGTGGCTCGGGCCACTATATGGACGGCCCGGAGGACACGGTGAAACTCACAGTCCTGGTGTGCCCTGCCTGGGAGGGGCACCGCCGTGTCCTCGTCGAGGCAATGTGCGGTGACCTCTCGTACTCGGCCCTGGTTCAAGCCATGGTCCGGGGTGAGAGGTAATGGGATGCCGTCGTCTCATGCAGACGCTAGAGAAGTTCACACCTCTCATCCCAGCTGCTGCCATGAACGTAGAAGACACCACGGGCGCCGGGTGTCGAGTGACGTCTCCCGCCCATCGTAGGCGTGGGTTTGTGGGCGATGAGTTTCGGTGGGCTCATCGTCCTTCGATTCAGCAAACCCCAGCGGGTTTAAGTCACAGTCTGACACTCCTTCAAGCTGCTAAACCACAGCGGGAGGAATCATTTGATGATTTATCATAAAAAAAGTCGACAATAACTTAAACCGTTTTTAAGAATTAGTCAGTACCAAGTTGGTTATACCATATTTATTACTTTGGCTAACTTTGACCAGCTATTATGAATAATATCCAGATAAAGTAATTAATTTATCACATTGTCAAGTCAATTTGGGTAATATATATAATGACCAGAGTTTATGTATAATATATATTTAATCACTATGGCTGTAACATATACACATAATATGTAAAGATATTAAATATTATTAGATAATTAAAAATATTAAAATATGTGAATTTATAATTTAGTCAATGCCACGCGGATATTATTATGACATTATTCATCATCTATTCCTGTCAGAGGCGGCGTAAGGCGTGGGCGACGTGGGCCACCGCCTACGGCCTCGCGGTACAAGGGGCCTCGCGCCTCAAAAATGTTTAAAGCGAGAATAAAATAAAAGATACTAATCAATTTTGTTGTGAAACATGTTCTCGAACAAACACTACTTTTATGTCCCAAAACTCAAAAATTTTCACGCTCGCTTCGCTCGCGGTTTCTTCACTTCACACTTACCTTTTATTATATATGTTTAGGACTTTTACTGATCCAAAACTCAAAAATTTTCGGGCTAGCTTCACTTTACAGTTGTTTTCATTGTCAGTGTCAACATTTTTTAGTCTACCCTAGCAAAAAGGTAGCGTCGTTTTTAAGTCCTTTTATTAATAGGAAAGTAACTTATAGTTTCCATATGAACTTTCTTATTTACGGTACTACTTTAAGTCCCAAAATTGTAATACATAGGCGTCAACAAAGAGTTATACGTACTGATTCCTGTTTGTGCTTATTTCAGATTTGTTCACCCTGAGCACCCGAATAGAGAGCAATGGATTAAGGTTGTTCGAAAGGATAGATCCGAAAACACGTGGCTGCCTTCTAAAGCATCTCATGTCTGTTCTTTTCACTTCCAACCTGATGACATTTACAGGTCTGAAACTGGAAGAAATTTCCTTAAAAAGACAGCAATTCCGAGCAGTAATCCTACCCAGCCTGTTTCAGAGAGTCGACAGGATTCCCCCACATCGTTAGAAGAAGTACAAATATCCGACTCTGATTCAATTTTTGATTCATACGAAATGAATAAGCTGAAAATTATTATAAGAAAACTCAACGCTGAAAAAAATGTGCTCCGTGGAAAACTTTGTAAAATACAAAACCAAAATAAATATCTCCGTAAAAAAACAAAACGTTTAACTGCAATGGTCAAAGAATTAAAAGAAAAATTGAACCAGGTACACATATACAGAACCAGTTATTAAAAAAGCTGGAGTTAAACCTATTACAATACACTAATAAAATTGTATTATGAAAATGAATCATTAAATTTAAGACGAAAATAATCGATATATAAAACGTGCCGAACAAATAGTGTACCTTACTGAGATGAACTGCAGACTAAACGTAGCCCAAAATAGCAAATCAGAGCAATTTTAACACCTACGTCAGGGGGGAAAGCCTGGCCGGGATGCGGCCCCACGTCCACATTCTTAAAAACTCTACATATGTATGTTGTTCTGACATATAAGCCATACCTCTCAAAAACATCGATATCCATTCATTTCATCCAATAACAAACATGCATCACACTGGAAGTGCATTGCAAGTCTAAGATTTTCCTAATAATTATTTTTAAGAAAAAAAAAACTTTGTAATTAATATTAAAAAATCCTTAAAAATAAATTCCTGGTTTTAATATATTGCATGATTTTGAATTCACTTACATATAAATAGAAGGTCTTTGTCCTTATCATTTATTTATTTTTCAACTTAATATAAATTACATTTTTAAATATAAAAAAAAAGTTGCCACCGATATCGGGCACAGGGTCCAAGGTACCGGTGGTCTTTTTGAAGGTCTTTATTATTAAGCTTTTTGAGTAATGAAGAACATAGGCAAAATTCGAGCGAAAATATTGTGTCACTTCTGCAATTAACATCATTGGGGATGAATACCTGTCACAATACGTCAATAAGATGTCAACAGACGACATAAGCGGGTAAATTATTTGTATGGATGTTCTTGTCTATCGTTAGAATATGTTTTATGCGTAAAGGTCAATCAAATCTTATACCATGTCTATTGATATTACCCTGCCCTGTTTACAAACCTAACAATATAATTTCCGGACATGGACCCCTGAATGTCAAGTATGGCATTTGATTGATGACGTTAGAAAATTGACATTACTGTGGGCCATAGAGTACGGAATGGAATTTGGGCTGGCGGTGGCTGGCGGCTGGGGGCAAAAGTCAACAAAGACTTGAGTTTTCGTGCAGCAGAAACGAGTTATAATTTAATTTATTTACTTTTAGGTCTGCAGAACTCTGGGAACTACTATTAATTGAGGAAAGCCGTTATTCGTTATTGTCCGTGCTGTGTTTATTGGAGAGCCGCCAAGTAAAATGGATAAAGCATTATCTTTACAAGAGTTGTATGCGGTTTATAAGCGATGGGTAATCAGCAACCCTGGTGTTGTGACGGACGTCGAGACTGTAGCGACGTGGTCTTCATATTTTGTGGCTGGGAAGATAAACAAATCGCCCATCGTCTCGGAATTAGTGTACTCGGTGTCTAAACTCGTGTCACTGTTTAACGACAAGCTCATTAGAGAAGCTTATGGGTCAGACGAGCCGTACTACGGGCTCCGGGAGCAGATCAAGCTGTGGCTAACAGTAGTACACTACTGCGAAGTATTTATTGAACTGTTAGTCAAGAACAGGTGGGGAACAAGAGGTAAATGGACGGTGGCGACGCTACTGCAGGTCTTCAAGTGTTCTTCAGCCCTCGTCCTGCTGTACAGGTTCAAGGAGCTGCCGATAGCCCATCCCCCTATTCCCGCGTTACAGAGAAAGAAGTTTACAGAAGGCAAAGAGACAGACGAGAATTCCAACTCATTCTTCACTCTGCGCAGGTCAGGGCGCGTCATTCGACGAGTAGACGGTGCGCCCTCAGTAGCGTTCCGTGACTGGGAGCCAGTGAAGATCAAAGATGACAGGCCTGCACCCGTGAACGTTAATGATTTAATTTATGCTGAGTCACTACACATTCTGAAGCCTTTAATACATTTAGCTTCTATGAGAGTGTTTGGTACAAAAGCGTGGAAGCAGTGGGTCATAGCCCTCTGTGTGGACTTGGCAAGTATGAAACTGTATGGTAAATATATGAAGGATTTGTCTTATGACCAACGGCTAGAGATAAGTCGCAGGAAGTTGGGTCTTGTTCTGTACTTACTTAGGAGTCCTATGTACAATGGTTATTCTAAGAATGTAATTGAGAATACTCTAACATCTCTGACAAAGAAAGTGCCAGCCATGTCATTTATTTGTGGGCCAATTATACAGTATTTGAGTCATTGGCAAGATATTTATTTCTACATGTGGGCTTCATAATTGTTTAATTAAACAAAATCATGACTTGAGCTCTTATAAAGTAATTATATTGGGTGGTATGGTATTATTTGTTTCAATGTATTGTATTGCTAATGTTGTATTTATTAAATACAAGTAAATAATTTTTTATCATTGATTTATATGATGTTAATGACCAGGAGTATGCTGCTTCAGCTATAATTTCATGCTGTGTAAATTATTCATATTAGATCAATTCAGAGCAATTCACATACTGTTCGTGTCCAGGTTTGACCAGTTCTTGCACTATATTTGAATATTAACCCGTTGTATGTCAGAGCATAGATATATGTGAGACACAATTGATATAATTTGTGACAAAGTAAGCGAATGTATGTATATTATTTATATTTAATGAAAAAATTGTATAGTGGAATCATGGAACATTGATCTTTTACATTTTGTATATTTCTTCTGTTGTGACGAGTTTTATCGAGTTTTTCTGTTATCTATCTTTGTAAAGATAGTTCTTACCAAACTAAATTCTGAGCTCAACTATTTCATCTACAAATTACTTCTTAGCAATATTGCAACATGGTAGTTTCACTAATTTTTATTGTTATAATCAATTCCACACAAAGTTGCCTATACAAATGTTATTCATAGCTGCCTAACTAAATGATGCAAATTGCTTATGAATTCTTGTTCCTACTCAACAAATAGTAAAGAACATTACATTTTCACACAAGTGCCAATATGTCATTGAATAGGACTTAACACATAGGTAGGTATGCTTACAAGGCTGAATTAAAACAAATATTGTCAGTACCTGACGTCAATATGTACATACATGTTTGTAAAGTGTAATAATTGCATCCTAGCGAATTGTTGGCCACGACTGTTCTTATCTCCTTAGATCAGCCAGCTGCGCAGGTCATATTTTAGTGCACAAGCATTTGCGCCGACACCGGAGCACTCCCTATCCCTTCACTCTCATATCCCGGTGGGACAATCCGACACGACCCGAGAAAGATTAAGCGCAGGACTCATTAACATACTCTCTGATGTACGGGTGTATCAATCTCTAACTGCCAGACTTCAGGCTGCTTTGTGAAAGTTTCTACCCACCAAGCTGTATGGGTAATTATAGTTAATTGTTGAGGTCTAGAGGTTTTTAATATATTTAAAAACACCAATTAAAATGTTAAATATTTACACATATTCCACAATATTTTTATATGCAAACATAGTACAGTAAAATGAAGCAATAACTAAAACTTTAAACTGTATTTAATAAGTGCTTTGCAAATATTCTGACATGTATTGATTATTCTGATGTATATTTTTATTGACATTCTATTGCACACCAATTAAATTCCAACATTGTTTGAGATACAGCAAATTAAGGTCAGGTGAAACCATATGTGGAGGTTATACATATGTCTTACATATATACATTCCATGGGTCCGAGATCCCACTGCAAAGCATGGATAAACTAGTTGATTAACAGCCTTACTTATAAACGTGAATTAAATATAAGTAATACTTAAGGGCTGTTTAATTAAATTCTTACTTATAAACGTTGTTTAAGCATGTCTTAAATAACATTTAACCACTACTTAAGACTTTAAGTAGTGATTAGTTAAAACGTTGCTTAGGTGATTAGAGATTTTATAAGTAAGGGGGTAAATGTTTATTTAGACTTTGTAGACAAGAAAAGCATTTTTCACAAGCTGCCAAATTATGTATGTAGTTAAAACTATATAGCAACGGGATCTTCTAGATGACCTAAAATATCAGTAGGCAAATATTGTTCTGTAGCAATAAAAGTATGGTGGTTGTATACCTAAGTTTTTCGAGTGTTTTCAATTGAATATTTATAATTACAATAATATAATAAAAATAAAAGGTGACTGAACAAGAATTAACGAATACCATGTGTAAAGTTTAATTAAGTCTTGTTCTTATTTCTGTTTATGTAAATACTATAAAATAAATGGAACAATGTTTTTATTTAATCATGTATTTTGTTTTAATATTCCTGCATCCACCCATACCTGCCGACATGCTCCACGCCACGACCACGGAAGGCGCAGTACCTATTTTTAAGCGTCGTTCAGTTAACAATGTCATCTGAGAAAGTACCTTATTCTCATTACTGTAAACTTGGTGACATCCAGCGTACTCACTCAAGTACGTAGACGCAACCATTTTTTTATTTGTTTGTACCCACTATCATCTGCTGTCTCTAATATTTAATACATAAATCAATAGCTGTGTCTATTGTTTTAGGCGATCCCTAAACCTGAATCGCACAATGTGATATTGTGGTTTTCTCGTGATTGGGCACGAATACTTTACAAACTTAATGCCATTTTATTTTCAAAGCTACTGAAATTTTACTCAAAGGAATGCTTCAATTGATTAAGTAAGTGGTGTAAAGAGTCGTATGTTTAGCTTTGGGAAACTTATTTACCTCCTTAATCCAAAGAAAAAATAAAACAAAAATAATCTTCAAACTAATTTTAATTCGATCAAATAACCTGATGACAAAATTTTTAAAGTAATCGTTACATCGTCTGTTTAACTGTGAGCCCACAGTTGTAAAACGAATTACAATATAAAGTAAATAACATTCAGAATCTTACAAGCAAAATATAAAATTAAATTATTATAATATTATTAATTTGTACATAAGTATAAACCTTGATCTTACAACGTAGAAAATAATATAATCGAGGGTAAAAACATTGCCAAAAATATATTGGTAACATGAAAATTAATTTGTTTCGATCCAATACAAAATGTACGAAGGTAAGCCTTGTCCCTTTTCCGTGAAATGATACCAATTTTACTTCTTTTTTTATAGAATTTAAAGAATTTCTGCAATTTATTTCAGGGTATATCACAATGTTTGTACGAAATTCAACAAATCATGGATGAACGTACAAGCCTTTGTCGAAGTCGATAGATAGTTGACGATAAAAATATAAATTACATTAGCCTTTTCATAGTAAATAATATTTCGATAAAATTTGAATAATCACAAGAGGACGGTAGTGGATAGGCAGAGTAGTTATAATAGGATGTTTTAATACCATTAAAATTGTATATAAAATATCTATCGACATCGAGAGGACATGATGTAGTGGACATCACTAAAAGGGTAGGGGATCGAACGATACAACAGTCTTAATACAAAAACAACTTCCGAGAATTTCGATTTATTCAAAATGAAAATACAAATAATAATGTCGTTTTAGCAACATAATACATATTATGGCTTGCCTAGTAATTATAAACTATAAATATAAATGCCGAGATTTTTTTAGTTAGATGGAATGGGCTCATTGATGCGTTGTGAAAACCACTGCTAAATAAACTATCGCTGCTGTTAATGCAAAGACGATTTATCCATGAAATCTATGTCTCAAAACATTATAAACGATATGTTAATAGCGGTTGTTCATCCAACAAAATATAAACACGTATATATATATAATATAAGCCTTCATCTTAATTTGCCTAGCAATCTCTCATCGCGTCGTCTGCCATTTTGTTCAGACTTAAGTCTTTTTGAATGGCAAACTTTGCGATGCCGTCTTACACCTTTCTTAAAACTAAATTAAGCTATTACGACAATAATGAAGGCCTAGTTTTACAAGTAGGCCAGTATGGCTTCGAGCGATCTTTGTCCACGAGGCTATTAATGAAAATAGAGGAGGAAAAAGTCACTTTGTAGTAACAGTGTTTTATAAGAATGTATGCAAAGCCTTTTAAAATTATTGGACAAAGATATTGGCGTTTGTGCCATCACATAACAGATGTTTAAACAATATTTTTTTAGAAAACAATGTGGCACTAAAATGGACAGAATTTTAGTATTAAATAACTTCGTAGATTTTCTTAAATAAATGTTATCAATGTATCTAATAGATATAATAAAATAATAGATTCAGCCAACACAATTTGTTCAGTTCCGAATAAAGCTGTAACTACATACATGTCATATTTTATTTGTAAATACCCAGAGGGTGAGTGGTCAATGTAATACAATTATATATCATGCCAATTGGTTTTCAAGCGAAAACGGTTCTATCGACTCTTAGTTCCTTTATTTAATTACCTTCATAAGATGTACGCTTTACACAATCAATCCCAAAAATATTGTTAGGGTAGTGGGGAAGCCATTTTGTGGCGACTCTGATCCATAGACATTTAGTCCAGGAAAGAGATGTCTAGTCATGCTGGTTAGACATACATAGTGAGAGTATGTTATCGTGTTACATAGACATACATAGTGTTGTATTGAGATCTTTAAATCTAACAGACAGACATGTGTTGCTGTGGAGTTTATAATGCAACTTCTTCCCAGACTAAACATAAGGAAGTGGTGGGCCGTCTGATGTAATTTTGATGTTCGAAAAGTGCTGGTTTTCAGCAAATTTTGAATAAATTTTTTGATATTGATTTTATAGTTGATACAATTCCCAATGATGGTCGAAATATTGCTTTATACAAAATGGTTCGGAGCACTACCTAAACACATTTTTCCTACTGCCACACAATAACTAAGAATCGATAGAAAAACAATAAAGAACGATTGCCAACTTAAGAGTAATTCCGAATACATTGCCAACTTTTACAAAGTATTTACAAATAAAATCTTCAACAATTATGAATACTGATTTCCATGGCTAAATTAATACATATACATACATGCATATGTGAATTTTGTATCTCAATATATATCTTACAATTGTAATTTTGAATACATATTTATACATATATATAAATGTGTGAAAATGCGTAATTCAACTAAAGGATAGATATTTGCGGCCTTATCTGGATCTTACAGGCCGTCTTCTCGCGTTCTTGTGATGATCTGAAAAATACATAAAGCTTAAATTAGTATCTGTGGAGATCAAAGGGGGAGGCCTATGTTCAGCAGTGGACGTCCTATGGCTGAGATGATGATGATGAAATTAGTATATACTTTTATTCTTGTGTTATATAAATGTATAATATAATCCACTATTATATTAAGAGCACCGTAATGGTCAATATGTTTTTACATGATTGAACTTTATTGTTAAGACATAATAAGTATATACTTCATTTGAACAGGTATTTAACTAGAGGTACGCAATGTTGATAGGACTTTGTTCACATATAGACTTTTCCCTAGGAGTCGTGGTGGCCGAGTGAGTAAAGAACCAACCTCTCATGTATGAGTGTGGGTTCGATTCCAGGTCAGGTAACTTTTCTAAGTTTGTATATACTTTTTAATATCTTGGACACCAACGATCGTCTTTCGGAGCGCACGCTAAACTGTAGGTCCCAGCTGTCATTTGAACATCTCTAGCAGTCGTTAGAGGTATAAGCCAGTAAGTCTGACAATCAGTAGCTAGAAGTATTAGGTTGCCCGGGTAGGCTCCTTGTACAACACTGGTACTCAGTTGCATCCAGTTATACTGGAAGCCCAACATACCTGGGAAAAAAGCTCGGGAGATGGAGATGGGATGTAAAAAGTGGCGTCAGTTTCATTATTTATGACTCAAGAATAGCTGAAGCATATAAGCTGAAATTTTGAGAGGAAGTAGCTTGGACCTGAGAGAAGAACACAGGATAGTTTTTGTCACCATCCTCCTTCGGTGAGCAGTTATCTCGAGATGCGAGTGATACCATTTACAACCCGTGCCGATAAAGAATGGTATTAGAAATCGCGACAGCGGTATTCAACTCTCGTTCATGTGCTATAGCGTATGAGCGAGAGGTAAATACAGCTGTCGCGATTTCTAATCCCATTCTTTATCGGCACGGGTAGTACATTTTGGTTTGGTTTGAGAAAATGGCTAGGCAGAATATAAACTTACCAGCTTAGTTATTAAGCCAGTCCCAAGAGTCTTCATCAGACGCGTTCTTCTTCTTAATCGTGATGTTCTTGATATCGGGCGGGGGGCTGGACACCCCGAATTGGGACAGATCACGGGAATCCAAGTTGTTGCGGGTTGTCACCGATTCCTTCCATGGCTGAAGTTGTTCGTTCCTGAAAGTGGTTGGGAAACTTGTTGAGTATGTGCAGTAATTATCTATCTATAGTACTAAACAATAAAATAAAGATAACAATAAAATGTTTCCTGGTTATTACCAGGAAACATTTTATTGTTTGGTTGTACTCTAAAGGTTTCAAAAAATAAAAGTTCTTTCATCATTATAAAGCTACGTTATCTGCGCTTAACATAGGCTATATTTTGTCCGGGTACGAGAAAAAGAACCTCCGGGACGCGAATGAAGCCGCGATAAAACAGCCGGTCTATTTTATAATAAAGAGGAAAAAAACTTTTCTTTCTTTTTTTATAACCAAAAGGTACCAATCTACTTGACCGATTTAAAAATTCTTTCACTATTGGAAAGGCATTGATTCTGCCCGAGTAACATACGCTATTTTTTGTCCGGGTAAGTTCTCTTTGAAATCGGTTGAAAATACAAACAACTGTTGACTGTTAAACAATGCGACGACAAAAGTCTACCTTTGTACGTGAAGTCAAAACAAACAGTGTGGCTTTCGATACGGTAAGTTTTCTACCCCAGATAATCTCACAAAGCATTAATTCGACTGCATTGCAATGTTCAAACAGTACGTATTACTGTCAACCTGCTTGTTTATGTTTTACTACAAGCCTTCTTTACCCGCGTTTTCAACCGTAAAGAGCTGTTTTTTGGATAAAGGTACTTACTGTTTATTATTTGAACTATGAAACTTTCTAAAAATATCCTGGAGACGGCTGGAGACCAATAGCAGATGAAAGGTGAAAGAAAACGTCTTGAGGAAACCTGGACAGTAAGGTTCGAAACTAGCCACCCGCATTGAGCAAGCGTGGTGATTAACGCTCAGTCTTTCTGTGTGTGAGAGGAGCCCTGTGCCCAGCAGTATGACTATAAAAAGGATGATGAAGTCCAGGTCTTCAGTATGTAGCTCCTATACATACGAAGTTCTAAGACCTTTGAGAGGTTGGTGAGTGAGGTCGCGGTTGACAACTTAGTAAAAAAAATGTGTCGTCATGAAGTGCATCTTTCGTGGATTAGTTGGGATGTGTCGTAGTTGTAGCCTCTGCTGAAGCATGCATGGGTGACAGGCAGTAATGTTACTTACCACTGGGAGTATGGTTCAGAAGTGGAACTCTTCATGGCGCCATAGCTAGGCGACTGGTAAGACGCATTCACCCCTGCTCACGGGTGACAACTGGTAACGTTACTTACCACTGGGAGTATGGTTCAGAAGTGGAACTCTTCATGGCGCCATAGCTGGGCGACTGGTAAGACGCATTCACCCCTGCTCACGGGTGACAACTGGTAACGTTACTTACCACTGGGAGTATGGTTCAGAAGTGGAACTCTTCATGGCGCCATAGCTGGGCGACTGGTAAGACGCATTCACCCTTGCTCACGGGTGACAACTGGTAACGTTACTTACCACTGGGAGTATGGTTCAGAAGTGGAACTCTTCATGGCGCCACAGCTGGGCGACTGGTAAGACGCATTCACCCTTGCTCACGGGTGACAACTGGTAACGTTACTTACCACTGGGAGTATGGTTCAGAAGTGGAACTCTTCATGGCGCCATAGCTGGGCGACTGGTAAGACGCATTCACCCTTGCTCACGGGTGACAACTGGTAACGTTACTTACCACTGGGAGTATGGTTCGGAAGTGGAACTCTTCATGGCGCCATAGCTGGGCGACTGGTAAGACGTGCTGGTGTTGGACGCGCGTCTCTGATCGGTAGTGCCGCCCAGAGTACTCCAACCGCCGCGGGTGTTCACCTGTAAGTACCATTCAAACAATTTAAAGATTTGTGTTGAAAAATCTCAATTTAATTTACTCACCCAGTTTAGATAAACAGTATGATTTGTTGAAAGTAATTTCCTATTACTTTTTTAACTGCCGGTGAATCTATCCAATAAACCCAAAAAAGCTAAAAAATTTTTAGGCTGATCAATTTCGAAATCTAAAATAGGATTTAATTGGTCCAATGAAAGATAAATTATTTAGATAGGTACTAACTGGTTACCTACTAAAAGAGAGAGATCTAGTGCCTACCTGGACGTAGGTGAAACCGCAGGTAGTAGCTAGCTTACACTAATGTCATAATCAGAAAATATTTGATTGTTTGTTTGACATGAATAGGCTCCGAAACTATCTTTCCCTTTAGAGAAGGTACATTATACCCGAGTAACATAGGTTATATTTCATCGGGGTACGGAATCTAGTTCCCACGGTACATGATTGAAACCCCAACAGCCAGTATCATATAAACTACAACAATTCATTACTGACAGCTGACAGGTATGAAGTGTCAGCGCTCGAACTGACATGGACAAGTAACTAGTTGTTGCGTAGGTCAGTTACACCGTGCCGTAGGCAAGTGATGGATTGGACATATTTGTATTGATATTGTACGCTTCGGTAGGCTGGTTGTAGCGGTGAGTTCAACGACCATAATATATGTAGGTATCTACATAGGTTAATTTAAGGTTGCGCTGGTAACTGGGTTGTGGACGTCAGATAGGCAGTCGCTCCTTGTAAAACTCTGGTACTCAGCTGCATCTGGTTAGACTGGAAGCCGACCCTTTCTTTTTTTTGCTGGAAATCATCAAATGACCTCTCCCGCTGTGGGTTAGCAGCGAAAGGGAGTGTCTCTTACTCTTACTGACTAAAACCCATCGTGTTCCTTCTTAAGCCCTTTATATACAAGAGCCGCAGTAACTCTTTCAAACCATCATGTAATTATTCTAAAACAAAAACATATAAATGATTTACCTTTTCAGTAACAGTAGATGCCATCTCCGATACTTTTTGGGAAGCGATGCCTCCGTAACGCACGGCGCTCTCAGTTGCCGTTCGAGCTGCCTTAGTCACCGATGATGCAAACATGGACCAACCCTGAAGATTGAGGAGTAGGGGCTTGAGTTTAACAGTTCCTAAGGCCAAACTTAAAGGCGGCAAGACCTTAATGGATGTTTTTTGATTGTAAATATAATGCCAGCAGGTCAACCTATGTCAATCAGTCAAATTTTACCAATCGAAGATTAACCTTCCATTGTTGTGATAAGGTTGAAGATCTATGCAGATCGTCTTTGTATGACTTGGCCACTACTGAGCGTGTGAGCTTACGCATACAAAGACAATGTCCATAGATTTCATTTTCAATCATATCCACCGTACGGCTCACCTGCTTTCATGACAGTAGGTAAACATCGGTACCATATAATATTTTTGTGTAACATAAAGTTTGCCGCCCTTAAGTTTGGCTCGAACAATACATGCACAGTTCAAATGCATCATAATTTTGCAAGGCAACAACAATTGTTTTTGGTGTACATTATGATCTTGCTTCATGCAGCTGTGATATGACTGCTTTATGTAAGTGAAAAGATATATCCGCATATTAATCACTATTGAAACAGTTCTGCATAAAGCTGGAATTCGGAACCGCGCGTTTGTCGCGTGCATTCAACGTCAAAGGCCGGGATGGCTTACGACAGACGCACGCAATCAAATATGTGAATAATCGCAGCGGAAACGGTACCGAACACTCCCAAACTATGACCATTGACAAAACCATCGGTTATCGGTCGCAAGCGACAAACGCTTGGTACAGAATTCCAGCTTTAACGTGCCAATAGTCGTTCAAATGATACACTCTGCACCACGAACAATAAATATTATGGTGGGTACACACGATACAGACTTTAAGTACAAATATCTGTACGAACTTAAAGTCTGAGTGAAAATATGATGACAAGATGTTTGTGCAGACTTACCATTGGCTCAGACTTTTGTATGCACCAATTTGTTGAGCAGACAAAAGTCTATGAAAGTCTGTTTGAAGTTGGTATCGTGTGGACCCACCATTAGAGTCAGCCGTGATAATATTCAAAAATTTCGATCCATTCAACAGTCAGATGTTCCTTAACACACAAATTAATGAGTCGATGTCACGGAGCAAGAAAAATAGCGGAGATGCCATAAGCAATGTAGGCCAGGCGCCTTCTTGTAACTCAAGTGACGTATGCTTTGAAAATAATGTGCGGATTTTAAGAGACTTTGCGTTATGACATCTCCACAAGTCATTTTGTTCTCCATGGACGATACAATGATTGAAAGTCAAGCATAAAGGTAAGTTCAGAAGGTCGTGCGAAACCGTGCGTTACATGCGATAGCGAGCGATTCTTAGAGTAAATACATACGATGCGCAAAGACCGCCCATACGACTTAGATTGTCGCTCGACAATGCGTTCTTTGTCGTCGTTTTGTCGCCTACGCAACCGTTCGAACTTGCCCTTAACAAATTTTTAGTATTGCTAATATCTAGAAGTTTAGTTTTCCAAATGGTGTGTAGTCCATTGAAAATACAATTATAAGATATAAAACTTGTACGAGTCAAAATTATTAAAATCGTTAAAGGCTGAAGAAACCTGCAGAAATCGAAACAAAACTTCATCTGTTCTCATAAAATCCAAAAATATTTAACAAAACTTTTTTAGGACTCTTCATGTATTTTTTTTACTTTAGCTGTCGCATCGGTTCCTAAAATAATATAGCAATGGTAATAAAACAGCTGTCAATAAATGATTAGATGTGTGCCAACAATACAACACTGACATGTACTCATATAAAAATGCAAATCCATCCTTGCAACTGCGTCCTATGATTGGCTATTGACATTGGGAAACCGAACATAGACCGTAATGTCATTATGGAACTGCATAGCGTAGAATGGAAGAGAGCACGACATATATTATCTGTGGTACGATGAAGTTTAACCTTCAAAAACTAATAAAAATTAAAAGAAATATTTAAGTAATGCAAATTTTTCTTGCATTGAAAATGAATTGTTATAAACAATGAGACTATTCACCAATTGTATTGTTATTGTCTATTGTATACACCCTATTAAACATGTTAATTAATTACATAAACCCTAATATATACTTAACGTTAATAAGTTACCTTTAATTTAATTAATTACATGGTGTTCCTCATCTAAGATTATATAAGTTAGTGGATTTTAAGAAAGCTTTCAAACTAGTGGCTTATTGTTTTTTTTCCGCGCTACACTTGTGAACGAATACGCGGTATATAATACAAGACAAATGACAAAAAGCGAATAGTGAGAAAGCGATCTTAAATAATTATATAGACCTGCTATTATATATACCTGTTTCTTCAAACAGAAATACCGTCAGTTGCACAAAACACCATTCAAATTAAAGCTTCATTAAATCTATTGCTGACACTTTTTATCTTGTTGACAACTTGTGCAACTGACGGATAGTCTAGTTAATATAATGCACAGTTTACTCACAGTAGCTAATGAAGCAAGAGTGTTGTCCACCATTTCGTTGCCGTGCATCGGCGACATCGGAGTGGACGCCGACTGCTTCTGGTTGTTGCAGTTGCCGAAACCGGTGTAACGTCCACTCCCATACTCCGTACTGGTGTTTAAAAAAAAAAGTTTAAAAAACTAAAAAAACACGCAAAATTTCATCCTAACCGAAGACCGGGAAGTGGGTCAAATTAAGATTCTAAGATTTTCTTACATAGTAGTTACAAGTGAAGGTAATATAAACATGTTAAAAAACATTCGTATTATCAATAAAAAAACTAGACAAAAGAATGTCGACACTCCGCGATGCTGTCTGTCAGAAAATGCGATAAAAACATTAACCGACACTCGAGTGTGATTTGAACGCAAATAAAGCCCACCGAAATGTGCTTTATGTGATTAATATGTATTAAAACAATGCATTATCCCTAAATGAACTATAAATAAACAATAGACGAGAACCAATATGTGTGCTCATTAAACGCGCAGACAAGCACCCTTCAAATCTAACAACCTAAAACCTAGACCAAAATAGATCCAAAACCCCATCAAACGCGTAATGAACCGTGGATAATTACTGCCCTTTCCGGGACCGCCCTTTGGTGCAACGTCGGATATCAATAGACATATTGTTTCCTATCCGTCATGGCTGAAGCAATCAATCGCCGGACATAGGCTGGCTACAACACAACGGGGTTCGGCTTTCCAAAACCTCATACACGAGACATCAATTGCCAACATCGTTATGGACACCAAGTATTGATAGCACAGAATATTCTCGATAATCTATTCTGCCCACTGGCTTAGAAATACTGTTAGAACCTGTAACAAATAACAATCTGAGAGTGTTGTCAATACAAACTTTGTAACTTTTAACTGTTGGTAACAAGTAGGTAAAAAGTCATAGGGCTGGCACAACAAGTGTCAATTTAATCTATTTTATAATGCGACGTAACAGTGCAATGTAAGTATTTAAAACTAAACAATAACACTCGGTATCAAGCATTCAAACAAAACAGGAGCCAAACTCTACACGTTAAATTTTCTATTGTGCATGACTTATAAATACCCAAATCAGCTTTAACTTCGTGATTTCAAATGCAGCGGCCAGAACTCAACAGGGATTTTATATAAACTTTTTATATTACAACAGTGTCTAAAAGTTTACAAGCTTATTATGTTAGTTTAGTATAGGTATAGTTTCTTCGTATGGTTCGTGGTATAGTTCGTGGTGGCCTAGTGGTTAAAAGAACCAACCTCTCGAGTATGTGGGTGTGGGTTCGATTCCAGGTCAGGCAAGTACCAATGTAACTTTTCTAAGTTTGTATGTACTTTCTAAGTATATCTTGGACACCAATGGCTGATAAAAAGGTGAAGGAAAACATCTTGAGGAAACCTGGACTATAGTCTGAAATCACCAACCCGCATTGAGCAAGCGTGGTGATTAATGCTCAATCCTTCTCCATGTGAGAGGAGGCCTGTGCTCAGCAGTGGGACGATAAAAAGGCAGTAACAGTAACAGTATAGGTATAGTTTCTATACTCTTTCATCGGTCAGAGTCATGCAGCTATACAAAATTTAAAAACTTTTTACAAAAAAAGACCACAATAATATACCTAAACCTTTTTTTCAAGTGAAGTAAAACAAAACATTTTTTTACTGACAACCCTACTACAAATCTTCATATTCCGTATCTGAGATCACCGTGAAGGAATACTAACTATGAACTAAGTATCAAGTATCAGAGGTCAGATCAGCGACTCGGCAATAACTCAGTTGCACCGAGAATCTACTTGCAAGTACCGTTCCTAATAATGTTCTGTAGTTGTAATCAAACCATCGAATGGTCCTAGAACATGATCCAATGTTATATAGATATGTATATATGTAGTTTCTTGTAAGATTGTTGTTTGCGCTCTGAAGGTCTCTTAATGTTTTTTTTTTACATTTGTTGTATGAATTTTGGCAAGTGCTTTTTGCTTTCACGTTTAGCGGTGCAAGACATCGAGAGAAGATATGTATGAAGGGAAGAAAAAATTATTAAAAGTTCTCATAAAAAAAAAAACAAACATCACATTCAGTATACCTACTTCTGACTGTCTTTTGTTTGTATGATTCTATATTTTACTGCTCTTCGCGGTGTATTTTTCGGGCTGCAATTTCAGAACATTATCAAAACAGCCAGTAGCTATACCAGGGAGAATCAATATCCCAGTTTTTATTTCGTCTATTTTGACAACACACGGAAACATGAGCCCGTTATGTTTTATAGGTTTTCCTACAGCAGGGACCACCATCGGTTGAAATATTGAAAAATTTCGGGTTTTTTTGAATTTTTTTTTGGGTGTATTTGTGTGGTTTCTGAATGTCTATTAGTTTCAGATGTGCAGGTTTACAGTCATATATGTTCTGTATAGATGTTGTACGTTTATAACAACGTTAAAAGATCAAAAGGCACACATGTGGCTACTAGATTAAATTATAGACCAAGATCTCAAGGGCTGTCTGTCAGACATCACTTATTTTCTAGATACTGAAACCCAATTGAATACTTGTAAAAATAAAATAGAACCGTGTAGACGTTTAAAATAATTTCCATAGCTATTTAATTTGAAGTAGTAATTGATAAAATATTCGCTGTAATGGATTTGGTATATACTGACGATATTTCATATCGTTATTTTTATAAATTCAGTCGATATCTATGAATTAGCTGTCGATGTACAGTCAATACCTGAAGTTACTTCAACCTATGGCATAGGTTTAATTAGTGAAATATGTAAAGTCTGGCAGCCCTAGGATCTCAAACTATTGGGTGGGAGTGTCATGTACAACTGCATATAAGACTTGTAGATAGGAATGTTTACAAGCCACCTTCAAAGAGAGTGTAATCAGTCTTTTAATCTTTTTCAACGGTACGGTAGTATTCCTCAGAAACCAGAAGCAAAATGAAAATAAGAAGTTTTTTTTTTAATTCCTTCGCGGCAAGTTAGTCAGAATTACAACATTGATCCTGACACCTGATAAATCAAGAGAAAGGGCAGTGGAATGAAGACATGGCTAGAAAGCACGTTACTTGTGAGATGATAGCTGACAAAAGAGTATGGAAAAATAAAACTTTGCTATACCCACTCCAAATGATGTGCTTCTAGCCGATAATCGGCTACGGCGGCTGTTCTCATATAAGGAGATCAGGTAACTGCGCGGGACATATTATAGTGCACGAGCATTTGCGCATACACAAAATAAAACTGGGATAAGGGATGATGATGATTGAAGATAATGGAAAAATATGAACACTTACTGATAACTGATGTTATTATCCGAGCCGCTCGTGTGGAAAGTGCTGTCTCCCGACGAATAGAAGTCGCGAGAGACGGCCCAGTCCTGGGACTTTTCCAGAGTCTCTGGTTTGTAGTCCGAGGCGGTCCATGATTTACCCTCCGCTAGTGCACAGATCTGCAAAAGAGAGTTTTATTAGCACTAAGTATTTGTAGCTCGTTCTTGAACTAATTCTAGCATCGGCTTGTAATGTAAAGTACAGTCGCGGTCGTTAAAGGTAGAGTCACTTTTAGACTATCACATCTTGTAGTTAATACGTGCGCGAGATTCAGAAAGATTTCACTATATTCAATTTGCTATGCACAAATGCATTAGTATTATGGATGATTAACTTGCGTAGCAACAGCGTGGGATAATTTCACGGTAGATTATATAAAGATATGCGCCTGCATCGAGCTCGATATAAACTAATGTGGTGTAAAGAATTTCAAGAAGGCAAATGCAAAAAGTTTGTTCGCCGATGCTAAAATTTTGTTCAATCGCTGGGCGGTTAGGTTGGCGACTAAAAAACATCAATAACAGGACAGAAATTAATAGTTACAATACTTGCAAGGGGGAGCACAGCCATATTGCTAGCAGCTTAATAAACACCATTAAAATACTAATTAAACACTAACATAATATCATACGAGGGAAAACTTAAAATCGAATAAAATAACTACACACAACACGAATAAATACACACTTAAATACTATAACTCTACAGCTAAGTGACGGACATTTGCACAGTTTGGATTCGTAGACACAGCCAAGCTACACGCACTGTCAATTTCTAATTATTTACCAACAGTAAAATCTACCAACAACAGACGAACAAGAACTGAAAAAACGGGAAAAAGAACAAATAATAAGAACGATCAAAATCCGAATACAAAAATTCGGTATTCGAAAACAAAAATAAAAACGAAATCCAGAAGACGAATTTAAATTCAGAATCCAGAACACCGTATCCAGTTTAGAAGACTTACGTCATTTTGCAATGAGCGGGATGGCGGTACGCTGGTACTGTACCGCCTACGAGTTCTTTCTATAGATGCGCGTCGAGAACCCCGCGGTGGCGGGGTCGAAGCAGAACGACGGTGCCGAAGGCACCGTACCTTTAGACCACCATACAGTTTACAACCCAATTTGTATAAACCATAGAACAAATAGGCGTGATGACCGGGTAAAAAATAGTGATTCTAATTAGTCCGCATTTTAGAAAGGCCACAAATATTGTACACGTATTTTTTATTTTAAGAAAACATTAAATATTTACTAAAATTAACAAATGTTTCCATTGACCATTGAAAGATTGTAATGTAAAATGTAAAATTTGTACTTAGAAGTGACGTAACACAAAATTCAATCGTGTTGTATTCGTTTGGGAGAGAAAAGTACAAAAACCTGTCGTTTATTTTAGGGTTAAAAGATGGACTAACTAATTACTTTTTTTCAGTCACCATGTCCATTTTGGCCTGAAGGGTCTTACTTACCTCGTCAGCCGCAAGCATTTTGCTAGCGGCGTTTCCCCCTGTCACTCAGAACATCAGGGCTGGTCGCTGGTACACATCGAAAACACCCGCAGACAGCGGGCGACCTTATACAATACAGTTAGTACTTTGTTAGTAAGCTTCAATAAAGGGAATAACTATGAAATTAATAATATCAGTCAAAACACCGAAATAATTGTGTTGACGTATCAACACGATCACCACCATTCAATTTTAATTAGCAAGTGCGTATTAAATCTGGCGTAATGAGTGTACGAACACTTCAATTTTAATCAGTGTGTAATCCATTTTGCACAAAAAACATGCATAATCTGATACTGTCAATTATGAAAATTAATGGCTCATTAGTGATTGAAAGGATTATAGAGTAGCTGGCCACTTTTCCCATTAATGTAAATTGAAAATACATAATGGTTTCCCATGAGAGAATGGTAGACGAAACGGCAATCATTGAGTGCCAGCATTTAAGGTAAATTAGAAAATATTTTACTTGTATCTTGATTACCATCCGTGTGTGTAAATCGGAACAATTACGTTAACAGCCAAGTCCTCAGAGATAGGTACTAGCATCAATAAATACAGTCTTGTATCGAAATATCAAGAATTTGCATCCCCATGTTTTCATCTATCTGCAATCCATGTCTGTAAACACACACAGGTACCGTAAAAAAACCAGTTGCCGATATTAAAGTCTAGTGATGGATATCCTGCCACGATCCAAAAAACAACTACCTACGAACCATCACATGTGTGTTTATCCAACGGAAACATCGCCCACAAAGTCTGGCTTCTAAATTAATATGACCAGGATAAAATTTACTTTAAAATGCTGACTACAACAATAATTGCAGTCAGCTAATTAAAAGCTATTGTTGACTCCAGTGTACAAAACTGCATACTTGATACTACTCGAAATACCGGACGCATTTTGAACAAAAATATTGCATAAAACCGCAAGTTTGAAGGGCTATACAACTTACTCATCTGATTGGCAGCCCTGACCTCAAATATTTCATATTTGATGTTGTGAATAAAATTGAACTTTCGTTGAGTACCATACAGTATGTTCTCAATCAGTGCCTGCATACTGTGATAAAGCTACGGCTATTCAAAAATGTTTTTATCCACACACTTGTTGAGAGTACTCGATAAGGCTTATGGAGAAAGGGATATGTTTAATCTATATGTACCAATATTGTAAAGCTGAAGAGTTTGCCTTTGAACCGATTTGAATTTTGGTTATTTATCGAGAAAGCTCACTTTTGGGACGCGTGGGAAACCACTGGCAAAAGCTAGTTTAAATATACAGGCATAAATTATCTCGTTATTATTTACAAACAACCAATTGTAAAAAAAAACAGATGCCCAAGAGGGACAAGTTTATAGATAGTTTTGAGTTGCATAATAATGCAACCAAAGTTTAGAAACATGCAGTAAAGTACAACCCAATGGATGCAGGTAATGAAGTGCTTACAAGTACCATTAATGATCTAAGCAGGTCACTAGATAACCAGCACAAAAGGTTAAGGTCACTGCAAAAGTAACAATACTAACAATTACAGGACTTAATAAAACAGACATTCTATTGCTTCTTTATTGCAAAGACGTAATATTGAAAACATTCATCTTTGAGAGACCGTCAGCAATGCAATGAGCGCTTTTATTAAAAACACAATTCATATCGGGTGTGTCGTTCATAATCACATTTAATGAAATGCGTTAATATACTGGTTAATATATGTCGATTAACACCAAGAAAAAAGAAAAATACGTGAAAATAAAAAAATGCATTTTTCAAACAAAGTAAATAGAATAAAAATGTGCGAAAATTAGAACACCATATAGAAGTCAGTCATTACAAACAGCTGAAATTCTCCCTTGAAAACTGACAGCTGTCAACTGATCAAAACATTCGATACTCCTAACTTTATCTCTGCTTTACACATGATGTTGTAAATTATGAAAACGAAAAATGAGTCTTGTGGCTAAACCACTGAATGGATTATGTTATTTTTTTTACAATTCGCCATAGAATATCATGAAGTACATGTGATAGAATTTAATGTGATTATGAACGACACACCCGATATAATTGTTATGAAATCGGAATGTCATCTTAATCCAATATTTGTATTGTTTTTTATAGGAGTATATTAGACATAGTTGTGAGAGGTATTTTTAGATTAGAACTACATATATTTGCTTTTTCGTTGTTCGTGCAAGGAGTAACCTTGTGTCCCGGGGAAACAACTTTAGATATGGCAATACATAATCCACTCATAATCCAGTGTATTCTATTCAGTCATCATACCGAGGAACTAGTTACATTTAATTATTTATTTGAACTAATTATTTAAATTTTACAATGATGTCAAAAAGGAATTAGTTACTTTTGCATATATACAATATTAATTAAGAACAACGTCAGCTCCTTGCAAAATTGGCTCCGAAAATCTTTATCAGTTCGAAGTTACCCGACTAAGTAAAGAGCTTTTTAAGTTCTTTATAGAATTTGGAAATAGTGTTATAAGATACAACAAGACCATAAAAGACGAGAGTATATCGCAGAAGTTTCATCGAGTTAAAAGCATTTATTTGTAAAACAATATAGAGTCGTCCAAAAATTCAATGTAAAAAGCAAATTCATATCGAGCCTACAAACTACTGGATGGCAAACAATAATGTCAATATTATAATAAGGTCAAGTTCAAATGTCGAGTCAACAATTCTGAAATCAATGCCAGCAGCTAAATATTTCGCTGATGAAAACCTACTTTTAAATAAACCCGGTTGTTTCACGTGTCGTGATCAACTTACATACTGACATACGAAACTACATCATACATACGAAAATTGGGGCCAATGTGGGCCGTGAACTGGAGATAGGTTTCAGAAGAGCTAATATTACTAACCGCTTACACGGTGCCAATTATAGAACAAAAGAAAATCAATTGTGTCTCGCTTATATCTGGGCAATGAGATACAACGGGTTAAGAGACTTTCGAACTAAGATGCGCTTCTCCAAAAAGGCGTAAAATACAATTTTGTTAGCGTAAAATACGAACAAAACTATTGTAATAGCATTAATCACTATAAACAATCGATTAATCAAGTCAGTAGGTTCTTCTTACAATACAATTAAAGCTGCTGTATTCGCATCAATAATAACCATGAGATGCATTACATGCCTTCTACATTAAAAAAAAAAAAACGAAACAATACAAAATAAAAATGACACAAAATTCACAAATTATACTAAAGATTCGCGATTTCCCTTTGTGAAGGGACATCCTGAGTGCATTATGCACAATCGACTCAATAATCTTTTGTAATCCGGATGAGCTTAATCATGGACTATTTTTATTGGTCCGTCTTTTCATGGCTGCAGGATTTTACGAAAATCCGTAAACTGTTACTGAAATTCCATTTAACAATATTACTGAAGGCACCATTTTTGCTTTAGTTTTTTTCATGTCAGCCGTATTTGGTTATTGGTTTTATATGCGTATAAAACGTTGTATGCACTTTGCGTTCTAAAAAACTTTCAAAAAGTTTATCCTTTTTTTGTTGTGTGTGGAGAATATTAGTGTACTATACATGAGCGTCAGAGCGTTTTTATTGCATAGAAGATAAAACGTTTCGATAGCATTCCAATAGGGCCCCTAAACTACAAAGTGACTGCAGTAGTAACACAGGGGGTCTTGTAAGGCAAATTCCTTATAGTCAACCTTAAATAAAATGTAATCGCAATTGAAGAACTGGCAATTAATTCATAAACACATTTTTTTCTTTCCCATGTTACAAGTTGGATGATGTTCTATGGTCCCGTAGAAAATGCAACAACAGTCCAAAAGGAGTAGCTAGGTACATTGCCATTTATAGGCCTACTAAAATTAATTTCAAATCTGTTCTAATTATTGTACTAAAATCTATGCCAGTTATTTCCGAGCATAGCAGCTTGAAAGCCTGCCAGCGGTTTCAGAGCTGATTTGACACCTATTTTGGTATTTCTCACTAGAACATCTTAAAGGTCAGATAGAAGGCACGCCAAGTTAAATATTCATCTAGTTGGAGTGACAGTTGACTGCAGCGGCGTAGATGAGAGGAGACTAGGCCGAAGGGAGTTTAGAATAGGTTTAATATCAAAATGCATACAAACAAGTTTCGAGGTCGACAGGATGCAATATTGTTGTTGATCCCTATTGGCACGACCGTGATGCAAAATTGAGTTTGAGTGCTTTTCAAAGTCAAAACTACAATGTTTCATGTACCGTTATTTCAGTATCGCTATAGGCGTTTTCAACCGGACTGGTAACTCTCATAATTATATTATACGAGAATTGAAGATCAGGCTTGCTCAGATTATGTATAATTATGTAGGCGTAATTTAGTTTGATTAGATTAGAATATGATGCCTTCAAATTAGCAGCAAAGCGCAGCATTAGAAGACCTTTTTAGACAACATATGTATAAATGCTAACGTGGGCATGAGATGCGTTTTGGTCAAAATTTCGTTTTAGATAATTACACATAATATACTTAAACCAATATCATAAAGAGGAAAAACTTTTTTCTAGCATCGTAAGAGCTCCGAAACCACAGACCCGATTTGGAAAATTCACTGTTAGGAAGCTACACTGTCCCCGAGTGACATAGACTATATTTATCCTGATACAGACTGCATTTTTCAGACGACACGAATGAAACTAGTAAACAGCTCGTCTACGATATTTGTAAACGCATAAAATAACTTAGTCCTAACCAGACAGTCTAACACCGCGATAAGTATAACTATCAGACAAAAACAGCAGGGCGCCTCGTTATTAGAAGTTAAATTGCTAATATTGCATTTTACTCATGTCGGCGCACCTCCTGTTAGTTCGTACGAATTGATACACATATGATGTTTAATATAGAAAAATCCTCCGAGCCTTTCCCCAATCATGTTGGGGTCGGCTTCCAGTATAACCGGATTCAGCTAGGTACCAGTGCTTTACAAGAAGCGACTGCCTATCTGACCTCCTCAACCCAGTTACCCGGGCAACCCGATACCCCTTGGTTAGACTGGTGTCAGACTTACTGGCTTCTGACTACGCGTAACGACTGCCAAGGATGTTCAATGACAGCCTACAGGGACCTACAGTTTAACGTGCCATCCGAAACACAGTCAATGGTGTCTAAGATATACTTAGAAAGTACATACAAACTTAGAAAAGTTGCATTGGTACTTGCCTGACCTGGGATCGAACCCGCGCCCTCATACTTGAGAGGTAGGTCCTTTACCCACTAGGCCACCACGACTTGGTGTGATGATGTTTAATATAGAAAAGTGGAACCGATAATTAAATCTCGTTTTCTAGATTTTTTTTATTAATTTGTATCAAACTTTCTCCTGTTTATTGCTGACGCAATGTGGCGTTTTGGTATGAATGTTTGATTCCCATAAGTGACGACAGGACCAAATAGATTGCATTATGTTATGAATTATTTTCGTCCTCATTTTAACGTGTGAGATCTAATTCTTATATTCAATAGCATGACACATTAACGTTCATCAGAATTTTAACACAGAAGTTATTATTGAAAATTTTCCCACTTAGGGATTTTCCGCGGCACATTTTATTGATAGAGGTATCGTATGGGAGTTTGGAATCCTACGCAAAACTTTTCATACGTAGCTAATGATACAAATCCTTACATTTGTAGGTTAATGGCAGCTTATAGTACCCGCACAGAGCAGACCAAATAGATGACCCGATAGTCGACATAATTTTTTCAAATCTTGATTCCAATCAGAATTTGCAGTCGGTCTGAAACCCGCTTAGTACCTGATCTTTGTAATGTGCGCACTACTATTCATCTTCATACTGTTTTACGAGCCTAAACTATCGGGCGACAAGTTCACAGAGTGCGGATACTATCATACGTTTATAGATGCCTTACTGCATCTAAGCTTCTAAGCAACGTTGGAACATCGTCACTTCGATGCATGAATATACTGTTAAATTGATTACCCGTGCTCTGATGCCATGTAATACTAGATTAATAACCTATTAATCTCTTCGTGTGAACAGCTACCGTGAATCGGAGCGTTGCTTTGGGTAATCAGTGGCAATACATTGAGGGTTTACTTAATGGAACAAAAGGACCAACAGATTAATACAGGTTTCTAGATGCAGATAGAAGGCTCAGCCTTTTGACTGCCTGGTTGTAGAACCTTCATGATACGTTTTGAAAGGTAGCTGCCGACTGCATGAAGTCGGCCGCAGCTGCACTACTGCTTTGTATGTATTTACATGAAACCGTTTTGTATCGAAGCGGCAGCAGCACGTGCAGTCGCCCTCAGATATCGACCAATTTTATGCAGTCGCTGCAAGTGCGGTCGGCAGTTGCAGTTGGCAGTTTGTATTGAAATTATGATGGGGTAAAGTACCTACTAGAAATCAATTTCTAGACTTCTTTTAAAAATCAATTGCCTTCAAAGTTAGAAACAACGTCAGGTACATCGTTTTTCTCTAATTTATTAAAGAAACCACAACGAATGGAGAGTGTAATTATTTTTTCCGCTCGATACTGATTTCATTAAATGCTTGTTTTATTTATTTTATGGCTACTTTCTTCTTTATTGATTTTCTATACGAAATTTATGAATATTTTAAGTAGATGTTTAGTTGTGAAAAATTCCTCTCATTTGGTTCAGCCGTTAATGAGTAATTGAGGAACCAACATCAAAACCCGCAAACCTCACGAAGTTATAATATTAGTACTTAAAAGTACTAACTTCCTTATTATTTCCATTTCTTTAAAATACGTTTCAATGTACCGTATAGACGATCAGAAACTATTAGGCGGAATTTAATTGAAAGGCTTAGAACGTGGACGCTTACAATCTAAAATGTATTGTTGGCAAGGACTTACACCATACGGTAAAATGGTTGAGAAATTCCATATAATTTCAGTACCTACAAGTAATATAAAATACTTGTAATACCCAATACTGGATTGGACTTAGGACAAATGGTAGCATAAAACATTAATGGTGTTATTCTAGTAACATAGTAAGAACTTTAGAACTTTTAAAGAACTTTTAATGGGGAAGCTGATAACTCAAGCTTTATCTAGTTCCGCAGAAGCTTCAGTACAAGTAACCTAGTACATACATGTACCTAATTGGACTAAAGTGTGAAATCATCAACCACATTGAGCAAACGTGGTGATTAACGCTCAATCCTTCTCTGTGTGAGAGGAGGCCGCAGCCCATCAGTGGGACGAAAGGCTGATGATGACTTCCTTAAGTCAATAAAGACATTTTTATAATAAAACAGTCTATATAATTGCAGGTTATTCATCTGTGGCCTAGTTTCTACATTTGTTTAATAATAGAAACCAGTTATAGACAAGAATAAAAAAGTTACAGTAGCATGAAGTGGTCTGTTTAATTATTAAGTAAGAAATGATTGAGAATCAATAGCGGTCGTTATGTACTAACTCTTTCAAATGCAGTATGGAAAAAAGTATTTAAATATTAATATAGAAAAAATGTGTGCACCCCATAATTTATTTGTATGTTACTCGCGATTCCGTGAAATGACTAAGTTCGTCTTGCAAAAATGGCAAAAATACGATGATAAGAATTAAGATGAAGAAGATCATGTATGGTGCCCGTATCATATTTAGCAGGCAAGATACATAATTATGAAGTAAATTAATGGATCATTGTATGTAAGTACTCACTAATTTGAATGAGTTATTAATATATATTAATTAATAAGCTATACATACAAGCACCATAACTTAATTACCTAAGCTTCAAACCAATTTTTTTCTCAAAGTTCAACAACAACATTAATTTATTCCCCTTATCGACATAAAATAATTCTAAAGACGTTACCTGAAACTTTCGCCGCGGACAGAAGCTCGCGATCGCGTCTCGACTCAATTAAAGATCTTTCAGCACTAACTTGGAAGTTAGTAGCGACCGTACGGCGCGAACTTTCGCGCCCGACTGAGGTAGCGAACAAATTGCAGTAAAGGTATAACCGTAATATATGCTTAAAGTATGTTCTCGGTGCGTTTTAATGGTAATTCGTGAAGTTTATGTACTAAGCTTATGTTATTCATTGTTAATTGGAACAAATGTGGGAAAAGGTTGAGAAGAAGCTTGAATGTTTTTTTTATATATATAATAGTGGCAAAGGAAGATATGGAGAAACGGCCCAGCAAAAGAGAGAGTGAATTTTGTACAGAAAAATGTATTTTTGTTGGTATGTTGAGTTAGTACTGAAGAATTCGTGTTTTTTTTTTTGGTACGTTATGGGACCGAAATATTAGTGAGCATACAAAAGTTATTTAAATAAATAGCATGAATGGGAGACCATAATTATTTTTGTTTCATTTCATTGCAATGTATTTTATTTTAGTTTGATGATTTTTAACGGTGCTGAGAAAATTGGTCCTTTTACATACAGAGTCTATAGAGCGTGCTTCCCTTACCAACATATCGGCGGGAAAGTTCGATCAAAACTGCCATTTTCATTTATTTTTGGTACGAGCAGAACGCTAAAAACCAATAATAAGTTTAATTACAATGACACGAGGCTTCACTCAAAACAGGGCCACATATACTACATGATTGTAGCGTTCAATTACCGTTGATTTTATTAACTTTCATAGTAATAGGGTTGCTATGTGTACTAAAAAGTTATTTAAGAGGAGGACAAATTTGCGACTTTGTGTCTAAAGAGCTTATTGTCGGGAAACAAAACTGGTTTTTATAGTTAGAGTATAAGTATAGAGATGGACAGGACATACTGCACGAATAAGAAGTGGAAGTGGTAGACCACCCATGAGTTGGAAGGATGACATTAAAGGACACACAGGTCGAGATTGGATGTCGCCAGGTTAAGACTGTCAGAAGTGGAAGAGTGCGGAAAAGGCGTACGTAGATAGACAAGGCTGATATATAGATAGACAAGAGCATAGTGACCATATTGGTTCGAATTTCGTACAGGCTCACAAGCATATTTTTATACAGTGAGAACAAGGTGGATTGACATGTATTTAGTGAACATAAACTTTAAGTCAACTTTGACATTAGAAAAAGTAAGTATAGCTCACAGCTTCACAGAAAAGTAACTCAGCAAAAGCTACGCGTTAATGAAAAGATACCTAATAAAGTTGAATTCGAAACCAATACGACGTCATTGACCGTAGCGAACAGCAAAGCCGGACAAGGGCTGATCAAAGCGAACCCGCACAAATTAATAAATTCTTTTGTCTTCGTTATTATATTTTATAGTGATATTATTTTACAGGGAACTGTCTCGGATAGCACGTTAGATGAATCCGGCTGTAATTTGCAAATTATATGCCGTCGGAAGAAGGGAAAGTCTGTCAACGAAATGTTAGATAAACTATAGATAATAAATTAACAAAAACACGCTTTTATAAATGCACGTAATTGTTAGTCAAAGTTCATTCGCGGACATTACAAGGCTTTTCCAACAAGTCAAAACAGGGCTACGATACGAGTTCTATCATGGAGTTCCATTTCGTACATTCCGGCTCTACCATCAGATCAGTTCGACCATATTAATACAAAGACTACATACAGCTGCTAATTACCATGACGCTACGATCCTTGGGAGTCGAATAAATTAGTTACCCTTTACATTAGTCACATACAGGTCAACCTAATACAAAGCAAGTTAAAATCCGAAGGGCCACTGCGCCCTATTACAGTCGACTTTAATGTAACTGGCTAAAGGCAGGAGCCTTTACAACAACTATAATACTATAATATTATAAACGGACTTTAACACTAACGAAACGTGAAATCCACTAAGTAATTTAGAAGCTTCAATGCATTTCGCATTCCTAGTCCTGTTCAATAGATTGCATCGGCTTTATCTCTCTAGGGCTGGTCTGAAAATTCCCTGAATCGCGAACAAGGCGTTGGAAATATTATTTCAACGAGTCGCGACAATGGGATCAAGTTATACAGGTCCGCTGCAGAACCTCTCAGTTACAGAAACAACGGTTTTTGAACATTTCGCTATTTTCTTTGTCTCCGTTTAATTAAAGTTTTCTTTACAGAGCTATGGGATTTCAAAGAAATAGTTTTCGCTAACTGTAATGTTATCGTTTTTGTTGCTTAAGAAATAATTATTGAACTGTTGAAAAAGAAAGACATGAAAACTCAAAAGCACTTTATGGGAAGGCAACCGGTCTAATCGTTGTAAATGGGATGGCGAAGAATAGGACATGTAATCATACTCATTGACCACTAGACCAACGCGAAAGTTCATAATACATCCGTTACTATAATCATAATAAATCCGAAGCAAAAACGTCAAAGAGCCAACCCTAAAAATAATGGAACCTGAACAACATTATTTAGCGAAGTTCAAGAATGTGTAATGCATTTACGATGTGAATATGAAAATGCACAAAATATGAGAGAGCAAATACTTGAGCGACTGTCATGATGCATTCTATTAAACTCATTATTGGTTTTATCGATAATGTTCGGTAATAAAGGCATTTCGAGATGGATAAAAATGTGATAATTACATATATGCCTTGGGTATTTTTATTTTCGTTTTATTTCAAAAGGCTCCACGTTCGACAAAAATTACTAAAGAATTTGTTACCTTTGAACTACAAATAACAGCTATAATAACATTGAAAATTGTTAAAAATCCAATGCAAATGGAGTTTGTTACGGTGAACGAGTTTGATTAGAATTTTTAGTTTATAGAATTAAATATTATTAACTTAAAAACAGGCCTAAAAACACCCGCCCTTCACGACTTCCTATGCGTTCTTATTAGGAACAAGAAATAGCGAAACCAAGTCACCATTTTTTGAAACTTCGTCGATAAAATCGAGTGTTTACAATTTCCACTTATAAGTCTAACTTCATTCAATAGGATTATTCAGACTATTTCAGACTATAAAGTCCTTAAGTCTTTATTTGTAAACTAGTGAAGTCAGAAATTATTTTTTATAAAAAGTGCCGGAGATTTAACTCCTGTCGCGAGGCGAATAATGCTTTTAAAAAGATTTTCCAAGCTCAACCTTTACTAGCTTTATAGAAAAAATATACTGTCAACGGATTTACAGCCGTGAGAAAATGCATCTTGGTCTTATAATTGGACAAAAGCAGATAATCGTGCACTTTAAACTTTCTTTTTAATTCACTTTAGAGTATACGCGTACTATGGACTTTTCAGATGGCCAACAGCTTGTTTGGGCTCATGAATCAGTATGGAAACGTATGGTAGAAAGCACATAACAACGATCAGGTATTTCGCTGGTATCAGACCCACCAAAAACTTTGAATGAATTTAGGTTTTTTTTAAGAGAAAATATTTATTACAATCATAGTCTTTAGTCTTTGTGATACCGGCTAAATACCTGGTCTTTGTACTGTGCGTACAACCATTCATCTTTATAGGTACTGATTTAAGAGCCCAACGAACTATCGGCCGACTAAAAGCTTGCAGTGTGCAGTGTGTTTCAAGATATTTTTTACTAGCATAAAGAATATAGTTTTGATTGTTATTTTCTTTATGTAAGCCCGCTGTAATTGTGTTATAACATATGCAGTAATAGACTTTGTGTACGAGTTTCTTTCTAAATTGGTAGTTTATATAAATAGAATTGTATTTTGCTTGCTTGCAAAAGGTTTATTTTTAACCGACTTCCCAAAAAGGAGGAGGTTATCAATTCGGCCGGTATGTTTTTTTTTTTTTTTTTTTTTTTTCTATGTATGTACATCGATTACTCCGAGGTTTATGGACCGATTTACGTGATTCTTTTTTTGTTCGACTCGGAATAGCTGCCAGTTGGTCCCATAGTCATCAGGTCAGGATCTGATGATGGAAACCCTGAGAAATCGAGGGCAACCTTCGAAAGTTGTAGGCATACATAGGGTAAAAACTTGATACTCAGGTGTACGCCTAAAAGCACTATTCAACAGTGAAGATTTGGAGCTGATCTGATGATGGAAACCAGAGAGGGTCGAGGGAACTCGACAACTGAATATGTAAACTACCTCGTGTTTGGGCTTAAATTATTTGTATTGACAAGACCTTTGCAACAGTGAAGGTTTGAAGCTGACCTGATGATGGAGACCAGAGAAAGTCGAGGGAACTCGACAACTGAATATGTAAAATACCTCGTATTTGGACTTATATTCTTTGTATTGATGAGAACTTCCCACTTGTATGGATAGTGACAACTATACGTATCACTGAAAAGCTTTAAATAAAAAACTTTTTTACAAAAAAATTAAACCGACTTCCCAAAACACTAAAAAGCAAAAAAAAAACTATTTTTAGGTGCATCGGCCTAGAAGTCGGTGGCAAAATTAACTTAGTAACATCCATTAGACACCGAATTCTAGGCCGATGCACCTAAAAATAGTTTTTTTTTTGCTTTTTAGTGTTTTGGGAAGTCGGTTTAATTTTTTTGTAAAAAAGTTTTTTTTAGATCTATTAAGTATAAACTGTATTATAAACATACATGTTTCTTTTATATTTGTATGTTTTTGACGGCGGTTTCTACGTCTCTTGTTATTTATTTTTTTTTTGCGTTGAAAATTGCGTAGGAGTGGCGTTGGTACCCAGTTTGTACTATTAAAGCTGATTGTGGTTGTTACGTATTTTCCATTGACGGGAAAAACCCACGGATGGAAAAGTTGTTTTTATTATGCCTTGTAAGGTGTTAATAATACATTTCTGGTTATTATCGGGTAATGAATACAGGTACTTGTACCAAAATAATTTGATAAACATATTTGTATCGTATTTATTTTGCAATCTGGGTTGATTTATTACTCAGCCCATTTTTTTGACTGTGGTATTGAAATAGTGCCTGTGTCAAATAAACTCCTAGTATATCAAATTTTAGTTTTAATATGTCTGTCTAAACTGGTTTCATGGGACCAGAAACGAAAGTAAAATAGGAATTATTTTAAAATTCCCCGCCACCTATTGCCAAAAACTTGGACTAGCCGGTATTTTAAAATAAACTGTACTTATAACCAATTTTCCTTCAGACTTTTGTATGCACGATTTGTTGCGCAGACAAAATTCTATGAAAGTCTGTGTGTAGTAGGTATCGTGTGGACCTACCGTTATTAACAAAATTGAAACTTAGGCTCCTAATTATTTATCAAGTACAGACACGTGCAATAATAAGTATTCACTTAACAAAACTTTGTGAGATGTAGGTTTATACGTTGAGATGAGACGTAGTTTGTTATATCCAAAATATGCTGATGCAAACAAATAATTAATCCACCGGAGGAAATCACTAGTTTATTTTGCTAAGTGTGAAAACTCATTCTTCGCGACTGTACTGTGAGCGCCAAAAGTAGCTTAACCCACAATTTTCAAAAATGCCTAACAACGTAAAGAGTCATAATTTCTTCACAATACAAACGCTAAAATTTACTCAACGTCCTCAACTTAAACTTTGCAACACATGCGTCAAAATGTAGTATATCTTGAACATAAAAAAAAGTACATGAATACTCTGGTAAGTTACCGATGTCACGCAGAAAATTTAGTTCTGGTTAACTTCTTTTGAAGCTAACTGTACGTAAGGATTGAAACAATCTGTTCAAATTAAGAGATCACATCGCAGCGGTCCTGTCTGACTAAATATCTCGGTCTGACCGAAAACTGATGCTACGAATAAGTATGAAAATGTCAGAAATTCTGTCTCTTACATTTCATATTGTTACGTAGAGGAGTAATTCAATTAATACTAGTGTATCCGGTAGCATAATCTAACTGATAGTTTAGAAAGTTTTTAATTGCTTCAAAAGTTATCGGAACTTTGTCATCGATAGAGTTTATGACTGTTTTATATAGTAAAGTTTATATAAACTATATCTAAAATCTTGATTTAAATAAAAAGTAAATTATTAAAGTTTGAGAAAAAATCGGAATTTGGAAAAATATATATTTTTAACAGTTAAAGTTAAAGTTTACTTAGATTTTATCTAAAATCTTGATTTAAATAATAAACCAAATTATTTTAAAGTTTGAGAAAAAATCTGAATTTTGAAAAATATTTTCTCAATTTACCATTAAACTTTCAACAAATATAATTTAAACGAGACTTTACTTAAAAAATTAAGAACCGATTTTTTCCAAACTTTTTTTCACCAACCTGAAAGTTTGAAGACACCAAGGGGCTGGCTAGGAGGCAGCCGATGGGGTCGACGGCAGCTGTTCCCTGAGCTCGCTTTCGCGGCGGGATCGCGATTCGAACTGAGGACCAACCGCGGTGCAACTTACCTTAATACCTTTACCGCGAATCTGACGCATGCGCGGTATCGGCTGCCCCTGCGACCGGGCGGTGCTTAAAGGCCCACGCACACCGGTTTACGAGAAATACAGGATTTTGTTACCGGTCAGTACACAATAGCAGCTTAAATACGAGCATTCCATCTGCTTATCAGACAGACCGCGACATGGCACAACATGCTTTCACGAATACAATGGCTTTAAATGAAAATCCATTTATGATGATTTTATAAATGAATTTAATTCGGATTTTCAATTTTCATGGGTAAGTATTTTAATGCTGCGTATGGAGTCTCGGTGTGCGTAATCCTTTAGGTTCGTGGTAAACTATCAAAAATAATAGTATTACAAATTGCAAGAATTTTCATGAAATTTAAGTAAAATTAGGTTTTAGTAAACAGCTAATTAGGATCTAGTATAAAAGCTCGATATTTTTTTCAAAAGAGGAGATTCATATTGTGTCCTTTTTAGTTTACAGTAGAACTTTATCTAGTGTTAGTTTTTATTCATTTTGAAGAATTAAAATTTATAAGTGTGTCCTTTTTTATGTGCTTGAAGAACTTTAGTGTGTTCGCTTTTTATTCATTTTGAATAGAGTTCTATTGCGTGTTTAACTTTTTCCATACATTCTAAGAGGAATTGTCCAACTTACTGAAACCACACGAACTTTGACATACACTTTAACAGGTGTTTTTCAACAAAAGACTGCGCAATATTTTAATTTGAAGCGCAGTTATTAATTTCAGTGATAATTATGATCAATTTAATTTAATTAAAGGCTCCAGTGAAATGTGCAACCGCTAACCGCTTATAATAGTTACTGTTATCAGTGGCTAATTACTGGCCAGGAGGAGTGAAATTGGAGGTCTATGTACTAATTAAACTATGTATGAGCAGTAAATAGGCGTATGCATCGAAGGCTTGGTCAGGGAGGCACGAACATCTTGATATATTTTAAGACTACTGAACCAACTGGAATCGTCATTCCTCTTTACCACAAGAATTTACTGTAGAGGTTTTATATCAATCTGTTGCAAAATGATACACTGGTTAAAAATGAATTTAAATAGTGGTTTTTTCAAATAGACAGTCGTAAATTTTATATTGGATTGTCAATTCTGCCATCGACTTAAAGAAATAAATACGAGTTTGAACTTCTTGAAGATTTTCATCTTAGTTAAACCCTGAAGTCCTACCTCTAGTATCGTAGCGTGCTACGCGATGCAGTGCCTACGAGAGAGCGCGTCTGATCATGGGCGCGTGCGTCAAGCTAATATCGAAACTAAGGTTTTTGTGTACGGCGGTTCCAGTTAGTCACATGCTCTAAGTCAGAGATTGACAACAGCCCGCGGCTCCACTCGGGTAGTGTTACAAAACATCAGTTTCATGTTACTTGAGTCAAAACATGTTACGATGTGGATGACATGTGAAGATTGTCCGAATAACTATTGTTTAGTATGCCTTCACAAACTGACGTTTGGTTAAAGGTAAGACGAGATGTAGGGAATTTTTAAGCGAATTCTCAAAAGGAGAAGGTGCTCAATTCGAAAGTGAAAATCTGAGTAAAACTTTCTGCGCTATTACAGGTAAGGTAATTACAGATGAAGGTGAATAAAAAACCTGTATTCCACCCTAGAATCTGCAAGCCTGGCATTGACCACGGAGAAAAAATCTATAGTGTACATAAAAAAAAAATTGAAATCGTATCACTAAACTCGCTCATCACACATTTCATTACTTATCCAATCTCTAAGAACAGTATAGTACGGACCTTAGTACCGAACATACAGAAATTTTAATTCAATTAACCGTAAACTAAATATTAATTAATAATACAAGAACCTACTTTCCTGTTTTAGAAGAGTAGGTGCTCTTGTATCACGACAAATACCATGAAATGACCACAGTCCAGAATCTAGTTTGTTTAGAAAGCTGGAATTTAAACACACGAAGCATACGCTACCTAGTTTCAGGAATTAAGCATACCGCGCATTGAGAAGTGTATTCAACCATTAACAGAATCGAACCGCGAAAATTATTTCGTCACCACAATAACCGCACAAAATGCAATGTATGTATAATGTATAAAAGTATAATCTCTTCGCTATTTTCAAACGACTTTAAAAGAAGGAGGAGGTTTTCAATTAGAATTTTTGTTATTTTTGCATCTTCGTTACTCGATTTCTAGAAGAACGCTTGGAATTTGGAAACTTCTTTCTTTTGTTTTATCAATATCACAGTGCATCGTGCAAAACTTCTTTTAAATAGACGATTCGTAAAAACAATTGACCACATCATATTTCCTCGTTTCTGAATTTAATTAACTTTATTTTCTACAACGTCAGGTACCATATCATTATTTTATGTAAAAAAACTTTCATTATACAGGATTCGACATTCCCTGAAATATTAAAAACTAGCTATTTTCCCGCGGTTTCGCCCACGTCCTAGTTCGCGGTACTCAGGATTAGTATAGCTTTTCAAAAGCGAAAGAATAATTACTTCAATGAAAGTAACATACTCGATATTCCACGAATATGGGTTACACATTTTATGAATTTACAAAGCAAAGTGCATAAAGAATGCAAATAACGCTACCTTTTCATAATTAATTAAAAGCATTCTACACAAAGAATATTCCTGCACAACACTAATATAGTTAATAAAAGCTAGTTTGTTATTCCTGGTAAAGTTTCATCAAATTGTATTCGTATAACAATGGAATCCTACTAATATTATAAAAGCGAAAGTTTATATGTATCTATGTGTGTCCGTATGTTTATTTCTCTTTCAGGAAAATTAGCTGTAAGTCCTCCATAGTGTACTAAATAAATAAATAAATAAAAAAACGAATGGATATATTATATTGTTATAAGTATATCAGAATAACACGTAGGCTACTTTTTCCGTTTTCTCTTACAGTTCGCTCAGCATGCGGTAAAAAGCGGGAAACAGTTAATTTTGTATACTGGTCGTATATTGGCTCAAATATAGTTACTATCAAACATACATTGCATAATTGAATTTTAGCTAAAAATGAAGTCAGTATTATTTTATAAGCGCCGCGGCATGGCGTATTGTCGTTTCGACCAGCTAATCCTGCTGTCACCCTAGCCTCGAATAAAATATTACCATGATCGGACAAAGGACATTTTAAACCTTCAAAGAGTCTGTAGCTACCCTAAAAAACCATATCGGTTTTTAAAAAGGTTTTTTTTACTTCCAATACTTTGAGGTACTCGGAATTACTCTTTGCAACGAGTAGTATTTTTCAAATGAAGTCTTATTCATACTAAGGGTGAGTTGTGAATAAGCCATAACCAGCCGTGTATATCGGCTGCCAGCCATCGGTCAATTAGGCGATTTGACAACTGAAAATGGTTCGATTTTTGTGCAACCCACCTTAAATATATTTATACACAAATTAATATTCAGTAAGCATCAAATTATATCTCTAAAAACTAGTAATGCGTAAAAATTGATGGAAAATGCACTTATATCTTTCGGAACTGAAATTCTGTCGAAACAAAGGGAACTATGGGTACTTAAAATATGAATGAATACGCGGGAAATGCAATCTATAATAATATTATAAAGCTGAAGGGTTTGTTTGTTTTAAATCTCTACTGGTCGAATTTGAAAAATATTTTAGTGTTAGATACTCATAAATAATACTTTTTGTTCGCACACAGTAGTTCCACTGGACTAGGAAACTGCTAGAGTCATTATGGTATATTTCATAGTGCCATACGTAATGTTTATCTCCAAAAATAGATCCAGTAGTTATATGATATTGCTTTGAGTAATTAAAAACGACAAACGAATTTATTTCGGATAATTAATATTTAATTACTGCACATCAAATTTTAATTAAACGTATAAACCCACTACTTATGGGGGAATTAATTAATGATTATCATCAAAACGTCTGTCTGTATGACAATTCTGACGTGGAGTGCGTAAATCGGTGACCGTCTTGTCATATAAACTGCACATTAAGGGTTCCAATGTCGACCAGAAAATGGAAAATGGCGAAAATGAAATAAAAGTCCATGGCGTTGTTAATTATTGCGATTAATCAGTATGATGTCAATGTAAATTAAAAAAATATATATATATTTGGTTTAAATTCGTTGTAATCTGCCTAGCCTTTTCCCAACTATGTTGGGGTCGGCTGCCAGTCTAATCGGATGTAGCTGAGGACCAGTTTCTTACAAGAAGCGACTACCTACCCGACCTCTTCAAACCCAGTTACCCAGGCAGCCTAATACCTCTAAGTAAGATCGGTTGTTGGTCTTTGGTTTAACGTATTAAAAGATTTTTCGTCGGAAATCATCTTAGTGGAGAATTTCTGATAAATAAATTTCTATCTGCCTGTAGAGCAAGGAATACCATATACCCGCAGAATGGATGCTCATTTCGTGCACCCATCTTATACTGAATTATTGAGTTCATATTTAGGATTACACCTTTAAAGGACCAAGCAAACAACACAGGTTCCAGGTATTTTCATATCCATGTTAGAAATATGCTATGGGATATTCAATTTCGTATCTGAATTTTCATGTTAGACATGGTATTTCAATAACAGTACATAAACCGCGTATTTGTGTGTGTGTGCCAATAATATCATATTTCTTTATAACAACGTTTTTGTTAGCGGGACTGATGCACCGAAGATTTTTGGCTCTATTTTTATGTTGCATCTTTTATTGAAATTTTGAAAAATATATTCGTATTTTTCTGTTACTGTTACAACCTTTTTATCGTCCCACTGCTGGGTACAGGCCTCCTCTCACACGGATAAGGATTGAGCATTAATCACCACACTTGCTCAATACGGGTTGGTGATTTCAGACTATATAGTCCAGGTTTCCTCAAGAAGTTTTCCTTCGTCTTTTTATTAGCCATTGGTGTTCAAGATATACTTAGAAAGTAATACAAACTTAGAAAAGCTGCATTGGTACTTGCCTGAACTGGATTCGAACCCACAGCCTCATACTCGAGAGGTTGGTTCTTTACCCACTAGGCCACCACGACGTATTTTTTTATTCACTGAAAATACCATTTGTCTATTTACGTACCTCCTTCGTGGCATTTCAATTAAGTTCGTAATGAGCATCGTAGTAATTATTTTTTATTTTAGACTGCAAAGCATATTGCGCCGTAACATGTTACAACATATTTTTCAACTTTCATAAAACTGACCTTTGGAAGCAACTTAATTAGTCGTAAGTGAACACGGACAGAGCTGAGGCTTACTATCTAAAAGTAGAACATAGTAGAATACTAGAATATTATTACACATGCTGCATTTTCATCTTTATGTATTTAAACAAAATATAGTTATACGTAATCATATGTAGTTTAACAGTTAAGTTGGCACCCATAATAAAAGTTAAATATAAGTTAAAATGGGGCTAGCCATTGTGTGTGTGTCCCGATATTTATTTTTAGAATATGATTATAATTGTTTTTGTTTGCTTTTGAAAATTTAAAAAATTCTTGTCCAAAACCGCTTTTTATTGTATTTTTAACCAAAATAATAATACGGTGTTAGCTAAACATGCGTTAGATTTACCGTTTGGCTCGGAAAACAGCGAGCTTGTCATTCAAGTTCAAAGGCTCGTGATGGAAGTGCGTGCGCCGGATAGTTCGATTCCCTCCAAAACGCTTTGTAAATTGAAACGTTAAGTTTTGATGCACCCGACGGGTTCGTGAACAGCAGCCACGGTACTCGTCATGGGTTAATAACTAACGCAATCTGTGTATGAATTTGGTCTAAACTATGGTATTTTAGATGATGAAAATCTTATGTTGGTTGGTTTTTTTTTTTATGCAATCAAGTGTAATTTAAATTGTTTTCTTTTATAGTTCGGCCATTCAGAGAATGCGTTCCTGACACGTCGCGATTGAACTGACGACGTAATAACATTCATTGATTATTGATATAATAATGTTGTTTTAATGCTCCTCAATTGTTAAAACGGTAAACAACCAGCAAAAATATTTTTATCGTAACTGCAACGCCATTGCAAAGTTACGTCGTCAGTTCAATCGCGACGTGTCAGGAACGCATTCTCTGAATGGCCGAACTATAGTTCTTTCTAACTAAAATAATAAGGTCCAAATATTGAAACGCAATTTCAAATACCTACAGCTCAAACGGTATTCTTATTTTATCGCTTTAACACTAACATAAATTGCTGTCACAGAAATACTTTAAAGCAAAACTTAAAGCTAAAGTCCGATTTTGAAAAAAAAAGTTATTTAAAAAACTGTAAATAAGTTTACAACAAATTCCGCGAAAACAGATTATGGACCGGAAGTCAAAGAAAATGTGCAAACATATTTCTAGATTTTATTTTCTCTGTTAGTCGCAGTCCGATGAAGTAAGATTACCTATCTGCGAGTAGCTGTTTACAGCATACTCAAAGAGTTATCGAACACTTTGATCGAAAACGCCAATATTTGCTTAACAAAGAAGAAACATTATAAAAAGGACTAACCAAAGTAAACTCTACGGAACTGAATATTCATCATGTTACGGAACTAAACATATCGACAGCACTTTACAAGAAGCAGATCTTTTTATTTAGCATTTTGTAGTTTAAATAAAATTCCTGATTGAAACATTGAGAGGTGCATAATAAGAATTTTCTAATCCTGTCTATTGCTGGGAATATGTAGGCTAAAACTGAAAAGTGAGGAAAAGAATACCAGTGCTGTAATATGAAAAAACTATTACGAATATGTAGGCTAAACCGGTGAAAAGAATGCATTGTTCGAAGTACTGAAAAAACTTTTACAAGCCTGTCGGCTAAACCCGCGAATAAAGTAACTAAACAATGGAAGTAAAAATAGACAAACATGGCGAAACTGCACTTTAGCTATGCGGGGATTATCTGGCCATTCATGCTTTTAGACTTCGAATATTTTGCATCGAAATTCCAAATACTGGTACACCACACAGTTATAACTTCCAGGTACTCTATAACAGTACAAAGGCATACCAATGGGTGTTCAATATGGTACAATCCTAACCGAATTTGTACCAATTTCCGTAGCCAAAGGCAGAATTTTGACCACGGTCCATCCAAATTCAGAATCTCTGCTCTATTCAAATTGTGTTAATATACATAACCAAGCTGTGTAACGACAGTGCAATAACAATTGAGGGAGGTATTTATATGAAAGATTCCATATCAAATCAAGCTTGCGGCCTATTGTTTTGATATGATTGAAGCACAGATTAAGGGATTGTTCACACCAAACGTATTGTCCGCCGCTTACTGTGAGTATACTCACTGTCTGCCCCAGTGTGAACGTCGACTCAATCTGCAGTAAGCGTACTCACCAAACCGACAATAAGCTATAGCGTACGATGCGCTACATGTGTGAACAAAAGAATAGGCTCGTGTAGGTTCACACTAGATGCGTACGCTGAGCGGCTGACTATTCTACACATAAAAGAGCTCAGTATTTGAACCCCCCAATCTTCATACATAACAGATGCTATGTCTTCCCAAGCGCATCTTCGTAAGTTTCTATCACTAGATTCTTCTGAATTCGCATTCCAAATACATTCTCTAGAATGTACTTCTGCAATAAACTTTTCGGTGTCGAACATCGCGAGGTGTCACGTGTCACGTCTGTCCTCATTGAAGTTTGTTTCTCGAGCGGCGGAGCGGCGCTATTCGGCAACTGCGTCCGCGTAGCCAATCCGCGTCCGCCGTGCATAGTCGCGTAGTAAAATAATCGGCCACTGAGAGTCAGCGACAACAGACGACGTAATAGCGTATAGTCGGTTCGGTGTGAACAACAATTTCAATATATATGGAAAAGCAATAAACTGCGTAACGCGCGCTCACAGTCAGCGGCCGACAATACGTTTGGTCTGAACGATGCCTAAGGGTTACTTCAAATTGTGTCGGTGCAGACTGTATGAAAACAAGTGAACGTCCCGTGCACCAGGTGACAAACGCACCGTTGTCGCACGGCAGCCGCAAAGACACAAAACGTCGAATTTTAAGGGGTAAACTTTAACCTCTGTAAAGCCAAAGTTCACCAACAACTAAATCATCATTTTTTCTTAAAACTACAGTTTACTTTGATAATTGAAGGGGAACAGTTGTTTTAAGAAAACGGACGTTATCGTTGTCGGTATACTTGGGCCTTCCAGAGGTAAAGTTAGATGCTGTGAAATTTGTAGCTGTTAGCTGCGTTAAGTGCTAATTCAAAAGGCTATGTACCCTTTTAACATGCAGCCCTTTACACGGATAGAGTAAGTTAACTACTGCACCAATCTACGTCTAACTTTGCTCTCAACAACATCGAGCATTTTATATATTGTCGCATGTCTGTCATGTTATATCCTCTATAATTGTTACATAGTTATTTCTAACTGTATATAGAGGTAGTTATTTCATCTACATTTGCATTCTGTGAATTAAATATTTTTGTAATGCTCAGTTGTGTATAGCTTTTTTATGTATACGTAGGAGAGTTGCATCTGTATAAGATTTCCAGAATTGGTTGTGGCCGCGACTCCACCAAAGCGAGCGGAGCAGAGTAGTCTTTAAACCACTTATAGAAATACAACCAGGTATGTTTTCATTGAAAATTTAACTTGAAGTAGATTTACGGCGAGTTGTACCATTTAAAAATACATAGCGATATAGGCAACTGAACCATATTCAGTTGTCAAATCGTTGATTTGACAAATCAATGGATGGCGAGTACTCGGCTGGTTATAGTTTGGTTATCGTTATAATTTCCTACTTAATTAGTGGGGATATCATATTTTGTATGTTTTCGGATAATCCCTTATTGTTGTTGTGATGAATTTGATATCTTGGATATGTGATATCAAATAGTATTTTTAAGGGTTGTATTTATACAACAGACGTTGTGCAAGAAAAAATACGTGTAAGGGAAGCGATAGTAAGAATTAGTGAAATTAATACGATCTTTTATTCAGACGTTGAGTATTGACCAAGATAACATTATACATTTTAACCATAAGTCTATCAAGAAAAAATATCTTGTAATAAAACTAAATCTGAAGTATTAAAATCCTACAACATCACCGAGATAAAAAATATTTTGTAGTAAAAAAATCTGGAGAATTCCAAAATCCTACACTATTTATTATCTTTATATACATGTGAAAGTGAGTATGAATGAATATTTATGTATGTGGGTGTGTATGTACATTTGTTCTAAGTACGAGGCCTGCAGGAGAACTTCAGAAAAATCTAGGACAGATTATTACAGTCTACATAGAGAACAAGTGGTAAAACCGTCAGTTGCAATACTACAACAAATAAATACATACTTTAATGTTCATTTTACTGCCGGGAGCAAATATTTAGAGTGCACTCCGCGGTATGGAGGTCGCTTTACATTATATTATTAGAGTATCAATGCGCTGACCGCAACGAGTAGTTCGACCTTTCAAATCGATTGATCGGCAATTGTTTGTATGAATAACGAGGCTCTCAGAAATGCGTCGCAATTTTATACAACTGAAATATATGCATCATTGAGAAATCCAGGTCTTTGTTAACTTTTAAAATGACCTTTTTAAAAGTGTACACTTCATTGAATCAGAAATAGATTCAAATGTTGTTTATAGGAAGCCGTTTGTTTACTACTGGCTGTTCTGATAGAAGTTTGGCGTTAGCCCGATACAAGTGTCAACTTCCTATCTCTATAAGTAGTAGTAGTAGTATAGTAAGCGAAACAGCAGATAGATAGAATATTGGGAATGGCCGTCAATCGATGAACGCCATATGGCAGTCAATTTAACAGGATTTATTTTATATTAAGAAAAGCAAGTTTATTTAAAAGTAGTTTGAAAAACTAGTTTCTTAGTAATGCCCTTTGAGTCGACTTTACAGAAAAATACTTCCTAACAGTTATTAAGATCTTTTTGGTTTCTCATAAAGCTCTACGGTCCGATGGTAAAAGGCAGGTAGTAGTCTTTTTACTCTTTTAATTATTAAACTATTTGTTTGACTGTAAAAGACTTGTTACAGGAAAAGCTCCTTTACCGTGGTGTAATTTTTTCTATGCAAAAAAAGTATTTACTTAGTACTTAAGACCTGGTATATAAGGTGAAATTGTATAAGGACTAGCTTTTTTAAAAACTGGAACGCAACCTGGAAAATTAAAAATGCTGCAGTATTATGGACGATTATAGTCGAGGGCACTCCTCAATTGTTTGACGTAGTTTTGCAGAATATTTTTTAGCAGAATGAAATAAATACTGACCGGGTTAACGAGTCAAAAATACGTGATAATTAAAAAATATTATTTTAATAAATCATCATCATCCTGGCCTTTTTTTGGGGTCGGCTTTCAGTCTAACCGGATGCATCTGAATACCAGTGTTTTACAAGGGGCGACTGTCTATCTGACCTCCTCAGTTACCCGGACAACCCAAAAGCAGACTTACTGGCTTCTGACTACCCGTAACGACTGCCAAAGATGTTCAAATGACAGACAGGACCTACAGTTTATCGTGTCGATCGAAACACGGTCATTGGTATAAAAGATGTACTTAGAAGAAGTACATTAAAAGGAAATGTTTTTTAATAAAATAAATAGTTTAATTCCTTAGGAATTCACGTAGTGAAACATGGCTAAGTAGACTAGGTTTACCGATAAGCAGATTAGGTTGCACAGATCAAATCAGTTCGGTTAGCGGACAGCACGATCCGTCTAGAAATGATGTTTCGATAATTCCGTACTTTGATTACCTAGCCTAGATGCAAATTCTAACAGACCTACTAAGTTCAGGAATTCTTCATTCTTAAAAGAGTCGTGTTTTGAATAAGTGTTTTCAGAGGTCATAAGAATTCAGTGTGTCTTATGTACGTGTGTATAGGTCAGAACGATTCTTCAATTGTATGCATTTTGAATATCCCTACTAATATTATAAATGCGAAAGTAACTGTGTCTGTCTGTATGTCTGTTACGCTTTCAAGTCTAAACCACTGAACTGATTTTAATAAAATTTTGTACAGATATAGAGTTGACCTTGAGAAAGAACATAGGATCGTTTTTATCCCGGACTTTTGATGAATTCTCTTGGAAACGCGATATAATCGAACTTGACGCGGGCGTAGCCGCTGGCGGAAGCTAGTCATTTTATACAAATGCAATTTTAAAGGACATGAAGAGTTAGTAAGTTTTCTATTCTAGTAATAAAGACCAATATGCTGGATATTGGATAGACCCGGCTGCCCATGGACGGTTGCCGTTCCTTGGAAGCAATTAGCTGATATGATAATATATGATGATGGATATTTAATTTACTGTAAAAATTAAATTAATTTGTTTCAACAGCGTTGGCTCTTTGTGGCAAATTCTACAATAAATTAGCAGTGCCTCTCCACGTAACCTAGTTTCGGAGTTCAATCTAGTGATTTAAGCACATCTAACTTAGTCTATGCTAGTTTATTGCCTTAACGACTTGCTAACATATTGTTTTAATAGTTTCATGGCCAGGGGACCTGATGACAATAGATATATAACATTTTTGTCTGGCGAGTGGCTGAGTACATAGGTCTTTCGAAATGGATTTGTTCTTCATCATCATCATCATCATCTCAGCCATAGGACGTCCACTGCTGTACATAGGCCTCCCCCTTAGATCTCCACAGTGCTGGAGTGGAGACCACGGACTAGCAAGCGCAGCGTAGGACGTCCACCAACGAGGTGGACAGACGACCTTATAAAGGTCGCCGGAAGACGCTGGATGCAGGTCGCCTCCAACAGGTATCTATGGATTTGTTCTTACAGCAGACATTTTTAACTTACTTAAGCTTGGGTTTCCTAGGAAAGCGGTGCCGTCATATAGCGGCCGTAATATTACGGACGCAAATAGACGGTCATCTTTACGGTGATGACATGTGGAAAGTTCCACGGCCGTTTTAACGCACCGTCATAAACTTTTTGTTAGTTGTATTATATTTAATAACCTGTTTTATTTAAAATTTCTCAAATTTCACGACACCCAATTCTGTTTTAGTTGACTTTTTCTATAATCTTTACTTTTTATATTATATATTGCTTCGTGGTTACGAACGAAATCTATTAAAATTTCGTCGTCCTCGCTGCTCCAAGAGTTGAAACTAATTTTTGACGTTATTCCGAAAAAAAAACACAAATACGTATTAAAAAAGCTTCACCGCTTTCAATAAAACGTTCACCAAACTATCTGACACCGTCAAGACGGCCGTCTTGCAAATGGCGGCACCGCTTTTTGAAGTTACGGCGTCAGTTACCGCTCTCTAGGAAACCGCCCAATTTTTTTTACATAGACAGCGTTCTGGTGACGTCATTCACCGCTGTATTACGGCCGCTATATGACGGCACCGCTTTCTTAGGAAACCAAAGCTTAACACTTAAGTTACTATTTTAAATTATTATTCCTCACGCGGAGACCATTTATTTATTTAATTCTTTATGCATACAATGTGCAATGGCGTACATAACGCCTTAGGTATTCTCTACCAATCTACCTTTGGGTGGTGGAGAGAAAGCATTGGTAGGTTGCAAAGAAGTAATATAATTAAAACTTTAATAAGCTGAGAACATATAAGATGCTTTGTTCTGAACTTAAAAAGCATTATGATGCACTTCAAACGCTCAAGAATTATGCAGAATTGATATAAATCTTATTGTCGTTACCTCTCATTTTAGCGTTCATATTATTTCCAGTTCCTGACCTACCCTAATTTGAAATACGTTTCAAAATTAGTGTCAATGTAACACCCGCTCGCTACTCGATTTGAACAAGACCCAATTGTCTTGATTCTCGGAAAATATGAAAGATGAAGTATTTGATTACAAATTCCGAGAAGAAAATGTTTCCTCACGACTTTCTGCTAAAAGTACGGTAAATAGCTTTATTAAAGTTTTGTATTTGATTTTAGCGAAACGTAAAATAGAGACCCGAGTAGTTTATTAGAATTTGAAATAATTTTACAGTCAAGTCCAGGAAATCCTATAAATGCACCTGTTTCCATTGTTTTAATTCCTCGAAATATACCATCCGGTTACAATCATATTTTTGGAATAGTTTTAAGTTGAAATACTTTATTTTAATTATTCGTTTCTATAAAAAGCTTTTGTTTATGTCATACTAGCTTTTGCCCGCAACTTCGTTCGCGTGGAATAGTGACTACCAGCAGATTTTTGATTTGACCAATAGATGGCGCTATATGTCCGGAATAATTTTATTTTTATTTTTTTTTGTAATAAAAACTATCCTATGTCCTTTCTCAAGTTTCAAACTATGTCTGTACCAAATTTCACACAAATCGGTTCAGTAGTTTAGGCGTGAAGAAAAGACAGACAGACAGACAGACAGAGTTACTTTCGCATTTATAATATTAGTTTGGATCATGCAATTTGTAGAAAATTAAGCGATAGATATGTTGTACTTTTTTTCTTTTCAATTGAAACTTTTTCATCTTGTCGGCCTCTTTATTGCTCTATACGTACGAGTACACAGGTGCAGTGACTCATTACGAACTGAAAAAAAAAAACTACGAAATTAGGTTACTAATATTATTAAGAGACTGCAGTTCATGAAACCTTATCTAGAACCAATAAAAAACAGCTTCATTTGAGACTGTCAAAAGCTAATTTCATCGGGGTACGGGAAATAGTTTCCGCGAGTGCAACCGCGTTACCCAACTAGCTTGTAATACTGCACGCGATACATACATAGGTTTTCCGTTTCACGACAAATTACGCCAGGAAGTTCCTATCAACGGAGCGCGCTATCTCTTTCAACGAATCATCGGACGCACGGATCGACATTCATCTTATTACCGTTGCAAGCTCCAACGTTGTGGATTAAATGCGTTAATATTGTGAGGTAGCTATCTAAGGCATAGTTCGCGTTAGTAAAATTATTTGTTGCTAAGCTATCTAATTTATTAAGAAGCCTCGACTTAAAGCGTATTGTATGACTTAATTCAAAACCTAATTAAACTGAAATACCATGTCTCTTCAAATAAAGATTCTTATTCTTAAAAAAAAACACAAAGAAGTATAGTCATCCATAATAGATCATGAGTTAAATCCTGCAACAACACGGATTTAAAAAAACGACTCTCTAGATATGTCCGACACACGATGTTCACGAGCGACTCTATAACATAGGTGCTCTATGCACATGAGCAAGATATAATGATAATGAAACAAATAAAAATTGAAAATAGCCATAAGGGTCTTTTTTAAAGTGCAGCCAAAAAATCGTATATGATGTAGCGGGGAAGAGATTACATTTAACTCAACATAACTTCTTAATAAGCGTCGAGAACTACTAGCGAACTCTAATTGAGCCATTGAGTGCAGTTATTAATATAATAGCGAAACGCGAAATCCACCTCAAGCAGTCAAGAGGTACTTGGTAATATTGACGTAATACTCTAGAAAGGTATACTGTTGTATAATATTGTAAACTTCAAATTAATTGTTAACGAAAATCTGTTATTCATTTTAACAAGGTTTTATTTTATTATTCAAACTGTATATTATCGATAAGTAATATAGATTTAGAGCTGTTTTTTATCTTCAGTTAACTTCTATCTGAGAAATAGGTATGGTAATTTGACATAGTTTCTATACAAAAGCTGTCGAAATGTCAAACATATTCTTCAGATAAAAGGTTATGGTCGGGCCGTTTTTTGACGACTGCAAACTGACAGCTATCAACTGTACAGAACAGCGGAACTGTACCGAATCTTTTGTGCAGTTTTTTGTACTAACAGCACCTATCAACTGGTACAAAAAAATGGTCACACCTATATCTGGCGATTGAAAAATCGGCCCTTAAAAGAAACCATCCAAATAGGTTCAACGTTTTGTACCTATACGCTACATTTTCACAGGAGGGTTATACAATACGCGCATCATTAGTCAACATCAACCGTTTCATATTCCGAACACGATAACACTGGCCAGCGCAACGGCCAACACCATAGACAAAATTTTGAACCTCCCGCGTATCCATAAATCCAAAACCACGGAGAAAGGAAAGATAGCGGAGGTGTCATGAGGAATCAGGCGTGATCAGTTACTAGAACTAACGAGACGTTCGGGTATCTTGTCAAATCAAAACCAATCGGTCAAAGATGAGTCTTCATTGATTGGTGATTTTATTTTGAAAATAATGGGCGGGTTTCGTAGAAGGTGTGTAAGAACAGAGCTAGTAACGTTCCTAATGTTCACCGTACACTTGACGTCTCCGCTAGTCTTTTTGTTCTCCATGTCCTAAACAGAGTGAACAAAATCAACGTGCATTCGCGCATTGCGTACCAAATGCACGTCACTAGGTCATTAGCAAGCTAGCCGCTCATTATTCGCGCCAAATTAAGCGCGACTCTTTTGAATCGTATTTTTGAATAATATTATTTTTTAATTTAGATGCGCCATTGTTTTATTCGCAAAATATTTTCCGCTGTCGAACTAGTGTATTTTTCGCTGAGTTTAACAAGAACCGGTAAAAACGATGAAACCTGACACCGCCCGACAAGCCCGCCAGTGTGAAAACTATGTTTAGAATAAGTATAATGATACAATGAAAACTTTAGTATTTCTTCATCATCATCATCATCAGCCTATCTCAGTCCACTGCTGGACATAGGCCTCTCCAAGTGCACGCCACTGAGAACGATTTTCGGCTTCTCGCATCCAGCTCCTGCCAGTATTTCTTAGACTAGCTTTATTCTACTTTTAATTGTGATCGATACAGTGTCATTCTCCTTCTTACTTTTTTTTAAGATTGATTTTTTATTGTCTTAGAGGTAGACAGGAAAAATATTTATGATATTTTATCTAAAAGATGATGAAACTTGGACTTGTTTTTTCATTGGATCAATTAAATACCTACTTGTTTTTTCATTGGATCAATTAAATACTCAAAATCCATAAAATACAATAGTAAAACTATCAAAAATTAATTATTTATATCTCTAATAGCTCTAAAAGTTTGTTAACAAAATAACTAGAATTAACTTCAAAATGCAGTACAACTAAACTTAGCTATATAGAATAGCCAATAACCAATATTTTGAAAGTCCGATAAATTCTATGAAAACGATAGACCGAAATAATTCATCGAATCTAGTTATACGAAATTCAAATCAAGAGCCTGAAAGCTAGATTAGTATTTATTCAGAAATCAGAAATATTCAATTTTCAAAAAGTGCATTTAATTCTATTTCAGTTTCAGGCAATTTCACGTTCATGAGAATCGAGGTAAACTTTGCAGGGATTTCCAATTAGTCTCTCGATGCAGTTTCCGACAAATATTGTAGGTATTCATTAAAATGTTTCATTGCGCGTTTCATCGAAAATATCTGGTGCTAAAATATCCTTGCTCTAATAATATTTTTGTCTAGAATATTTCTATAATATGATGTTGCAGTACTCGATACTACACGCACGCCTCGTCAGAAGGTTTCTCCCTATAAAGCCCTGACCACCGCACCGGTAGCTTGAACCATTTTCCCGAAGTCACTATTTTTAAATGTGTTTTTTTACAATTAATTATAATGAAAATAAATGGATTATATATATAACAAATGCCAAAAGTACTGTCCGTCTCGCTATCACCAAAACAAATTAGAAATTAGGATACAAAATGAGCAAGTAATAGGACATAGGACTACTTATTTTCTGGTTCCCTCGGAACATCCGTAGAACCACGGACAACCGATAGTATGCGTATAATTAATTACAGGAGCGAAGCGTCACATTGTTTGTCAAACATATTCCTGGTGTTTCAAACTTATTATTGTGTTGGTCATAGTGCAATAGTTCCATGAAACTATACGAACTAATATTGTTTGGAATTATTGAATGGATTAGAAGTTAGTAGTAGTAGAATCATTGGTATTTATATTTATCTATCTAGTCAAGAAAATGTACCAAAACTGTATCCGAAAAATCATGTCACGTATATTAACCAACGTGTTTAAAACCGTACACACAAATAAACACAGAACGGTGAATTTGAAAAAAATCCTGTAAAGTAAGGTCAAAGCGCTGAAAATAAAGATAAATTATAAAATTGTACTCACCTTTTTTTGTAACACGTCGTGCAGATCACGGCTATATGGGGAAAAAAGCTTTGTCTCTGAATAATATCTCCTTTCTCAAAATACCGTTAATACGCAATCAGATGCACATAAATTTTATTAACCTTTCAAAAGACCAATAAATTCCATAATGATATATTTGCTCAAAATGATTGATGCTATTCTTCGCCTTTAAACTGAGTATCGCGTTATCGACTCAGACAGTAACTTGAACCGAAATACTATATGTACTTCTCAATATTCGAAATAAAATGAGATGCTCTCATTTTTATGGAATACTTTATCCAATAATAATGAAATTACTGGTCTTACTACAAAAAGTTAAACAAAAGTTCGACACGAGTTACAAAAAAAAGTCCTAAACAAGTGACGGACGTCTGCTTAACTTTTTTGTACCATACTAGTTCATTACTAAAAAGCATGAAAGGCTTTACATATAAGCCTATAATACGTCATCAGAATACAGAACAGAAAAGGTCTGCTGTTTACAATTTCTTGCAATTAACGTTCGCAATACAAAAAATGCAACAAGAACTCGGGTTAACATAATAAAGGCACGTCACAGCGAGCACAAGGCCAGGGTCAAAGTGCACAGTGTAAGCGAAATTGCGATGCCACCTTCTATGCAAATGTCCGTCAAAATGAAGTTTGTTGAGGTACTTTTTGGGAGCAAGCTGCTGACCGCAACGTGCCGCGGCTGCACCATCTGGGTACGTACATAAAATCGTTTTGAATCGAAGCGGTAGCAGTACATTTAGTCGCCCTTTTATTTATAGGAAATCATCAAACGACCCGCCGCGGGAGCAGCGTGAGGTAGTGTCAGACTCTTACTGACTAAAACCCACCATGCTCCCTCTTAAGCCCTTTATGTACTAGAGTCGCAGTTGCAGTCGGCAACTCGCTTCCAAAACGTACCTTTAGGTCGTATTCCCATTATGTCGTGACCAACTATCCTCTCAGCCTGTTCTCATTACATCGCGTCGTTCTGATGTTTTTAGAAAAGTTCGCGCCTCATACAAAATGTATACTGTTATTAATTAAAAATAGATGCATTTGACGCTTTAAGCTGTCCGATTGTACGTCGTCACGAAATAATAGGAATACAGCCTTTAAATGCAAATCTGAAATGAACATACATAGTATCGTATCGAGCCTTAAGTTAGCCTATTTATAATATACAGCACAGCCAATCAGCTAGCTTAAGACTCAGTTGACATTACTGCTAAAACTTACCTTTTGCCGGTACATAGCCGCAGCTTTTGTGTTGTACTTTTGGGGTATTGTGAGCCCCGGCTTGAAGTCAGACGAGCTCTCGAAGAACTCTCGGGCTTTCCCGTTCCCCCCGACCTGCACAAAAAATATGAATAAGATACCCGCTATTAAGAAGAATCCCACCCAAAACAAAAATGTGAAAGACTGCCAAGTTCGATAATATGGGAATGCTTCGCCTATAAAAGAAGTGAGATCTGAATAAGTACCAAGTTCCATACACATACCTCAGTTAAAAATAGTTACTTTTTAATGATGTTACTTGGAAAGTTTTCATACACCTTGTTATAAACCTACTAAACGCAATGAATCAAGTATTTAATTTTCTATTAAAACTTGCCAAGTAACATCATTAAAAAGTAACTATTTTTAACTGAGGTATGTGTATGGAACTTGGTACTTATTCAGATCTCACTTCTTTTATAGGCGAAGCATTCCCATATTATCGAACTTGGCAGTCTTTCACATTTTTGTTTTGGGTGGGATTTCATTTATTTTTGTAAGGTTGTTTATTTTATTTTTTTCTTATGATGAAGTTAGTTAAAGGAATGTCTCATTTATACTATCTTTTAGATTTTTTAATATGCACTATGTTTCTTACAAAGAAATGAACTAGATTAACTAAATGGACTAGATTTACCAACTGACTGACATGACATGTTATCATATATTATGTTCGTGGATCAAAGTTACACATTCGTTATTTTCGAAAGTGATTCACACTTGGCCGTTTTCAGATTTTTATTTTACTTCTAACTACACTATTTTACTTCTAACTAAACTAAATACAAACCATTCGAAGATATATTATATAAATATAGATTAGTTCGTTTTAGTTCCTTAGGGGTATAAATTTACACCGGGTATAAAACACCTTCATTATTTTGAAACCGACTCACACTTGGCCATTTTCAGATTTTTCCCTTTACCTTGACATAAAGACCTACCTCCATGCCAAATTTCAAGTCAATACGACCATTGGAAGTGGTCTAGGTTTTTGATGAGTGAGTTAGTGAATCAGTCAGTCAGTGAGTGTAGAGTAAAAATAGCGATTTTCTGACGTCAATATCTCAAGACCTACAATAGGTATATTAATGAAATTTTGTATTTTAGATAAGTGAGGGGGTCTCAATAGATACTAGAAATTTGATATGCGTAAATAAAATAGATTTTGAGTTACAGGGGGGTCGAATTTGGCCCGAAATGGTTCGTGTAATATAACCCACGGCCGGTGTGTCGCTTTTTTTGCTCGAACTTGGCGGACACACTGCCGTGTGTCTAGATAGACTGGAGACTGCAGACGGAACATCAGTTCGTTTTTCAAAAATTTAAAATTGTTGCCAGGTAAAATGTTATGGCCTTACTACAAAAACTTTAACCACTGTTTTACACTAGTCTAAAAAATGTGGCTCCAAAATGAACCATATGTCAACGTCATAATTTGTCAATTTTTTAGACAAGTCTTAAACCAACGTTAAAAAGTTTTTGTGGTAAGACGGTTATAATTTTATAGTAGGAAAATTTCCTGTGTACGAAGTGTAGTAACCATAAAAATCCAAAAGCAGATTTGATGTTCCTGGAACTCAAAGTTTCCTTCCTAGCTTTGTAAGTAGCGCTTTTGTGGTTCAGAACATAGAATTCAGTATGAACTGGGAACCACCGCTACGACGAATAAACAAGAATCTATTCGTTTTTGGTTTTACCTATAACATTGAAGACTAAGTTCTCATTTCATAGTGATATAAAACTTTTTTACAAAAAAATTAAACCGACTTCCCAAAACACTAAAAAGCAAAAAAAAAAACTATTTTTAGGTGCATCGGCCTAGAAGTCGGTGTCTAATGGATGTTACTAAGTTAATTTTGCCACCGACTTCTAGGCCGATGCACCTAAAAATAGTTTTTTTTTTGCTTTTTAGTGTTTTGGGAAGTCGGTTTAATTTTTTTGTAAAAAAGTTTTTTATTTAAAGCTTTTCAGTGATACGAATAGTTGTCACTATCCATACAAGTGAGAAGTTCTCATCAATACAAAGAATATAAGTCCAAATACGAGGTATTTTACATATTCAGTTGTCGAGTTCCCTCGACTTACTTTCTCTGGTCTCCATCATCAGGTCAGCTCCAAACCTTCACTGTTGCAAAGGTCTTGTCAATACAAATAATTTAAGCCCAAACACGAGGTAGTTTACATATTCAGTTGTCGAGTTCCCTCGACCCTCTCTGGTTTCCATCATCAGATCAGCTCCAAATCTTCACAGTTGAATAGTGCTTTTAGGCGTACACCTGAGTGTCAAGTTTTTACCCTATGTATGCCTACAACTTTCGAAGGTTGCCCTCGATTTCTCAGGGTTTCCATCATCAGATCCTGACCTGATGACTATGGGACCAACTGGCAGCTATTCCGAGTCGAACAAAAAAAGAATCACGTAAATCGGTCTATAAACCTCGGAGTAATCGATGTACATACATAGAAAAAAAAAAAAAAAAAAAAAAAACATACCGGCCGAATTGATAACCTCCTCCTTTTTGGGAAGTCGGTTAAAAAAGGGATGGATAACTGTCAAAATAATCCTGCCGTGGGCGGTGTCGGGGAAGTTTCGTACTCTTTGACCAAAACTAATTCGTCTCCCTTCCGTTTGCTTTTGCCTTTTGCGTTTCAGACAGACGAACTTATTCGAAAATACTGCAGGTATTGAATTGGTATGCATCTTCCAAGTTATATTTTTGTACTTTCCGAATATTTCTTTCGAGCTCTGAGGACCAGTAATGAAACATTGCAACAAAAAGCGCACTAAAAACAATGATCGCCAATCCGCCTTGAACAAACGTGCAAATATATATTTTTTAATTTATAAACGACGAAAAACTTGTCATCAAGTACATTAAAACCTGCTCCGTATATTCGTCGCCATACTTTGTTTACAAACGGCTTCACAGCGCAGCGTATAAATGTATCTACGTCTGCGCACTGTTCTAAGATTAGCAATCCAGTCTGAGACGAGTGCTAGACTGATGACGACGTATGGCAATTACTTCGTAAATAAAACCGTCGCATACTATACGACGAAGATAATGTAGAGCTACAAGAATTCTGCTGCAATACCTAATGCTGCAAAGATTTTGATTGGACAATCGTGAAAATTATAAAGATGGGATACGTTGCAGCCAGCTGCAGAAGTTGTATAGGACGAAAAGAGAGTATTAGCCCAACTGCGAACAATACATACCATCTCGGATGGCCCGGCGGCGCAGGACAAAGATACACCTTATAATAGTATCACATATGATAAAGCAGTAAACGTCAATCCCGCTCGAAGCCACGGTGAAGAATGGCACTCAATCCAGAAGCGGTTCGTTTATGAAGCTCTCAGAAGCAGGAACTGGACCATTATCCTATAGGGCTACCTGTCACCGGTTATGCACTATTGTAATCTTCGAATTAAACCTGATATGAAGATTGCTACGCAACAGTGTTACTTGCATCTGTTGCACATGATTTATTTCTTTGTTTGGATTCCGTCCGGAAAGAAAGTCGATTTTTCTAATCTTTTTGGATTTGCAAAATGTTATAAGTTAAGCAAGTATGCATTCTCAATTCTAGAAAAGAAACTCATTTAGAAGACTGTCAGTTTCCCTTTGATTAAAGCTGCCATTGCCACAACTTTTCCATATTTCTATCGTATGAATGAAGATTTCGCTGGAAAGAATGCTGTGAGATGAAGTTAGATAGAGGAGTAAGGAAACATGCTGTCCCGTCTCCAAATAAAATTGGGGGAGGAATGAACGGCTATACTAGCCTTAAAAAGAGTTTTAGCGAGACGTCATGATAAATGACTATCGACTACGAATTTTGCAAGTCACCGATATCAATACGCATGCGCCCAAATTATCCAATCACAATTTAGGCGCGGGCGCTTCTTACTCAATTGTTTATTTGCAGGTGGCAAACAACTGAAATATATTGAGCCAACTATCTTGTAAACATATTGACGTGAATATTCATATTTCGACTTTTTATTACACTTAATTCAAATCTTCATAAAAAGCCTTCAGCCTACCGTTTTAGGTATTAATTTATTAATTTCTCCATATTTTTAAAACAAATATAAAAAATGACTTAGTCAATATGAAAAAAAAAATCCGTCATCGCTTTACAGACTGCATCGTCAAATCAAATATAATCAAGTCACTCCGGAAGCTATGAACACCCCTTGTAATATTCCAGCTATCAATTTGCCAATTGAAATACATTTGAGTGAGCCGGCGCATCAAGTGTGAAAACCGGCGCAAACGCAACTGAAGAACATTCTAGACTTTCCAATGCAATATAACAGTAATGGCTGCCGAAACAGGTATAAGTAAGTTAGCAACGAATTTATAGAAGGCAGGAATTTCCATCGAATGCAGTAAAGATCCTAAACGAAAAAAAAAAACGTAAAAAGCATAAAAAATTCATCACTATCGCTGTCGACTATTTGATTGATACATTATTACACAATTACGTTACATACATGATTGAACAGAAAATACTTTACAATGCAATATATGTAGGTAACAATAATGGCTGCTAAAACACGTGTAAGAAAGGTTACAACAAAGTTTAACGTACAGATCAAAAGCAGGAATTTCTATCGAATGCAAATTGAAGAAAATTGACAATAATTATTTGATTGATAAATAACGAAAGATTTTCAGAGCTTTCTAGACTTTCTACAATATTACAGTAATGGCTGCCTAAACACATAAAAGCAAGGTCGCATCGAATGCAATTGGAAGTAAATTGACAATAATTATTTGATTGATAAATAACAGAACTGTTCTTGAATAAAATCGAAAGCTTTTCAATTGGCATCAAATTGGCGTAATGGAGATCAAAGAAATGCACTTCATTAAGAGAAGCTTGTTTACCATTGCCACGTGCAATGAAATTATTCTAGAACTTTCCGCTATTGACATTGGCCTTGGATGACATTACCTTTACAAAGTACAGGTAATTTTCTATTAGGCAACACTGTCAGTTGTAGTTACGTAAAAAAATGTTGAAAATGCTAAACTTTTGAAACCTGATAATAAGACACGATTCTTCATCATCATCATCATCATCATCTCAGCCATAGGACGTCCACTGCTGAACATAGGCCTCCCCCTTAGATCTCCACAGATACCTGTTGGAGGCGACCTGCATCCAGACACGATTCTTAATACTAATGAATTCAGGAAAACACGAAAACCTCAAAAAACCATGCCGAAAAATGAAATGACAGTATACAGTCGGAGGGCCACACTTTCTACGTAATGGATAGAACTTAGTGAGCAAGACCTCTTAATCGTTACTAATATAATAAAGAGCAAAACCTTTTTTTTGTTTTTTTGTTTCTACCCTAAAGCCTCCGAAAATACTGAACCGATCTGAAAACTCTTTCACAGTTGGAAAGCTACACTTTTCCCGAGTAACATAGGCTATATTTCATCACGGTACGGGCAGTAGTTTACACGAGACTCTGATGAACACTACTCAATTATAAAACAACCTATATTTCGAAGTACTTGAGTGGGTGGAAAATACAAAAGTTTCAACAAAATGCAATTAATATGTGATGCGTTAAGCCCGAAGGTCACAGAACCACGAAGTAATTACAAGGAGTTATTTTTGAACTCCCGTGAAAAGCTTTTAAAGGTTTTAATGGACGTACCTAGAGGTATATCGAATTAAGTGTCGCACTAAAAATTACGTTGCTGTAATCTGATTGAGTCCTATAGTAAAAAACATGTATCTATTGGATTATGTTTGTAATCTTTCCAGATTTGTAACAAACAAAATATTTTTAAGTAGATTAGTTCGTTTCTACGCTATTTCTCGCGACCCGATAAAAGTACTTTCTGTAGCCTATTAGTGTAGTCTATGACACTCACAGATACCATAGCTTTCTACTGTAAAAAAGATATTGAGATTGGTGCAGTTGATTCAGAAATGATCCCCGATCGCAAACGATTATATACATATTTGTACAGAGAAAATAAAAATATTTATAATTTAAATTGCCAAGGCATAAACATACAATTCGCATTGCGAGAATCACTAGCAATAATTCTACATATGTATTTTCGAAATTGTTAATTATAACATTAACTGGCGGACCATTCTGCCGTGAACGTAGAAAATAATAGCTTTTATGGAACTTCAATTGAAGCTCAATAATTAGTCAATACTAATGAATGAAGTGCAATGACTGCGATTCATAACTAACGCCCAGTGATTACAAAAGAACATATATCTTTTGTTTTTGGCCGATAGCAAGCATAGCTCAGCAGGAAGACTTAAAATCTTCTAGACCAAGGAGAACGTATCTCATAGCGTGCAAAATTTAATAAGACCATTGGTTGAGCGTCTAGACCGATCTGAGCAACAAATGTGTTAATGGCACATCTAGGTACTTCATTAACTTTCAACCTAGCCCTAATTTATAGATTCTATACATGCGTATTTGTCAAAGTTGCTTGCAGCCATCTATCAAACACTCTCGATGGGCACAATCTATGGTGCTGCCATCTATTCGAAGTCACGTAAAACATTACCAGTGACGAGAGGTCGTGTGCAACAGAATGCATCACTGCAAGAATCATAGATGGAGCAAGCTTGGTTTAAATCTTGATAAAAATCTTTAAAAAGTTAATTTTATTTTCAATACAAAATTAAGTATTATTAAGGTATATTATTGCATTGAAATAAAGTCTTAATTAAAGAAATATTACGCAAATATTATTATTTGGATTCGCGCCATCTAGCCTACTTGCGAAGAACTAAAATGTTGGGGTTTCAGGCTAGTGCAAGCCAATGCATTTGGTCTGGTGGATGTAATATCCTTGATTATGAGTTCCGGCAAAGTATTAATGTACACTAATTTCTCTTAATTACTTAATCATGGATAACATTCTCATAATTTACATAAAAATTATACTAATTGCAATTGTAATACAAACGCATGTAAAGAACTCTGCACCTACTCTGATTTTAGTAGACCTTAGCTCTGACTGATTATATTACTAAGGCTTAGGGGTTATTAGTAAAATTCTTCAAAGTTTGATATACATACATACAAAGTCCTACTATTATTCTAAGATGAAAAATGAGTTCGGATATTTGTTAAGTTAGATTTGAACAGATTTTGATGAAACTTGGCAGTTTTATAGCTCATCCATCAGAATAAAGTGCAAGGAAGTACATAGTTCCTTAAAGTCGTGGATAAAACCGCAAGCAATAGCTATAAATAGATGGCTGGTATTCATTAGCTTGCGCTGTGGTATCTTTATAAATATATATTACAACACCCAGACCACAGCCAACAAACATGCTCATCACACAAATGTTAAGGGTCTGTTCAGATAGACCGGGTCGGAGAGCAGAGCAAATTCTTAACACGTTGAAAATTGAGTACTTAGTATTTGAAGTAAGGTTTATTTTTGAATGCTCGAATGCGCTCGGTGTGAAATAATAAGAGGAGCCGACCGGCTCCGATCGTGTATTTTTTCTTGACGTTTGGCCTGCTGATGCTTGCATGCTCTTTAATGCTCGCGCAGCTGATCGGCTCTGGTCTGTGTGAAAAGAAAAATGCGCGCCGATGCTCTCCGACCCGGTCTATCTGAACGGACCCTAACCATACCGGGAATCGAACCCGGGACCATTTGTTCGACAGTCCGGTGACCGTTGCGCCAACTGGGTCGTGAAGCTAATACAATAGCATATATGTACGCAATAAACTGTGATACACAAAGCTAGGCCACTTTCGCATATTATTAGCACAGCTGCTATTAACTTCGCATTGGTAACGCAAGCTACATAAGCCAGCCACTTGAAATCATTATGTTCAAATAATTAACTAATATTTAGTTATAATATTGTGTCATACTGGTTTAATTACCGTAGACAGATACTTCAACACATAATGACAAACAACTTTCCCATGATCAAGTATTGGTCATTAACAGGGGTCGAAATAAGGTGGAGTTATTTATGTACTTGCATCGAAATGTTGATATTAATATGGATCTTCCCGGGATTTCTAATGGACAACCCCATGTGACCAAGGATATAACAACTAAATATTGATAAGAACGTCAGAGATAGACAAATAAAACAAAGATAAATTAAAATACAATTCTTATAAGTTCTCATTAATTCACAATACTTATTGATAGTCTTAAAAGTAAATATATTTTTTCTGCTTTTTTAAATTAATCTCGGGATTTGAGGCATATCCAGTTATACATAGTAGTATAGTTATCCAATTATAACGATGTATAAAATCAGTGTAAGTACATGGACAACTCTACCTAATTCCGACCTCTGATCATTAATTACCAGTTGCCCTAAATATATGCTGTCATCAATAAAGATCATCATCAATCTATAAAGATTGTAAGAATGAGAGAGTTATGTCTGAATCTACAGAACCAATTTGGAAAATTCTTGTACCAATAGAAAGCTGTGTTATTTGTGAGTGACATAGGCTATATTTCATTCTTGTATGGAAAACAGTTCCCTCGGGAAACTTGCCTTTAATATAAAAAAGTCACTTTCAATCTAAAATACCACCAAGTGACTTTTACATAATAGTAATTGCAAAATAACTGATGTAACGGAAAAAACATAATCTTACAGAAATGGGATTTTACATAGTTGTTTTTGTTTAATAAACTGAGAAGGAATTTATCCATATTTAATACAATGCATATGGTATCACTAGTGATTTAAATACAGAGGTCATATTTTGACACTGATAAAAAAAATAGGTCAGTTTCAATACCCACATATCCTGCCTAATTCATTCATAATAAAGATTTTAATTTAGTTTATTATTCACCATTCTAATATGACACATTCTTATCACAACTGATTATATCCGCATTAAGTCAACAACTGAATAACTACTATCTACAAAAGTTACATCACAAGTAAATTATATAAAAAATGATTTTGAGCTCTATTCAAAAGGAAAGAAAGTTCAAATTTGAATGATGTCATATCAATCACAACTTTACTTAAAAAGCAGTTCTGATCTCTATCTCATGTAACAGAGAGTTGAATTTTGAATGTTTTCAAGAGAAAATGATTTGATTGCAATAGTCAAGGCTGGTTACACAACACTAGAATGTTTGAAAAGATGTCTTTCTAAGACAATTGTAAGTTGCATTGTATTTTTTTTTTTTACTTCAGTCAACTGTAACCTTAACATGAGTCAATGGGTTGCCTGTCACCTCAACATCATACAATGCTATTGAATCTGCTTAAAGGATTATTGAATCTTAAGAAAAAGTAATTTATATCTGGCCTAATTTATGTAACTTCAATTGTCTAAGTTTGTGGAATTAAGTCAATGAACTATACATAAGTAAAAGAAGTTGAATTAAAAAATGCCTTTTCACTGATACTATTTTAAAGAAATATGTATCTTTATTCCAAATTAATGTTCCTTTAACTTGTTGCATGCCAGAGTATAGGTATATGCAAGACACAATTGATTTCTTGTTTTAAAAATAGCAACATACAAGCAGTTAATTTGGTAATTTTAGATAAAACCATGAAATACATCTGGTGCCTGACCAGAAATAGTTTGGTTATGAATCTAGTACACAACGGATCTAACAATGAGCATTGTACACTCTCTTGTGAAATAATGAACAATAGCCAAGTGACTAAATAGTTGCTGATATGAATACTTCTTTTTCTTTTTAATGCAGTTTCATTTGTTCTTAATTTGTCTGAAGATTACTTTCAACTTCTTATGTAGTCAAAAATTCTCAATATAGGTGTAAATAATTATGAGATAATGTTATATGGAAGATTATTACAAATCTTAATGTGTTGATAAAGACGATTTTTAAGATCAGCATGTGCAACAGAAGTTTTAGACTTCCTAACATTAACTGAAAGTATTTTTATATCTTTGTGAAGAAGCTAGTTGGTAAAATAACATTTATTTGTGTTACATCATAGCCACAATAATTTGAGCTAAGTAAGGAGATTGTTAGAGAAGTTCTGTAACAGTAGGAGGTATAATTTGTGCATTTTGTTACTAAATTACTTTACGAAATCGCAAGCACTAAAGTATCTTTGAAAACTTTCGATTTTGATGAAATTATCTACAAATTACCATGGAAACTTTTATGATAAAGGTGGAATAATGAAGAAGGCAGTCTTACCATCATTTTTTCTAGCTCAATGTCTTTCCATTTGTCCATGGTGACACTGCGGACGAAGGAAAGGTGCACCCCGAGGCTTCGGTGAACCCCGGAGCATTCTAAGCATATCCAGATGCCGTACGTGACCGAAACCCATTGAGGATTCAACGTACCACACTCGAAACATTTCTGGAAAATATCACGACAATTCTTCAGTTAGTAACACCAATTATTCCTCAACATAAGGGGCCCAATTAAACGCACAGTGACTTACATTATTGTCGTCTATATTTCGTATAGAGTTCAGCTTCCTACGTGTTCGTGGGGAAGCCATTTCTTAGCTTACAGGTGGGAATAGCGAAGTAAATGATTAAAGTATTATGCAGCATATACACATTGGGGACATTAGAGAAATTATCACACGCAAACACCACGAATTGTTGTTAATTGTCAAAAAAATTCATACCTCCACTTGGCACTCACTGACATTCAGTGTTGCCAACTTAGCAGTTACGTTCGTTAAGTTTTCTAGCTTAAACTGATTTCAAAGATTTCTTATAAAAAATGAATGTAATCTGTGAATAAAAAACATAAATATGAGCATTTATTCCGTTATGTCCAGTTATGTCATCATCATCATCAGCCTATCGCAGTCCACTGCTGGACAAATAGTTAAATTGAACAAAATTTTATCGACATACGGCGCAATGAAGATTTTCTAGCTGATACCTAGATAGCGCTGGTGGTTCTGATGTTACTAGAACGAACGGAGCGACATATATTTTGTCGTAGAATTTTGAGGCCGTTTAACGAAAAGTACTTGTGATCCACAATAAAAAAAGGAAATAGAAATGGAATAAAAGGAGAAAAGAAATCAGGCAGATTATTATCCGAATGTCCCATGAGATAAAGATTTGTCTAGAAATCTGATTTTTTCACTTTCTTGGGAACTATTATTTTTAATTCACAGAAAGAAAGAATTCTCCCATTGGTGGATATGAGAATTTAATAAAATAGTTTCGAAGTACTCAATAGATGACTTTGTACTACTGTACATCTTTGCCTTTGCCAAAATGCCAAAGCTGAAGAAAACATGGTGCCAAGTCCTTTATAATCTGTATCAAGGCTCAATAAAGCAAGAACTTTGCAATAAACTTATAACAGATTTCCACACAAATTGATTTCAAAACCTCGTTTTTATTCAATATTTTCTTATTATTTAATTGTTCATTTATTATAAATGACGCTTGTGTAATATACCAATATCAGCGCCAACTAGCCAGCAGCTAGGAAAACGAAAAAAATCTTCATTGTTTTCAACATTAAAATTTTGTTACCTACTCGAATAAAGAAAATTGTATGATAAAGAGGTTTTATCGTTAATAATAAAAAGTGTCAAAATATCATCCTCATCACATTCGACTGGATTGAGAGTGTATTTAAAAATGTTATTACGTGACCCCGAGGATGCTATGAGAAGCGGGATTACATGCTCAAATATGGCATTTAAAACTAACGTGATTTTTATTTTGAATATATGCACAGATAAAAAAAAACTACCACGGATCACGGTAGAATTTTTCGAAAGCAGACATTTTGTAAACAAAATCTGACAACACTAAATCCGACAGCGGTGGGTGCACTCATGTCGAAGGCCGCTATCCAAAACTAAATCATTTTGATTTCGTCGCTGGAACAGTTGTTACGGGTCGTTATAAAACTTGCATATTACCTGCATTAGGTACATTCGTTATTTACATCATATCATCCGCCTGCACCGGTTGTTAATAACTTCCAAACTCGTACTGTTTGCGGTACTCGACACCCAAACAATACTTCGTTAAGAGTGAGCAAAAGAAGGAAACAAGTTTAACAATGAGTCAAAACAACGTCTACAACAACAAAGTTGAGGAGGAGTACATGGAGATCGTATCTAAAAATGCTTGGGCATTGGTCTATCAGGTGAGTGCGTAGGTGGAACGCGGTGTGTATGTGCCACGCGCTAAAAACTAACAACATTCCCAGTGAACTTCTTCCGACTCGCGATTTCTTTAACTTTCGACATCTTACGCCTTTTCTTGAACAAGTAAGTGTTTTGGCTCGCGCATTTTAGCCGTGGCATTGAAATAACTGCGATTGCAACTTTATTTTCGGAGTTAAATAAATCGTTATAAGTAAAATTACACGTCTTTCCTCTTTTCCTTTTACCCACAGGTTATAATTGTCTACTAAATGAAATTATGTTTACTATACTACTAGCTAATAATTCATGTACATCCTTACATATATTTTGTCAAAGTTATGCATTTATAATATTAGTTGGACCATACACATAGGTATTACATATTTATACAGCCACTGAATGTACCATCATACACTTGGAACTGCTACATGCATACATTATAAAAAGTAAAAATGTAGGTACCTAAATAACAATAATTTTTTTTTACTAAAAATTGTGCTGTGATACAGTTTAAAGAGATTGGCACTATTTTGTCTTAACACAGACTATACAAGAGTATCTAATAGCCTAGCAAGGAGAACTGCACATGATCCACTATGAATCTGTTACATTATGTGACAATCTTGATACTATAAATCAATAAAGGTTTATCATTATTATATAAACAACATAATTCACTATTATAATTAAACAAAATTATAACACTATCTGAAAAATCATTACAACCAAGGAATCTAATAATTTCACATAAGATAAAAGAGAAAAAGTCAAGTCACAAAATTGAAATCCAAGAACAGACCATTTTTTACCAAAACCTAAGATGACTCAAAGACTCATAAATTATATTGAAAATCAAAATTGAAAATAACCAATGAGTATTTTATATTATTTACCATTCTTAGATCCAAATTCACCAACCAGAAAAACATCAATTTTCTTTTAACAACTGTTGTTTTTGATAAATGAATTTGAAAATTCATAGTTTCATTCGGTGAACTTGGGCCTTAAAGTATCATAATTATAACAACTCTTGCGGCTTAAGCTGCGCGCGCGCTTCTTTTGCTACTGTATATGTTTTGCATAAATTCCTAGATAAACATCAATTTCACCCTCCTTCCATCCATTCTATCTCATCGTTTCAGCCAAAGAAGTCCACTGCTGGACAAAAGACTCCCCCAAAGTTCGCCAATTAACTTAATCTTGGATCATGGAGTTTCTTACCCATTCTTCTCCATGATTTGACTTTGATCTTCAGCAACCTGCCTCTACTGCGGGTTATTTCTATTGCAATCATCAAGATTAAAAGGCTTCCAGTTAGGGTGTCTTTACCCCACTGATCCTTAATCCTAAAGTGTCTTGCCTTCAAGTCTTTAACTCTAGTCAAAGATTTCAAATAAATGCCTTATTTAAATACATATTAGGTATAGTTAGGTCCTGCTATCGCAATGTACTTCATAACAATAATAGTTACATTTGAGATTGCTGAAAATTAGTCCCAATTTGTCAATGATAAAAGTAAATTTCATTTAATTTGTTGTAAGTATTTCCTAGATGCTAGTCTTACGTTCTAGGGCATACAAAACACAATCTCCTCTTCCCTAACTAATACATCCAATTGTCCAACAGAAAATTGGCTTGCAATGCCAACAGTTCCAGCACTCGTGGAATGAAGCCAAGAAGCCGCAGAACAAGCCACTGAACCGCTACCGTGACGTCAACCCCTTCGACCACACCAGGGTTGTGCTGAAGCGTTGTGAGAGGGACTACATCAATGCCAACTATGTAACGGTAAGTGCTTTCAAAACATTTTGGTCTGTCTTTGCAAAATGGTCCGAAAGGACAGGACTACATCAGTCTTATGTCCAAGTTCACCGAACTTATAAATGTCAGTTTTCTTAAATTACGGGTTTATTACGAATATTCACATTGAATTTTCAAAGTAGTGTTTTATGAAAAACAAACATTTATGTTGTCGGTGAACTTGAGCCTTAGTTGGTCTCTGCATAATTGTACGTGTGGACAGTGTTCAGCAAAGGTTTGTGCCTACTAAATACTCCTTGCTCATTTTTATTATTAACCATTTGTGGTAATGTGAGATGATTTTCGTTATTTCAATTTTCAATTTCAAAATGAACACATATAGAAATCTTAATAGAATGAAGGCTTCTGCTGTAAAAATCACTGAAGGACAACGAATCTAAAAAAATCATGTATTCATGCACATAACCAACTACAAAATCTAATTAAAACATATCATTATTTTTATCAAAACTTAAAAGTACGGCAAAAAACGTAAAACGCAAACTTATTAAAAACTACAAAAGTCAAGACCAAGTTACATTTTTTTACTTCTTCAAATTGGCATTTACTCGAAACTTATAATGAGGAAAGTTTCAAATTCAAATGTGAATATTTTTTTCGTAATGAGAATGATAATATATCATAAAGAATATCCTTATTTTCCTTCCTTACATTCGGTTTCTTTAAGAACAAAATAAATTACGACCGATGATAGAAATTATATTGAATAATTAAAATAGACGTATCTATAACAATAAAGGTCAAATAATATTAATTAACAGTAATATCGTTTAACAGTTCAAATCTATTATGAAATGACATCAGTTATATTTTTCCTGATATCTAACTGGTATCAATATTTTCAATGCGCTTTAAATAGTTTTCCTCAATTGTTACAAAATGATGCACACTCCTTTTTATTTGTGTCACAATTAACACAAAACTGATTGATTTCAGTGACGATTGACCAAAACGGTTCTGAAACGATCGCAAAATACAATAAAAAAATGAATATCGGTACGATTCACAACAAAATCAAAACCACTACTTTTATTTACACTAACATGCAAACCAACAAACAAATCCGGTACATAAAAATACTCTTTTCATCACTATTTTACAGGTTAACGGTTAACTGAATGCTGTTGAAATAAACCTTTTTTGACAAAGTTATGAATCAAACCGCGATTCAATATCGGTTAGCTTTGTCGATTACGAATTCACATTTAATATTCGAATTGGTGATTTTTGAACGTATTCCATGAAAAGAGGAAAATATGAGCAAATAATGAAAATGCGGTTAGTATAATAAAATGCTTTTGACAATTTAATTGAGAATGAGGTTTTGCGCACTGTTTATGTACTTATTTTTTTTTACAAAGGAGAATATTAATGTTATCATGCCTTGTCTCACTTTTAATTAGAGAACTACTACTGAAATAATTTCAAATTGTCAAGTTTTCAAAATAACTTTTGCACTAGGAATGAAACATTGTGCAAATTGGTTAATATTGGAGATTGCGTATTTAAATTGACCGTCTAAGGAATATATGAACTAGTTGGCGCGTTCGGCTCCATGTACATTCACCATTAGGATGTTTAAACTAAACTCCGTTGCATGTTTTCAACTAACTTTATTCATATGATAGTTAGTGACATTTTATAACGGCAAAAAGTATTTTATGAACTCGAACTGACTGTAGTTTGCCTCCCATGCGACGTGAACAAAGAGCGCTTCCAGCTAAATATCGGATACAGGGAATTTTGTACAGCAAATACGCTGAAAAATGCATTGTCGTGGATGCCTGATAGGCAGAATTTTAGGGGAGATGTTTTAATATTGACTTGACCGGGTCATATATAACTAAGAAGAGAGTAGAAGAAATGAGTACGTTGAGAGGACTGTGAGGGATGACCAGATTTGATTGAGTGAGTAATTAATATACGGCAGAGGCTCTTGGCCAGCGTTAGTGGTGGGATGGGCATTTACAGAGGAGACACAATATCCTATCTATCGCCTATAGAAGTACTGTCATATTCCTACGTCTAGTAAGCAAAACGAAAGATAGATAAGAATATTGGGAATGACCTTTAGAGACTTGAATGGATAGAGAGAGAGGAAGAGCAGAGAAGAGACGGATGGATATTCTGAAAATAATACATTTATTATCGTACTGCGTGTTATAGATAGACAATAAACTTAATTATAATTACCTTCTCTGTGTATAAAGGTGGACAGTAATAAAACATTATTAAAGGCCTGCAACGCTAACGAGAGAAAAGTAAAAAAATAGGAAACCAACTTTGTAATATATCTTTTCCGTGAATCGCAGAACTCGTTACGTGGACGAGTTCCCATTAAAATCTAGTGTGCAATATCATATTTTGTGTCGAACTGACATAGGTAGTTCTGAGTAGATATTAATATTTACTTAGTAAATACTAGCCGTTTTCTCGCGGATTCTCCCGCGTCCCGTGGGAACTACTGCTCGTACCGGGATAAAATATAGCCTATAGATGTTACTCGGGAAGAGTGTAGCTTTCCAACAGTGAAATAATTTTTCTAATGAGCCTTTAGGGTTAGAAACAAACAAATAGATGGTTCCTCTATATTATATTAGTATAGATTGCACATTAGTTAACTCTCGTGTCAGAGGTTTAACCTGTCCATTGCAAAGCTTTAACAGCACGATTAAAATGTAATTTGCGGTATTACTCCAGTTAATATTGAAACTGCCAAAATGTTAATATTTGACGATTAACACGAAATTATTTGTTCGCACCACAACTGTTCTAAACAGTAGGTATGTTTGCTAAAGTTATTTTGCTTTATATTAATTTTAACATGGTAATGAGTTTGATACTGTTTTGTTTTGCATTAAATTCATGATCAAAATCACTACATATTTGGAATTCTTTTAAAATTCAGGGATATGATGGATGGATTGTGTGAAAGTCGATTTGGTTAGAAAGAATGTTACTTGTGAGATGACGGCAGACAGAAGAGTGTGGAAGGAGAAAACGTGTTGACGCTCACCCCAAATAAAATTGCGAATTATCGATGATTATATTCAGGAGTATGTAGCAATGAACCTATGATGGCCACGTTATTCAAAGTGGATAAAATAAAACTATAAAACTATAACTATACTATAACTTATAGTACTACATATCGACAATACGAATACAATGCATTTGTACCCGCACAAAAATCTCCTATGTCGTAAGCTTAAGCTGCACTACACATTAAGCTTTTGTTAAACTGTAATACCTTTGCTACTGTTTAAATTACACAACTACGAAGCTGTGCTTCCTATAAAACGTTGTAAAGTAAAAACAAAATAATCCAGCTTTCATCGATTCTTTTGACATCGAGTCGACTCCGATATTCCGCGAATTGTTTTTATTTTATGTCTCTCGATACGTACTAACAGAAGGATTTGCTCTTTGTCCCAACGAGAGAAATGAACTTCTTTAAATGAAATTGCTTGCTTTTCTCAGAACCAAAAGAAATTGAAAATGCAAGCCAATATTGCAACCTTACTTAGTCTTAAATACCAATATTGCAATATTTTCTTTAAATGACTAGAGAAAGATCAAACGTTTCCAATACTAAGTTATCGTAAATATAATTGAAAAGAAAAATGCTTTACAGTATTTTGTTCCTAGAAAACCGATTTAGTTGCACTTAAATTTTTAGAGTTCCATCCATACCCAAAAGGTAGAATGGGACCCTATTACTAAGAATTCGCTCTTGCTCTGTTACTAGACTGTAGCTATCTTAAGAGCCGTGACAGTTAGAATTTGAATTAGAATTTTTTCACAGATGATGTTCTTATGTTGTCGTATAAATATAAATGTTGATAACTACGAGTAATAAATAAGAAATGCAGTTTCCCATTTTTGCTTATGTACGGAAATGGTACGCAACACATCGTGCGCGATTCCGACTCGCACTTTACCGATGTTTGTAATATCTTGACATTTCTAACGTTTGCTTCACGTTTAATAACATATAAATCGGCTTGCGGGCTTCTAAATAGAAATAGACTTCAAGGAATATGAGAAATATATTTTCCAATGCATTATTGAGTTACCTTTATTGGTTGGACGTTATTTGTTTGTTTTACAAAGCTCAAGCTGACACAAATTGCGAGTAAGTGAGCCACTTATGCCTCATTTTGTAGGAACGGCTTGTGTCGGGTCACTCACTTGGCCGTTCCGTGACCGAAACTGTTAGTGGCTAGGGATTTAAAAATTATTTTCATATGTATAACCCTGTTAGGTAATAACTTTGAAAAAACTTCGAAAGGAATAACTACTTAACTATTGGAAATGTTGCGTTTTCAAACAAGTTGTGACTGAAATGTAAGAAAATATTAGTTTTCTTTTGTTGTATTATTGAACTCTTTTGAAAAATTCTTTAACTGGCGTGCAGCTATACTACGCACGGGTGTCATAAGCTACGTTTTATCCAGGTATGGGAAAAAGTTCCCCCAGGATTTGAGTGAAACACTTTTTCGAGGGCTCTCGTGCGTGGTCGAATATGCCAATACAATCTTGTATACTCGGAGAGAATAGGCTATCAACTAACCAGTCGGCATGACTTACTTATGAAGTGTCCAACAATACATAGCTGCATTTTATTCAATTGCCTTACAATAACGACTGAATTAGAAAACTGCACGTGCTTATTCTATCAACATCTTATTCAGATGCATAGTTACCGTTGCGAGTGTTCAATTGCGCTCGATCTCGAATCTTTTTATAAACGCGGCCAAGATACTATTGAAGGAATTTGAATACTTCCCTGTCATGTTTAGTTAGTACCTACATATATAATTTTAGGTGACAGAATGCCTTTCATCATCATCATCTGCCTCGCCTTTTCCCAACTATGTTGTAGTCGGCTTCCAGTATAACCGGATGCAGCTGGGTACCATCTTTATAAGAAGCGACTGCCTATCTGACCTCCTCAACCCAATCACCCGGGCAGCCCATTAGTTCTAGGTCAGACTGGTTGTCAAACTTACTGGCTTCTGACTTCCTATAGCTACTGCCAAAGATATACAAATTACAGCCGTTGTTGTCAGTACATAATTTGTTTATTTTTCTAAATCATACTCATAACTCACAATACGATTTTAGGTATGTTGTTTTAAAATTATTTTATAGGCGTGCTTTTACAACTGAATTCGGCCTATAAATAAATCAATTTATCACCTACCTACAGTGCATCGACTGCAATTCACTTCACATCCGTTTGTTAAGCCGTCTGCGGTGCGACGCGAATTCGTGGGTCCCGATAATATATCATCATTTCATACATTATATTTTGGTTATAAAACAGGATCACTTCATTATTTTTTCGACGTATAAGGAAGTTCAGTAGTTGACACTAGATATGCGTAAATGGAAGGAACTGCACCGACAAGAGCTGGGCTCTTAAATTCATGATGATGACATTTCATACATATTATTTTGGTTCATGTGGTTAAAACAGCTACATTGTTATACTTGAAACTTTGTACGTTTCCACAAAATCAAAGATGTAGAAATTATATGTTATGTATATTTTAAGTACCTATATTTATTTAAAGCGTCTGGATACTCAGCTATTTCTCTCTAAACTGTCAGCACATACGACTGAGCGTTAACAATCGCTACCGTCTAGACTGCTAGTAAACCTCTATTCCCGAGATCTCGATCAGCCGTGAAGATGTTTGCAGGTTTCTTGAAATAGTAATGGGAAACCCCTAGAGAATATTTCTAGTATATTGTACGGGTATAACGTATGTACTTTCTAAGTATATTGTGTCGGAGGGCACGATAAACAGTAGGTCCCGGATGTGAACACTTTTGGCAGTCGGTACGGGGAGTCAGAATCCAGTAAGTCTGATAACCAGTCTTACCAAGGGCTATTGGGTTACCCAGGTAACAGGGTTGAGGAGGTCAGATAGGCAGTCGCTCCTTGTAAAACACTGGTACTCAGCTGCATCCATTTAGACTGGAAGCCGACCCCAAGGTTGGTCATAGTTGGGAAGAGTCTAGGCAGATGATAATTGTATGGGCATAATGTAACATTTCGCACGTCAAGTATTAATGTAGTCAGTCACGTATCGAGCGGTTCACTGCTTTCCGCGTAATACCAGTACACACCTGGTATCATCAGTTAGTACCCAGCTTTGAAAACCTAGATTTTCATACAAAAGTTACTAAAACAATATCAGTAGAAATGTTCAAAAAATCACAAATAAAATGTGCATATTAAATAATATGAATACCAGGTAGAATGTATATTAAACTGGAAATTAACCATTCTGTAACAACCTGTACTTGTGTCTTTTAATATAAATAAGAGATATGCACTTCTTAACTAAACTTTTATAGGTACTAATATAACACAGAGAAAACATTTGTTTGTAAAAAGCCTAAAGGCTCTGAACCTACTTTACGATTTGAAAAATTATTTCACTGTTGGAAAGCTACCCTCTTTCCGAGTAGACGCAAACGTTGACTCAAAAGGATTTTTTTTGGTCCTCCGTTTGCCGAGCCAAAGAGACTGAGTATTGAAAAGAAAAAAGCTATTTATTGACTTTATAAACATAATTTCTACAAAGCTCCTTTACATAGTACCGGCTGTTTATTAAAATATTGCTGAAGATTTTATAAAACATACCCACGATGCATTTTCCGATTGCCGTCAAGCACTCTGATTGATTGCAATCAATATTAACAAAGCATTGTGCGGGGTTCGGGCCGCGAATAACTGAAAAACCGTATGAAGCATGAGTATGAATCTTAATAAGTTTTCGAAAATAAATAACGTAAATTCAGTACGTGTTTTAGTCTACCAACTGTCATTTGAACATCTTTAGCAGTCGGTACGCATAGTCAGAAGCCAGTAAGTCTGACAACCAACCTTACCAAGGGGTATTGGGTTGCCCGGATAACTGGATTGAATCTTAGGCAGTTGCTCTATGTAAAACACTGGTACTCAGCTGCACCCGGTTTGAATGTAAGCCGACACTAAACTAGTTGGATAAGGGAACTTAAATAATTAAAGCAGTACGAAGTTTTGATTTAAAAATTGCTAAGTTCTGGTGAAGATGTCAGTGCTATGCTTGATTCGTCACCAGTAACCAAACCAAATACTTAATAAAAAGTAGCCTTAATTTTGCACAAAGGTACTCTGCTCAACGAACAAACAAAGGAAGAATAAGTGCACCAAAATGTATAATTACCGTCTAATAGTTTTAGTTCACGTAGACCGTTTGTTCTGAACTACTAAGAGGCTTTCATTTTTCCGACCAAAGCACCGCAACAGTACCTATACTCTAATAACTATTAACTTGTAGAGTGAATCTTTAAAAGTACAACAATAAAGTACTTAAAGATTGCACTTGAGTACTTTTTACGGGAAGAGCAAAAATGAACAATTTTTAAAGTTGCACTCTTCGGCCTTGTGCCGGTATTATTATTAATTTTAAATTATTATATTTTATATTCCAACAACCTGCCTCTGTTTATTGGTGAATATAGTATGAAATATGTTTCATGGCGCAGAGATTGGCGGAATAGAGTACTATAATGCATGCATAATGCAATGGTATCCACTTATTACTAATCATTTATTTTTTATTATCGTATGTATCAATACATACAAATTGTAACACCTATTATGTTTTTAAAAAGAGTAAGCACGGAGTTTCTTGCCCGTTATGACGTTAGCCATTTAACACATTCGTATAGATCTTGATGAAAAGCTTTGGTTTTACTGCGCTCGCGCGTGTAGGTACTCAAATAGCTGACGTAAAGTTATTTGACACGAAGGGAATAGCACCGGTTAGCGCGTTCTAGTCCCACCCAAGTTGATCGACGACATAAATATGAGTTTTCTTAAAACATGTCCTATGAATTTTTACGATCAATTTTCAAAGGAAACAGTTATCTTAAGAAAATCGGACGCTTGAGTTGTAAACTAGACTTCAACAAATTCCTCGCAAAAGCATAAAGCCGTAAACATGCCTACGCCTTCACCGTCTACGGCGTAGCGGTCTACGCTCGTAGCAATTTGTAGAAATCAACGAAAACTCTTTACATTGAACACTACGAATTGCAACTCTATTTTTATTGCCAAGTTAACACGTAATGGGTGTCGAACAACGCTCATGTAAACAGGCTGCGAAAGCCCTCAGGCTCCCTTCAGTTGGTTCGCTCGTCAAGCCTTTGTAATTAAAGCGAAACCTTTGCCGTAGTCTGTTTTCGGCACTTAATTGGTACGGTGTTTGGAGGTATGAGAATGGCTGAGTTTGCCTTGATTTTGTTGGGACAGGTCCACAGTTATATTGGATTTAAAATGACAATGAAATATAGTCGTTTGAAAACGGACACTTCAATGTCAACATCTGCCTAACCTTTCCCAACTATGCTAGAGGTCAGCTTTCAGTCTAACTGGATGCAGCTGAGTATCAATGTTTTACAAGGAGCGACTGCCTATCTGACCTCCTCAACCCAATACATAAACTTCAACGAGAATATTAAAATATGTACACATTTTACACCAATACAATTAAAAATGAACAACGGAAAAAAAACTACAACATATATTCGAAATTTGACAACTGCACATAACAAAAGCTTTTAAAACTTTCAGTTCATATGACAAGTTTACAACAGTTAAAGTTGACTGACAGCGCTAAACCGCTCTGGTCCATATTTAGTCGCTACAAACTTTTTAATAATAAAATTGAAATACTAGCTGCCTCTGCTGCACTAGGGTGCATTTTCGTTTACTAGCGGTGGATTTCTGTAACCTATCTATTCTTTGAATTGCGATTTGAGATTATCGAAATGTCTAATTGAAAAACTTTGAACAATTGGTTATAACAATCCGCAGCTAGTCAGAAAGAATCGTGTTAGGCCGTGTATAATGAGTACAGTAAAGAAAAACGATTCTATGTAATGCGAATAATTGCCAGATAAATAAGAGGTAAATGTGCTGTGGGTATGTTAATTTTAGTGGCGATTTTAAATGGTCATGCATCGTAGTACTCTATACACTATTTTTTTCTGGTAGTACTAAACAGTTCCCACATAACAGCACTCGGGATAATATACAGTTTATAGTTTACAGCCTTGAGTAACACACAAACTATGTTTCATGCAGGCTCTAGTAAATCTGTCGGGTTTTCAGAATCGCTTTTCGCAACGATTCAACATAAAAGCCGAAAGTGTTTTACCCAGAATTGCTGACGTAAGCTGAAAATTGCTTTGAACTATGCAACTATGAAAATATAGTCAGTATAAAATTTTTAACATACATCCATTTCCAAATACAAATGGATTGTAAAGTTTTTTTTATTTTTTGAGGTTTGTTTTCGACTGATGTTAACTGAATTGAATAAGCGTAATAATATTTATAAAAAATAGTGGCTCTTTCGTTTTCGTTATTGGTCCATCTTTAAGATTACCAAAACATATTATTATTTACACATACATGTTGTTATTTTAGGGTTATCTAAAAGACGGACTAATATTTTTTTTATTTCACCATGCCTATGTAGTAAAAACATTCTAATAGATCGATAAAGAGGTTAGCTAGGCTTCAATTTTACTGAAATAATTTACGAGCAAAACTACACTTTGACAACATGTCGTTCCCAACAATGGCGACGCATGCATATAATAAGCATCCCTTATTATGCACCATGCTTGTGCATGTCTAGCAGGCCCACCGGCCGCCATGTTGATGCCAATTATTTTTGATGCATTCACGCTTTGACAGTTTCAAACACGCATTTAAATTGTTACACATATTATAGGTCTATACGAAACCTGTCATTTGAACATCTTTGGCAATCGTTAAGGGTAGTTAGAAGCCAGCAAGTCTGATACTAGTCATACCAAGGAGTATATTGAATTGCCCGGGTGGTCAGATAGGCAGTCGCTCCTTGTAAAACACTGGTACTCAGCTGCATTCGGTTAGATTGGGAATCGATCCCAACATATTTGGGAAAAGTCTAGGTAGATGTTGACAAAACTTGTATTCCTTATTCAATTGATATACGAAATCTTTCTTCCAAACTTCTCAATGCAACGCCATTTTAGTACTCAACCACGTATAAAGCCGTACAGCACTTATATACCTAATTATATAATAAACATATATATCTTGCATCCATACGAACTCATTCCGATATTGACTTAACTAAGTTGCAAGTTTCAAATACAGTTTTGACTATAAGTTGCATCGAAGTAAATTGATAGGTGCTGGAAATGGATGGACTTTTGATGTTTGTGCTTCTAACGTAATGCACTTGTCAGAAGTATGAACGATGGTTCTTGGTCAGACGGAGTTTATATTAAACTAGTGGCCCGCGGTACCTGCTTCGCTACATATAAAGTTCACCATTTGGTTACAAAAAATTTGAGAAATTAAGAATCGCTCGATTGATTTTGCATAATCTTCACATAAACCATACTAAATAAGTCCGAAGAAAGCCTAATTATTTTGATGGACTAAAAGTGGCTTTTTCAATACCTATAATAATATTGCCTATATTTATTTTCTTAAGCTCACTCATTCTTTGACTAAATGTGTGTAAAATCTGAATGAATTCAGAAAACTTCTAAAGCAGAATTTCTAAAGAAGAATTTTACAGTACTAGGCGGTGCACGAAACAGAAAAAAGAAAGACATTCTTTGTACTACCAGTTCGCGTGGCCACCCATTGGAAAACCCTTTGTTTTCAACTCGAAAATCCTGGACAGACAGAACTTCAACAAATAGTCCTTTTCAGTGTAGCGCTTCAGTGAACCTGTATGCTTATTGAATCTACATTATTTTCTTTACATTCTGTTTTTTTCAAATTCGCGATAATTCGTTCATGAAAATTGTTGGGACGCTCTGTATTTAATTGACTTTAGAGATACTCCTACTGTACTAATGATTGGCTGTTATCCCAATGCAGGATACAAACGTAGTATTATGCCCCAAGCGCTGCCAGACTAGACTGCCGCCGGGGTTCACTCGCGTCCACCCCGGGCAGACACAACAAAGTGACATGGAGTACTATCGACGCGAAAACAGGAGGGTGGAATTTCGACCTGCGGTTGTACCCCATTTGCGCATGTATGGGAGGATTAAGATCATCCCGTATTGCTGATGGGCGCTTTCAATTCAATAGCTGGTTGTTACTGGAATGTTGCTGTTGATTAAAATTAACGGTGGTAGTTTCAGGATTTTAAGTAAGGTTTTGATGGGCGTGGATCAGCGTAGTTGTGGAAATATTCCCGTTCAAAGCATTGAAGCTCATTAATATCTTAACCTTTTTTTGTAAAAATGGAAAGTTTAAAGTAAGACCGATTTTTCATCGAGCTGCTTTCACATACTATGTGAAAACTATGGCTCTTCCATATGATGCATATTATGCACACATGTGCAACGAACTATTTGCTTTTAAAGCTCACTTAAAAGTTGACTAACAAATATTAATTGAGTAAATCAACGTAAAATTGACTGTCGGTGAAGTGAGCCGACACATTCACATCACTCGTATCGAGCGCGCCATAGGCAGGTAGTACTCGGCGGTGCGCCCGCAGACATATTTAATTAACTTTGTCGTGTCTGACAGTTTCTGACACCCAACGCTAACGTTTGCACATCGTATGCTTTGACTTGCAGCGGAATAGTTTCATTGAAATTAATTATTTTGATGCTTTGATTTCAGTTAGATAAGTTCTAAGAAGCTGATAAAGTTTGAGTTTGAGGACTCCTTTTAGCTTTAAAGTTAAAGTGATTGAAAATGAACTATTGAAATGACTTTTCAACTTCAGCAAAGTAGGTAAAATATCGTTTCCTATGTGACCTCATCTAAAATGTAACATGCAGAAACAATTTGCGGACTGAAAGGTCAGTTCTAGCGAAATCGCTAGTAATTTCCTTGTCGTATCACAATACATAAAGACCGGTCAAATCGGCCTTCCTCTCCATTTGTTTTGTTATATCCCTTTATCATATCAAGTGTCACCAACATTGAAGTTGGCTTAGTTACCTCTGAGAACGGTTTTATCTATAAGGAAGATTTGATTGATATTGAAATTGCATATCCGAATCTGTCTCGGCTGTTTGTCGTTGAGATTCAATCAGAGTGACCTTTGTAAAGTCAAACGGCGACGGGTGCAATGTGGACCCACAAAGGGGAGGGACGGGACTAATTGATTGCTCATGTCCACGTTTAGGAAGGGGGCTTCCAACGACATTTCTTACATGTAATTAAAATATGGTCACGATGAAAAGGCTCCAGCGGTTTTTATATTAAACGCCGAGCAAGTTTATTAAAAAGGTTTTTTGTTTCTCTGTCCCATGCTTTTAGCAGACCTGATGAGTTTCCCTAAAACTTATTCATTTCATATTTCCTGTACGTAATAACTTTGTTAGGGAAAGTTTTGTTGCGTGCATCACCCTTTTACCTGCAGCTCGGCGTAGGGTCCAAACAAACATGTATTTAATTACAACTTTTGCCCGCGTCGCTTTATGAGGAATCGGACGGCAAAGGCTTCCGTTCACTGCAGTTCCTTTCGTATTTCAGTTATCGTGAAAGTGGAGTTAATTAGAAATTTTGCATTAGACACCGGCAATGTCAATGCCAGTGCATCGAAGCTTGAGATCCAGAATTCGCGGAAGTCCCTCTATTACTTAAATTAAACTGAGAAGGACAACTTTAGATCTCAATTTAATTTTGTAGACGCAATCTGATGCACAATCGTTGCGCACTTCGTAATATTCATCTGAAACTTGGTTCTTAAAGTCTTAATACAAAGATTAGCTGGAAAAACGTTCCTTATTTAAAAAATACGTCGTTTGCGATGTGATCTGCACAATAATGATGTTGTTTTTAATTCAAGGAATATTCTATTATAGTTTATATTCATTTACGGCCAGTTTTTTCATCAAAAGTTAAAGTTAAAGTAATGTCTAAAGTTAAAGTAACGGTCAAATTCGTTTTTTCAAGGCTAAAGTGACAGCAAAATTCATAGAAAAATTGAATTTAACCGTTACTTTAACTTTAGTCATTACTTTGACTTTTACTTTGGCTTTAACTTTTGATGAAGAAACTGGCTGTTAGTAGCACTCAGACATTGTTAAACAGTAAAGTGGACAATATTCTCGGTGCGATATGCATCCTTTAAATGTTATTAGAGCGCAATAAGGTTAAAAGGTGTCTAGCGCTCTCAACCTTCTTGGTCGTCGAGAAGTTTATTTCTGGTTTTCTTTTAACGTTTCGTTCCAATGTGGAAATTATTTCCGGAGGGAAATGTGGAAACTAGTTCTCGACACTATAAGATGTTGCAGAACCGATTTACCTATGCACAAATGTAAAACGTTTCGAAGTTGGGTACTTACATAAACTTACTATTTATTTATATTATTTTAGGCCTAAAATCGAGAATTTGAACGATGATTATATGACACAATTTTGTGAATACTTTTTTTATTTTGGCCATGTTCACCAATTGTTTACTGTTGCTAACTTATAAATGATCGATCATGCAATAACTACTCGAATAATTCTTTTTTTAACAAAAAATATGAAAAATATTTTTATTGGAAAAATATTCAAGTGGAGAAAACAATTTTAACCAATTACATTCTATCTAGAAATAATATTTTCTCTCTAGTTAATTATGTTTCAGAAACTAATTGGTGCTGATAGGTTTATTTTCAATACGTAGATGCAGAAGCCAAGTGAAGTGTTTTTATTATTATTTGCCTGATACCCAGTAACGGAGGTTTCAAGGATCTCTCAGCATGGCGAAGGCTCTAGAACTCTTAACCTAGATAGAGCTACTACCTTTTTATTTTATGGGACATTATCAAATGACCCCCTGTGGGTGCAGCAAGAGGGAGTGTCAGACTCTTACTGACTAAAACCCATCGTGTTCCTTCTTTAGCCCTTTATGTACCAGGGCCGCGGTAACTCTTTCGAACAATCTCGCGGTCCCGCCAGTAGAGCTACTACCTACCTACCTACAGTAACAATTTCTTGCCATTTCATCATCTATAAGACGTCTGTTAAGTTATCGTACTTTGCGAAAGCTACAGCAAGAAGAGTTGTTTCATTAAAAATCCAAAAAAAAAACTATCACAAGAACTTGATATAAAAGTAAGTAACAAGTAAGCAGTAGAAAACGCCCATAGCGTTAAGTCCGCCGTTGTACAAAATGTGCATAAAGTATTAAATAAATAAATTAATTCAAAGGAAAACTCTTACCATTAAAAAATATTATTTCAATCACTCACTATAATCAAGTATGCAAAATCCCTCGACATCGACAATCAATTGAATCTGCAAACAGTATTATTGACACAACTCTCAATTACGTTAAAAATATTTTACATTTTACGCGGAAACAACCCTTTGAAAAATTTAATTTCACAACGAGACGAGTAAAGGAATACTATTTATCAACATGAATGACATTTATATTCGTATGTATATATATATATATATTATATGTATTATAATTTATGTATTGTGTAGTTTTACTACATATACAACATGTAACGTAATTAACGCACACCCACCCTCAAACACCCCAATTTGAATATTATGTTATAATCATAATACATACACTGAATTTTTAATTTATCATGTATATGCATTGTTATTTACTAAATTAGTTATACCAATTCTTGGAGAACTTTTTAGTCATACTACTACGCACGCAAATATCGCGCCGCGCGCAGCTCGACTCGACACAAAATAACGAAACTACGGAAAAAGCCGAACGAAATCTTATTACTTTGAGTTACGGTCTATTTGAATTTGTTTTGACTGTACAGGGTTAATATGACAATAATTTCCGTAGTTTTAATTATTTTTGGGATAAAAAATTACCTATATTAAAAATGATATAAATCGATTCAGTAAACGATTCTGAACAAACTAATTTCAGGATGTGCGTTAATTAAGTTACATGTTGTAAATGTTTAGTATATTGTTATTGGATATTTTTGTTTAGTTTTCAATGTTTGTTGTGCACTTTTTAATCTACCCTACCACTATCAAATCTCTCCATGGCTTTAAGGTTGGCTGTAAGAGAACCCAATTCTGGGTTAAGCTCGCCATTGTACATAAACTGTCTTTATTATTTTATTATGTATTGTTAAGTGTGCAATAAAGAATATAAAGAGATTAATTATTGAAATAATAAAATGCACATGAATATCGTGTATGTGGGAGTATTGTTGTAGGCACTTTACTCCGAAAAGCTGCTTACAGCTTCGCATGCAGTTACGGCTATTCAAAAACGGCTTTTCATTAAAATTTCACGTTCTAAATTACCGGTTTATTTCCACACATTTTACCGTGCATCCAAAAAAGACTAGCTCAGTTAGGTCAATAGGTTTTTCGTTTTTATTCATAGTTTGTGTTTTTCCACTTCAGCAAGGTTCCGTTTTCCGTTTTTATTTGAATTTGTATATATCAGATATCTGACAGCGACTGTCAGTTTCGTGTAAAAACATATAAACCAGTATTGCAGCTGCGGTAGACTTCATGCAGTCGCGGCATGTGCGGTCGGCAGTTGAATTCAACCGTACGTTTACATAGTACGTAATGTACCTTTACATTGTATAGTTACGTTGGTACTTATGGAAACTAAGTAAACTCTTAGGTCACAGAAGCAGCGTTTTCCTCCTAATATTGGTACCATTGATGGGAACTACGGCGTCGCGCCGATGCATAGTCTATAAGGAGCCTTAGAAAATCCATTTGGGTCCTGTACAGACTACACCGCAAGAGCGGCGAATCTACTCTGAAAATAGAATCAAATCTCCATCAAAGTGTACCATGTTAGCTAGAGCTGTAGCTAGAGAGATTCAACTCAGAGACATTTAATGATTACTTAAGTCACTCGTTAGTGACGGAATGTCATACAAATCCTTCACTAAGGAATGGCTTAAGTAACCATTACATGTCTCTGAGTGGGGAGGTAAGAAGTAAGAAGGTAAGAAGTAAGAAGTAAGAAGTAAAGTACAGACAGCTCCAGTATCCGATTTTAAACCACGCTGAAAAGTTCAGCAGGTTTTTCCTTGACATTTAAATTTTTCCGGCCTTCTTTATATGCCATTCAGAATCACTGAAAATGGATTAGAATAGCATGGCATTTGAAAAATTGGTTTTCATTTATTCAAAGACTAGATGTAGTGACCATTGCATAAAAACAAGAGAATGCAAATCCCTTGACATTTAAACATTTCCGGCCTTCTTTTTTATCATGGTCATTCAGAATTAGATCATCACGACAATTGAAGTATTCCTTTATAATTTATTCAAAGACTAGATGTAGCGCACTCATACCACTATTCCAAAGGGGGCATCGAAATGGTGCAAGTAATTTGCGCATGTTGAGGCACATGCGCAGGTTACATACATTTTAAAAACGTTAGGATCTAGCGACTCGCTCATGTACCAAAGCACAATACCCACCCGCGTGCTCTTGTCACTTGCGCATGTTAACTTGCTCCAGCTACATGCACCGTGTAGACGCACCCATATAAACAACAGAAACAAGAGAAAGCAAATGTATTAAGCTTCAATATCCAATATCCTTCAACGTCATCAGTACCCATCACAGATTAATTGCACTATCTGCAAACGTCAGTCCCTGAATCTCCGAATGCCTCTTGCATAACACGGGTACACAAATGACATGACAGGCCGATGGTGGGCCGGGTTGCATCATTCTGTCATTGTAATCGATAACCATATCGAGGGTTCCCGGGCTAATTGGTTTAAGCGACATTTTGGGTGATATTGAGTTATATATATATTTGGAATCAGCGAATTTTTCTCCGTCGAATGGTGCCGGTTTCATTAAAATCGGAGCACTTTTTTGGCGCTTGAAACAATTCTATTTTCGTGGTGATTCCAAAATGGCAGTGTATTAAACGACGTGGATTTTGCATTTTTTGTTAAATTATGCACTTGAACCATACCATCATAATAATAACCGAGACATAAACCAGTCACCCTATCTCTCATAAATAAGTCAATGAGAGTTAGAGCGTTTTTCCTGTATCTACTTTTTTATTAAGAAGTAACTTGAATCATTTTGCCTTCCCACTAATCACACGGTGTGATGTCACTTAAACCAATAGTCCGTGACCCAAATAAGACAGGTTTGTCGCTTAAACGCTTTTGGCTGCATCTATTTTGAACGCAGGGTGCTACTTAAAGCAAATAGTCGTTTTCGTTCAGATGTTTTGTTTGGTCGTTAAACCATTTAGTCCTACTTTTTTTTTAAATGTGTGTCGTTTAATACTGATGATAAAATTAATGATGAATAATGAAACATTTTGCCAGTATTCATAAAAATACGAGTCGGTCTTTCAATCACAAAATTTTAATATGGTACATTTCAACCATGTCATATGATACCATATTCATTTCATCGACCGGGTGTCAAAAATCGTGATTTTTCAACTGGACTATCGTGCGCGGGCGCTTCAGTCTCACCACAGAGTACTTTTTATATTATGTCTCACTCAAGAGTGCGCCGAGGACTGACGTGACGCGCGCAGGCCGCCAGTGTTTACATAAAACGCTCATCAAAATTTAATCGTAAGTACTTTAATAGGCGTAGCAACCAGTCTTGCATTTCTTTTTTGAGGCTTGATATAGTTGGCTTCTTCTCAACCTGAACGCTATGGTAAGACGCGTTGTCCATTACAACAACAGAACTTGGCAGCAACTTATCTTTTAACTTTTCATCTACCCACTTATAAAAAGTAGGCCCGTTCATATCTCCATGATAGTCGCCAGTTTTAGCATCTGATTTGAATATAGTCAATGCATCATCCACCAAGCCATTTCGACTCCCAGCGTGGAGAATTACCAATCGCCGTCCTTTCCCAATATCAGCATGAATTCCGGATTCTGAAGATGATTGCCAACATAGCAATACTACCAAAGAATGTTTAATAGACACAGACATAGAGGATGTCGATGAAAATGACAACTATAATAAGTACCTGCATTATTTTTCATTACACTTGATTATTGTTTTCAGCAGCAGCTGTGTTTTATGAATACGAGAAGTTTCTTTGTTGATTTTATATTTTTTTTTATTTTAAAATTTTATTGTTATCATGTTACTACAAGTTTATTATGTTTAATTATACTTTAACTCAGTAAAGTTTTAGGATAACTAATGAATAAGGTCATAAACAATTTTATTATAATCGACGTTCCCACATTGAGACTGATTTTACTTAATTATAATACAAATTACTAAAATTTAACTGATTTTGTTGATTAAGACTAAAAAGTTAATAAATATTATTTGATGTTCCTATTGAGACTGGTCTATAATGATTATAAATCTAAATAAATACTTTGATTGATATTGTGTTGTTTTTATTTATTTATTTATTCGATGTAAGCACCTTAGATTTTTGGTGATTGCGATATATCCAGGTTGTTTTATCAGCCATTGAAAGTCTTAGATGTAAATAAACATAAACATTAAACGTTACAATTTCAATGTCACATGTCACATAAGTAAATTAGCCTGTCAGTCATTTTGGTCTAAATTGGTAGTTGAGATAAATACCTTGGTTCTATTAATTTTGGGTTTCGTTACTTCATACTTTTTGGCTTACTCTGTAAATAGAATGCGTCGTCGCTTAATTTTTTTTCCCTGTAGCCAATTGTAGTTATGAAGTCACTTAAATCGTTTTTCCTGTTTCTAAAAAAGGGCGGATTGTTTTAAGCGACATTTATCTTTGCAATTAAAGGTCCGTTTTATTTGGTATTAGCATCAACAACTAGATATTTTTAATTAAAATTCAATACCGTTTACCCCATTAAAATAACTGCAGAAGTTTTTTTGTTATGAATTTTTTTTCGAAATTTCAAACTTTAAATGGCTCTCCTGTAAAGTTGCAAAAATGTCGCTTAAACCAATTAGCCCGGGAACCCTCGATATGTTTGCCGTTGCTAGGGACTGCTGTATCGGATTACGTTGATTCATCTGTCAACGACTTACATGCTTGGATGAAATTTCTGGTTGATGAGTGATGGTCCGAAATGTATAGCCGAGCAAACTTAAGGACCATGGCCTAAGCGGGTGTGAGGGGTGCGTGACTGTTAGTAGGTATAGAGTTTTTCATAGGGTTTTTCACAGTACGTCCATGGAACTATTTTTTATGAGACCGATGGCAAAAATGAGGCACCAAAATTGGGCGCGATAGTACAAAATTAAGAAAATGTGATAAATGCAAAAATTTTACAGGAACATATCGTTTTCATAAAGAAATATGAAAAGGAAGTTATAGTTTTCTATACTTACTTTATTAATTAGTATTAAAGGGATTTAATCATTCAAGCTATTTCTTTGACTATGTCGTAAATATGATACGAAAATTATCTCTATGCACATTCATATTAGTATCTTTTAATTAAGGTCTTTCAGTAGTAGGTACAGACGTCATTGATTATATTTACTTATTACTGATATTCCTAGAAGCTAGCCAACTATTCCATTCAAAAGGCATTCCAATTCCAGATCAAATACGTACAGTCAGCTTCGAAAGTGGCTGACAAATCAAAATTTTCAAAACTGCTAAACACCATGTTGTCGATAACTTACCAGAGTTTATATATAGTTTTTTTGAAGTTTAGGATGCTAAGTAAATTTTGGCGTTTGTGTTGTTAAGAAATTCTTACCCTTTACCAGGCCCGCCGTAAGCGGGCGTGCAAGGCGTGCACCGCACGCGGGCGGCACGTCCTAGGGGGCGGCAAATCGAGCGACCTATCACGTAATATTAAAAAAAAACAATATATTTTTACCAATTATTTGATTTCAATATTTCTGAACACAGCAATAGCGCTAAGAATATTACTTACACTGCCGGTTTCAGTTACATCTGTTGATCATTTTCAAAATTAAAAATTATTAAAAACGATTTAAGATCAACCATTAGCGTAGCGTGGGGGGAGAGAGCAGGGGGGGCAAATGCCCTGGGCGGCACTATTTAGGGGGCGGCAAAATTAACCCATACGGCAAAATTAAACCATAATTACGTAATAAAAATATTTTTACTAAAAATAGATGAGTAGATTAGCAATTAAATTTCAGAAAAAGCCGCCCTCGCTTTGGTCGTCCCCTATCAATTTTGACGGGTTCATCCTTTGCATCCCCAAAAAAATTCGCGCTCGCTGCGCTCGCGCCTCCATTCATGTCAGTTATCGCAGTCGCAATTTAACTTTGTTTAATTGTTGAAGCATTCAATTCCGAAAAATCATTTTTCGCGCACGTCCGTTATAGCTTTTTGTTTACTTTGGCTTTTTATGATATGTTTACTTCATGAAAACTCTAAGGAAAAAATCGCGCTCGCTTCGCTCGCGGCTTCATGTACATTTGCACTTCATTTCTGAGCATATCTTTCTTTTTGACTTTGCTTTGTTAATTTACAGTGGTTTTAATTTGTTTTGTGTCCTTAGACTAAAAAAATTTCGCGCTCGCTTCGCTCGCGCTTCCTTACATATGAAATATGTCTCATGCGTTGACTTTTTCAACGGGAAACCCACCAAAAACCATTAATAACATATTTTACTGAAATTAAACATTGCTATAGATATTTAAGTTCGTTAGTTTAAGTTACCCATAATCTGTTCTAAGCACTTTGATATACATTATGTTGGTAAGTACCTACCTATTAATCACAATCTTTCAATACATAGGGGCCACTTGGGTAATGATTGCACTGCATTGATGCCCCAATGAGAGCGGTGCATGTACATATTTTTTTCTGTTGGACAAGTAAAATGGATATGAATGGGCAGGGGGGTCCGGACCCCCTGGACTCCCCCCCCCTTATATATTAAAAAAAAAAACCCAGTATAATATGTAGTCGTAGGGCGGCATAATCGGTTTTGCACGCGGGCGAACAAACAGCTAGCGGCGGGCCTGCCCTTTACGTTGTTGTGTACTTAAATTTTGATTTGTTCAGGTATTTGTCCCTCTGATTGTACTCTAGGCTAATACCACTCGGTTTGCAGTCTGAATAATACTGAAGTGGATTATTGTTCAGCCTTATGACGTTCTTAACTTCTATTTAGTATTCAGATTTCAGGTATTTCGTGAAATTCACGAGTAGTTTTCGTTAACATTTTCATTCTTTCAGTACGCTATGGAAGTTCAGTTGAATGGTAATACTTGTAAAATGAATGGAAAATTTTGTATTTCAATTTCCTTATGCACCTTCTTAACTCTAGTTCGAACTAGTTTCTTAGAAAATCATAATAACATTCAAAGGTAGATTTTTTTCTAAAAACTATTTCTATAATCAAAATGTAGTTATAAGATTTAAGCGTCGTTCTGTCCACAACCGTTTGAAGTTGGCGGAAACGAAAAAAATATTAAAATTAATTTACTAGTAATAACATTTAGCAAAAGGGGAAGTCGGTGTAAAAGATTACCGTTTACTATTAAAACATCGAGCTGTTAGCGTTTCAAGTTCACAGCGGTAATAACATTTTCTTACCCACTTCCTTCAGCTATAAAACTTAAGAAAAATATTTTCCCACCTCGGTAAGCCGAGGATTTTACATTTTCTCCTTGATTTTCTTAACCCACTAACTTGTTAACCTGTTGCACCTTCCGGATGTTTTGAAGGCAACAAGTCTGTTACTGTTAGCTGTTTTACACCGAAGTTCTGCTGTTGACGTTACGCACTTTAATCATGAATTCTGAGATGCGCTGCTGATGTAATTAATGTAACAATATATTAAGTAATAGCAGGACGTCCCATTGAGTCCCATTGATTCTGAAATGGTATGGTCAGGTCACAATCATGTTAGACACAAATTGAGTAGCGTTTGTGTAATTAATCACCAATATTGTGGACGCTATGGCTGCTATTACGTTTAACTAATACGCATTAGTGTCAATCACACAAATCCCCATTAAGTTATTATTGAATATTATGCATGCGCTTCCCTATAGCTCCCGTAAATGTCTAAATTGATGAACGTTTCAGTAATTGAAATGGTAAAACAAGCTCAATACTTGTCGCTTTCAATTAAATTATGTTCAGATTGCAGTTATTAATTATGGGGCTTTTAAAATCGTGTGTTTTGCCCGAAATGGTTGTTAAGCTGGTTAATATATATTTTCTCTTTTGTAATATTTATCAAATATTAATCATTAATGATGCTACATAGCAACAGTTATTTTTCAAATATATTATACCAAATATAATTTCAATAGAATCTCGTATGTTCAGCAAACAGTAAAATCGGTCTTGAGTGGCTTACATCTCAAGTGGTGTCTGGAGAGTTTTTCCAAAGATATTTCGTACCTAATTGAAATGTACTGTTTCGTTCCATAATAACTTGTTTACTACACAATTAGTGAATGCTTTCGAGTTAAATTCAGTCCACTATGAAGTTTCTGGGAACTTGATGCTAATTGTAAAGTATAGCGAATTTAATATAAGTCCGTATTTTAGAATAGAACACAAACAGAAATAGAATTTAATTGTTGATTGTTAACTTGCATTGTTATTGCGGTTCTTTTATATATTGTGTTTGCAGAAAACTATTAGGATGAAACATTTTATTCATATGTTTCTAATCATCAGACATTCATTTGTCCAAACACGTTACTACAAAGACTAGTGTCCTAGCATTCTTTTCCGTCTCGACTTGCAAGGAGCCTGTGGCGTCGTCCTAATTGGCAGCGATCGCGCGATGGCGCGATGCGTTTTTCATCTAAGACGTCGTCCTAATTGACAGCGATTGTACGATGACACGATGCGTTCTCGTCGTTCGATGAGTTCAAACATACAGATTTCATCAGAGTGTCCTATTTGAACCTCGCAAGTGAGATAGTGAGATCGCGAGATGAAAAACGCATCGCGCCATCGTGCGATCGCTGCCAATTAGGACGACGCCTGTGAGTTTGTTCCGACGCTTTCTTAATGCTAAGCTAAACCCTACAAATGCTTCGTCATAAGCAATTTATAAACCGAAAGGTCTGGAAAAAAGTTAAACGAGAATTGTTTGTGTCAACTTAAGTTAGACTAAAATTATTCTCTTTTTTAAGCTAAACCTTTTTTAATGGTAATCTTGTAAAGGTTTTTCTGTAAGATTCCTTGGACCCGTGCTACTAGTTTAATGCAGTATGACTTACACTCGAACCTAATCAATAATTTATTGTTGCAAATTACCATCATTCACCTGATCGTATTTCAATTTTTATTTGAGATCAGCGCAGCATTTCTTTCTCCATACTCTTCTATCTGAAGACATCTCACAAGTAACATTCCAGCCGTATTGTCTTTCACGGAATCCAAGTATCGTTTCCTTGGTCGTTTTCCTTTCTTTTATGACCTTTCTCACTACAGGATCTTCATTCCTCCGCATCACATACCCGCATCATGATATTCAAGTATTACACTCATAGAAAACTACCACATTCATATCATCATTATCATCTCAGCCATAGGACATCCACTGCTGAACATAGGCCTCCCCCTTAGATCTCCACAGATACCTGTAGCAGGCGACCATTCATAACTACTTGTAAAAAGTATGGCGTTAGTGCGTGTAATCTAACAGGAAAGTATTCTTTTTGTGTCGAAAATAACTGTGGTTATAAAACTATGATGACGTCAGTACACAGTAATTAGTTGTTCACTATTTACATTTGTAATAAAATCTTCCTTTCTCGAAATGGTATACAATATGCAGGCTGTTACATCATAATTGTAGATAGGCAAATGCTACGGCTGTCAGTTATATTATAATGGATGACAAAACGGAAAATACGTAATATACAAAAAAATATATAGGTTTTTAATATAAGTAACTTAATAAATAATTTAACTAATTGCAACAGTTTCATCCAAAATTCGAAAGTTAAACTTGCAAACTAAAACCGTATTAGATCCGGTCTCCCGAGTCCTTGAAACAAAATATCCCATATTAATATTACTTAGTTAGAATTTGAAAACTGATGCAGCCAGGGTTCCCGTACTTTCATACGGGATCTATACTTTGTATGTATATAGGCATTGTAGTCTGTCGGTCGTATCGTGTCCGGAAAATGCTCGTTTGTTACTACGTACAATACAAATTGTCAGCCCAGACGTCTGGTCGCCACCACAATCAATGTACCACGTAAATACATGTTACCTATGTACCAAGTAAATCACATACAATCAGCGTTCGTAAAGGTTGTATTAGCTTGTTATAATTGGGTGAAGAAGAGAAGATATATCATGTACTTGTATTAGAAATAGACCTGCCTTTTCTCAACGGTTTTTACCGTAAGTCAATAAATCGAACTGAAATCTTGCAATTTTTTGACGTAGGTAAACCCCGAAATGTCTGTACCTAATACAATCTCATTAAAAAAATAACTTTCTAGTGGTTTAGTCTCTGCTTTGATGAATCGCGTCATTTAGAGAAATTTTGCATATCTTAAGTAATTGCATACCTAAAAATGAATGTTTTATGTGGTTTAGATAAAGATTAATACTAAGTTTAAAGTTGTACAAGTAAAGCGTCAATCTGTCTACCAATGCAGTATGCAATCGGGTCCCGTACCGGTGCATTTGCGCGTCGTGTCAATACGTACGTCGGACACCACTCCCACGCTCCTGTAATCGTCTCGCGTTACTGTTACTATTTAGTTATCTGTGCTATTTACCTGTAGACTAAAAGTATTTTTATACTCCTCTCCTTTACGTAGAAATATTTTTTAAGTCTCTAGTATAAGGAAACGGATTACAGTTTATTTTTTGAAAGAGTCTTCCCTTTTGATTTACGGCATTCTAATTAAAGACCGTCTCAAATGTGGCAGAAGCAGCAGCGGCCAGATATTTTTTACTGATATAATGCCATTGTAATTGAACTCATGTAAAAATTATATAAAATCAAAACTGCAACTGTCCGCGATAGATGTTGATAGGATGTTTTGTTTGAAATTCATCGCCTTATCCCAATTTTATTTGGGGTCGGTGCAGCACGTTTTCTCTATCCAAACTCTTCTATCTGCCTTCATCTTACAAGTACCATTATATCTAGCCATCTACATTTCACACAATTCAATTTAAACTATTCAAAATAACTGCTTTGTACAGTGAAGTTTAACAAATCAGAATCTTAGTGAATTATCATTACTAGAGCAGTGATGTCTGTGTGGAAAGTTATGTTACCTCGAGTAACGGCTTATATCATACATTTCCGTTCGTCGTCACGCGATATGCGTCCCCGACCACTCACTACTCCTTAACCCGTTAGTGTTTTGTTAAATTGTTCTCAACGCCCCCTGTAGTACGAAACAATACGAATTTTCGTTTTCACTTACAATGTATGCAATTTAATGGCGTTTTGAACACTAACTTATGCTTACTATACCTAAATACAGACCAGACGTTGACAAACAAGTGTTTTATATGGTACTTCAAAATATAGTGTAGTAGATACACAGTTTTAACCGCATCAGCTTAGAAGTTTTCCCGTGAGAGTTTAAAATACCGATCTATTCACTCTCATAGATTTTCACATAAATGTTTTGGGAAAAGTAGGATTATATGTCTTACTGGTTATTAGAAAGGTAGGGTGTATTAGACGCAGAGCGCTTAAGACTTTGGGTACTCTGGATATTGATGCACTATCTGCAACGTTTCGTGTAAGTATGTTTTATATCATCGAACGCAAAAGTAATTGCAGTAATTTCAATATAATTAGAATAGGTTACAATTAGATGATTATAGCTTTTGCACATTCACTAAAAAAATACTTTTTCGCACGAAGTATGAATTTTTTTTTTGTATGAGAGCCCCATAAAATGTCTAATAACAAACCGATGGACGTACCTTTGGCTACGAAAGTATAAAAAAAATCGTGTAAAAATTTTCAAAGCATGAAGTATTGAAAATGAAATGTAGTTTCTAACGGTTCCGTTTATAGTTAGTCAGAAATTCCTAACATCGTTTAAACGTACTATATTGTAACTATTCCATAGATATAGGGTGAACGGTATGGCATAGCGTCCCTCTAATTGGCTTATGGCGAGCAAACGATGCGGTTTTCAGCACTAGCCTCACGCACAGTGATATACATAAATCTCTTTAGAGCATGTTCTTTTTACTGCAGTTTTTTAATAACCCATCGCTTGTTGGAATTTCACAGTACATACTTGTATGTAGCGAATGTCAAAATTCTATCGCTAGTAAGCAAATCAAAAAATATATGAATATTGGAACGGCTATTATAGTTCATGTGAATTCTACCACTATTAAACAAAAAGCTAAACGGAATCGCGATATCTGACCCGTAGGTGTAGGAAATTCTTTTACGAAGTTTTTCAGCCGGTACGGATAGTTATTAGCAAGGTGAAAAATATGACCAGCCTCATTTAAATAGGCTACAGTTCCAATGTATTGTACTTATGAATAAATAAATATATCCATTTAAATTCTATCTTAGTCGACATAAAGTATTCAGTCCACTAATTCAAGAACCTAAAAATACGCAATATGTAATCGTACAATAAAAAAAAACTAGTTACGCGTACCAACGGCGTGTTTTGTATGACTTTCTATGTTTTCCTGTAGCGAATAAATTAGATAGTCAATGAGATATGGCTTCACGCGCGATTTAACATAAGTTGGCTAAAATGGAATGACTGAAACACTGTCAATTTACATAGATATCACAGCATCTATATTAGCTGTTATTGAAGATTTTTAAGAACCTTTGTCTTATTTACATATTTACACTACATATTTAAACTATTTATAAATAAAAAAGAAAAATTATAACTATTCATCAAAATTCATCCACAGCTCTATCAACGGGAATCAGGCTTTTTATTCAATCATATTATTTTTTCTCTCCTTATTGACCTTTAACCTATAAATATTAGGTACGTGAACAATAGCCAACTAATAATGTTCAGAGAATCCCATACAATATTATGTCCCCACAAACTCGAAAAAGCATTAGTTCAAAATCAAATTTCAATCTACACCACACCGGTGTACGCTGCACCAATCACTAAACAATTGTTTGTGTATGTGTTGCTAAACTAGTAATATCCTCTAGAGGCGACGCTAGTTATACCTAGGTATCCCCAGTCGATATTTCGATCCAGTCTGGCACTAACATGGAGAACAGAATGACTAACGGAGGTGCCATAACGATGCTGCGGGATTGTTCGAAAGTGACCGCGGCCCTGGTACATAAAGGGTAAGAAGGACCATGATGGGTTTGGTCAGTAACTATACTCCCTCACGCTTCTAACTCACAGCGGGAGAAGTCATTTGATGATTTCCCATAAGAAAAAAAACTGAAAAGCAGTGCGCCAAAATGTGGGTGTGCGCCGTGCGGGCGAGAATGGAGAAAGTTACAATTTTCGCCCTTATAATTTCGATAGATGGCCCAAAGTATACGAACGCCTCGTTAGAACATTCGTAACTGCTCGTTTTGGTCAAGCCCGCCTTATGTATTTGAGCTAGAAGAAGGCGCCTGACCTAACTGCATTATGCTATCTCCGCTCTTCCTTACTCCGTGAGTCTGGCGGTACACTACCGGGAAATCGTAATATTCAGGAAGGATTCACAAAAGCTGTCTGCATCAGCAAGCGAGTTATTAGTTCGTACCTTACCTGTACTATATTTTAGAACCCCCTTATACCTTATTAAAAAGAGATTCCGGTTCAATAGGTACGCTTCGCAGAACTGCTAATTAAGCATCGGCTCTTAATTTGTACTCGATGCAGCTAGATTTGATTTGCGATACTACGAAATAGTTTTCATTTAATTATGAAGCCATAGTAGTGGAATTTATTGCAGTATGATATTATCAGATGAATTTGAAGCGCTATTGAAACTTTAGACAATATTGATGCGTCAACAATTAGTGTAGGTCCCACTACAAAACTATTTAGCAATTTCCGCTACTATCTCTTTGTAACTAAATAAAAACAATTTCATAGTATTGGAAAACAAATCTATCTGCATCGACTTGAAATAAAAAGTGCCGATGCTTAATTACCACTTCTTATCGGTGGCAAGATGATATTGTATAGAACACTGATATACGAGTATGACTACGTCTGAATGCAGCCCACACAACATTGAATACCTTTGATTTAAATTATTATTTTTTCCCTAGAAATAATTTTATTTCACAAGAACTCTTCAGTTTGTAAGGGCATCATTAGCCGCGATCATACGAAGGACGAGGAAATTCAATGCCATCAAAGAAAACACAGTGATTAAGTTAATTTATATCGTGATTTGCAATAACAACTTCAACGTTATGCAATACCTGGTATTAAGGGTGCGTCTACACGGTGCAAGTAGCTTGCGCATGTTGAGGTACATACGCAGGTTACATTCATTTTAAAAATGTGCGGGTCCAGCGACTCGCGCATTTAACAAAGCGAAATACCCACCCGCGTGCTCTTGTCACTTGCGCATGTCAACTTGCTCCAGCTACATGTACCGTGTAGACGCACCCTTAGTGATTGAATGTGGTAAATTGTGCACCCTGGGCTACTATTCTAGGACGGACATATTATAGTAGTTGATAGGATTTAAGGCTGGCAAGTAAGCGTGTACTTGAGAAATACAAATTCTGGGAAATTTCGGCCATAGTGTACTACTGGTTTTCGTTTTGGAGTACTGTCATATTGTATCAACACGTGGCGTGTTTCCACACGTGATTAAAGGCGATTAGTGCAAGTTGCAGTTCGAGAGTTCCACAGAAATTGTACTGAACGACTCGAGTCTACGGTAATCTCTCGATACGTGTGCTAAAAGGAAAATATCCCAAAAATAACCACCAACCACGGAATTACAGTTAATATTTTAAAATATTACATTTCTCGGTATTTTAAACGCATTAATTAATTTTGTTTTAATTAAGTAGATTTCCGATCGGTTTTTGAGAGGCCGTTCCATCATTCTGGAACATTCCAGGTAAATCCGATTATGATATTAATTCTCAGCTGTCATTGTGTAATGTGCTGCAGGTTGCTGAAGAAATAATAATAATGTACCTATTAAATAATTTGAATAACTTTACTCTGTTTGAGTAGTCTTTATGTATACGACTTTTATGTAAAACCTCAACTTTAAAATTAAATGCGACTAAAATTAAATTTACAATATAATAAAGATTGCCACTTAATTAATAGAATCGTTTTTTTGCAGCCTACTCACTCGGAGTATAGTCGTAATTTTACTAGCCCATATTCCTGTCATAAAGTAATAAAAAGATTGACAATATTGTTAATCTTTATTATGGTTATTAACTAACGTGCGATGATATTCAGTGTCAATTCAATATCTTCTTCTACAGCAGTCCGATAATACAATGTTTAGTTCGATTCGTACCTAGCTAAGCTGTTAGGCGGATCACACATTACCACTCTCCACGCATCGTTGCAGGCCTGTGTTTACTCGTACCTACTACAGCTACTGTTTGCGTTTGTGGAGCGATTCTACGCATTGATGCGTGGTGTGTGATCCGTAAGTAGTTAATGATAATGGTAAGTAGTTAATGGGAGCCATGAAGAACAAAATGACTAGCGGAGGTGCCATAACGGAAAATATCCTAAGAAAATAGCTCGCCAAAAAGCGGGTGTGCAGATGACGAGAAACGTTACCTTTTTTGGACCTGATAATTTTTTGTAATACCAAAAATCGTTGACAGATGTCTCAAAGAACTCGAACGCCTCGTTAATTCACTCGTAACTGATCGTCTTGGTCATGCCCACGGTACGTATTTGATGTAATAGAAGGCGCGTGGCCTACCTGCATTATGGCATCTCCACTCATCTCTTCATACTCCGTGATGGGAACGTAGGACAAAGATCATGGCATTGTCACCTTCCAAGTAACCTATGAGTATCTTCATCCACATTTCTTTGTTTGTAAGTAACTGCCTAGTTTGTAGTTCATCAAGTAAAGGTAGTGTATGGTTCCATTTTCTAAACAATATAATAATTTCCTTGACCAAGATGCACCGACCTATTTGTCTGAGTTCACCCGCGACCGGCTTTTGTTTTAGGTTGTTGTACTTTCTAGGTGGAGGCATGTCTATTTTTATGTTGAGCATCTTACAAGGTGTTCTACATGTAAGGGGGAACTAGGGATAGACAGTACAAGAGCATTCTTTCGTCGTCTTTGTTTCGCGTCTGTTTGCGCAAAATTTCAATTACGCGTGATCTTAAAAGAATCCTTAGAAGTTCTTAAAATAATCCCTAAACAATGGACTGCCATAAAAATATAAAATATACAAACCATAATAATAGCAAACCTGCAAAGGAAATAATTTAACTGAACGCGAACAGCATCAGTCTATTTCATTCGATCAATAACTGAGCAAGACATTTCATATCTGTAAACACGAAATCCCTTACCAACTAAAGGCTGGCCACTTCAGCCAGAAAGTTCATAAACTAGAAATGCACATAGTTGCCGACAAAGTCTGGGCAAACAAACTCTATAGATATAACTACAGGCCAGTCTAGACGAACTATCCTCTTAGAGCCATGTTCAAAGGTACCTCTTTCTGCATAATACACTTGAATTTATTATCGGCCCGATCCATATTAGCAATTCTGTTTTAATATTGACGGACCACGTTAAAAGGTTTTTAATAACGTATTAAGTAAAATGAAGTTTGAATAATATTTTGATGTTCTTTGTGGAAGCCAGCTAAATGGATAAAGCCATCGCACGCATAAAACCATTTAACCATCAACGAAATAATACCAAAGCCTTTCGTGGAACCACTCGTGTTTTACATCCATTATTTCAAAAGCTATAAGCTGCTTTTCGTAAAGCCCAGTTACCACCAACGCGGAGCGGAACGAAGAATTTTCGAACAACCAGTTGAATTTCGATGTTCCACATCTCGTCTCTGCGCTCATAGTGCGAAGAATTCCTATTGGTTGCTTACATAGTTCTCTAATCCGGTCCGGTGGTATTTGACCCTGTACCGGATTAAATCCAAATACTAGCCGATACATGCAACTAGACGAAATCCCGTGAAGGTACGCAAGTTCGGAAGTTATTCGGACTCCTGCAACCACTCTGTACTTAGGTAATCCAGTTCGCATGACCGCAGCAGCTAAGTTCAGTAGCCGTATTACTTGCTTCGATGGACAAAGGGCTTGGATGAAACTATCGACCTATCTGTTAACATCGAAATATTTACCTCCTGAATTAGTGGAAAACGGACTAACTATTTTATTGATAAGTCTACTGAAAAATATAATACTGAATAAATTGAAATTTTATTATACCTAAGTAATAAGAGTTCATTTCGTAGCCTGTTAACGTAGGCTTTCTACATCAGACAGAAGGGACTGCCCATGAAAAGGCCATTGAATATTCGACAATAGGATTACGGCATGCGATCACTATCTCATCTCCTGTAACCTGAATGTGAGCTAACATCCAATCAAAATGAGCCTCTAATCCTATCAACGCAATCTCGACATCAACCACACAGTTACGAGTACATGATTCACTCCCCGTACAGGCTCGCTTCCACTACAAACGCTGAAAAGCCCAAGTTCCGGCGTCCATTTAATAATCAACTTCTCTGTTTACACTGCACCCCGTGACATCGGGGCAATTAATCACGCACTACATGTTTTGAAGCAGGCTTATTGGTTTCGATGCAATAATATTTACACCTGTAGTCATCGACTCATCGTCCTATCACTTTGACATGTGCTTTTGTACAACGGATGGACGGTCAAAGTGATTTGTGGTAATAAAGCAGCTCCCACAAAGAACTGTTCATATTAACATTTCAGGTTCAATATTGGCTTTTGATGGCACATTTTAGATTTGTATTGGAGCCTCTTTGACGTATTCCAGTTAAGGGCCAGTTGAGCAGTGTGCTTCGGAATATAAACTGTTGAACAATACTTGTAGTCTAAAGCTAGAAAAACTAACAATCAGTCTTATAACTTGTAACGTGTTGCCTGGGTCGAGGACGTCAGACAGTCAGCCGCTACTTATAAAACACCGGCACTCAGCTAAGTTCAATAAAACTGGAAGCAAACGTAGGAGTCATTAGACTCAGCACCATGTCAAATATAAGTTACTCTGATGATATAAATTGCATATAGTAATGTTAGGTCTAGCACTCAGTATTGTTATGAAAGTCTCATAATAGTCGGACCTTAACAGTGGCTCATAATCACGAGCTATATAAATAACAATTCGGTTAACTGGAGCCAGTTTAAAGCACAAAGCGAACAGGTGAAGTGATACTTCCGTTCGTTCACATTGCAGCAACTAGTTGCTTTATCATGTTTGTTGACTGTATCCGAATTTCACAGAATACCTTTGATGAGTATTGTGTACAATTCGCTCGATTTATTCGTCCGAGTATTGGGTAAATGTCATCGTTACAAATGAAAGTTTCAATTCGTAGAACGGCCTTTGACAAGCTATGTTGTTTTGCTGACGACGATCGTCATTTATTTTTTACTTTTTTTTGTAATCCTTGCAACCGTGAAAATAAAAGCGGAATGTACATACACTTGTTGCTTTGTAAAAGTCAGTGTAGTAGTCAACTCAAAAACATTCAACCATATTTCAAAGAACAGTCGAGATCTGAGACAAAAACAAACAGTAAGTTTAAATGCATAGTTTAATTCCCACTCCTTTTAATTTTGCTCTATTGACAATGTATCGATGCACTACTTTCTAAAACTAGAACTAGAACACCGTGCCTATTAATTTGTGGGACATCAAAGTGCAATAGACGGTCTTAACTAAAGGCTAAACGTACATAATTGTATGCCTACTGAAACTCGCTAATTATATTACCGACTAATTGACATCATGACTAGTGAATATTTCATTGATTAATTCCGTTTGTATTTTTCACTTTTTGGTTTTACACTCCCAATTTTATTCGATATTTTGGTTAGTCTGTATTTCGATATGGTTTACCGATTTCCGCAACGTCGAACATAAATACAACTGAGTATAGATATATGTAATTGCACTCACACATTTACAAATTGGAATCTGTTTTTAATTAATTTTGTATGACTTTCCAAAGGCTCGTCTAAAAGCTGGTTCTGAGGCTTTATTTGCATTTCAGCATTCTTTCACTATCAAATTCATATATATATCATTATTTTAATGTAAAGAAGCTCTCAGCAATGCTGAGGGAAACTACAGAAAAAAAAAACATTGTTGGTTTTATTAGCTACTTCATCAAAAAACAATAACAGCGGTGAACTACGGAAGAAAGCTTTAAACTAGTTATGTCAAAAAAACTGACTGCGTTCTAAAACATCTCCAAACTTTAATGAGCACTTGACGTTTACCTACAACATTGAAGAAACTAGGGCAGGGTTAAGTTTAATCGCTTATATTTTCACTACCCGCTTGTCTAGCGTTTCTGGTTTGTACAGCTTTCAGATTTCCTTAGAAGAAACTAAAAGTTCTTTGTTGTTCGCGAGTTACAGCAACAAGTAAGATAAGAAAGCAAAAGCTCTTTTCTTGATAGTTTGAAGCTAACCTTTAGGATAAGATAATTACTACATTCATCATCTCCCAAGCCTTTTCCCAACTATGTTGGGGTCGGCTTCCAGTCTAACCATATGCGGCGACTGCCTACCTGATCTCCTCAACCCAGTACCCGGGCAACCCAATACCCCTTGGTAAGACTGGTGTCAGACTTACCCGTAAGACAACTAAAAACCATCATGGAAAAAATCCGCGAACATCGTGTTCAAAAACCGGTACGGTATTTTCAAAATTTTCCGTTAAGGAAAACTGCCGAACAAGTTCTGGTATCGCGCTTTAAGAAATCACGTTTCGAGGATAATGTCACATTTTAAAGAAAACTTACAACTGTTAAAAGCTAAGTATGTGCGTATACCTATACTTTGCAAATTTGTACTGTCAAGTTTCCGGGTCGTAACTTCGCGGACATTGATCTTGCCTCGCTTTGTCGGAATTACATCAGATCGGTGTACGGAAACCCAAAATATTTGAAACAGATTTTTCGGCACTTGAAAGATTTTTCTTTACGTTGAGACAGTATGATGTGGACTCGTTGTTCATGTAAATTGATGTTTTCGAATTGAATTGGAATGGATACAAGATACAAAATTAAGCAAAATAATCGGTTAACCTTCTAAGATTAAAATTTAGGGAATAATTGTTTCCCTTGTTTGTTGGTGATGTCAAAAAAAGTTTACTATATTTTCATCAGCATCTCACGAGCCGAGCAGCTGAGTACACTGTTTTGCAAGGAGCGACTGCATATCTGACCTCCTCAACCCAGGCAACCCAATACCCCTTATTAAGTCAGACTTACTGGCTTCTGACTACCCTTATTTTTTCTTAGTATATGGTTTTAAAAAGTGTTTTTGTTCGCAGCTGGACCGTGCCAACCGCCGTTACATTCTAACCCAAGGTCCATTGGCATTCACCGTGGGCCACTTTTGGTTAATGATCTGGGAACAGAATACAAAAGCTATATTAATGCTAAACAAGGTGATAGAGAAAAACGAAATAAAATGCCATTGGTACTGGCCGCAAGATATCGGTGAAGCCCATAAAATGACCTTCAATGATGTCAAGTTAGCAGTTGTACTTGAAAAAGAGGAGGATTGCTGCTACTACTCCACTAGGCTGTTCAAGTAAGTGCCAAGCTTTATAGTTTTACCAGCTTCCTATATACTACTTTCCGCAATTATATAAAAAGTCAAAATTCTATTTCATTTCGTGCAGCAGTTTAAGTGCGAAACCACAAACTTTCATATTTATTTATAATGTTAGTTAGATACATCATGATATTACCCATATCATCTTCAAAAGTTGTACGTCGTGAACTCCATCGCGGTCGCACTGCATCTTATTAATTAAATTATCTTATTAAATATCACTCGTACAAAATAAATTTTGAAACCTAGAGGCACCTTTAACACCACAATAAATACTCAGTAAATTAATATTCAGTAATGTATCTTTGACTTGTTTGAAAGTATTTTTTTCTTACTTATGTCTAAAACATCAATGTCTAAAATATCGAATTAATAATTAATAGACTAGTATAAAAATTCCCACGTTCTTTTAAATCTTCAGATTATCCTAATTATTGTTTATCATAGCTCCAATATTCAGATTCACAAGATTAATTCTATTTAAATAAGCTTAGATGAGATTAATATTTACTTTCATGTGAAAACAATACCACTGTAGAGCATTTTCCCAGATACGTAGAACTCCGCAAAAATACATGCAACATTTAGATATTATTTCAAACATAAAGCTTAAGTTTGTCAATTTCCGTAGTAAAACTTGTGTTCCGTATAACACTTAAAAGTGAGTGCATAATTGACCCCAAGTTCTGCACTACAGAATAATCGCTCCCGTTGTGGTGAACGATAATTTAATTGCTTCATTGACAATTGATTGACTGAGAGCAGATAAATCAGCCCATATGACAGAGATCCGTCGATTTTTAAAAATCCAATCTGATGACATGATATGCGAGGATATCACTATGAAAATAAGTGGCTTTGAAACAGACAGTTCACTCGTAGATTCTCCGATTATTTTTTAAAGTCATCAGCCGTGTCATAGGCCTCTCTTAATATAAGCTTATTGAGCTCAATCTTCAACTTCCTGTTATATCTTCAGCTCATGTCGCTACCGAAACGAAACCTCCAAGTTTATCATATAGGAACGTTTTTTAATTATTATATTAATTTTGATTCAAATACTCTAGAAATTATTGTTACGCGTGTCATAGTCCGTTTCGAGATCTCAGTTCAGAATCTGAGAAATCAGTAACTAGATATTTTTTCAGCAGCATTTGTTAAGGATAATTTGTATATTTCAACCATAAAGTCACATAATTTTCAATGTTTTAGATACGTAACTGGTAACTTGATTTGCATCCATTCAGACAAAGAAAATAATCCCTTACAGATTCTTGGATCATGTTGTAAAAAGCTAATAACTCGGACAGTTTCGTGTTCAAGGCAGCATATCTAAGTTTCTGCAAATCAGCCATAGAATACTGTCAGTTTAGGGCCAATTTTTCAATCCCATACAGTATTTATGTGAAGAATATGTTTGACGTTTTGACAGCTTTTGTATAGATAGTGTGTCAAACCGCCATATTTATTCCTCAGATAGAAGTTGCGTGATAATTGAAAAATCGGCCGTTAAACGAAAGTAATTAGTAGATACAACACGATTGAATTTTGTGGTACGTCACTTTAAATTACTAATTTTACATAGACGTCACGAGCCCCCTCAATCTTTATTGCGTTATATCTCAGTAAAAATAAAATGTTTTGTTAAAATAAAAAATACGTGTACAATATTTTTCGCCAATCTAAAATGCGGACTAATAAGAATCACTATATTTTAACCCTGTCATTACACCTAATCTGTCTTCACCAGGCTTTACGACCTAGAAAGCGGTGAGAGCCGCGATATCATGCAGTTCCATTACACCACCTGGCCCGATTTCGGGGTGCCCACATCACCCAACGCGTTCCTCCAATTCCTGAAGAGAGTTCGCGAGTCTGGAGTACTGGATCCCACCGACGGGCCTCCAGTTATCCATTGCAGTGCAGGGATTGGGAGATCGGGCACATTCTGCTTAGTCGACTGCTGTCTCGTCATTGTAAGTAATATTTTTAGTCCTTGACTGGCTAGTTTTTTGTGCCTGACAGTGTAATTTGCTGTCTCAGCGTTATCTGTATTTGTGATGTGTTAAATTGTGTTTTTTTATGTTGTATGGAATTAAAAATGTAGTGGCACAAAAGAGTTTTCAGTATGAAAATTGGTAAAAATATGTGGTTGTATGTAATTTAGCTTGTCCATCACCAGTGTGTGCTGTGGGTAACTGTCCGTATGCACACCCTTTTTCATTAGTTACACTCTGTAAATATATTTTTTGATGACCTCTGACCTAATTTTTTTCTTAGTTTGCTGGAGATTTTTGGTCTCTTTTTTTATGTGTCTTCTGTTCGGCGGGTTTCGGCTGTACTGATTCATCTCCGTTTTGTTCCCGCTTCTTCTCGCCTGTTTAAATGTATTTTCATGCATTTTACTTACGATGTTTGCTGTTTGTAATATTTTGCATTTCTCTTTGTCTGTGTATTTCAGGGGCCGATGGGAAATAACATCTGTAAAAGCGATTATTAATGCTATTATGCAATAAATATACATTTCTAATAACTTGACTATTGGCTTTGTGTAAAGGAGCAGTTTTTCAATCTTCATAAAATATTCAGTATAATTTTATGCCATAATTATAGGTAATTAATTGATATGAGAAATCGGCCAGTGTCTTTCGGGGGGTATTTTGTAGAACGACCCATTTTAACGTTGAAGAATTATAAATTATGTAATAATTGCAGTACGACCGTATAAACGTAATGTCCAGGGCTGCATTTCCACGTCAGCAGCGGCGGAGTGCGGACGTATCGGTAACGGGAACATCAGTATATAATACGAACACTTCGCACTCAAATTAATAATTCGGTTTTAAATCATCATCTAGTTTATTCATCATCATCATCATCATCGGCCGCGGTTTCGGATACGCGACGTCCGCGAAAACGTTTTTTAAATCGAGTGCGGTTTTTACCAAATGTGCCATCGGCAGTTTTCATCGTTTCATATTTAAATGTGGAGTGTTTGTTTAGTCGGGATTCAGAGAAGATTTATTTACGTGACTGTGCTTTTTATTTTTATTTAATACGGAAACTGAAATGGCAATTTTCCGATTTCTCGAAATGGTTTTTGCATTCAATCCGGACGTTTGATATCCGCGCATCGGATTCATTCAACTTCTATTTATTCTTTGAATTCAGTGAGAAATAAAACTAGTGATTTAACGATTAAATACTGAGCTGAGCAGGACTTGCGTTTTGTACGTAGAGTCGCCAGACTAGAGCGAGCACATTGGCCGTTTCCTATTTGAATTCGAGTCGATCCCGTCACTGTCATTAGTGTCACTTTTAAATATTTTACAGCCTTACTTATAAACGTGAATTAAATATAAGTAATACTTAAGGGCTGTTTAAGAAAATTCTTACTTATAAACGTTGCTTAAGCATGTCTTAACTAACATTTAATAACTACTTAAGACTTTAAGTAGTGATTAGTTAAAATGTTGCTTAGAAGGTGATTAGAGATTTTATAAGTAAGGGGGTTACTTTCTTTTAATAATTTCTAAATCTAAAACGAGAATTAGTAAGTTTCACGCAGTCATTTAAAAATTAATGTTGTGTTTTAAACAAATAATAGTAAGACATAACTTCAATAAAATTCCACTGAAAACAAAATCGACATTGAAAATATTCCGCGAGAAAATTGACAAAGGCACACAATACAAATCAAAAATGTTTCGAAGAGATTTGAAAGCCTTCCTGACGAAATTTTAATTTGTCAGGCCGAGAAAGAGGGGATACAGAACTTGAACATCCAGGAGACGCTTCTGGAGATGCGCCATCATCGCATGGGACTCATCCAGACTCCTGACCAGCTGAGATTCTGCTACCAAGCCGTCATTGAGGGGACTAAGCGCTTGGACCCCAACTACGTAAGTTTTATTCTAGAATTATCTCTAGTTTTTGCTGCGTTAAGACCGTTCGTTGTCCGACTACCAAACTAATAGTCCCGGGTTCGATTCCCGGTGCGGTCAACTGTGTGATGAGTATGTGTTGTCTGTGGTTTGAGTGTCATAGTATGTTTGTATTTATAAGTATATGTAATATGCAGTTTATCCGTTGTGTGAGCAACTAAAACACAGGCTAATAAATAGCTTACCATAGGGCTAATCTACCGTGTGTGAAAGGTGTCCAGATATATTATTTCTTAAAAAAGGAGGCATTACTTACAGTAATTTAAAAGAATCTAAAGTGACTAATTTAACCATCTTAAAAAAAAAACAATTTAACCGTCATAAAACTCCTCTACAGCACGCTTGTCAGAAGCAAGTTAGAAGCGAGTTCTTGCATCTGGAATCCACATGAGGCTTCATATGCCCTTTTACTTGAAAAGGTCCAGAAAAAATTCCTGAGATTTCTCTATAAATTCTCTCTAGGTTACTATCCTTATTTGTATCCTACCAAATATTTGATAGGGTGTTTAGGGTATAATATGTTGGGAACTAGGAGAGCATATGATCAGCTGATCATTATGCTGAAGATAAATAGAGGCATAACTGATGCTCCGGATCTCCACAACGAGCTGATTCGTTTGTACGCTCCGAACAACTACCTCCGCGCTCGTAAGCACCGTCTACTGGCAGTGCCCGTATGCCGTACCGTGGCCCGTGCATCGTCCCCTATCCCTCGTGTCCTTTCCGCGCTCAACAGCCTCATGGAAACTTTCCCCGATTGTGATTTATTTACAGATGAGCCTTATATTGTTAAGAAAGTATGTTTAAAGTTTTGTGAAAGTTTATAAACTGTTTTTTATTATTTTATTATAATTATTTTTACTTTTTTTTTCTATATTTTTATTTGTAAGATGTTTTATTATGCCTGTGTTATCATTTGTTATCTTGTCTGTTTATTACTATGTGTGTTACTTATATGTTAATGTAATTGGTTAGTAAAACCGTGTTAACATAAATAAATAAATCTTCCAAGAACCGCAACGTCATGAAAATGGACAGCTGTGCGTTGTTTTGTTGACGATACAGTAATGTGATTCTCTCGAACTAATCTGATGATGAAGGCGAATAATAACTACTCTTATAATAGAACTAGTCTTATACAGGAATGAATTTTATTCTGTGTGCAAACTGTGTTAACTTATAGTTAAATAACTTTTACAGATACGTATATTTCTATTTTGTTGTGTATTAGTATAAAAAAAGGAAAGTTATTGATAGCGAAAGATGTTTATTTTGTCACATCCGTCATAGTAGGCACGGCGGCAACGCGAAACCGTTTTACTGACGCGAGCGCTGCTCCAAGCGAGTAAGAATAGTTAGTACCCATATTTTGCGGAATTCAGGGCGGATAAAAAAATGAAAAAAAAAAAAAAAAAAAAATACCAGTCTTTTTTTTGTGCACTGCTTAAAATTAATTCCTGTATATCCTACCTGCGTAGAAGTGCCTTGTTTTTGTACTGTTTTTAAAGCTTTTAATGCACATCTTTATAAAGAGCTGCGGTAGCATGTCAACATATTTTGAATGGCACAACTGTTTTTCTAAACGATAAAGTCCTTTTCGATCGATTTTAGTGCAAGGGTACCGAATTTTTGTGCGGTTGACGGCTGTCAGTTTTCATAGGAAAATCGCGTTGTTTGTATTGATTGACAGCATTTGTTAACTGCACCAAAAATGATCGAGGTGTAACTGATGTGTGTTTGTCTTTTTGTTTCATTTGGTGACGTACAGGGATCGTAAAAGGTCTTTTGGTTTTCCATTATTTCCTTGGCCGAAAAAATTGGACTTTCTGAGACAAACTTTGACTTACTGGAATTTGATCTGGGTTGAAAAAACGATTTTTTTTTCTACGGACTTAAATAGATCCGCGGGATCACCAAGTACTTACATAAATTTTATTATTCCTTGTTAGGAATCCATTTGACACTAGTAGAACGTCATTACAAATTACCTCCGAGTATGGAAATACGTAATATATTTTTTTGTTTATTTAGAATGCTTCTGCTATGTAAATAGAATTAAAGATACCTCTATACTTTGCAGAATTTTATTCCTTTGACAAAGAGTAAATATTACGCATTAAACATTTACATTCTGAGCACTTTTACCGTAGGTTTATTTATCTATTCAGTTTTTTTTAACTTATAGATTTAGATACTCGGAAACCAAGCTTGAGGGATTTTTACGAGTACTTTAGTAACACCGTGTATAAAAGGTCTTTATCAGATACCGGAATTGTAGTATTAATCTTATCTCATAGATCTGATTGGTTGAATCTGATTCAAAGTGCACTTCTGATTGAGTTTTAAATAGTTATTGAATCAGATTTCCGATAAACAGACGTAGTTGTGTTTATTACTGTCGGATTTCACTGAATTGAATTTAAATTGTGATTATTTGCTCAATGATTTGTTAAACATAAAACAGTTGATAGTTTACAAGCAACAATTGTAACTGCGCCATCGTCATCTGCCTAGCCTTTTCCCAATATTGGGGCAGGTTTCCAGTCAAACAAGATGCACCTGAGTGTCACTATTTTACATGGAGCGACTGCCTATCTGACCTCTTCAACCCAGTTACCCGGGTAACCAGATACTTTTGACTACCCGTAACAACTGGCAAAGACGCTCAAATGACAGCCGGGACTTGTGTCCCCCGAAACACGGTTATTGAAGAACAGTGCTAATACATAAAACTATTCTTAGGACGAAGACGAGCTGGAGGAAAGCATCTACGTCATGGTTGGTGAAGAGGAAGCCCCACCACCGCCTCCTCCTCGCGCCGAGAGTCTCACCCGGGCTCCAGCTCGGCCCCTCCCGGCCATACCTACCAGCGAGTCCCTTGGTAAGTTATGGGAACTAGTCACACACTTTCCAGCCTCATCCATCCTCCGAGCCTTTTTCCCAACTATGTTGGGGTCGGCTTCCAGTCTAACCGGATTCAGCTGAGTACCAGTGCTTTACAAGAAGCGACTACCTATCTGATCTCCTCAACCCAGTTACCCGGGCAACCCGATACCCCTTGGTTAGACTGGTGTCAGACTTACTAGCTTCTGACTACCCGTAACGACTGCCCACTTTCCAGCCTTATATTACTGATGTTACCACGAAGAATAAAATGACTAGCGGAGATGTCATAACGCAAAATCTCTCAAGAAAGTAACGCGCCAAATTGCGGGTGTTCGGGACACGAGGAACGTTACTCGCTCCGCCCTTGCATGCCTTCTTTAGAACCAACCCATTTTTTTAAGTAACTTTAGTCTTAGTAACTGATCACGCCTTCTACTTCGACCTACAAGAAGGCGCCTAACTTACTTGTCTTATGGCATCTCTGCTCATCTTTCGTTCCTCGTGGATGTACATGCCTTTTTTCTAGTCCAGGATTGGCTTCGTCATCATGGTTTGTTCTTTCCATAATTTCTTTTACACAGTCATTTAGTCGCGCGTTTTCAGCGAGCAGGATCACCGATTTATTCGTTAAATCTTCGACATCTTGAATTCGCATTGCAAAAATAGCATTTTGTTCGCCCGATGATGTACTTCAACACCCGAAAAAAGAGACAGCTAACATGGGACCGTATATTTACGCAGGCAACCTGAATCTGTCGGCACCTCAAGATTCTAGTTCGGACGATGAGGACCCGCCCACACCTTCGACCCAAACCTACACCGGGTCACAGTTATCATCAGCTAATCATAGTAAGAACAGAAACATTAGTCTTCTAGATGAAGCACGTTTATTTTGCCGCCGACTTCTAGGCCGATGCATCTATTTTTATTTTGCCACCGACTTCTTGGCCGATGCATCTATAAAAGTTTTTTTTGCTTTTTGCGTTTTTAGAAGTCGTTTTTTTTTTTGGTTTGACGTTCTTACTTCGTTTCTTTTCGTTAATTCTCTGAATTTTCAGAATGAATTTGTGTAGGACGTTGGCGCTACTCTATTGCTTTCAGTGTGTTCATGTAACTGCTTCGTTGGTAGCTGTCGTAAGCGCGGCTGCTGAGCACGAGGTCTCGGGTTCGATTCCCGGGTCGGGCCGAAATCGCTTGTGAGTTTTCAAATCTTTCACAAAGCAGCCCTTAGCCTGGAAGTTGGTGATCGATACACCCGTGCATCGGAGAGCACGTAAATGTTTTCTCTCTCTGGTCTTGTCTAATTATCGTCCCATCGGGCTGAGAGTGAAGGAATAGTGAGTGCACCTGTGTCTGCGCAAACACTCGTGCACTATAATATGTCCTGCGTAGTTGGCTAATCTCCTTATATGAGAACAGTCGCCATGGCCGATAATCGGCTAGGAGAACATAATTTTTCTTGTAAGTACAAACATTGGTCACCGTGGGCCTCAATCATAATTAACACATGAACCCTTCTTACGCAGGCAACTTGAATCTATCAGCGCAACAAGACTCCAGTTCGGATGAGGACCCCCCGACGCCACCTTCCCGCACCTACAGCAGTTCAGCATCATCAGCTGATGATGAAGACGACGAACCATTCTTCAGCGTCGCCGAAAGGTTTGTAAATGAACTACTACGCAGGGCTAGGAGATGCGCTTGTATCCAGTATATGAGGAGGATAGGACTGAATTGCGAACCTTTGGATCCTAATAATAATGAGGTTGAGTTGGTGATTAATGATGATGATGAGTGATGAATGGAAATGGAATAATGGATTCTATAGTTTATAAAAAAATATGGTAAATAGTCACAGGCGTCTTGAGATGTCGACGTTAATATGAAAAATATAAATATGTATTATAAATGTGTGATAGTGTGAAATTTTGAATGACTTTTGAATTCAAATTTAGCTTTATATTATAGGTAGTTTGAGACAGATAATTAAGATTATATCCAAAGATTTCTTCAACAATGATAAAAATTAGGTTAGGATTAGTAGAGGTAGGTATATTTTTTTTAACCCGACGTCTCGGTCGAATGCACCGATCGTGGTCGCCGTAGTTCACTTGATTGTTTGTAAATATGTATATAAATAGCTTTAATAAACCTTTATTACATTTAAAATAGGCAAAGTTTAGGTTCTAAAGATTAATTTAAACAAACAAAAAAAAAACTAGTTCAATTATTTCGGTCAAATATATTAGAGTACGTATAGGGGTTTGGTCGCACCATTGAACTATAACGATAACCGAATCGTTTTTAGTTGTCAAATCGCAGATGTGACCAATGGGCGTCTTCACAGCTGGTTATGGTTTGGTTATCGTTATAGTTAAATGGTGCAACCCTCCGTTAGATAAATAGTTTTAAATGAATATTCTATACTTAGTAATAAAAGCACAATAATAATTAGGTATGTTAAAAAACAATATTCTTATTACAAATAGTAAGTTAAAGTACTAACGTAAGATGGGGAAAAATACGCTTTATAATTAGGGTTTACAACATAAAAATCTCGGTAGAACGTATTAACTTTAGTTAGATTATAAGTACCTTATTAGTAATTTATAATATACTAGCTTCCACCAGCGGCTTCGCCCGCGTGGTGTGTTGATAAAAAGTAGCCTATGTGTTAATCCAGGGTATCACCTATCTACATACCAAATTTCAATCAAATCGGTCCAACCGTTTTTGCGTGATTGAATAACAAACATACATCCATACATTCTCACAAACTTTCACATTTATAATATAAGTAGGACTAGCTGTTGTCCCGTGGTTTCAGTCGCGTCTCGGATAAAATATATCTTTCCATCAGCGAATTTTCAAATCGGTTTAGTAGTTTCGGAGCCTTTAGTTTACAAACAAACAAATATAAAAAAAAAATATTTTTTACTATAATAGATAGATAAAACATTTAATAGTAGGTACTTATAGATAAATAAATAATATAATAATGCTTATATATTTTCAGCCATGTTTACATAGACATAGACGATATCTGGTAACATTTACATAAATTTAATCTAAATGTTAATATGTGTCACCGGTAGATATGTGTCGTCTTACAAAGTGCGAGCTATGTTGCACTATGCTGAAAACACCGCTTTTTGTTCAGTGTTTAGCATACAAAACAATTAACATATAACAAAAACAAAAAAACTTGACAAATTCACATTCACATTTATAATATAAATCGTCATATCCCGAGCCTTTTCTCAACTGTATTGGGGTCGACTTTCAGTCTATCTGAATACCAGTGTTTTACAAGGAGCGTCTGCCTATCTGACCTCCTCAACCCAGTTAGTTACCCAGGCAACTCAATACCCCTTTGTAAGACTGGTGTCAGACTTGATGACGTAACGACTGCCAAGATACACATTTTTAATTGTAGATCTGAATACATAATCTTATTTATTTCCAATTGAAACGTAACCTACTTTTTTACTCAAGCCTTGACCCGCTAATATAATTTTTTTCAATTATAAAATACTGTTTACATTCAATAAAATAAAACTATAGCTTCACCGTCAATAAACCTCAATAGGCATGATGACAGTAATCAAAAATCATTAAAATAATATATTTATTAAATTAAACTTGAAGCTTGGAATATAAAACGCGCATTGTTTTCTTTATTAATAATGTGATTAATATGTATTTTTATAAAATAAAATTACGAAATAAGGCAATCCGCCATGATATCTTGAACACCAATCAGAGCTCGTGACGTCATTTCTCAAAACAACTCGCGCGAAAGCGCGCGAACGTCACATTTCGTTATTGTGAACTTCCACTGCGATCTTTGTTTTTAATTAATTAATTGTTTATAACACGAGTTATAGAGCCCGGATCTATCAAGGCAAACAGCGCTAATTTGCCTAGAATTGATATCATAATGCTGGGAAAGTTTTTGGCATCAAATAAAGATTTTTGTTCAGCTGAATTTAGAAATGTTATAACTTCCATGTAAGTATACTAGTTTAATTAAAAAACAATGAGAGATGAAACCTAACCTCGAAATAGTTATTTACATTATAAACTATGCTAGAATCTAGAGAACTACGTAATAACTTACATCAAAGTGATCTTCACAAAAATAAAGTTGTACCCTGGGCAATATTGCTTTTGAATCTCGCCTTGCAAGTTTAAGCCACTTGTTTCGTATTTTTGTAGGTATTGTGAGGAACGTACACAAATAACTTATCAGGAGTTGTTTTGGATGTGTTCTTACTTGGTCCCCCAGTGACCCCACAACACCTATGCCCTTTCGAATTCATATTTAATAACACAAAAAACTTAATTATTGCACGAGCGTTGTTTACTTGCGTCTTGTAATTTCAGTCGTGACGTCACAAGTGACACCATGACACTGACAAGCGTTTTCGCGCCGGATTCAAAGTGGACAGAGAAAAATGCAATTATTTGATAAAAAATCTTCGCATTTTCTTAAAATTAATAATTTTTCATATAAAATAGACGTATACCTACATCATACAAAGGAATTTAAAAATTTGTCATCATGCCTATTGTATGCTATGAACTTAAAAGTGAAATTCGCGTTTACATTTCGTATCGATACCACAATATGTTTCGAAAACCAATATTGGTTGAAGCTCCAAACCACTGAAATTATACCAATGTTAAATGATATTACTTTTAATAAAGATGATGATTGAATAACTCGTTTGTTGCCGAAATTCGGATCAAGTTTATTTATTAGTAAAGGAAAACCAACAGCTTATGTGTATAAATTAACAAAAAAAGTACGTAGTCTCGAGTAAAGGGCTTGCAAAGTTGACAAATACACGGATGAACCAACATTCACAAACAGATATAAGTCAAGTTGTAATAGTCTAAAGTCTAAACATTAGTATAAACCCACATAGCAGACTGCTTAGCTTCAATGTGCTATATCAAAGAAAAACAAAAAATAAACGTTATATAAAATCACCTTAAGGTACGTTTTGAATGCTAGCTGCCGACTGCAACTGCCAACCGCACATGCCGCGACTGCATGAAAGCAATTGATATTTAAGGGCGACTGCACGTGCTGCTGCCGCTTCGATCCAAAACGGTTTCTTGTAAAACATGCAGCTGGGGTCGATTTCATGCAGTCGTGGTATGTGTGGTCGGCAGTTGCGGTCGACAGCTGGCATTCAAAACGTACCTCTATAGTTAAATGTTATTTAGGTAAAGATGTTGATTCCTAAGATGTTTGTCCCGTCCTTAGCTGTTTAGTAAATTCGTCAAGCTTATAACTTGTCGTTGCTGTTTTGCTGTATTGAACTTATTTGTTAGACATAATGACATGACACAGTAACACAAAAAAAAATCATATTTGAACCATTACTACTTTTACAAAAAATAGAAAAAAAAACTCCGTCTTTAAAGCATCTTTTCATTTGAATCGGACTTCTTTCTGATCAAATAATGCAAAAAAAAAGGTTGACTGGTATTTACTGACCCATACTTGAGCACGTGATTCGATAATTACTTACCGAATAAACTTTTTATCCTCATTATTTCTATCGCAATAACATAGAAACTTTTTTTTGTAATTGTTTGTTTATTGATTTCTAACACTTACGCGAATATTAGACATTTAAATAGAAAGAAAAGAACATTCAAATATAAAAAAATAATAATACTAGTTTTATTCATATGTGCTTGTTTGTTTTGCTATTATGTATTGTGAAATATTCATACTTATATATTTGTTTTGAAACTTCCGCAGCCACGGCAGCGAGACTACGGAGCTTCGCCGTCGTCGAACCCGCGAGCTGGCTGACCGCGTCTCTGCTATGAAGAGGAAAGCAAGAGAGGCGGAGCGATGGCACGCTCTCAAGAGGTCCTTCTACAAACCATTAACTATCACCTTCGGATTCATACTAGCCGGGATTATTATTTACACCTACGTTAAACATTAAGTTGAAGGTCCCCGTTTGGGCTTCACTTGAACCACCTTATTATAAAAAGGAAAAAAAGTACCGGTTAGTACTAAGTACGCAAATAGCGTTGACGTTCTAAGTGCTTGAAGGCCTAAATGATTTGTATAAACCCGGTACTTTTTAAGATCACGTTTTATAACAAGGTGGCCCAAGTCTACCTTCATATTCACACTAGCCGGAATTATTATTTACACCTACGTTAAACTAAGTTTTAAACATAGATCGCCGTTTGATCATGACTTTCGAAGTCTAAGACACAAATTTGTTCCAATATTTAATTTAAAAGTTTACCCGGGTCTTTGGTTCTGAACAGTATTTTTTATTAAATTAGTGTTCAATACATATCATCAACTAACAGCTAATTGAAACTCCTTACCGTAATTATTTGTATTTTATTTGAACATAAATAACATGTATAAAGTCGTGTACTAACAAATTCGAAGGAGCTCTTGTTATTCAAAAAACAGATTCGAATTTATGACACCACTTTTATCAATAATAATCATCTTTTGAATTAATTTATATTTATAATAACATGAGAATTTTGCGATTTTTTTGTATTAATCAGTTTAATAAAAAAACAAATTATTCAGTACATCAAACGTACGTTTAATCTCATGTTAGTCTCAAATATAATTACTAACAAAACAAGGGCTCCTTTGATTCAGGCTCACTGCCTAAAATCGCATCAATCGACAGACGACAACGTGCGGTCTTAGACAGTGACCTTTAATTCGTAATATATCAACAGATACATACATAATACTCAATAATGTCACCGAGAACCTAATGTAATCTTAGTTGGTGTCAATTTCTCTTCTTAAACCAAAATATCGATAACTAGTGGCTCGTATATCGATCTTTTGTAATCGATATTTTGGTGCGATATGTTAGATATACGGTTCCTATATCCCTTTGAGTATACGAAAATTTCCGTACACACGATTCTGTTAATATGAGCGGCAAAACGCCCCACTTTATGTATATATTTATAATGTGCACATACTTCGTCCATCTATCCTACGGTCATAGCACACTACACTTTAATAAATGTTAAAAATATAATCGAAAATCTTAAAAAAAAAAAACAATTATATAAGATTAGGTGTACATGTTACAGCCAAAGTAATAAATCTAGATATTATATATATATTATCTAGCCATTATACATAATGTCTACTCAATTTAGATAAAGTGATAATTGACACAGAATTCATCACATTAACTAGCAATTTTATGTAATATCCTGACTTGACTTTGACTAGCTATTATGAATAATATCCAAATAAAGTGATCATTTTATCACATTGTCTAGTCAATTTGGGTATTATATATAATAACCAGTCATAATGGATAATATCTATTTGAGCAATATGGCTGTAACATGTACAGTTTATTTCGGAAATGGAAGTCAATTTTCTCACGTGTTATAATGAGGCACTTTATTTTGTTATACTGTTGTCTGAAATTCCCCTCTTTATTTTTGACGATTGAGTTTTTGTAAGTTTACAAACAAATTAATGAGCTTATTCTCAATTTAGAGATTTCCTACGAATTATGGATAGATCGCGATAATATTTCTACTTTATATTATGTCCGGGAGATAAAGATATGGTACAGTACGGGGCTGATTTCATCACAACGCTTAAAATATTCCAGATGTATATATTTCAGTGCTTGACAGTCTGTTTTCAGACGAGAGACATATAGCCTGAGTTTTTCAAATAGTTTCTTATAATAATTCGTATAAGTTTAGTCATCGGTCCCCGCACTGCGCAGGAGTCGTGACGAACCTGCAGTGTTGCCAACACGCAAACATTTATGTTCAGCTTTACTATCATTCATATTTTTATTTACTTTATTTTCAGTACACTTCAGTACACTTCTGTATTATTTTAAATTTTACATCAATTCTATTTAGGTATATTTTAAAATCAAGTGAGGAATATATTTTTATGAATTAATTAGGATGATATTTTTTTCACCGACTGAACATGAGATAATTGGTGTGCAATTAGTACCGCGTTTGATTGGTTCGATTGTAGTTGACGCGAGATCACTCCACGACCAGTTTTGATAACGTGGCGTAATATAAAAAACATTATTTATTATTATACGGATCGTAAAGATTTCAGCTTTGTAAATGCTCGCACACTGGATAGGCAAGACCGCGATTAAGGCGTTAATACTATTTAAAGTGTCGAACGTCTAAAGATGCCTTCTGTTAGTTAAAATCTGTCCGCAAACCTGATGGTAAGGTAGGATTAATTGCGTTCGACGCGGAACATTCTCGGAGGGATGTGGGGGAAAAGGAAAGGTGCTAGAATTAAAAAAAAACACACCCAACACAAGACTGTTTACGCCTCGACTTTAGTTTTAGATTGGGGTACAAAGTCAAAATTTTGTAATTCGGTTTGTTCCTTTCAGGTTTAAAACGGAGGACGATAAGAAAGAAAATTGCGAGGAGACTGAGGAAATTAGGTAAAATTAAAGATAAAGTTTTTTCTTAAAGTAATTATTAACCGGATATGTGATGCGCGGTACGTAGGGAATGAAAAAACGTCCGGTTGCGTTAAATATTTGTTCTCTTTTAAAAAGTCCGTTACAACCGCCCGAATAATGGCCAAATTCAAAATTTTCTCACGCTCTCATGTTGTGGTATTTTTAATTGATAATTTAAACCAGGAGGTTTATTGGAAATTTATTTTTCTGCATTTCTTAACAGTTTTCTTTGTACAGTTTTTTTTATTATTATTGTTGCATTCGATCATTGTGTTCTCATTGCTTTAGGCAGCTCTCGATAGAACAAAATTATTCACCAAAATAGCTTTCAAATTCTTAAGTATCCAAAATCACTAATATCGCACGGGCGTTTAAAGTCGACCTTAAACTGTTTCATTTCAAATAGGCCTATACAACCTCTTTATAAACTTTAATGAATTGAAGAGAAACTTGTAGAAAACACAAGTTTCGAAATTGAGTGACTATGTTGATGAATAACGCCCGTGTAGTAAATTATCTACACACCTATTCCATTGTATTAGTCCATCATTTTGATTTCAAACTGTAAATACATCAAAACACTAGTTTTAAGTCTACGAATATTTAAATAGATTAGAATAAAAATGCTTAATAATTAACTAATATACCTTTGAGAAATCGTCTTTCCTTTAGAGCAATATGTTCATAATAGTATGACAGTAATTTAACGAATCTGTTGATTTATTTGGACACCACGTTCACAAGTCAATTTCTTTAAGAACGCGGGGTCGGTCTTTCTTTATGTGCTTGGAATAAAATTAAGGCACATATTCTGTTACTGTTTATTAGTAAAAAAAAACACTCGGAAAATTGATAAAATATCGGTCATTTAAATGAGTAATTCAGCTTGTTCCCCAATGGAGGTAGAACCATAAAGTCTGTACTACACTTCATTTGAGTAGGTACAAAATGTTAACAATCTTGATATGACTTTTTACACAATCATATATTAAACAAATAAACTATGAACTGCTAAAAATAACGATTCAATTGACTTAGTAACTCCAACTGAGTGTATACGTAAAAAGTCATGTCGAGATGGTTTATCTTTCACGCGTCACGACTCATGTGGCGCCCTCTATAACGACCCCATATTGGAATTACTTGTATTAAGCATATTTATGCAGTATTATTTGCAAGTTGTAAACAAACTATCTTGTTCGAGATAACGAAAGTACCTGAATCACGAAGTTCTTATTTGTCATCTAAAAGGTACGTTTTGAGTTCTTGCAGCCGACTGCAACTGCCGAACATCTGGCAGCGACTACACGTTCTGTTGTACAAACCAGTAGTGCAGCTGCGGCCGACAAGAATTCAAAACGTACCTTAACCACGAACATGTTTTCAAGTTAAGGATTCATGTCTGATTTCGGAAATATAATTCATGTAATAAATGTTGTGAGTAGAAAGTTAATGTTCTTTAGGTTCTGACTTACAGTAGTACATTTTATCGACTTTGCGTGGATTAAATATTACTCGTAACACCTATTCTACAACAGTATTTACTTTTGCAACCTATTACTTTACCAATTCGGAACAAAGCGCACTTTCCAATAAATTATAAAAATTCTGAAAACTGGCTGACTACTATATTTCTATTGCACTACACCTACACTACGAATAATGACATGTTTCCACAATTGAACAGAACTACCAGCGTGTATTGGTAAAAGTCATCAACTTCTAATATCACTAACTTCAAAGATTTAAGGGTGCATCTACGCGGTGCAATAGCTTACCAGCGACTCGCGCGTGTACCAAAGCAAAATACCCACCCGCGTGCTCTTGTCACTTGTTGCTCCAGCTACATGCACCGTGTAGACGCACCCTAAATTGAAACATTGAATAGAGTCGAAAGTGGAAGGTAGGAGGTTCTATAGATGTGGGTCGTTCGTTTCGCTTTGAACAAGTTTTAGGGATCCGGTTAACCTCGTTGTCTTTTGACGTCTTACAGGCCCTGTTGTTGGACTTGTTTCTGCTTTTCAACAGCTTCCACCGCGTTGACAGTTTTCATAAAAAATCTGTAGACAAAAGTGTTTTCAGGTGTTTCTTATGCTTCATGTAATAACTGCATTTACATTTATTGAATAGAAAGTGGTGTTAGGTCTTGGCACACTGAGATAGAGACAAAGCGACGCGTCGCCGCGACTTCATCTCAGTGTGACAGTGTCCTTATTTTTAACAATCAGGAAAATCATTTTTATTTGATTAGTACCTATATTAATTACATACACCAATTTAGTTTGGTTCTTTCCACAAATGTTTACTCAGGGCATTTACATGTATCTTGATAAAACTACGATGTATTTATAATGTATTCGTGGCCAGGTTACCTCACCTGCAGTTTATGTACCTATGTTCTAAGTTAATGGATTAAACGTTTCTAAAAAATCTCGACTATGGAGTTTTTCTTTATAGTTTTTACCTGAAAATTACAGCAAAACAGTGAGCTGTTCATACTCCTTAACTTGGAATTTGCTACACAGCATCTGGCTAGCTTTTTTCCAACTTTGTTGAGGTCGGCTTCCAGTCTCACCGGATGCAGCTGAGTACCAGTGTTTTACAAGGAGCGACTGCCTGTCTGACCTCCTCAACCCAGTTACCCAGACAACCCAATACCCCTAGGTACACCAAAAAAAAAATGACCATAAATCTGATTGTCTAGGGTCTCACACACGTATAACGCCATCTGTATTTTTTTTAACTTCACATTGTTATGTCTTTTTGAGGATTAAAAAAAATAGTTCCCAAAAAAGTTATAGATGGCGTTGTACCTATTGCGTGAGTGTACCTATGCCGAATTGAAAAGTTAAAAAAATCATTGCATCGAGCCCTTTGAGTCGACACACAAGAAATTCAGATTTCTGGACAAATTGTTTTTAAAATCTCTCGGGAAATTCATATAATATTCTGACTGACTTCTTTTCTCCTTTTATTCTCTACTGGCTTCCGCCCGCGTCGAGTTCAGTTATATCGCGTTTCCAAGAGAACTCTTCAAAATTCCGGGATAAAAACTATCCTACGTCATTTCTCAAGGTCAACTATCTCTAGTGGTTACATAACTCTGTTTGTCTGTCTGTTGCGCCTTCACGTCTAAATGTAGGTATAGGAACGTAGCAACGCTTTGAAAAATAATAAAACAACGTTTAGCTACAGAAAATCAGTTTATTTTGAAGAGTAAGGAGTCCAGAACATTTTGACACTGAGACATCAATAACTATTACATAACATGGAATCACCGCTACGTAGTAGTACAGTTTACATTATAATCTGTAATATTAATATTCCAATAGAATATTTCGGAAACACCAAGTTATTTTCTTAATAACATTTCTCTGTGCAGGATGCCTAGCACAAATCGCTCAGAAAAGAATGGTGTGAATAAGTCTTTTCTGGATTAAGTATTACTTATATTATGACAGTTCTAATTAAATAATATGATTGATCATCTTTAAATATACACTGATAATTACCGTCATATTAATTATTACAACAATCAAACATTTAATTGTTATTTATGTGATGACTTGAGTGAGATCTTAATCCAATTGTGATTTTACTGAAAACCTGAAGTTAAATGTTTTTTTAAAAAAGCGAAAAAAGTTTTACTTATCTCAGTTACAGAGTGTACGGGGGCTGTAATAAAGTAAGTTATAATATTTGATATTTCAGAGCAAGGAGGTTGATCGTCGTATATATTCATTCACACAAAAATCTGATTAATTATTGCAATAGAAACATCATGTGAAATGTACTGCTTGACAATACCCAATCGTTAATAACGTACAATTATAAAATAATATTTACATATTCTGTTAAAGTCGACACCACCGTGTTATAAAAATTATACTTACAAGCTTATGGCTTATATTGTAGAAGTACCCGAGAAAATACACTTTGAAGTACATTCTTCGACTTATCCATTATGGTTTTAACATCATAAAGCTTGACAAACCTTGACCAGAATATTATTCTCGACAGGTGTGTGTTACAAATCATCCTAAGATATGGTATGGACACCAATTAAGATATGGCATGCGTCAATTATCATCTATGTGTTTTAAGACGTATTTTTTATATTCTAGACACATAATCAAGAGGAAAACAATATAATTATGTTATAATATATATACTTGCATAAAAACACAGCAAATAGTTATAAGATATATGTGGGTGGCAAAACACAGCATTTGTTGAAGTTGCATTCGGTAAATTTTACCTTAAACATGCATGTCTACAATCAGCGCCATCTAGTGCAGCGGCGATAGCACGCACGATGTTTTCGACCGTGGCTGGCGCCGCTCTGTTTTATCGAGCGGTGTCGCCAATCAGAAAGCAGCCTGCATTTACCGACTTTTGACAGTGACGTCTTAAATGTCACTCACATTTTTTCTTCCCTACAATTTTTGTAAAACCTGTACCTACATGTATAAAAAATAAACGCACTAGTTACTGGAAAAATAATAAAGTAAATTCATTGAAACACACACAAGAATCCCGAACAAAATTGGACCTTCAGACCCGGATCTTCAGCAGAATCAGCATTGGCAGTCACGGTCAGGTCAATCAATCCTTTCCTTTCCCAAACCGCTACTCAATTTGTGCTAACATCGTCATTATTGTGCAAATTCCAGTCTTCGCAGCCACATGTGCAGCGGCCACATTGCCACGAGCACGACATTGCAGTTAAAACTGTAAGTACTTGATTCCTTTCTCCTGTAAATCACCAATATGACTGAAAAGGGGCAGTCCCTAGATATAGAAAGTAGTGAAGATCTTATTCGTGATTTAGTGAAAAAACGAGGTGTAGTTAAAAGAAAGTTCACATTGTTTCTCAAATATGTGCAATCTTTGGACGAGTCAAACTTAACAGCAACTCAGAAGTTAGAATTGGAGGAGCGTTATCAAAGAGATAAAATCTTGTTTGATACATTTTCTGAAATTCAAGACGAGATAGATGTGGCTGTGTCAGAGTGTCAATTAGATAAAGAATTACAGGAGAGAGAAGCGTTTCAAGACCAATATTATGCTATTGTGGCTAAATGTAAATGTGTTCTTAAAGATTCCAGTAGTCAATCCGTTCAGAGTCAAGCACAAAGTCAAAGTCGCATTAACGGTGTAAAACTACCAACTATTTCTTTACCAACCTTCGATGGTTCGTATGACCAATGGCTCGAATTTCGAGATACTTATATGTCTATTATTCACAACAGTAATAATTTAGAAAATGTGCAGAAATTTCATTACTTACGTTCCGTCCTTACGGGCAACGCCCTACAAGTCATTAAGTCGCTGGAGTTTTCAGCTGATAATTATTTAGTAGCTTGGGGTCTTTTAGAAAACAGATACAATAATAACCGTCTATTAGTTCATAATCATGTGAAGGCAATATTTTCAGTGCAGTCAATGTCTAAAGAATCAGCTGCTCAAATCCGTAAATTAATTGACACAATGTTACGTAATATTCGTGCACTTAAAACTTTAGGAGAACCCACTGATACATGGGATACATTAATTATTCACATAATAGTTTCAAAACTAGATTCGTCAACTGAGCGTGAGTGGGAACTTCATAAAAGTAATTCCACGAACAGTTCTGTCGATAAAAAAATGTTGCTGTCAGATTTATTAACATTTCTGAAAGATCGAGCTGATTTTCTAGAAACTGTGAAGCCTTCGCAGAATAAGCCAGCCACGATAGACACTAATAATAATACTCACACAAAGAAGTCGTTATCAGTAAAATCACACAGTTATGTTGCAACACAAAAGGATAGCAAAAGGTCAAACAATTCAAAACGCTACAAATGTAATATGTGTGGTTCCAATCATCCCATTTATTCATGTGAAGAGTTCCTTAATTTATCGCTTCGGGATAAACTACGTATCATTGAAGAAAAAGGTTTATGTGTTAATTGTTTACGCATAGGTCACGCAGTTAACGAATGTTGGTTCGGACCGTGCAAGCATTGTAATAAGAAGCATAACACATTAATTCACGACCATTCAGTAAACACTTGTACATCATCAGCAGTGGCGCATATCACACAAAAGTCTCACCCTGAACCTAGTACAAGTGACGCACACACGCAGTTAGCTCACACCACTTCTCATAAAACACACACGCTTTACACAGAAGATAATAATATCAATACACACTATTATCAAAACCCGGTATTATTGTCAACTGCTTTAGTGGAAGTGGCGGACGAGCATAACGTATATCACACAGCACGTGCTCTTCTGGATAACGGAAGTCAGCATTGTTTCATTGCAGAAACATTGTGTAAAAAACTTAATATTCCATTGATACAGTCCACTGTTCAAGTGAGAGGGGTAGGTAATACTGTCACTCAATCCACAAATTCTTGTAGCATTCAATTGCGATCCAAAGTAAATTCATTTAACACACGCTTTAACTGTTTAGTTTTGTCTTGTATTTCATCACACTTACCGACACTGAGTACAAAAGGTGACATAGAAATACCTGACAACATTCAACTGGCCGATCCTGAATTCTGTTCTTCCGGTGAAATACATTTGTTGATCGGGGCGGACAGGTTCTGGGATCTGCTCAGTGAGGGTTTAGTAAGATTGCCTAATGGTCCATACTTACAAAACACAAAATTTGGATGGATCATATCTGGTATTGTACACAAAAGAGTTTCACGCATTAAACAGACTCAGTGCAATTTCACACATAGTACATTAGATTCTGATCTCAAACGTTTTTGGGAACTTGAAGAGATTCCTATTAGTAGTAATAAATTCACTAAGGAAGAAATCGCATGCGAAAAATTATTTAAAGACACTACTTTACGGGTAGATAAGGGTCGTTTTTCTGTGCGCATACCGCTAAGCGAGTCAGCTGATGTACTCGGCGATACATTTACTATGGCCGAGAACCGGTTTCTTGCACTCGAACGCAAATTACTAAGAAGCGCACCGGCCTATAGAAAAATGTATATTGATTTTATAAATGAGTATTTAAGCTTGGGACACATGAGTCGCATTTCTGATTATAATAAAATTTGTTATTTTTTACCACATCACGGTGTTTACCGAGAACACAGTTCTACTACGAAGTTAAGAGTGGTGTTTGACGGAAGTGCAAAGTCAACGTCAGGTAAATCATTAAATGACATCCAACATACAGGACCTGCGTTACACAACGACTTGTTTTCTATTTTGCTTCGATTCAGACAATTCAGATATGTAGCATCTTCTGATATTGAGAAGATGTTTAGGCAGGTAAAAATACAAGAAGACCAAAGAAATTTACAATTAATTCTTTGGAGAGAGAATCCATCCGATCCTCTCGGTGTGTACCAACTTAACACAGTAACATATGGAACTGCGTCCGCACCTTATCTTAGTATGAGGTGTTTGAAGCAACTCGCGTTGGAATGCAATGATGACGTCATCGCACAAGTCATTAATGACGACATTTTTGTAGATGATCTCGTCACTGGCCACGATGATCAAGAAACATTATTAGAGATTTGCAACAGTGTTTCTAAAGTACTAGAATCTGGATGTTTTCATCTGAGAAAGTGGGTATTTAATTCACCAGTTACACAATCAAACGTATCCGCTTTTAAGGATTTATCATTCGGTGAAAACTGTCACACTAAAACATTGGGAATGGGATGGTTTTATTCTTCTGACGAATTATACTTTGACACTAAATATAATCAAGATGAATCTCATGTTACTAAACGAATCATTCTTTCAACTATCGCACAAACATATGATCCATTAGGTTTACTTGCACCAACGGTTATTACTGCTAAAATCATACTACAAAAACTGTGGTTAGCTAAATTAGACTGGGATGAACCGGTGCCTAAGTCTATTTTATCAGATTGGCAAAACTTCATTAATAAATTTCATAATTTACAGTATATTCACATTCCACGTCATGTAATAGGACAAAATACAAGTGTAATAGAATTACATATTTTTTGTGATGCTTCACAATGTGCGTACGGAGCTTGTGCATATATACGCAGTGTTACAGATAATAATATAATAACAGTACATTTGTTATGCGCGAAGAGTCGAGTCGCCCCGGTGAAACCGGTTAGCATACCGCGCTTAGAATTATGTGGTGCATTAGTGGGTGCAAGATTGTTTAAAAAAATCGAGAAATCATTAAGATTAAACTTTGATAATGTCTATTTTTGGTCAGACTCCACGGTAGTATTAGGATGGCTTAAAATGTCGCCTAATTTATTGAAACCATTTGTACAAAATCGCATTGTAGAAATAAATGAGCTCACTGGTGACAAACAATGGTTTCACGTCGCAGGTAAACAAAACCCGGCTGACATGTTATCGCGCGGAATGCACCTAGATTTACTTAAGTCGTGCGACATGTGGTGGCACGGACCCGCATTTTTACAAGTTGACAATTTGGAATGGGATCAAAACATGCGCTGTTATGACATTAATTGTGATGAATTGCCAGAATTAAAACCAGTTAAATCTACTGCACTAGTTCAGATAAATTCAGATGATTTTTTGTTTCACAGATTCTCAAGTTTTAATCGCTTGCGCCGTGTGGTAGCATACATTCTTCGTTTCACACATAATATTCGTAAACTAAGGGCAGCTGCACAGCGTTTCACAGGTTGTTTATCTGTAAACGAATTGAATAATGCAACGAGAGTTTTAACTCGAATCGCACAACAACAATCTTTTCCAGAAATTTATGATAGTTTAAAAAATAAACGTCAGTTTAAATGTTCACGTAGTATTTCTGGTTTAAATATATTTATGGACGAACATAATTTAATTAGAGTAGGAGGAAGACTTGTGAACTCTGACTCGTTTTCCTATGACAAAAAACATCCATTGTTGTTGTGTAGCAGACACATATTTACTAGACTTATTTTTGAACATCAGCACAAGGTATTATTACACGCTGGGCCGCAGTTGCTTTTAGCAACTGTTAGAGAAACATGGTGGCCTTTAAAGGGACGCAATTTAGCAAAACAAGTTGTACACAAGTGTGTAAGGTGCACACGAATGCGAGCTACGCCAATGAAAATACAAATGGGTAACTTACCTAATGAACGGCTTGTGCCAGGATATCCATTCTTACGTTGTGGTGTCGATTATGCCGGGCCATTGCTCATGCTGAATCGCGCAGGTAGAGGGGCAAAATTGACAAAGTGTTATATCTGTCTGTTTGTATGCTTTGCCACTCGCGCTATACATTTGGAGTTAGTCACGAGTCTGACTAGTGAGGCATATTTATTGGCTTTGAAACGCTTTATTTCCAGACGTGGCAAACCAATGCAGATTTTTTCTGATAATGGTAAAACATTTGTAGGAGCTTTAAAGGAATTCTCAAAATTTTTAGATACCAATGAATCAGACATTTTGAATTATACATCCGATAACTCAATAGAATTTTCTTTTATTCCGCCATACTCGCCTCATTTTGGTGGTTTGTGGGAGGCAGGAGTCAAGTCTTGCAAATATCACTTGCGTCGTATTGTAGGCAATGCACATCTAACGTACGAGGAGTTGAGCACAGTGCTAGCACAAATTGAGGCTGTCCTGAACTCCCGTCCTATATCTCCTATGTCCACAGATCCGACAGATTTGCTCCCGTTAAGTCCAGCTCATTTTTTGATTGGCCGGCCACTTACTGCGCCTGCTGACAAGAAAGACCTGACGATGACAGCCACACATCGCCTTCCACGATATGATCGCATAGAACAGATGCGACAAAACTTCTGGCGTCGGTGGGCTACGGAATATATTTCTGAGCTTCAGAAGAGGACCAAGTGGCAATCTAACCAAGACACATTACTTCCGAACACACTGGTCCTAATAAAAGAAGATCACCTTCCACCCCTGAAATGGCAACTTGGACGAGTGCAAGAGACGTTCCCAGGTCGAGATGGCCTCTCTCGTGTAGCAGTCATCAAGACGGCGACCGGAATTATCAAGAGGACGTACCCAAAACTCTGTCCACTACTACAACCACAGTAACTTCGTTGGAAGCTGGTGCTTCCAAGGCCGGGAGTATGTCTACAATCAGCGCCATCTAGTGCAGCGGCGATAGCACGCACGATGTTTTCGACCGTGGCTGGCGCCGCTCTGTTTTATCGAGCGGTGTCGCCAATCAGAAAGCAGCCTGCATTTACCGACTTTTGACAGTGACGTCTTAAATGTCACTCACATTTTTTCTTCCCTACAATTTTTGTAAAACCTGTACCTACATGTATAAAAAATAAACGCACTAGTTACTGGAAAAATAATAAAGTAAATTCATTGAAACACACACAAGAATCCCGAACAATGCAACACCTTTAATGTATAATTATGTAACGATGTATTATTATGTGAAGTGACGGCTCCGATAATAAATATTTTTTATTGCAAGATAAATGAACTAATAAAATTATAGGCTAGGTATCCGTACCACGAAGTTATCACAAGTTTAAAGAAATACTTAAAATGAGAATATATCTAATTACTGTACGCCATATGAATTATGTATATCTACTTAAAGGTGATTATTTATAACATTGATGTTTGTATACATGATATGACATCCAAAATTCATTTCGAAACATGTAAATATAAAAATACGAGTACAACTTGAGACTTAATTAGTGTTTTAGAGAGAATATAAATTATACAACTTTGATAAAGTTACAAATTAATTGTTTGCAATAATTGACTGTGAGATATGCTAGCCGTGTGAAGTGAGAGTACAATTTTACGTTGTTTTAGAACTTCGGATCGTATTTGGGTGGAATAGGATATTTTGAAAGAGTACTCAACTGAATCTGAAAGGTGTCGAAATAAATAATAAATCAAACGGGATTTTAGATGATTTAAGAAACGCTTTCTTTGGAAAGTAATGATGACCGTCTGTAAAATAGACAAAAATACCGAAACTGAAAAGAACATTTTACCTTAGATAATATTTTCATGAAATCATTTGATATATCTAGAGATTTTGGACAAGATATGTGATACAAAATATTTGCTAGTAAAGTTTAAATTTTAAAGCAATTCCAAGGTCGGAGGTAACATGTTATCTGTAAATTCGTAAGTTAGGATGTAGGTACTCTACATGTAAGTGATATCACTTTGTTAATGATTTTTCAAACATTGTTTTTTTTTTTCAAAGTAGGTACACAAGTGAAGTGCATTGACACATTGAATGTAGTTGAAATTTTATCAAGTCGTATATTATAGTAAAAAATGGTTCAAAAACGTATTTCTATTTTTGTAAAGTTCGTCAATTTTTATTTTCATAAAATTTTCAGTAAACGGTTCTACTACATCGTAAAATTTTCAATATAGCTAAAGTTCTTAGTATCTAATTCGTTTTCATTAAAATCCCTAACAGTTAATACTTCCAAAAGATTACAGTACAACTTACATAACTTTCCTCTTCGTTCGAAATTGCCAACAGCTCAAAAATCTGAACATTTCACAAAGCCAACTGATCGTTTTTAAACGATTTCATATCCAAAAGGCAGATTGCCACTAAAAGCCAACGTTCTAAAATATCCAACAATCCAAAAATATCCATTTATCTTCCTACGAAACATTCACCAACTAGCATTGGCATTAAAGTCAATACATAAATATTTTATGTCATTTAAATATCGTCTTATTTACCAAATGGGTAAACTACGTACACATATAGTAAATATATATAGATACGCATAAACATTTCTCTCGCTAATCTCAGGAACTACTGTTCTAGATTGCCCGGGAAAGGCCAGAGGCAAAAAAAAATCCTGGTTCGCAAGAAGTTCCTGAGGGACGCGAGCAGAACATAGTTTTAAATATCGAATTCACATTATTCCTGATCCTATCATTTTAAATAGATATTATACGTGCTTGCAGCAAAGTTACAATTAACTCGAACTACGTCACTACTTGACCTACGGACCGATATGTGACATATAATAGGCATGATGACAAATTTTTAAATTCCTTTGTATGATGTAGGTATACGTCTATTTTATATGAAAAATTATTAATTTTAAGAAAATGCGAAGTTTTTTTATCAAATAATTGCATTTTTCTCTGTCCACTTTGAATCCGGCGCGAAAACGCTTGTCAGTGTCATGTCGTCACTTGTGACGTCACGACTGAAATTACAAGACGCAAGTAAACAACGCTCGTGCAATAATTAAGTTTTTTTGTGTTATTAAATATGAATTCGAAAGTGCATAGGTGTTGTGGGGTCCCCCAGTGTAAGAACACATCTCAAAACAACTCCTGATAAGTTATTTGTGTACGTTCCTCACAATAAAAAAATACGAAACAAGTGGCTTAAACTTGCAAGGCGAGATTCAAAAGCAATATTGCCCAGGGTACAACTTTATTTTTGTGAAGATCACTTTGATGTAAGTTATTACATAGTTCTCTAGATTCTAGCATAGTTTATAATGTAAATAACTATTTCGAGGTTAGGTTTCATCTCTCATTGCTGTTATATTACGCATTTTATTCATATCATGTATCATGTATTTATATGTATGTGTTTATTTAAGGAATTATTTATAACTAAAATTGTTTTTAATTAAACTAATATTCTAACATAGAAGTTTTTTTAATTAAACTAATACACTTAAATGGAAGTTTTTTTAATTAAACTAGTATACTTACATGGAAGTTTTAACATTTCTAAATTCAGCTGAACAAAAATCTTTATTTGATGCCAAAAACTCTCCCAGCATTATGATATCCATTCTAGGCAAATTAGCGCTGTTTGCCTTAATAAATCCGGGCTCCATAACTCGTGTTATAAACAATTAATTAAAAACAAAGATTGCAATGGAAGTTCACAATAAAGAAATGTGACGTTCGCGCACTTTCGCGCGAGTTGTTTTCAGAGATGACGTCACGAGCTCTGATTGGTGTTCAAGATATCATGGCGGATTGCCTTATTTCGTAATTTTATTTTATAAAAATACATATTATTCACATTATTAATAAAGAAAACAATGCGCGTTTTATATTCCAAGCTTCAAGTTTAATTTAATAAATATATTATTTTAATGATTTTTGATTACTGTCATCATGCCTATTATTGTATACACCTATAATCACGTTGTGTATGACACCCATTGTTAACCCTAACATCGATGTACAATTTAATTTTAATTTACCGATAACGACATATTAAAATGCAATCAAGTCTCTCACTTTCCTCAACAGTTATCATCGGTAAATCACAATATTATATTACTATCCATAAACAATAGAGAAGTGTTTTAACAATATACTGAGAAACGGTCGCACCGCTTTAATATTTAACTTAATTATAACTATTTACAAATTGCATAAGAAAAAATATTTAAATATTGAGTGCATTTGCCAAAGAAATGGTACGTTGCATAAACTATAAAGTCATAACGAAATAAACATTTTCAAATTCGAGTTAACAAACACAAAAAATATTAAAAAAATACCTGAAACTTATTATTATACCTTTTATGAATATCAGACTAGTTTTGATACTTAGCTGTGCATCTTAAAGTAGACAGCTAGGTCCATCTGATGGTGAAAACATTTTTGTTCACAGTAAAGTATATAAATGAGCACTTCGCTTCATGAAAATACAATCTTAATACCTAACCCATCACACAGTATCTTCAAACGACAAGAAATATTCATTCAATTATATTTATATTGACACAAAACTATGTATTATACAATAAGACATTGACGTTACTACTTAGAATCTTGAGAAAGTTCCGATTTAATTTCTCTTAATATTCCATCATACACAAGAAAACCTTACCCCAACCGATTAAACCAGTCAACATTTCATTCCAATAATATTTAAGATTCGTTATATGTGCCTAAAATGTAATGTACTCGTAAAACATTAAATCTACCATGTTCGAGATCCGGGATTAAATATACACCTACTAGGAATAAATATGCAATATAGAGATACAATTATACTACATAACGTATGATGGTTATAATGCCGTGATAATTAACTGCAACGACACTTCATTCTACGAGTTCAAATTGAAGAACTTAAATACTCAGATTTAGAGTTCAAAATAGAGCGACATCGTTCAAAAAATTCCTGTCCTATTCAGAAAAACTGGTCATACCTTAAGGGTTGAGGCTGAAGAGCCACCATTTCTTTGACAAACGCCTTGTCCCGTGTGACGGATGGCTTCACCGAGCGTTTGCGTTGGTGTCGCTCTCCGGGCCGTCGTGGTACTCGTGGAAGCAGGGCACGATGCAGAGGTTGGTGCGGCACTCGGGGCAGTGGTACTGCGTCTTCCGTCGCAAGATCCGCCCGCACTCGTCGACTGTGTTCCAGCAGAAGTTGCAGCTGAGAGGGGGGCCGGAGCGTACGGCGGGGGTATGGCTCGCTCGTTGCGTCTGTGACGTGTCCGATGTGCTAGACTCGAATGATGCTGAAGTAGACGTGGCGGTGGTGGTGGTCGAGGATTGGCGATCGGCGGCTGAGACGGCCCGGATAAGTAACCCGCATATTGAGCTCACTTCTTGTTCGATCCGCGGCTTCCGTGTAAGTAGACCCTGGAAATTTAAATACATTTACTTTCCCAATTGTTTTACTTGCTAGAGTAACACTTATGTAGGGCTAATGTCAACAAATTCTATCTCTAGTAACTGCCGAATCGTATTTAATGAAACTGGTCAGTAGTATAGGTCAAATATAGCGCGTTGTATGGGGACGTTGGTGAAGCTGAAAGCTAGTCTACATTTATTGGGTACCTACTAGAAGGTAGTTAGGCAAGTTACCTTCGAAGCGCTGTATTGTGGGTAAGACTCGTGTTTCTGAAGCGTGGGCGTGGGCTTGGTGACGGCGGGGGTCGGCGGGATGGGTTCCGAAGTCTGCTTGCGTATGTTCTGCTCGTCGGCCACACGAGACTGCCGCTTGAAATGCTTGGTCCGCCGGTGCCAACTGCCTTCACAATTCGGGTTTGCTGGACCTAGAGAGGAGGATATTGGAGGATTTTTTTAATATTACTGGTACAGCTGTCTCCAAACTTATTGGCGGCTTGCATGTAATCTCCAAACACAGATACGCGCAAGTGAGCTGTACTGGTCGCGCACTCCGTCAGCTGCTGATGAGCATGGTTTGTGCAGCGTACAATGTTCGGACCCAAACCATGGCTACACTTATATATGAGACACTGTTTAAGTTTCTTAACTGACGGCATGGCACTGCAGGTTGTGCAGTGGCATCCCGCGGCTTCCTGCTGAAAGCCTAGCCGCTCTGGTATTCATCAGTTTTGCGCCCAGCGCCCCACCGCAATACTACACAAGTTTTAACCTTATTTCAACTAGCTAGCAATCATAATTCCGCGACCCCAAATTGACCCATATGTCTCGCTGGATGCATCCCGCAAGTGGAATGAAAAAGCAAGACACGTCATGCCGCCGTATCCTGCGGTACGTCGCGGCATCGTGGTATCAAAATAAAGTAATATAAATTGTAAACTCATTGAAATAAGATTCAAAATAACTAGTGTCGAAATCTTTTGCCATGACACACCGTGCTGTGCCGGCAATGGGCGCCAGCCCTCAGTGGGTGCGTGTCTGTGTGTGTAGTTGGATGATGGTCTGTACTGTAGATTACGTTTGCAAAAACTCCTCTGTACCCAATGCATTAAAGCGAATAACAAAATACTTTTTGAATATTAACCAACATTAATAACATTGGATATAAGATGTACTCGCATCAAATGTAAATCTAATGTTCACAAAAAATAATGGCAAAGGAATAGTAAAAGAAAAGAAATGCAAAATAATTAAAATTCTTTATTTTTCTATTTAAATTTATTTTGGTATTTATATTTATATTCAATTGTTAGTGCTAAGCACAATATTCAATACATATTGATATTCAATACATATTCATGCATTTTCTGTATGTGATTAATACTATTTCGAACACCTATACAACACTTCCTCGTGGGAAGTTCATGGTAGGATCCTTAAAACCTGGATAAGCTAATAATAATTATTAAAATCAAATACTTTACGATTGTGAGCAGTCTTTCGAGAACATTTCGATACATGAATTTCAGAGCAACATTCATACAATACCAACACGGATACATAACTATATACACATCACATTTACAATTTTAATGATTTGACAGCCTAAACGAGTAAAAACTTACTAAATTAATAAAAAAATCAGTCTAAATTACAAAAAAAGTTACAGAGATCGCAAACGCCAAAACTGGTTATTATTGTAAATCTAGGCGCATAGAAAAATATAATACTCCTGACGGTAGTGACAAGATCACAAATTGTATTCGTGAGCGGTTCTACCGTTCATATTCATATAAAGGTGTAATTCATTATTTAAATAAAACTACTTTTACATACCGACAGTAACTTCACTTAAGCCTAATCACCTTATTGCTTACTATAAATGCATACTGACGTAATTACACTTATTGCTAGTTTTAATTATTTTACACGATAGAGATCTCTGGTTCCCGCCAATATTGACGTCAACTAACCGATATTTCGACGTCGGACATGCCTTACTCATACAAGTGTATTTTAAACAAAAAGTACATTTCAATTAAAATTCAATAAACCTACCGCTATGGCCCAGCGCACACCGCTGGAAGCACGTCAGAGCGCATTTGAAGACAATGATTTAATACTAGCCTCTGCCCGCGGCTTCGCCCGCGTAGAGTTTGGTTATAACGCGTTTCCAAAAGAATTCTTCAAAAGTCCGGGATAAAAACTATCCTATGTTCTTTCTAAAGGTCAACTCTATCTCTGTACCAAATTTTATTAAAATAAGTTCAGTGGTTTAGGCGTGAAAACATACCAGACAGACAGACAGAGTTACTTTCACATTTATAATATTAGTAGGGATAATTAACTAGCTTGACATACGATCCACAAAAGATTAGCATGCATGCTCTTCGATGCTCTCGCGCGCCCGAGCGGTGAAATGCGAATTTATTCTTTTGTAGACCGTATGTCAAGGAAGTTAAGGTTTATGTTAAAATGTTGTCTTCAAATGCGTTCCGACGGGCTTTTAGCGGTGTGCGCTGAGCCACTGAAGTTAAAAAAAATGATTTAAAAAAAGAAACATTCAAAATCAGATAATAAATACATGTAAAACCTACCGCTATGATTTTTTTTTTAATAAAAAATTGATTTCATTACTGAAAATATGACACAAAAACTTGAACAGGCTTTTCTAATTTTTGAATGTTTCTAATGTAATTAAATGCATTCAGGCTTTTCTAATGTTATTAAATGCATAGTGTGGTAGTGCCTTCAGCTGATTTTCAAGTAAACTTCATTAAACTTCAGTATGGCGATGCGATTCCGTGCGGCTAACAGTTTAGTACGGTAACCATATGCTCAAATGTAGTCAGCCGTATTGGACTTGTTTTTAAAGAAGCGCACATCACTTGAAAGTATGGGTACCCTACCAAACGGGTTGCCGAACAAATTTTCGAATATCTAACGTCGGTAACACTACCACACTCCAAAATACTGGAATTATAATACATATAACCACATAATAGGTACTTTATTTTCGGTGACTTCTGAACAAATTCGCAAAAAAAAAACTAAATAAATCTTGTAACATTATGTATACCATAATGTAATAAAATTATTACAAAATACTTATAAATAGAGGTAGTTATGAACAAAATTGGAAACCTGCCACTCGGTACTTATAACTAAATCTTTGCATATGCCTTGCTCAGCCTTTTCCTAATTAATTTTGAGGTTAGTAGGGGGAAACTCGCTCCTGGACCTTGGCCCAAATTACATGGTAAGGAAACAGCTGGGAACACTGAGCCGAATGTGTGGGCAACTTCTCGTAAGAAATACCTAACTTAGGTAAATCGAGCCATGGCCCACTTTCCATACTTCCCAGCTTCGCCGGGCGAGTTTCATCCTAACCCGATCAGCACTTACCTATTATTGCTTCGACGGTGAGCTTCCAACCAGTGAGTGTACTTATAGGCCTATACAGTACAAGTCAGGCGCACTGTATGTGTGCGATGAAGTGATGATGACATAATAATCCTATGTTAAAATCACGATCAGGAAAATGTGGAAACAATAGCAACGTACCAGAGTTGAAAATAATTGTAAGAGCGCAAAAGCAAGTTTGAATCTGACTTCTAGAGATAGACAAGAGGGCTATGGAAAACACGTCAGGAAAGTAAAACATCACAAAAAATACATATTAATATTCTAGTATTGGAATAATCCATCGAAAGAATTAAAAAATAATAATATATTTATTACTTTTAAGTTTAAATTATAAAAAAACAAAGTTACTTATGTAATAGTTGTTTTTAAGTAAAGAACTTTCGACTTTATAGTTCAGGAGTAAAATCGAGTAAAGTAAATTAAAAAAAATAGTGGCAACTAGTATATAGTATTTCAGGGGTCGGTGAGAAGTGACAGCGATTCTGTCGGTAACGTTAAATTAACCCGAAATAACGAAATCTATCAATAAATAGAATATTGGAAGCGGCCGTATGTCGTCATTACTATCATGGCATCAAAAGTGTTGATATTAATTGAAACTTAATTTACCACAGCCGACACTAATAAGTAAGTACATGTATATTTACAAGGCTAGATGCATGTATACTGGCGCGAGGAGCGGCGGCGAGGGGTCCGCGCCTCGCCACTCGTGTCACAACGAGTACGACTCGTCAGCTGACACGCAAGCCGCGTTCTATTGTAGCGCATTGAAGTTTACGCCTAAAATGTTAATGGGTGAGTTCTGGGGTACTCCCTGCATTGGGAAGGCCTGCGGCTGCTCGATGAACCCTTGAGGAGGAGCGCACAGCAGCGCCATCTGTTGGGCGGCGGGCGCCGGCTCCTTGCGCTCGGGCGGCGGCGTGGTGCACTCGCGCTTGATGCGGTTCCTGATGCTCGGCCGGTGGTTCGGATAGCCCCTCTTCTTATACTCCAGCCACAGTGTTCGGTTGTTGACCCCGAACAAGCGCGCGGCCTTGCAGAAACCGATGTTTCCGTAGCGAACCGCCTCAAGCGCGCGCTGGAAGTTCTCTTCTGACTGGGGTTTGATGGTGCGTCTACGCTTCTGGGTCGGCAAGGGAGCGTCCGGCGGGGCATGCACTTCTGCGCACGAGGGGCCTGGGGAGGGCCCGGCCACTTCTAGGCCCTGACCGAAGTTGATCTCCTGCATGTGCTGGTTCATGACGTTATTCATGTAAATGGGTTCCTCTTGCATCGTGCTGAGACACGCGTTGGAGTAACGCGGGTATGGGTGCTCCATCATTGGCCACTGACCTCCTGGGAAGAGAGATAAATGTACGTATTTTAATAAAATGCTCAAGGTACAGTATAATATTTTGAGTTAAAGTTTAATTAAACAGTTTCTCATTGATCTCCCTTCCCTGGAAAGTAAAACGTCGTCCCGGTAACGTGTTGTTTAAGGAACTTAGGCGAGTTAGTTTAGAAGTCTGATGTAAAGGAGGTACTCATTACGAGTATAAAGTTTGAATCTGTACGAGCGAGCACGGACTATCTACATATAGCACGTCACATGCAGTACACATACAGCAAAAGCAAATAATGATATTTTTGAGATGAATGAGAAACAGAGTGATTTTTGATGAATCAATTATGTAGTCTTTTGAAGACTTATGGTCAAATTGTTAGAATGATATGATTGCTGGTTTGATAAATCACTGTAAGCCTACAAGGGTTTACCAGGGGAAGATCAAAGAAAACAGACATTATCATGAACATAACTTTCAATGACATACTATATGGTAAAAGTGAAAAATATTCAAACTTAACATTTTCATTTAAATAGAAATATTGTGCCTTAAATGCATACTTATAGTTCGGCCATTCAGAGAATGCGTTCCTGACACGTCGCGATTGAACTGACGACGTAACTTTGCAATGGCGTTGCAGTTACGATAAAAATATTTTTGCTGGTTGTTTACCGTTTTAACAATTGAGGAGCATTAAAACAACATTATTATATCAATAATCAATGAATGTTATAATTTTGTGCCAAACTGAGTGTCAAATAACTTGGTAAACAATATTTTTCTAAATCTATACTGCGCTATTACAAGGTTATGTCAGCGGTTTATATTTTGTAGTGCTGTGCTAAAAATAACAGGCAAGTATCGTAATCTGTTCTTATACAGTTATAATATAAAATTATACGTTTTGATTTTCTTTTTAAGAATTGGAAAATAATGGACTATAAGACTTAATTATAACGTTTATGAAATATAAAAATAAAACTATGACCAAACCGCATTTTTATACTTAGATTAAAAATGGTAACCCCAAATGGCGTTATGGGCCGCCATTTTGTGACGCTAAAACAGTCGTCCGTTGTCGTTTCGTGCGCATAGACCACGTTTTTCAAGTGTTTTCGATCTGTTTTTATTTGATTACCCGGCTTTTGTTAGACCGAGATATCAGGATTGATTCTGTTATTGATAATAATATAATTATACATGTAGGCGAAGATGATGATGAAGACACCACCTCCTCAAGCAAATCGGAGTCTGATTAATATTCTGTTCGCACATTCAATTCAATGTACTTGTAACAAAGAATAAATAAAACAATTTTATTATATGAATATTACCTTTTTTTGGTTTCCACTTAAATAACTAAAATATAAAACAAATGATTCCGCCAATTTAAAACGAAAATAATCTTAAAATAATGCGGCGGTTCATTTTGAAGGAACGGTAACGAACTCAGTGTTATGTTGTGCCCATCACTATAGTTCGGCCATTCAGAGAATGCGTTCCTGACACGTCGCGATTGAACTGACGACGTAACTTTGCAATGGCGTTGCAGTTACGATAAAAATATTTTTGCTGGTTGTTTACCGTTTTAACAATTGAGGAGCATTAAAACAACATTATTATATCAATAATCAATGAATGTTATTACGTCGTCAGTTCAATCGCGACGTGTCAGGAACGCATTCTCTGAATGGCCGAACTATAGTCGTGACTAACTGATAGGTGTCAGGAACGCATTCTCTGAACGGCCGAAGTATAGTAAAACGTCAATCTATTTTCATACATTGTGACAACACTTAAAGCTGAAAATGGCAACACTTACTATTTTAATGAAAATAACTACATAAAGAAACAAAAATTGTATAAGAATGAAATTAATGTTTGTGGCGAATAAATGTGTGATGGCGACTTATCTTGTAAAATTTTTCACTTATGACGACTTAGTGCAGGCTTGCAACATTGTTAACTAAGCATTATTTCGGCAGAATATATCATCGTGAATGCTTCAACTGGTAGCGGGATATACAAATATAAAATAGTTTTGTATGTAGTTGACAGCAGTGACTGACAGCTGTCAGTATCACTGGCAGGTGTCAGTGTTCAAGCGACTCAGTGCCACTGACAGCTGTCAGTGTTCAAGCGATGACAGCTGTCAACAGCAACTGTCAACTACTCTAAAAAACGGTCAGACTGTAGCCGCTGTAGCAGCAGACCTGTCAACTACACCAAAAATCGGTCAGACTAGCCTTAACTGTGCTTAGTGAGCAATGGTGCAAGCAGGCTTTAATAATGTCATTTGATGATGTCACTTCACTATGTTATTAATTTAATTTTCTTGCCAGGCTAGATGAGAACATGGGACAACGTTCCATGTTCTGATCTGTAACGACCACGAGGTCATTTCATCGGTGCAAGACGAAACGTACGTTTTATAAGGTGTGTTAACACGGTATTTGAAGCCATCACACAAGCACTAGTAAAGAGTTGTTACCTTGAGGCATAACGGCTTGTGCGTTTTCCATTAGTGCCGATTGGTTGACTGGTGCATTTTCTGTGTTTTCGGTGGTCTGGAATTGAAAAAAAATAAAATATTACACCAGGGTGAATAAATTGTAACTAAGGGTCCGTTCAGACAGACCGGCTCGGAGAGCATCGACACGCATTTTTCTATACCGGAATCGACTCCGATCGGCTCCGAGATGCAATCGAAGCCAAACGTTAGCAAGACCGAGAAACCGCAAAGTCAAATATACCCATTTGCAAGTATGCATAAAATTCTCCACCTCATTGCTTTGTTGCAGAAAGTTTATTAGAAAATAATGACAGTGATTATTATTTATATAGCGTTAAAAGAAAAATGACCTAGAAAAATTTAGAAATGAACTCAAGACACCGTGTAAAGTATGAATTCGCTTTCTGCAGCAAAGTTCGCAGGACTGTCTGAAATAAAGTCAGGTACCACCAGCTTGTGTATTTCTGCCAACGTAGTAGCATACTCTTGCACCCGCCCACAATGAGCAATTACGTCTAAGAAATGTCACAGATTAAAAGCGCTATTCATACGTTAAATGCTTGAAAATTACCTGCTGAGCGTTATCAATAGTGCGGATTTCGTGGTACTCTCTGCGGCGGTGCTGTGGCACGCTGCTGAGCGTGACGGTGTCGCCTCCGGCGCCGGCCTGCGCGCCAACGTCCGCCCGGACGTCCTCCAGCATACTCATCGAGGCCGAGCCACTCGAGCTTTGTCTGCGCCTAAGCATATGTACGATGAACTACATTTGGCCAGTTTGTTAGGGAACTCGGAGCTTCAGGGTGAATGAGCAATGAGAATGACAGTCAAGTAATTGGTTTGAATATATACAGGGTGTTTGGCGCATGGACCGACAAAAATTTTTGGGGGATTCGTGAGGCCATGTACTAGTTTTCACTCATAGACCCAATGTCCTATATGTCACTGTATTCGAGATACGATTTTTTTTGTTTGTTTTTAAAAATTACCGGAACTATCACCTTTAAAACGCTATAACTTTTCAGTCTGTTGTCGAATTTACACCAAATCACTTTCATTGCGTTCTCTGATGTATTATTATTCCAAATAAAACATAAATTCATAGCACTAGATGGAAAAAAAATACTTGTTGAGCTTCCAAACTCTTAAAAATGAAAAAACGTATGAAAAATGTCAAATTCAAAATTAATTATAAAAAAAAGTAAAAGCTTTTATGAACTTCGTTTAATAAAAAAAAATTGCCTACTTAATACCCTTTCCAACGATATGCCACATGGGTGTGAAATCATTAATAATGTCGTCAAAATCAGAGCAGGAACGAACACGCACTCTAACGTCTCTAACAACGAACCCGTTTGATAGAACAATGGTAAGCAGGTAATTGGCAGGTAAACTGCCTGTCTCTTTCTTACGCATGAAAAATATCTCTTGTCTTTGTCTATCATTGGGTTGGAGTTTGTTATGTGATCCTTGTTTAGTCGAGATTTGACTATCTCTGCTATCGGAAGTGTCCGTGTATTTCACGTTTTCCTATTTCGTTGTTTTTTGTTAAAGTTTGTTTTTGTTAAGTTTTGTTTGTTGAACTTTTCTGTTAAACTGTTGGTGTATTCACCGTGCTTGTTACAATGCCTAACTTCAGCAACGAAGAGTATGCTGACATGTTGTTGGCATATGGCAGCGCTAATTGTAACGCTCGTGAAGCGCGTAGAATTTACCAGCAGCGTTATCCTAACCGGCGTATACCACACCACGAGACGTTTGCTACAACCTATCGACGTCTGAGGGAGACTGGAAACATAAATTTCCAAGAGCCTCGCGTTAATGTGAGGCAACATAATGTTGTAATTGATGAAAGCATTTTGCAAGCTTTTGATGAGGATCCAACGACAAGTATTCGAGTTGTAGCTGAAAGACTTCACTTGTCGGTTTGGAAAGTTTGGTCAGTTCTTCGGGAAAATGGAAAGCATGCGTATCACTACACTTCTGTTCAAGGTACGTTAAGTACTTTATTTATTTTATCAGGCGAAATCGTAAAACTAAATTTTGAACCAGTTATCTTCGACCTTATTGTGCTGAAATTTTGCACCCAAAAAACTTGTATTTTAAAATGGTTTTAACCATACACTTATTTTAAACGTTTACAAATATCCTTGTAGCTTTACTGGTTCGTTTTTCAAATAAATACCTAGTAACTTTTATTTTTTCTAATTTTATCTTTTAAATTTATGTTAGTTTTTGCCATTCAAAAAGTGAATTTTTACCAGTCTTTAATGGATTGTTCTAGGTCTCATAGATGATGATCACAGGAGACGGCTCGATTTTTGCCGATTTATGATGCATACGGACGTAGATGATACAAATTTTTTAAAAAGAATTTTGTGGACTGATGAATCCAATTTTAATCACGAGGGAATTGTGAATCTCCACAACCTTCACCATTGGGCGCAAAAAAGACAAAATCCCCGCAAGAAAAGACAAAGTTCCTTTCAAACTAAGTTTAGTGTAAACGTTTGGGCGGGGGTTATTGGAAGACACCTGATCGGTCCACATTTCTTACCAGAGCGCCTGACCGGAGAAAATTATTTGAATTTTTTACTCGAAGATTTACCTGAATTGGTATTACCAGTATTAGATGGAGAACCAATTATTTTCCAAAATGATGGCTGTCCAGCACATTACCAGCGAGACGTGCGAGAACATTTGGACAACTGTTTTCCAAATTCATGGATCGGAAGAGGCGGCCCAATTCCTTGGCCTGCACGTTCACCAGACCTGACGCCCTTGGATTTTTATGTCTGGGGCCGTGCAAAAGAAATTGTGTATGCGACTGAAGTACCCACAAGAGAAATTTTAATCGAAAGAATAAATTGCGCCTTTGAAATTATGAAAGCAGAAATGCGACTGAGGACGACGACTGTAGAAATTAGAAAAAGATGCCGTGCATGCATTCGCAACAGAGGCAGTCATTTTGAACATAATTTATAACTTAAATTTAATTAAAACATTTTAAAACATTTTTGTGTTTTCATTACCCTGGCACTGGTTAATGTGTACCTTTAGGTTTGTGACGACATTATTAATGATTTCACACCCATGTGGCATATCGTTGGAAAGGGTATTAAGTAGGCATTTTTTTTTTATTAAATGAAGTTCATAAAAGCTTTTACTTTTTTTTATAATTAATTTTGAATTTGACATTTTTCATACGTTTTTTCATTTTTAAGACTTTGGAAGCTCAACAAGTATTTTTTTTCCATCTAGTGCTATGAATTTATGTTTTATTTGGAATAATAATACATCAGAGAACGCAATGAAAGTGATTTGGTGTAAATTCGACAACAGACTGAAAAGTTATAGCGTTTTAAAGGTGATAGTTCCGGTAATTTTTAAAAACAAACAAAAAAAATCGTATCTCGAATACAGTGACATATAGGACATTGGGTCTATGAGTGAAAACTAGTACATGGCCTCACGAATCCCCCAAAAAATTGTGTCGGTCCATGCGCCAAACACCCTGTATATGTCACCGGAAAATATCAAGACTCGTAAGTTGATCAATTTTCTAGGTAGTTTATCAACACTCGGAAAATAATAAAAGGCAGTTAAAATTAACTATTTAACGCATTGAATTTTAGCTAATTGGTCAACTTACTGTACCTAGCCGTAATTTAATAATTAACTATATTGCTACAAAAATCATCCACAAATGGGCCAATAGTTGCCCAGTGTACTATTTGTCATTTAATACACTTTTCTCTCTGGTTGGTCGACAGCATTAGTTATAAACATATAAGCACGTGAGTCTTTTAACCAATCAACGTACACCTCGCCTTTGTGATGATTTAACAGCAAGGCGTTGTAAATTAATCAACTTACTACAATACATACGTTAAATAGTCCATTTCAAATGACGTTTATTATTTTCTGAGAGTTGATCAACTATCTAGAAAATTGATCAACTTACGAGTTTTGTTATTTTCCGGTGACATATATAAACGATAGACTATTACGAAGTTTGACCAACGGTTGCTTTGGAAGGTATAAAAAAATACTTTATTTAGGATTTTAGGGCAAAATACTGTTGGACACTCACCTTTTGCGCTTGGTCGACGGTGAAACTGCTGGCGACTGCCGATGTGAATCTAACGAGTCCCCTTGGTTTTGGAACTCCGCATTATTTGCCGAAGATCTTGTGAGGGACGTGGAATCCGGCATCTCGGTCAAGCCTTTAATTTTGAGGTGCTTAGCGGTGTCCAGCACCTGTAACCAGAATATTTCTTGATTAAAGAAAGTACATCACATAAATCTTAGGCTAGATTACAAGAAATCATGTTTGTTGTGGGGGAATCCTTTAAAACATAAATTTTATGATTTTTTTTATATATAGCGACAACAATGTGTATCATCCAGTGGATGTGGATTCCGGAAGAGAAAATTGGCGAACCTCGGGTGGAGGCCTTTGTCCAACAGTGGACATCTTTCGGCTGACACGACGACGAAAAATTATAGCTTCTACACCCACCTTAGGTAACTGCTCCTCCGTTACGTTGACCTCGCCACAGTACATGAAGTCCACTATGATCCTCAGGTCCGCGAACGTGACGTCTTTCAGTATGACTATGGGGTGCTGCGCCGGGTTATCGACAAACAGCGACTGGATTTGCAAAGAAAATATAATATTAATTAATTTTTAATAGCATAGGGTAAGCATTTTTGTATTACTAACACATCTCTACTAATATTATAAATGCGAAAGTAACTCTGTCTGTCTGTTACGCTTTCACGTCTAAACCACTGAACTGATTTTAATCAAATTTGGTACAGAGATAGAGTTGACCTTGAGAAAGAACATAGGATAGTTTTTATCCCGGACTTTTCAAGAATTCTCTTGGAAACGCGATATAACCGAACTGTACGCGGGCGAAGCCGCGGGCGGAAGCTAGTTTGAAATAAAAAGCTTTTTATTTTATTCTTATTACTATTTATTTGAGTCTTATTACTTGAGGCTTAGTTACTTACTTGGAAGTATGTACTACAGGCGGCCAGAACCACCTTATGTGCTGAGAGTTGTTGGCCATCGGTCGCCAAGGTCACGTCGACCATGGATTGGGTGTTGAGGAAGGTCGTGAACATAGATATAAAGTTCGGCTGGTGGTTGTTCCATTTTAGGCTGTACTGTTGCGGCATCTTTGGCAGGAACTGGAACGAAAAAAATATATTGTTTATACAAAAAAAAAAAACTGGTGGTCCAGAATCGTTAACAGAACATATCTGCATCATCAGTAAAAATTTTTTTTCATTCTTTTGTCCGCCCTAAAATCAGCAAAATATGGATACCAACTATTCTTAAGCGCGCCGAGCGGAGCTCCGTCAGTAAACCGGTTTCGCGATGCCGCCGTGCATACTATGACGACTGTGACCGTACTATCGGTTACAAAAAGAAAAATATACGTATCTATAAAACTTATTTAACTATAAGTTGACAAAGTTTTCGCACTGGATAAAATTCATTCCTGTATATGACAATGTAGTTCGTAAATCCTGTGTCTGTAGACTAAACAAATTCAAGTAATTCTCAATTATGTTAATATTGTTTATGAATCTGCTTGTTCTACTTTCTCCAACATCTATATATCAGTGATCCAAGTTTTACTCCACTAAAAAAAGCTCAATTGTAATACCAGTAAATAAATCTTTAAAATAATAATTATAGAACTTAACCATCACAGTTAATATAGAAGAGTAGCAGAAAGTAAAATTTATAGTTTTACTCAAAGTACTAAAGTTAGTAAGTTTCATTCTCTGAGCCCTTTTCTCAACTAATAAGCCCTTTTCTCACTAAGCCGACTCCAACAGAGTCGGCTTCTAGTCTAACCGGATGTAGCTGAGTACCAGTGCTTTACAAGGAGCGACTGCCCTATCTGACCCCCTCAACCCAGTTACCCGGGCAACCCAATACCCCTTGGTTAGACTGGTGTCAGACTTACTGGCTTCTGACTACCCGTAACGACTGCCAAGGATGTTCAATGACAGCTGGGACCTACAGTTTAACGTGCCATCCGAAACACACTCATTGGTGTCTAAGATATACTTAGAAACTACATACAAACTTGCCACACGACTAAAGATAGTAAGTTCCACTCCACAAAAAAAAAATGTTACTCACTTTGACAACATTGCTATTATAAACAACATTGGCTTATTTTGAGTTTTTTATGTTGCGTCCTTTTCTGCACATACGGCTTTGTAAGTCTTTGTTATGCATTCGGAGGACGCTTTCAGTAGGTTGGTAAAAACAATCACGGCCAAATTACACTATGTAAGCATAAAGACAAACTAAATTGAAAAAAAAAAAAAACTCAAAAAAGCCAACATCGTTTGACAATAAGCAGTGTGCCAATGCCTATATATAAGCATTCTATTGTAAAAATAAAAAAGGGAACAAAAAAAATAACAAAACAAAACCAAAAACCAGCTGAGGACAACCGTCGAAGTACTCCTCCGCATCGCTGTCCCCCGGAAACGTGCCCAGAAGACTGGCTGCATTGCCACGTTGAATGGCAATGCTAATTCTTTGTCCAAAGAACAAGCCAGCCCTCTGGTCAAGTGAAGCGTCGACAAGCCTTTTCGCTATGTCCTTGAACAGCGCCCGAGAACTCGGGCCTCATGGTCCGAGCGTTTCGACCCCAAACGACTCAAAAGTATAGTTCCCAAAAAGGTGGGGAATAATTTAGTTTGTAAATATAGTATTAGAAGTAGAATAGTAAGTTTGTACATAAATGTATTACAATAACGTATAGTTATCTGCACGAATCTTGAGCTCTGTCCTACATCTGCGCAGAAGTGATTTATTAGCAAAGAACCAATCCCGAGTGACGGCTATGACGCGATGCACTGCGGGCCAATCACCGCTTTAGCCCGCCCCCGCGCCTCACTTCATACCACAAAAGGGACCCAATTAATTATTTCTGCGCAGGTGAAGGTCAGAGCTCAAGATTCGTGCCGATAACTATATGTAAATAAAATAAAGATATAACACACAAAAATAAAAATAAAAAGCATTCTATTTAAGAAAAAAAAAACGAGACATACTTTATAACTAATAACTTTTTGGCAGACTTATTGCCACGTGGCAATGCTTATTCTTTGTCCAAAGTAATAGACATTGCCACGTGGCAATGCTTATTCTTTGTCCAAAGGCCAGCAGCAACACCTAGCCGATAACAACCTGATGGTTTCGAACCCAAAGAGATTACAATGATATATGCACTCTTTTGCAAAAAAAGCGGGCACCTATGCGAAATCTTGGTTTTAAGGACTTTACGTGCATTTCAAAGGGTTTTAAAGACTGTAGGATATTACTAGCATCAAAAGGGTGAGCCAAGCATGCGTGAGTGTGTATTCTAAAGAAGATGGGTCAAAATTGCCCCACGTCCTATAACAAAGTGACGTTTCTCAAAAAAAAGATAAAAATGTTTAAAAAAATATGGCATAGGCACTCTCTAACTTAATTTTTTTACACCTTCATACGAAACAAATGCTTTAAAAATTGTTCAGGCGCTATTATGAAAACATGTATGCATCGTTCAAAAGACTATTTATGGACCACTTTTTAAAATTATTTTTTTGTTTGATAGGGTATACCTCACAGGTGATCCCATAATCAACAGGTCAGGATCTGATGATGGAAACTCTGAGTAATCCAGGGCAACTTTTGAAAGTTGTGGGCATGCGCAGGATAAAAACTTGACCTGATGATGGAGACCAGAGAAGGTCCAGGGAACTCGACAACTGAATATGTAAACTACCTCGTATTTGGTCTTATATTATTCGTATTGATGAGAACTTTCCATTAATGCGGATAGTGACTACGCTTGTCACTGAAAAGCCGACTCCTGAAAACACTGCAAAGCAAAAAAAAAAGGTCTCGAAATCACAGATTTTTAAACAAACTCGTTTAAAAATCAGTGATTTCGAGACCTTTAGACCTCGTGCTCACAACGAGCAAATGATAAATGCGTTTAGTGAGCGGTGTGCTTGGGCCTAGAGAGTAAGGGTGCAAGTCAGCTTTAATGTGCAAGCGAGCAAGCCAAGACCTTAATATTAAGTTAGAACACGGTGGCATCAAAATATAACGCTGTTACAGAGAGGAAAAACATAATTGTTCATGTGGATATATCACCGGAAAATAACAAGACTCGTAAGTTGATCAATTTTCTAGGTATTTGATCAACTCTCGGAAAATAATAAACGACATTTAAAATGTACTATTTAACGTATGTATTTTAGTAAGTTGAATAATTTACGGCGTCTTGCCGTTAAATCATCCAACAAAGGCGAGGTGTACGTTTATTGGCTAAAAGCTCTCTGAATAAACTTGCTGAATGCTTATAATGAATGCTGTCGACCAACCAGAGAGAAAAGTGTATCAAGTGACGGATAATAGTGTACCGTCAAATAGATTGGTAGTTAATTATTAACTTACGGCTAGGTACCGTAAGTTGACCAATTAGCTAAAATTCAATGCGTTAAATAGTACATTTCAACTTCACGAGTCTTGTTATTTTCCGGTGACAGATACACGTTTATGCAATACGAAATAATAATATGATTTAATGATGAAGCCTTATCTTGAAGCCACGTGGCATTCGAATTATACGGCTTAAAAAAAAACAAGAATGAAAATAATAATGTTATGCAAATATGACTTACCACTTTATTTCTTGTAACAGCAACTTTTCGCTTAGGAGAAGCTGAGATGGGCCGGCTACTGAAAATAAAAAATATATAAGTTAATTACATTAAAAAAGCCACACATTAACAAACGGTTGAGTGAAAAAGAAAACTTGAAAATAAATCGTAAGACAATAATAAAAAGAAAAAAAATTGCATTTACTTTTCAATCTTATCAACTTTGCAACACATGCTAACGAAATAAACGAAAGACATAAAATAAAGAAAATGGCGTAGCACATTCGGTAATAATTTACAATATTTTGTATAGGCTAATTGAGGGTATTTTGAATTCGCTCTGCATCACTTGAGAACAAAATGGCGTCGCTTATGAAGTTTTCCACAACATTGGACAATGGATCGCGTAAGTATATTGTGTAAGTAATACTTTGTGCTAAGTTTATATGGCACGCAGTTGCTTAGGCAAAGGGTAGGTCGGAACTAGGGAGCGCACTCCCATCCCTTCCCGCGAGTTCTGCGTCACTGGTTGGATTGCACGGCAGCCCACGGCGCTTCTACTTGTACCTTACATTCGTATATAACAAAGCCTATGTAGCTAACTGCTGTATTACGTACACGGTTATAAAGAAATATACAGAAGTTTTATTCTAAAACCTATTCGAAGTCAAACTGATAAGAACACATGGCACGTGGCAAACTTTTAGTCGGCCTGTAGTTTTTTGAGCTTGTATGCTAAATCAGTATGAAGATGAATAGTTCGCAAATCAGGGATTTAGCCAGTATCAAAACGATTGGAATAAAGATTATCTTTAAAAAAGAATGCCTTCCATCGGGGCAACTGCGCCGATACTCTATAAGGGCAAAAAAAATTACGTTAAGAATACATGGAAACATTTTTTGGCTTAGGCATAGGAACAAAGTTCACAAAGTTCAAACAAATTCTTCTAGAACAAACATTAGTAGAACCGCGTGGTCGACAAAAAAAATACACCTCGGAAAACTTTTCTACGTTATTCGCGGCAGCAACGATCATGGGAATAAATAATACTTAAAATACATAAAGAAAATAAAAAATCTAGAACAACTAACTTAAAATAGTAGAACCGCGTGGTCGACAAACAAAAACTAAAGAAAATCTCTAAGGGCCTATGCACACCACGTTTTTTAAACGCGCCGTCGACGCGCGTTTGTAGCGATACAGACGCGATTCGCACGCAAGTCAGGACTGCTCTGCAGGATAAAAACGCGCCAGCGCGTTTAAAAAACGTGGTGTGTATAGGCCCTTATCTATATAAATAAAAATGAATTGTTGTTCGTTAGTCTGATTAAAACTCAAGAACGGCTGGGCCGATTGAGCTGATTTTGGTTTTAAAATGTTTGTCGTAGTCCAGGGTAGGTCTAAACGGTGAGCAAATAAGAAAAAAATCGAAAATAAAAAAAGTATTGTGTAAAATATGCCTCCAATAATTAGGCGGTACGAAGTTCGCCGGGTCAGCTAGTATACTATAAATATACATCAAATATGCAATATATGAGCTAACAGTGGCAGTAGCAGTGGGATATACTCTCTATATTACTTTACTCTTTGGTATGGGAATAAATAATACTTAAAATACATAAAGAAAATAACAAATTCTAGAACAAACTTACATTAGTAGAACCGCGTGGTCGACAAAAAAAAAACTAAAGAAAATATTTAATCTATATATATAAAAATGAAACCCGCTTTCCGTTGTCACGACATAACATGAAAACGGCTTGACCGATTTGGCTGAAAATTAGAGGGGAGGTAACTTAGACCCGGGAGAAGGTTTTAGGATAGTTTTTGCTACCATCCGGCTACGGGACGCGGGTGAAACCGCGGGCGAAAGCTAGTATAAAATAAATATACACCAAATATGCAATATATGAGCTAAGTATGTGACCCTCTATATTACTTTACTCTTTGATATGGGAGTACGGCATACACCATATCTATATATATAAAAATGAAACCAGCTTTCCGTTGTCACGACATAACATGAAAACGGCTTGACCGATTTGGCTGAAAATTAGAGGGGAGGTAACTTAAGGCTAGTTCGCATTAGGCTAGTCGAGTGCCGAGTAATTTAGTAGCTAAACTACTCGCTACTGCACAGAAATCGTTCGCATTATGGTCCAGTACAGTACACAAGTGTGTGGTGTTTTACAAGATGAACGCCGTAATGAAGTTAATAAACTAATTAAGCTAATCGCAATGGCTATTGTAGAAAAGGTGGAAGAGGAAATTTTAGAGACAAAGAAAAATAAATCATGGGTGCGAAAATGGACTGATAGAAGAGACAAATAATATTTGGAAACAGTGGTTTCTTCGCTCCAGCGAAATGTCATTTTGGCGGCCACTCACTAATGAACTTGACTAACCAACAGGTTCAGACTTATTTAGCCGATAAGCCAGTGAGCACGGAGGAGTAGTGGGGGACGCTACTCGCCCGATAGAAATACCTAGAACAAAATGGATTGGCTCGACTAAATGACTTACCAACCTACTTGACTAAATTTTTGGTGTTCAGACACATTTAGCTACTAAATAACTCGGCACTCGACTAAACTACTAGCCTAATGCGAACTAGCCTTTAGGCCCGGGAGAAGGTTTTAGGATAGTTTTTGTCACCATCCGGCTACGGGACGCGGGTGAAACCGCGGGCGAAAGCTAGTATGCAATAAATGGTGAACAATTCAATCGATCAACCGTGTTGTTAGCATACAAAATAAAATCGACTAAAATTACTAAATTTTAGAAAACAATGAAAGTACTTTTACAAATAAGAAAATACCAGTTTAATAAGTTCTTAAAAGTTTTTTTGAACACGTGTCAAACTTCTGTTTAACTTTTTTGCAATAATATGTACCATTTATTTCTCAGCGTTTGTAAGGAGGAATGGTAACTTTTAAAACGTGAGTTCCAGGAGAGGTCCAGGACCTGTTAGGCCCTACATAGACGATCAATATAATAGGCATGATGACAGTAATCAAAAATCATTAAAATAATATATTTATTAAATTAAACTTGAAGCTTGGAATATAAAACGCGCATTGTTTTCTTTATTAATAATGTGATTAATATGTATTTTTATAAAATAAAATTACGAAATAAGGCAATCCGCCATGATATCTTGAACACCAATCAGAGCTCGTGACGTCATTTCTCAAAACGACTCGCGCGAAAGCGCGCGAACGTCACATTTCGTTATTGTGAACTTCCACTGCGATCTTTGTTTTTAATTAATTAATTGTGTATAACACGAGTTATGGAGCCCGGATTTATCAAGGCAAACAGCGCTAATTTGCCTAGAATTGATATCATAATGCTGGGAGAGTTTTTGGCATCAAATAAAGATTTTTGTTCAGCTGAATTTAGAAATGTTAAAACTTCCATGTAAGTATACTAGTTTAATTAAAAAAAACTTCCATGTAAGTGTATTAGTTTAATTAAAAAAACTTCTATGTTAGAATCTAGAGAACTATGTAATAACTTACATCAAAGTGATCTTCACAAAAATAAAGTTGTACCCTGGGCAATATTGCTTTTGAATCTCGCCTTGCAAGTTTAAGCCACTTGTTTCGTATTTTTTTATTGTGAGGAACGTACACAAATAACTTATCAGGAGTTGTTTTGGATGTGTTCTTACACTGGGGGACCCCACAACACCTATGCACTTTCGAATTCATATTTAATAACACAAAAAACTTAATTATTGCACGAGCGTTGTTTACTTGCGTCTTGTAATTTCAGTCGTGACGTCACAAGTGACGACATGACACTGACAAGCGTTTTCGCGCCGGATTCAAAGTGGACAGAGAAAAATGCAATTATTTGATAAAAAAAAACTTCGCATTTTCTTAAAATTAATAATTTTTCATATAAAATAGACGTATACCTACATCATACAAAGGAATTTAAAAATTTGTCATCATGCCTATTGCGCAGGAGATTACGATAAAAAACATTGTGAAATAAATATTCGATTTTTTTTTTTGTAAAAAAAATACTCATTGTTCAGCCAGAGAACATGGCAAGTTGAGTGCATTTGAATGAAACAAAAAATACGGATTAAATATAAGTACTGAATAATGCATAACTAATAGTTATATCTTTTTTAAAACGGTTTTGTGTAGTATTAATTGGGGTCGAGTGTTGAGAACTTTTTGTTGTTACTAGACCCATTCAAGTGTATTAGATCATTTACTGGTAATTTTTTTAGACAGACCTATTTACTTAAATTGGAATGTTGTTTTACAGAATCACAATATAGACTTTAAAAAGGAGATTTGTTGTTGGCTCTGCTGTCAGAAGTATCAGTATGAAGAGAAGCCTGTAACACAGAGAGACGGTGCACCAATTTGCAAACAAATGATTTAACGGAGGACGTTGGTGGTCTGCTGCAACAACTGCAGGCGGTCCAATGTTGTCACTCCAACTTTTCCAATGGCAAATAATACAATATTTAGAGAGGATTTAAGATTGTCACATTATGCACTGAGTAACTTCCGAAATACAAATTCTATCACTAAATCACATTGTCCAACAATAAAAACAGTATGAAAACAGTTGTTGTTCTTTATTTATTTTTATGTTTTCAGCATTTAGGTTAGTATCAACCATTGTCATATATTAACACATACCCAAACACTTCATAGAAGTCATTCATTGTTGCTCTCTGGCCAGTTTTGAAGTAAATAGGTGATTTTCTCCGAAAATAACCTTTCAACGAATTTGATATTCTATGACTTTTTTTTATTCACTTCAATAACCCCATTATTAGAATTTTTTATTAAAAACGTAATATTTTGAAAGTATAAGACTATATTCTATTTAGATAAATATTAGTGTTATACAATCACCAAACAACATAATATACCCTAGTTTACAATCGTGACATTGGTTACTATTACAGCCTTATTGTCCCACTGCTGGGCTCAGGCCTCTCACACGGAGAAGGATTAATCATTAATCACCACGCTTGCTCAAAGCGGGTTGGTGATTTCAGACTTTATTGTCCAGGTTTCCTCAAGATGTTTTCCTTCACCTTTTTATCAGCCATTGGTATCCAAGATATACTTAGAAAGTACATACAAACTTAGAAAAGTTGCATTGGTACTTGCCTGAACTGCTATAAAACGCTGCTGGTACTTGCTTCAAAATTATAATACAAAGAGTTGAATAGAAGCGAAAACAGATGATTGTAACAAAGACATTGAATCCTATAGCTGTTTGGTATACCAAACACTTAATGAGCAAAATATAGATGTTCTTGAAAAATACTACAACAATTTTAGGTCATCATGGATAAAGCTATCTTGCCCATGCCCTCAAAAAAACCCATGAAAACAAGGTGCCAAAAAGTTCCAAGTTTTTTTTAGTAACATGGTAAACATTCCCAGCAAAAAACACATAGGAAATGGTTTTGAGTACTGTCTCTTCTAAAGGCAGAAAGATGGCTTTCATAGTCAAAAAACCCAGAATCGACAGCTACGAAATGGGTACCAATGGGTTCATTATGATAGACCTTTGATGGTGCCAAAAAGTCCAGCCTTAAATCCATGGGGTATAGGAGCTATATCATATTTTCACAAAAATAGGTTATGTTGAATTTATGTTGATTTTTAAGATTATTTACATCAAGGAACAAAAAAACAAGGTGCACTAAGATTATACAAGCCAATATTAATATTCCCATAGTTACAGAGTTTGCCTGCTGATTAAAAGTGACCCCTTCCCATTGCACTATTGACATTAACCACTCCATAAACCACTAAACACCGACCTTATCTCCAAGTATGGAGAGGTTTTCCAGTTACATGCAACTTTCATAACTGGCCAAGGTTAATTTTTGGCTCTTTGGTCCCGGATGTTCAAAGCTCAGTGACGTTAAGGTTAGGGTTAAATTCTAGTTACGTAACGTACGTAAGTACAATTAACAGGGTTTAAATTCAAAAAGCGTTGTTGAAGTACCAGTTAGTTTAACGAACGTCAAAATTTCATAATAAAAATGTCAAATTAACCATGGTGAAAATTGACAATGGTAAAATTTTAACTTTACCGTAATGTACAAACAACTGGACCTAAGTGACAAGTATAGCTGTCGCTATCCGCATAAGTGGAAAGTTGAAATATGTTATACAAAGAGAACCACACGGTTTTTAGATGATATGAATCCAATCATACAAACAAAGTTTCTGACTAATCTGGGTGTCTTTTTAGCCATCTCCTTCAGCCTTCTTATAATATTAGTATTCTAATACAGTTGTGCTGTGTAACCAATATAATAAGATATAATTTAATTTGTTTTTGTTTCATTACTGCTCAGCCTCTTTTTACTCTTATGTATAACAATACTGTGTACTACGTTTATATTAGGCAGGTAAACATATTCATAATTATTAAAAAGATAACTATAAATATTCAATAAACAAGTATTTAAATAAATCTTGCAAAAATATTTGTTTTGGTAATTTTTTTAGTTTAATTCTACTACTTGGTCAAATCTGACCCAAAGCACGTCAACTTTTGTGAAATTGAAGACCTTAACAAGATTAAAGAATTCCCTAAACTATGCTTCATAAGTTATAAGTTCAAGAGAGTAGAAAGTCACCCTCAATTTCAGCATCAGATCAGGGTCTTAGGACAATGGGTCGGACGCTTTGCAACAACCTAACATAATTGTTTGACAAATAACAAAGTTGTGTTAAAAAAAAACTTTGGTTAAAAAGGTGTAAGTAAGATCTCTTTCAAGTTATTGTAATATCCGATAATAACCAGCCAGGATCAGAAAATAAAAGTTAATATAAACTCATTGTTTCTTTTATTTACAGATTCGTACATGGTATATTGAACAAGAGAATAAGCCTAAAGTAATATTTTGCGTAAATTCACTCCAACTTCAACTTCAATGTTTGTCTATATGACATAATGTAACAACAAAAAAAGTTATACTAGTGAACATTGGATACCAACTCAAACTGAGTGTGGCAATGCATATTTTTGAAGTAGTTTTCACGTTAAATTGTATCGTACTAAAAGGCGAATGGCTACAAAGGCAGCAAACGAGTCATCAACGAATATCTTACGGTGGACAGCCCTTCAAAGAAACAATCTGAGCGAACATAATACATAGGTCTCCTACTATAACAATCACCATAGTACGCTAACCGTCAGTTTACACAATAGATGCGACAATCTTTGCATTTTAATTAAAATTACTAAATATAGCTCAGCTGAAATACATAAAATAACTCATTATTTAGCCCAAACACGTTTGCATCCGCACAAATAGTTAAAGGCGTAAAAAAATAAAGCTTCACACCGATAGACCACCCCGAAGATGACATCAATCAATAACAAAAGAATATCGCGAGCTTTGCTTAAATAGGTAACAAATTATCGACTTACCTTCGTTGTGGCTTATATTTATAATATGACGGTGTTGGTGCACTTTTTATTCTATCAATTCCATGTAAATAATTATCAATCAACCCACGCTTACAAAAATATTCATCGAAACCCACGCCGACCTGAGTTGCCACTCATAAAAATGCGGTCGGCGAATAAAAAAACGGTGTATGAATGTTCAATAATCGAGGATAGTTTTTTTATAAAGTGCTGTTTTTTTAAATTAATAATGAATTATGTGTATTTACATGACCTAAAAATATACTTATTTATATATACAACTAAAAACAATTATAAAATGGCATCAAAAAACTCCTCATCGCTGCCTACCGAGTGTACCCAAGAGGATGGCAATGCTTCATTTTTGACTTTGACCAAAGTAAAAACCAGCCTTTGGGTCACTTCGAAGGGATCAGCAGAAGGGTCAGCAAGTCGCTTTCCCAGATCTTTAACAAGCAGATAAGCACTTGGAGCCCACGGCCCGAGGGTTTCAACCCCAAACGGCTTAAAGGTATAGTTACCCACCAGGGTACTATAATTGCGCCGTTTGAGGTTCTCTTCAGCCACAGCAGCGGAACCAGCACATTGCACCGAGCAAGGAAGGTCCCATACTAAAGACCTACCCATCTTCCACGGGGATAACGACATCCCGTCTGGTCTCTTGTCATCAGTGATTTATATTTATATAAAGAAGAAAGTGATTATTAGCAATATTTATTTATTTTAAAAAGTAGGAAGTGACCAAAAGAAATAATTTCGATTGTTTAATAGATACTTCAAATTAACTTTAGTCTTTACTTTTACTAAGATGATGATTATGACGAATTATATTTAAGTAATAAGTTGCACTAGAGCTCGATAACAAATATGAAAATGTTGACATCCCTGCCCATGCATCTAGTTGCTGCCAGCATTAAATAATAAACTATTAATTTAATATGCATTGTGCACGCGTATGATAGAGTGAAACAAAACACGAGGATTTCAACAAAGCGTTTACAAGATACGTTGCTTTGAATTCAGATGACTATTTGGAAGCGAAACGGAACGCAATATAAAAACGTTACTGACGTCATCCCTCTGTCATTTCGTGTTTCGTCCTTGTAAATAAAAACGTGAATTTGAAAAATCAAGCACAAAAGCAATCGCTGAAACAAATACATAGTGTTGATTGGTCGAGATTTCAGGTAAGAAACTTTATATTCAAAAAGTTTGATGATGGGCGTTACAATGAATTTCCGATTGATAAAACTTTGACACAGAATGTTATAAAACGCCTTATTTATATAATTGCTCGCGAGTTGCTCTTAATAAGTTCTAAAATTTGGCAGAAGATTATTTTTCTGTTTACCTGGCCTCAGATTTGTTTTTTTATTTTTTTCTGTGTGACCTTCAGCGTAAGGGAAGGTCATAGCAATGTTTATATAATTTAGCGATGTTTGGTGCGATCACTCGGCTGGTTGCTGATCGTTCATTGTCTCACCCTTGTTTACTATTTGCCTTATTCAAAACACCCGGTTGTCGTGATCCGGCCCCTTCTCGCTCACTCACTATTTTTAGAGCCCTAGAATTTCAAAGTGGACTTTAGTATTGATTTGGGCGCTTGTTGGTTTACAAATGTACCATTTAAAATTACGCTGAGAGCAAAGTTTTACGTTTATAAACAGTTAAATAGGCCAACCTTTGTCTCGTATTTGTGAAGGTGAGTTCTCCTCCGCTTTGTTTGCTACCTACTTAGCTACCTATGTACGTTTTGTCAACAGCATCGGAAAACGCATAATTTTTTGAGCTGAGAAAACAATGGAATACCGGTATTTATTCGAAACAAAGAACTTATTTTTCCCGCGCACTGTCTTTTTTCCGATATTCCAATTTCGAAATGCAAATCATTATGTAATCGAATAGGTAATTTTGTTTCATGTTTATTATTTGTTTTATAAGCTTTCGTTTTACTATCTACAAGTTATAAAAGGGAATAATCGTAAATCGTATTTATTTCGGATTATCACTATGAAAATATTGCAAGGCATGCAATAGTTATTATTTTATCATTTAACAAAGGCGTGCACAAACAAAAACCAAAATAAAACCTATTTCTTATAATTCGAATCAATGAACGCAAAAAAGACGCATCTTCATGAGAATTGGCGGGAAATCAACAAAGAAGACTTCTTTCTGGACAAGAGGTCAGTGACCTATATCATGAGCCATGTTTACTCTCGCGAATAACAAAATATTGCCGATGCGTAGTAACGTCTGTTTTACTACTAGATTACTAGATATTTGACAATCCTAACGATTGTTAAAGTAGAAAAAAAATGTCTGATTATTGATTGGTACGTTTTGAAGACAAGAGCTGCTGACTGCAACTTGCCGTGACTGCTTATAATCGACCGCAGTTGCACTACTGAATACAAACCAGTATTTACGTGAACCTGTTTTTGATCGAAACGGCAGCAGCATGTGCAGTCGCTTTTAGATATCGCTCGGTTTCATGCAGTCGCTGCAAGTGCGGTCGGCAGTTGCAGTCGGCGGCTAGCATTCAAAACACAAACACACCTTTAAGGTTCATCTTAAAGATGTTTTGTTTCGTTTAGAATTATTTATTCTCTTCAAACTCTTACTTTTACAAATTAAATTGTCAAAAAAGAACTGTGTGCGATTTGGTTTCGACTGGGACCCCGACGGTAACAAGTGCGTGGGGTGTAATGTCGTTGATATTTGAGTGCCGTGAGCGGCTGCACTACAAGTTGTGGTTTCCTCCATGTTCCTGGTTAATTTCTCAGTACCGCGAACAGACGATATGAATGCCGCAAAATTTATTGCTAGTAATATTGTGGATGCCTTGACCTCCCGTACGGATAGGCAATGTAGCTTGTAGCCAGGCTCGGTCATCCAAGGCCACATAAAGGCTTTAACTAAGGGTATGACAACTAGACCCATAACTGGCAACACTGGCATATCCAAAGTCAAATATGAGTGCAACCAAAAAATAAAAATAATTGTATTTGATTATAATTCTAGTATGCAATACAGTCAAGAACATATATTTTGCATCATTATCTCAACATTCTGGCATCTGCACAAGAAAAAATACACAACATCTGAATACGTCGTTTTCCTCGTACGTTGAACAAATGCAACTGATTTTTGATCGGGAAAAATATGATAATACATGAAGTTCTTTTGAGGCCTTCCATCCTGCTGCGGATTGTTCGAAAGAGTTACCGCGGCCCTGGTATCTACATAAAAGGCCTATGACGGAACACGACGGTTTTTAGTCAGTAAGAGTCTGACACTCCCTCACCGCTGCTAACCCACAGCGGGAGGGGGTCATTTGATGATTTTTTGACGTCGTTAAAAAAAAGGGCCTTCCATCCTGCATATGACAATTCTTTCAATTAGACGTTTCTCTCTTTTATGTTCCCATACACATTACAGATCAATAACATACTTCTCCACTTTAGCCCTTTTCACCGTAAATAGCGAAAATAAACTTTCTGAACGTATCGTAGACATCAAAGACTGAACATTGAATAAATCTGGACTTAAAAGTCTGCAATCACCAATACATCTCGAGCAAGCGTGTGGTAATAAGACTCATTGCTTATCGGTCTTCTTTTATTCTCAACTTGAGAAGAAGAACAGTGGGACGATTAAAAATCTGTCGGTGATGATGGCCAAATGTTTTATTTTCTAGAGGAAAACATGGTCCCATTAAATGAATTGGCCTTGAATTGAAATAAACCGCAAATTATATCAAAAGCATAAACAGAGTTGTACAATCTATTCGTACATCTTAACAGTTCAATTAATTGAAATCTATTTGTTTGAGTACCTCTTGACGCGACTTAAGTGATATTTACTCTAGGCATTGCTCACATTTTGTGCGTGATTTAACAATACTCGTAATAGTCTTTGCAGTATTTATAGGTCACTACGTAGTATTAAACAAAATCGCTTTTTCTGTCCCTTTGTACGCTGAAATCTTCAAAACTAAGCAACCGATTTTAATGCGGTTTAAATTGATAGAATGATTAAAGAAGAACGTTTATATGTATGAAAGTGGGGAAATAATGTTATCCCGTGTGCAAAGCCGGAGCGGGTCGCTAGTATGAAATAAAAATATTTGACTTTAAAGAGTCTGGTGCGACGCCTTTTTTCCGTGTCATCCACAGCAAGATGTGTCATATAAAGATTTACCAAAACAAAACTAACACGCTGATAACTCTTTCGAAGCACGACAATGGTCCTATCAAAAATCCTTTGAACCTGAGTCTGTCTTAGGACGGAAATTAGAAAAAAAAACATTAATTTCGAATTAAGTACGAAGAATGCTGTACTTCATTGACAACCTTAATCGCTTTACCGGGCCATAAATTAAAAACAACAGCCGTTTGAAGTTGTAAAGATGGCTGATGAAGAATTCCAATTGTAATGCAAGCTAAGAGCGCGCGCACACTACAAAGATTTAGTCGGCTGATAGTTGATTTGGGCTCATAAATCAGTATGAAGATGAATGGAAGTACACACGTAACAACGATTAGGTATTTGTTCGGTATTTTTTTTTTACGATGGGCCGACTAAATAGTCTGCAGTGTGCGCGCAGGCTAAAGCTTATCATAATCTACTAGTTTAAATCGTGTTTACACTAGAAAAACAAGCTTTTATAAATGCTCTTTTCTAATTTATAAATATGTATTATTATCAACAAATACATATATCGGTAGTTTTTAAGATACCACTTACCTCATAAATATTTTGACTAAGATTTGTAAACACATTTCTTTTGCACTGTAGTACTTTCATCTTTTAAACACTTTTAAGTTGACCTAGCGTTATAAATATCGTGAAACTATCGGCTTGATTTGTCGACAAGTAAACAATTTGATGACCATAAAACGTTTTATAGAATGCCCTTAGCCACTCGTGTCGTTCTAGATTAAATAATAAAGATGTCTGTACTGGAGTAAGATGTTATAGCAATTTTCGTAACAATTCGCGCCTTGTGTATCAAACGGAAGGGGGCGATTGACGCCAATTGTGGCTTGCAATTTATTGCTGTTGCATATTATTGCCGTCTATCACAATCAATTGGTGCATCGGAGCTCATGTGCGTAGTAACAGTTTAAATTAAAATTAAAAAAAAAACTATTATTTAGATTTTTTAAATTCTATAATTTTAGTTTTGAATGTAAAAATAATGCGTATTTAAGTTTGTGTAAATAAATAATTATATTAACAGATTTTTTGTTGTTTTCGGAGCCATTAGTAGGCAGTCAAATCCTACTTCCTACTTATATTATAAACGTGAAAGTTTGTGAGAATGTATGGATGTATGTTTGTTATTCAATCACGCAAAAACGGCTGGACCGATTTGGTTGAAATTTGGTATGTAGATAGGTGATACCCTGGATTAACACATAGGCAACTTTTTATCAACACAGCGAAGCCGCTGGCGGAAGCTAGTACCTAATATTTTATAGTAGACCACCAATATAAGTTTGCACATCCGCGCCCCGTCCCCATAGTTCATAGTATATTCAATAATACATATTTACAACGTTATTATATCCGTCGAACTATTTGGACTTTGAAAAAAGGGCTCTAAAGAATAAAAACTTAAATTGATGATCCGCTGAGAAAAATTAAATCAGTATCGAACACAAATCTTTGTCTTGTGCAATCTTAATAGGTAATGTTTGAAAGTTTTACAGTATCCACAGAACGGATATGCATTGGAGACGCACATAACAATGATCTGACTGGTATCAGATCGACTAAATACTACATCTTAACATCACGGTTTCCTGAAAAAAAAACAACCTTTGAACCATTGTGCTTTTTACTTAAGCCGACCCCAACTTAGTTGAGAAAATGCTAGACTGATGATAACTTAAAACAACTGCAAAAATTGTAATGAATACTTCGGTCAATAACATGAAATGTAAAGATTATTTATTGTTGTTCCCATACACCTACCTACGTCAGATAGCCTAAAAACTATAAGGAAAAGTATGTAGTACAAAGTTCAAGAGCTTCATATAATAACTTGACAGTATGATGATTTTACGAATAGTCAGATGTCAGGGGCCCGATTCTCCTAAATTAATAATGTGCCAAAATTGAATCGCAATAGCAGTTTTAACCATATCGGGCATACTGCTACTAATATAAGCCCAATCGTATTCCAACGACATTCGATTGGTTTGCGATTAGTCTGCTATTTTGGTGATTTTGGTATCATATTGCAATTGTAAATCATTTGCAGGCAATATGATTCATAATTGAATCACAGAGACGGATAAAAACGTTTACTTTAAAGAAAAAATAGAGGAATGCCACATACGCTTCAATCGTAATTGAGTCGTGATTGGATCTCAACCGAATGTGAATCGTATGTCGCTTAGGTAAAATTAGGAGAATCGGGCCCCAGATAGTCTAACAAACAACCTCTTACCATGGGGTATCGGTTTGCGCGGATTTCTGGTTTGAGGAGGCTGACCTCCTGTTATACAAGGGGCGACTGCCTATTCAGATAGGCTCATGTATAATCTATAACATGTATATCATGTATAACAGTGGTACTCACCGATCCCATAGTAGAGAAAAGGCTAGGCAGATCATGTTTGTTTGAAATTAAATTCTATCAAAAATATTATCAAGATTAGTAAAAATATAAGATTTCCGAACAAACAAGACATTGTATACCATTTATTTAATAATGGTTATCAGCTTATGATATATGATAATGTAAAGTGTTATTTAAATGAAGACACCCAAAGTGACTACCGATCAAGATATTGTTGGCGGCGGAAAATTTTCTAGTAGTTTGCTATTAATGCATGATTTGGCAATGAAGTGCGATAAATAATTTGTAATCTTCTGAATGACCATGCTTAGTCATTGCAGTGATTGGAAATAAATAACGTTAAGAAAAATAATAATTTAATCATTTTGTGTCACCATTTCATTATAGTTTTTTAGCAAAGCAGGGCTTTAAAGAGTTTTCTAGAACCTTGAAATTCCACATAAGTATAATACCTACTAAAACTATGTCTATAGGTGATAACTACGACCTAGATTTAAAGTCCTCTATGACATTCAGGCACTTGTCACGTAGGGCTGCTAAACCTCACTTTGAATAACCTTGTCAGGTTTTTTACCTGACCGAGATCAAGTTGTTTTTATTTTATATGACGTGACGAGCATATGGATAGCTCGTGTTTACTGGAACAATATTAAAAGATTACATGTTATTCGTAAAGTACTTACACAAAATGCAGTGTTATGTGTTTCCTAAAAAGTCGTGGTGGCCTAGTGGGCAAAGAACCAACCTCTCGAGTATGAGGGCGCGGGTTCGAATCCAGGTCAGGCAAGTACCAATGCAACTTTTCTAAGTTTGTATGTACTTTCTAAGTATATCTTAGACACCAATGGCTGATAAAAAGGTGAAGGAAAACATCTTGAGGAAACCTGGACTATATAGTCTGAAATCACCAACCCGCATTGAGCAAGCGTGGTGATTAATGCTTCAATCCTTCTCCGTGAGAGAGGAGGCCTGTGCCCAGCAGTGGGACGATAAAAAGGCTGTAACTGTAACTGTAACTGTAACTGTGTTTCCTAAACACAGGTTTTTTTTTAGTTATTGATTTATAATGTTTTAAAGAAAGCTTACAGACTAATTACACCAATTATTTAATAAAGTATTTCATATGAACCACATAGCAATTAAAAGGCTTTTCTAAGCGCTACATTCTGTCTTAACATACCGTTTACAAATGCAACATTTCGTAGTAATATAACACCCACTGATTGTCAATACTTTATAACTTAGAGCAGATTTTAGACGTAGTTATTATTTCATTAAACACATAATCTTGCCAAGGACATGCTATTTGCTACCAGAAAACCCATTTCTCTGGGTTGCCTGTGCCTTTCACCCACAAAATGGGAGGTGCTCACACATACCACGCAGCTGTCAATGTCAATTTATAGATAGTCTTCTGATGTAGATATAGTAGATAATCAATTTATATGAGATCTCTGATCTCTACTTAAATATGTAAATTATTTTTATAATATTATATTAAGGCTAATATAATATGAGGCTGGTCGGCCCGGGAGACATAAGGGTATACTAGTACCTATACATAGTATTGGAGTTAAAATATGGCTGCGTACCTTTTTTTTTATTATGCAAAACATTTTCAATATAGCACAGTCATCAAACTCGGCATAAAAGCAATAATGACGTTTTGTAGTTACACATTTTTGTTCATTTTTCCTCATCATAAATCTCTTAAATTGACGAGATGAATAGCAGTGCGCACATTACAAAGATCAGGTATCAAACCGATACCAAACCGTCTGAAACTTTGACGGGAAACAAGATTTAAAAAAATGTTCCTCAACCATCAGGTCAACTGTCGGCCGATTATTAAGTCTGCACTATTGAAGCGGGCGGAGATCTTAAGACCTTAATGGGCGTAAATTCACGCGAACATCATTCACAGTCACGTAGTATTAACCTAGGTTACCTTCATGCACCAGGATTTGTTTGTTCGATGCGTGATTGCGTGCGCACAGAATGATCGCTTACATTACTCACTCATTAACTAATCACTTGTTAATGTATGGAAATAAACTCGTTATCGATTTTCGAGCAGAGCAATGTGTGAGGATGCACGTATACACTACAACAACTAAGGACTATTGAGACTTCATTTTTTTGTTACCAGTCCGATGTCTAACAAATATTTTTTTTCCTGTATACGTCACTAAGATTTACATAAACAGTCGTCTAGAGTCTAGACGAACGGTATATCAAAACTCCGATCGCATTCAAAAAAATTACAAAAGAATTTCGTAAAATAAAACACTGCCGATGCCGTGACCTTTAGTGATCTGATAACCCCAAGATCAGCAGATGAGAAGATAAATAGCACGTGTAAGATAACTAAGATACGCTAATCTAATTTTAGTTGTTAAAAAACGGCGAAGTTAAAATTCGGAAGTTTTTTATTTAATTTGTTTTACGGAAGCCTATCTGCCTCCATTGTGTAGTGAACAACATTTTCCTAATGACATTGTTGTGCTAAATGGTTTTTTGTTATCTCTCGATATCGATTTGTTGACGGAAAGATAGTGGAGTTATCCTTTCAGAATTGTCTCCGGTCTCAGGGAGAACGGACGTAACCACTGTGATAGACAATTAGTGCTTTATTTTACTGTCTGAATATTATACGTGTTTTTTCGTTGCACTCTGAGGTACGTAGGGAAAAGTTATAGCCGTTTACAATTTATCATTGCTTAGGTTTATTTGAAATTGTAGAAATCCCTCGTCAATAAATAAAAAAAGATTTTTTAAATATTTTTATTATTAATGAAATGTTTTTTTTTGTTCACAGGTATCAAAATGAGTAAGCTGTGCAGACAGGTCTCCATCGAGTCCCCTGGGCCGACCCTCAGGGAATGCGTGTTCAGTTTCGACGTTCCCGTCCCAGACGTACCTATGTACGGAGCTAGGATTCGTGTGGTTTACGCTGGTGCTTGCTACAGAGCCAACAAGACGCGCTCAGCTTCCGTCTGCAGTACATCTTCAATATCCTCTATTGGCAGCCTTTCAGGAGAGATGGAAAACTTCGGCATACACACCCACGCCACACCTGCTCACATCGGATTAAGAGACGGTGCCTTATTCCCCGGCTATGAAGTAGCTGGAGTCGTAGATGCCATTGGAAAGGCTGCGGAAAGACTTGACGGGATCAAGGAAGGTTCCAGAATAGTTTTGTATCCTTATGAAGGCGTGCCAAATGGGTATGCGGAGTATATTGTGGTGCCGGATTTTAAGTGTTTAGTGCCTATTCCTGATGAGTTGCCGTTGAGTGTGGCGGCGATGCTTCCCACTGGTGCCTTGCTTGCTATGAATACCGTGGACACTGCTGGAGCGTACCTCAAGAGAGTGCTGGAAGGACCAGCTAAGAAAGATAGTACGACGGTTCTGATCGTTGGTACTGGTGGCCTGGCACTGTGGGCGCTCCGCATTGCGACTCATTACTTCAAGCATGCATCCTACAACAATCGCATCAGGATCTGTGTAGCTATACTCACGGACGAAGGCTTCATTTTGGCGAAGGAATGCGAAGAGTAAGTCTTATTTTATTGCACCTAATAGCTTCTGTTTTATCTTATATAATATTTTCCATCTTGATATCTTTAAACTCTTTGTTGGCGCGGAGATTAGGAGATAATTTTTATCTTTGTTTGGAGGAACAGTTTTATTATTTGTTAGACTTAGCAGGTCTGACAACCCTGGCCTATCGTAACAAATATTCGCACGGCCAAAGTGCATAAATAACATCTCGACACATATTCGAATAGAATTGAAACTCTTAACAATTGAAATTGCATTTATTAGTGCACAAAAGAAGGATCGGTTCGTCGGCTTGCTTTTATTGTAGTCAAGAGATCTGTCCTCGGAATTAACACTTCTACTTTTGTACCTACTGCCTATTGAGCACTTAACTTTACAAATTGCACACATATGTATAGCATTTTACCGTTGCTTCACTTGCGTCAAATCTTTCGCATTTATCAATCGGTTCAACTGTTTTATTGTAAAGTTAGATCACACGAAATAATCCAATAAAACATATTATTTGTTGTTCCACGCTGTCAGCTAAACCCAGAACAAATTGTATCAAAATGTGCTCATTTATTCCAGTGTTAAGAAACAACAAACGCACTTACATATATTTCATTTATATAACTTTCGCTTTCATAATTGTTATTACTGGCTCCACCCCGCGGTTCCACCTGCATCCAGAGTTATTTTCTTATTTATAATATTAATAAGGTAATCTGATTTTGTGCAGAGTGAACGTAGTACAATGGAATGAGGATCTCTATGAGAAGCAGCTCATAGAGAGAACGACTGACGCGTGTGGCGGCCCCGTGGATGTGGTGCTCAACTTTGGTACCACATCCAGGTCGCTGCATCGTTCATTGCAGTGCTTGGCCCCTGTAAGTACCCTCGCATACTGTAGGATAGACTGTTGGCCCACCTGGTCTGATGCTGGGACTTCTTCATGTAGATTCGGTGGCAGAGCCGACAGGTTATCAGTTTCAGTGACAAATAAAAGCATAAAATCTACTATTCCTATAATATACTAGCTGTTTTCCCGCGGCTTCACCCGCGTCCCGGGGAACTTCTTCCCGCACACGAACGACATACAGCCTATGTTACTCTGGGACAGTGAAAGATTGTTGGTACAAACATAAAATCCCTTTTATTATAGAAGTATGGAAGTAGACTAACTTTTGTACCAAAACTTTTTTATCACAACTCAATTTTTCACAGGGTGGTGTCGTACTAGTAACGGAGGACGTCGGTGAGAAACTGCTGCCGAAATTCGCGAAGAAATCTGAAGAAATGAACGTGAATATTGTGATCGTTCCCAACGGCTCCATAGAACAACTGAAGGAACTGGTCACCCTGGTGGCAAGAGGCGAAGTGAGTATCCAGCATTTTAACACACGCTAGCTCCCGACCTGCTTCCCGTAGCCGGATGATGACGAGAACCATCCTTTGTCCTCCTTTCTAGTCTAAACCACTAACCGTCAGTTGCACAAAAGTCCATTAAAGTTAAAGCTTCTTTAAATATATTGCCGACTCTTTCTCTGTCAACAAGATAATAAGTGATAGCAATAGATTTAATGAAGCTTTAATTTTAATGGACTTTTGTGCAACTGACGGTAATTCTCCCTCTAATTTTCAGCTTCAACGGTTAAGTCATTCTTGAGTTATAAGTAGCTTAACTAACACGATTTTCTTTTATATATATTTTTTTATCTAGGAACGGGGGTGGTTTGAAATCCGAGGCCATTGGCGATTTTTTTTTCAATGTCAATTTTGCTCCATAGATACAGGAATCTACAGAGTGATCGCTCGCTTTTGTTTTCAATGTATGGTATGTCAGCAACTTAGGCATACATTTAAAGAGATCAGGGTCAAATACCGAATAGATTGGCTCCAATTCGCAACTACGTGCAAAAAATCAACGACAGCAAATAAGTAGGGTCGCAATCTACCACTATTGCACACACATACTGGCTAACACTGCACTGATTGATTCACAAGGGGGCAATTCGCTCCCTCAATGCAAGGCCAATTTAGACCAATTTAGTCAATTGCAGTGTTAACTTCCAATCGTGGTACATATTTCATTCTCGACGGTGCATGTTACCAGTGCAATCGGTCCTGTGTTTCCATGCAGAAGGCCCTTGGTCCTCGCTCATCGGTGATATATTTTGCGTAAGTGATTTTATTTTTGCTAATTTTTCGGCTCGAATATTTTGTTGGCTAGTCTTTATTTCTGGGATTTTAAAGCTGATTTTCCTTTGTTGTGTTTTGTTCTCCAATTTTGTTGACAAGCTTGTATAGGGAATAGGGAAGACAGGTAATATGATTGATACTACATAATAGAATCAGGTGTTCGGCGTGTTCGCAGGATGTTGTTTTAGCCAATATACCTATTAAACTCCTTCGTGGTATAATTTTGAGATTCCGGTAGTGTAACTTGATTGGCGTACATCGTCTTGTTTTGGATGCTGTTTTGTTTTTCCTATATTGTCACCCAATAGATCCATGAAGAAGTACATTTACTAAGTTTTTTCGTAGAACATATGATTAGGCCTTACCTTTTACGCTTTGTATTAGCCTGTAGTCTGTGTCTTTATTCGAGATTAGCTATTTCTCATACTTTCACCCGCATCCCGAGAAACTTATTCACTTACCCGGATGAAATATAGCTTATATCACCCGGAAAAGAGTGCAGCTTCCCAACAGTGAAATTATTCATTTCGACTCGGTTGTTTCGGGTCTTATTCCATGCAAAATCCACTTGAAAATATTATAAACTAGCCGTTTTCCCGCGGTTTCACCTTCGTCTTATGAGTACTACTACTACTAGTTACCCGGGAAGAGTGCAGGTTTCGAACAGTGAAAGAATTTTTTCACATCGTTTCTGTCGTTTTGCAGCCTTTAGGGTACAAGCAAACAAATAATATTTCCTTTTTATTACAGTGTAGATTAAATAGTCTTGCACCACTAAAAAATAACCCGTATTCTAAAAATAGCTTCCACTTTGGCGCAAACAATGTTCAATAATAATCGGTATGCAATCATTATATAGGAGAACATACCATGTTTCCTATCTACGCAAGGTTAGTGGCCCGCTGATACCGGGCGACTGCTCCCGATCCCAACATTCAACCTATCGATTACTTTCTAGAGATAGGTACTTGATATTACCGCCTGACCGTTTTTTGGTGCAGTTCACAATAGGCTTGATGACAGAGTTAAAAAATAGTGATTCTAATTAGTCCACATTTTAGATTAGACAAAAATATTACACACGTATTTTTTATTTTAACAAAACATTAACCGTTTTACCACAACATTTTTTTAACGTCAGTTTAAGACTTGTCTAAAAAAATTCAAATTATGACGTTGTGAAATAAGTAAATCCATTTTGGAACCACACTTTTTTTAGACGAGTGTTTGACACATGGTTAAGTTTTTGTAGTAAGACCTAAGATATAACGCAACAAAGATTGAGAGTGGGGGCTAGTGACGTCACGGCTGTGTCAAATTTGTACTGAGATGTGACGTAACACAAAATTTAATCGTGTTATATCTTCGTTGATACTTGTTTGTGAGAGAAAATAAAAAATACGTGTCCATTGTTTTAGGGTTATCTTGAAAGCGGACTAATTACTTTTTTACAGTCATCATGCCTATTCTGTCAAATAGTTAAAAATGCTACCATCCCTCAAAATTTTTTAGACGTCAACTGCACAAAAAAATTGGTACTCCAATGCTTGCATGGGGCTAATGTCAAAATTCTATCTCTAGTAAGCAAATCAACAGATAGATAGCATATTGGGAATGACCATTAATAAACAAGTTCGTATCTTGCTTCGTACTAATGAAATTGTCAAGTGCAATGTGCATGTACATTAATATAAGGGTACGTTTGTGCATTTTGATGTTCAATTATATGTAGGAAACTTAAGTATCTTGTGTGTGATATAAAAATAAAAACATATTTATATTTTTCACGGCAATTATTTTTTTACCCTCATAGGATTTTATTATTCATTAGTTACCGTTATTTTAAAATGAAATTAAATTGGCTTGACTAAGTATATGTTTTGGACCTCCTTAAGCTAATTGAATTGTACTTTAATAGTAAGTAACCAGGGCGCACAAAGTAGATTATTTTAGTTGCCAGTCCACATCTTGGTAGGGTCAGTTCGCGCCAAATAACTTAGCATTTCTGAAGATTGTCGAGAACATTGTCCGAAATTCACTTCACAATCTTCAAAATTATTATGAAAAAAAAAATACATATTTACATCGGGTGTGTCGTACCTAATCACATTAAATTAAATACGTTAATATTATGTCGATTAGCACAAAGAAAAAAATAAAAACGTAAAAAAAAATCAAACAGAGTATAAATAAAATAAATGTGCGAGAATTAGAACACCATGTAAGAGTCGGTCATTAGGCCGCGTTTCCATTGACGCGGAGCTGGGCGGAGAGGGGCGGAGAAGAGCGGTGAAAAGTGGTCAGTGTTTCCACTGAAGCGGAGCTGGGCGGAGAGGGGCGGAGAGGAGCGCAGCTGGGCGGAGAAGAGCGATGAAGATTTTGAATGCACCTAGTGACGTAACGAAGACAACTGACACACTGCACGCGAGTCACGCACCGCCCCGCTCCGCACCGCTCCGTGCCGCCCCGCTGTCCTCCGCTCTGCACCCCAATGCTCGCTGTCCTCCGCACTGCACCGCCTCGATGTATGAATATTCGCCCAGCTCTGCTCCACCCCACTCGTACTGTTTCCATTGAAGCGGAGCGGAGATTTCAAGCATAGTCATTGGTCAATTTGTGCTCCGCTAAGCTCCTCTCCGCCCCGCTCCGCGTCAATGGAAACGCGGCCTTAGTCATTACGAACAACGGAAATACTCCTTTAGGAACTGACAGCTGTCAACTGGTCAAAACATTCGATAATCCTTACTTTATCTCTGCTTAAGGGTGCTTACATAAAGAAACTGGTTTCCGGTACAGACAAACCTGTACGGGTAGGTACCGATCAGTGCAGGTATCATTTCAATACAATCCTATTCACTCACTTATAAAGAAACAGGTTGTTTACCTGTTTCAACTTACCTGTTTCTTTATAAGTGAGTGAATAGGATTGTATTGAAATATTATACCTGCACTGATCGGTACCTACCCGTACAGGTTTGTCTGTACCGGAAACCTATTTCTTTATGTAAGCACCCTTACACATGATGTTGTAAATTATGAAAACGAAAAAAGACTCCTGCGGCTAAACTACTGAATGGATTGGGTTAATTTTTTTACAATTCGTCATAGAATATCATAAAGTATATGTGATAGGATTCAATGTGATTCGGTACGACACACCCGATATACATAACTGCACAATACCAGTCAACTGCAGCCCCGTACAAAGTTACTTGGCGGGGACTGTCAATCTCTCGGTACAAGCGACCTTGACGCGAATCAGGAAAACTGTGTCCTGGCCGTTAGCAAACCTTCTAGTACAGTCATCTTCAACAGTTTTATAGGAAAATCGTACTTATTACTATTGAGTTACGGTGCATGACAGCTACCACTGATGCGCAGTCTACTGTACCATCAATATGTTCGCGTCTACTCGGTACGGTATATGAGCGAGCCTGAAGCCAGGTGTTTGGTTGCGCAGTCGATCTTTCAGGAACAAATTTGTCCACTGCGCAACCATTTGGTTAGTTTCAGTCTAGCACTGATCATCATCGGTATGTCTCATACTGCAGTATTCACCATATAAATGTACCTATTACACGACTAGCCGTTTTCTCGCGGTTACACCCGCGTCCCGTGGAAACTACTGCCCGTACCGGGATAAAATATAGCCTACGCTACTCGTACTTTTTAAAAATCGATTCAGTAGTTTTGAAGCCTCAAACAAATAAACAAAAAAATGGTTCCTCTTTGTTATATGTATTAGTATAGTTGTCTCGCCTATACTAAGTAGTCGCTGTCTAATTATAAACTGGTTAAATTATTTTTTAGGTCCCAAAGTCCACTGCTTGCATATGTTCGCGGACAAAGGTTGCAATTACGCGGACATTTTAGAAATGTTCGCACGCAATTTTAGTATTTACTAGAGCGAGAAGACCGGAAAACACATTTGTATGTTTGTTGTGAGTACCACACACCGGTGGTCTAACGCTTTTATCAATAGTGATTCGAGTTTGTTTCAGCTTCAACAAAATTACATCATCTGTGAACATTTCAACTGTATCTATCAGAGCTTATGAAATACAGCTTGGTGACAGGTGGACAGCGAAGTCTATTAATAGGATTCGGTTTTATCCAAACCCCCAAAAAACAGCTTTTTTAATTAGATCGAGGAGAAATTATACGAAATGTATGTGAAATGACATAATACAGTACCTATCTATAAGAACGTTTGTATTCAACAGATCGAACCACCAGCGCACTCTGTGTTCCCGGCGGAGGAAGCTCAAGAGGTGGTGAGGAAACTCTGCAACTCCGAGATCAAGGGCCGAGCGATTCTCAAGTTCCACAACATCGATTAACCGATCGCAGTCCATTACTGACTAAACATTTGCTTAGATTAGACGGTACGTAGCAAGTAGAGTTAGTGTCAAATAGATTGGACCTTGTTCCGTCGAAATTACCCTGTGAGTGGGAAAATTACCCTCGTGAGCTGAACGTGGAAACAACAAACGGAATGAAGCTGATTGAGATTTAAGCTTCATTGAAGATTATAGCGGTAACCGAAGCAAAATTATATCAATAAAATTGTATCGAGCCATCTTTCGGCAAACCTTGAAAATAACGCGAATGTTAAATATTTGTAAGTAAGTGATCTTCATGGGTTTCCGCACCGAATACGCTAGAGTTACTGAAGAGTGTAAGATTTCACGGAGATTCGTACTGAGCTTGATGCGAATTTTGTTTTTCCTTATAATAATATATGCGAAGCGAACAATATTCAAACCTTTAGTATTTACTGCTGGCGTTTACATTGGTGTTTTGATGATTTTGTTCCGTTGCTGAGCAAACTTTGATACTTGATATTGTGAAAACTCAAAATTCTAAAGTCTCTATGATCTATGTCTGATGGCTGTGACATGCAAACTATGTTCGGCACTACGGCCGAGCATAAGTTGGTGGATATCAGTTTCTATAACACACAACTCGATTTATGGCACCCCTCAAATACTATCGTTTTTTGAAATCGTTATTATAATACCTACGGAGTTTGAGCCGCTGATCCTAAATTAACATCCGTTTTCCCGTAGTTGACTATCAGTAATATTCTAAAACCTTTTAGGCGAAATGCAAGAAAATCTTGCGGCGCTTGGAAAAGGCACTTTCAATATTTCTTGTTTTGTTGTAATTTATGCTTTATCCAGTCGAGAATAAAGTGCAACCTCATTAGTTTCAAAACGGACGGCCAGAAATAGGTCTGGCTGCTAAAGAATCACCAAGTTCGGTAGCGTAGCTGGCGTGGTGTTTCCACATTTTTGACTAAAAACTTTTTTTCACTAAACGGTAAATGCTTATGCCATGTCTATTTGCGTTAGTATATCTATGACAATTTGCATGTGGTGGCTTTCAAACTTCATCTAAGCATGGTTTCCAAAAACCGATGTTTTAATAATTATTTTATTTTTAACAACATCGTGGAGTTTGTGCTTACTAAGAAGGGCTAATTCATACACGTTTCGTTGCTTTAAGCTGTCAATTACTATTTAGAGACGGAATAAATTGCGTTGCACTGCGTCCGACCCGAAAACGACATAAAAAATCATTAAACCCATATTTTTTAAGTATTTTATTCGATATTTATTTTATTAGTAGAGCTATGAAGGCTCGTATTCGGATCAGACGCAGTGCAGCATCTCTAAACGTAGTAATACAGGTCCCTAGATGCCTTTTCTCTCGGATTCGCCTCGGGCGAAGTGCGTTCGCGACGATTCAAGTCATATTACGTATTCTTCGCGTGATATTCCGCACAGTACATATAGGACGAAGAGAACTAGCTTCCATTTTGACCGTTGTACAACTTCTTAGATCTATGTTTTGGTGTCGAAGGATTGTCGGCTTTGAGTTAACACAGTAGCCGCGTGTCGTGGGTTCGATTCCAGGTCGGTTCAACTTTTGTGGTATCTATCACAAAGAGTTTGTGTTTCTACAAAATCCACGACGCAATTTCTTTTTTTTTTGTTTTATTGATATCCAAAAATATCTCATATAAAATAATCGTAGATTAGTTTAATTTAGCTAAAAACGTCAATGCTATATTATAATGCATGTGATCGACAGTGAGTCTGAACGTTGGATCTCAAATCGGCTTTCAATATCTCTAACTCCGACTAACCGGTGATTATCGCTGTTCAGGGTAGTAATATAGTAATAAATAATAATAGTATAGTTAGTTAAAGTAGACTTTCCTAATAATTGTCCTTCAATTGCCCTCTGCAAACTGGGGTCACCGTGACTTTCAAGCAATCTGACTTCCCATATATCTCTGCTTTTTACATAATTATTCAGTAGCTTAAGACATTATAAGCACACTGTTTCCATTCTTTGTGAATACCAAGTAGTGTTAACTTTGCACACCTTTTGCTCATCAATTTTGTGATATGTCATCTTTATTTTAATTCATTACTCTCAAGTACCAATCAGTAAGGGTAATTGCTTTAATTAAATAAAATTATATCAGAAATTAAAATAAATACTGGTTTCACGCCACCATTAGCATGATGTAATCGCAAAATATTTTAATTCATACTAAGTTGTAGCCTTTTGTGTAATCTAGTTAATAGCACAGCTTGTAAATACTGCTCTATGAATATTATTTAAAATCACATAAAAATTGGTAGCTTTAAAATTTTCCTCGTTCATCACAGAAAAAAAAGAAAAATTCTAACACAAAAATAAACTCTATTGCTGAAAATCGGGCACATAATATTTTATTTTACGGAGTACCAGAAGTGGTTAGAGTCTTTTGATACACTCGCATCTGGTGAGGGCATGAAAAAACACCACGATTGTCTATAATCGTTTCATTGCTAATATAATAGGACTAGTTGAAGCAGTATCCAGGTGGTACACCGACCCCTGAGATTTTTACACCTCACGATTATGGAGCGTCTTAGCAGGCCCGCCGTAAGCGGGCGTGCGAGGCGTGCACCGCACGCGGGCGGCACGTCCTAGGGGGCGGCAAATCGAGCGACTTATCACGTAATATTAAAAAAATACAATATCTTTTTACCAATAATTTGATTTGATTTCCGACAGCAATAGCGCTAAGAATATTACTTACACAGCCGGTTTCAGTTGTGCATCTGTTGAAAGATCAACCATTAGCGTAGCGTGGGGGGGGAGGGCTGGGGAGGCAAATTCCCAGGGCGGCACTATTTAGGGGGCGGAAAATTAAACCATACGGCAAAATTAAGCCACAATTACGTAATAAAAATATTTTTACTAAAAATAGATGAGTAGATTAGCAATAACATTTCAGAAAAAGCCGCCCTCGCTTTGGTCGTCTCCTATCAATTTTGACGGGTTCACCCTTTGCATCCCCAAAAAAATTCGCGCTCGCTGCGCTCGCGGCTCATTGTCAGATCACAATTTAACTTTGTTTAATTGTTGAGGCATTCATTTTCAGTTCCGAAAAGTCATTTTTCGCGCACGTTCGTTATAGCTTTTTGAACACTTTGGCTTTTCATGATATGTTTACTTCATGAAAAATCTAAGGTAAAAATCGCGCTCGCTTCGCTCGCGGCTTCATACCTACACATTTGCACTCCGTTTCTGTACGTATCTTACTTTTTGACTTTGCTTTGTTAATTTACAGTGGTTTTTATTTGTTTTGTGCCCTTAGACTAAAAAATTTTCGCGCTCGCTTCGCTCGCGCTTCCTTACATATGCAATGTGTCTTCAGCGTTGACTTTTTCAACGTGGAACCGTAAATAAATAACATATTTTACTGAATTTCAACATTGTTATAGATATTTTTTTTAGATATTTTATTTATTTGCCGTGGGACGCCGGCTTAGAATTGCGCTCCCCCCAAATCATCCCGTGGGTGTCGTAAGAGGCGACTAAGGGACAAACCGGAGGTCGGGCAGCAGCGTCCTCCGCGTACTGCATACCCTCACTGCGATCGCCAACCCGCCTGCCAAGCGTGGCGATTAAAGGCAATTACCCCCCAATGAGAAGCACAGAAACCAGGCCCCCAGTCCCCGGCAGCTCCGCTATCCCTGGCGCGGGTAGCGGTCAAGGTAACGGCGGAGCAGGGGGTGCTAAGAATCTCCGGAAGAGATCCGGCTACCCACCCCCACGACGACTGGCCCTGGTAACACACAACATACGCACATTGAGGACTGACGAAAAGATCTGCGAGCTGGAAGAGGAGTTGAGCAAGTTACATTGGGACATTATGGGGTTATGCGAAGTCCGTAGAGAGGGAGAGGACACCGTAGCCCTGAAGTCTGGTAACTTGCTCTACTACCGGGAGGGAGACCAAAAGTCCCAAGGTGGTGTCGGGTTTCTCGTTCACAAGTCCCTCGTAAGCAACATAACAACCATCGACAGTGTGTCGAACAGGGTGATATACCTAATACTCAGAATATCCGAAAGATATTCGCTGAAGGTCATTCAGGTATACGCACCGACCTCGTCACACTCCGATGATGAGGTGGAGACTATGTATGAGGACGTAAGTAGGGCCATACATAGTTCCAAAACCCACTTCACTGTTGTTATGGGGGATTTTAACGCTAGGTTGGGCAAGAAAAGCGGTGATGAGTTGAGAGTGGGGCAATTTGGATATGGGCAACGGAACCATAGGGGACAGAGGCTGGCTGACTTTCTGGAGAAAGAGGAACTCTTCATGATGAACTCTTTCTTCCAGAAGCCGCCTCACAGGAAATGGACCTGGTTGAGTCCCGATGGTTTCACGAGAAACGAGATAGACTTCTTCATGACCGACAAGAGACGGATATTCAGTGATGTCTCTGTGATCAACAGGGTAAAAACCGGAAGCGATCACCGAATCGTAAGAGCCTCACTGAATATCAATGTTAAACTTGAAAGGTCCAGTCTGATGAAGTCTACGCTCCGACCTACTCGGTCCCATATTCAAAACCCGGAAAGCTTTCAACTCGAGCTCTCTAATCGCTTTGCTTGCCTTGAGAACTTAGTGTCAGTGGACGAGATCAACGACGGACTAGTGGAAACTGTCCGCACGGTAGGGTCTAAGTTTTTTAGACCCTGCCGTAAAAATAGGCCTCAAAAACTAACCGAGCAAACCTTAAACCTCATGGCTGAACGACGCTTGCTACAGTTGCAGTCTTCCCATGATGCGAAGTCATATAGGCAGCTCAATAGACGAATATCCAAATCCTTGCGACACGATCTGCGTCTCTTTAATACGAATCGTGTTAAAGAGACCATACAGCGAAACCAAGGCTCCAAAGTGTTCGCAAAGGACAAGTCTATTGGGCAAAGCCAGATGACTAAGCTGAAACGGGAGGATGGCAGCATAGCGTCGACCAAGGCAGAGGTTTTAGGCGAGATCGAGAGGTTCTATGGACAGTTATACACTTCGGTCGCAAAGTCCGTTGACAGCTTGGCAGGAGATCCAAGAGCCAAGCTGTCCCGACATTATACCGAAGATATCCCGGACATCAGTCTGTACGAGATTAGGATGGCCCTGAAGCAGCTTAAGAACAACAAGGCGCCGGGTGAGGACGGAATCACTTCAGAGCTTCTGAGAGCGGGTGGAACACCGGCACTTAAAGTCCTCCAGAAGCTCTTTAACTGCGTCCTGTCCGAGGGCAAAACGCCTGAAGCATGGAGCAGGGGTGTGGTGGTGTTGTTCTTCAAAAAAGGTGACAACAGCCTATTGAAGAACTACAGACCCATCACACTTCTAAGCCATGTTTATAAGCTGTTTTCAAGGGTTATCACGAACCGTCTCGAGCACAGGCTTGATGACTTCCAGCCTCCCGAACAAGCCGGTTTCCGAAGAGGCTTTAGTACCATAGACCACATCCATACGCTGCGGCAAGTTATACAGAAGACCGAGGAGTATAACTTGCCATTATGCTTAGCGTTTGTGGACTATGAGAAAGCCTTTGATTCGGTGGAAACATGGGCGGTACTTGAGTCACTCCAACGATGCCATATTGACTATCGGTACATCGAGGTGTTGAAGTGTTTGTATAATAACGCCACCATGTCGGTCCGAGTACAGGAGCATAGCACGAAGCCGATTCCATTGAGAAGAGGCGTAAGACAGGGGGACGTAATCTCCCCGAAACTGTTTACTGCCGCAATGGAAGACGCCTTCAAGCTCCTGGAATGGCAAGGACTTGGCATCAACATCAACGGCGAATACATCACTCACCTTCGGTTTGCCGACGACATCGTAGTCATGGCAAAGTCGATGGAGGAACTCAGTATGATGCTCGAGGGCCTCGACCGAGTTTCACAACGGGTGGGCCTGAAAATGAACATGGACAAGACGAAAATTATGTCAAATGTCCATGTTCAGCCCACCCCAGTCTCTGTTGGAAGCTCGGTACTCGAAGTTGTTGACTCATATATCTACCTAGGACAAGTAGTCCAATTAGGTAGGTCCAACTTCGAGAAAGAGGTCAACCGCCGAATCCAACTCGGCTGGGCAGCGTTCGGGAAACTACGCAATGTCTTTTCGTCCGACATACCTCAGTGCCTCAAGACGAAAGTCTTCAACCAATGTGTGTTACCAGTGATGACTTACGGCACCGAAACGTGGTCTCTCACTATCGGCCTCATCTCAAAGCTCAAAGTCGCTCAACGAGCTATGGAGAGGGCTATGCTCGGTGTTTCTCTACGTGATCGAATCCGAAACGAGGAGATCCGTAGACGAACCAAAGTGACCGATATAGCCCACCGGATTAGCAAGTTGAAGTGGCAATGGGCAGGCCATATTGCTCGCAGAGCAGATGGCAGATGGGGCCGAAAAGTGCTGGAGTGGAGACCACGGACTAGCAAGCGCAGCGTAGGACGTCCACCAACGAGGTGGACAGACGACCTTATAAAGGTCGCCGGAAGACGCTGGATGCAGGTCGCTTCCAACAGGTATCTGTGGAGATCAAAGGGGGAGGCCTATGTTCAGCAGTGGACGTCCTATGGCTGAGATGATGATATAGATATTTAAGTTACCCACAATCTGTTCTAAGCACTTTGATATACATATGTTGGTACCTGCCTATTAATCACAATCTTTCAATACTAGCCCCTATGGCTACTTGGGTAATAATTGCACTGCATTGATGCCCTAAGCAATTGCTTAGTTTGCTTATGGGCTGACCCAGGACTTCTTAGGTTACTCTAAGTCTTAGAGCATTTCAAGTAAATAAAAAGTTACGTGTAATGTATGTTATGTATTGCAATATATTTATATATCCAAAAGTAGGTGGGTTTTCTGCAATCAAAGCGGTGCATGCACTTATATACATATTTTTTTCTGTTCATCATCAGCCTATCGCAGTCCACTGCTGGACATAGGCCTCTCCAAGTGCACGCCACTGAGATCGATTTTCAGCTTCTCGCATCCAGCTCCTGCCAGCCGTTTTGCGCAAGTCATCACTCCACCGTGCCTGAGGACGTCCTACACTACGTTTGCCGAGGCGTGGTCTCCACTCTAGAACTCGTTTACCCCAACGGTTATCGGTTCTTCGGCTAATATGGCCAGCCCACTGCCACTTCAGCTTGCTGATTCGGTGGGCTATGTCGGCATCAACATCAATGGCGAACACATCTCTCACTTGCGATTTGCTGACGATATCGTCATCATGGCGGAAACGCTGCAGGACCTACAACAGATGCTGAACGACCTGGCTGAATCTTCTCTACGCATCGGCCTACGGATGAACTTGGACAAAACCAAGGTCATGTTCAATGAACATGTTCTACCGGAACCGATTGCGATACACGGCGCCGTTCTCGAAGTTGTTCGGAAATATGTATACCTCGGGCAGACATTGCAGTTAGGTAGAAACAACTTTGAGGACGAGGTGAATAGGAGAATTCAGTTGGGTTGGGCTGCATTTGGGACGCTACGTCGAGTCCTAACATCGTCGATCCCACAGTGCCTAAAGACAAAAGTCTTCAATCAGTGCGTCCTACCTGTCATTTTTTTCTGTTGGACAAGTAAAATGGATATGAATGGGCGGGGGGGTCCGGATCCGCTGGACCCTCCCCCCCCTTATACATTTTTTGAAAAAACCCAGTATAATATGTAGTCGTAGGGCGGCATAATCAGTTTTGCACGCGGGCGAGGAAACAGCTAGCGGCGGGCCTGCGTCTTAGCATTTAAAATACCTCATCCTCGACATTTCCGTAGGTTGGACAATATAATTACAGACGCCCACTACATCTAATGCGAGCGGGACAATCAGTCTGCGGGACATAACCTCGGTCGATGACCTCGATGGCGCAATGGTCACCATGCCGGACTGCCGAACCTGAGGTCCCGGGTTCGATTCCCGGTTCGGTCTACATTTGTGATGAGCATGCGTGTTGGGCGTGGTCTGGGTGTTACAATATGTATTTATAATTATGTAGCTATATGTAGTCTATATCAGTTGTGTTAGCACCCATAACACAAGTTAATTAATAACTTACCATGGGGCTAACCGACCGTGTGTGAAAAAGGTATCCCGACATTATTATAACAGCTTTTCTCTGCCGTTCCACTGCTTTTCGATAATCAAAGTCTTAGATTAAACTATAGGGTCGATTTGCGTACCTCCTTTTTTTGAAGTCGGCTATAAAGGAAAGATCATATTCCAAGAAGTCATGCCCCCTTTTTCACACAGTATCTGTTTGGGTATAGGTATTGATGAAAATGCCTTCTTATTTATACCATTGCTTAACTGGACTTCGTATAGACTAACAAATCACCGCTTGCCAGTAGGTCGAATTTATGAATCGTAATAATTCATATCTGAAATTCAACAAGCTACATTCATTATTTATATATTGGATTCTCATTGCTCGCGATATTGTGTTTTCATTTAATTTGTGATAACTTCCGGCAATGTGCAATATTTAGGAAGATATAGAAAAATAACTTTAATTAAAAAAAAAAAATAATTACCTAATGATGGATAACACTGGCCCATAAAGAATGATATTAGAGAGAAAAAAAATTAGAGAATAAGCCTACGTCAAAAGGATAGATTACATCTTATTCCAAGAAGTCTTCCCGTCTTTTTGCTAGTATCGAACGACAATTGGCTGATATGATGATGATGAATTAGGATATATTTTGCCGTGTGGGCCCGGCATAGAATAGGCCACTCCTTTCGTACCCAGGGTGTCGTAAAAGCCGACTAAGGGAGCTTTAAGGGGCAAAATATCTTAATCCCCTTTTACCCAAAATCCATTATTTTGGATTTGCTTGGTATGCCCATTTTCATGAATGGATAGAACTCATAATTTCTCATTGAATGTCGAGTGAAGTCCATTACGTGAAAAAGTATTATTTAGTGAGGTCACAAATAACTTTGATAGTCGTATCTGCTGTATATAATGCTTTGCTCTAAATCCGTCTCTAAACTTGCATATTTTTCAAAAAATAACTGTAGTTTATCCAATGGCTTTAAAAATTAGTATGTATGATACATTAGGCTAACTAGTTTTTATACATATTCAGGTAATTTGTTTTTATATGTATTTTAGATTAGATATTGGCATAACACTCCTAAAGAACTAAAAATTATATTTAAATATATATATCATCAAAAGTATGCATGTTTCAAAAAGATAGCAATCAAATTTTCTTAAAAAAAAACATTTAGAAGAAAAATCAACTTAAAAATTGAAAAATTTGATCAGTTTTCGCCAACTGCAATGCTTGATTTGGGCTCATAAATCAGTATATAGATGAATGAAGTAGAGACGTTTCAACGATCAGGTATATTCCACTACCAGACCGGCCATAAAGGTTGAATTCAAGATTTAAAAAAAAAACAGTCGGCCGACTTCTTCGTTTGCAGTGTGTGTGTGTAGGTTTACAGTAGGCTGTCATTCATACGAGTATATCTTAGTTATAGTGAGGAATCAACGTCAGTAGTTACAACGCGTCTATATACGAGATAACGAGATACTAACTAAACAAGGCGAAAACGTTATGCTAAGGGTCAATTCCCACTGAAAGAGCAGCGGCCGGCAGCGGCCGTAATTGCAAGGGATTGAGCGCGAGCGCGGCGGGCCGCGCGGCGCCGCACCGCGCCGCGCTCTTACATTTTCCGTGCTCTTACGGCCGCTGCCGGCCGCTGCTCTTTCAGTGGGAATTGACCCTAATTATAGCGCCTTATCGCATATTAACCTCTTACTCCTTAGAAAGCGATGCTATAGTTCGCGATTATCATGCTATAGTAATGTTAAAAGGCAGATTGAAAGAAGTGATCGTTCGCTTATCATTTGATCTCATTGATTTATACACATTTTCATTTATATTATAATTTAGTAACGTTAAATTTAGGTTTAGAAAAGTTTGGATAAAGTGCAATATCATACGTAGATTGTAACAGGGGTTTAGTTAATAATAATTCATTATTATTGCAACTCTAAGCAGCGATACTCACGTTCCTATTTAAATAATATAAAAATTCGTAACAAAATTATCAAAGATGCTACTGCAGTATTCAAATACTGCGATAAATAGACTATTGAACAAGCATGGCGTATTAGTTTTTCCTTTAAGTCCTAGTGATTTTCAAAATTATCCTAGTGCGAGTTAGATAATTCAATATCAAAACACCTTTAGTTTCAGGCTACATTGGCTCATATATATTATTTTTTAATTGGTTTTAGCTACCAGTTTACCCTTTCACGTATCGTGCTCTCATCGTTTTAACATCACATAGCAACATAAACTAAAGACTAAGTCTAACTAATTCAGCTAAGACTGAGCTAGAACTTTTGTGATAACACATCGGAGACAAGCCGGAGAATACAATATGAATAGATACTTTTTTTTACCGATTAAAAAACATCGCTTTGAAATATTATAGTATAGCTTTGAGTAGTTGAGTAGGACATCTCATAGGTTACGCATGTTTTGCTTGAGCTATTCACGTCCCAATGTGATAAGGCTTATTATACAAACATTATGGTATGTCAACATGATAAATTGTAAATAGTTTCATAAGCAACACGTAAGTGCATGTTTAGTAGCTATATAATGTTATATATCATTATCTATCTTCATCGCCCCCCATACAGGATGTAGTTTTTCTTTCTTCGTTTGGATGTTGATTTTATGAATTAAGGCTGGATGTGTGCATGTCTCAATTTCAATGTAGATTGTATTTTAATTATTGCAGATTTGGTTGGTTTGTTGTTTCATGTCGCAGTCTGAGAAGCTTCATGTTAATTTCAGTAAAATATCGTATATTCTTGCTGGACATTATATTTGTCTATATTTACCTATATAATTTCTGTTATAATATATGTCACAAAAGGCGAATTTTCAAATCTTTTCTATAATTTTATACGTACTGCAAAAAGCGTATTTCTGTCGGGAAAACGGCAACATGTATTCGAGCTGTAACATATGGCTTTTAATATGATATCCATGTACAAATAATTTGGTTATTCATAGTTTTATATCTGTAAATATCCTTGTCTCACGATGAGCACTGCGGCAGCATTTTTAAATAAAACCCAACAGTTAGATAGGATTTTTCTTCTTCGTAGCGTTGACTTGGCCAACTGCCATCATTTTCTTTCTCAAGTCTTTCTGCTTGGCTCGTACTTGAGTATTCTTAGCTATTTCTTGGCTCTCGCTTCGTGGATAACTATTGCAACAGAGCTCAAATTAAATGTACTCGAAAATGTTGCATTTGACTGGATCAAGAACCACCTTACGACCTTTAACGTCATAAATTCAGGGAAAAAGTGATTATCTCAAGTCCGATTAGTCTTAATCAAGGTAACCTATCATGGCAGCTCATATATTAAGGCATCGATCACAAATTCAAGTATCAACAGTCGAAAATTGTGTGAGCAATGTAATATAGTGTACCTATATATTAGCATTAAATTACAAACGCCAGCAGTGTTAAATATATGTTATTATATGAGCGATGTAATGTTATCGTATATCCTATAACCTGGTACAACAGGGATAAGCGTCACATAGTTTACGGTGATGAAGTTACCATCTAAGTAGAACTCCTTGCTTCAATGAGGCATTCGAGTACAGGATAGTACAGAAAATAGCATTCTTGTTAGTGAGGGCAAAACCGGGGCTTTTAAAGTCGTACCTCGCGGTAGAACGAAATTCGACCGCGCGTGTATTGTGAATGGTCTATGTTATTCATATCAAAATGGTGCTCAACATAAAATAATGCCAAAGAATTATAAATAATAATGGTGCACAATGCAATATCAAAGTTTAGTGTTCATATACATTCATATAATTAAAATAAATAATAGTAATAACATTTACCCTGGCCGCCCAGCTAGCAAGCATAGTCGTACATATACTATAACTTTTTCGCAACGGTGTGAAACGGTTGAAAAGCTAAGCTATGCGAATGAATTGTAAACAAAGCCTGATTCTAATGACCTCATAAATGTACCATTTTAGAACTTATTGTACTACTTTATAGAAATAACTATAGACGTGTTAGTACCGTGTAGGTGAAATACACCCTGTACAAGTTATTAACGATCCCTTTATTAACAGGTCTACTGGTATTTCTAGACGGTTATAGAACTTATTGGTGTAATCCATGTAAATAGATTTTTCTGTCCACTGTGATGACATTATGGTCAGACGCTGTGTACTTTATACGGTACGACGAAAGTCTTATTTGTGCAAATTGGTAGTGTAATAACGAAAGGGGAGAGGAAAGTGGGCGTGATAGATGAATGTTAAGAGAAAGATCGCGAAAAAGCTAAAGTATACCCCTACCCTTAGAACAATAGTCAACCATATTAATAAGAAAATTTAACGAATTAAGGCTAATCCAGGAATTGATAAAATCCGCCAAAATGTCTAAATTAAAGCCAATTTAACTAAGAGTCGATAATATAGAGATACGTCATTTTGTCCACGATTTAGGGAACTATTTGTTCTTTACATTTCTGTAGAAATATCTTGTAATCTCTCGTATTGAATATTTACTTGTAATTGTAACGTAATAGCCTATAGGTAAAGAATTATAATCACGTTATTATATTCATATAACCGTTTTGAATTTACATATAGTATACAAGAAATAATTAATCTTAGTTTTTAAATACTTGGCTAGAATATGTAAACTTGCATCTAACATGTAGCTTTATTTATTAGTAAGTTATTACCGTTATTACAAGCACATAATCTATTTAAAATTCACGTATTACTATAACATGAGCATCGAATGTCACAAATGTCATAATATATTATTAATAATAAATGTCAGTGCATAATATACAGTTAAGATAAACATTGTATTAATTATAAATGACATTAACATCTCTTTTATTATAATTGTAATGGTTCAGTTAATTGGCACATAGTATATTACAAATATATAATGTGTGGGTATCTATGTAGCTATGTATTTATTTATAACAATTGATGTGTTACTAAAGTTGCATATTGAATTAATTGTAAAGAAAATTATTTTTTGATGATTGTATTACAACAAAAATTATTCCTCTAGTCAAAAGTAAATTGATATCAAAATTGTTGATCAAGTTGAATATACAAAGTATACCTACATCCAAATATAGTATATGTAATAATCTGTTTTAAGTTTATTCATAAGCTGATAAATGTATGTTTGTATTGTAAATGTATGTTTATTAAATAAAGTAATTTAACGTTTGTTATAAGTATGTTTCATTTCTTGAAAGTCGAGTACCTACATACCTAAAAAGTCGTGGTGGCCTAGTGGGCAAAGGACCAATCTCTCAAGTATGAGGGCGCGGGTTCGATCCCAGGTCAGGCAAGTACCAATGCAACTTTTCTAAGTCTGTATGTTCTTTCTAAGTATATCTTAGACACCATTGGCTGTGTTTCGGATGGCACGTTAAACTGTAGGTCCCGGCTGTCATTGAACATCCTTGGCAGTCGTTACGGGTAGTCAGAAGCCAGTAAGTCTGACACCAGTCTAACCAAGGGGTATCGGGTTGCCCGGGTAACTGGGTTGAGGAGGTCAGATAGGCAGTCGCTTCTTGTAAAGCACTGGTACTCAGCTGAATCCGGTTAGACTGGAAGCCGACCCCAACATGATTGGGAAAAAGGCTCGGAGGATGAGTACCTACATAGGGGTTGGTAATTAAAATAGTTGTAGTCCCCTGGCCGGCGAACATTTTTTTTTATACCTACAAAGGAGAATGGGCGAAATGTTTTTATGTTGGTCTACTCCCCCTCTAGTAATGAGTCATACATCATTTATTTTATTATTTACAAAGGTATTTTCAAGCGTTACATTTTGTACTAGCATACTGATTACCAATTCTTAGTACTTTAGAAGTTAGAGCATATTTTAGATTATATTACCGATAGTTAGTTTCAAGTTCTGAGATTTCTTTTCTAGTAATGAATTATATATCAGTGGAAAGGCCTTTTTAAATAGAACATTTTGAACGAACATACCTCCAACGAATTATATGTACTGTAGAAGCTAGAGCTTATTTTTTATTATATTATCGGTAGTTAGTTTCAAGTTCTTAGATTCCTTCTCTAGTAATGAATTATATATCACTGGAAAGGCCTTTTTAAATATAACATTTCGTACTAAAATACCTCTTGCAAATTGTCAGTACTTTAGAAGCTACAGCAGATTTTAGACATAGTTATTATTTCACCAAACACGTTCTAACTCCCTAAATACTAACAAGTGACAATCGCCGCCATACAAGAAAATACTCTACATAACACAAGCTTTCTATTGATATATCACTTAATGCTAGAGGAGAAGTAGACCAAAACGCTCATTGTCCTTTAAGACTTTGTGAGTGCCTTTCCTTACGATGAGTCCGACAAACTTTTCTAATGCGCAAAGTTTAGCGCTGCTGCGTTTTTGAATGCTTGACTCCTGGAATTGTCGATATGACGTCGCTATGGCTCTTCGTACATACAAGTTTCATTTTTTTTAATATGTTAATAAAATTACTTTCAATATTGTGGTACAAAGCTCATGCTGCGTATGGAGTGTCCACCATCCAGAAAATGTCGATATGACGTCACTGTTCCTCTTCGTACCTGTTCTGTACTTCTTCGTACTGTTCTCGTTCGTTCGTTCGGTTTTGTAGTATTTTGGAATCGCGTTCTTCTTACGATTTCATCGATTGGGTTAACCGACTCACCTGCACAAAACATTTCCACTTATATTTCATGCACGAATGAACCTATCAAAAATACCTAAACTACACTGCAAAATAGGCATACTTCAATGAATAAATAAAACAAATATCATAAAGAGTATTTAATAAAAACTGTACATCAGATTAGAAAAATAAATATAGTTTAATGTAAATTTTGTCTATTGTGATTCAAAGCTCGCGTGTCTTTGAATAAATAATTATAGTTGATATTTTTCACTTCCTCAGGGTTGAGACTCAGTTGAGTGTTGTTCAATGCGTTTGTGTTATTCGACACTTTCTTTTCTCCCCATATATCGACTACGGACCTGATCTCCTGGTTGATGTATGCACGTAGGACTATGAGCACGGAGGAAGTCCCCACACCGCCCGCTTTGATCGACGCACTCGCCCCACAGGTTCTAATCGCCAAGTTGTCCACGTGAATGTACCTTATCGTGTAACCAGGAAAGTAGTTCTCGTACACATACACCTGACCTTCGTTTATAGACACGGCAGGGTTCTCCACGACGGCTGAGTCCATATGTTTCAGGGAGTACTGCCACTGGCCCAGCTCCAGAGGTGCCTTCGTTTTTTCACAGAACATTCTTGCATCTGCAGTGATGACAAAAAGAATTATTAACAACAGGTCCATTTAAGAGCGTTACATTTGCAAGATTGATTTGAAATCGTAGAATTTTTTTGTCGGCCAGCACCTGCGATTTTCGTTATGAACAATGGGCAGATAAGCGCGTTACGTTCACCCATTAGCAAGTTGTAGCACTGAGCTCAATACCTTTATTTGTTGGAGACACTTGTGCTAACTGAATGGAGGTTTCTTTCTGTTTGAAAGGAAAAAAGAAATGTTACGCAATTAAGGACAATAGGTTGTTGCATGGAAACTCAATAAGTATATTTTACCTTCCGTACCTAACTCATACTTTTAAGATAAACGTAAAATATAGTTGTCTATGTACACCACGTTTTTGTAAATGCTAAGACTTTGTCCAGAAGAAGCGAATTCGTCGCGAAACGTTTCGCGCGAATTCATTCGCGCGCTATTGAGATATTAGGCACGAATACATCGCGTCCATAAGCATCGCGCGAATTCAAAATACGCGCGTAAATCGCGTGACCATATAACGCCAGACCCTCGACTCGCGCGTGATTCGCGCGTATTGCGCCCTTTCTGGACAAGCCCTTACTCGCGTTTGTCGCCACACACGCGTCCAAGAGCCTGTCCAGATAAAGGGTTTTACGCGCGAGCCCACTCGCGCGTATCAATTTCTATTGCGTCCAGATACTACGTTTTACGCGCGTAAAACGCTTTATCTGGACAGAATAAAAATCTACTATTTCATCCCACTTCCTACGCTTAATGGTTCTATTAGAATAATCTGATGATTCCATATCCCATATAGCTACCCTTTTCTCAATTTCGTCAATAAAAGCTTCCGTGTCAAAGTTTTCACGCTCCATTTTTAACCGAATACGCGCGTAGTTTCTCGACTCGCGCGGCGCACGCGGAAAACGAGCGAGTCGAGAGTCCCGCTCATTGCAAACGTTTTACGCGCGTCTGAGGTAACGCGCGAGAGAATCTGGACGGAATGTATGTAGCTCTAGTAACTTGAGAACGCGCGAGTGCCTACCTGCGTAAATTGTCGTAAATGGTCACGACACACGCGCGTAGCGTCACGACACACGCGCGTTGCATCACGACACACGCGCGTTGCATCACGACACACGCCCGTAGCATCACGACACACGCCCGTAGCGTCACGACACACGCGCGTAGCGTCACGACACACGCGCGCAGCGTCACGACACACGCGCGTTGCATCACGACACACGCCCGTAGCGTCACGACACACGCGCGTAGCGTCACGACACACGCCCGTAACGTCACGACACACGCGCGTTGCATCACGAAACACGCCCGTAGCATCACGACACACGCGCGTAGCGTGACGACATAGAGCCTGTCCAGAAAGCGCGATTTACGCGCGTGTCCACTCGCGCGTAGGCTATCGCGCGTACTCGAGATACTAGAGCTACATACATTCCGTCCAGATACTCTCGCGCGTTACCTCACACGCGCTTAAAACGCTTGCAATGAGCGGGACTCTCGACTCGCTCGTTTTACGCGCGTGCGTCGTGCGAGTCGAGATACTCCGACGCCATTGCAGCGTCCAGTACTACGCGCGTATTCGGTTAAAAATGGAGCGTGAAAACGTAGACACGGAACTTCTTATTGCCAAAATTGAGAAAAGGGTAGCTATATGGGATATGGAATCATCAGATTATTCGAATAGAACCATTAAGCGTAGGAACTGGGAAGAAATAGTAGATTTTTTTTCTGTCCAATAAAGCGTTTTACGCGCGTAAAACGTAGTATCTGGACGCAATAGAAATTGATACGCGCGTGTGGGCTCGCGCGTAAAACGCTTTATCTGGACAGGCTCATACGCGCGTAGCATCACGACACACGCGCGTAGCGTCACGACACACGCGCGTAGCGTCACGACACACGCGCGTAGCGTCACGACACACGCGCGTTGCATCATGACACACGCCCGTAGCGTCACGACACACGCGCGTTGCATCACGACACACGCGCGTAGTGTCACGACACACGCGCGTAGCGTCACGACACACGCGCGTAGCGTCACGACACACGCGCGTAGCGTCACGACACACGCGCGTAGCGTCACAACACACGCGCGTAGCGTCACGACATACGCGCGTAGCATCTCGACACGTTCAGAGAAATTCACGAGGAAGCAAACAATTTGCTTCGCTGCTTGAAACAATTCGATACTTATATATTCGCAAGAAGATCATTCATCTCAGCCATAGGACGTCCACTGCTGAACATAATAGATATAGCTCCCCCTTAGATCTCCACAGATACCGGTTGGAAGCAACCTGCATCCAGCGTCTTGCGGCAACCTTTACAAGGTCGTCTGTCCACCTTGTTGGTGGATGTCCTCCATTGCTCGCAAAGCGGATGACCCCATCGGCCATCCGCTTTGCGAGCAATATGGCCTGGGCAGGCTACTTCAACTTGCTAATCCGGTGGGCTATATCGATCGGTGACTTTAGTTCGTCTACGGATCTCCTCATTTCGGATCCGAAGATCATTAGTCAGTGGAAATCGGTGTATTGTAATGATTTTTTTTATTTCAAAAGCTCATCCTGATTCTCTATAATTTGCCGGTTATAGGAAGTGGTCCCCTGGGGAAGCGGACGAAACTGCTGACTGACGGAAGATAGTTCCTATTATAGTAGAATTCCTCTGTACTGCGAAGAGCTCGTTAAAAGATACCGGTCCTGCACCCACTTCTGCGACCTCCCTGAAACATATCATTATCTATGCATTTGGTCGTTTCTGAACGCGAATGTTAACGGCCATGTTAATGAGAGATTCAGGTCGTATAACGAAACGTTTTTGTTATCAAAAATTGAAAATAGGGAATAACAATGGAATAAAAGAATAAAAGGGAAAAGAAGTAAGTCACATTATTATCTGAATGTAATGAGAGATTTTGAAAACAATTTTTATAAGTCTCGCTTGCTGCAATGCTCTGTACGACCTATCACGTTATAGTCTATATAATAAAATACTCTGTGGGTATAGTTTAATGTCACTTTGAAAGGTTTTCGTGTCAATTTAATATCGCCCCTAAGACGAACGACCCACTGACCACATGTTTACGTAAATAGCAGCTGTGTTCATTTACAAATAGCAGCTGTGTTCCTTTACCAAGTTGGGCAAGTTAACTTTCTCGATACGTAAATTACCATACAGCTTTTTTTTATTGCTGGGAAGGTCATGTTTTTTTGAACTGTTTATTTATATTGCAATTAAAAAATGGTTGGAAACGAAGAAAGCAACAAAAAGAATGGACCAACAAACGGCTTAGTCAAAAATGGTATCAATAATATACAATTTATGGCTCACATCACTGACCTGGACTTAAGCAATGGAAAAATATCAAGTCTTGATGAAAACATGAAACTGCCGCACAATATACTCCATCTAAAACTATCTCACAACAAATTAACTGAAGTGCCTCCCAATGTGTTAAAATTGGATAATTTAAAAAGTCTAGACCTTTCTTTTAACTCAATAGAGTTGTTTAACGACAAACCAAGCTTCTGTCATAGTTTAGAACGGCTCAACTTATCAAATAATAATCTTAAAGGACCTCCTTTGTGGGTTTGGAAAGAAAACCCAAATAAATTAGTTTATATGAATTTAAGTAATAATGAAAACATATGCCAGTCTTTTGTAAATGGTGTTTTTGAAGAGATTGTAGAGATTAAAATTTCAGTGGAGGAAATAGATATGCATAATTGTAGACTTAGTAAATATGTGAGGTTTATGGCCACATTCTCTCAGGCTAAAGTTGTGATATTAGGCAGTGAGGACTACAGACTCATTAAAAATAATTTGGACCATTTACCGTGTGCTGGCCTTGACGAGTGCCACCAAGTAGAGAAACTAGATCTCATCAATACTCAGATATACAACATTAATTGTACTATAGATATTTATAAGAATTTAAAAGAACTAAATCTGTCTCAAAACAATATTTCTAGTCTACCTGATGAGTTTGGTAATTTAATGAGTTTAGAGACTTGCATCCTGTCATACAATCATATTCTTTACCTGCCTGATACTATGTACAAATTAAAAAAATTAGTAACTCTGAAATTAGATGACAATAAACTATTTAAGCTTCCTGAAAAGTTACATGAAATATCTAGTCTGAAAAACCTGGATCTGTACAATAACAACTTATGTGAAGGTTTAGATAGGATGAACAATTTTGAAGAACTGGATTTTGCTCAAAACTACTTTGAAGAACCTAATAATGAAGAATATTTGGTGAAAAAAGCTAAGTTACGAGCAAACTACAGTGACAGAGTCAATGGAAGGTAAAAAAGCAAAAAAATTATAGACTTTAACACTTTCGCTGCCCAGCTCCGAAAAGCAATTCCTATCCACATGCCCAAAAATATTTTGTATAACTACATAACAACCCGGTATTCGAGTCCAACAGCGCAATTGTATCGGAACGGGACCCTTATGCCCGAAAACCCGGCGTCCGGGTTCACTTAAGCCCCGCCCACCGAGCGTAGGGCTACCCAAAATAATTTACTAGAATATAATTATTGTGCATTTTTGATCAGAATAAAGAAAATAAATCCCGTCTTGTTATTTAATTTATTATGTTGTTAAAGAGACTATTTTTTTAATTTTAACGTACATTATGTTAGAACAGATTTACTTAATATGATTTATCTACATGTTTCTGTAAGCTTTTTTTTTAATCAATACAACGCCGACGTGCTTTGTTTTAACACCTGCATAGGATAATAAAGAAAATAAGTATCTAGTTTTTAGTTTAAATACTCGTAATCTCAAAAAACATGCCGACGCACTTTGTTTGTCATTTTACGGGCCAGAGATAAAGAACCATAAATCTCGTTATTGCACAAAAGGCGATAGATGCACTTTTGTTTTAACTTTAATACAATACTGGAGTGAAGCAATAACTGGATGGAATAATACCAATTTACGTTTTCTAATCCGTTATAAACTAAAGCGATGTTTTTTCAATTGATTTCATTTATAAATTTACTTTTGACAACCCTTACAGCTTACTTAGCTATGGACTCGCTATTCGGGTCCTGGGCATAAGCACATGCATCTATAGCTACACATAGCGACGACTCGGTATTCGGGTTGCGGGCATAAGGAATGAACCAGTATATATATACAATGTACTCTGTGGAATGAACTATGGTTCGACTCGAATCCCGGGTGCTGGGCATCGAAAGTGTTAACCTTCCATAAAGTTTAATAATCCATCCACATCACTGCTTAAAGAATTTCCAGCACCTAGATAAAAAGTAGTGTATGAACTTTCTCTGGCACTAGAGTACCCAAATTTCATTTAAATTCGTTCAGTTTTGGAGTGGAAGTGACACGGTCAGAGGCACTTGTAACATTAGGCAGATTCTGTCTTATTTTGTACAATATAGAGTTCAATGTAATAAACTATGCTGTAAACTTCCAAGGCAACAAGATACCTAAAAGTAGCCGTTTTCCCGCAGTTTCACCCGCATCCAGTGGTACCTTTTTTATGGCGCTGTGCCGCCTCCTTCTGTGACTTGACGTCCTCACAGAAGGAGGCTACTGCTTCCCATGCCTCCTCAATTCCCAGCGATCACACTGGGGAATCCTCTCGCAGGGAAGGATATAATATACAATATGTTACTTGCGAAAAGTGTTGCTTAGCTTACCAACAGTGAAAGAATTTTTTAAATCGGTTGAGTGATTTCAGGGTCTTTATGGTATAAACAAAAAAATATTTCCTTTTTGTTATACTACTAAAATTATTTTTTTTTTTTTTCAGGAAACCTGAAGTTGTAAATGACGATAGTGATCGCAGTAGTGATCAAGATGACGATGAGCTCTATGGTTTAATAAACAATGATAGTGAAGGTTGTAACAGCAAACAAGGTAAGTAATTTTTTCTTATTTGTACACAACTTATCAAGTTAGCTTAGACATCAGAAAAACAAGATGCAGGAAACAGATCCCTCTTGCATGATGATGCAGACAAGAGCACAAGAAAAGGCTTGTTTTAAATTTAGCCCAATAGTATTGTCCCTATGTTGACAGACTCCTACTCATTACTGTATTCAGAGTACCTTGAATATTCATTTCAGAAAGGTATATTTTAGTTAATTTAAAATAGCAACCCCACATTTAATAAAGTTGTTGCTAATTTCCAGAAATGGTTGACTCCCGGTCCAGTTCACCTGAAGATTGGGACTCGGACAGTTATTGGATTCCCCAGTACTTCAAGACAGTTACCCCACCCACTTCTCGGTGGCAAGTCTTCGTTGCGAAGAAGATGGCAGAAGGAAACTTCTGTCCTATGGATGCCCATGTGATTTCTATAAGTGATCAAGTGAAGTATGAGAAAATGTGCAACCCTGAAGTAATGTACGAGTCCGATGGGCAGTTTGATGATGATTATTCTGATGATGAAAACTGATACGTAACATTTTGATACAGTACTCTATTTTTTTTTATTTACTGCTTTTTTTCATGGTGTCTTGATCTTTTGTTTTTCTTTTTTTACTTATGTACTTGCTGTTTTTAAAGTAAAATTCAGTGATGCACACTCAAGTCTAACCGTTACACCCAGAAACTCTGTTTTCTGAAACAGATTTTATTGTGCCATAATATAATTTAAGTAATAGGTAAAGACAGAACTAGTTGGCTCCCAATATTTTTTCACATTGTGAACTCCTTTAAGTAAATCCGTAAAAATAGCATCAATGCTATGAAATGTGATAGCATTTCTTGTAACTTTTTTTTGTAAAGTACCCTCCATGGAGGTACAAACTATAAAATAAACTTCTACATTGATAAATCATGGTTTTTGTAAATCAGATGTTCCAACAAAGGAATGTTATATATTCTCCATGTTTAATAAATAAACATTAATTTTACATAGCTCTATAATAAACAAGTCACAAAGTTCAGAGTGGTATTTATTTCCTTAAGTATTTCATTATGAATATTCCTATTCCCATTATAGTATTCCTATTTTCTCTGGTTACCTGGTAACAAAAAAAAAAAACGATTATTACACCATTCGTGGTTTTTAACCATCATCATCTAGTCTAGCCTTTTCCCAACTAAGTTGGGGTTGGCTTCCAGTTTGACTGGATGCACCTGAGTACCATTTCTTTACATGGACTGACTTCCTAGCTAACATCCTCAACCTAGTTACATGGGCAACCTTATAATTATGGTTTCTGACCAAGGAAAATATATAGAGAGAGGATGAAAATTAAGTGAAATCTTTGACTTTGTGGAAAAAGAAACTGTTTTGTTAAAATTTATAAATCTACACAGACGGACAAAAAATATTAAACCATTTTCTTACCATCCACACTTTGGCCAAGCTATGATTCCTTATAGACTCTATTAACTGATCACTTCTTACTGGAATAGTGGCCAGTACAACACAGTTTGATGAAGGACTAAAAATAGTTCTTATTGCAGTCTTGAATGAATCACTGAAGAATTCCATCTTGCCTATATCATCTATTACCAACAAATGTGGCTGAGTTGTATCTGGCTGAAAAAAAAGAATAGCAAAATTCTAGTTCTAGTTAAATTCTAGTTAGTACATTGGATATTAGTCCAACTAATGAGTATTTCACCCTACTGAATTCAACAGATGATGTAATTGTGAGATTCGAAACAGAGCCAGTCCTATAAAAATCGATCGGTTGACTTAGGCGCCTGGGGGTAATCGCCCGCCTTAGGACTGGCCCTGATGCTACATTAACTTTAGAACAGGATAAAAAAATTACCTTTATCAATGAAGGCAATGCCACATTTTCAAATTCCTGAATTAGAACACCATACTTTCCGATTTTGTATTTTATTGGTTCCGATAATAGGCTCTGATCTCTCGCCAGTCTGCCTCTACTCCCATCCAGCGTTACTACATCGAATCCTTCCCTTGAACGGCCCTTTCTTACTTCTTCAGTAGGTAAAAAATCCCGTAGTTTGAATACCTTTTGATGAAATTTCCGTTGCTAACTTCTTAGTAAGTGTTGTCTTGCCGACTCCTGGAAACAATTTGGTTGTATGTAAGGCACTTACGCAAACAATCCTAAAAGAAATCCTATTAGAAAAACCAAACCAGGTTCGCCGGTTAAAAGGAAGAATGTTTAGTCGTCATCGTTCCTGGACATTAACTTTTCAAGTCAATTTGTATTGTTATTAAAATAATAACATTTGGGGGTTCAATTAGCTGATTGAAAGTGAGGTTATTTGTTTGTGTGCATGTTTTTACAAAATAAAGTATCTTTATCTTTAACGCCAACATCATTTAACGGAACATTTTTTTTAATTCTCAAAAAAGAAAACCTCCCTTTGCAATGATAGCTAGTTAGAAACTTGACGATGTGAATGTTGGGCTCTTACCTTTTACCTGATGATGACAGGAATTCAAGGGAACTCCACTGCTCCATTGCTACGTGTTAAGTCTTGTTTCATTCTCATTGAAGATATCTTTACCCCGAAATATGTAATGATGACTGCCATATCAGACCTGACAGTGAAAACTAATGCAGTTGAGGAACTGCTTAACGATTGATAACACTAATCTGGTGTTTAAGCTTATTTTATTATTAGTAACAGCAGCAGACTCGTCCGTCTAAGATTAATGATCAACGTCAATGTAGGAATAAGGTTACGGAGTAAATAAAAATACCAAATTCTTCCAACGGCAGGATTTATTGTAGACTTTTATAATGGTCCCTTAATGCAAAAGAAAACGTCGGAATGGTACCTTAAAATTATAATTTACAATAATTCCATGTTACATTAACGTTCTAATCGATTGATGATTGAGCGACACTTCACAGACTAATCAAACGCGATCTACTTCTTTGGTGTACAGATTTTACGATTGTTATGAGTAAAAAAATAATTTAAAAAAACATCCCAAAGTAGATTAGCATAGGTTAATATATTTTACATAATAATATCACTATTTTCTAAAACTAATAACACCAAACGACGTACGGGTTTAATTTCATGTCGCATTGCACTTGGTACGCAACGAGTTCCGTAAGGAATTTTACTTTATAAATTAAGACCGCGTTGCCTTACACTAAGACCATTTCATGGCAATAAATGTTTCAATTTGTATAATATAAACGTGTAAAACTACAAAATTTAACCTTACGCGTGGTGTTTGTTTATTTCATAAAAATGATATTTATACGATTTACCCTTCACCCGGCACTAATGAAGTGAATATAGGTATATTTTACAATACTTTTGTATAACTTTCCAAAATCTCAAAATTTAATAGAACACTTCAATTTAGTATGAAATAAAATTTAATAAACTAATCTTAAGAGTTTTTATATAAAAATAAACTTATAAGCCAAATTAACAAAAAATATAAAATTAAGTAATTCGCCAATAACACGATTTCAGTGTGTTCTACTGTTTGTTCATCAAGGACGATTTCACGTAAATTGTAAGAAAAATATATTGTGTAAACATCATTCATTTTTGCATTTGGACAGACTGAGCATGCACAACTATGTATAATACAAAGTAATGAGATGTATAGTACATACTTGCTTTTCTATTTACTATTCGAGATTAACGATAAAACAAAATCACTATAACAATCACTTTATGATACCAATTTTCCGATTTACTTAATTGAACATTTAACAAATAGAAACAAGTACTATTGAAATCGTTAGAAAACAAATCTATATTTCTAAGAAAATATACTGACAGTTGGGTAAGAGATTCTTAAGTTTTGTACATTTATTCAGTGTCGCCTGAAATTCCTCGGCTCGTGTTGCAATACTATATAAATAAGTTATTTGATATGTTAGAATGTCCGAAATCCATAGACGGATGTACGAGAGATTTTGTATTATTAGTAATAGAACATAGACATAGAAGCCGTTGGCAATATAATTTTATGTCTATCTTCGAAAACTTTAACCATTTTGTTTTTATGATATTGATTTGAGAACACGAGCATATGGAGTGGAGGTGCGACTTAAAATCGTAGTCTAGGTAAATTCCAAATGAAATACAAACTTCTAAGAATTGACAATTATTTGCGATTGTGAGCGCGTTAGGCTAATACGTACTAAAGTAATGATATAAGCCACAAATTATAGAAACTTCGAGATTGCTACCAAATTTTGTTTTGTTACAAAACGTGGGAACATTTCTGTAATTCGCGGCGGGTATTCACAAACACTAAAAAAATTCATAAAACTCAGGACGGATCCTTCGATACCTACGGAACTCTTTAAAGGCACATAGATTCATATAAACCAACTTTTTATATATGATGAGTGAACTAACTTATAGAACAAAATACTTTTTATGTTCAGCACGATTTAAAGATAGCATAATATAATATCAACCATGATTTAAGAGCAATATATGTACAAATTATATTCCATTGATCGCAATGTATTTTCCCATATTCGTGAAATAGTTCACTTAAAAATATTGTACAAAATACATAGGACAAAATGGTTTGTTCTATAAGTTATTTTTGAGTTGAAATGTTAGCTGCTTAATGTGCTAACTAAAACACGTAAATAAAGGTCTTACAAATTCTAAACATCCATTTTACAATGTTCATATTCGTTATATAAAATATTTTGTGACAAATACAATTTAAATAGAAAATAATATAATTTTGAGAAAAATTCATAGCAATATAATATTCGATTTGAAGTTAATTTTATCATACAGATCTAGTATAGTTTGTATAAATGTGTATATCATATCATAAATGTGTATAATATCATATCATAAATGTGGTGTGTGGTAGGTACAAGTGCTACTTAATTTGATATATATCAATTGATTTATTCTTTTTAATACAATATTTTAATTCAAAAATATCATAAATATTACGATTTTTCTTGCATTTATTGATTTATTTTACAATTCTGACTATTAACCGTGACACTATAGAACAATTATATAGTTTTTATATACTATTTTTATATGTCGATGTTAAAGGAAATGCCTAGAATTATTTGGATTTAGTTTTAGTAAATCCAAATAATTCTAGGCAAAAATATCAGAATGTTAAAGACACAAGACAGTCATTTTGCAATATACTTCGATCAAAAAGTGCATGATTTAGAAAATTTCTCCTTAGAACTGTGTGTAACCCTCTACACTTTTAAGGTACTTCTGTAAGTTGTAAAAAGTTCTAATCTGCATATTTATTGCAAGCCATGTAAGCTACTTACGTGTCAGACATAAAAGTGTGAGGGTACTAATATCAATTTTATTCCTCAAAAGTTATATTATGACATGTTAGAACTACCAAAAATGTTTTTGACCCTGTGTAGCTACTAGTGTATAGAAAATCGTGTACAAATACAAAAAACAACTATGTCCAAATATTATATTATAATCTACCGTGACAGACATTTGTAAAATCGACCATTGGTCAGACATATTTTTTTCAATACTAATGTAGTATTTTGCAAATTCACATCTAGTTTTTCTGATAAAAAGGCTTATTCTTCTATTTGTCTTCTTATGATACGTTAAGGATTTTAAGTCACTGATTTTGATTATAGTACCCTTTATTTAGGTTAAAACTATATTAAGCACGTTCTGTTTCTGGTTCTATTCTGGTTTTCTGTCAATAATGCCATGATTTTAAATAATTGAATATGTAAACAAATAAGAAACTAATGAAGTATTATCAAGGCATAGCTGCGACTGTAAGATTAAAAAAAAAAGACAAATGAAAAGAAGCGATATTTTTTCAAAATTTTGTCAAATAACGTGCTTTTTAGACCATCAAATATAGTTAAAGCCTAAGCCTATATCATTCGTATTTCGTGGGTTTTAACACCACAAAGACAGACCAGTAACTATAGAACATGACTACACCGTTGTGTGGTGAGCAGTAAGAGTGAGACATACGAGCAACTGTAGAACATGACTACACCTTTGGTGAGCAATAAGTCGGGTCCAATAAATACGTGTTATAGTTAGCGTTGGTTAGCTGGATGCGTTGCGTCACGTGCTGTTTACATGTGTATGGTGGCGGCCGTGTAGCGAGCCTCGCCACGCCGCCAGTTCCACTGGGAAGGTCGGTACTGTGGAAGAGAAGTTAACTTACTTATTGTTCATAATTAATGTAGGTAATTATACATATTTACCAGAAAATTTTTCTGTCGTTAAATATCGTTAAAAACCGTGTCTTAGCGCTATTAAATTATTGTAAACGATTGTTTTTTTTTAAAGAGTGTCAATGGAGTTTCTTGCCGGCTCTTCTCCATAAGACCCACTCTTTGGAACCGTGTATATAGTTTGAAGTTCCGAAAGAGCTGTCATAGGTCTATTTGAAGTTGGCTGTGGGACATAAAAGGCCTGCGAAAGAACACGATGGGTTTAGTAAGTAAGAGAGACACTTCCTCACGCTGCTAACCCACAGCTGAAGGGGCCATTCGATGATTTCCCATAAAAAAGGAAGGCCAAAATAAAATATTTATAGCGAAAAATTTACAGACAGGTAGGCACATAAAAAAACTTGAGTTTACCTTAATAAGTATCTGTCCGCTACGCGTGTGAGGGTTCTTGAAGGCGTAGAATATCCACGAGGCGGCCGCGCATATCAGCGTGATAGCGATGAACGCTGCCACGGCGCCGCCGAGCGGGGACCGAGCTTCGTGGGGCATGGGAGCCGCCTGGGATGACTGGTCGCTCACCGGTTTTGGTGCATCAGGCTCTGTTATAACAAAAACATGTTTTTATTATTATTACACTTTATTGCACACATAAATAACTGAAAACAGAGATATTATGCACAACGGCGAGCTTAACCCAGTGTGGTTCTCTTAAAGCCAACCTGAGAGCGAAAGAGTCATTTTTAGCGTATGTTTTTTGTTGATATTTAGCTTCAAACCACCGTCCCGAAGAAAGTTAGTGGACTAAACCTATTACTGAAGCGAGTACTTCGTAAAACCACGATTTATAATAAGATGGATGGTGTTTAGATTTAATTGAGCGGTCTCCTATAGACTAGTTAAGCCTAGGCAAAACTAGTTTGTCCTCAAATTGGGTTTGGCCGGTAACATCAATAACACAATTCACAAAACGATTCCGGCCCAACCCGGGAATCGAACCCGAGACCTCGTGCTCAGCAGCCGCACTTGCGACAGCTAGAGCGACGAAGCAGTTAACACAATGAGGGTTTTCGATACTTTTTCTGCCGCCAGGCGGCGCTTCGTATGCGTCAGGTCCAAACAGCTGTCAAATAGTATGGAATTGTAGGGTCCGAACTTATTGTTTATTGAAATTCTGTTGTATTGGAAGTGTTATTGATTTTATTATGGACTACGGTCAGAATAAGGTTTCCGAACTAAAAATTGAGCTAAGAGAGAGGGTGCAAAAGTCACTGGTACTAAGGAAAAGCTTGTTGAAAAATTTGTTAACACAATATGATTTAGTTTTTTTTTATTTACTCAACCTCAATAGTAAAACAATAATGCAGTGCTTTAATTATAAAATAAAAAAAAACCACTAAAATCGTTCACTATTCATAGTAAAGATAAGCACTTTGACAGTTACCTGGACCTGACGACTCGGTGCTGCCACCTCGTGGACGCCATTTTAGAAAACCCTCATTCTATTCGTTTAGCCCTAGTTGGTCCTAGCCTTTGAGATAACCTCAAATAGGTATTAATAAGAAAATATAATAGATATATATAGAGTTGAGATTTAGTCTAAGCGTGAATATAACTAGAAATGCATAAATGTACAAAGGTGGTTCATTGTTAAGAACAAGAGCGCATCTCGCTATCAAACGTAAAAGTTTGGCGAGCTTAGACTTAAAGTACACACCTATGTAATTATTTAAATTTCAACAAATTAAAAAAAAAAAAACAATGGGCAGGCGATATTGCTCGCAAAGCAGATGGCCGATGGGTCCGAAAAGTGCAGGAGTGGAGACCACGGACTAGCAAGCGCAGCGTAGGACGTCCACCAAGGTAGACTGACGACCTTATAAAGGTCGCCGGAAGACGCTGGATGCAGGTCGCCTCCAACAGGTATCTGTGGAGATCTAAGGGGGAGGCCTATGTGCAGCAGTGGACGTCCTATGGCTGAGATGATGATGATGATGATGAAAAAATATATATATAATGTTATATACTCACGTGTGTTAACAACAGTATCGTGCTTGGCCTGCTGGTCGGTGGTATAAGCGGTGTTGCCAGTCGCCGGCACTCCGCTGCTGTCGTCCTCTCGCGCGGGACACATCGTCGCATTCACTATCGTTGTTTTCTCGCATTCTGTAACAAAAATTATATATTTAAGTATGGACAATTTGAAAATATATTAGGGTGTGTTTAGGACCTAACTAAAAGTACTTAAAATGAAGTGGTCTGTAAACACTATGCTATATGCTGTGGGTGAACCTAATAAATCTATACATATAATAAATCTGTAAAAAAACTGTGTCTGTACATTGAATATATTTAAAAAATAATAATTGGGTGGGGTTTAGAAACAGTAATGGAGCACAAATCCAAAAAAAAAATTCTGTCTGTATGTCTGTATGTCTGTATGTCTGTTTGTTTGTACACGCTAATCTTCGGAACTACTGAACGGATTTCAATGATTTTTTCTGTGTTGTATCAGTATTAAGCCTGGTCAACATATAGGCTATAATTTATCTTCGAAACTTGAAGACCTGATGCAGAACACCAACAGACCAACAAAACTATAAGAAATACAAAAATGATGCCATGACAAAAATTGTTTCATATGATGAGCATTTTCAGCTGAGATAATAAATTTTAAGATGTGGAACCCCAAGAGCCCAGCTTCTCTATACCATATACAGGTATGACGTTTTAGCAAAAGTTGTTCAATTTGATAAGCACTTTCTATTGACTTATACAAATTGAAGATCTAAAACACCTGATGTGGAACTCCAGGAGCCCAGCTAGACAATAGCATATAAAGATATGACGTTTTAGCAAAAGTGGTTCAACCTGATAAGCACTCTCTATTGACGTATATACATCGAAGATCTGGAACACCTGATGTGGAACTTCAAGAGCAATACTACACTTGAAATGTATAGAAATGAATGTTATGAAATAGGTATGGTGAATCAAAAAACCGGCCAAGTGCGAGTCGGACTCGTGCACGAAGGGTTCCGTAAATTACAGTTAAATCAACCTATCTCAAAAACTATAAGAGATACTTTGATCAAACCAAAAATCGTTGAAAGAGTTAATTAGCATGCATCACCTCTATTTTTTTTAGAATTTTATACCCCGTAGTTATAAAAATAGAGGGGGGGGGACATACTTTTTACGACTTTGAGAGCTGATATCTCAAAAACCGTTCACTTTAAGAAAAATGTTTTTTAGAAAACTTTATATCATTTTAAAAGACCTTTCCATTGATACCCCACACGGGTATGTACATCGAAAAAAAAAATTTCATCCCTCAGTTACATGTATGGGGGGCCCCACCCCCAATTCTTTTTTTTACTATTTAGTGTCATATTTTTGTAGCGGTTCATACAACACATATTCCCATCAAATTTCATCACTGTAGTACTTATAGTTTCCGAGTAAATCGGCTGTGACAGACGGACAGACGGACATGACGAAACTATAAGGGTTCCGTTTTTGCCATTTTGGCTACGGAACCCTAAAAAGTAATTAGTCCGTCTTTTAGATAATCCTAAAATAATGGACACGTATTTTTTCTTTTCTCCTTCTCACAAACAAATAAAAACGAAGATATAACTTGAATTTCGTGTTAAGTCACTGCTTAGTACAAATTTTACATACCTAGACGTGGCGTCACGAGCCCCCACTCTCCGACTTTGTTGCGTTATATCTCATCATTATTTTGTATGTCTCTTCCAGACCTCGGGACTACAGAGTTCCGAATTTTTGGGAGGCAAACGTGGGGCCGAAGCCAACACTCTGAAGCCCTTTTGAGACAACTTTAATGAAATGGTGAAACAAAACCGACGATTATTCCTTTATACACTATAGAAATGAACCCGAGGACAATCCCCGGTGGACGTCGTTAAAAAAAAGTCAATCCCCGGTTCTGTGCTATACCATTGCTAACTGTTGATGAAAACTACTTGGGATATGAGCGGCTGAAGTGTGAGGATACCTCGGCGGATTTTAAACGCAGATTACGCGCTCCCTGTGGGTCACTTACCACGAGGCACCTATCCTCCGAGCAGGGCTACTTACCCTGCTCTAGCGACTCCACTCTGGACGGCCAAGCCAAGCCAGAGGCGTGAGACCTACCCCCGTCATGGTTCACTCCGACCGGCCGGAGATGGGGGTCAGTATACTCTCCCTGGAGAACTCAGTATATATAGCCCACCGGGGTCGCTACTCCCCGTCATCAGCCTCAGATATCCTGCGGTGCTTATATCTCATTATTATTGTCGTTATTATCTCAAGAGCCTTTGTCCCAATTATGTTAGAGTCGACTTCCAGTCACGATGCAACTGAGTACCAGTGTTTTACAAGGAGCGACTGCCTATCTGAGCTCCACAACCCAGTTACCCGCTCAACCCAATACCCCTTGGTAAAACTGGTCAGACTTACTGGCATCTGACTACCCATAACGACTGCCAAGAATGTTCAATGACAGCCGGAACCTACAGTTTATACGTAGAAAGTACATATAGGAACTTAGAAAAGTTGCATTGGCAGGTACTTGCCAGACCTGGAATCAAAGACGTACGCTCATACTTGAGAGATTGGTTCTCTACCCACTAAACCACCACGACTTACACTAAGTCATCACGACTTTGTTATCTCAGTAACATTTAATGTTTTTTAACGTATTAATACGTGTAATATTTTTGCCACACACAACTTAAATGCGAACTAATTAGAATCACTACTTTTATTCCTATGGTCACGTCTTTTGCGGTTCAGTTCTCAGCGTTTTGTTTAGTCTGCTGTGCTTTTGCCGTTGAAGTACAAAAATTAAATATATGGAACGTTTCTAATGGCTATGCGTATTCCGTTGTTTTCAAGTCAACGGGCCCTTAAAATTCAATATCAGACGGTTCAGATCTTTGATTTTGCTGACCCCGTAGTCGCTGGCAAAAGGGACTTTATCCGCGTACGAAGTCGCGGGCAGAAGCTAGTAATAAATATATGAACAGAACAATATGTTGTCCACGCGTTGTTTCGAAGTGTTATTCTGAACTTGTTCAATATAATGCTGAATGAGTGGACAAACCGATTCGTATACAAGTTTTATGGCAAACTAGCTTGTACTATACATTGTACAATAACTTAAATTCATTGAAGAAAGAAAGAGCGGAGATGCCACAATTACACCAATTTCTGAAAACTTTAAACATATGCGTATTCTTTTAAGTACTTACTTCTTAACAACCAATCTTGCTTGTTTCTATCTGTCCCACTGGAACATTTCTGTATCTGCGGACACCACGTGCACTGTAAATGTAAAACACAACAAATTATTAATCGTCACTACATAGTACAAAGTCGCTTTTTCTGTCCTTATGTCCCTTTCTACGCTTAAATCTTCAAAACTACGCAACCGATTTTTATGCGGTTTTTTTCAATAGATAGAGTGATTAAAGAAAAAGGTTTATATGTATAATAACATACATTAAATAGTGGGGAAATAGTGTTATCTCGTGCGAAGCCGCAGCGGGTCGCTAGTTATATATAAAAGTCTTCTTCTTTGTCTTGTCCTGCCTTGTATCTAATTTTATTTGGGGTTTGGGGGTAATAAGTTTCCGCTTTCATTCTTCTCTGTCACTCGTCATACTGACACTTACACCCTTTTCATTTATTTCATTATTATATAAAAAGTATATCGTATAAATAGTTAACAGGTGATGTTGAGAACATCACATTGCCCGTGCGGGCGCAGGGGGGCGCTCGATCAGCTGGCGCGCGCGCCGGCCGTCACGAGAAGCACTGCGTCATCGTCCACCGTACCGAGCGCGCACTTACTTCATTTTCTTATAATTTGTTAATTCGGTCATTCCTAAGTGTTGTAATTTATACAGTCCACTATTACACTTATTAGCTACGACGTTACTGGAGTTTTGTTCTACTAACACCTGTAGGATATACCACATTAACATCTACTAATTACTAGTCATATATTGTCGTCATGTTATGTATGAAAATATGACCTGAAATCGAACCCACACACACATACTTGATAAGTTGGTTCTTTACCAACTAGGCCATCACAACTTTCATAAACAAACCTACACTACAAAAAAGCTAAGCAAAAAACCAGCCAAGTGCGAGTCGGACTCGCGCACGAAGGGTTCCGTACCATTATTTATAAAACGGACAAAAAAATCACATTTGTTGTATGAAAACCCCCCAAACTATTTCTTTAATTCTGGTTTTCAGTATTCGTTGTTATAGCAACAACAAAAATACATCATCTGTGAAAATTTCAAGTCTCTAACTATCACGGTTCATGAGATACAGCCTTGTAGACGGATAAAGAAGAGAAAACAATAGGATCCCGTTTTACCCTTTGAGTACGAAACCCTAAAAAATACTTACATTGAACCCAGTATCATGGTTGAGGCAGGAATCGCAGCTATCGTACTGTAAGCAGGTGGGTAAGGCAGTCATCTTCAGAATGGTGTTGTTCGTGATCAAATGGTCCTTGAAAGACACGCGGTGATACTCATAGATCGTCTTGCGGCGAACGTCTGAAAAAATTGGAAAAAATATATGTTTTTTATTGTGTTATAGAAAAAATAAGATCTAAAAAACATAAATAAGCAAAAAATCATCCCTACTAATATTATAAATGCGAAAGTAACTCTGTCTATCTGTCTGTTACACTTTCACGTCTAAACCACTGAACTAATTTTAGTAAAATTTGGTACAGAGATAGAGTTGACCTTTAGAAAGGACATAGGATAGTTTTTATCCCGGGCTTTTGATGAATTCTCTTGAAAACGCGATATAACCGAAATTTACGCGGGCAAAGCCGCTGGCGTGCGCTAGTGATTATCTACGAAACGTCCAAAAATCACGTTTGTTGTTACAGCGGCCACTATATAAATCATGTGTGAAGACTATCGAACTATAACGGTTCATAAGATACAATTTGTTGACACACGAATTCACGAATAGCGAATCAATCGCCAGATAACTTCAGGTAGAACATATTTTATTATTTAACAGCTTTTGTATGATGATAATAATGTCAAACCGCTATATTTGTTGTACAATGTCAACTTGATTGAGATTGAAAAACCAGCCCTTAGTATTTAAAACTCAAGAACGGACGAAAAGCTGTAAATTGATGGATAAGTTGAGCTTAGAACCAGGAGACGGAACGAACATACAAGGTGTTGATTTGCATTTGTGCAATATTTAAGGACGTAATTATGCTAATGATTCTCAACCCAAATCAATAAAAAAATCCGTCAATGTCACCTAGCCGTATTTAAAACTCGGCGCGTATGATACTGGCCTTAAAACCGTGCTGCGCCCTCACACAAGCGCAAACACAAAGCATACGCAACCATCATTCACAAAAATGAGTTACTTCTGAAATACTATGACATTAAAATGACAAAAAAAGCAGCGCATATTAGCTATTCCCCGTCTACTGTAATTCTAATAGATTACTTATGCAGTTTATGTCAACCTCCTGAAATATTGCACAAATGCAAATTAACACAGTTCAGTTCATAAACAGTTCTTTCCCAAACCACGATCTAAAGTTACTATTAGTATACTTACAGAAAACAATTTTATCAGTAAGGTAAGCGTCACTGATGCCGACTTTCACAGGGTGTTCAGTGTCGTTGATCTCCTGCACATCGATGGGTATGTCTTTGTACGCGAATATGATGTCGCCGTTCTTATACAGGGTGACTGCGAAAGTGAACTTCTTCGTCGTGTTCTCTTGAAGGGTCACGTTCTCCCAGAAGGCGGAGAACTTTTCACCTGGAATTGTTTTTAATTCAGATGTTAGTCTACATAGTTGTGGAGGTAATTTCTTAAACATGTGTATGGTATTTAATGAAATAGGTACTTAAAACATTATATTAGTGGTTTGACTCCAGTACAAAAACGTTTAGACCACTACAAATACATATAGTGATTGTAGGGACTCTAATAGTATTGTACGGGTACTGGGTTGCCCGGGTAACTGGATTGAGGAGGTCAGATAGGCACTGCAGCCGGCTAGACTGGAAGCCCACCCCAATATAGTTAGGAAAAGACTCGGAGGATGAGGGACTCTAATAGTATGAAAAAATAGTTTTGATTTCCTATTTTTGTTCTGTATATCTTGATCCATACAGTTTGATCCTACTGTCATTCGTCAGAGTTGTGTCAAAGTTGGCAAACAGCTTCACAATATAATTGCAACTTCATCAACATCAGTCAACTTGGGTTGCGTGGGTAACTAGGTTGAGGAGGTCAGATAGGCAGTCGCTCCTTGCAAAACATTGGTACTCAGCTGCACCCACCTACACTTCAATCCAACCTCAACATAGTCAGGTAGAGGCTAGACAGATAATCCTACTTATATCCTACTTCCTACTTATATTATAAACTACTTCTTACTTATATCTTACTTCTTACTTATATTATAAATGCGAAAGTTTGTGAGAATGTATGGATGTATGATTGTTATTCAAACACAAAAACGGCTGGACCGATTTGATTGAAATTTGGTTTGTAGATAGGTGATTTACACACCCTGGATTAACACACAGGCTACTTTTTATCAACACACCACGCGGGCGTAGCCGGTGGCGGAAGCTAGTATAACTATATTACTCACCATCATCATAAAGTTTGATCTTGCTGTCATTAGTGAGAGTGGTGTCAAAGTTGCCCATGAGTGGCGCGATGTATTGTGTCGCTGCCAGCCAGTTGTGAACATGCTCGCCGGTGTAGATGAAGCCGCCAGTGGCCACGGTCACGTTACGAATGTTGTGCCCGTAGAATGGGAAGTCGAAGCTTAGCTGGATTGACTGTTGGAAAAATAAATATTACTGTTACAGCCTCTTTATCGTCCCACTGCTGGGCACAAGCCTCCTCTCACACGGAGAAGGATTGAGCGTTAATCACCACGCTTGCTCAATGCGGGTTGGTGATTTCAGACTATATAGTCCAGGTTTCCTCAAGATGTTTTCCTTCACCTTTTTTATCAGCCATTGGTGTCCAAAAATAAATGTTAGAATGTCATATATCGCTGTCCTTTGTTAACTTGACCTTCAAAAAGTTCTTATTTTCAGGCCGCTCTGAAGAAATGACATTATCTGACGATCATGATCTGCATGATTCTTATTAACATGGTAGTAGCATACAGCATACCGTATAGGCCTTTTATCCATGTGGGAAGTGGAAAGTATTTCCCTTGCGACGCTCATAGAATCATGGGGAACAGTTGGTATTGAAATAAGGCTCATGTTGCAATCTTGCAAGATACTTGCATCCCCAGTTCGGGTCCAATATCTATCATCATTTATTTGTTTTTTGCTTGGACGCACTAATTTCAGGAACTGTTTTTTTTTTTTTTTTTTTTTTTTTTTTTTTTTTTTTTTTTTAAATGAAGCTGTTTGAACAAGATGCAAATAGACAAAGCTATCAAATTAAATAAATATGAGAACACACTGACCGTGGCCCTTCTATGCGAGTTGCTGAGCACCTGATGTACTTCGGCCTTGTTGATGGTGATGTTAGCCCAGTACTCCCTGAAGTAATCTTGGTTGCCGATGAACGAACTGTTGTAGAAGTTGTGGTGATCCTGGAATTATATGCCGTTTTATTAGTTACAGTCTAACATGGTATGATAGGTTTATTTATTCATCCCTATTAATATTATAAATGTAAAAGTGACTCTGTCTGTCTGTCTGTTACGCTTTCACGTCTAAACCTGATTTTAATAGAATTTGGTACAGAGGTAGAGTTGACAGCGAAGCCGCGGGCGGAAGCTGGTTTTTAAATATATAAGTTACATTTTATCAAGGGTTATTAAGTTGCCGGATAACTTGGTTGTAGATGTCAGATATGCAGTCGCTCCATGTAAGACACTGCCCAGGTTTTTCCAATCAGCTGATTCTATGAGCGCATAAAACCGCAGGCTCTACTTGGTACAGTCTATATGGTCTATTTAATAGCATATTTGATGCACCACCAACCAAGTTGCCATAGTAAACTATTAAAAGCCAAAATCAATAAAAACTTACGTAGGTCAAATTAGCAAGGTTCTCCTCCGATTTGATCCTCTCAGGCGTTTCTTTGAAGATGTCGGTGAAATCTGAAACAAAAAAAGATCAATTAATGAATATCAATGTAATTTAGAAAAAAACCGGACAAGTTCGAGCCCCCCAAAATATTTATTCAATTCTAGCTAAAAGTATTTGTTGTTATAGCGGCAAAAAAAAATACATAATCTGTGAAAATTTCAGCTCTCTAACTATCACGAGCCTGGTGACAGACGGACGGACGGACAGAGGAGCGAAAACAATAGGGTCCCGTTTAACCCTTTGGGTACTGAACCCTAAAAACTAGCTGTTTCAGTTTCACCTTTGTGAAGGAAGGACATTCTTCAAGTTAACTGAAAAGCCTTTGTTACTCGGGAATAGTGTAGCTGTCAAACAGTGATAGAGTTTTTCAAAACAACAGTACACACACCACACCACACATTCACCCCACATACACACACTCCACACACACACACACACACACACACAAACACTCAAATTATGTTGATTGTTCTAGTAAAGGTTTTAAGTTCTAGAATTAAATTTTTGAACGGATCGTGGATCCTAGGTCGTACAACACAAGGAATCCTAGTGTAGAATCTAGAGCGTAACCTTTATTGTAATCATACTAGCAATAAATGATTTTTTCATTTTCATTTTTTTTACATTTTTTAAATGTCAGTTCAATTTCGGAACCTTTACGGTACAAACAAAGAAACAAGCAAAAAAATCTTTTTTAACTTTAGTATAGATATAGTGAGTACTTTTTATACCATCTCATTTCATAAACATCAAAATTTGCGTATCAAGACAATTTTCCGCTAAATCATGACATTCCGTTGCACTACATATAACAATTTATTTTCACACACTAATACATCTCTTCGATGGTCTGGCTCGATGCCAGACGCCATTTTGTTTACAGAAACTACACGGTTGCTACAAAAACGGTTGCTAAAAAGTCGTGGTGGCCTAGTGGGCAAAGAACCAACCTCTCGAGTATGAGGGCGCGGGTTCGATTCCAGGTCAGGCAAGTACCAATGCAACTTTTCTAAGTTTGTATGTACTTTCTAAGTATATCTTAGACACCAATGACTGTGTTTCGGATGGCACGTTAAACTGTAGGTCCCGGCTGTCATTGAACATCCTTGACAGTAGTTACGGGTAGTCAGAAGCCAGTAAGTCTGACACCAGTCTAACTAAGGGGTATCGGGTTGCCCGGGTAACTGGGTTGAGGAGGTCAGATAGGCAGTCGCTTCTTGTAAAGCACTGGTACTCAGCTGAATGCGGTTAGACTGGAAGCCGACCCCAACATAGTTGGGAAAAGGCTCGGAGGATGATGAGGATGAAACTACACGGTTGCTACATAAATCTGCATAATGTGTAAGAACAAATCTTATATATCTATAAGATATATCTATGTATATAAAAGAAAGTTGTGTTAGTTTCACTACTTATAACTCAAGAATGGCTGAACCGTTTAAGTTGAAATTTAGAAAGGAGATAGCGTGAACCTGGGAGAAGCTAGCCAATAGTATAGTAGCCTGTATAGAATACAAACTTGTTATTTAATTCCTTATGATGTCATATCGCATATGTTAAAGCAATTAATAAGGTATTCAAATGAGGCGTGTCTCATTCGCCTATTTAAGAGTGTGGTATGCTCGTATATAATTCATTTGTTTCGCTCTTTATTCCCGACTAAGTACTACATTTAATACGACTTAGACGCATGGAGAACAAAATACGACGAGCGGTGACATCATAACGGAAAGTCTCTTAAGAAAGAAACCAAAATGCCTTTTTTGTAACCCGCCCATTTTTGTAGAACCAAAATTCTTCGAAAGACGTCTCAAGGAACTCAAACGCCTCGTTAATTCACTCGTTACTGATTGTTTTGATCATGTGCGTATTTGACGCAGAAGAACGCGCCGGACCTACAAGTCTATGGCACCTCCGCTCATCTTTAATTCCTCCTTGTTTAGAGGTGTGCGTAGCTATAGATATGTAGCCGCGAACAAACAAGAATCAAATTAGAAGTATCTTCATATGGATTCCCCAATTGCCATCTAGATACTCGTTACAATTTTATAATTGTTTTTCTTTAGTTACCCTAAACCGCTGTCATTAAACATCCTTGACAGTCGTTACGGGTAGTCAAAAGCCAGTAAGTCTGACACCAGTCTAACCAAGGGGTATTGGGTTGCCCGGGGTAACTGGGCTGGGGAGGTCAGAAAGGCATACGCTCCTTGTAAAGCACTGGTACTCAGCTGCATCCGGTTAGACTGGAAGCCGACCCCAACATAGTTGGGAAAAAGGCTCGGAGGATGATGATGATGATGATGAGGATGATGCCCCTACATCCAGTTACACTGGAAGCTGACCCCAACATGTTAGGAAAAGACTGAAGGAATTAAATCATCCACTATTATCTTCTCAGCTTAAAACCAACAAATCAAAGTATAATCAAATCTATTGAATTCCGATTGCTGTCGCTATAGCTACCGTTGCTAATCAGCCAATTTTCCACATCACGTCGAGAAAGCCTGATTTCACTTTTTATCGACTGAATAAGTAGCCTTCAATTATGTTTTGAATTGGAAAAATCATTGAATTTGAACATTATATTTCAGTATCTAGTCTTTATAAAAAAGTCGTGGTGGCCTAGTGGGCAAAGAACCAACCTCTCAAGTATGAGGGCGCGTATTCGATTCCAGGTCAGGCAAGTACCAATGCAACTTTTCTAAGTTTGTATGTACTCTCTAAGTATATCTTAGACACCAATGGCTGATAAAAAGGTGAATGAAAACATCTTGAGGAAACCTGGACTATGAAGTCTGAAATCACCAATCCGCATTTAGCAAGCGTGGTGATTAACGCTCAATCCTTCTCCATGTGAGAGGAGGCCTGTGCCCAGCAGTGGGACGATGAAAAGGCTGTAACAGTAACAGTCTTTATAAATCTGGTTCTTCTATCCTAATAGACAGACATGTGTTGCTGGGGAGTTTGTTGCGCCACTTCTTATTCCCAGCAAAAATACATAAGAAGTGGTGAAGGGTTTTGGGGGTTGTCTTTTGTTTTTGACATAGATTGTCAAAAACGTGCCTATTTATGAGACTAATTTGAATAAACGTTTTTTTTAGTTTGAGTTTTTTTTAGTTCTCATCAATTTCTTGTCTTTATCCTGTAGAACAATTACGTCTTTTTCGAAGTAAGGGATGACCAAATAAGTGGGTTGACGAGGTCAGATAGGCAGTCGCTCCTTGAAAAACACTGGTAGGTACTCAGCACAGCTGCAAGTGGTTAGACTGGCAGTCGACAGGGGTAAATAAAGGCAGAGGCGATAAAAACGCTTTGAAAAAGCAGTATTTAGCGTATAGAAGGGGTTATAATGACCCAGATCGACTTGTGGTGAAAGAATATATGTATTTAAAGGGGTCTTTGCCCCAACAGGTTAGGATCAACTATCATATCCATAAAATTAGTTGTCAAACACTGTCAGTTGATCATTTAATGACTGAAAAGAAACTCGTAATTTCACATTGTTACTAAGTAATGAAAATATTATGAAACATTAATCAATCAAACTATTAACAAGGCCAATTACACTTTCACTGCTTTGAATAACAGCAATCTGTAGGTACCTATATAATAGTTTTTAACTGTAGTAAAGACTCTGAAACTACGGAACCGATAAGAAAGATTCTTTCTCTGTTAGGAAGCTACGCTACCCTACTATGTCCTAGTGACGTAGACTATATATCCAGGTACATACAGAAATAAATTTCCAAGGAAATATTAATAACTTAGCCAGAGGGTACAGGAGGAACTTCTTTCCGCTCTTGGATTGAACCATTCTTCAGACCCTTGGCTACCTGTCAGAAGTAGTAGTTTGAAAGCGGGACGAAAAGACAAGGTTACTTAAAAGCAAGGGTATATTATAATACATGGCTAGAAATAATGTTAGGTACTTGTCAGATGACGGCTGATAAAAGAGTATGGAAGAAGAAAATATGCTGCACTGAACCTAAATAAAATTGAGAAAAGGGCAGGAGGATGATGATGATTATAAAACAGTAGACACTCACTGTCATCAGGCACGATGGGGTCACTGACTTTAGGCAGTGAGTCCGTCAGGTTCCCGGGAATATGTCCCGTGAGGTTCACGTGAAGAATCCCGGAGCCGTTGACTCCCAGCAGCGGGATTTGCGTTACGGACATCACCGTGGCCGCAGCTGCATCTGTCGAGAACAGAAATAAATCCATATTGACTTATCAAATCAAATCATTTATTAACAAAAAAATATAATCACATTTTACGAGAGCAAATAACTTAAAATCACGTATCTTAAGGTAATCAACCTTCTATGGATATCACATTAGACTGCCCGATAAATAATCGGTGACCAATTTTTGTAGACGAAAAATAGAACGCATTGATAGCAATAGTGCAACACACACATCCTACAAAAAATCCTAGCAAGAACAAAATATGGGTCCGATAATCTGTTCTACTAAAAGTTTTAGGCAGGCAGCCTTATGAATAGAAACTTTTTTCAACTGTAAATCTAAGTAGAAATTGACGAATATTAACGTCAGTTACTTCGCTCAGAGCTTTCCTTCATATTAAAAGTATGCACTGTCTAAGGCTAGGTACTCGTTCATAAAATAAAGATCTTAGCATAAAAATGTGTTAAAAAATAGTAAGACATATAAAATGCGCTAAGCTTTAGCTATCAACGGCAGACTAACATTAACATCGTTTAAGCAGGAATTCCACTAGCATCCTGGTTGACATAATCGCCATTAGCGTAGGTGGTATATTTTCGCTCACTTGCAAGCAATGCACACAAAATATCGCTGTATACTGCAGAATTGCAGGGGAAAGATAAAATAACTAAATGGGCTTGATTGAAGTGGTGGTAAGACAAGACCTAGAGAAAGATATCGTTAAAGGCAAGTTCAATGATCGCTGCTCATGTAAATACCAATATGCTCAGCAATGGAAAACTGTATACTTTCCTAGGTTTTAGCAGAATTCCGTTCAATCGTTTTATAGTGAATTAGCGACCCGCCCAAGCTTCGCACGGGATTTCCCCACTATTTAATGGATATAAATATTTTCCCAATCATTAACATTAGTATTAGTAATGCATCTAAAAATACATGAAAACTAACGTTGTAGTCACAGAAAATTGTCTTTAGTTAAAACTACATAGACTGCGAGTGATTAACTACTTTTGTCTCAATGTAGTATATAATATGTCCGATCTCTGCGGTTATTATGATATTAACGACGACTTGCAGCATGACTCACAGTTTAAAAGAACTACTTGCATCCGTATTATGTACATGAATATTACGTAGTTTCTTACACTTATACCCCAACCTAATCAAAGCTAAACAAAGCTAATCTTCGCTCACTTCAAAAATCTGTTGTCAATATTCAACTCTTTCTGCTATGAAAAATACAGAACTGACTGTTAATAACAACGTATTAACCTAATTAATAAAATGTATTTTATGTTTCAGTTAATAGGTTTTTTCAAAAACTCTTCGTTGTTATTGTAAATTACAAACACAAGAAGATAACCAAAGTTATCCCATAAAAACGTATTAATATTCCATCATTATACGAAAAACAACAGCATATAAAAATTATAATTGACAGGTGACTATCAAGATAGTATCTATAGATTTAATGATGGTTCGAAAAACATACTACCTTCTCTTTTTAGCCCACAGGAGGTGTGTAGCACTATCTCTTTTTATCACTGTGAATCCATGTACAAAGGGGCTTTGACCTCTTATTAGTATATCTGAATTCAATAATCTATCGTTCCTTACTCAACCTAAAAGTATCACTTAATTATACCAAAGAAAATACTTTTGCAAATGAATCCTCATATAAGTATAGCTGATTTACAAGTATAACTTCATTACACTAAGCTAAATACTTGTGCAAATAAACAAAATAAGTTTGAATAAACATTTTATGTATAATATATTTTACTTTGCGCAAAAATTCCAAGAAGGCTTTTGATAATGACTCAAGAGTAAACTTTGTTCTTCATTTACCTAATCTGACACAGGGTGCAATATTTACTTATAACATTTTATTTAATTTATTTGTGGTTATTACGGCAACCAGTTATTTTAATTCTTTGTAAAAGGGTTTCGTAATGACTTCACGGTGGCCAAAATGTACAAAAAAAAACAGTACACAGGCACGAGGAGCCAAATGACTTCAGAGTTATTTGATAACAACTGTACTCTCTCTCTCTCCGTATTGATAGCTGTTTTCCCCAGCGTCCTTGGGAAACCTTCTTTTCTTAATCTGTTCAGTAGCTCCAGAACAAAACGAAAAGATGTTTCCTCTATATTAAATTAGTATCAAAGTACGTATAGATCATGGTTATAACAGAAAGTAGTGTTGTCATATATTGACACGATACGGCTACTATTCCGTCCGCCGTAGACAATAGAGTCACGGTTCGGTTACCGGGTGAAGCCGTCCCTAAATGTGATGTTGGTTAGCTAATGATCACGTGTCACATTGGTGTAGGACTGTAGGATGCCATTCAGGCTTTTGTGGGCATTGTGGTGGCCCCAACTAAATGTATGTGTGGATACGTAAATGTAACTGCAGCATGGAGAAAAAAATAACGTACGAAGATGTCTACTAGACTGTGTAATGTTTTTGGCATGCACTATTCTTGTACATCTAGTTCCCAAATATAAAGAAGATGTACAAGAATATTTTATGATATTGTACCAAAATCTGGTAGTCTTTTTATCTCAGTCTCTATTTATTCTGTCCACATATAAATTATTATGCGTTACACAGTTGAATTCCACGAAACAGCATGACGTCTTAATGACATCATTTAATTAAATCATAAATGGTATTAAAAAAATAAGAAATTAGTCAAATTAGTAAAATGTTCCTTGTAAACAACTAAGTAGCGATTTACAATAGAAAAGCAATTGAGCGCATTGTTTAGAATTTTTTCCTTCTACGTCATCCAAGGTCGGTTTTGTTGACCTTTCCGTCTTCTAAACATTTACTTAGAGTTTAGCGCGATGCCGCATGTTGCGATAAACGACTTTGATTGAAATGTGTACGTTTACAATTTTAGTTTCAGGTTTATTATGCAAAACATGGAAATAACTAAATACATTTTTATTAATAAATATACGAGATAAATAATGTTGATTCTGTATAATGAGTTACGTCACCTGGCCCATATGAGTTACATTTTTTTTTGCACGCTCATTTTGTTCAAGAAGACTGTGCCGACAGAGAGTGAATTAAAAAGTACTCATGGTATTTCCAATTATCATGTGTAAATTATTGTTAACTAGCTGTTCCCCGTGGCCGCGTCCCGAGGCCAGCATAAACCACACAGACCGTATGATCTTTCATTTATGGCTGTCAAGTTTTACCTGAAAGTGTAACGAACCGAGTGTCTTTTACAATTACAATATAACCATAATCAGGAAGTAAGGATTAAATAAAAGTAAGCTAATAAACAAATCTACGTAGAGCGTTTTCACTGACAATGAAATACAGTCCATTCTTCAACGAACAATGACTATTGTAATTTCGTTACTCGCATTAAAAGGATCAATCCAATAAGAGGAGAATCATAACTTGCTTAAAGAAGTTCAATATAAATTTATGTTTTTATATGCTCTCATTATCTGCCTTCCCAACTATGTTGGGTTCCAAGCAAGGTTGGGCCTAGTCGTAGTACCAGCATTTTAAACGGAGCGACTGTCTCTCATCTGACCTTCTCAATACAGTCAGACAATGTATTAATTCTTAAAAAAGTAATTTATGCAATGCATAAAAAATGATTGTTTTGTATCTTAAGTGCTACAGATAAAGGATGATTCATTCAATTATTTCATCACAATTAAAATAAAAATAACTTTACTTCTGCGAATGCTTATGAAAATAAATATTGAAACGTTTGCTGATGGCTTTTGTTATCTCTCTTTTCATTTTTGACTGTCGATTACTCGCGGTCTCACTCGCCTCCTGTGGGTACTACTGCCTTTACCAGGATAAAATATAGCCTACTAGCTTCTGCCCGCGGCTGTGCCCGCGAAGAGTTCGGTTATATCGCGTTTCCAAGAGAATTCTTCAAAAGTCCGGGATAAAAACTATCTATGTTCTTTCTCAGGGTCAACTCTGTACCAAATTTTATTAAAATCAGTTCAGTGGTTTAGACGTGAAAGCGTAACAGACAGACAGAGCTACTTTCGCATTTATAATATTAGTAGGGATGCACCCGGGAAGAGCGTTTCGCCTCCAGCTGGTTACATAGTCTAACATAATAAGCTACAAACACAAGTTTGCCACGCATTAGAAACCTTTAACATCAATTACATAGTTACGAACATTAGGGCCAGCCAGAACAAAGGGCTTCTACGAATGTATTAAATTCATGCACGCAATATGTATAAATCAGGCAATTCAATTAATACGCTTGTTAATTGCGTGCTCAGTCTCGTTACTGCTGTTTAAAAAATACTGAACTATTTAGTATTAAATAAGAATCGATTGTAATTAGTCTGTAACTTCTTAACGCCGTTCCCCAACATGCTATCTATCCATTGTTTTGCTTATTAGAGATACGAATGTGACGATACTTGTAAGCCAATCAACAAATACATAGATAGAATATAGGGAGCGGTTGAAGTTGCCCAATGTGTAAGTTTTACGCAGCTTCACAACTTTTTTTGATACATTAAACTAATATAAAGGCATTTTTTTATCTAGGGGAAGGAAGGAATTCAAAGCCAGTAACACAGCGAGCATTTACTTTGGTGGTAATATTTCCTGCAGTATAATCAAAGTATGCCATTTATCATATGACCGTCCGTTGTTTAACTCGGCACGTATTTGTTTACTCAACCACCTTAGTTACTTAGTTTGTTTACAAAAAAGGAAACTATGTAGAAAACTGATATTTAAACATCTTGTAAACAATAATCGATTGATGGTCGAGTCTTGTAACAAAATCTGTAATTATAAAAGAAACTCTCAAAAATGGCTGAACCGTTTCAAGCTGAAAATTGAAGGGGAGATTGAAGCTTAGATTCGGGAGAAGAACATAGAATAGTTTTTGTCACCATCTAGCTACCCGAAACAGTTATCTCGGTACGCGGATGAAACCGCGGAATAGTAGGTAGCGTAAAAATAAAAATATTGATAGAAATAAGTGCGCGTCCGTAAATATTCCCATCTTTGTTATTATATCAATGTAAAGGCGTACAAACAAATTGACCGACAATGGATGATCATTCATTCAATAGAGTCGGCTAATGATTTTCATTGTAATCGCAATGATTTTATTTGAGAGTACTATGTCTAGCAGGCTTGAAAATATATTTATGAAAAATCCCAACTAAAGAGTTGAAAAGATAGAAACTTAAACAATCGCAGTTGTCAAAGTCAAATAATTTATTTAATTTAGGCCTTTACAGGTACTTATGAACGTCAAAAATATATAAATAGGTTTAATTCTAGTTGAGGGACACTTGTTTATCTAGCGGGGGAATCCCTCAATGCGAGACTTGTTTCTGTCTAAAAAACTAATTTGCTGTTTGGGAGATCCCCTCAAATAATTATCATATCCTGTTTTTGATTACAGCAGTACCAGAAATAAATTGTCAGAGAAAATTTCAACTGCCACGCTTTAACCTAGTGATAGGATAGACTGATACTTAGGAATATACTAAAATTACCTCTCTGCACGGTCAGTGCAATGAGAAAGACCAAAACCTCCCAGCTTCAGGGAAGCCTTTGTCCAATGTCCAGAAATTGAACGTTTTTAGACTGTGACGACGACACATGACTAGCAAGATTTAAAAAAAGATCTTGTTAATTCCTCTAGGCAGCTTATATTACTTAGTATACATTACATATTAATAAAATATTAGTAGCTAAACATTCCGGTTCTTATGACAACTAATGAGACAAAATGGTGAAACACGTTTCTGCTGTAAACGAACCCCGTTACTTGTAAGAATCAATTGAGGAAAATAGCCGGGAGTCGTTAATGGCCGGTTGAACTGGCAACTTGTAACTCAGAATGACCTTTAGGATAAGAACACATTGGAACATGAGGAATTAAGATGTATTCGATGTATTCAATTTAATTAAGATGTAATGTAAAAATTATATCTCTATAAAGCAAATCAACAGATAGACCGACCAAATATTGGGAACGGCAGTTAGAGTAGCGCCTAGTAAAACAACAGTAACATTGAAGATAAGTCTACTATATCAATATAAAAGATAAGTTTAATTTTGTATCGTCACAAGCTCCATATATCAAAAAAAATATGGAATCAGTTGTATCAACAACAACGTGCGTATAGCTATTCGGCGTAACTTAATAATAATGACGTCCACACCAATTTCGGAGGTTCTCTAATAAGATCAGTCGACGCGACGCAAACACAGGTGCACTCCCTATTCCGTCACTCCCACTCAAGCAAGATATGAAAACCCCTCGTCTCATTTTAGTAAAATTATGCATGAAGGCCTCAATATTTTGAAAAATGGAACTGGTTTACTCAAAAGCCGGATCAGGCTGACTAAAAATAGCAAGGGTATAAACATATTGGTCATGCAGACGAGATGGTAGCCAGATCGACTTGTCAGGTAGCTCTTTGCTGTTATGTACCGTCTTTTAAAATATATTTTATACAACGACTGTGCTTTTAGTTCAGTCTGGCCAATACTTTTTACTTCTGATCTTTAAATAAAATACTTTTTGAGTGTAAGCTTGACAAATATCTACATACGTTCCAGTATGAAACGTGATATGACACAACAGACTTATGATAAACTAGCTTGTGAAAGCAGTTTCACCCGCATCCCGTGGGAACTTCTGCACGAACACGAATAAAAAGTCGCCAATAGGCTTTCTCGACAATTGGGCTATCTAACACTGAAATAATTTTTCAAATCGGACCAGTATTTTCCTGAGATAGCGCGTTCAAACGAACAGTTCAGTTTTATTATATTAGTATAGATATAAAGAGTTACCAAGCTACACTGAGCCTTACAGTATTAATCGGCAGACCACGTTGTCTTGCATTACAACATAAAGTACTGAGGCCATCTCAATTCTGACACTCCTTTATCAAAATCCCACGTGGGTGCAAAAGGGTTAAAATCAATTGAATGTGTCAGTCGTCAGCCCACAATATGGTTCATAATCTTCACGCATTTTAATTGAATCTGTCACAAGCTGTGATGGGTCACAAGTAAACGACTTGATGACCTGAAGAAGGCGAAGTTTTTTTTAGACAATTCATATCATCTGTCTATCCTTTTTACCGATAAGGTTGGAGTCGACTGCCAGTGTAACCAAATGCAACTGAGTACCAGTGTTTTACATAGAGCGACAGTCTATCTGACCTGCCCAACCCAGTCACCCAGGCATCTCGATACCCACTTCTTTTGTACAGCTAACAATTTTAAACAATAATTTATTTTAACAGACAATAATTTGACAGAGTAAGAAATATTAACTTTAGTTATCAGTGTGCAATGCCTAATTGTCATTAGAAGACGGATTCTTTTGTCGTGTTCCCTTGACACGAAAATCTTACAAAAAGACATTATTTCTTGAATAGTTAATTTCTTTATCAGTATTATTTTCCAGCTAACGTACCGGCTTGGCATGCATATAAGTACTAAAGCCTTCCCCCACATATGTGTATACATTGGCGAAAACCACATCAGAAATCATCCTCCGAGCCTTTTTCCCAATCATCATCCCATAAGTTACTCAGTAAGTCTTTTTATAATTGCACGTCAAACGCCATCAGACTGATTTAAGAAAACTTTGACAGGGGCTTGTTAGGTGGCTATCCGTCAGTTGTAGAAAAACCTATTAAAGTTAAAGCTTCCTTATATCTATTGGTGACTCTTTCTTTATCAACAAGATAAGAAGTGTTGGCAATAGTTTTAAGAAAACTTTAATTTTATTGGATCTTTCTGCGATTGACGGTAAACCTGCAGCTCACTTGATAAGAATAAAGAAGTTGCTCATATAAACAAATTAAAGTGGTTACTGATCAGTGACCCCAACCACTTAGTTTGGAGATATGCGTGCATACATATTCGTGCCTTCGCCAATTGAGCACGAGCGCTGCGTAGGCGCGGGTCAAGTTTGTAGAGCGTTCGAAAATCAAACGCTATTCGTTGTTCGATCGCGATCCCGTTTCGTGATTGATTCGTTGATGGCGATTCAATCGAAAAACGTAGGTTCAAAGTCCGCTGTTAGTGATAAATGCTTTTAAGAACCATTTTCATTTTATATATATAAGAAATATTGCTTTATAAGTTTTTTATGGATGTACAGGTATTGTTATTGCCGCTATAATAACAAATACTTAAAACTACAATGGCATAAATATTTTAGGAGGCCTAAACAAACGTGATTTTTCTAAAGATTCGGAACTCAGGCATTAAAGTTTTACTGAAGTAATTAGCCGCAAACATTTTTCATTTATTCACAACATTAATAACATTGCAAAGACAAAACATAAGAGCTAATAAGAATTTTCAAAACAGCTGTGCAAATATAGTCTACAATTGTGTAAAGTAAATAAAACATTTATTGTACCAGCTGTTTCCTCGCGATTTATCTCTCGGGAAATTCTTACAATACCCGGATAAAATATAGGCTATGTAGGTCTGGAATAATGTAGCTTGTCCAACAGTGAAAGAATTTTTCATCGGTTCAATGGTTTCGAAGCCTTAAGGGCACAAACAAACAAAAATGCTAGTCAGACAGTCCTACAAAATATTGTTCCGAATATCGAAAGTCTGACGACGCATAATGCAGTTTTACTTTTCAAAGCCCAACATATGAGGAAAATCGGGATGTTAGGCAGGCCCAAAATAGACCATTATTGTTCAGTGGTCACTTAATCTTCGATTAACCTTATAAACTGGTTGCCTTGCAGTCATGACATGACTAATTCAAATAACTATAAAAACAAAAATTTCATTGTGAGTCATTGCAAAAGCTACACGAATAAAAAAAGTTATCAATTTTCAAGTTTTATCGGCAAGTATTTCGCAATGTTATGGAATAAAAAAGAAACACAAAATATGAAATTAAATGGCTGTATTAAAAAAACATATTCATAAGATAGCCTATCCCACTGATCATCAACTACATATGTTGGGGTCGGTTTCCAGTCTAACTAGCGTTTAGTAGCTCAGTAACAGTGTTTTACAAGGAGCGCCTGCTGATCTTCTCAACCCAGTTACCCGGGCAACCCCCTTGTCTTGCCCTTGTTGAGCGTGTCAAAAAATATATATCGAACTATGCCGCATTCATTTCTTGTTCGCTTAATAAAATAATGAACAGATATGTTAAAGCATACGAAAGTTATTAATAAGAGAATATTCGAGACTGGTTTGGCTCAGGCGATGCGTTGACCGTGATGTCGTCAGTGAAGGTCGGCGGATTACCAGCTATGTACAATATACGTATTGATAGCTTTCAGCACCCATTCGATAGCTGATCGTCTTTTTTTATTTTAAATTGCATTTTTTCTACATAGAATTATGATTTAAAGTCTGCTGATAGGATTAGGGTGAACTGTGCTAACCAGACTAAATGCTTTTGATTATTTGTAGCCCAGATTTCACATTAGGGTAAAAAGACAGTCTGTAAAAAAATCAGTTAACCCGACAGCGTTCGTAGGTGCATCGCTCTACAGGACGAAAATCTCCTGAGTATCCAGTTGTAGCCGATTCGTGCCTACATTTCGACACCTCCTACGTATATTATCGTAACCAACAAAATGACGATTTTGCTTTTTTTACATAAAACGACTTATTTTTATTTCCATTTATTTATTTTTAAACATATATTTTACATTTATATTTAATATTTAAAAATGTAAAATATATGTTTAAAAATAAATAAATGGAAATAAAAATAAGTCGTAATAAGTCGTAACATATATTTTACATTTATATTTAATATTTAAAAATGTAAAATATTTGATCGCCCGATTTCCCAGGATTTCTATCATCAGACCCCCGGACCTGATGAGAAGACACCATATGAAAAGTCACTCAAACAAAAAGAAAGTCTTAAAATCTTTTGGTAAATCATGAATTTATGCAAGTAACAAAAATCTAATTGAAAACTTCTGTTTGAAAAGTTGGTTAAAAACGAAGTATTCTAGCTTCTAGCAAGTTCGTTGTATTCAAGTAAGTAAGACCAACAATTTCACCACATCCTCATTCCTGTTGAGTTACATTGCAGATAATTTCATGCAAATTCTGTTCCATTTTTTATCTGATCTGCGTCATTTATGTTTACGTCACCGTTGTGAGATTTATCTTTTCTACCTTTTTTGTACGATATCATTAGCACAGCAAATTAAATATAATTATTTAATATTAGCTGTCTACTTAATTGGCTTATTATCCCCTATCCACATGTGCAATGTTCCAAGCTAGTTTGATAGCATGTATAATGCAAATCTTCCATACGAGTCAAGGAAAAACGTTTGGAATAACACTCTCAGCTGGTTATATCATAGCCAATCGATGCTAACGGGTTTTTACGATGGCTGTGAGCGACTTGCAATCTGTCGCTACCATAGAGAACAAAATGACTAGCGGAGATGTCATAACGCAAAATCTCCTAAGAAAGTACTAGAAAGAAAGTACAGTTACTAGCTCCGACCTTACACAAATTGTAGGAACCCGCCTATTATTTTCACAATAACATCACCAATCAATCAAGAAAAATTGGTTTTGATTTGACAAGGAACCCAAACGCCTCTAATAACTGATCTCGCCTACAGTACGTGACTGTGCCCTACAAGAAGGTACCTGGCCTACCTTCCTGACATCTCCGCTATCTTTCCTTCCTCCGTGATCGCTACATACATACGTAGGCATAATGGTATCTTCGTAGTCTGCGCACCATACTTGTATTATCATAGTTCAAACTAACTGCGTTGCTTGACTGATTTACGATTGGGATCCCAGTGTTTTACTAGGCTTTACATTTTGTTTGCGGTTACGTTTCTTGAAATGCTCATAGCCTTTGCTCGCGTTTGTGGATTTTAATTAATTTTGTAGCTGTACACAAAAGGGATTTGTTACGCTTCATATTACACCGCTATGGGTGAAAAAATATGTATTTCTGACTGGCTCGGGAACCTCTATTATGTCCATATCCAACATAGCCACAAAAAAATAAGGACTCATTTTTCTACTCAACTGCTATAGCTATGAAATCATTTCTCTCACATACTATCAGTTAGTTAGTTACGTCCCACTGCTGGTCACAGGCCTGCTCTCACACAATGAAGGAATGAGGGTTAATCACAAACTATCTATACACATCATAGCTATGGAAATAAGGATTTATTTTTACAACCAAATGAGTAAATTACTGGATTCATCTACTCTCAGATATCACGTTTTACTAAGTAGAAATATACATAGGCTTATAGTGCAGCCCCAATCAAAGCAAGTGACCTTTGCGCAGGATCGCAGTTGCTATGCTACGATTCTCTCGATGTACTACGCATCTTGTACAAACCACAAGATGAAATGTATGAAAAAAATTGAACTGCTGTTCAGGGAACGCTAAACTTATGCATGTATTTGCAATAACTTCTAATAGGTATGATTACGACTACAGTGTAATAGTGGATAACACTAGTATTTTTTCAAACCCTTCACAGACGGTGAAGGGTTAGAATGAGGTGTTAAATAACTGCGCCAATGACAAAAAAGTTTACAAACACTGTCTGTGAAGGATTTAAAAAAATACACAATATATAAGTACTTGTTTGTAAACTTTTTCACTTTGTCACAGTAATTATCCAATTACTTCTAAGCTCACTTATAAAGAGGAGGAATTTAATAACACAGCGCAAATCGCAAACACATAGAACTTACATACTAAGTGGCATAATGACTCGCAACCAGGTACCCTGCCTCTTAATGCATACCATGAATGTCAGTAATGACACCAATTGGATGCTCGGGGGTTACACGCTGTTACCTTTGTAATCATCCGTAGGCGAACCAATATGACTGTATGTTAGTTTCTTAACTTTTCACAGCTGAACTGAACGAAATCAGTTTTGGGATATAAGTAGAGCAAAGGGCTGTGTGTGCAATGGTATTTATAAACTGAAAGTCTCAAAATAATTGTCGTTTGGAATGAAGGCTTTATTAAGTAATATCGAAATATTTTTCTCTACCTCAAAGGTCATCATCATCTGTCTAACCCGACTTTCCGACTACTTTGGTTGTGTACCTGTGTTTTACAAGGAGCGATTGCCTACTAAGTGACCCGGGCAACCCAATACCGCTAGGTAGGGCTCTCTACATATTACAAGACTCTAAAATTAAATTCTTTTAAAATCGTCATCAATTGAGGTGTCTATTAAAGGAACGATCAAATCGTTTGAAGCTAAGTACAGTCATTAAAACCAGATTATGATAAACATCAAGATCGAAGGTGTGTATCCAATTATCACAGTATTGGCGTCACAAAATACATCATTATCTACTTAGTGTTTCAAACTTAATCATCATCTCCCGAGTTTTTTTCCAACTATATTGGGGTCAGCTTCCAGTCTAACTGGATGCAGCTGAGTACCATTGCTTTACAAATAGCGACTGCCTACCTGACCTCTTCAACCCAGTAACTCGGGAATAAATCTGCCACAAGTGCCGGCTATAGTCGTGCCCTTTTTTGGTTATTTTTACTCCTCGGTTTGACTCCTCTGGCAAGGGAAGTTCTTTACGCACCCGGAAAATTCTGTAAATCGTTCTGATCTACATTCCTGCTCTAGTACCAGACATTTAGAGAAACAGACATCTAAGCATACATCAACACTTTAGGTTTAATGTAAGTGGGCAAGTTTTTATCCTACTTCCAGAGGTCAAACATTATTATTTAGGCTTTCTTATTTTCTCATTAAAAACTAACTTATTTTGCTTGGACACAGTCACATTTACTTCAGGCTTATAACGTTCTTCAAAAGTCTTTATTAATATAATCAGAATGAGGAAAATAGTCACAAGTAAAATCTTTTCCCTGTCATCAGTAAGTCTTGTAATTGGGGACTTTCCATGGTGTATCGTACCAGGATAATGTTTCTTTATTCAATTTGAGACAGCGCTTTCAAGACAAGCATATTTAGTCTTATACTTGCGGAATATATACTATTTAATATATTTATTTGCGGAAAATGCAGTCAGATCATCCGATCATAGAATTATGCCTACGTGGCTCAATTAAGTAAGAAGAAAACCCAATGGACGCAAAATCGTATTTTGTGGAAAATATAACAAATCGTGGGTTTGCCAGGTTACCATAACAACTTACAAATCATAATATTAGCGGTACGAAAAGAGACACTACAGCTGAAAACAAGTAAATACCTAATAACCCTACAATTTGTTTTCCCTGTGTATTTTTGCAACTATGGTGTAATTTTCCTTGCGATATGTCACAATAATGACAGTTTACTAGCTAGTTTCATCGTATTTTCTATCGCATTACTAAATTCAAAGTTCGATGGAAAACCGACAGATGTACTAGTTTGCAATAATACAATAATTTTAATCCCCCCCTCCCCCCCTCTCGCTATATAAACGTCATTCTATACCACTCTCACGGTTGGTTTTTTTTTGTCAAAGTTTAATTGCTTTTATTCACTTTGTGTGACAATTACTTCTAAACACTTTTTATATTACCGTTCTCAGTAATCATTGTATAATAAAGACACAAATGAATTAATGGCTACCTACATGAGATCTACATGTATGCAGTAGTAAGATTTGATCAAATTGTACTTCAAAAGAACACATCAATGTAGTTTCAGACGGTAAAAATATCTGCTCTGCCAATCGCGATATAATCGCGCACAAGACATATACATACAGGTAAAACCAAGAAACCTTTTTATTAACTCCCTTTAAAAAAAAAAACTACGGTAGCTTTGTAACCCTATCGTTGTTTTCAATTCATTCAAAATAGGTTCAATTCGACATTGAATGGTTACAGTCAATTCGCGAAGTCAATTAGAAAGTTATATTGACAAAACAAAACAATCATTAGAAAACAAAGCATTGTTTGTTTCCTGCTCCAAATTACAATTGAATTATTTGTCAATATTGTCTTTAGATTGTATCGTTGATACATAATCATTTGTACATTTAGCAACAGCATAGGTTTAACCAGGCTGTACAAACAATCTATACTAATATAATGAAGGGGAAACCTTTTTTTTGTGCCCTAAATAATTCGAAACTACAAAACCGACTGGAATCATTCTTTCACTGCCTGTACGCTATTTTATCCCTGAGTAACATAGGCTATATTTTGTCCGGAAGAAGTTCCGGCAAATTGCGGCAAAACATCTAGTCTATACCACTGGAATGAAGAGGAATAATTTTTTTGTTTGCACTATAGAACCGATTTCCAAAATTCTTTCACTGTTGGAACGCTACACTCTTCCCGAGTAGCATGCTATATTTTGTCCGGATACAGGAAGAAGTTCCCCCGAGATGTCGGTGAAACCGCGGGCAAACAGCTAGTCACAAATAAAAACGTAAAACCGCCTTCATTATTTGCATTGCTGAAATATCGAATACACAACATATCAAATAAAATTGGCCAGCAATAATCTTCCGATGACACGCCAAAATGTTATGTTATGAAAGTGCATATCTACGCAGGATGTGTGTGATCCGGCCCGGTATATTGTTCTCAAAATGTTTGCCAAACATACCACTCTTATTATATGAGTGTCATTACTTTCAATACATAAAGTAATCGTTGTTACTTAAAATGTACTGACAAACAGACTTTGTGTCTGCGGTCACAAAGTCCTTTTCATCATCTGTTTAGCCTTTTCCCAACTATGTTAGGGTCGTCTTCCAGTCTAACCGGATACAGATGAGAACCAGTGTTTTAAAAGCGACTGCCTATCTGACGTCCTCAACTTTGTTGCCTGGGCAACCCAATATCCCTAGGTAAGACTGGCTGTCAGACTTACTGGCTTCTGACTACCCGTAACGACTGCCCAAGATGTCCAATGACAGCCTATCGTTTTTTGAAAGCCAATTATATATTCAGTTATGTTCAGTTTTGCCTAACTTAGCTTCAGATGTCTTTTATTACAGTTTCCGCAAAGTATTTTTTCCAAGCAACGTTTTTAAACTCTCAGATATAGAGACCCTTCTGGTCTTTGTCTTATCATCATTGTCTTGTCATCCATTTTTTGACAATCAGAAGATTCGTATTCAATAACGATAAAATAGACTGTTAGAACTAAATTCTATTGTATATTGTATAATCCTTGGCTACATACATGCCTTTGTTGAATAATGTTATCAAGGAACTTCCTTTGCACAGTAAAAACGCGTTTGACAAAAGGTTGCAGAGCAGAGTTCAAGTTAAACGTCATGTATAGTGTGATAGTCTTCTAAACAATACTTTAAAATGTAGAATGTACAAAGTTTTGTCATTATCTTCCATCATACTAATGCTTTGGAGAGTCATGATAAAACGATACGGGTACAAGACACTGGACGGTTTGAAGTATTTTCTTCATTATAAACCAGATCAACTCCCTGACTTCAGACACGTATCCATAATATGCCTTTACGTAAAAATGAAATAAAATCTAGCAGAATAGTTTAGTAACGTTTAGTACGTTTATTGACATGAAAGTAACATTACATTCTGGTAGTTGACGTCGAGCCACAAACTAAGCTCTGCTTGTGTCTTGTGGCTCGGACATTATTTGGCTTGGACAGTTATTTGGTAACTTGTACATATTAATATAAAAACATCAAGAAGTAGAAAAAGGAACATCGAAATGATAAAGAAGGCATAGCAATAACAAAACGCACAGCAACATCGAGCATAGTTCGCCACGGCTTGTAAATAATGACAGTTTATCAATACAGTTTAGTTTTGCTTTTTTCATTTGCAAACAGGACTGCAACAACAATGGCAATCATAACAAACCGTCATTGGGCGTCATTTGAACGTCAATCTTCATTGAAGACGTCAGATAATAATTGTTTTGAATCAAACAGCATATAGGAAGGTATTACAGACAACAGTACAGATACAAAGGAGTCTTCTTAAACCATTCGTGCACAAAAGGTTAACCAAACCATCGGTAATCCACGATTTTGGGCTCTGCATCACCCTAAGATTGTCTGGAGAAAATGTCTATGGCATGAAGTCCGCCTTTGTAATGTTTAAGAATTTAAGTAAATATAGTAAGTAAATAAATGTTCCATAAAGTTTAAATAAATATATATCTAATTAAAAAATGGTCGCTTAACTGGACGAAAGACAGAACTAAACGAAATGACTCAAGGCTACACAATTTAAATATCAAACGTTTGTCATAGCACCAAACGCCTTCCATTTCCATAGAAACTAATAGACTCGGTCAAAGGATCGGGAATTGTCAAAGCGAGACGAGGAGTGCTTTGAGACATCATAGGCTAGTAATAAATAATGTAAAATAATGCAGTAAACGAACAATATAGAGTAAACCAAAAAAACGTTTTTTTTTTTTTAATTAATTTCCATGTTCAGATGAAACATCTGCATTTCTTGGATAATGGATGAACCTTCTTTTTGCAAAAAAATGATTTTTGCTTTGTATTGTTAAACCTATGGGTGTTATGAAAACTTCTGGTTGTGTATTAAAAAGAAAACCATTGTTTTCACGCTTTGCTCGTACAACGTTCTACGCATCTGGTATTCTATTTTTCGATGTTATTTCTTAGAAACTTGGTTACGTCTTTTTATTCTTTTTTATGCTACTGTTCTCTGAAATCTATACCTATATAACAAAGGGAACAATTTTTTTGTACCCTAATGGCACCGGAACTACTGAACCGATATCATTTTTTTTCCACTATTGGAAATAAACACTTCCCGAGTAACATAGGCTATGTTTTATTTCGGTACTAGCAGTAGTTTTCATGGGAGGCTGGTGAAACCGCGGGAATACGGCTAGTATATCAAACATTTCTGAACGACTAGTTTATAAATTATTTTAAAACCAGAGATCCAATGCAAAAATCGTTCGCCAGCATGACAAGACATTTGCAAGCACATATTAACACAGTTTATAAATTCGCCGAGCGGAAAATATCGTATAAAAAAAACCACCTACGCACACAAATGGAAAAATTCTACAGAGTACCGAATTTTGTACAATTTGGTAATGTTTCCATTCTGTTGATAGAAGATGTATAAGTATAAGAAGACTGAATAGTTTAAGACTTTAATATGGCTGAAAATTACCGATAAATTAAATTGTCATTGTAATTTTTGCAGCATGTAACTTATATGACATTATAGTCTTCGTAGAATTTAATGAGTTACTTTTGAACTAATAATAGGTAATTATTCAGGTTTAAAAATCATTCGGCTAGTGTAGCAATCGCGATGTTTTACGGTGGGTAAGTATTATGGTCGTGCGTATATATTTATGGCCTTGTAAAAAAGTCAATGCATAATTCACTTTGAAAATAACTGCTCGGATTAATTTACTTCCTATAAACACACTATTATTGATTTAGTAGACATTAAGAGTAGAATCGCTACTACTTAACCTATCTGCTTTCTAGCACCAAATATATCATAATAACACATTAAAATATCAATAAATCGGAATCTAAATTCCAGTTGAATAAACTATACTTAGGATGTGAAACGGGTTCCGCAATCAGAGAACGTCGAGGACTTTATATCATTCACACGACATAGACTCGTCAGCAAGTAAAATACGGTGCAATCATCCTTTTTTACCCGACCGTCGAAGGGCACAATGGTGCTCAGTACTTAAACAGCATAACACTCAAAGGTGAATACTTATTGCTTCTTAAAGGTCAACTCGAAGTAGCTGGTACAGGCTAAAACTAAATAGTTGGTTCTCACGCAAAGCCTACAGGCATCGAGAATTTTAAACACAAAACTGCATAAATAATGCTAAAGTAACCATGGAAACGCCACGTCGTAACAGGAAGGGTTATTTAAAATGAACGAGTACGACTGCTATGCAAGTACTATTATTAGAAGGCCTGTAATTATCGTAGGAAAGCCTTTTGTCGGTTAATAAATATCTAATGAAACGTTTCATCGACGTGCTTTAAATGTATGTCAGGAGACGTCGTCGTCGTGATACGTCTAATTAAAGGCACGTTGCAAAGTAAATCGAAAAAATCATTATTTGGAATGACAAAGAGAATTCTAAGTACGATATGACTGCCCTGCAGATTGAACTGCCAACACCTTTAAATCCATTTTACAATGGTATACTCCAGTTAATTAGGGAAATTCAAAATAGTTACAATTTTTACCAAATAGAATTGCAGTTTGTACCAAATAGAGTTACAATTTGTACCACTCTGCAAATACCTACACACAGCTCATGAAATCCTTAGCAACGGCCAAATAAAAACAAATTAGAACTTACCAGTAACATTGGCAGGCTTGTTGGAGCCAGGTGTGGCGTTCGTGGACACATTTGCTGGTCTCGGAGAAGGCGCCGGGTCGAAGGGCACGGAGGCTGGTGGGGTTGGTATTGTCACGGGAGGTGGTGGGGTCGCGGCTCGCCGCTGACGGGTCCGTGGCAGAGTCACCACGTCATAGCGAAAGGGGCTCGAACTGCCACTGTCTAGCGCGTATTCTATGTTCCATGCTGAAAAAAATAATAAATGTTAAAAAAAAAATCGATGAATGTTCATCTTAAATAGGGTGCATAGAATTTTTGGCGCAGTTCAGAAATAATAACTTTTATTGCAACTTTGTTTGTCACAAATAAAAAGAAAAAAAACATCGTGAGAAACGTTTGTAGGAAATCACAATTTGTCCGTTCTGAAACTTCAGAAGACTCTAAAACATATTCTGGCAGCCAGCATTATAAAATAAAACCCAGTATAAAAACACGGACACTATTGATGTCAACTGTCCACTTTAAATAATATTTTGGAGCTATAATTAAATTCACACACAACGCTTTTAGAATACTGATGAGAAAAACAGTACTTGGCCATTTGTATTAAAACACATACTAATTTTTATATTATGTATGATTCCAGTAGTAAGTGTGGCCATTTTGGATTTTCGTTACACGTATGACGTATCTAAAATGTACGAATGTCAGTTTGTTTGCTTTCTCGAGTCGATTTAAATGAAAGGGGATGTGTTTCAATAACATAACACGTTCAAGAGCAGTGCAATGCACGGAGTAATTGTACAAGCGTGTGTATTAATTAATTACGAAGTGTCAGTGACATAACTGTGTAATTAAACCCATCGTAACGTTCATGAACTACACTTACACCAAAGAGTTAATTCAGTAGGGGAGACTAGAGAACTACAGTGTGTTAAGTATGAACGTGGAAGGATGGAGCGGTAGACGTAGACCGAGGAGTAAAGAGAAGATAGATTCATTTTTAAAATTAATGTAAATATTTAAAATGAATCAGAAGAAGGGGCAAGATGGGGTGTGACGACAAAAAAGACAAACAAGCTCCAATAGTAGGAGCTCCTTTGCTAGAGCATTCGAATGCTCATCCTGGCCTTCAAAATGCTTTTAGGGATAACAAAGAAAAAATTTCAGCGCCTGTTCATTACAGAATTTGACAAGGATAGAAGGCTTCTAATCCTGGTCTTGTTCTTTGTTAATTAAACGGCATCTACTGCAGAGCAAAGGCACCAGGACTATGGAATTGTTTGAAAGAGCTACCGCGGCCAAAGGGCTCTATATGGATCATGGTGAGTTTTAGCGCGCTGCACCCATAGCGTGGCCACTTTTCGCGGTTTTCAGCGATCCGCATCCTTCCCGTTCGTTTGGTCTAAAATATTGTGACTATGGTCGATGACGCGATCATTTATGTAAATAATGTTGCATATAGCGTCATATATTTTGGGTTGTTTATACAGCTAGGTTTCTAAAACATAAAACATAGGAACACAATGTTATTTGTACATGACCAATGTTTTGAGGGCTTGTATAATCTATCTACATCTACTGGCTGTCGGCTAATAGACCAATGACGATTGTCTATGCTATGTTCATGGCTATATCATTGTTCGTGGCATGCTTAAATATTTGGTCACCAGTGGAGCCTTTGTCATGGTCGCGGAAGGTTCAACGAGCTCATCTTCAACTCTTCACCCTTGCTAGTCTTTAAGGGCGCGTGCAAAAGAGCGAATGCTCATTCTTTCAAAATAATAAATAAAGAATGCCCTGCATCTGTTTCTGTAAAGATTTCTTGTTCCAGCTCAGCTTAGTTGTCTAAAGGCACACTTCCACGAGTCTTATTACAAAACTGCCTTTAACCTCATCTGTCTCAATTAGGAACGAACCGGAGGAAAGCCACATTGAAGAATATCCGTGATTAAGCAATCAATGCAACAAGCTAAGCTTAAACAAAATTATTTTCACTCAAATTGTAAGAAGGTTAAGTAAGTAAGTAGGCTTATCAAGAATTACAAGTGATTTTGTTATTTGTGGCAGATGTCTATCAGTGGAAGAGTGACAAGATGATGGAGCTTCGCCTACGTACAATAAGAGTTATTCGCTAAATTGAGTGTCACATGGTACGTCAGTTTCAATAAACAATTCAGTTTAATGTGTGATGCACGGGACGGGAGCGTCATCAGCCGTGTCACGTGCAATACTGACACTCAGTGAGCAGAACGGGTGTAATCAAGTCTTTGGTAATCAAATATGTGCCGCTGGCAAATGATAAATGTTATTTGTTTAGCAAATTCACTTTTTTACGCGATATTTTTCAAGGCGATAGGTGTACCACAACGTTCTATATTAGGTCCCTTCCACATTTTAGCTGACACTTGTTTTTGACATTCGTGAGTGCTTGTAAAGGATAAGTGAAAAACGATTTCGCTTTCACTTTGATCCGACATGGATCTAAAAAGGAAAAAAAAATTATTTATTAGCATTAATAAAACCCTCACAATCGACAAAGGAGAACAGTTTACATGATAGCATCCGAGGTTATCTCGTGTTTATTATTGTATTGATTGCTTAATAGGGATAAATCTACTCGTATGTTTGGATAGCCCGAGGTTCACACAAGCCAATGACCAATGCTTACATTTAGAAGTAAAAACACGTCGAAATAGCGTCACTGTGAGAACCAGTACTATGATTATATTCACAATAGGCTATTTCCGGCCTTTTCAATTAAACTTTGGTGCTTTTTAATTAAACGGTTTATTTTTGTCACTAATGTCGTGTTAGTTAATGTCCATTAATTTATTGGTAGCGTTACTTTCTCTTGTTTATTATTAACTACTTTTTGCCCTCGTTTCGCCCATGTAGACTAATCTAGCGCTAGCCTATTCGAAGCGAACAAACACTAAAGATCGGTAAAATTAATACAGACGTAATCGAAATTCGCATTGAATATCTTTGGCAGTCGTTGCGGGTAGACAGAAGGCAGTAAGTCTGACAACTAGTCTTGACTTAAGGGGTATTGGGTTGCCCGGGTAACTGGGTTGAGGAGGTCAGACAGAAGAATCTGGTACTTTTAAGTAAGGTAAGACTAGAAGCCGACCCTGTCATAGTTGGGAAAAGGCTAAGCAGATGATCATGCACTCGTAAATTCGTGAATTCCCCAAAATTGAGAAAATAAACGAGAATTACAATAGTAACTAATAGTATTTTGGTTGTGCATATTTCGCAGTTTTCTAGCATATTATGCACTTTGTTAGTTCATTTAACCCGATGACTTTTCGTGACGAACTTGACAGATAAGCCAGTACAATATTTAGGTAACTACTAATTAAAATTCAATGCGCAATAGACTTGCTTACTCACAAGTTAGGTCCATTACCACTGACCACATAAACGGCTGTTTTTCTGAAAACATGTTTGCTTTGAAAATTGAATATGAAAATTCATAGTGAGCAGTTGTTTTAAGAAAACTGAGGTTTACGCTGTCGATGTACTTAGGGTTTAGTCATAATATATTGTGAATCATTTTCATATTTTGCATTCACGATACATGTGTTGTTTAGGTAGTTATATATGCATCTTACGTCTACCAAGCTATCAAACGTTAGTCTTTGTTTACACAGTATTAATGCTAATTAAACACGTACTATCGTACAACAAGAAACTTAATAAACCCATTTGAATGTATCTTCAGAGTAGAACATTGTAGTACGTAATTTTGCGACCAATATAGCGGTAGGTATATGGTCACACATTGGACGACCAGCCGACCTCAGTTGGCTAATGGTGGGGGCCACACGATACCAATTTTACGCAGACTATCGTAGAATTTTGTCTGCGCAACAAATCGGTGCATACACAAGTCTGACCCAGTGATAAGTCTGCACAAACATTCTGTCATCATATTTTTACATAGACTCTACATTTTTACACAGACTTTTGTACGTACAGATATTTGTACAAACTTGAAATCTGTATCGTGTGGACCCGCCATAATAGGTAACACAAGACATGAAAACTCGGCCCCACGCTTGAACTAATTTTATCTGTCTACAACAGTGGGCGACACTATTGCGAAGCCAAGCTTGAACCTTTAGTATAAAAAAACAAAGAGGGTTACGACCACTCAAAATCGTGTGACTCATCGCATAAGGAAAACCTACGGTATTACCCATTTTTTAATACATTTGCATCAATTGTCCAACGGCCGTTCCCAATATTCTAAGTACCTATTGATTTGTTGACTACTGATAGGCATTTGACACTAATTTTATGGGGCATATGTCAAACTTTTGTTTTAGTAAGCAAAACAACGAATAAATAGAACATAAGAAACGGCCGTAAATGATATTCGGCAGTAAATAATTCATGAATCAGGAAAATCTTTTGTGAAAAGTAAAGTAGGTACAGTAAACTGCACATTAGTGGTAACTGTCATGTACCTTAACTCTATAGTAATATGTACGATTTTCCTACAAAACTATAAAGCCATGTATTCACTGAGAAACAATTGTTTATAAACACTGTTTCAGAAACAATGTCTACGTGTTTCTGAAACAAATAATTTTGTTTCAGAAACAATATCTACGTGTTTCTGAAACAAATAATTTTGTTTCAGAAACATATAATTTTGTTTCTGTGGACGATGTGGTCGGCAGAGTTTCCGAAACATTGTTTCCCAGTGAATACATGGCTTTACCACTGACCTGAAGTTGACTGTACATAATGTAGAATACAATTTGTCACACTTTTCCGTATAAATCCCATGTTATTCACGAATCTATTGACCAATGTTTACGTTTACATTATGACAATTCACAATAGAATGTAAAAACTAGAACGGATGTTTCGCGACGGAATTCGCTAAGGGGCGACATGTTATTTGGGAATTATAATCGAACAGAAATTCTAGAAAGAAATTCTTGTAAAATATTCTATATTCTATTTGAGTAGGCACTCGACTGAAATAGACAATCTTGATATGAATTTTGACTTAAAAACTCACTTTAAAAATAAAATACATACTGCTCAAAATCAACGTAAATAAAATACAGTAAGTAAAACTCCTTTATCAATTAAGTCATTAAGCAGTAGATTGTGTTTTTTTTTTGTAGAATTTGTATTTATGTAAAAAGTCTCCTATTAAGATTGTTTACATTCAGTTAAGTGCCTTGTCAAATGGATTATAGTAGGTATACGCCTACTTGCTACCGGATCCTGATATAAATGCGAAAGTAACTGTGTATCTCTGTCACTATTTAACGGTTAAATTGCTGACTCAAAGTTTCATTACATATTTACTACAGATTCAGATTAGAACCTGTATTGGCTAAATACTTTCATTGAACTTGTTAGGGCAATCCGATAGCTACTGTTACAGCCTTTTTATCGTCCTACTGCTGGGCACAGGCCTCCTCTCACCCGGAGAAGGATTGAGCATTAATCACCACGCTTGCTCAAAGCGGGTTGGTGATTTCAGACTTTATAGTCCAGGTTTCCCCAAGATGTTTTCCTTCACCTTTTTATCAGCCATTGGTGTCCAAGATATACTTAGGAAGTACATGCAAAGTTAGAAAAGTTGCATTGGTACTTGCCTGACCTGGAATCGAACCCAAATCCTCATACTCGAGAGGTTGGTTCTTAACAATCCAACAGTGAAGATGTTGATATGTTAGTGAGTGTGGGCAGAAAAAAAGCACAAATGTTTGTTCTGTGTTGGTGTGTATATTGCACCAGATAGCACAGAAACAACGTTTGGTAAGCGCGTGTTTGTAATCGAAAACAGAACTAAAATACTATGTTTTAGCCAGTCCCTTACGGACATCATTGTTAGAAACTTATAACCCAAATACAACATTTTGTTAAAATTACTTTGGAATGGAAAAAAGTTAAAATGAAGGTTCTCTACCTTCATTTTAACTTTTTTACCCCCTTTTCAAAAACCCCTACTCAGCGGATGATGATCTATCCAAACTTCATATTTCTACCATCAGAGTTCACCACGGCTGCGTGTGCGTCTATACATGCTAACCTCAGTCAGAGGGAACATCTTTGATACATACACTTATCTAAGTACATTGGTGCATACATAGATAGATTTCAAGCTACGCAACATTTCTGATGCGTGACTTGCTTAAGCAATATCATAAGCATAAGATGATATACCTGTATATATAGGTAATGTAGAGGTATAATGTCCAGACTACACAATGCTAAGCTAACCTTCTATTGACAGCTAAAATATGTATCGGTAAGTTGTGTTCCTACTGTGAAATGATGGTTATTTGTTGTCACTGCAAAAATGGGATAACTATGTCGTCCAGTATCCGTGGTTTTCAATAAGCTATCCGTGGATTTCTTTATGAGAAGTCGGAATTTGACATCACTTGGACCGCGTACATGGTGACACTCACACATAATATCACTTGATTTATAACATGTTTGGACTTTAAAAGACTATGACCCTTGAGTTTGTTTCGGCGTTTCTTCTCAGGGATCAGTAAGGAAATGCCGACCCCAGCATTCTCAAAATGACGTGTAAAAGTGATGTAATGTCCAACTTGCAAAATAAACGATTTCATTTCTTGTCAATCTCAAAATTCAATCTTTAGTAAGGGAGCGGACGACGGATGGACAGGTTATTGAATTCCAAAATATATAGACGCAAATCAGACTATGCTTAAAATTGCAAGATTTTACATATATAAATGATGTCACAACAGTAGGAACGCATCTTTGTTTGCAACAATGGATGCAATTCATATACGCAGAAAAAAGGTTTACACTTCCAGGTCAGTTCATGCAGTCACATTTATTATGTATACAATACAAGTATGTATTATTTGCATACACAAATGATGTAGATTACAATTCTTGAAAGTATTGTAAAATTACAAAGTTACAATGTCTGGGTTTTCATGGAACGTACACATATGAGTTAATAGTGAATGCAGGTGTGAATTTGCATGATTCTGCACCATCAGATTACGTTGTAAGGTTATCGAGAATCTTATGCAGCTTTGTAATCCATGTTTCCTGGTCTTTCAAGTACTTATGACATCATGAAGTGTTGCTACTGTGTATTACTGCTGGCTTCACAATCATAAAAATGGACGAAAATAACATTAAAAATGTTGGCTTTTGGTCACTCAAGTTATAATGTGATATTTTTAAAGTTCGAATTTACACGCAACATAATACATTTCTTCAATTTCATGTCCGAAATCTATAGCGCTGTTGATGTTATATCTTATAAGTCTACTAGCGTAGCTCTTTCTTCGTCGGGGTTTAAAAAAAGACTACAGTTCATTTGCGAGGTGCCTAACAGCTGACTTCAGAAGAACAAAGTTATTTGACAGGTTCTGTAAGTATTCTCAAGCTTCAAACTGCCACCTACAGTAACTTAGAAAGTTATAATCTAATTTACTTCGAATGATAAGGGGACACAAATATTAGCAAGAAATAAAATTAAGTAAAGTCATTCAGGTCATTACTATCATTCGGCAAATTAGAACAAAGACCTCTTTATTTTGAAAATGACCGCTACACTCAACTTTGACCCAAAGTAAACACAAATAATAGTGTTATCATATTTTCGGTCACACGAGATATAAGAATTCCATAAATTTATAACAATTTGTGACAATCTTAATAAACTGTAAACAAACATGTTTTTACTAAGGGTCACTATTCAGATTATCTGTTCTAATAATAATAATAAAGAGGAATCTTTTGTTTGTTCGTTTGAACTCCGAAACTACTGAACTTATTAGAAAATTCTTCTTTGTAAAACACTGGTGGAAGCCAAACCCGACGATGCTTTCTTAAGCTCTTAATGTCCCAGGGCCGCAGTAACTCTTTCGAATAATCCAGCAACGCAGGCAGGCTTTGGCCCTGGTGGGCCCCGCTGGGGTTTGCTGACTCTCTTTGATGAACGCGTGGAACAACGCGCGCCGTCGACACGGGGTGACATTATATACTTAAGCTATATTTTATCCGGATACGAGAAAATTGTCTCCGGGACAAGGGTGATACCACAAGAAATAGCTAGTCGAACAGCAACACAACTAGCTAGAACATATTACTCATTGAGAGACTTTCACCCCAAGTTTTCTAACGACTTAAACATTTTGTTTAGATTTTGACATTGTCTCTAACAGGGGGAATGAATGTAGGCATGATGGTTTTCATGCGGGCCTCGCTCAGACGTATGATATGACCTTGCTGGACAATACCATTATAACGATTAACAGGGCAACGGGTGACTTGACTAGCAGACAAAATAAATTAACTATTGATTGACCATAGTTAAAAAAAAGTTTGTTCACGATCTTAGTGGAAGGAACATAATAAAAATAAGGCCGTTAAACTTGCAAGATAAGGCTAGGTATCAGAAAACTATGAAAAATTAAATATGCAGATACCTATGATCCGATGTCAACAAGAAAGCGTCAAAATTAACGGCTGTCAGTGAACATCTTTAGCAGTCGTTGCAGATAGTCAGTAGACTAGGGGTAATGGGTTGCCCGGGGAACTGGATTGAGGAGATCAGATAGGTAGTCACTCCTTGTAAAGCACTGGTACGCAGCTCATCCGGTAAGATTCCAACCCCAACATAGTCGGGAAAAGGCTAAAGAGATGAAGTGGTTTTAACAATACAAAGGCTTGCCATTGTAAAAACACGAATATGTTATTTGTTTTACAACCCGAGTATTATAGAAAAGGAAATTAAAGCGTTGATTTCTTTATTAAATGCTATAAAACTAACCTTATCAAATATACATTCATAATAGAAATAAAATGTAAGTGGCACGTACTTTTTACAATAAACAGATAAAAACAACGGTAACACAAAAAAAAAATAACATTTGAGATGATAGTACAAAAATGCGCAGTTTACTTATTTTATCTGAGGTGGCTGAATGACAAAATGTCTTTGCCGTCTATTCACTTTTATTTGTTGCATACCTGAGATTACTTAAGTGAATATCTTATGTATGACGTAGGTCCCGGGTGCCATTTGCACATCTTTGGCAGTCATTACGGTTAGTTAGAAGCCAGAAAGTCTGACAACCAGTCTTACCTAGAGGTATTGTGTTGCCCGAGTAACTGGGTCGAGGAGGTCAGATATAGGCAGTCGCTCCAGCATGTTGTATGACATAAAAATATTTGTTCACTGACCTGTCTGGGGTTGTTATTTATATGAATTGGGGTATCCTTATACCCATTATACTCTTGATACTTTGGCGGAATAAAGAAATTGGCATTTTCCACAAACATTTTTTACACAAATATTTTTATTGTTACGAACTTTACAATTTATATAGAAACTCGGATTATTAGAATGTGTAGTGATTCAAGTATTGCCATGAAAGGAGTACCGGTAAACAATGACGCATCTGTAGCCCAAGCACGAATATTTGCGAAAAGTTATTCGTATCGAAATCGAGTAACATTTGTATGAGAATTGTACAGCGCCCCTATCGGGCGTAAAAGGAAACAAAACATGGCAGCACGAACATTCTTTTGACGTACGGTAACGTAAACTCTCGAAGGCTGGCTATCGAGTATGGTCGAAACATTATTCACTTGAAAATAGTCGGTGAGAAAGGTTTCGAGAAGTGTAAAAATAAAGTTTTAACCGTGTTTATGTTTGTTTAGAGTTAGTTTTGTGAATAAAATTATTGTTAAGTTATTGGAACAATTAGTAATAGCTTCAATATAATTTAAAATGCAAAGACCGCCACTGTATGAACGTAGTACCGCATATTATTTTTTAGCGGCAATGGACAATGGGCGATTCCGGTCCAAATGTCCACCACGAACGAGACCTATATGGCTAGATAGCCCGTTAAATATAGAACATATTTTGTTATGAAAGTAAAAAAAAATATAATGCCAGAAAAAAGTTATAGCAAAATAAAATAAAACATTTTATAGATTTTTTCAATTTAATTTTTTCAATTACTTTTCGTGATGTTCGATTTTCGTACTTTCTGTAACTTCTGACAAAATAGAATTGTTCATTATTAGAGAGAAGACACCACCAGTTACTTCGAACTATCTTAGATACAGGCACCGTTGAGTATATTCAAGCCCTTCTGGCACCTCAATTGGTTCGTGATTCGTACATCCATCGGGCAAATAAATATGGGTTTATATGCAAATGTGTCTTACTCATCTTAGTTTTAGATAAAGTGCAGAAATGAAAGTGGAATAAAATAAAAAATAATAATGACAACATACAAAAACTACCGAAAATTAAGAATACATTTTTGGCTATAACTTTTTTTTTGGCATTGTTTTTTTTTTACTTTCTTAGTAAAAGTTACTCTAAATTAAGTGGACTATTTAATTATATAGGTCTCGTTCGTGGTGGACATCTGGACCAAACTTCATACATTCTTGCCCAATCTCCTTTACTAGAATATTATGGATATCAATCACGAGAAACAAGGTAAGTAATTAAATCATATTTTATTTATTTGCGAACCTATAGAATTAATGTGTTTGAAAAAAAAAATGTTATTTATATGTTTATTTTTAATCATTGTAGAGAAATTACGCGCAGAGCAAAACTTAGGAATAGAATTTACCCACTGGACATAAATGAAACCGAATTTAAAAATATAGAAATAGCATTGCACTTAAAATACTTCACACTAAAGTTTATGCCACTCAAACTTATTAAAACTGTTTACTCACGTTTCCATGAATTCAACCATCATTTCATATTGCGTCTGACTGGTTCTCATAATATTTATTATATTGAAAGCACTTAATTATTTGTAGCAAAAAAAAAACAGAAATACTTTTGTTGTGGACGTGTAGCAAAACATAAACAAAGGCGCCCTTACGCGCGTCGGATGTCAAGTGGGTGCGTTCGGTACCCGTCATTTTTAAAAAATAAAATCTCCGTAACTATGTTATATTGCTAGAGATAATGCCATTTTATAATGTCTAATAATTAACTTTGGGTCTCTTTTTTATATTACATTCAGTTTTTATTATAATTTAATAATAATAAAACGTTTAATCAAAGGTAAAAAAAATATTAACAACTAGAGTTAGTTTTCGAACGCACCATTCATTCAACAATCGTTCATTTTGCTCACTGTGGCTCGTCCCTATTTACATTTGCATGACGTCACCTTGGAATTCGAATCGAGTGTTCGATAGTGTTTCGAATGTGGTTCGTGCTGCCTACTATCGACAAACTCCGTTTTCGAATCGAGGCCTCGATACATTGTCGATTCGAATACGTTAGATATTCGTGCTTGGCCCACTGATCTCACCATTCAATATAAATACTTGTTCGAAAACAAAAACAAATTTCTAGGTATAAATATGTAGTTTTTGCGAAGATTTAGCAATTGCGTGTTTAGTTTTTAGGAGAAACACTGAACGATGAACCTAACTTGTATATTTATGAAGATTATTACACAAAATAATAAATGGAAGACAAATTCATTAAGAAATGACACAAACAATACTGCAATTAAAAAGGGGAACAAATATAATGACCACCATAAAATGCTTTGATACCCTTAGTTTTGTAACCAGAAATAATTACTGAACACCAGAAAAATAAAGTCTAAAAATGTAATAGTACCAGCTATTTTAGTCATGACTTCACTTTAAATTGTATTCGACCACCAAATTTAGTAAATGATCACCAACTCTTGACGACCAAATTAATGTATTATTTTTGCCTAAATAAGTCACTGTGATTGCCATAAAATGTAGGCTTATTACCAAATAAAGTATTATGGTGCCATATTAAGTTATGTGTCCGGCTGGCAATGCATGCGTGAGTGTCAGTATGACGAGTGACAGGGGAAAATGGAAGAAAATGACATATTGCGCCGACCCCAAGTAAAATTGGGAACAGGGCAGGAGAAAGAAGAAGAAGAATGTGTTTCTCAATACACTTCCTCGACAACACACTCTTATCGTACTGTTTAGAGGCATGCAATAGACAATTTTCCACCCTAGTGCAGGAAAAGGGTCCCCATAATGTTATTACATTTATTGTATCAGGCCGAACTTATTTTTTTGGAGTCAGTTTACTAAAACAGGATAGCAAGATGTAAAAACTTTGATTATCATTTTATATTAAAACGCTGGTATAATTTTGATGATCATTTACTTCTTTTGGTGATCATTTACTACTTTTGGGATAACAATGATTTATTTGGACTCATTTTGCTTAAATAGGATAGCAGAATTTAAAAACTTTGGTTATAATCTTACTTTAAAATGGTGGTCTAATTTTGGTGATCATTTACTATTTTTGGCTTACGCATGATTGATTTTGGAGTAATTTCACTTAAATAGGATAGCAAAGTGTTAAAACTTTGGTTATAGTTTTGCATTAAAATGCAAGTTTCATTTTGGTGATCATTTACTATTTATGTCTGCTATTTGTTACTATATCTGGTGATCAGTTAAACATAAGCCATTAAAAAGTGTAAACCAACTTACTTAAATACCAATGCAAAACAAACTAAAAAAAACTAGGTATTGGGTATAATACCTAAGAATCTCGATATCAAACAAAAGTTTACAATGTTTCGTCTAAAAACTCTGGCGTCAATATAGCTATTAAAAATAGGTGCTAAAACTGTAATTTCCATTTTAAAAAGCGTATCTAGTAATATTCCATTAGATTGGACCATAACACGTTTTTAAGACCATCTGGGAGCCATTATTCGTACGCAATTTGATACTCTATCTAGACTATTATTATTAAGTAGAACGGTTTGATTGTTTGCATTGAATATGCTCCAAAACTACTGAATTTATTTGGAAAATTCTTTCATTATTGGGAAGCCAGGGATAGAGATCCGTGGATGCCAGATTTTATCCGGGCACGGGATGAAGTTTGCGGGAGAAACCGCGGGACACCGCTAGTTAAAAATAATTAAGCAATAACAGTACATATTCATATTTTTATACCAGATGGTCAACAAAACTATTGTTATTATTAATTTTTTTAGTTATTTGTGGACAGTTTTTCTTACTGTGAGGGATTTGGACGCGAACGCTAAGCGGCGCGCTTTTATACATATTATTTATTTTTTCTTTGTTTCCCCCTTACAAGCTTCAGGGATTGATATTTCTCCTCAATTTCTGAGCAATTAAAACGCAAGTTTCTTTAAAACTTACACCTAAATCAAGTCTTAGAACTAGATTTCTCGTCATTGTATCCTCCGCAATCTAATGCGCTAATGTCGCAAAACTGACCACCTGACAATGCAGATTCAATCAGGTAGATAAAACACTAACTTCAAACCTTCAATCAAAAATCGAACTTACACCTACGTTTATAAAGTATTTAATTCAGTACGTAAGCACGAGGAAGAAGTCGCAACCTTGAGTTTACGAGCTTCTACGTCATCACGACTTGTACTAAAGAGGTCCTGATCCCAGTTCAACGGCCCCAGACAGAACAAAAAACACCAATAACTGAATATTATTAAACTTTAGAGCATTAGGATCGCGTGAATTTATTAAAGTAATTTTTGGTAACACTGATGGGAATATCTATGAATTATTATCAACTAACTTTTCTACATGACATGAACAGGAAGGAAGTGAGTGTCAGTATGAAACAGGGGAAAATGGAAGAGGATGACATATTGCGCCGATCCCAAATAAAATTGGGAACAGGGCAGGAGGAAGAAGAAGATCAACTAACTTTTGTCGAGGTTTTGCTCCCATCCAGGGGATATTACTTGAAAAATATATAGCATATCATAACACTATAAAGGTGACGAATTTGTTCGCTTGTTTGTTTCAATGCTCTTAACTTAGGCACTACTGGTTCGGGCCCGAAGTTCGGGCTGCGGTATTGTTCGAAAGAAGGCTTAAGAGGGAACACGGTGGGTTTTAGTCAGTAAGTCTGATACTCTCTCGTGTTGCAACCACAACGGGTGATGATTTCCCATAAAAAAGGTACTACTAGTTCGATTTGACAAAATATTTCAGTGTTAGATAAAGGAAGGCTGTAGGTGACTTTTTATCTGTGTGCGAGATAGTTCCCACGGGTTGGTAAGCTGATGCTTAGGTATTAAACTATCCTAGGAGATAAGACGTATAACATGCATAGACACGTGCTGAGTCAGTACGCGGCTAATCTCGAGAACGTCGAAAACAGATAGTTAATAATACATAGAATGTTTTTAAGTATCTTCAACTGTATGGACAGTCATTAAAACAAATGATACCTTAATGTGAACTAGATAAAGTGGGGAGCAATACTTTAATTTTATTTATTAAAGAAAATAAACACATTAATGAACTTTTAGAGTTGTTTGAAACCCATCTTGTTTTACAATGCATTTGCAAGTATGTGTAACTTTGATAAGAATTAATAGGATTTTAATTACTGCCGTTAACAATCCATAATCATTATTAGATTATTAAGCTGTACTGAAGCCTGTGGCTAGAAAGAATGTAACTTGTGAGATCATCATCATCTCCCAAGCATTTTCTCAACTACGTTGGGTTCAGCTTCCAGTCTA